>NW_026087521.1:51844466-53165885 GCF_022539395.1 Myiozetetes cayanensis | reverse complement strand
CACAGAGAGATGCATCTGTTTTCTATCACAACTATAAAATTGTAACTCCGGAAGTTCCTTTGTGTTGGAATACAGGGACAGTTTTAGCTAATTAAATAATCCCCCTAAGTTGCATTTTCACAATGCTTATGCAGATTTTGAAGTTCTGAATCATGGAATCATAGAATCAACCAGGTTGGAAAAGACCTCTGAGATCATCAAGTCCAACCTTTGATCCAGCACTGCTGTTGGCTCCTTCCTAGCGTCACGAATCATACAGGGTTAAAATATGGAAGACGAAACACATTTCTGATAAAGATTATTAGTGCTTGGACACTCCATGAGCTGGACTACTTGTCACACCTCCAGCTGCCCCAAATTTTTGAGTATATTCAATCACAGACACCTATAATTGACATACACTAATACACTGCCATTCAGTATTGTTTCCCTACAGTCAAAAGTGAACAGCTGCAGCCAAGAGAAACTTTCAAGGATTTCTTGGGGTTTTTTTTTAAGTAAGAGCAAGTGGCTCTAGTATAGCCTGCAAGGTCCAGCAGGCCTAATAGTTTTGTCAGTGGCACTTGTGTGCTAGGAATCACTGAATTCAATACCATCCCTTACTGCACCTGCCATTTCAAGGTGTATCAGACAGAAAGACCACAACACCAGGGCTACAATTCGGGACTAGAATGAAAATTTTAAATCTAAGGAACAAGACACAAGTATTCATGACTAATGTTGGGGTAACCAAACTGATACTTTTAACATTCCTTATGTTCCTGTTTAACTTCTTTGTATGTTCCCTTGGGCTCTTCAGTGCTACCCTAGAGAAAGTTTTCCACCTCCTGTCCTACAGAATAAAGTGCACTGTTACTTACTTGCTGACTTGCATTTCCCTCTGGGATTGCTGATAATTCTCCCAGTTTTGTACACAGGATGGCTGACAACTGGTTTATCTTGTGGCCTGGCCTCTTTTACTGGAAACTCTTATTGCTATCTGTGAGGGCACTTGGATCTCCAAGATGGGAGTTAACTCTTGTAGCTGGGAGTTTCTTTGGCACAGTGCACCTCAAAAGAAAGTGACAACATGATGGAGAAAAATAGCACTATTTGATTGACAAAGTTGCACCCAAAGTTGCTGCCACCAACTGCCAACACACTGCTGCCTCAGTCACCAACTGTGCAAGCTGACCCTCAGTCAACTGAGTATGAAGGGAAATACATAAAAACTCCTTTCCATACTTACCCATCATCTACTAGGATACTATGGCAAAAAATAGAAGAGTCTAGATTTTCAGAAATACTATTCATGTATCAGTTTTAAAGGCTCAAACAGAAGTGGTTATTTCTCTTACCTCTTTTATTCTTTTATTTTTGACAAAGTTATTTTTCTCCCTAGTAGCTGTAATAAAAACTCAAATTAACACAGCTCCATTTTATATCATTCCTCATCCATGTTTTACCAAAATCATCCTATCAAACACAGAACAATAAATTTCTACCTCTTTCCATGAATGATACTGCTCTAAAATTCACATTTATTAAATATGCCAGCAGAAAAAGCATAAACTTTGTGTGGATACTACAGCAATCTTTAGTTTCTGTAATTCAATAAGAATATTTTTCAACAACTGATCTGTAATAAAAACATACACAAATTATGTATATATACATACACGTGCACACAAACATGCACCTGAACATACTATATGGAATCCAAAGAACATGCAGCTTCAGTTTACAATAGTTGGTTAGTATAGCTACTGACAATACTTAACAGCCTCTTAAAACTTTTTAAAAATTGACAAATATTTCTCATTCTGCTTATACTTTCAAAATAGATTCCATGACATTCCATGTCACATTTCATTGTATTAAATGATGCTGTTTGAATTCAGCCATTTTTTAAGATACAAATGGTTACTTTATTTATATTAATGCAACTCAATTTCTATGTAATTTTTATTATGATTAGCATTTATACACTATCAAGCACCCTATGACTGCACAACTCTTTATTGCTCAGAACAAGGAGATTCACAAAACATATTCAATTCCAGTATTATGTCTTATTTACCTCCTTAAAACAACAGCAGAAACTCACAAGTTGTGTTAGTGGAGAAATTTTCTTAAAACAATTTGAATATGCCAGTCTTAAACTCACCATGTTCTTCACCAATTCCACCCTTACAATTCAGTTATGTAGGATCCTGCATAAAGAACAGCTGATGAGAAATTCACGTAGCCTAGCAAAATCTAAGATTTCCCTCTATCCTAGCTAAAGGAAGGAAAAATGTATGAGAGCTGCACCAAGTGCCAAAGGAAAAAAGAACAAGAGAGGTCTTCAGATCACACATTTTTCTCAAAAATAATTTATAGATGGCAGAAAGAGGCATGGTGATTTTCTAACTTGAAAGTGCCTTATCTTTGCCTTTCTCTATCCTTCTCCCTTCCTGTTTTCATTTGCTGCCCAATCTAGTCACTTGTTTCATCCACTTCTTTCCCCCTTCAATCTAATTTTTTTTACCTGTGATCTACCCCAGTACTTCCAAAACCACATCCACAAGTCTGCTAGAAGTGTTTAATAAGCATCAGTGCTTTCTTATTCCTGAGAAGTGTCAAAACTTCACTTATTTCTGGGGTTTTAACCAGCTCAGAAACATCCAGAATCCAGATGAGTCTTTATTCCCTTCCTCCCTCCCCATCTTAACCTCTCTTGAGTTCAAACATGGGCCCTGAATCAGAAGCCTACTTCCTGGTATCATAAGGATGATCTACAACAGAAACAAGGAAGTACCTACACTTCAAAGATCACACTGTTACTTGACATCACCAGTGTTGCACTTCAAGAAGCATTCTATTATCCCAAAGTCTCCTAGGTGGGGGTGATTTTTCACCCTGACATTCAGTTTAGCAATCATATGAACATTGCACAAAACCGCTGAATGAAGATCTATACTTTTATTTAGAAGTAACTTATAGTTTCAATTACAGCAAAGAAAAAAAAGATATTTAAAGATTAAGAAGGCAAATAATGAAGGCCCAGTACTTATTTCCATGGGTTTGAATCCCGTATTTGTTTTTTGGAGACAAAGCAGGGATGTGATTCTGATCTGCAATTCTGGAATTGACAGTAACACTGTAAGAAGAAACAATCATCAAGATTATTGCAGTAAGAATTACATCTGTAGACTTAGGTGATGGGGAAAATTATTCTGTAGCAAACTGAAATCTTGTTGAATTCAAGGAAGAGAGAAACAGGTAAATTGAATTCCATTCCTGCAATGTGAAGTTGCCCACACAGAGTTTACAGTAGGATGGGAGCTTCATTTCCAACTGATGACTTTAGGAATCTGAAAAGAATTCCTGGTTTTATATGAACCAGAAATAATACAGCCTGAGCTTTGAGATCCCACCTGGAGATTTTCTGTATTTTACACTGGCTAACTTCCAAGCTCAACAAACTTAGAAACATAGAATATTCTGAGCTGGATCCACAAGGATCCCCAAGTCCAACTCCTGGCCCTGCCTAGGACAGCCCCAAGAATCACACCATGTGCCAGAGAGACCATGTGCCAGAGAGCGTTGTCCAAATGCTTCTTGAACTCTGGCAGGTTTGGTGCTGTGACCACTTCCCTGGGGAGCCTGTTCCAGTGCCCAACCACCCTCTGGGTGGAGAACCTTTTCCTAATGCCTAATCTAAACCTACCCTGACAGAGCTTTGTGCAGTTCCCTCAGGTCCTGTCACTGGTCACCAGAAAAAAGAGATCAGGGTTGCCTCTCTGCTTCCTGGTACGAGGAACCTACAGACCACTATGAGGTCTCCCCTCAATCTCCTCTTATTTAGGCTGAGCAAATCCAGTGATCTCAGCTGCTCCTCATACAGCTTCCCCTCTGGACCCTTCACCATCTTCGCTGCCCTCCTTTGGATACTCTCTAACAGGTTTAGATCCTTCTTATATTGTGGTGCCCAAAAATGGACACAATATTGAAGGTGAGGCCACACCAGTGCAGCGCAGAGTGGGAAAATCACATCCCTCGTCTGCTGGCGATGCTTTGCTTGATGCAACCTAGGACACAGCTGATCCTTTTTCTAGAACTCATCAGGGAAAAAGTCTAAGTCAATTTTCTGGACTTTTCTGCACTTTGCAACATTTATCCTTCACATTTCTTGCTCTAGATTCACATATTCTTTAATGAGATTATTGTTTAAAACTTCTCCTGGAAACAACCCAAATATCAGACTTTCCACATTTCCTATGTTACAATAAGTCTTCTATCTGTTCAGAGTACATTAAATTGTCAGTATCTTAAAGGAATATCCACAAGCCCTTGAATCCAATGGTAGATAGCTACAGCTTTGATCATGGCAACACATTTTCAAATGCTTAGTTATCATCAAGAGTTGTCCACTCTCTACAAGATTGCTTGCTTTAATGAACTGAATGCATGGTTTAGGAATTTGCAGAACTACGGTCTAAGTGAAGAGGAACTGCATTCTCAATATTTTGTTATCTCAGTGTTGCAGCTCTTGCAATTACTACAAGTTGCCTAGTATTTGTTTTTCTTCTTCCAAATCACAAGAGCTTTAAGTGCTTGAAGAATTGAACCATAACAGCTCAAAAACCCAGATGTAAATAAGAAGAATCTATTTAAAAATTCTATTTTTTTTTTTTAGCAACCTTCTGATTTTAAAAATTACATGAGTGTGCTGCAAGGACTGCTCTAATTTTTCAGTTTGCACTGGATTCTGATAGCAGCTGGGGAACTTCCATGAACTGTAGCATTTGATATTTTCCCCCAATTCCCATTAACCCTTTAAATAAACAAAACATTACAAAACCTTAAATAGAATTTTCTAGCACAATGGGAAGTTGTGGGTTTTATTCCGATTATAAAAAGGAAAATAGATACAGTGCTGGAACAGGAGCAAAGCAAGTATGGTTTACAGTAGTATTTGTTTAAACTTCTTGTCTTCCAATCAAAAGAAAAAAAAAGAAAAAAGAAAACATACATATTACACTATTTTACACTTCTGTAATTAACTGATATAGACGAAATATTGAACTTGACTTTGCTGTTTCTCCCTAAATCCAACACTGTCCCCACTTTTTTGCACTCCTGCAGCTCTTTGGGCATGTAGAAATAACAGCTGCTCTTGAGACCACATGAAATTCCAGTAAGCTCTTTTAGACTCCCAGAGGTGGAACCCTCCACAGAAGAAATAAAAACACTGAGATCTCACTGTAAATTACCACACTTGTTAAATAATTTATTAAGTAACAAAATATGAAGTATCACACACAGTTAATCAAGAGGTTTTTTGCTCAGTGTTCTACGACCAGCCGAGTCAGCAAGAGTGTGAACACACTCAAGACAAACTTTTCCAAGGCCTCCTACTAGTTTTGAAACTGGAAAGAAAACTCAGATTAAACTTAATCAGAGCTATTCAAAATTTAGCATTATGTGGGATTTCAGTTGTTTAATAAGGTTGCAATTGCTGATGCTCCAACAAAAATTTAAATATTGACAAGGGACTACTCAAAACAGATTTTTGAAGACAGCTGATGAGATATTAGGAATGAATGACAATTTCAGAGCCTAGTTATACCCCAGACTACATTCACAATCCACAGAAGAATGGCACCATTTCAAGTTCTTGGAGTTCAAAGGAAGAAATACAAATGCACATCATAGTTTGGGTGGGAAAACAAGAACAGACAAAGAACACTGATTTCTTCTAAAGGCACTTCTTTTCCATATCAGTTTTAGCTTTAAGACAAGGTCCCTCGAAAAGCAAACACAGGATACAACCAAAAGCCATAAGTATTCCCATCACTGTAGATCCTGTCAGTGCTCCAGAAAACGATTTAAACTTTGGACTCTTTTTTTCCATTTCCTTTCTCCCCACAATCTCCCAAGCACACAGTCATGCTGAATCCCCTGTATTTGAGATAGATTTAGAATCTCCTTTGTGAATTCCCCTACAGTAGGAAAAAAATAAAAAACCATTCTATGAATCTTTAACTGAGTATTGCTATGGCAACAAACATAATTCAGAACTTTTAAAGCCATTTCTAATGGGAAGTATTTATACAGACAAGTTAGTACATGGCTTTAAAACAGTCAGAAATGTGTAATCAATCAGGAGGGATTACTAATGAAATTCATCTTGTCTTTTTTCAAATATAACATTAAAAGGTTTAAAGTGGTACTGTTTGACCTGCTACTCAGACAGGACAATGATGATTATAGGAAATGCTTGCTTGACCAGTTGATTTAACAAGCACAGCTTTGGGCACTGAAGTATAGAAATTTCTATGATGATCAAACAATGAATTTAAATAAAAGAGCCGTAAAATAGCACTTTCTCCTCTGGTTTGATCTTCCATAGTGTTTACAACTATACTTCAGTGGCACAGAAACTCCTTGTCAATGTCCTTAACTGACAGATTAAGATTAAAAACAATGATAGTTTTCTAGAAAAAAGTAATGGGCTGTGAGTCAAGAGATAAGTTCTATCTACAACTCTGGGTCAAGACCTACACAATTTGGTCATATCACAGTTGTTTCCACTTCCCATCTACATAATGAGATAATGCTAGCTTTCCCCTAATCCTCTGTCCAACTTTCCTTTTTATTAGGTCATGAACTCTTCCAGGCAAGAACGGTTTTTACAACATGGTTGTAGAGGGAGAGTGCACAGATTTTTGGCTGGGATTTCTAACTGTTATCATCAGCAGGTCTCAAAATGTTTATTGCAGTTAAGAGACCAGTAGTGAACTTCAGCATTTACTGGCCCTAATGGGCCAAAATAGTCTGTGACTGCAGTAATCTAAATACTATTTAGAAGCAGAACTGAGAGAAAAAAGTGACAACAGATATAGTCACAATTGCTTCTGACTGGTAAGTTTCCTGTGTTACGGAGAACACAGTGACCACGTGCCCACAAACTGCTCATTATCAGGGGAGCTGAGAAGCAACCTGTGCTATTACCTTTTCTTTTTTTGTTCACCCCCTCCTTCCTGTTCTATTTTCAGAAGAGTTGAGTCTAAAAATAAGGTGATCGGCACATAGCACGGCACTACTTAAAGAGGATTTTGTTTAGAGAGCCCTTGCCTCAATAAAAAGGTGCAGAGAAAGTCCTTATTACGGTTTCCACAAGCTGACTTCGGTTTTCACAAGCTGACTTGAGATTGCCAGGGTTTTATACTATATATTATATTACTATATATATTACTGTTTCTGATTCAACTAAGCACTTATTTTAGAAGACCTAAAAGTTGATGTGTTTTATTACACTTTCAAGAGTAGTTCTAACCTTCCAAAGGATATTTCAAATTCTTCCAATAAAGCCAGATATCAACATCTACCTGTGATGAAATAAACTCCATAGCAAGGCAATTCCAATACTACTATATCAGCTGGATAAAGGGAATGCAGTCCTTTAAGGAATGCAAATCACAGAGACTCTAAGTTCAATTAGCAGTATATAGAGGATAGGACTTTTATCAATGCATCCAGTTGCCTTGCTGTAGCACCCTCTACTAACCTAGCCTAGAGTTCACACCATGAAATAGCCAAAAGAACAGTATCTGCTACAGCAAACCACTGTAAAATCAGCATGCATTTTCTTAAAGTAACAAGATAATTATATTTCCATCACTAATCTAACCAAGATGACCATTAAAGCATGCCCAATGCTTCAATCACAGCAAGTCTATAACTCATTCTGCTCCAAATTTGCAGCACTGGGAACTTGCTCAGGTGCATTTATCTAACAACACTGCTTGTTATGGCGGTCATTGATAAAGTTTTCCTTTTACAATTAATACAGCAAACACTGGTTGAAAGAGCACATTTTAAAGGACACAAATCATAGCTGTAAAGAAGTGGAAGTAGGAAAAATTTTCCATATTTGAGAAAACTCCTTTTAAGATAAAATAATTCTCTTACATTATAACAGATGCTGAGAAATGGATTTTTTTCAGAAGGCTGTTTACATAGGACACACGCAAATACGTTTATTTTTTTACTTCCTCTGCAGCTGCAACTAAGGAAACTATTCCCAGATCTTTGCTGAGATAGTTGGTGATTATCACATGCAAATAAAAGAAACAAACATCAACACATTGTATGCCACATTAAGTTCTATTCCTGATAAAACCTCTAGGGGACAGAAAGACAGTAAAATGAATGGGGAAAAGACACAAACGAACTGAAAAAAAATGTGGGAAATTTTACACTATTGAAAAGACATTACAGATGAAGCTCAGTAAGGACAGTTTCAATTACATGTTACTGCCACTGTTCATGGTTCTCTTGTCAATTCTACACAATCAACATTCATTTCTGTAAAGTTCTGACTTTCAGCATCTCATCACTGTTATTTTAGAAAACTTCGTATAAATGGGTGCACATTCTATAATTTCATGCAATTCTGATTCTTTCTATTTTGACCCCATTGTATGAAGAGAAATAATATTCTCAATTTTTTTTTTTATTTAAAAATAAGACCATCTGCCCGATTAAGAACACAACGGCAAAGATGCCTTGATGAAGCATAGAAGGAAGCATGAAGTTTGGATTACTGCAGAAGAAAAAGGCTATCCTGGGAATAAAAAAAAGCATAACTTAATAAAAAACCAAAAATAAAGCATTTGCAAAAAAAAGTCTAGGCTGTTTTTCCCCTCTTCTTCCATATGGGATGTCTTCAGTCCCAGAGCAATCAGGTATTGAGTGGGCTGCAGATCATACTACCATAAATATATGGAACATGATCTTATTTCTCTTTCTGTTTCCAAGAATGTTTGTTTTTTAAAGCATGTGCCTCACTTAAACAAAGTTCATTAAGAAGATAGGTACATGATAAGTACAGTTACTTTGGAGTTATTTTTACTTTGCATCTTCCATCTAGCCTTTCACCACCCATTTTTATCCTGGTAAGCTGATGAGGAAAGGTCACTGAGCATGGGAGTAAATTTGGTTTCTCAGCTGAGCACCACAATAAAGACAAAATTGACAGCTGTAAGAAGATAAAGGGTAACTCATTTTCACTTGGTTAACTTCTCTGGACAAGAGCTGGTACAGAGAACAGAAGAAATGCTAATTTTCCTCACTACATGTTGGCCAGGCATTCAAGAATCAGTGTGAGAAGTAAACAAATGACAGTCAGTGAGGCTGGTTTGTCTACCTGGGGACATTCAGAAAAATTAATCCATATTAACTACACATGTGGAATTCAAGTATATTAACTAGAGGCTGTGTGAACACACTTACTCAGAATCATGAGATCTCTGCTTGGTTTGATGCAATTCAACTGGCCAAAGAAAGTATCCCACAGAATAGATTTAATCAAGTTAAACTAACTTTATTCATATGGACATATTTAGTAATACAGCTCAGTTTTCCAGTGTCTCTATGTATGTAATCCTTGACTTCACACATTAAATTTTTATAGAAGCCTTGGCTCAAGGATTACCTATCTATCACTGTTCTCTGCTTTAGGACATGGAATTGGAAATCATGGAATGGGAGCAAAATTCATATCCCACTAGTGACCAGGCACCAACTGGATGTGGCACCATTCACCACCACTCTTGAGGCCTGGTCATCTAGTTTTCAACCCAATGAAGAGTGGACCTGTCCAAGCCATGGGCTGGCAGCTTCTCCAGGAGAATGTTGTGGGAGGCAGTATCAAACTTCAGGTAGTTAAAATCCACAGCCTTTCCCTCATCCACTAGGTGGGTCACCTGCTCATACAAGTGGCATCCAGCCACTGTGCTTAGCTGGAATATACCAGCAAGACTTGTAGCTCCAGAATTTAAAAAAAAAAAAAAAAAAAAAAAGGCATGAAAAAGTCTCCATGAGGGCTGCAACAGGCCTTAACTGTCCTGTGAACACGTGCAACATGCTTGTAGAAAGTGACTGACATGCACTGGGTATGTGCACGTTCAGGTTTTAGTGGCCAAGTACACAAGCAATCAGGCACCCTGGAATAGTCAGTGCCATCATTGCTGAAACCCACAGACTACACTCTGCTAGTTCCTACACTCGCTAAATCTGGGGTTTGTTTATTCACAGAAGCTGCGATCACACCTCCTAACTGTAGCTTTTATCTGCCATAGCTTTACATATTTTCACTCATGCAATTACTTATATGAGTTTCAGATTCTCTTAAGGCTCTGCCCCGCAATTTCCATATGCAGTCAGCAGACACAAATTATGTTCTCACATGTTGGCTTGGATGTGAAAGACTGGAAAACATGTACAGAGTTCAGTTTTCTCTATTTATATGTGTATGTAAGCTTCTAAGCATATGCACGTAATTAAAGCCATAGCATCACAGTGGCATCTTCAGTTGTATCTTTTTTTCACCCAGGGAGATTTCAAGCTTCACAATATGGAACCCAGGCGACAAATGAACCCTGTATTTCTCTCAAATATAACTATGGTTTTAAGACTCATATACAAAGCCAAGAATTGGAGCACAGGGTAAGAAAGTCGATTTAATCAAATTTGCCTTCCAACAACTTTGATGTTTCTTCCTCTATGGTAATACAAAGGACAAGGAATATCTTTCAAATGTACTTTATTTCCAACTACCAGATTGACAGTTGTCTATTTAATTATTAATTATCCTCTTTCATTATCTTAAAGAACTTCTATTTTTGTGATTTTTCCTGGTTTTTTAATTAAATTTAGTAGTTAAAAAAAAACTTAATCCATGAAACACGGCGCTTTTAAGCTTGAAGAGGAGGAATTTTCAAATGCACAGACATAAATCAGGACTTAAATTCCCACTGAAAGTCACTGGAAATAAGTGTACTGTCTAGGGCCTGTATCTTTGGTGAAGATGTTTAAGCAAGAACTTAGGACAACACTAGTCTGAGCACTACTCAAGTTCAGACAGCATTAGTCGAGGCACTAAGGGTCGTATCTCGATCACTGACTGCACTTGGTGACTTAGTTGTCATTACTGCCACAGCACCTCCCCTGAAGAAAGGATTTAGGGTTCAGGCAGTCACTATCCAGTGCTTTCAGATCATGGCTTAAGCAATCAGTGAGAGAAGCAAATGTATCTCCTCGGTTTAAATGCAGATATTCCATGTATGGAAGGCAGGCTGACTACTATGTCTACTCATATGACTAAATAATAAAACTCACCAAGATGTAACAAAGCTGTCACAGATCAGAAGATCAAATGCTCCTTTGCTTTTGATGCCTATGGCATAGTAAAATGGCATACCAAAATAATTCCTAACCGTTTCTGTCTGTACCAGGGAGAGTTAAGTTTTTTCGTTGCAGATACTCTGATGCTCTCCTGCAGCAGGGAATAAACACAAAATCTTCACGTTAATGGAAAGGAATTGCAATATGTGAGTGTCTGATCATCTGCAGACAATCGTATTTGATAGGTATAAAATACAGGATATTCTGTTTTATGAGACAATTCCTTGGTATTATAAACCACCTGTGTAAATAATTTCCCATGAAAGAAGTTGTGGTAAACAGCTTCTACAGCACATGCACACTGTAGCTACCTACATATGCACAGGACAAAGCAAAGATAAGGTTGCCAGCTTCAAAGAAGAGAGGGCAGAAATGGAAGCTTACTCACAAGTCATACATACTGGAGGTGTGAGGTAGGAGGGAAGAATAACAACTCATCCTGAAAAACAAGGATCACTGCACATTCCCAAAATTAATTTGACACTGAATAGAAAAATAATAATAAATACATATACACAAAAATATCTAAAAAGAAAAGATCCAGAACATTGTCTTTGATCTGAATAAAAAGGTTACATCATGCACTGCTAAGACAGGCAAGACAGAAAGGCAAATCAAAATTTTGCACATAAAGAGATCAGGATAAATAGCTTCAGTGACTGAAAGAACAATGTATTGCACCATCAGTATAATGAATATCTAATAACAGCTATAACTGTGCCAACTCCCAGACAGGGAAACCGATTTTGGCAAAATCTCCAGTCTAAGCTAAGTGCATTTCTTTTAAAACTTTTAGTACTGGGAAACATTCTAGAAAGTTGGATTACAATATCACTTTCTTTAAAACAATTGTGTATTATAGATTTGACAGGCTCTGCCAGTAACAAATACACTCTCCCACTCACCAACTGTGGATAAGAAACTCTGCAAGGCAAATGGACACAAGATTTATTGCCTTCTGCAAATCTTAAATTTTCATTTGCATACATATCTTCATACATCACAAGGTTGCACAGATACTTAAAGCCCTGCTGTAAGACTGTCACTCCCTCACGCTAGAAAGGCAGCCTGAGACAACAGAAAGAGGTGTGAGGAATTATTTTTGGTTTTTTTGGAGCAGCCTGTGGCTTTGCCTTTTCAAAATCAGATACAAGCCTACAATTTTCACAAAGCTTCAGCTCCCCTTTTTATCTCCTGAATTAGAGTATTCAACAGAATGGCCACCAGTACTTGATGAAGTTTTCACTTCCTAAGGGAACTCAACTTGGCTGGCTGAAGAACAAAACTTTAGAACTCACATCATACATAAAAGGGATGAAAGGACCTACCCCACAGTACTCTGTCAAAGATGCCACAGAAGTATCTCCCACTGCATCAATATTTCATGTCTCCTGGCCCCAGAGAGAAGGGAGGTTGCATAGCATCCCCAAAAGAGGAAAAAACACTTTTTTTTTCTTTTTTGTTTAAACAAATGGAATACTACTTGAAGAATCCATATATATCAGGAAGCTTCCCAGAATTACTGCCTTAGTTTCCCATCTTTTGCCACTGCTATGAATCATACAGTACGAGTTAAATCATCCCTTTAGGAGTCATGTATTGCTCCAAGACTAGCAATTGTTTCTGTTCTGTTTGCTTCACAGAATAAAGCCTCATAGAATGCTACATATACACAGTTAATGCTTTTCCCTTCACCTTAGCTGATCAAATTCTGAAACGCTTTAAAACTATTTTACCGACAAACATCACTTCAATGGCACACATGATCAGCCAACTTCCTTATTTTTACTTTTAAGCTTCTGTGGAAGCAGTTTCTTGTCTATGAAAACTGGCAACTTTGCTTAGTCTAGTAATTGAAATACTAAAACATCTTGTTTGGTTTCCTCTAAAGCACAACCAAGTTTTAGTGCTCATAGAAGAGGCAGCAGAGCTGAAAAAAACAAGTACACTAAGAGATTAGGCCAACTTCCTCACAGACACTTTAAAAAATTATAGATAACTCTCACTTCTCAACAAACAAAAAAATCCACCTTCTTATAGAGCTGCCAGCACTTCCCCTTCCCTCATTGCTGAAGTTACCTTCTTCAACCTATGGTACTGAAAGTCTGAGTCTCTAATCTTAATAGGCTCGTTACACACTCTGCCAGCAAACACTAGTGAGTGCAATTCTCCCAAATACATTTTGAAAAGGCACCCAACACACTGCAGTGCAAAGAGAGCAGGAGCATCTCCTGTCTCCCTTCTCTGTTTCATTTCCCACACGGAGGCTCTCACCTTGCCACCCTGTTTACCAGCATTGGCAGAGAAAGGAAGCCATGGTTTCAGCTGCCTGCAACTTAATAAAAGTCATTAGGCAAAAGCATGTCTTTCCATTGCTGCAAACAGAACAATCCATCACAGAAACTGAACACTCAAGAAAGAACTGCTTGAAAGGGGATAAAATTAAGAAAGATTAAGAGAACAAGGATCATAAAGTACAGTTGAGGAAGAGGGAAACATTTTTAAGATGTGTTTTAAAAATTTACAGAGATTTTGCTGTAAAAATATTCCTAAAGTCTAATACAGTCTTGACTTAACAGTTAATTAGCAAAATAGTTTCTTTTCCCACTGGCTTCATGTAAGTTACACCATGAGCAAGAGGTGGGAATAGATGAGTTCCTGAGGTTCCTTCCAATCCAAGTTATTGGACTAATCCATGATGAACATTAAGGGAGTAATATATTTGCTACTGGACATCTAGAGACCTGGGAGTACAAGACATTCAACATTTCTACAGTGATTTCAAAATGGCTTTGGAGGAGGAAGGAAAGACCAGATAGTTTTGGGGAAGCTCTTCCAGCAGTCTCACTAGATTGACATACATACATACATACAGCTTGGTAGATAAAGTTGTATCTACTTAGATATGATGCTTAGGAACAATAAATAAGCTTGCAGACAACTCGCTACTCTAAAAATACTTTTTGCCTTCTACTAATTAAAATGATGAGGTTGACTTACTTATCCGTTACAAAAAAATTTATTAATATTGAGCCAATTAATAAGACTTTTTTTAGGTATCTCAGAAATCCATTTCTTGCTTTTTGCTCCTCTCTGAAGGTGGACAGATAATGAAACTCATCAAGTCAGATTAATTTTCATATTGTCAGTGTGACAGTATTTGGGCTTCATACAACAACAATTTTGTTGTCCTCTAAAATAAGTTTATCACTAGCACAATTTTTTTTACAATTCTATGGGCTTTTGTACTTCTTGTTTTAAGGGAAATGGCTTTTTTTACAGCACTTACATAGAGGCTTATTTTAAAGCTTACATATTCTCTTAGCTGACTTTAAGGATAGATTAAGTTGGCAGCTGTCCACTGGGAGAACTAAGGGCAGTAAAAAAACCCCACAACTTATAGTGTTCATTATTCACTAAACACAGTTATCACCCACCAGAAAATGGGCAAACTGGCAAGAATGATGACACTAATTCCTTAACAGTCTGCTGGAGATGAAAGCAGCATTTCTGTCTACTCCAGGAAGTAAAGCTA
The DNA here is from genome assembly GCF_022539395.1 of Myiozetetes cayanensis. NCBI lineage: Eukaryota > Metazoa > Chordata > Aves > Passeriformes > Tyrannidae > Myiozetetes > Myiozetetes cayanensis. The sequence continues at coordinate 53,151,136 of NW_026087521.1, read as the reverse complement.
AAACATTTTGTGTTGTCTCTTATTACGAGAAACACTGTAAAGAGCTGCAAATAATTCCAGTTAAGACTGCCCAGGAAAAAAAGATGGTGTGAAGCCTACTGATTCTTATGAATAGGAAAAGTACAAATACTGGCAAAGTTCACTTTTTGCTATCCTGCATTTCAGACACTGCCATGGCTGACAGAAAGCCCTGGTATACAGGCCCCGAGAAGTTCAGTTGTTGTAGATGTACTTGAGCCCATTTTTTCCAGCTGTCCGCTAAAGTTTTACAGTCTTTAACTACAAACAAACCTTCACAAATATCTCTAGAGTAATAGATATCATCCCAGACTTCTTGAAAAGAAAGTCAAGCAAATACTTTACATGGAAAAATTAATTTTGAAGGTGGGACTTTAAAGCATTTACATTCCAACTTCTGTAATGCATGAACAGAGGGAGCGAGTGGACTCCACTTTTTCTCTCTAAATGCATTCCCACTCATAAACATGCCTCCTCCAGGACAATTCAAAATGTTACAGTGCATTTAATACTACAAAACAGCTCAGCTCTCAAGTGCAGCCCTGTAGATCAAGATGATAACAAACTTTAGCCCTTCTCAAACAGCTACCTTGTGTTTTTGCCACTTCCATTACTCCTCTTCCCATTCACCCTATCATCACTAGCACCAAACAAAAAATCATTTGAATCTAGTTGTGAACAAGGTTTATACACCTCTTACAGAAGAAAACATTTTTGATGTAGGAATCACCATGATGGGTACTTAGCCCTTTCCCAGTGTTACTAATATATACTGCACACTGTTACAGTTCATTTAAATGGCTCAGTATAATTAGCAGAAGGAGAAACTCTCCTAAGATGCCAGGCCCATGAAGAGGCTTGGCTCGGAGTGATCAGTCAGGGCCAGCCAGGAGCTGAAATCTGTATTTAAACAGCTTTTAAAACAGTAATAATGAGGAGAAAGCATGATAAATACAGTGATTTTTTTTGCAAAAGACCTAATTATGGAAAGCACACGTGGTGACTCAGGTTGTAAAGTAATACACAACCTTTAGCAAAAGGTCCTGTTTCCACTCATGTTATGCCTCTGCCAAAACCCCACATCTGAGAGGTTTTCTGTGCTAGCTGTTTCCCTGCGCACTGAGTTTGTTCACGTTGTTACATCATGATTTGCAATTTTAGATCTGGCTTAAGGAGATCACTTGTATAATTTCACCGCTACTGGTTGAGATTTATACATTTCCTGTCATGAATCACTGAGCAACAAGTGTTTGTATGACCACTTGGCACCACATAACATGCAGTCTAACCAATAAGGTCAATCAACATGCCAATCTTTCAGGTTTCTCAAGATGTTTTAAGAAAAGACATGGAGTAGGGTCACAGCCACCCAAATACCCCAAATGAAACATTTCAGCCTGTAAAAGAGAAGATCGTGTTTCAGACCAAGAAGTACCATAGAAATTGATTCTGTGTCAAAATGTTCTTTAGAACAGTATGTTCCATCAAAATTCCAAGCTGTCAAGTCAATATTGTAACATAAATCTGCTTACTATCTCCTACAGAAAATGCCTACACAACAGGTTAAAGTAGCAGCCCCATAGTCAACCTTAATTCTGATATTTCTTAAAGTGCTTTGTTTTTAATTTTATTGTCTTGCATGTTTTCTGTGTGAAACATCTTTGAGCAACTTGACAGCTGAACAGTTAGGATGCAGTACCTCTATTGCTACTGGATTCCTTAATAGGTATGGTTGGTGATTCATTAATTTTCTTTTAGTGGTATCAAAGTATTCAAAAAAAAAAAAAAAAAAAAAGATGAGAACTTCCCCAAGCTAAACTCATCATAAACACTCCAGAGCAAAGGAGATTTCCAGTTTTACTCTCTATTTTGTATAAATTTTAGTACATATTAACAAAAAAAAAAACCAAACAAAAAACCCAAACAAAACAAAACACAAAAACAAAGGCAAAAAACAAACAAACAAAACAAACAAACAAATAAAAAAAGAAAAATATCCAAGACATTTCAACACTGATTACCCTCTTTGACTTAAATGATTTTTTCTCTCTCTTAGCTTGACATTGTTTTTTCAACAGCAATTTTTACCAGTAGAGTACAATTCTGCCTCAGATTGCCAGCCAGAGAACCTGGGATCTCAGAGGTCCATAACATAGACCCACATTATCTCTGAAGCTGTATCCCTCCATGCACAAATCTGGAGAGAATCCAAGTTGCTATACAAATCTGGGAAGCACACATTTTCTCCTGCAACTTGGGCATGGGTAATTGTCACATAACATGAAATGTGAGGGAATAGAGACCCTGGAGCTGCATTTAGCCCCATGGCTCAACCAGAGTCCTTTCTTGCAATGCCTAAAGTAAAGAACAATTGCTATATGTATATTTCTCCACCATTTCTGTCTACATTTCTGAAGGAATAAACTAAGAAAACTCTGAGAAAGTACATGCTGGAACTACCGTAAAGTGTAAAGAGATTTAGTCAAAAAAATCTTACTATCTAGAGCAGCAGGTCTCATGTCCTGAAAGGGTAAGAATTCTAAAGAACATATCAGTCAAACACACACGCAGCCAGAAACCTTTTATACAATCTCCAGCCTACTAGGAAACAGCTTTTTCTCCCAGATGAGAATATGACCACATCATATTGATCCCTGCATCAGTCACATTCAGGCAAAATTATTGTAATTAACTGCAATTAGGTCAGAAAATTGAAGCAATTTCTTCAAAATCTCTATTCCAGCTTGTCAAAAAACAGGAGCCTTCCTGCCTGCAAAAGACTGTCACTTCACAGCCCAGATGCAAGGGAGTGTCTCATAGAGTCCCCCAAATCCACCTCTGCTGCTGCCTTGAGGTCCCAGCAGCACTATCAGTTGGATAAACACAGTTCCACCAGTGATTGTTTCATCATCCTTGAGGTTGTCATTGTCTACCTGTTAAAAAAAAAAAAAAAAAAAAAAAATTCCCCCAGCCACTGGAAATTTCAGAAAAATTCACTGCAGACAACAACAGGCAGGAATAAAACATATGTTCATGGTGACCAGCCGTGTACTTGACATCCAAAGGAGATTGCACTGATTTTTCCTGTATTCCTCATCTTTAGGAACCACAACATTTAGAACACTTCCCAAGATGCCCCAAGAAAGGGACTGTACGTGTACAGTCACACACCCGAGAGCCAAAATAATCCCAACAAAAACTCTTCCCCCAAACAAGGACGGATCAAGGCACAAAATTCCAGAAAGATTCTCAAGGACTTCATTACACAGATGTGTCACCCTCAAGAATGTTTACATATGACAGTGACTGGCAGTACAAAAAACCCAAAGATTAGATAAAAACATTGAGTGACACAAAGTTGGCAATTGCTCAGTTGAGAGCCTCTGGGTGACAATCAAGGGACAAACAAATAATGAGGATGTCACTGCAGGAGTCTACTACAGACCTCCCAGCCAGGACAATGATGCTGTTGAATTATTCTTTGAGGAACTGAACTAAGGGACACTTCCAAGCCAACTGCCCTTGCCATTATGGGGGACTTCAACTTGCCAGAAATTAACTGAGAGCATGACACAGCTGGTATAACCCTGGCAGAAGATTCCTAAAAAGACTGGATGAAAATTTTATGGAACAAGTCCTAAGGGAGCCAACTCAGGAAGATGTTGACCTTGACCTGCTGTCAACAAAGTGGATCTTGTGAGCAAAGTGAAGATTGGTGGCCTCTTGGCCACATCGATCATGAGCTGATTGAGTTTAAAATCTCTGTTGAGAGAAGGAAAAGTGTCAGCAAAACTTCAACTCTGGATATGAGGAGAGCAGACTTCAGGCTGCTCAGGGAATTAGTAAGGTCCCCTAGGAAAATGTTTTTGCAGGTGCTGGGGTCCCTCAGTGCTGGTCACCTTTCAAAGGTGCATGTGACCATGACATCACATCCTAAGGGCCCAGAAGGAGAAATTCCCAAATGTCAGAAGTCAAGTAGGCGAGGCAGAAAGCTGGCTTGGCTGAGCAGGGATCTTCTCCTGGAAATGAGGCAAAGAAAGGAAGGTGTATGCCCAGTGGAAGCAAAGTCAAGTGGCATGGGAAGAATTCAGAGGTGCTGCTTGCCACTGTAGGGAGAAAATCCGTGCAGCTAAAGCTCAGCTGGAGTTCAAGTTGGCCCCAAATGTGGAGGACAATAAAAAGAGTTTTTTCAAATACATGAATGGTAACAGGCAGTATAGAAATATCACTGGCCCCTTACAGGATGAGGATGGTCACCCCACACACAGGGACAGAGACAAGGCAGAGGTGTTTAACACTTTCTTTGCCTCTGTCTTCAACACAGATGATGGACCATGGGAGTCTCAGTGGCCTGAGCTGGAAGACCATGAATGATCAAGTCCCAGTCGACCCTGAAATTGTGAGGAGTATGATGTTCCAGCTGGATCCCTACAAATTCTATGGAGCCTGATGGGATTCATCCCAGAATCCTCAAAGAGCTGCTGATGTCATTGCAAAACCTCTCGATGATTTTTGAGCAGTCTTGGGAATCCAGAGAGGTCCCAGCTGACTGGAAGCTGGTGAATGTTGTCCTGACTTTCAAGAAGGGCAAGAAGGAGGACCCCAGAAACTACAGGCTCATCAGTCTCACTTCAGTGCATGGTAAAGTTACGGAGAAGATTATTCTGGGAAGTATTAAAAACACATGAAAGACAACGCTGACATCAGTCATAGCCTCTAGCTTCATGACAGGAAAGTCCTGCTTATTAAACATGATTTTCTTTTATGACAAGGTAATCCACCTAGTTGATCAAGGGAAGTCAGTTGATGTAATTTTTTTGGATTTCAGTCATGCTTTTGATACTGTCTCTCGCAGGATCCTTCTGGACAAAGTGTCCAGCGCACAGCTGGATAAACACATCATGTGGTGGGTGAGCAACTGGCTCACAGGGCGAACACAGAGGGTAATAGTGAATGGGGTGACATCAGACTGGTGACCTGTCACTAGTGGGGTTCCACAGGGCTCCATCTTGGGTCCTGTGCTTTCAACATCTTCATAAATGACTTGGACGCAGCACTGGAAGGGATACTAAGCACGTTTGCTGATGATACAATACTGGGACGAGGTGCTGACTCCCTCAAAGGCAGGGAGGCCCTGCTGAGAGACCTCAACAAATTAGAGGACTGGGCAATCACCAACCACATGAAATTCAACAAGGGAAAGTGCTGGATTCTGCACCTGGAAAGGGGAAACCCTGGATTTATGTATAGACTGGGGAATGAGATGCTGGAAAGCAGTGCCATGGAAAGGGACCTGGGGTCCTGGTCAGTGGCAGGTTGAATATGAGTCAGCAGTGCCCTGGCAGCCAGGAGGGCCAGCTGTGTCCTGGGAGGCATCAGGCAAAGCATCGCCAGCTGGTCAAGGGAGAGGATTGTCCTGCTCTGCTCTGCTCTGCACTGGGGTGGCCTCACCTTGAATATTACAGCAGTTTTGGGCACCACAATATAAAAAAGACATTAAGCTCTTAGAGAGCACTCAAAGGAGGGCAATGAAGATGGTGAAGGGCCTTGAGGGGAAGCCGTGTGAGGAGCGGTTGAGGGCACTTGGTCTGTTCAGCCTGGAGAAGAGGAGACTGAGGGGAGACCTCATTGCAGATACAACTTCCTCAGGAGTGGAAGAGGAGGGGCAGACACTGATACTCTTCTCTGTGGGGACCAATGACAGGACCTGTGGGAATGGCCTGAAGTTGTGTCAGCGGAGGTTTAGGTTGGATGTTAGAAAAACATTCTTCACTCAGAGGGTAGTTGGGCACTGGAACAGGCTCCCCAGGGCAGTGGTCATAGCACCAAGCCTGAGAGAGTTCAAGAAGTGTTTGGATGATACTCTCAGGTACATGATGTGACTCTTGGGAATGGTCCTGTGCAGGGCTAAGGGTTAGATTCAATGATCCATGTGGGGCCCTTCCAACTCAGCCTATTCTGTGATTCTGTGAAAATTTACAAAAAAATTCAATGGAGCAAGGCCTTGTCTGCCAGATTTTCTGGCTTGCTTACTATGGATGGTCAAGAGTTCACAAACAGTTGGACTGATTACAAAGATCAGGAACAAGGAAACAAAGAAAAATGTAAATTTCTCTAAAAGGAAAAGTAATTAAGGTTTTCTTTATTTTTCTAATGAAATCAGCAACAGCTTCCAAAGCATATTTCAAGAAAATAATAGTATCCACAGAAGTAGATTGTTTCAGTGTCTGAAAAACAACAAGTCAGTCTTATCAAATGTAGCACTCATTTTACAAAATATTAAGTTCCCTAGATTTTTTTCTGTTGTTGGCACAGGCTGCCTTCTGGGAAAATATCAAAACATCTTTTAGCTAACAAACTAGTAAAAACCAACCACTACAGCGATGGAAATTTTGAGAAATGGTAAGTCATATATTCTATATAGAAAAAGTACTGTAAAGTACAAGAAATCATGGAAAGGTAAGGTGGTATTTATATAAAACTTAGTCTAAATAAATTTGGTTTACCCACTAACACTCATTCTCTCATAGATTCCACTCACATGCTCAAGCCTGTGTTCTCACAAGTACCAAGATATTGTGCCCAGGTAGTCTGCACAGAGAGGACAGGAGGTCGTAGCTGTCAATTCTGTACTGTGCCTCTGGGGTTCCCCTTCACTTACAAGCCAGCTTTCAGACAGTTTCTTTTACACCACTTAGGCATCATCAACTGTTAAGAGGCTGTTCTTGGTCTCAAAGTCTTGCTAAATTCGATTTCCAAAAATCTTAGGCCACTTGCTACCCACCCTGGTTTTTTCCCTCACTTGGAATATATGTTGCTTTCCTTGAGACTTAACAAGAAGAGGAATGGTATACAAAACCTTTTTCCACCTTCCTTTATCTAGGTTAGGGGTCTTCTGCTGACAAGCCACCTGTGCGGTGGCTTTATCAAAGCACAGGTATTTTGATCTTGCAAATTGCATCTCTCAATTTTACCACTGGGAATGGTGGGTTTTTGTTGATACAGCAGTCATGCTTTTAACTGCTTTGCTTTGTCCAGCTGTTTCATCTGGTGCTTACACACACAGGCATTACCACTCATACCCCATTTATAAAATCTTGGTATTTCTTTTACAAATCTCTGTTTCTACACCATCGGTGGTCAAGCATGTTTAAGGATGCTGTTATTTATCACTTTCTTGACATGCACTGATACCAGTCTTGACAGAGGCATCTCAGGTTTTAACAATCCTGAAATCATCATCAAGGCAATCTGGTCATGATTTTAAAATGATAAAATTTTAAGTGTAAGACGGCAGTAACCACTTCACTTTGCCCTCTAATTGCCCCTGGGCATAAACACATGTGCCAACTGTTGCTTTTCCCCTGCAGCAGTCCTGGTATTTTGAGTAAATTAGTAAGGATAGTTTATCCAAGAGGACAAAACTTCACTTATCTAAGCAGGATCATAAAATTTACTCAGTCTACAATTTGACAGCACCAGGTATCAACTTTATGAAATTTATACTATCAATAGTTGAAAAATTCACAATTAACTGAATGTATCCTTCCTTTTGTGTTTTACAAGAATCCTTTATGAATGAAGTTCCCACTCAGGAACACAAGGAATATTTACACACTCAATGTTCAGGCCAGCTGTCCACACCAGCAGACTGCCTTCCTTTAAGCTATGGTGCTTATTAACTTGGGTCTAATATCCACTTGCAAGGGAATCTACAGTCATGAATTATCCTCCACTCCTAATATCAACTTAAAATAGAATCCATGAGATGAAGGCAGTACTTTAGTCATGAACCTTTACCAATACACTAGGGAACAGAATTTTGAACTTGTGGCTAATTACTGCTTGGGATGCTGGTTCTGCATGTAAAAATCACTATTACTTCAACATGGACAGCAACAGCTCCAATTAACAGATAGAAAAACAATTCTTGGCAAGAGAAAGCAAAACATGGCCAAACATGCTAATGTAGCAGTCTGTTCTTGAATTCATAAGTCTGGACTAAGTAATTATTTGGTAAGCCTGTATCAAGTGAAAAGAAGAAGGGGGAAAAAAGGAAAAATAGAATATTTACAGCCACTGAAGATCTAAACTTCTTTTAAAATTAAGGTTTTAGGATGAAGCAACTAATCTATCTCCCTCCTTGTTTGTGTCTGCAAATTTAATAGAAGGATGCAAACCCATCCTCGTTCTGTAAGTTAGTGAACCATCTCTCATAACAAGTGATACATGGAATATCTCTAGCACACAACATATGAAGACAAAATACATATCAAAGACTAATTTTGGCTTGGTCCAGGAGGTATTCCATTTATGAAATGAACTTATTCCTTCATTGGCCCTCTGAAGTTTTGAACACAGAACATAAACTAGCTCAATGTTTTTCATTCACATGCAGATGAAAGTAAATATAAATTTTTATAACATGAACACTGCAATTATTTAGATCAGAATAAGAGCAGTTTTGAAAAAAAAAGTCTCCATTAGAGGGTCTCACCCATTGCCATTCCTAGAAAAAAAATAAAAGACTTCCAAATAATAGCAAAAGACATGCTTGTACTTAGAAGATGGACAGGGAAAAGACTTTCATAACAAACCACTCCATGAAAATCTCAAGGAGGAACTTGCATGGTCTTTAATCCACTACGGTTTAAAGTTTTTAACAGTGCTAGGAAGTAGTTAATGGCATCGGTGGATCTAAAGAGAATTTCACAGAAATGTGCCTCAGTGCAGTTTTACCTACTAATAAATCTCTTGAGAGTGACAGATGAGTAGTACTGATCTTCTGAAATTGATGCTGACTGTGATCCGTGCTTCAGTAGTGAATTTCAGGGATAGCTGAAAGCTGATCACACACTCCCCAGATGTCAAATGGGGGTGGCTCTAGTCAGATGCCTACCCCAAAAACAGAACATTTAAGTCTGAGATGCTTTGGGATTTAGCCAGTCTTACAGGCTTCCTTCTTTCTCCTCCTCCCCTCATTTATCTTATGCCCCTATAAAGAAGATCACTCAGGCAACCATATGGATGAAGTGACCAATTATCATAAAATCTCCCCAAAAACTCATGTGAAATGATAAAGGATCTTCTATTATAATCAGAAAAGGACCTGTGTTGCAACTTAATGTGCAGTTATTGATTTTTACTTTGTTCAGAGAATATCAGGCTATTTTCTCAGTTAGAAAAGAAAGGGCTTAACCTTACAGGGAAAATGAATTTGCTTATTTCCAGAGATAGGACAGGTTAGTTTAAAATCTCAATAAAAAGATTTTAAGAACTCTTACTGAAACTTCACCTGTGCTCTTCCTTCAATTGTAATTCATCATATGGGAAAACAGTAAGTCTTGGGACTTACTTTACAAAAAGCAAAAAGGAATTTAGAAGTGCAGGGGGGAAGACAAATTCCAAGTAGCATATAGAGTTTAATCTTGTTAGAGAAGTTAATCTGAACCTTTTAGCTGGTTCCTATTCTCTGGACATCTGTTGGATATAGTTATCTCTTGTTTTGCTGAGAAATGTGAAGTCTTTTCTTATTCCAACTGACCTACTTTATTCAAAGAGCTACTAACAAAATCTGCCACCATATTCTTAAGCTTCTTTGAAAAACTGATCATTTGTGCCATTTAATATTTGCTACTGCTAACCACAGTGTAGGTATAGCTACCATCCAGTCTTTTAAGTTTCCTCAGTTTTTCATTTGATTCTTGCTCTTTAAATATTTTCTCAAGGTCAGTTGGGCACTTGTGCACTGGATTTTCTGAATGGTCTGTGCTTTTAGTCCATACCGATCAATTGGCTTCCTACAAAAATACCCGGGGAAGAAATCAGGAAACACAACTGATAACACAAGATAAAACCGTCAGTAGGTCAAACCATGAAATGTCCTCACTTTTTTTGACTAAAAATCTAAAAAATAAAGATTAAAATCTCAGCATTAGATATAGCTTAACCATTATTTATGGACTCTTAGTTCCTGTAGTAAGGAATAGCTGTTGGAATTCTACCGTCTGAATCACGAGGCTAGATAATCAGATTGATTCCTCTGACATTAGCAAACATCTCATTATGAAAGAAAAAAGTAAAAATGAAAAGACTAAAAAACGCAGAGCAAAATTTTTATACCCCATGCTCCTGAAAAACAAAACAAAACAAAAATACCAAGCATGTCCCCTATTATATCTCAACAGGATATCCATCTGGAAAGTCTTTCCTTCCAGATGCTTTCCCCTACTATTTCATTGTCCTGCTAATCTCTGCAACTACCCCTAGGGGGAAGACAAAACACTACACAATTTACTGTCAGGCTGTCTTTTTGAAGGATGGACAATACAAAGGGAAATAGATCCTGGACAACAGTTAATTTCAGTATTACAATTGTAGAAGCAGAAAACCAAAAAGGGACCAGTTTGAAATAACACTGAATAAAAAAACTGTATCAAAATAAATTAATAAAATCATCTTACAGGAATGCAACAGTAAAGTGCATTCGCAAAGAATAACAATCCTAAATTATTGAGAAAGCCTACCTACCTCTTCCCCTCAAATAATCACATTAATGTCTTCAAACCTTCAAACAATTTTTTTTTTTTAAGATAGAAGTATGAAGTCAATTAAACCAAACCACTACTACAGTATTTTAGAGAAGTCCACAAAATGTTCTCCTCAGGCTTCAGTAGGATGACAATGTTTCTTATCAGTAATCACCTGTGCCCTTAAGAACCTTGTAAGCCTGTCAGTGAAGCAAGGAATAGGCATTTTATTAATTTACAGGGTTTGGGCAGATTTGTAAATCAATCCCTTTAAATTTGAAAGTGACATCTCCTAGCCAGTCACACGAATTCTTGGGCTTTGAGTAGATGAGCTGTCTATTTGGAGCACTTTTGGTTGGAGTTGTGTGGTTGGAAGCTCTACTGCCTGTAGCGATTGACACACACTGAATGGGGTGTTCTGGTGCAGAGAGAACCTCTCCAAGAGGTTAACAAAGTACCCACAATAAATAGATCTGCCAGGCACCTGACAAAGGATGAGTTTTATTGCCATCAGCTTCTTTTGTGTAGTTGGTTTTAAGTGTGATTGAATTTACAGAGCACCTCTTCTCAACCTCAAGGTGCAACAGTACAAGCAAGCAAAGAGTTGATTCAAAATACAGAGTATTAACATACTTCTGGCATATTGATGCTAAGGGACGCTCACTGAAGAACAAAAAAAAAGTATCTGGTTTTAAACAGCTGCCGTTTTCTTACTTTTTTTCTCATCTATGCTATAAATTGTAGCATTACTTGCAGAAGATTTGGGGGTGTTCTCAGAACATGCTATTTCATTCTTTCCACATATTACCTAAAAAACTCCTTACACCAGCAGAGTAAGTAACAAGTAAAATCACTGCAGCAAGTTCACATAAAAAAATATAAAGTAGCGGTTTACACACCTCTTATCCTCCCAAGTTGAAAGCACCACATACACACGTATTCCAAATAGTAAAGCAATACATGTGTCCTGAACACTTAGAAAACTACTCTTAAGCTACTATGAATTTCTGCCTACCATCTATCTTTCCTCCAGATATGGAAAATCATTTCTACCCGCAAAGATAAAAAGTGTGACATTTTAAAAAAAAAGCCATTTGCACAACACGGTCATAACCTTCAACTGGAAACGTCCTCCTCTACAAGGCGTTCAGGTAACTCAAAAGACATTCATGAAACTTCATGAAAAGAAAACCATCTTCTAACTTCTATGAAGAATATAGGTCAAAATATCCTGCATTGTTTTTTAAGTTATAAGTAACAGTTATAAATTAAGAGATGCTGTATTTCAGTAGAGCTAAAGAAGACAGGTTCATTTGCTGTAGTAGCATTTACTACAGAAATATTTTTATTTGCAATAGCATCACTCTCTGTTGCACAAATATCTATCTAGTAAGACAGAACTACTTGCAATCTCACCACTGTTATTTTGTCTCCTAGGTTTTTCAAAGATCTCTGTTCATAAAATGTTTGTCAAAGTGCACTTGCACATATCACGAGGCAAAGAGGAGATGAGAGACAGATGCTTCTGCATGTTGGTGGGCGGCATGGGAAAGAAGCTGGGGAAGCAGCTTTGCATCCAATCCATTATAGCTATTTTCCTTTTAACCATCTAACAGCAAGTCACAAATTCACCCTAAACACATCAAATCCTCTGAACTTAAGAAATGATGCATTACTGAAGTCACAGCAGGGAAGCCAACTCAGTTTAGAAGACACAAAAGACTAGCACTAGGACAACCTTTTTCATTACAAGGTTACGGATAAAAAACAAAGGCAACGTTTTAATGTGGTGAGAAGATGCACAGTCACAGAAGAAGCAAGTTAAAAGCACTATTTGTATTTCTTTCCAGAATAAATTCCTGTCCAGAAAAACTCCTCTTAGGTAAGATTTTCCACCTCAGAAACAGCAAAACACATCAGCAACAGCCTAATCTCTTACTTTCCAGCTCCAGCATGTTACCTGTCTTCCACATACCCTCTCTTCAGCTACTCAAGTGCACATCTGTTGGAATAAGCTAGCTGTCTAAGATCTGAAACTCACTTCCATCTTTTATAGATTCTATTACAGCAACATTTACTACTGTAAAACTGAGGCTGCAGTAAAGTGTGAAAGTTAAAGGAACATTTTCAGTTTTTTCCTCTGCTTTAGATTACAATATAGGTCTTTACTGGTTGCAATATTTGTCCGAAGTACACAAAGTTTTATCAACCAGTATCCACATAAACCAACTACAGATATACACACTGCAGGTACAGTACATGTGTATCTTACTAGATATATCAAAGCACAAAAACAGAAGACATTTCTATATAGTATCACCATGGGACAGAACTAAGTGAGCAGAAACTCCTTATCTAGCTCCATCTAAGCTATTTAAGGTGAAATCAGAGGTGAAATGCATATGGCAAGGATGACTAAACTCACTGATGGTCCAAAATTATTTGGTTTATTACATGAATACAAGAGATTACAATCATACTGAGCAGGCTATTATCAAATCTCTTCAGTGACAAAGCTTTCTTTCCAAGAGGACAAATAAAAGCAAGTGCATAAAACACAAGAATACCTGGCTTAAGACCATTATTCCAGAGGATTACAGAATGGTTTTTGCATCTTCCCTCTTTGCTTTTAGTACCTCCTTTTTTGTTTTGATATTGTAGCTATTATTACCAGTGCTATCTGAAGACTAGAGTCCCCCGTAGTCATGAATGGCAAACAAGAAAACCCTCTCACTCATTAAGAGAGAATCTAGGGTAAGCTTTAAAGATACATTCAGTAACCTTAATATAAAAATGTGGTTTTAATGAGTCCTGCCAGTCTTGTCCAACTGTGTAATGCTTTAATTATGGAGCACTATGCTCAGCATTATGGACTATGGTTGCCAGGCACCACCAAAGACCCACGTTTCTTGTTGTTCTAGGCATTGTGCAAATTTTTAATGAAGAAATTATGCTTGTTAAAGGTGCTCACACAATCCAAAGGTACAATTAAGGAAAACGAGTGGCTAAAACAGGGAAATATAGCTGAAGAGTAAATGGGGCAAATACCGTAGTCAGCAGTCACCAAATATTTGGGGATGCAACAAGGGAGTAATCACTCTCAAATAAGACCACCACTTTCACTGACAATATTCAGAATAATCATTACAGACTACAGTGTGTAAACTTCTCACAGTCTACATCAAAAGGAAGACTAGAGTTAAGGAAAATTGCTCAAATTATACAGGGTACAAATTCAGATTTTACCCTGAACTCCAGATACAATGATAAATCATTGCTCTGTGCAACTCTAAGCAGACAATTAAAAGATTTCACCAAGTAGTCCACAAATGTTATACCAGTCATCATGCCACCCCACCCCTGTTGCAATTACATACCTCACTAGACACATTGTTGCCTAAATGGCTGTGGGGAAAAAAGACTCCAAGCCAAATTAGGTAGGAGATAAGATAAGGATACAAAAGTTTTAATGAGCACCCAGGCTTTCTGGAATACCCCCAGCGCGCGCTCCCGAAATACAGATGTCCACAGTTTTTATAATGATTTTTGCCCAATCCCCGTCCTGTTACCACCCAGGTTCTGCCCCCGCCATGCCTCTTGGGAATTGGGTCTGGGGGCGTTTTGGGACCCCCTCTTCTTCATCTTCATCTTCCTCAGAGTACGTAATGTCCTTGGAGGCCTTCCAGAATTCTAGGCCTGAAGGTTGTTGGGTCTATGGCTATATCTTGTTCCGTAGGGTTAGGGTGTTCTTCTACAATTCTACCTTGAAAAAGAGACTAAACAGGCTATGGAATTTAGGGAATTGATATGGGAATGGGTAACAGGGGTTTGAGCTGGTGTGTTAAGGGTAAAGGGATAATATGCTGCTACTCTAAAATCTACATTTACTACATAACTACTTCTAAGGTCTACAAAAACAAAAAAAATTAAAACATCAAAACTCCAAGGTATCACATACACTTCTCAATTTCTAACTACTCTTCCCAGAATATATAAATAGAAACATCCCCAAAACCCTATCCTACCATCAACCTTTCTTTCAACCCCTCCTTCCTAGAGACGTATACACACATTTGATCCAAAATGTGGACCAAAACTTGACTAGTAAAAACATGAAGCACTAAAGTGAAAAGTGGAGCCCAAAAACTAGAAGCAAAACCAGGAGAGAGCCAGTGAGGGGGTGGAGGAGAAGTATGAACATGCTGTACTAATCTACTAATATAAGAAAACTTGAATACTGTTTATAAACCAGAACGCTCTTCTTCCTGACTGCTAAGCCACTATTCTTTTAATGATGAGGAAGAAAGAAATTGGTTTGAAATCTTCAGTCCTGAATTTCTGCTTCAAAATTATGGTACTTTTCAGCAAGGCAGTTGCTGACTATAGTAAAAAGCTTAGTAAAGCTGAGCAGTAATTAAGAGATCTCATTTACAACACAATTTCACTTTTGTACAGGGGGAAATGTGCTTCTTACGACATGAAATTTCCCATAAAAGACATGGAGATATAACACCATCTAAGCCTTTCATTTGTCCTGTGAAGTAAACCATTGCTTCCTATGGTAACTAAATACATGCTTTTTCCTGGTTCCGGCCAGGATGGGGTTGATTTTTGCAGTAGCCACGTGAGGGCATGGGTAGGACCCAGGGGTTATTCTATATCACCTCACCTCATTTTGCAGGGATGGGGGAAAGGGTCCCTTCCAGGGCATGGAGCAGTGGGGTATTGTCAGGGGTTTTCTGCATAGTGAGAAATCATGGGTGAATCGTTCGCCTCTTTCTTGTACACTCTCATTACCATTGTTGCTGCTATTGTTCAGTTTTCTTATTTCATTGTTGTTTCTAGTAAAATGTTCTTATCTCAACCCATGATCTTTACCTTCTCTGCCTCCAGTTCTTCTCTCCATCCTGCCACAGGGGGGAGGGGAAAGGGGGAAGTGAGTGAGTGGCATGTGGTTTGGAATCTTTCAGTGGAAAGACTAAATTGGGGAATACCATTCCCAAACCATGAAACCACTCGAATAAAGAGAACTACTGAAGTCAAAACTTAAAAGATAATGAATACTACTCAGAGCCAAAGAAAATAGTTCTTGGAACTTTTAGGGATCATATATTCAAGTCCCATTCCAAAATTCAAATCAACAGCCATCATGTCGTGATATTCCTCCATAGTCAGAGCAAGCCTCAATGTCTATGCAATATGCCTAATACAATTTCCTAAGCTGTATTTACAGAAAGCAGACCTGTATCAGTTTATTTAAAATCAATGGTTCCTGTCTGTGAACCCCTGAATGTTTTACAGATGCACATGCAGATAAAAATAACATGTATGAGTCTGCATTGCCTAGTCAATCAAGAAGAATCTTAAAAACTGTCTACAGATCATCATTCATTCTAAATAATTTCATAGGAGTTAATGACCTTAATGATGAGAATTTTGACATTGTGACATTCCATACTTATCTTCACCTCAAAGGAAGATATTCCTAATAGATCCAGAGCATTCACCAATTTTCAGGTCAATATACATATAAACGTGGGACAGACAGTTAGACATGTCAGTGTTCTAATTCGGTTCTTGTAGAACTTCTTCCTCCCATCTGTAGTTTCACAACAGCAACAAATTTTGCATTAACTGTGCCAAGTCTGGTTAGAGAAGCTCTCCTTTATCTGAATATTTTGTGGTTTTAAAGAAACAAGTATCTATGGGTCCAAGACTTCAGTCTACCCGTTAGCTACAGACACGCAGAGAGAGAAAAGAAAAAGCCCTACTAAGTATGACAGCACCTTGGACATTCAGTGGTGCTTGGAGAGATGAATTAAATGCACTTATCCCATCCCAATCCGCATTCTGATATAACAATCTCAGATACACTCCTATGCCAGCCCTTAGGAAAGCAGCTTCTAGAATACAGATCCTCGCCTGCATCAAAAAGATACTCCTGAGCCACAGAATTAGAGCAAAAGCTCTCCTATCTATATCTGTAAGCTCAAAATTCTTAAAATCACTGTATCCCCTCCAGTTTTCACACCAAGTATAAGCCATGACAAGAACATCTTGAATGAAAATTAGTTCTAAATGAAAGCAAGAATACTTAGCACCTTTCTCATGTATTTCAGCTTTCAGAAACACTTTGCAAATATTAACGTGCCAAGATATAAAAGAACCATTGTTTCAGTGAAAGGAAACGAGAGGAAGCAGAATTTGGTAGTAAAATGGACAGGTGGCTGGTTGATATTTCAGTTTTGTACACTGTGGTTTCATTTTCATCTTAGTGACGCATCAAAACAGGTTCTGCAGTACTAGAACAGCAATACTACATTACTGTGTATTGAGACATCCTGGTAGAACCGTTTTACTTTCAACACCAACACTTTTCCAACTGAAATTCCTGTTGCTTTTCTTAAATTAAAACTGCAACATCTTTTTTTTTTTTATTCTATACCACCATAAGAAAAGCTTTTATATTCTTATTGAGAATAAAGTGTTTTTCCTTTGCAGCTCCCATTACTGCCTTTACAAAGGCACATATGCCCAGCAGAGTCAAGAAGCTAGATACAATGGCGTAATTTTTTTAAGTTTGCCCACTGCATGCTCTCTGAATTCCTTTATCTTTTTTTTTTTTTAGGGTGATTTGAGGCTCTTTAGCCACAGCTAACAGGAAAGACATGCAAAAAGATTCACCACAAAGCATTTTTTGCTACATTCGTATTCATACTATCATAGTTCAATGTTGGGATGTCTTCTCAGAACTCCACGCCATCCAGAAACATCACTAGATGCCTGCCAGTACTCCCCCACAGAAAACACTGATAGCTGATGGGTGGTGAGCTTATCTCCAAGCGCAGGAGTGGCAGATTTCCATCTGTATTGGTTAGCACCTCACTCCACTATTAGCAGCACTGATTTCAGCAAGACACTTCATAGGAAAAGTAAAGCAAGAACGGCAAAGTTTTTCACTTTGGTATTTAATGTTCAGCTCATTAAGGGCCCAGCTTGAAGCCCTGTGAACCTGGCAGAAACATTCCCACTCGAGTTTTGAGTAGGGCTTTGAAAAATTAGGGACTTGAACTTGATATTGAGAAAGGAACAGAAGTTAGTTAAGAGCAAAGGGCACAGGTCTCATGTCCTCCCGCTGTTAAGCCTAGTTTAACAAACTTGATTACTAGTGGGATTTGCACAGGGTTACCTCAGTCAACTCAGAGAAAAGTTCCAGCAGAAAAAGCATGGAACTTGGCTTCCAAGTCAACTTTTGAGAGGAATACCTAACTGAAAACATCCAAGGGTATCATATAACAATCTCTTTGGCTAAAAGCAATAAGGATTCAAAAATGGAGTTGAGACAACCTGAACAATTAGAGCTATTTCTCTCTAAAAAGACCAAAGTCAACATTACAAACAGATCCTGAATATGCTTCTCACTATTAATAGTGTTATCTCTGACCTGCTGAAAACCAGTGCTCAATCCACTAAAACTTCACCAGAAATTCCAGTCTGTTGTGATTAATCAAAGACACTATATCCTAAAGATGGTATCTGTACCTGACTCAAAACAGACCACATCGAACAAGTTCTTGATGATCAAAAAAGTTTTATCACAAACTCAGAGATGCACGGTGAATACAGGTAAAGAAAAAGACACAAAACCCCAAGGAAACTTATATTTCTTGCTATCTGTGATGAATGACTCAGGTTCTGTCATGTTAGATGCATTTCATCTTTATCAATTACCATCACATGGCAGGTGCAATGGGATCTGTCTCAATCCTGCTAAAGGTTTTTGTTTAGATAGTACCAAAAAAATGGTGCTAAATACTGTTGTAAGATTTTATTTTACACTTTCAAATCAAATATAAAAATATGCTTAAAACACCACACCAATTAAAAAAAAAAAAAAAAAGGCAACTTAACAGAGAAAACCAGTTGTGTCCCAGAACTTCAGTGATTTTTTTCAGAACTGTCCCATGTTGCTCCTTCCAGTAGACCACAACACAGGAATAGAGATTTTATTTTTTCCAAAAGTTATTTTAACAAAGCCACCAATAAATAAGCATGTATTACTCAAACAAAAAATTATTGTGAATAAAAGTACGGTCTAAAAAGAAATTTTAAAAGGGGGAAAGTACAAACTATCAGTTTTCAAAATTTCAGCACACTCTTACTTCTGTATTTTGTAAGCTCATTTGGGCAGTAATGGTTTCTTGCATTGGGAATTTCTGACATCCCAGCTATGCTGGTTGACAGTACGAAGAATGATTATTGATTGATGTAACTTGGCTAGCAAAAGCTGCCACAGTACTCACAGTTATATTAGCAAAAACAGTGCTTTTATCCGAATTGCTTCCATCATTTGTGGAATTCACTTTTGCATGAACAAACATAAATATTATAAACACAAGGAACTAGAGACCTGTGAAGTTTTGTGGCTATACTCTTGTTGGGATGAACAGGGACACAGTGCAATGGCTTGCATGACTAGAGTGCTGCAACAAAGGGATACAAGCTCTTTGGGAAGGACATGCTGGCAAGCAAAGGAGCTGGAGACACACTTTATGAGTGTGGACGTTGGAATGCACAGAGCCTTGCCTGGGCATGGATGATGAGCTAAGTGAGAGCTTATGGGTAAGGACTGAAGAGAGACCAGTATGGGTGACACTGCCATGAGCATCTGCTGTAGGCCACCTGGCCAGCAAAAACAAGTTTATGAGGCCCTCTACAGACAGGTAGCAGCAACCTCACATTCACAGGTCCTGGTCCTGCTGGGGGACTTCAACCACTCTGGTTATCTGCAGGAAGGACAACAGACCCAGGGATAAACATCCAGAGCCATTTCTGGAGAGCATGATAACAAATTCCTGATCCAAATGATAGAGGAACCAACAATGAGACGTTCTTTGCTGGACTTATTAACCAGAAAGGGCTTCCTGGGGATTTGAAGCTCAAAGCTGCAGTGACCAGGGTGGCATTCAGGATCCCCAGAGGAGGGAGAAGGGAAGAAAACAAGATCACAGTCCTGCCATTCACGATAGAAGACTTGGGTCTTCCTGAGGACCTGCTTGAAAACAGTCCCATGCAGAGAAAGCTGGATGATATTCAAGGATCACCTCCTCCAAGCTCAAGAACCTTCCATTCCAAAGAGCAGGGAGTCAGGCAAAAAGGCCAGGAGGCCAGTAGAGATGAAAAAGGAGATCCTGGCAAAACTCAAACACAGAAAGTATACAAAAGGAATACATACAAGAAGAAGCAGGAACAGGTAGACTGGAAGGAATACAGAGACAGTGTCTGAGCATGCAAAAATGCAGTCAGGAAAGCCAGAGACCACCTGGAGCTAAGAAAGTCAAGAATAAGTATCTGAAGGGAGGGTATAAAGATGGTGAAGCCAGATCCTTTTCAGTGGGGTTCAGTGACAGGCAATGGGCACAAACTGAAACACAGGAAGTTCCCTCTGAACATCAGGCAACACTTTTTTACTGTAAGGATGACTGAGCCCTGGCACACATCACCTAGGGAGGTTGTGGAGTCTTTATCCTTGGAGATACTCAAAAGCCATCTGGATGTGGTCCTAGGCAACTTGAAATAAAAAACAAACTCGGGCATTTCTTAATATACCAACTGCATGACAGGTGAAACTGAGGAACAAAACCCAAACACATAAAATAAAATACACTGCAAAACTAAATTATTTAAAAGAATTCTTGATACTAACTTCAGGTCCAAAAATCTTTATTGCTGATGTGTAGTACAGTATTTTTTAGACTGGGAACAGAAAGGGAAGAAACTCACCTATGAAAAATTTTAAGAGCTTTAGGACATAAAGAAGGACATCTGAAAAATTTGTACTGTATCACACTGCATCACCTTCAGACACCTGTTGAATAGGGATTTACCTCAGTGCTGTTTCGCTCATTCTCTCCACCTCTTCAAAAACCTCTTAACAAATTTGCCCAGTAACATGGCAATAGCCTTCTATTCAGAAAAATGCTATCTCTGCCCCTGCTTATCATAAGTCAAAACTGATATAAAATGATGCAATCAATAAATGTGCTATATTTTTAACCCAGTGAGCACATGTCAATAATTCAGTGGAAACTCCGGTTTCCTTACTGTTCATTTATGGTGACTTCTAAATGGCCATGGCCTTTTCCAGTTACCCCATCCAGGTTGTTAGCACCACCTGACCATAGACAAACTCCACATATTTAAAGAACAATAACCTAAAACCTTTAAATATCAAGATATATTAATTTACTCCTTCAAGTATTTTCCTATTTTCTTCTTGAAATGTTGTGCTATTTTCTATTTTTGAGAAGTAAAACACACTCCTTTCTTCCCTTGATCACAACACTGCCTCTAAATCAACAAAGAGTGTCTGTAAATTCCACTATAATTAGTTTATTTTGTCATTTATCCATCTGTCAATTAACTTTTGTTTGTTTGGTTTTAGATGCACATATATTCTGTATACATAATATTTACATAAAGATAATTGTTATATGCTGAGTATCGTCAGGGACTTGGATTTACCATCTAAGGCACAACTATATTAAGCAATAGTTCTTGCTAAAGACAGTGGTGTTTCCATTTGTTTAAGGCTCAGAATAGTGACTCTTTCAGAAAACCAGGGTTCTGCTCCTTGCTTTTTGACTCAGACCCCTTCACCTGCAGTCCATGGGTTTCTTATCACAGAATGGTTTTATCTTTCTACAGTGTTATTTTCCTCACCCTAAGAGACTCTGTAAAGCTTTCAGGAA
The DNA here is from genome assembly GCF_022539395.1 of Myiozetetes cayanensis. Lineage (NCBI taxonomy): Eukaryota > Metazoa > Chordata > Aves > Passeriformes > Tyrannidae > Myiozetetes > Myiozetetes cayanensis. The sequence continues at coordinate 53,129,838 of NW_026087521.1, read as the reverse complement.
CCTATGAATTTATCTCCACAACATGCCTTAGACTAGAAAATTAGCAAAGTTATTCTGCATATGAAAAATACTGTCATCAGTTTCAGTTCCTTACATACTAGTGGAACAGTATCACTATTTTTGTTCATCTTAATGCAGAAAAAATGTAAGGAACATCTTTCTTCTCAACCCATTCACCAACTGTGCACAGTTACTCATATTGCAACTGTAACATAAATCAATATCTAAGCTTACTAAAATGTTTCCAGTATATCATGCACTTCTGTATCCCTCAGGTGCCAGGCACGAGCACTGGTGTGAGAGTAGTGGCAACTGGTTGCATGAACAGGGTGAAACTTTATGTCCAACTTCCCCAGCAGAGCACACAAAAGCAAGGGGCAAAAGTCTGGATAGCAACGGTAGAGATGAGACTTCCAAAATTCATAACCATATTGCAAGGCAGTACATGCATGGTTCTCCACTGTCCAAACCAGCCTGAAAGAGCCCTGACTTTGTCCACGGAGGAATGACTTCATATGGAAAGGAGGTGTTCCAGTGATGAAGGACCTGCATTGCTAATCAGAACGCTGCAAGTCTGAATGACCCCAGACGTTTGCTAGAAGCAGCTGTTTTAATCTAGCAGACTTTAGGCTGCACTAGCATTGTAGTGAGAACAAGAGAAAAGGGAGGCAGACTCTAGTGTTTGGAAGCAAATGCAGTAACTTAGGCCACTGTGCCTGTACTCTCTTCTTCACACCTGAGGGCTGAGAGCAACCATGGAAGGATGTGAATTTATTCTCATACACATTGCTTCTTTCTCAAAGTAATCAAAACTGCAAGGTGATTGCTGGACAATGAGCTGAAGGCAGCTGCATCTCAAATTTCTCAGCTTGTACATTTTATGGTTGCTTTCTGAGGTAATAGTACAGACCAAATTATTGCTTTGGTTGCATTTTGGAAAGTAGTCTGAAATTTAACAACATCAAGTACAAAACTTTCCCTCTTACCTGCTCATCATCAGATGGTTTGGCTTAGCCACTAGTAGATCCTCTGTTCCAATAGACTCAATATCAGTATTGTTTTTTTCCCCTTCTTTCTCCATTTTTACATCCTCCATTTTGACAACATAAATCTCAATGAGGAAGAAAGAAGACATCCCAAACTAAACGATTCTATCTTCCTTTAAACTGATCATTTTTGCTTTGTGGAAGTAAGTGTCAACAGGCAACTCTCCTAGTACTAAAAATTGTTTACAATATCATCACCTACTGATTTCAACTGATTTTCCACTACTTGGAAGAGTCACCAAGAGGAACAGATTTCTCATAAATGTAGTTGATATTAAAGAGTTCTGCAAGATCAAGATCAAGGATGTACGTTATAGCGTATTCCAATAATAGCAACTGAAAATGTCCACCCGTACAGGGACCTCATTCTTCAATGTTCCAATTCTCTACTTCAGTAAAACAGCATCTAATTGTACAGTATACTTAACACCGAAGAATCCAAAAAGACAGACAACTGCACCCTTTTAAAGGGGTAGGAACCATCTTTATCTTATTTAAAAATTCCCAAGCATGCCAGCCAATATTTTATCTTTGAAGATTTGTCTTACATGAATGAGAACCTCCGTGCTTAAATCTGAGTCACACTCTAAAAACAGTCTTGGAATTGAAAAAAAGATGAGACTACAGAAATATAGAACTTAAATTCTGCTTCAAAAGCCTCAGGGTTAATGTCAGTTCACTTTATATAATAATATCAGGAAGTCTAGTACTCCTTTCTGTTAAACGATGAAAGCTAATATTCCTAAGAACAACATGATCTAAAGAACATATATTTGAATATTTAATAATGCTAGAATGATTGGGTTTTATTTCTTATTTCTATGCAGTGGCATACACCCTTCTAGTACCTTCGGCCTGAAAAATATTGAATTAAGCAGATTCATATATTGAAGTCCAGTAATTTTTAAACATAAAGTTCCATTTGAAGTATCGATTAGCAGCAGCAATAATTGAAGACAGAAGGGAAAACAATCACCAAGGGAATTTAGTACTGAGGTTCAGGGGCACAGTAGGGGAGTCATAGAGAGGAGGAAAGTGAAACCTAGCCAAAAGCAGCTGGGTTAAGAAGCCTAAATATCAACTGAAAATTTCATCTTATTTGAATAGTTCACAATTCTTCTTGCTTGTCCCATTTCACCACTCAGTAACACTTTATATTCCACAATGAGAAATATTCTTTTCTCCAAAGAGACAAATTCATTTCCAAGTCCATCTAGAAATCACGAGCAAAGTGCTTCATAGTTTAAAAAATAAAATAAATAAAATACCACAATTCCTTCCCTTCATTTCTCAGCCCTTCTTCTCCTCTTCCTCTTCTTTGTTTCCTCCTAAAACAAAACCCTTCATTCTTCTCTGTATTTAAATGAAGATTTCCCAGTAACAATAATTTCCAGTTTTCTCCTAGTCCTAAGTCTTAGCTGTCAAATGCCTACCAGGTGACAGAAATCTAAAAGCTAATGGTACTACCAAAATGTCGTCCCTCTGCATGTAAACATTATGTTCTGGGATAAACTTTAGAGGAAATATTGAGAGGTGCAAATGAAAGTGACAACTTCCCTGGAAGTTCTAAGGAGCAGAAAATTTCTTGTGAAGGAATCAGGAGGCTGCTTAAAAAGACTTTTGACTTTTTTTTTTTTTTGGACTGAAGATAGGGTATTTTGTAAAACTCAATGCCAGAACGAGAAAATAGGTTTAAGCTGATATGGGTGTCATCCTTCTGATTTTAGAAAGCTGTGGTTCTGGTGTTACAGCTGATATTGTGGTTTTGCCAAACAACAGCAGATCAGTAATTTTTATGATTTCTATAATTTTCATAGATTCCTGCAAAAACTGTAAAGCAAGCCATTGTTAGTTGAAGTGACCCTTGACAAGCTGCCCCTCAGGCACCATGGATAGTCCGGGTCATCATGTGTAACTATTCCCTGAGGATAAAAAATTGGTATAGATATGGAGTAATAGAAATGACTCATCAATACTCAAAAATGCATGGGAGAAGAGTAGAGTGGTGATGACACCTATCTCCTCATAGAACTCACTGGTGAAGAGCTCAGAGGCATAAGGACAGGGAACTGCAGCCTTGAAAAACAACCTATTTTTATTATTTTCAAGCATAGCTATCTTATGTGGAGCTATCTTAGTGAGGAAGACTGCATTCTGCCTGCATGGTCAGAGACTTCCAGCTTTCTCCACTATAAGGGTTACATGATTACGTATGGATTTCTGCTACAGTATCAGATGGACAGTGCTGGGGTTCTTCTTGCCAATTTTAAGTGTAGCTTCTACCTGGTTAACTCCATTGTTGTGGAAATAGTAGCTATATCCAAGAAAGAAAGTGAAGTGGATCACTACAGTAAACATTATCAGACCTGGTCTGATCTGCAAATTAAAACAGGTAATAGAACTATTTTACACAGTTTGCTTCTAATTCTGACACAGATGGCACTTAAACAAGGATTCCAGCCTTGGCAGATTTCTTCAAAGTCAGTGCCAAGGCCAGGATAATCCTTTCTAGCAATTTTCTCCTTGATTTTTGAGCCACCAACTTCTGTAAAAAATAGAATTTGTTATCTGCTGCTCTCCTTCTACAGCCATGCAGTGAAGAAGCTTTGACAGGACACAAGGTAGACCTTCAAATACTGAGCCAAGTGACACCAAAAGAGTCATGAATCCCTACAAGGCACAAAGCTCATTTCTGAACCCTTATCTTCAGGTGAGTATATCAAAAGGAAAAGAAAAATTAGTGATCCAGTGAAAAAGAAAAAAAAAGGAAAAGTAAAAATACCTTCCTTGAGGTACTTCTGACTCTGCAGCTCTTAAATTATGCCAAGTGTGGGATAATGTACAATGACTGTTTTTTAAAGCCAGAATTAATGAACAAGGGTTGCTTTTTTCTACAAAGAGGAAGATGAGCCAAACCCAGACAACAGACCAAAAATAGCGCACATGGACATGTGTGTATGTTTCCTTACACAAAACCACTTTTCAGAAGGTTCTTTAGCCACAGCATTAGGAGAATAACCAATAGAGCCAACTCTGAAGAGAATGAAGACAAGCTTGCATTGGCCACTATGTTCTCTTCTCACACAAATCATAATGTTATCAGCACAGACAGGTTACAGGAAAAAGAGATACACCAGAAATCTCATATCTTTAAAACAGATATTTTGTTGATTTATTGTAATGCAGATGATGAAAGGTCTTCAAAGCTGACAAGAGCTCATTAACATGGGCTTTCATAAAAGACAGGAAATAAAGACACAGATATTAAAAAAAAAAATTAATTTGCTCTTCTGGATCTAGACAAGCACTCCCATCAAAATCGTTAGGAGTTTGCATGTAGATAGAGTGCAAAGACTTTGTAGTCAGATTATGAGTTTTACCCATTATTTGCCCTTATAAACATCAGGGGGAAAAAGAAAAACAAAAAGGGCTTGGGTTTTGATGGTTTTTGTTTACTTGTGTTTGGGTTTTTTTAGATTGCTCTTATAAGGGCATGTATACAAAATAAAAAACAAAAACGAAATGAGACAGAAAATAAAATGGGAGTATTCTAGTAAGGGTCTATTGACAACTGATTGTTTATCCCAGGTAAAAACAAAAACCACATACTTGAGCAAGAAATAGTCTCACAAGAGTTTGGAGAATTGTTCCTGCAAAATCATTATTTTTAAGACTGCTTCAGTTCAGCAAGTTAAGTGCACATGGGAGATGCCTAGTTTTACCAGTTTTCTAAAATAATTCATTCAGAAGGAATACTACTTTTACTAATACTGAAGTCCTACACATTGAAATTTCAGATCAAACATCTGACAGATCTTAATGTTGCCAACAGACATGCAGTCATTCATCACAGCTCTGCACTTTGTCTTTCTGAGGACTGTACTTTGGAATTCCTGTAGACCGGATAGCTGGCACAGAGAATTCAACATCTAAGTTACACTATTTTCAGTGCTCCTTCAAAGAAAACCAGTACATATTGCTTCAGACCTGAGAAAACTTACAATCTTTTTATGTCATCTAAACAACGAAGAAAAAAGTTGTCATGCATATTTTGGATACTAAAGGAAAAAAAAGTATCTTGCTACATACTGCCATTCAAATACCTCCAAGCTATGCTTTCCTCACCAGCAACTGACAAGGGGGGATGTACTTTGAACAGGAAAGATGCTGCACACAACATAAATCAAAAATTGTGAGAATTAAACATCAACAGGACAGAGAAAAGGAACCAGCTACCACAGCAGGCAATTAAAAGCAAAAAAAAAAAAAAATCAAACCAAACCTACCAATCCAATTATCCATCAGAGACTCTGCAGTTACTGCGGCTTTTACATGACTTGCAGCCTTTCTGATCAAGGGCCGTCACAGGACACCTAAGCAGTAAGAATTTCACATTTCAAACTTGGAATACTTATCAGCAATTTGCAGTTTTCAAGAAGATTAGGGATACCTGTTCCACATTTCTCCATTTTAAAAAACTGACACACAGTGCAGACGTTTGGGGTAAGGGTTTTTTGTTAAGTTGTCTTATTCTTGTAAGTAAACTAACTTTGATAACCTATCTCCATTTGCAGCAGGGAGAAGAATGACTTTGTTAGAAGGTCTCCCTGCCCTTAACTCATCACCTGAGTTTATAGATACGATTTCTCCTCCAAGCTTATACTATAATGATGGAGATCTAGGAGGTTAGGAGAAAATTCATCTCATAGGTCTTATCAGAATACTCTGTGCATTTTCACCACTGAATGAGGGGGAAAATCCCACCCACACTAGTGCTTCTAGTGTGCCTTCGCAGCTGGGAGTCTGAAGAGTAAGTAGCAAATCACTACCCTGTCTTTTTTTGTGAGGCTACATTTTGGGGTTTTTTTTCCACAGTAGAAGGCATAACACTTTAAGAAAATTGCAGGGAAACTAGGCAACCTTTCAATCCATTTATCACATTTCCCGCTGTTTCTATTTCTGAACAAGCTAAAAAAATGACTTTGTACAAACAAAATTAATCAATATCCAGAAGATATCATTAAATAAAATATGCTGACCTGTTGGCAATTGACAAGTCTGGTGTTAACATAGTACTTTGTTTAACCTGGTGCCTTCTGTTCCTTCCAGTACTGATATTGTGTAAAAAAAAGCTAACAATGTTTAAGAGACATTTGCTTTATTGTCATTTCCATCCTGGCATCCATACCTTCCAGAACACATAAACAACAGTCAGTGCTGTGAAAACATTTCCTGTAGTAATTTTGAGACTCCTATAAAAAACATGTACAATACACACAGAAAAATGTAAGAGCTTATAACAACTGTTCAGATGCCTCCACTGGCTAATTTTCAGTTTAAAAAAACGCGTGTTGCTGTGTAGCAGTACCCCTGTTCCAAGTTGAACAAAGCAGAAGACACTGTACTCAGGTGAAAACACAAATAAATATCGCTTGTCTGACGCTCTGCAAAGAACAAAAATCACTTGCTTTCTAAAACTAAAACTGGGCACAGCAGAAAAGCTAGGAATCTCTCCAAAAAGTGTTACATAAGGCATTGTCAAACTTCACGTCACCTCCACAGGGCCGCAAGTTGCTATTTTCCCCCCATCCCCCGATGCGCAGGGATTAATGATCTAAACGACACAGTTCTTGTACAGGCGATGATGACAGAAGCCTTCCCAAAGGGAAGCTTCCTGGGCAGAAGGTTTGCTGGGGAGGCTGGCGGGGGATGGGGAAGCCACTCTGCTCGCCTCGGCGTCCCAGCCAAACTCCGGCTCTGCCCCGCGGGTCCCGTTCCGCCGTGCCGGCTCCCGGAGTAGGCTCGCCGCGGGCAGAGCGCTCACACCCCACGTCGCGAATCCCTCCCAGCCGCCCGGCAGCGGACACCAGCCCCGGGCTCTCCCGGACGCCAGAGCGCAGCCCGCGGTCCTTGCCAGGACCCGCCGCCCCACGGCTCCCACGGAGCGGGAGCACATCCCGGCCGAGGAGAGCGGCGTGCTGAGCGGGGCCAGCGAGCGGACTGGAGAGAGGAGCGGGGTCCGAGCCGGGTGGGGGAACCTCCGTCGGCAGGGAGACGTGCCCCTTTGTGCCGGGAAGCGACACGCGCGCCTCCGCCCGAGCATCTCTTCAACTCCGGATCTGATGGGGATTAAAAACCAGGAGATAAAGCCGCCAGCCCGGCCCTCTGGACTTGGGTGCCCCTCCCCTTCCCGGGCTGCTGGAAGGGAGACACTCACTGAATTGTTTCTTGCCCTCCCCCGCCCCTCGCCTCTAAAAGCAGCACAGGCTCGACGAGAAGGCTCTTACCTTCCCCGGGTGGCTGCCGGGCCGCCGGGACGGGCGCTCAGCGCCCGCTGCTCCGCGCAGGCAAGTGGTCCTTCCCCCTCCTCCGCTCCAGGCGCGCAGCTCCAGCTCCGTGCCCCCAGCCCCGCGCTCCGGAGGTGTCAGCCAGCGGGTCCCAGCCGGGGCGGCACTGGCGGCTCCGCTCTCCGCGGGACGAGGAGCTGCAGATCGTGGGAGGAGGAGGAGGGCGGCGGGGAGGTCCCGACTCTTCCCGGGATGCGCCGCCGAGGTGGCCGCCGCCTCCTCCGCCGCCCAGCTCAGCTTTCTCCGGGGCCTTCCCGCTCCGCGCTGTCCCGAGATGCAGCCCGGCCCCGTCCGTCTGTCCGTCCGTCCGTCCCGCTCGCCTTCCCCCGCCCCTCTCCCCGGCGGCGAACCGCGCGGCGCACAGGCCCCGCCGGCGGCCAGGAGGACCCGGGAGCGACGGGGGATTCTGGCCCAGCCTCCTGTCCTCTCCCCGGGGCCTGGTGCACACTCTCCGCGGGGAGAGGAGGCCCTGCCCCGGCCTGGCGAGCAGCTCCGGGAAGGTCACCGGCACCGTGGAGCCGAGCACGGAGGCTCCCTCCGGCACCGCCGCGGTCGCTGCTACTGCTGCCGGCTCGGCGTCAGCGACCGCTGGGTGCCGCGCTCCGCCCGGGCTCGCTCCGTGCCCGTGCCTGCCGGCCGCCTCCGACTCTGAGTGCCAGGCTGCCCCCTTCCCCTTCCTTCCTTCCTTGCCTCCCGCCCCTTCCCCGCTGCCAGCCTTCTCCCGCCGGCTCCCTCCGGCGCCCGGTGCCAGGCTGCCCCCTGCGGGTCTCGGGGCCGCGGCTGCTCGCCCGGCGGGGCCGAGGAGGAGCCGGGCGCGGGGGCAGCCGCCGCTGCCGCTCCGCGGATGCCGGGAGCCGTGTGCCCGCCGCCGCCGCGCTGCCCCGGGATAGCTCAGCGGCGGCTGCAGCGGCTGTGTGTCTGTGTCATGTCTGTGCCTGTGCGGGCGGAGGCGCGGGGCCGAGGCGGGGCCATCCCGCTCACACGCCGCCCAGCGACAGGCGCCGAGCGCCCAACCAGCGGCGGCCGCCGGCGCGCACCGCCCGCCCGCGCCGCGGGGCGCCCCGGGCCGCTACACCTGGGCAGGGCGGAGGGGGTCGGGACGGGCTGCCCGCGACCTGCCGCCCTTACAGAACGCTGTCCTGCGGGGGGGCCGCGGGGGCACAGCCGGCCCCGCACGGGGGGCCGCGCCCGCCGCTGCCCGCCTGCCCGCCCGAGCGCCGGCCCGGAGCGGGGAAGTGCGGTGCGGGCGCGGCGCGGCCCCCGCCTCGGGCGCTGGTGCCCGTCGAGGGGGCGAGGCGGCGCCCGGCCTTCAGCGTGAGCGCCCGGTGGGGAAGACCCGACTGCGGTCGGCGAAACCGCGTATATGAGTAAATATCACGGCTTTTGGCTTAAGTGTGGCGGAGCGTATCCCTGCGATGTGTCCCTGCGTGCTGGCAGCTGCTGACAGTGAAGTGACAGGCGCACCTTTTTTTTTTTTTTTTTAATGCATAAAGCAACCATCAACGCGCTTTTTTTTTTTTCGTTATTTTTACTAATCATTTTTCTTTCACTTCATTAGCGGTTTAAAAACGGATTGTTGCAATATCGTAGCGTACTAAGAGGACCGTATGATACCTGTGTGTAAGGCTGGAGAGGGTGTGTGAAATTCCAAGAGGAGTGTGCAAGGAGAACAGAAATGAGCTAATGTGCATACAGTCCGACTCTAGAATGGCACTGATCCATTCTTAGAATAGAAGAGGAAGCAAAGTATACACGTGCTTTGAGTAACAATGTAAATAATCAGAAGTATGAATAATAGGAGTAGTAATCGGTATTTTCTGTTTTCTTCTAGGAGGCTAAGGGAATAGTTTAAGAGTTGCTCTTTAGAAGATACCACAGATGCTAATTTCTCTCATTACATCAGCTGCTTAAATGCTATAGCTCATGGAGAAGTTGCTGTAATATGGGCAGAAATTATGCTTTTTTATATACTGTACTAAAATATTGTGAACTCTTGAACAGATTGTTCATAGCAAGGTAACATTTGCTAGACTTGATTAAGGTATTGGACCATCAAGCTTAGTATTCTGCTGCCAGCAGCATCCGCTTCCTGATGCTTTAATCAAGAGTGGTATCAGATGAACTGAAGTAAATCACAAAGTTGAACATGCGAGTGGTATAACGTAAGTGTTACTAACTGCAAATTTTGACATATTGTGACAAGTAGGAGAGCATTTTGCAGAAAAAAAACCAACTCTGCATATCTGTAAACATAATTTAGTTCTGATATGAAGAATTTTCTGGAGAAGCTGCAGTAACATACAGATTGGTCTCTATTGTGCTTGTTATTTTCATGAGCAAATCTAAGTCAGAAATGAGCTATACTAAACTAATTCTCTCCTTTCTCCTAAGTGAAGCTATAGGTTCAGCCTTCAAGTAATAATGTTTTCTTGCACTGTTGAAGGATTGCAACTGCTTTGGTGACAGTCAATGAACGAATTGCTGGGGAAGTGTGGAGGAGGAAATAGGATTGCGTATATAGCTTCATTATTAATAAAACTAGATTATCTACTGCCTGTTACTGGAATTCTCTGCAGTTCCACATTTTTTAGTCTCATGCTATATCTTGAAAACTAATAAGTTGTCAGAGTCTGATCCTACAAAATATTGAACAATTTCTTCAGGTTCATAATGTTCTTATCTTATGTTAGAGCAGGGAACGCTCAGCACCCACAAAAAGTCTTAGGTTTTAAGAGCAGCATGGATTATTAGGATTACCTGATGTGCCACCATGAATGACAAATGATGGAACTTCATATGGAAATAAAATGTCTTGCTTAAAATTGCTCTGCATCCTTCAGGTTGGTGACCTGCTCTCAAAGGGACAACAGTTGTCCAAACCCAGAGCAATGTTTGTCAGAGGCTCTAGCTGAGAATGATTACCACCAGATTATAAAACTTAACAAGGACAGGAGGAGTGACTACCTATGAAGATAGAGTTTTTCAGAAATTGTGTTTATAAGCAAGTAATCTTTTTCATATCCATAATAAAAATTGCTCTATCAGTCCTTGAAAATCCTGAAGTGGCAATTGCTTTGGACATAAACAAGAAATGCAGAAGGATACTTATGCCAAGGACAGGTAGAAGAAATTAGATGCAAATATTTGCACTTCGGATTTCATTCAGCCAGGAGGAAGGTTCTCTGAAAACTACACAGGTTCTGGAGTGAGGTGTCTATTTGCATTTTAAAGAAAAGAAAAAAAGCAAAACCTATAGTAATGTGAAGCATGTAGGTTTGTTTTTTTTTTAAAAGGATCATTTCGTAAGGTCAAGAAACTTGAAGTTTTAACAGTCTGATTTAAAAATTTTGTAAACCAGACCCTTGATTTTTTAATAGAAACATGTCAGTGTTGAGATATTGTTAAATGATAGATTTATACTGATGTAAAATTATCCCATAAATATTTGGTCTCATTTTTTCCTTACTGGAACAAGAGATAAAGACATAACAGTACACAACTTCAAACAGGTTATGGTATTTTCATTACACCAGAGCATCAGTAAGTAAAATAGTATTAAGTCTGTTTACAAGATCCCAAACACTTGCAGATTTATCTGGATTTTGATAAAAAGAACAAAATTACTTCTAATATAACCATTTTATGTGAAAGGGAGGTGTAAGGCCCACAAGTATTTAAATTTATAGAAGCGCATGAAGTTCATCTCCCATTTAACACCAGTGAAGTCCTTTTTACGTTCTTACAGTTCTTTCATTTTTCTAGCTAAATTCAACCACTATGAGGTCTTTCAAGAAAAAAAGACAGTGCTTTGTTAAGGAGTGACCGAAAAGTGCATCACTTCTCTAGTAGTGTGTTATGTGCCAGCTGAAATAGAAGCTAGAACATTCCTGAAAAAGAGGAAGGTGGTTGGTCCCCATTCCTACACACACATTCCTGTGGTTAATCGGCATTTTGAATACCTTGAGAGGCAGATGCTGCCATGTCACACTCAAGATACGGGATATGCATGGACAAAGCTAAGTTCTCCATTGCCTTCTTTCATGTGGAGTTGATGAAATAGCCACTTTTCATAAAATCAACCATTCACGGTGTTCTCACGGGGGGAACAGGGGAACAGAAATTTAAATCTGATTTAGCAGGCTGGCTGGATTGTGTTAACTGATCCACAGAAAGTTGTGACTCTTTGTTTATGAATTGCTGCTCTTCTAGATGCTAAATTGCACAACTGTTAATAGCATGGGGAGCAAGACCAAAAGTCTGAAGCAAGTCCTAATCCTTGAGATTCTTGTTATCATCTGCTTCAGCAATAAATACAGGACTACTGCAGAACAGGCCACCTGACATATTTTGTAGTAGGAAAAGGCTTTCAAACAAGAAATAAGTGAAATTTAATCTACTCTGGAAAAATAAATTCCCAGTTCTTGAGCATAAAGTCGAAGCTCTGTTATATATACTGTCCACAATGGGCAGTAAATTAAAATTTAATGAAGATTTTCTTGTGCATGTATCAGAAAAAAGAAAAATCAACAAAACCCAAGAAAGTGAGAGCAAGATTCAGATTCCCTGGGGTTATAGGAAGTGGAAACAAAATAAAGATGGTAAACTGAATGCCATTAAATAAGTAGAAAACATTACGAAAACCTAAAACTTTACGAATGCAAGGACAGCTAGTTAATATTATAGAAATTATTTCTTTTTTATACCAAAATAGATTTCAGGTAATAGACTGATTTCCTATGTTGATTTTTTTCATTGTCATGTTGGTTTCTCCTAGAGTTCAGTTGTACTTCTAGCTGTAAAAAGGTAAACATCCATACTAAAGTCTTAGATAGTATTATGCCCTATAACAAAGAAAACTAAGGAAAGAGGTATTTTCCTCTTTGTTTACTTTGTATATCTGACAGAACTCTCTGTGTATTTTTTTTCATTGCTGTCATTTACTACTTCTCATTTGTTGTGATTCAGTCATTTAGAGAATAGTTGGGGAGGGGTTTTTTTGGTTTTTTGGTTTTTTGTTTGGACAATAACACCTATTGAAGATATGCAGAATAAATATGATGCAACTTTATTTTATGAAGTTAATCTGATTTCAGGTTGATGGTACTTCTTTAAGTTTGGGCCTACCATGGTCAAGTCAATCTAGTGTTTCTACTTATTGATTTTTGAAAGTAGCAAATGCGGTTTTGGTTGGTTTGTTTGTTTGTGTTGGTTGGTTGGTTGGTTGAACAAAGGAATCTTCACGCCTATGCTGTTTGCAGTCAAATTCTAGGTAATTTACAGTGGCATAACTATTCTGTGTTAACATGTTTCATTCCCTTTACAGAATCTTCTGGGAAAGAAATACAGCACTGGACAAACTTTAAAATAATTTTAAACTTCACTGTCAAGGAAGGTGAAACTGACCCAAGTACTCCTAAGCCTAAATCAAGGTATGTCGTAGTCAGTGGAGCAGCTGCATTGATTTCAGTGGTATCCAAGATGAACTATCCTTTATGTCCCAGTCAGTGTTCTGGGAAAACAAATATGCGCATTTATATACTCAGACTTTTATGATGTTCCTTCTTAATAATTGTTCCTATTTAACTTCTCTGTCTCTCTCCCAAGCAAACAGTGGATATAGTGTCTCTCTTGTTACTATGTTTCTTTTGTTACACTTCTCCATTTATTGCCCTGTAGTATGAATGCTGAGAATATGAGAAATCTTACCTGTATAATTAATATCTGCCAGCCTTTCTAGAAGTATTAAAGCAGACAATGTATTACTCCTCCAGTCTTAGCCTTACACATTTAGATTTTAATTCATCCAAGGACACCTTTCACTATCTGGTGAAAACATGGATAACTCTACCTGATCAAAACAAGACCTTTTTTTCCCATCAGAAGCACCTGTTTTATACATGGAAGGTTTAATTGTTTCCAGAATAGCTTCATTAACTTCTGAAAGTATTACCAATACAGTGCTCCCCAGAGCCAGGATGCTAATTAGAAAGAAACCTGGCCTTACAGTAGTTTGAGGAATGGTGTCTTTTTTTAAGAGAGCAGGAAGGATTATTCAATCATTGACAGAGTGTTTGTGCCAGAAAGTAGGAATAACTGCCAGTTATATGAACTCAGAAAATACCTGTGACAGATGAGTTATTCCCACAGTGAAACAGCCTCTTCAGACAATCAGCAACAGTAAGCCTAATGATTCTGTAAACGTCCGTCAAGTTCCATGCAGTTCAAGCAATGTCCTTTATGACCAGTACTGTATGTCAGCTCTAATGTCCCTGACTCAGTGGGTTAGGCGTGTTTGGAGGGTGCCACATGAATGCTTGGATTGCTTCCTTAGGTACCCAGATTGTCAGTAGTAACGCATCTGGCCTTTGTCACATTTATGCTGATTTTATATTAAAGCTCTTGTCTCATAAAAAACCAAAACAAAAACGAACAAAACAAACAAACAAACAAACAAAACCCAACAACAAAAACAAAACCCAATACAGGACTAAAGTGTAAATATAAAATGTAAACAAAAATGTATAGATGAATAATAAAAACATAGATTCTATTGCAAGTTAATGCATGATATTGACACTTGAAGTTTTGTGTCAATGGTCAGGCCTTTAGAATTTGTATAAAAAAGTTCCTGGATTAAAAATAGATACCATGGCAAAGGAAATTACCCCAAACTTATAAATAAGAACCACTACCTAATGAGTCAAAGAGAAAAATTTTTGGCCAGAAATAAAAGACAGTAATTATTGTTCAGTTCCTAGAACTTCTGTATTTTTACCAATGAGGGCTGTTTTTTAAAATATTTTATAGGCGGATTTCTCTAGAAAGCAGAAATACATTCTAGCTGCTACTGTCAAATGGAGGGTAAAATAAACTCCAGATCCTGTCTAATGACTCAGGCTTATTTGCTTTTTGGCCATTGCAACAGTAAGAATGCCCAGCATGAATCTTTTCTGGCAGTTTAACAAAATTGACCTGTCTGTGTCAGACAAAAGCACAATGGAAATATATGTAGATGCTTCTGAATATAAACAGGGAGCATAGTCTGAACAGCTGAGCATATAAACCTGAACTCATTTAGTGGCCACAAGTGGTTGCGTATCTTAGAAGTGTACTGTGAACAAACTAAAATGTTCTTTCACTGGGATGAGATGTGACCATGAGCTGCATCCAGCTCTCTGTCCAAGACTGTCAATGCTAAAGAAAGTTTCTGTGTTCTTGCTGACATTTCAGAAGTTGTGAGCTATGATCTGGACTTGCTACACTGGCAAAAGAATAGGAAAGGTCACCCCATCTCAGCAGTGAAACTGTCAGTAACAAAAGGATAATCCTCCTCAGTCTCAACAGCAGTTACAGGGAAGTTGACGCTAAGGTCAAGCAACAAGGCAAGACCAGTACTAGTGCCAATGAACCTGTCAACATTAAACACCTCTTTTTCAGAGTAGTATTTTAACGCTCCACTATTCTGTGATTCAGACTGTATCCTGACATGGTGGGGGGTTTTCCATTTATTTAGGTGAAACTAAAGCTGTCAGACACACTAGAGGCCAAGCAGGCAAGGCCAGAAAAAGGACAGACCTTCAAAGTCTGAAGGTGACATTGAAGGAATCCAGCATCAGACACAAAAAATGCCCAACAAATTCAATAGATATTTTACACTCTGTGTGTGTACTTGTATTTCTGAGCTTGGCAGCCACACAGGTGCTAGCATTGCTACTTTTTCTAAAATTGCAGTCTATATCATATTGTGTACTGAGGAAAGAAATAAACTTTTGCTACCATGGATGGTGTCAGACTTCACAGTTCCTGCATCACCTAAAAAAAATGGCCAGATTATAATGAAATCAGCTTGTGTTTAAGCCAATTAAAGCAAGAGTTCCATCTACACAGAGGGAAAATAATTTTAAATACTTCTCTAACCAACACACAAGATCTCAGTGCTGGAATAAGAAATTATGCTGGCGTGGTGCCCTTTGCCCATTTTGAAAACATTTCCAAGTGTTCTACTTCACTGTTTCTATATCAGCATGATATTACAACAGTTCCAGTGAGGGGGTATAACTTGAGAAATTTTTCCAGTACCAGACTTGATGCCAATGGCTTTTTGAAACTTTTTCCCACCTTCTTCCACTCAGCATACCCAAATGCAAAATAGATGCAGCCAAGACAAGTGATCATCAGCAGGAGGTACTGCATTTTCTTACTTTCTCCCAGATCAAGGTGAAAAAGGTACGACTCCTTGAGAGTGGGCTTTATGCCAAATACACTGGGAGTTTTGTTATGACACTCACTCAGCTTTAATTCAGGAGTCTTACCCCGTTTTTATCAATTAGCTCATTGGAAGGAAGGACTAATTGCAAGTCCTCTTTCTGCAGTGTAATCTGTGATAAGTTTGAGAGGTGATGGGACACTTACTACTGGGTGATCAGCAATTGGAGCCTCAAAACTAGTGATGGTTTATAAATCTCTTCAGAATTCTGCTACAGAACATTGACGGAGTGGGACATTTTGTGGGAGCATAAAAAGGATTTTACTTAAGTGAGCCTTCAAAAATCCATATGTGCTTAGTAAAAGGGTTAGATAAAAAGGAACAGCTGCATCCTTAAAGAATCTATACCCATAAAGTAAGCTCAGACCTCTGCTTCTTCCTTGACTAACAAGCAGCTAAGAAGGCTCACTCTCCTTGGAATCATTACCAGACTTGGCATCTGCTCATCCCTGACAGCAAATGAATTTTTTTTTTTTTTATATTTTCTTCTTCTATTCACTACTGCAGGAACAAAACGGAGCTTTTCTAAACTGATTATTCTTCTCTAATCGAACCCAGGTAGGAATGGATACTGGAATTAACAATGGTGAGTTTATTTCTTCAATAGGAGACAGAAAAAGAACAAAAGAGATTTGCTGGGGCGTTGGGATACAAGATGAAAACCAGGATCATCTGGATGAAGAAATCAGATGTTCCTAAGATGGTGAGAATACTAAAGAGTGCTGTGAATTCTGCACCTGTCCTTTTTGGACATCAAATAAAATAAGGGTCTGGTAGAAATCACTCTGTGATCATGTGATTAATAATTTGATTATAACCTGAAAAAAAGAGATAACAAATTCTGTTTGCATATGAGTAGTTTTCATTTCCTAATTTTGTATACTTGAGTTTTCAACCCCAGCAATGTCCTATTAATTTAGTTTGGGTGTGTAAGGCTGGATATTACACAAAAGGAATAGAGAAGATGGAGTCTTAATAAAGTTTTATTGCTTCAAGCTTGTACTGACTGCATTGCTCACAAGTGCCTGTATGAACAGGAAGCTTTTTTTCATAGTTTCTTTCTAGTGATGGCATTCATAGAAATAGAGAAACCAATCTACTGATTGGCACAAATAAGAGTCAGATGCCTAGATGTCTTAAGGATTGTCTCAGTGGAGGTCTCAGAATGTTATGACAGCCCAAACTGTTTGTATTTGTTTTAGGCTACAGTTAGAATAGAATTTTGCCATCAGATTTGGGGTTTGCTCTGTGGAGTAATACAACAGGTATTCTCCCTTCTAAGCATTTTTAAGAAACCAGGGCACTAATAAATGACACTTTTTTAAATAATGTTTTGACAGCATCAATGTAACAGGGCGTGAACAGGAAAAAATCCTATTCACCAGTGTTCACGTGGTAAAGGCTTAGATGCAAATGACACCTGCATGAAAGATTGGATGCTAGAAGATATAGCTGTCATTGCTTGATTATCATCCATCTGCCCCATTACCTCAGTAGATCAATTGTATTATATACTAGTAATCAGGTACATACAATGATTAATTTAATAATCTCTCTCTCTACTCTTGAACAGGTTTAGACTAAGAACAAATAAAGTCGTGGTCTACCTTTCCTGCAGTAACTGATATCAGAATGTCCATATCACACAAGCCACAGAATCACTTAGGTTGGAAAAACCTCTATATAACTAATTTCAGGTGACAAAATATGAAATCCGGCGAAGGTACAAACAGAGCTTACTATCTTAAGACATCAGAAGGTTAATTTGAAGGAGGAATTACACCAGCTGAATTAGTATTATGTTCCAGTTGATTTTCTAGACCTATTTTCCTTCTGCTAGGAAAGGAGGTAGCCTTTGGGAAAAAACTAATTTTGAGTTTTCTCTTCTGCAAAAAATAGCCTCAGAAGAAGGACATGCTTGAAGCCATTTGTCACAAAATGTTTGGCTTGACCAGAGAGCTTGAGACTTCACAAATATGCCTCAAATGTGCACTGCAGTGGAGTTTCAACATAGTGTACATCTCTGATAAAACTGATGCTTAACATGCTACTTCAAAGGCATCCTTTGAAGCAAATTTCAGTGGACCCAATCTCCAGCCTGTCCAAAGGGTAGTTGTACAGATCCACACCAAGTCTACTGAGAAAGTGAGACTTTCTGTCCTGGAATCTTAACATATATCGGACTGATTAACATTCCTGGAATGACAGGATTGCACAACAAAGTCAGTAGCTCCACAACTCTGTACTTGCCAGTTAATTTTGATGCAAACATGTAGATAGTTTTCTCTTTTTGATATCTTCTTCTTTGCTTAATTTTGAAAAAAAGTTCAAAACTCAGAAGAGAATGTTTGCAGGCCCTGAGTCATCAGCCTTCCTCTTGAGACTGAAGATGCTCATCTCAAAACTTAGCAGGCTGTTGGCTCTGGGAGTCTAAAAGCAGGATGCAGGCTTCCATTAGGTGTGTGTCATTTCACTAGGGACAGAAAGATATGGGTGAAGTGGGAAGAGTAAATGCAGGAGGACAAGTAGTCAATAGAAGTTACTAAAATACAATACTAAAAATATCCTGTCCCCACCAGTTTAAATTCTCACCTACTCCTCCAAGTAGGTAAGAGAAAAGAAAAATTTCCAGCTTCAGCTTTTGAAACTTTATCTGTCTCCTGAGTACTGAGCACCAGGTCTTCAGCTGGCAGATGTCAGCTGGCAGTGATGAAACCTTACCATGTTTCTGAAGGATCCATTCTTCAACACCCAACTGACAACTTCAGTGTCAAAATGCCAAATGACTCTCAGCAGTACTTGAGGGCAAACAACCACAACAATTGCCTGGGGTCCTTGCACAGTATTGACAGCCTGACAAGGCTAAGCTGGGTAGTAGGGCAAGCCATTTTGCAGATGGGTAGAATGTCCAGTCCATTCCTTAGCGTCTTCTTGTAGCTACGATTACTATTACCAGCTCTACCTCTAGTACTGCTGCTCAAACTTACTGCTTTCCTGTGACCTAGGTATTATTTCCTAATGAACTACATCCTAATGAACTACGATAGTGCACTGGCTGTTTAAGACTGTGGCTTGACAGTTTCCAAGCAAACCAGGCACCAGAAATAACACTGCAGTGTGGAACTTGGAATGGGCGGTGAGAGAGGAAGGAATCAAAGAGCTGCATCATGCACTTAAAAAGTTAAGGTAAAATGAACACAACAGTACACCAGAGTGAAATGTAGTTGGTGGAAATGTCGGCACAAAGGTCTTTTTGACTGGTTAAGGCTGTTAATGAGAGAAATTACATAGCTTTTAATTGGCATGCATGGTAAAAGACTATGCCCTGAACAAATGGAAATTAGATAGGATTCTGAACATGCTGTGTAACACAAGTCCAAATGAACAGAACTCGGAGAGGAACTTACAAGTGAATTTTAGCAGTCACTGCAAATTATCTCAAATGGATTCTTTATATTTGCATGGCTTTGTGATGTCAAGCTGCAGGACCTCAGAAGTTTTCCAAAGTTTGTTGCAAATGCTGTGTCTCAGTGGAGGTCTAAGGCTCTTTGGGACCTGACTGAAAATCCCATTTCTAGGCTCAGTGAGTCACCAAAGGCTATGAGTGCTGAGACCACAATTCAGGAATACATATACAGACATACTGAACACTGCACATTGTCAGTTTTCACTGAGAAATCAAGAAGAGATTTACAATATTATGTAAACTTTTGCAGCAGAGCAGCACCGTGTGTGGAGCAAGTAAGCTGTGGTCCAGCAGGCTGGTTTGTCTATTCCAGAGCCATGAAAAACCAGGTTGGCTGCTGTGATTGCAGCTATCACCACTGAGAGAACAGTCAGGATGAAAATAATTAAACAATCTGAAAAAATTCTCACATAAGAAATTGTTTCAGAGAGAATCAAAAGGTGCAGTAGTAAAAAAGAACTACTTAGGTAGAATCTACATTTGGGAAATCAGTTCTTAAGTAGTAATCTGTATATGATACAGAGGTAATTTTCCAGTTCGACACATTTTTTTCGGGGGGGGGAAAAATCAACCTGACTGCTGTACTTCTGTAGTTATAAGAACCTCTTTTGTAAATTTCTGATCCATGCACTTTACATGTTTCCAGATTCCCTGCATTTTTTAAAGCAGTTACTCATGGCTGCGAGTGCAAACATCTGGGCAGTGGGAGGGAGTAAAAGGTAGCCAGAACAAAGAACGATTGTGTGGAGCACAGACAAGGCACTGGAGAACTTTGCTGCTTATTTCTTGATTTCTTTCTTTTATGGCTTGCGTTGGTGGAATTTACAGTCTAAAAGCTAACTCGTTGTTAATGCTGGTTCTCATCTGGGAATAGACACATTTAAATGCTCATGCGGTTGTAGGCACTGAAATTTAGCAACCCTTTTTTTAACACTGCTCTTCTATAAAAAGCATAGGGAATGCCCATAAGAGGATCTTTTCCTTTAGCGAAAAGACGCAACCTGATGAGAACATTACATACTGTTAATACACATTTGGTATCTTTGGTATCTTACTCAGAAACTCAGTTCCTAACACGCTGGTAATAATGTAATGCTGGAAAACGTAAAATTGCCAACCTGGTGACTTTTTCATGGGTTGTCCAGAACTGATGGCAATTGTTAAATGAGAAGGAACACATGAGAGGGAAAGAAGGATGGCTGCCAATAGTAAAAGTCACTATTGCTCTTTCCTCTACAGCTAGGACAAGAAGCCAACGCTCCAGCCATAAGCAGGGACAGGTTGGTGGAGGATTAACGAATGGTGACAGATACCTGGCCTTCAGAGGAGGCTGAGCATGTCTGAACGGGAAGATGGTCTTCAAATGCAAATCTCCAAAACCGAGTAAATGAAAATAAGCATTAAAAACACATGAGGGAAGAAAAATGGAGGGAGTGGAGAGAGGAGTATGGCAGGAAGAAGAAATGGCATCATGGTAAAAGAAAAGGTAGAGGTGAACAATGGAGCCAAAGACCTATGCAAAAATAAATGCAAAAATGAGGGAAAAACCCTTTGATGTTTCAGAGAAATGAAGGAAGTAATTAATATGAAATCTGGGGGAAAATCTTAAAGAATAAGTACAGAAAACTAAAGACATTTTCTGAATTGCAGCTCACAGGTTTCCCAGCGTGCTGAATGACTAGCTCAACAATCGCATCCAATCTGAGAAGTATTCAAAATACCCTTAGTTAACTTTGTAACCTCCTCCCTGGAAATGCAGTACACTTTTTATACCACTAAAGATGTGTCTCACAAGTGGAAGTAGTGATTAATTTGACAAGTTAATAACTATTGAGCTACACTCTCCCATCAGTAACCAACTTGAATAGCAAGACAAGTGAATGTGATAACAGTGGAACATTAGTGATTGAAATAGTGATAATTCTATAGAGGTTAAATGGGAATGGCAAAACAGCCATGTTGGCTCTTGCCCACTCTGAGCTTGTGCAGTAAAGAAGTATAGTCAGTCCATCTCCAAATATTACATACCAGGACTGAGCCTGATCTGATCTCTTATAAAAAGGAGAGGACATTTTGTGAATATCCACTCTGAGTAAAAATGAGCTCAGAATGTAAGCAAGGACTGATGTATTTGATTTATAAATATATTATGGAGAACAATCCCTGATTTTTTAGGAGTTCTTTGCATCTTTCAAGGACTCCTGTTCCTTTTAGTATCCAATATGGATCATGTTCAAAGTAAAATCCTGTTAAATGTCACTAAATCCAATAAATGCATCTTATCTAAATAGATTGTTCCAAGAGATGTTACAATGGTTGGTACATTTTATATGCAGCAAAAATCTTTAGTGATGTCTGTTTATCTTGGTTTCCTGTTAATTTGCCAAGGACTGATACACTAGGCTTCATCACAGACCCAAGACTGTGTGAGGCAGGGTAAACTTCTGATGAACATTGACCACTGAGACTAATAACACCTAATTATGGCAAATATTTCTCCTATGTGGGCACTCACAATTCTTCTCACAGCAGACTATGAGAATATTCACAGCTGTTTTTGTCTCTCCCTGTAGAGTGATGAAGCCCCCACCAAAATGCAAAAAAAAAAAAAAAAAAAAAAGCTGCTTTAATCATAGCACCAAGATCTCATCCTTTCTGCTTCCAGCTTTAAAAGAAAGATTGTTTGAAAAAAAACCCTAACCACGTCAACAGCTAAAACACCAAAACAAAGTAACTAAGGGTAAGAACTTAGGCTCAGCTGTTGCTGGCTGGAACTCCTTCTCTCAGATTTTGGCAGATCCCGTTATGCTGTGAGTCTGGGGCAGCAAGAAATTTCTGCTCATTTGTCAAGCACAATTTGAGGTTCAGCTAGGATTTTTGTGTTTTGAGGGTTTCACAGCCCCTTTTTGAAGAATGCAGTGCAGGCAAAACATTTGAATTGGCAAAAGGACAATGCAGAGTTTGCAATGAAAAATTAGACCAGATAAAATTGCAGAGGGAGCATTTTTGAGTGAAAGATAAGTAAATGTCTCATTGGGGGTAGAGTCCACAGAAAGTTGGAAGTGGAATTCTATGGCTTCAAGGGACTTTTGAAAATGGCAGCTTATTCCTTGGAGGATGCAGCAATGAACCAGCTGGTAGGGAGGGGTGATGCCAAATGCTGCAACGTCTGCATTGAGGTAGGAGGGGAACAGATGAGGTTGAAGGGAATGTGCTCCAGTCTAATAGGCAGCTGGAGGAATATTACTTAAAGAGGTAAAAGCATAAGAAAAAAAATCCAGTGATCCAGCATACTGGAAGCTAGAGATGAATGTAGATCTCTATTGTCTCCCAAAGACAGGCACAATTTTAATGAGAATTTTATTGTCAGTGCCCATCTCCAAGACGCAGGAGGATCATGGCTCTGGATCTCATAAAGTTACAGCCAAACAACCGTTTTCCCATATAGTGACAGAGGAGAACTATTTGTAGTGCTGGTGACAGGGTTTCTGTGGAGGATGCAGAGTGGAAAGAAAAAAAATGCTTTGAAGATATTGTACACAATCATGTAAGTTTTAAGCTGGAACTGACGTAAATCTTACGTGAAGAAAGAAGGATGACAGAGTTGCAGTGGGACTAGCAGCCAGCAATGGACCACCCCATGAAGACAGTTTTTCACTTATGCATAAACTTCACATTATGCAGTTTTCAGTCCTGTTGATGTTTCCAGCAGCTGCCTATGCACAGTATGTATTATGGTAGAGGAATAATGAATCAGAGAATGCTTTCTCGTGAGACTAAGTTAAGCAAGATGCCTTTCTGGTGGTAGTCAGCTTCTTTACTAATAAAAAATTCAAACCATTACATCTCCTTCACTCTAGGACTGGCTCCAACACTCAGTCAGCCTCTGCCTTAAAGAAGAGCTGACAGTTAGACCGATTTTAAAGCATACAAATCTCCTCTTCTTGTCTGCGTCTTCCCAAAAGAAGCAGAGCTGTGCTTAAACAACAAAACAGTGTAACCTAAACCCATAGTTTTCAGAGGAACTTGTCCCTAGACAGGTACCCAGTAACGGAGCATTTTAAACGACCTTTCCCTGGCATCCTTTTCACCTATTACTCTTGACCTGTAAATCAGCTCCCAGGAGCACTGTAATCACAGAAGCAACAACAGCAACTCCTGACCCCTCTATCTGACAAACACAACCAGAGGGACAGCTGAGAACATGCTCTGTTGAGGTAGAAGCAGCAAGACAGAAAGCATTCATTTCCTTAGCAACTAGGACACCCTCTTCTTTAATTAGCACATCGTGGTCTGAACTTTGCTAATAGAACCTGCCTACACTGCATGCTAACCAAGGGTTAGGTAATCTTGAGCTTGCCAACACAGACAGCCTACCAACGCTTCTGCACCCTGACATTCTCCACATGAGCACTGTTCTCAGGTCCCACATCTGCAGGCAGGCTGTGGGTGGTGTTAAATGAATGATACATCCTTGCAGTTTCTCACCCTGGACTCATGATCCCATACCCCATCACACATTCCTCTGGGCTGGCAGGCACAGGGCGTTGTGGAACAGCTTCTGTGTGCTCTTTTGGGATGTGGGAGGTTACTGCCTATGACAAAGGAATTAATTTCCTGGCATTAGCTTAGCAGATATGGTAGAGGAATGAGTGAGTTACCCCACTGCCCAAACAGCCCCACTTGCTCTATTCTCCCTGATTACTACTCTGCCACCCTCTTCTGAAGCTTCTTCCCCAGCGTCAATGATGACTAAGTTACCTGGGTAGGAAATCACCAAGATCTGATAGCACCAGCAATTACAGAACACAGTCTTATAGAAAATGCATCATATGGGTTTGTAGTGTACTTGTGCTCTGATCCTGCCTCCAAATTTCAAGAAAAAAAGAATATTAAAAACCTGATCAATAAAAAATAAATGTCTGGATGAAAATGAGTTTTGAGGGGGAAAAAAAAAAGAGGGTTCACAAAACCATTGTCATAGCTCTAATTACAGCTCATATATAGCCACTGAAATTTGTATCAGCATAACAATAGTAGCACAAAGTTTAGAGCAGAAAGTGAAACTGGTCTGAGATAACACATGCTCAGATATTTATTCTGTCCTGAGTTCTGTACTGTCACTGATACTTAAGAGGTGGAGTGCAAACCAGAATGGGTATGTCTATATTAAATCCTACCAATCCAGTGGAACAAATCATGCTCTCAGACTCACTAAGTGGACAAAATAGTGCACTCAAAAGAGGAGAAAACTAAATTTTAATTGCTTAAAATGCTTTATTTAATAACACTATAAACTAAGGAAACTTTTCCAGTTTTTCTCTATTATATTGAATTAATCCTGGGAATTAGGGAAAAAAACACAGGATCCTATGCTGGGAAGGCTGCTCAGCAAAACAGTGAATGACACCGTGACTGCTTGTGGGATCACCTTCAGCATGCTTTTACCTACAGTTTACTTAAAAATGTATGTCAGGAGGTTTCTTAATTACAAGATTTACACGTTAGCAATGTCAAAGGAGAGCATTTCACAATAAAGCAGGGATGATTTCTGTAGATATTTGTTTGGAGTTTCAGTGTGGTTTGTTTAGTTTGTTTTTAATGTTGAATGGCATGAACTGAAAGAGAAAGCTGCTGCCATCCTACAACAATAGAGATACCTATTCAAGATACCAGATATTCCTTTTAAATGTACTCTCTGAAAAACAAGAAATTGCACCTCAGAATCAGTAAATTCTCTGAGTGCACATGCATACTATACAGCATCAAGGACACCTAAAATACTGAGCCTATGTTCTGAAGTGTGGCTAATAGTTGGAATACTAGCAAAAAGGTGCTTTTCTTCTGTTCTTGAAAATGTCAGACTTTTAACAGATCATTGCCCCAACAGAGTCAGAGATTCAGAGAAGTGCTGTGATCAAAGACACACATCATGCTTCTGAAGAGGAATTCAGGAAATGCAAGTTCAGCTGGTATAAAGAACTATCACCTCTTTGCTCTGGTTATGTGCATCCCTAAATTAGCCATTAGATAATTCTGCCACTTCACTGAACTTTCTGCATTGAAGATATTTATTCTTCCTTGTCCAGGAGGAATGGCTTTAGTGGTAATTATGGAAATAAAAGAGATAATAAAGCTCCCAAGCAAATCTTATGTTTTGTGAATTTTCTTATTTGACTATAAAAGTGATATTCCCAAAGGTGTGGAGTCAGGGATGTTTTAAAACTGCTGATGAGCATCACCTGTTGTTAGCTTAATTAAATACTAGTGATTTACCCATTACAAAAGACTTTGTTCAGTTATGAAATCCTTTCCTAGTGTATGAAGGCATCAAAAGAGAGTGAAATATTAACTGTGTAAGTTGGCTTCCACTTGTGAAGTGTTTTGAAATCTACCCATCAAAAGTGAAATAGGGGCAGGTAATTTCATTTTTACTCTAAAAGCTTGTTGTTTCTGCACTGGCAGATACTCCTCTCAATCAATTAATACATGGGATGCTATCAATTCAGAGTATTATTTCCTTTTTCTGGAATAGTAATAACATCTTGGAAAAAAAATAAAATTGCTTTTCAAATGAAATCTGACATGCTTGAGCACTACAGTTTGTTTTTATGCACTGATCCCTCTACCTATGGAGAGATCTTGCTGACAGTTCCTGCTGTGCTCCTGCCCCAGGATATTGATGATGATACTACATTAAATGTCTCCTTGGAAGCCTGCAAGCCTCTATTGCTCTGTAAGCATCTCAGGCAAGCAGAGCTACCTCTTCTCTTCCTGTGCAGTGGAAGCCCGGGGGTGTATCTCTTGCTTATTGCATCTTTTGTTTCATAACTGAGGATTTGGACATCAACAGAATATACTTTCCCAGGCTCAGTTTAAGCCTGTTCCTTTCATAACCTGAATGCAACAGTCACCCCCGCCAAGCATCCATGGCAAGTGTTCTGTGAGCCCACGTGCTCGAGGGCACGGGAAGGATTAGCCCATACAGAGCAGTTGGGGTACTTGGTACCTAACTGGTGTCCTGGCTGCTCTGACATAGAGCTTTGGAGATACCCTGTGACCTTTTATGCGTTTTCAGAACTGTTGCTGACTAAAGCAGGGTAATCTGGAGTCTTGTTCACTAAAATCTGAAATTTCTGCAGTATTTTGCCTTCTGGGGATACTTGCTTATGGAATAGGAGGGCTTTCCCATACTGTGATGATTGGTGGGAGGGAGAATGGAAGAAAGACAACAGATATTTGCTGGGAAGTTTTTCTTTTCACTGTTTCAGTTGTGGAAAGATAGCCAGGAGAGCTCTCCTTATTCTCCATGTGTCTCTTCTCCTTTCAGAAAGATCTGCAAGGTGTCAGCACGCCAGGCCTGAGGAATTTTGTGTCACTAATGTCCAGATTAAGGTGCTCAAGAAGGTTCAGGAGAGAATTTTATTTGCTTGTTTGCCAGAGCACATGGCTTTGATGAAAAAAAAAAAAAAAAAAAAAGTGGTTTGGATTAAAAAACTGTAAACCTAAACATGAGGACTATTGTCAGCAATTTGCTTTTGCAAATAAAGAGTTAATGGGCTAAACCAGGTAACTTTCATTAAGTTTCCTGGATAGTTGGCAGATCATGTGTATGTTAAAGTTCTCTTTCACAGGTAGTTTACACAGGTTTTCCTTTAGCTCAGAGAGTAGGAGTCTGACTTGCTGGAGAAAGAGTGCTGTGCACTCAATTCTGATTTGCTATTATCATAAAACACTTGGTAGTGACAACGTATAGCATGTGAAAAACTAATGAGCAATGTTAAAAAAATTCATATTGCTGCTGTAATTTGTTGACAGGTTTAAAACTCATCCCTGAAAGGGATTCCTTTGAGTTATGAACTAGCAGTATGGCGACCACAAAATCCTTTTGTTTGCCAAAAGAGAAACAGAAGTCCCCAAAATCTTGTATTGCATTCACCCACAACACAGCGTGAGCAGCAGCCCTCCTGTTTCACACAGTCAGGGCACACACATTTGGCCAGTCATGGGGATTGTTGGGTTCAGCATTCTTAATCACTTTATAATTGGATTCTTTGTTGGACCACTTTGTGTGCATTTATCAGCAAAGTCCAGATCAAGAGAGGTCAAAGCAAAGCCTCCCCAAATTTGCCACTGCCCTTTCCACAACTGAGATCACTCCTTTAAACTTTAGATCAACATTTTTCTTTATGGTGTCTGTGGACTAGGGTAACATTTACTTCAGATGAAATGCATTTCCATAAGACTGACAGAGGGCCCCTATAGCCTTGCTTGCCTGTGGGAGCAGGGCAAGAGGAAATGCCAAGGGCAAGTCTTGCTCAGTCCTGCAGTTCTTTTTGATCCAGAATGTGTTGCTTTTTAATTCTTTCCTTAAGCAATGAATTGAGCTCCTGTATTAGAGGAATGATTGTTGACTTCTACGCACATGGTGGAAAGGTTACTTGAATCAGAGGAAAAACAAACCGAAAAACAAGAGGAAATGCTCCCCAAATTGTGTGTATACATCTGAAAAAGGAAGCTCCTCTACTCATAAATAGATATGTCAGACAAGAGCTCCTTTAAGGCACCTGCAGCAATCCTTCCAGATGATAGCTTTTCTTTTTGTTTTTTTGCATTAACATGAGCAGACTTGAGAACCCCACTCCTTAATCAAAACCCCATTTTCTTAGCAGTTGTACAAATAATCCCACACTGCCCCCTAGTAGGAGATCTTACAGCTCTTCAGGAGAGTACACAGAGTAATTATTAGGCCAAAAAGAATTGTTTTGAGTTTACAGAGAAGATCACTAAATAAACATATCCCTTTACTGGACACAGAATAAGAAACTAGAAACACCTCACCTAAGGATTTGTTTTGGGGGGGGGTGGTTTTTCCTTGTGTTTTTTTTTTTTTTTTGGTTGGTTGGTTGGTTGGTTGGTTTGGGGTTTTTTGTTTGTTTGTGGTTTGGGGTTTTTTGTGTGTGTTTGGAGTTTTTTTTTGTTGTAGGTTTTTGGTGGGTTCTTAAATTTATGAAGAAGGCCCCTCCCTGTTATCTCTAAAACTGCTTGTGAAAATGCTGTGTGAGGATGAAGAATTGATCTTAATTCCTCAATACGAATATGCACTGTCCTCAAGAGGAAAGAGTCATAGAGAAAGCACAGGTCTCTAGTAACTACTTCTGTGGATGGGAAAAATGTAATAAAAGCAGGCCATTAATGGACTTCAGAAGTGTTCATGGTCAAAGTACGTGAACCTTGTATCAGCCAGAGGTTGGGAGGGCTAAAGCAATTTTTCCAGCTCTGTGATCTTTCTGTGACTGGAGCAAAAGGTTTATGGGTGGGAGCTTGGTTCTGAGAACACAGCCTTCCCTTACAGAGTCTTCATGTACACAGCTGTACACAAAAGTTGGATGTTCTTCCAAGAGCAAGGATTGTGTAAGCTGTTAGTATGAACCCTCTGATTCAAGTACCTTAGACCATGACAGAGGAACAAACACATCCTGGATGAAATTAGTTCTCTTCAGTGTTTCTGAAAGGTGCAGAGGACTGGCAGGGTGGGGGGGGGGTGTTTTGGACAAAAGAGGAAACAATAAAATGAAGTTTTTTAGTTAGTTCTTAAAATAACTAAGGCTGAAATATTTCATACCAACCCTGACAATTTAAATTTGACTTGCTACCCTTTGAGATAGACAGCCACAGCATTAGTTTTTAAATTCCAGCAAGAAATTCAAAGCTGTTCAAGTCCTCAAGCCATAATAAAATGCTCATGTGGTCTGGATATAGCTTTGTGTGCAAGCCTGTGTATATAATTAGTCATGCACAATCACATGTATTTATTGGAGTCTGAGTTTTCCAAGACAAATTCAGCCTCTTGCTCCCAAAATTCCTTTTTCTCAGAGGCTGCACACCGATTGCTTGTCATATAATAAGGGTAATTTATTTCCCTGTTGCCTCACTTTGAAAATGTCACTGTTTCTGGAATGTTTTTGAGCCAAATGGCTTAGATATCTGGCCAAGAGTAAGTCTGTAAAGATGGAGTGAGGAAGAGGTCAAATCAGTGCCAGTTTCCCAAATTGCTGTATTGTACAAGTTCCCCCAGTGCTTTCTGTGTACAGGGCAATACCTTCTCTCCATTTGACCTCGGACCTTTTAGCTGGATATCATTTTCCTAGTGCTTTGTAATGTGATAAATGTATGTTGACATATTTCACCTGTAATTTTACACCAGGCCACAATGCAGACCTTTATTCGAAAATCAGCCTGTGGCTGCACAGAAGTAAGCAAGGTTTGCAGTCTCTCTGGTGAATAGAACTGTAGCTTCTCCATCCACAGATATAGTGAAAACTTGACTAGACAAGGCTTTAAGGAACCGGATGGAAATTTTAAGTCAGTTTAGAGCAGGAGAGTTGGACCAGATGACTTGCTGGGATCCTTTCCAATCTAAACTGTTCTGTGTTTTCTCCCAAACCAGGCGTGACAATGAGCATGATGCAAAGTGCAATTAAAAGCAGACTGCCTTGATTCATTAGAGCTTAGGTACAGGTGACAAGGTCACCAACAACTGTTATTTCAGCTCACTCATACAAATGGTGAGAGGTGAGGTGCTATGGAGTGAGGCTACTATTCTCTGCAGTGCTGATCTCAGCTCTTGAGCAAACAGCAGTCACCCATATTCAGCCAGACAAAAGCATCTCCATCCTGTAGATTTCAAAGCTTCCTCAGTCCTGCCTCAGGTGCTAAAAGGAGTAGTAGATCACTGATCGTGATGGACCCTAAGTGTGCAGAAGAAAAGTTTGTCCTTGTGAGAGAAGTCTTTTGACTGTAGGGCTTGTCTTACTTTCCAAAATCAGTATCGCTGTCCCACCAAACCACCTTTATAACTGAGCTTTAGGACCGTTTTCAGAACAGTCAGCAGCAGCAAGACTCTCATTTCTAAGTAACATAGCTATGCTAGAAACTCCAAAAGTGGCTACGATTCTTCTTACTTGTTGGAGAACCTTCCTGGAGGTGTTCCAGCTTGAGGCAATTAGAGCAGCTTCCAGAAACTCTGCTTCAGTTTCAATGAGAGTCCAGAGCAGTATAGACACGATGGGTATGATTCACTTCTCCAGATTCATCTTGTCTTAGTGTAGGTGTCTAAAATAGGTCAAATGAATCAGAGCCTAAAATTTCTGTTTAAAAGAGAGTCTACTTGCCTTGCTGAAGCATACATCTCTATTACAAATTGTTCTCACAGGCAGTTCTAACTCTTGACCCATGATAGGAATAGTACATATATGTTGCTATATCAACATATTAAGTAAACAATATAATGAACTTAGATATTTCAATGCATTTAAAATAATTCTAATTTTTTTTTCTGAACATTACCCAAATGGAAATTTCATGATTTCTGGTTTCTGGTATGAAAGTAGATGTTAGGATTAGCCCCCAAATGGTGAGCATTTGTCTGGAGAGATCCAAACATCAGTCGCTTACAGGTCACCAAAGTCTTCCCTTTAGATTCACCATGGAAATAGATGCATTTTTTATATCCAGAAAAGGACAGCTATAAATATGAGAGGAAGGACTACCTGACATTCTTCTAAATCTGGCAAATTCTTTCACTAATATGGCAACAGCCTCTCTTTCTTATGAGAGAAAGGATTTGTTTAGTTTCCTCAAGAGAAATAGCAGATTGCTTTTCACAGTGTTCAAAGGTCCCATGGTTCATATTCATGTCAGTCATAGGTCTGGCCAAATAAATTGAATCACACCACACTGGTCTCTCATTATACCTCATTCTTCTAGGTTATTTCATAAAGAACACAGTCTTTGCTAGCATTTTTTAAACCCAGAGGATAAGAGTCAACACACACTGCATGCAGAGTCCATCTACCTTGAAAGAAAAATAACATTTTCACTTACAAGCAGGTTTTTACTTCTTACATGGACAATCAGTAGTTTAAAAAAATCAGGTCTATGACATTGTTCACAACATACTCCTGTTCTTGCCCATCAACTTTTTATGCCCATTATCCCTGCACTTTGAAGCACATCTATATAGGAACGAGAAAAATTTGTGATTTCTGCCCAGCAGAATTCTACCAGAACAGAATTCCTTACCTGATATGCCATTCTGGATGCTTGGTTTACCCAACTTTGAAACAATCCAGTCAGGTGGGTGAAACATGCATAAGTGCACATATATATATATATATATATGAGTGTGTGTGTGTATGCATAATGGATATATGGAAATATTTAGATGAGAGAAAATAATGCCATAAAATAGGGATGCAAATGATTATGTCTTCATAATTTAATAATTTCTGTAGTAGAAGATGAAGACCAAGATTGTCAGCGATCGTCAATGTTCCACCATTTCCAAGCACCCACCACAAAGGTTCTCTAAGTTTTGAATAATTCACTCTCTGACAAGATCCCTTTAAGGTATTTCAGACTAAAGCAACCAGAAAAATCACAGTATATACTATATGACTATTCATTAATTCATTTATTTTTGCCACAAGCTTGTAATTTTCACTATTAAACACCTAGATAAGTACCAAGAAATCACTATTCACTGGCCAAATGTGTCCCCATTAAGCAGAGTTTATGCTAATACTGCCTCAGTTAAGTAACAGTTATTCATTATCCTCAGGCCAAATTGTTTCACTGGCAGATGTCTCATTAAAACAGCTGTTCTGAGCAGCCACAATCATACAAACTAGGGAATTTTCTATTGTCCTTATTGTTGTTGTTATTATTAACAATAAGCATTTAAATAAACACTTCAGAGGTACACAACTCACAATTGCTCTCTGTGTGTTCCTTACCCTGAAAATATGGTGATTGAAAGACCATTTGTAACAGTGCAAGCAATTGCTAATTGGCTAGATAACACAGCACAGCATATGTTTTTTGATATTACTGTTGTTCTGGAGCAAGTATTTGACCTTACCTTATGCTATTTTGGAACTTTTCCTCCACAACCTAAAGAGAAGCGAATTTGAAGGGACAGCAGCATTCTCAGCAGCTAAAACAGGGACAGAGAGATTTCTCCTTTCCTTTTCTCTTTCTCCAGTTCTTTCTCCTCTCATTTTGGCTTTCAGACTGCTCTGTCTGTGCATTTATTCCCCTAAGAGCCCTATAAACTCCTCTCCGCCAGTAAACTGTGCAGTACTGCTCTCTCCTTCTCCTTGCTGGAGGAATTTCCATACTGGGAAAGGCAGGAAAACAAGGTTTCCATCCCTCTGCTTTCCTGCTCATCTGGCTTGAGTACTGCTCAGCCTCTCCTGCCCTGGAGGAAGTGCACCCAGGTCCTCCTCAAGGGCAATGCTTGCAGAACAGAGCTGGCCACATAACCATCTCAAGCATTTAGCAGTCAAGCAATAACAAGGCTGTAATGAGCCCAAATTAAATGTTTCAAATGCTCAGCCTTGCCGAGTAAAAGCAATTTTCCATAGCAACAGTAGAAGGGGGAAAATACCATCTCTACCAGGCACTGTGTCCATCCTCCAAAGAAGGGGGCCACTACAGTTTCTGAAATAAAGTTTTACCTACTTGCTGTCATGGCAAAATAGTGCTGTCTCTCCCCTTAGTCTCATTCCAGGGAGCTTTTTAAGCATTTTTGTTAAAACTTAAAAAATGCATATACTTATTCTGAGTTAAAAATCCCACGTGGGAAACATCAATGCAGTTGAAGTGAGTAAAAGTTGAAAATAAAAACTTATAAAGGGAAGCATCAGGAAACCCTGGTAAGTGATATTTCTATAGCTGCTTGCAAAATATCAGTAACTGGGAAAGAAACAGGAATGTGAGCCTGCGCTTCCAGCTTCTGTGATGGATTATAGTGCTTAAGCAGCTCAGATCCTCTGTGACAGGTTAGCAGTCAGGAGCAGGAGAAGCGGCACAACACCAGGTTGTTCCAGAACAACAACTGTGCAATCGTGCAGGCAGTCCTTCCAAGGTACCATGGGTGGGCCAAGGAGGATGTGGACAGTGGGAAGAGAAACATGGGAGTCTGATAACCCAACATGGCATGTGGGCTGTGTAGGGGAGAAGTGGGATGGCAGAAGGAGACAACCTGCAGGGAGGTGCAGCAACCCGGAGTGGAGCAGACCTGCCCTGATTGTGTTAATAGATGCTGAGTCTCAAATAGAGCACGGTGCTAATAATGCCAGGGTCATGGATTCGATCCTATATAGGTTGTTCACATAAGAGTTGGGCTTGATGACCCTTGTGGGTCCCTTCCAGCTCAGGCTGTTCTGTGATTCTGTGAAATACCAGCATGTCTGCTTCATCAGTGGAGAGGCAGACGAGTGAGTAATTGCCTGATATCTGTGGAGGTTGTGGGGCGTGATTCAGCTCTGTGTGGCAGAAGCATTGCCACCTCACCTCTAATGAACTAACACGGTAATGAACACAGCTCCCTTTGCAGAGCACTTGTTTTAGCTGTTGAATTAGGCTTGTTAGACAAACCCTAGAGAGCTCTTTATTTTTTTCCCGTTTTCATAATCTGTGAAAGTTAAAAGCTTGCTGTTCTTTTGCCCAATCACAGATTTATCTTCTTACTGTTTCATAAAGGCATATTTTGACTGCCTGAAATCACTGGTAGTTCCAATGTGAATGCAAGCATTTCTCAGAGGACAGTTAATCAAGACCATTAGCAAGGTCCCATGCAGAGTGTTAAATACCAGTTTGGGTAAATTTAACTGTATGATAATAAATAGAATAGATAGAATCACCGTGTTGTTAGTCTGTTTGGGGCAGGCAGAGGTATCTGAAGTTTATATTGCTCAAAATACTCAAATGAGTAAATCAGTTCTACTTTTTTGTCTTCAACGATGTTGAGTGGGAGATGCTTCAAGTCCCATAATTTTTTTTTTAAATATCAGATTTATTTGTAACCTAGGCAAAATAGAGAAATTAATCTCTAGAAAATGTTCATAGCAAAAAACCCTCCCCAGACACAAAAAAATTAGCTCAAGTAAGAGAGAAATATTTCACTTTAATAATTTTAAAATATTTTGATTTTGACTGCCTATCTCTTATGTAGCCCTAGTAATGTGACCCTTTTCATTCACTAAAAATTTCTTAAATTTCTTTTAAACTTGCACCTTTTGTTATAAAAAGGATAAAAAAATCAGATAATGATCAATTCAATCTATTTAATAGTAACAGCCCCCACCCCTCATTACAGCCATTAAGATTTTGCATTCTTGAAATAGGACAGGGAGCCCTGGAGTCAGATCCCACCTCCTTTGTCAGGAACTGTGAATCTTATCTACATCCATGGTGAGCTAGATGCAGCTGACAAGATCTAAAGAAGCTTTTAAGCTAATAATTCCTCGGGTAGCTTGGAATCTGGGTGAGAGCCAGTGGGAGTCTGGCATGCAGTCTGATAAATTTTGCTAGCAATATAGTGGCTTTTCAAGCTTTGATGAACCTTGTGTCAGAGTATCTCTAAGAGATAGCATCTTCATCTTTATACACAGATTTCCTCTGGAAAATCAGTGCCCATAGCACAATGAGCATGCAGGAGTTACTTGTGCCCAGTCCGAATTATTTCTTTTTTACTGAGTTATTTAATTTTTTTCCAGAGGATACTCTGGATATTTTGCAGAAGTATGATTTCACCGGCACATAGAGAAGTGAGGGAAGAGAGTACGTGTCATGATGAGCATGGCACAAAATGATGTCCACCAGAGAATACTGGGAGGAAAATGTGCCCATCAAGGTGCTGATAAGCATTTTCTTGAATCGTCCGATGACCAGAAATATTTGCAAATTCATTCACAGCTATTTCACTAATGAAATGAAAGATTAATTTAACTTATATGTTTAGGATATTCCAAAATTGAGGCACCATGACTCATGATGAATCATGAGTACACTAGATCTCAAAAGTTTCTTCATCTTTTTCACTGACTGAAAAGGAGAAAGCTTTGTAGGAAGAAATGGGCTTCAGGAGTTGTCATGTGGTATGTAGAAACACACCAGGAGGGCAGGAGGCAATATTACAAGGTTTGGGAGTATTTGTCCTTGTAAATCAAGAGGGTCACATAGAGGTTAAATCCCTGGAAAAACATTTATTTTTTTTATTTCATCACTGAGGAGTGAAAATAGACAAAGCAAGAGCTTCTGCCAATGACAGAGTGGGTCAGACAGCTCTGGCACAGTTCAGCACAGAAACATATACATACTTATGTCTTACTTTAGACCAGCTCAGCAAATAGCATGATTTGTTTCTACTTTCTGCAATTATTTTCTGGGAAAAAAATCTTCCACAGTTTTTCAGTAAATAATTCATGAGAGTATTTATCTTAAGCTCATTGTCCCTTGGCCCCATAACTATTTTCTTTTTAAACAATTCCTGACGTTTGTGTACATATAACTGACTGTGTCTCAATCGCCTCTGACAATATAATATAGGTAATTTTCTTTGGCTGCATTACTCTATCATTATTTTGGCTCTCTCCTTAATATGTTACAGTAATGAATGTATAACAATGCCTGCTAACTTTCCCCCTGCTCTTCTACAAGTTATTTGAAGTGGAGGGAGGGGAGGCAGAGACTGATGTCTAACTAATAATTTGTTCATTTCAGCTTTGTAAAGAGAAAGAGAAAGGAAAAATATGAAGATGGTTGCTTATTTCTTAAGCCAATGTGACTTTAATCCATGACTGTGACTGGCAATGTGACTCCATGTGGCTATTTTGTTGCGGGTACATAAAAAAAAACTCCAAAGAAAATGAAGTGTAAAAAAAACAGACAAGCAGCAGGAGGAAAACATTTCATCTTGTACACAACTAAATGGGAAAAGAGACAAGCAGGCAACAGATGACAGATGAATGGGCCTATGATGGACTGCATTTTTGTGTCAAAACAGAGCCAACTGTCTAACAGTCATTCAGATGGTAGGAGAGGCACCACACAGCATGATTCCCAGTTCAGCTGGCACTTAGGGGTTTAATTATGTACATGGTAAATATTCTGCAACGACAATATCCTGGCTTCAGATATGGGCACCCAAAGCCAAGGCTTCTTTCTAGCTCTGTCTCTCCTACTGTTCTTAGTTTTCACTTTGAACTGATTTAAAACTGTGCTGTGAATTCCCAGGGATGAGGGAAGCTGTCACAAATGCCATATCACCCGTTCCCATCCCTGCCTCACAGAGAACATTAATTCCCCTGTTTGTGCATCGCAGGGGTCCTGTGCTCTGACACAACTCCTTCTCTCTGACATGAAGTGGTTTGAAAAGACAAATAAGGTTGGCTCAGGGTTAGTTTTTACATTGGCAGGGGGATATAACCTATACAGTCCAGCTGTTTTCTGTTCTTCTCTCTGACTATGCTGTAGCTCCAGCAGTGTAGCTCAGCACAGGTGCTTTGCTTAAAACTGAAATGACACCAAGGGTATCAGGTAGAGCTGAATGATGAGAAGTGAGGATTTCTGACCAGTCAGCTTTCCAGAACTGACCAGAAACTTTCAACCTGGAAGGAAAAGCAAGAAGCCTTTTGCAAAGTACGGCAAGAACTAGTTGCTTATTTATGAATACTTAAATATTACAGTATAACCATTACAGTATGAGTAGTAGTGAATGGTTTTGTTAACTACATTAGAGCATTCTTTTGCACACAACTGTCATCAGTGGGTAGAAGCTCACAGAACGGCAGATTGAGCAGTCACTTCTCATTGCTGATTTCTTTTACACTGCCTTCAACTCTGCTTTTGCTGGTGTAAAACCAGCAGTAACTTCAGAGTTACTGAAATCATTGAAATCCATTCTCTTGACACCCTCCCTTCAGATACTGATAGACATTGATGAGATTCCCTCTCATTTTTCTCTCCTCAAGGCAGAACAGACCCAGCTTCTTCAGCCTTTCCTTGTCAGAGAGATGTACCTGTCCCTTAATCACCTTTGTTGTCCTTCACTGGACCCGCTCAAGGAGCTCCATGTCTCTCTTTTAGTGAGGAGCCCAGAACTGGACACAGCACTCCAGATGTGGCCTCGCCAGCACTGGAGTAGAAGGGCAAGATCACCTCCCTCAGCCTGCTGGCAATTCTCATCCTCAGGCATCCCTGGGTACCATTGGCCATCTTGGCCAAAAGGGCACACTGCTGGGTCATGGACAGATTGTTGTCCACCAGGACTCCCAAGTCCTTTTCCACAGAGCTGTTTTCCAGCAGGTCAGGCCCCAGTCTGTACTGGTGCCTGGGGTTATTCCTCTCCAGGAGCAGGATCCTTCATTTGCCTTTGCTGAATTTCAGATAGTTCTTGTCTTCGCATCTCTCCAACCTGTCCAGGTCCTTCTGAAGCCTGCACAGCACTCTGGGCTATCGGCCACTCCTTCCAGCTTTGGGTCATCAGCAGACTTGCTGAGGAGGCATCTACCCCTTCATCCAGGTCATTGATGAGTAAATTAAACAATACTGGGCCCACTATTGAACCCTGGAGGGCACCACTAGTGACAGGTCCCCAACTAGACCCTGTCCCACTGATGGTGGCTGCCTGCTAACTGTTGTGGTTGTCAGAGGAAATGGAAAATCCTTTCTGTGCTTGTGCAGTTTTGTATAGCTATTAGAAACATTCTGAGAAGTTGTCTCTGATTTACAAAGCCCTTCCAGCTGTGGGCTGTGGTTTCCTTTCCTAAGACTGTTTTTGTCATTACAGTAATCGAAAAAAAGCTGGGACTTTTCTCCATATAATTTCCAGATTGAAGATCTGGTTTTCCTGGCTGCATGTTACTTTTCCTTGATGGTCTTAAACCTTGGAAATTGCTTCTCTACTACTCTGATAGAAGAAAAATATATTGACTCTCACAGCATGTGACAATCCCTGAGGGTCACAGGTAAATGAACTTTTAATTGCCCTTCTTGTGTGTATGGTTGGGGATGCAGGGACAGGAAAACATGCAAAGTACTTGCCAAATAAGTGGTTAATTATTCAGCAATAGCAGAGATGAGCTACACCAGGAAAAATTGATCCTGCAAGACCTATTTGGAGATGATTTTTCTAAGGGGAGCAAGCACCTGTTTGAGACCCTAGGTTATGCAGAGGTCAAGAGGTCTAACTAGGGTAAGATAGATATCCGTGTAAGTCTTCCAGCATCTGGAGAGGGAGTATAGCAGGGAGGCCCAGCTCTGATGTCATTTACCCTCTTAGGACCCTTGCCTGTTCTGGATCCAGAAACACTGCTGCCAGCTTCCACTGTGGCTAGGCAGCTGGGTAGGATTTAATGACATATTCCCATAGTTACAGATTCTTCCTTCTATATACAGTATGAGACACAGAGAGAGAGCAAAACACCTGTATACCTTCAATGGACTCTACTTTATTACTGAACTGCATTATCCAAGTTTCCCAGATCATATATGCAATTTCAGTGAGTTCACAACCAATGATTTCTCTTTATTTGTCAGTTGTTTACCTGCTATGTGACACTAAGAAGGTATGAATGTTGCCAAAGTATCAGCAGCCAAGGAAATAAATATGCTGATAAAATGACTTATTAGGGTGCAATATCAGAAACTGTCTAAATTCCTTGCTAACAAGACTAGTCATGATAAATGACACCCATACATTTGCAAGCACCCTCAGTTCCCTAATAATAACTTCTCCATATCAATCTGTGCCGCACTGGCTATGTTTTTGTTTATGGGATACTCACACTATGTCCATTCAAAGAATTGATGACAGTCTGTGGCTGTTTCAAATCCAGTTTGTCCCACACATTGTGAGATAAAGATTTTCACTTGTGTTGAGTGGCAGCCCAGAGAGTGCTGAACTTCTGCAGCCCTCCTACAAAATGAGAGCTAAGGAGGGAAGGGGTGTAGAGCTCTGTCTGATGGCAGCAGAGTGGAGATGCAGAAACATGAACTCTGTAGAAAGTGCTGAGTACATGTTTTGATAATGTCCTTTTAAATTCCATGTTAAAAGGAAATCATAAGTGTACATACTATTCTATAGGAAATGCCAATGGTTTAGAGTATCAGGAAATGCTGAGCCAGAACACATTACTAGGATTACAGGGAACATTGCATGTGCAAAGGAGTTCCCAACATACTATTACTAGAGCTTTAAAAAGTATAAAGGGAATCTGCAAGTACATGGGATTTTTTTTAGAAGGCTTTTAACCCCATCTTTGTCAGCTTAAACAGAAGAGTCTAGGCTGAGACATGCAATTGGTCCTGTGACTTTTGGTTAGCACAGAATCACAGAATTTGTGAGATTAGAAGTGGCCTCTGGAGGTCATCTTGTCCAATGTCCTGGTTCAAGCAGGGACACCTACAGCAGTTTCCTCAGGACCATACCCAGACGATAATTGAATATCTCCAATGACAGAGACTCCACAATCTCCTTGGGCAACCTGTTCCAGTGCTCGGTCACCCTCACAGCAAAAATGTGTTTTCTGATGTTTAGAGGGTACCTCCTGTGATTCAGTTTGTGCCCAATGTCCCTTGTTCTGTCACTGGACACCACTGAAAAGTGCCTATCTGCATTATCTTTTTACCCTCCCTTCACTTATTTATGTATATTGTTAAAATTCCACTCCAAACCTTCTCTTCTCTGCGCTAAACTGCCCCAGCTCTCTCAGCCTTTCCTTATATGTGATGTGCTCCAGTCCCTTCATCATCTTTGTGGACTTCACTGGACTCTCTCCAGCATGTCCATGCCTCTCTTGTATTGAGGAGCCCATAACTGGACCCAGAACTCCAAATGTTGTTTCCCCAGTGCTGTAGAGGGAAAGGATCAACCCCCTGGACCTGCAGGCAACATTGCTCCTAATGCAGTCCAGAATATCAGTAGCCCTCTTTGCTGCCAGGGCACACTGCTGCCTTATGTTAAACTTGATGTTTACCAGGAGTGCCAGGTCCTTTTCTGTCATGCTGCTTTCCAGCAAGGTCATTGTCAGCATTGTCATGGTGCCTGGTTTCCCTTGTAGAATTTTATGAGGTTTCTGCTGGCCCATTTCTCCAGCCTGTCAAGGTCCCTCTGGATAGGAGCACGACCTTCTGGTTGTGACACAAACTTGCAGTTTTGTGTCATTGGCAAAATTGCTGAGAGTACACTTGGCCTCATCATCCAGATCATTAATGAAGATAATAATCAGAATCAGACCCAGTACTGATCCCTGAGGTACATTACTAGTTACTGACCTCAGGGTAGACTTTGTGCCACTGATCACCACCCTTTGGGCTCAGCTGTTCAGACAGTTTTCAGTCCACCTCACTGTCTGCTCATCCAGCTCCTACTTCATCAGCTTGTCTATGAGGATCTTATGGGAGTCAGCCTTGGAAGCCGTAATGAAGTCCACGTAGACAATACCCACAGCTCTTCCTGCATCTATCAAGCCAATTTTTCCATCATAGAAGTTCGTCAGGTTGGTCAGGCACCAGGTTGGAAACCTACTGAACACTGAACTAGAAAGGACCTAAGTAGGACCTAAGATTTGCAGAAAGCATCTGCTTAACACTTCCTGCAAGTCAGTCTTTTATAGGTATCTAAGATTGTGAATTTAAATTAAGCAGTTTAAATTTTATCTTAAATGAAGCTGGAAGCAAACAGCAATTGAAGATGTATGCCTCACTACAGCAGACAACATATTTACTTTTATGTTTAACAATCAGGGTAAGAAAAGAGCTGTTTAAGAAAAATCCCTCAATTTACAGTTTTCCTTATTAGCACAGATCTGAAAATTATGCCTTTCTGTGTGCTATTAAGTGCTGATTCTTAAGTGTTAGAGGTCTATTTTGTCTCTACGTGAGGTCTGATTTAATTATTTAGTATTCCATAAAGGCCTAGTTCCAGCTCCTCCATAAGTCATTGGAAATGTTCCCTTGATCTCAGCGTGTAGGTCCCTATGAGTGCTGTTCAGGCTGAACATTCAGCCCCTGGAAGGAAGAATTACTGCCTGCTGTGCATTGCTGATGCTCCCTCAGCCACCCCCGGTGAGCTGCTACAGCCTCCCCGAAAGGAGCAATTGGTCCATTGAGGAGAACACTGGAGACAGACCCACAGGCTAGGAACCTCTCCCACTGTTATGGCCATATTTTAAGTAGCCTTTTCGCTGAGTAAACCTACAGGCTGCAAGAACCTGGGTGTTTGGTAACATCTGTCTTTCAGCCACATCAGTTGCCCCAGTCTCCTTTATCTGTTGAACCCTTTGACCACCTGTCAACAACATTTGAGAAGGACTGCAAATCACACTCAAACTTCTGTTCATACTTCCATATGACTTTCTCCAGATTAAACCCCTTTCCACATTGGGAGTATCTGATATGTCCTGACTCTTTAGAGGGATCAGATCAGAACTGTGTTTCCTCTGTATTCAGGGCCCTGTCACTGATCCTGAAAGACTGTCAGGATTGAATGATATCTCCTCTAAGAAGAAAGAAGGGTAAAAAAGGATGGGCTTCAAAGTTCAGAGGGAAATGTAAATCTTCAGTGAGATCTTCCATGCCTGGCTAACATCTTACCTAGAACTGCAAGACAAACTGGTAGGACACAAACAGGAGGGAGGAGACTAAAGCAGACAACAAAGTTCGTTTTATTCCCACCGAAGAAAACCCAAAGATGAAGACACAGACAATTTTAGACCACTGTGATTATGTTTGTATACATAATGGATTATCTGTACAAATGAATTGTAGAGCTAAAGTCACAAATTCGTGAGTTTTTGAGCTGAAAGGTTGAAATTTTTTAGAACTGACAGCACGTTGTTATAAGAAGTTTCTGCAAAGTCATTTGGTAATACATGAGATCCAATAAGTTCTTCTGGTTTTGCATCAGTGATTTGGACACCAAAACATCAGTCCAGAACCCAAAAACTGCTTCAAGACTTCTAAAAATTTAAGTAATTTCTTAATATATCTATTCTGGAAAGTACTTAATGGGGCACTTACATTTTTGCATATTTAAGTCCTATTGATTTCAAAATGGAATTTAAGCACACACCTAAATCCTTCACTGATTTATGATATGGAAGAACAAAAGAATTGCATAGTGGAGCAGATTAAAGGACCGTCTAACAAGGTATCCAATACCCATCAATGACCAATAATGCATTTTATTTTTTAGTGCTATACCATGAAGAAATTTCTTCCTGACCTCAGCAGGTAACCATGCCCTGAAGCATGAGGATTGATAGCCCTTGTAATTGTATTTAGCTAGTGTCCTTGCAGATGTTCTTTTTATTTATATAAATGCTGATTCACTGGAACATGGGGAGAGATCCTTCTCAATATCTAGACCAGTGAATATCATGGTTTAATTATACATTTTACAAACAACATCACTTTTCATCCACTCATAATGTGTTGCTTTGTAATTTCATTCGGTGACCACCAATTTATTTTTATTACCAAAAAGGCAGACTAGTAGTGCATTCTTGGCCTTCCTTTTGTCATTTGTTATCTATACCTTTATTGTATCTGCTTTTACTTCTCAAATTATTATCTTCCTTTTTCTGAAGTGTCCTAGGCTGAATTACATCACAGTCACAGCTTTGGCATAAACTCCAGCTTAGGAGCGATGCATGCAGGTGCAGACCAAGAGCTTGGCAACATCCCAGGGTACGTATATGCTGTCAGCTAATCTGTCACCACTGCCCTTTTTCCAGGCCAGCACTGCTGATCATCCACGCCTACAGACCTGCACAAAGAGGCTGACACCGCAGTTTGCAGAGGAGAAGCCTTAACTGTGCTCAGCCCTTGCTGTGTGCCCAGGCTTTTCTTCGGGAGATTTATGTGCATGAAGTATGATCCAGGCCCATCAATACAGAGTTGATCCTTTGAGCTCCTATGAAACCTTAGCTAAAATCTATTATCATAGGCAGAAAGCAAATGGCTCAAAGGGATCAGTTCATTCTTGGCTCCTCCTTTGTCTTGCTGTATAGATACAACCTCAGAAACTGACAGCCTGGTTGATGCTTCTAGCAAGGGAGTAACCAGAAGGAGGCATTGCCTCACAGTAGTGTCTTCTGCATGAGGCTCAGAAAGCTTTGAGATTTTATTACTTCCTGCCACAGAGTATCCATCTGTACTTCCATCTTGCTTGCATGGAGAGAGAAATAGCAACCCTTTGTTGGCAATAATTCTTCACTGTGTTGCTGTGAGCAGATGACACAGAGTAATAAGAAATGGTGTTTCCATTTCTTTCTTTCCTATATATTTTCTTTGTAAATGTGGAAAATAACCACGTTTTCTTCACCTAAGACTGATTTTTGACATTCTGTCATATGTTACTACACATGTAGGTTTCCTGAAGTCAGTGGAGACCTCATTTTGTGGAGACATCTAAAATTCTCTGTGAGAAGATTTCTGCATAT
This sequence comes from Myiozetetes cayanensis, assembly GCF_022539395.1. NCBI lineage: Eukaryota > Metazoa > Chordata > Aves > Passeriformes > Tyrannidae > Myiozetetes > Myiozetetes cayanensis. Next base: position 53,086,420 of record NW_026087521.1, on the reverse strand, counting down.
GGCCCTGTAGGGGTTCATCTTGCAATGAAGGTGTAAAAAGGCAGAAGGGTAGGAAAGGAGAAGATCAGGTGATCAAATTCCACAGCAACTTTTGTAATGGCTAATTTACATGAGGCATTTCCAATTCTTTACTCACTTTCTTCAGTTTTGAAAACAGTAGATAACCTGTAAAATAAGACTGTTCTGCTTGCTGCTAGTATCATGATACCTGTGGGTCTTAGTGGAAAGACTGGGATACAGAAATACCAACAGTCTGGAGAACTTGGTTGGAAAAGGTTCCTGTGATGGAGGGAGCTGCTTACAGGCAAAGAGAAGAGACAGGTTGGTGCCACTTGAGGAGCAGCAAAGTCAGAGCAGGGATTGCTAATGAAGACTGGTCAAGGACATTGGATGCAAGACTTGCCTCTTCACACTGGAGGGGTGGTATCTAGTGAACATGACATGAGAGAAATGGGTTTGAGACACTGGGTAACAGGTCTGGGAGAAAACAGCAAGATCCAGGCACAAAACAAATGGGAAAGGAAAAGCGCAGATGTCAGTGGGGATACCCAGTCACAGGTCATATCAACAGGGAAGAAGCTGATTCAGAAAGGAGAAAGGAAAAACATTTAAAAGGGAAATTTATAGGGTTTGCATGGCCAGGTTCTGTAGTGCAGGGGGCTACAGTGGCTGCTCCTGTAAGAAGCTGCCAGAAGCTTCCCCCATGTCTGGCAGAGCCAATGCCAGCCACCTCCAGGATGGACCTGCTGCGGGCCAAGGCTGAGCCCCTCAGGGATTACATTAATGCCTCTGGGATAACATATTTAAGAAGGAAAAAAAGTTGTGCAAATGAAAATTGCAGACAGAGAAAAGTGGAGTGAGAACATATAAACAACTCTGAAAACACCAAGGTCAGTGAAGAAGGAGGGGGAGGAGGTGCTCCAGGGGCTGGAGCTGAGGTTGTCCTGCAGCCCGTGGTGCAGCCCATGGTGCAGGAGCTGTGCCCACGGACGACCATCAGGGTGCAGAGATCCACCTGCAGCCTGTGGAGGGGACCCACACCGGAGCACGTGGATGCCCAAAGGAAGCTGTGACCCCGTGGGAGGCCCATGTTGGAGCGGGGTTCTGGCAGGGACCTGCTGATCCATGAAGAGAGGAGGCCACACTAGAGGAGGTTTTCCTGGTAGGACCTGTGGCCCTGTGGGAGTCCCACACTGGAGCAGCCTGTGCCTGAAGGACTGCATTCCATGGAAAAGAGACGCATGTTGCAGCAGTTTGTGAAGACTTGTTGCCTGTGGGATGGACTCATGCTGGAGAAGTTTGTGAAAGGCTGTCTCTCATGGAAGGGACCCCAATGGGAGCAAGGGAAGGACTCCTCTCCCTGAGTAGAAGCAGAAACAACAGAGTGTAACCCCCATTCCCTATCTCCCTGCGCTGCTGGGTGGGGTGAAGAGGTAGAACTTGGAAGGAGGGAGGGGTGGAGGGAAGGTGTTTTTAAGATTTATTTTAACTTCTTCTCCTCCTGCTCTGATTCTGTTAGCAATAAATTTAATTAATATCCCCACTCTGAGTCTGTTTTGCCTGTGATAGTGATCAGTGAGTGATCTCTCCCGGTACTTAACTCATGAGCCCTTTGTTATATTTTCTCTCCTCTGTACAGTTGCAGAGGGAAGTGAGAGAGAGGCGTTAGCAGGTCCCTGTTGTCCAGCCAGGGTCAACTGACTACAGTCTTTTTGGTGCCAAAATCTGGAATCATGAGGATTTTGAGATAAGGATACTAATTAGGAGAAATAATGGGCAAACCCACTACTAAATAATGTTGAACAATGAAATGATCATATGGAAATTTTTTTTGTTGTAATTTTGGTGAAGGGTCAAGGGGTGGATTTTGTGTAAATTGTCCATTTTCATTTGGTGTGGTGGTGATGTTATTTTGATTTTTGTGTGGGGAATTTTTGTTATGTTTTGTTTTGGTTGGTTATCTTTCTTGATGTAAGTGAAGGTTGTGATGAATGTGGATTTTAATGATAATTCTTAAATACGTGATTCACAGAGGCAAGGGGTAGCAAACCAGACACAAATAAGTATCTTCTTTCTACTATGTCCAATATGACCAAATTAAATAATCTTAAGCATTTCTAATCTTCCTTTCAATGGAAACTCTCCAAGGCTTCCCTGGCCTCTGTAGGCACTCACTTTAGGCTCTGAAGCATGAGATATGATTACCATTGTAATTATCTGAGCCTGTATAGATACAAATGTTACTAATGGTCATAAAATTATCCAGTGTGGGCTCTTTTTTCTCCTCCTTTTAGCCAGCCTCTGCATTACTGTCCTTAACTTCCTAGAACTGTGAATTTCTGAAGAGGAGTACATGCCGCACAAGTCAGTCCACTCCTAGGATTTGTTCTAAATATACAGCCTTTTACAGTCCCCAGACAACAGCTTCCCTTGGGCTTCTAAAGGATTTTGAATAATGAAAAGTGAATTGGGAAATGAACTATTGTTATGGGTGAATTTTATCAGATAGTTTTATGGAAATTGGTGGATTATTTATATATACTATAATTGTAACACGATTCACTAAATACATTTGAACACTAAATGTACTGCTTATTAATTTACATTTTAAGAGTCCCGTTGTTCCTGCATTATGAGACAATATAAAAAGGACAGACTGATTAGTTTTCACTATTTCTCATATAATTATGAATACCTCAATCAAATCTCTCTTAGCCCCTTTTTTCTTTCAGGCAAAATAGGATAGGGTCCTTTAAATTTTCAGGTGTTACTTTTGACAAGTAGATAAGATTGCCTCATTATCCATAATATTGCCCTGTACATTCCTAAATTTTTACTGGAACTTTCAACATGCTACTTAACTGCACGGGCTTGCTTTGCTGCTCAAGGCATGCAAACAGGATCAAGGGCCACTTAGGCCTGTGTGGGGTAATTACCACAATGCCACCTCACTGCTCACTTCACTCTACCGGTCTTTGATACAGCAAGATACACAGCCTTGTGCCTGATTTGGTTAACAGCCCAGGGGAAGCCAGTGGTTTTCTTCAAATGAGTTTAATGGGTGATAAGCTATACAATGTCATTGCTTACAGGGCTTTCCATAAAGGCAGCCTGCCCACTGCCTTGCCTGCATCATGGGACTGGCATCATCCTCCAATGCCCCTGATTCAGGAGGGAAGATTGTTCTGCAGCAGATCTGAATGGGCAGGCTGAGCAAAGCAGATAACTGCAAAGCTCACTCCGAAACCTTTCCTTCTATGGAGACACTGATTTGGGCCTCTTTCCTCTATCCAGATCGAATTCTTACAAGGCACAGACAGGTGTTTCAAATCTCTGAAACCTCCTTAAAGGTTCACTGAAATTAGACAATGACTTCAGGGGATGGGAAAGCAGCAGGCAGAAGAACAATTTCATAAGGCTTGTTTCCTCAAGAAATGAAGATAATAAATAAATAATCAAGAGTCAGGCTGCAGGTCGCTGTGATTATATGAGCAAGATTAGTTTATTTTTTCTCCCATAGTAGCACTCATTGTAAGAGCCTGCTTTGGGCTTCTTAGATGGCTAAAAGTATTTCATAAATCTGTCTATCATAAGAATACAAAAGGTCGTTAACCTGGCAACTCTTCGACTTCTGTTTGCTATTTCCATGCTATTTCCCTCCTCCTGTAGCAAGGAAGTTTAGTTCTGGAGAGGCGAAATAAACAGGATATGTGCACTCAGCAGGCAGGAGAGATCAGTGACCAGTGATCTTTCACACCTGTGATTCACACTGCAGATCATGAATGCCACATTCTGGATCAACAATCCTTCTTTCTCAGCAGAGGCTTATTCCCTTAGGTCCGTTAGGCCCTCTCGGCTGGTAATGAGAAAATACTATTCCTGGCATGATACAGCAGCTGAGGGAACTCCACCATCAGATTAGAGAAAGTACTACAAGTGAGAAGGGGCTCGTTTGGGGAACCAACTCTGATGTCTTGCTGAGCAGATGGCAACTCTGCTTTTGGCCCCTTCTGCTTTTAGCTTTGACCTGATTTCAGCCACCCGTGAAAATGCCTGTGGGGACAGAGGTCAGTGTCCACTGTGATACTCATTAAAGTTGAAACTCCAGCTGTAGCAAATAGGATGAGAAGGGCTAAAGTTCCAGCCTCCTGTGCCCGTTAAGTAGGTCTTTGCTGCTTTCATCCTCCCTTCTGCTAACGCTTTCAGAAGATGGGCTCTGTGTGTGTGTGCATGTATGTGTGTACAAGAGAGATGGACACCTTGAGCTGGACTCTTCCCTGCTGCTGACACCACACTTCTACCTCAGCAAGATGCTGCCCTGGCAGGAGCTGCCAGCCTTCCAGCAAAGCATCATCCGTCAGGTGGAGCATTAAACTGCTCACTATGGAAGCCAAGCCTATTAAAATACAGTCCATCTCAGGGATGCATTGACCAGTCTCAACATTAAGAGCAGCAGTAGACTTCCTGTGCTCAGCATTTCCACCTGAAAACAAGCATGCTAAGTGATTCCTTTGCGTGCTCCTTACCTTGCATCTGCAGGCCTCCCAGGCTGGTATGTTTACTGTATCTCCTGGCTGCATCCTTAGTCAATTTTTCCACTTGTTATAAAAGAGATAAAAGTTTACCAAACAGATGAATAATTCTGATTAACTACAAATGGCTGTATCCCAGAGGTGTCCCTATGGTGCAATTATCCACTCCCTCTCTGCTGTAGCAGAAGAGCATCTCTATAATTTCTGTCAGATGATGCTGCTGCAGTAATTTAGTGCTCTGCAGGCAAAAACCATGGCACTGCCTCACCCACCTCCATCCAGCCTCCTGTAGTGGTCCACCTCACAGCTGGGACCTCAGGGCAAAGCATTATAAGGAATTTCCCCACGTTGTTTGGTGGACAAACCAAGAACCCCTGCCCTGGATTAACCTAGGGAACATATCCCTGGAGGTGTGGAGCCTCTTAAAGCCCTGGATATGTACTTACAGCCATGGTAGCTATGTTTCAGCACTTGCATTTTTAATGATGCTTTGCTACTGGAGTGTGGTGCAGTTCTCCTGCAAGTCAAAGGCTTTATGAGCAGTAGACAGCCACAGCCTGGCTTCCAGTCTCTGTTACCCCCTCAGAGGTTGATTGTTCTTTTAACCACACAAAGGCAGCAGTGCTGGCTCTTCCATCCTCTCTTATTAGCTGTTAACAAATCTACAGGAGAGAGCTGTTACTGATGTCTCTGCTATAGTGAAAGCTTTATTTGAGAAACAACTTCTTTTCCTGCATGCTCAGATCCTTCTTTTTCTCTTATCTTTCATAGCTGTGTACACAATCAGTGGAGCACAGGACAAGCATTTTCCAAGCCAGTGCCAGATTTGGAAGTGGCAAAAGAGAGCTGGGGACAGCTGAGAAACCGACCACTTAGTTTAGGAGTGGTACTGGATGCATCTGGCTATGCTGTGGCAGGGGCTTGAGCTGGTGTGAACACGGCTCTCATGTGTCTCTGTGAGAGAAGGGAGCAATTTGGGCAGAATGAAGATAGGGTGTCATAGAACCCTACTTCAAGCAAGATGAATTTTTTATTTGTATAGTGTGTAGTTCTGCAGATACATTGATACAGAAGGTATAACACTGCTGATGCTGCTATGCTGGTGATGCTGGGTAGAGGTACCAGTGACCATTACTAGGGAAACTAGTTTGTAAGTCAGAAAAGTCTAGCCACAGAAAACAGAGCCTAGAGCACACTTATTTACCCCTGTTTCTTGTAGCAGAGATCTCAGAACTTCACCTGGCAGATACCAGGGCTCTGTGCCCTCAAACACAGGGAATTGCATAACTACCTCTTTATGACAGCATGTATTTCTCTCAAAGACTTATCAGGAGTGCTACCCAAGGCCGTTGTTTATCCTGCCTATAGTTCCAAGCTTTGGTGATACGGATTTGATTGGCTATCAAGCTAGACATGCAATCTTAGGTCATTTCAGCTATAAGTCTAGGCTATGTCTTCCTTCCACTAGGACTGAATGTACTCTCTGCCTCTCCATTTACTGACAACATTTCTTACAAAACAGAATAGATCTAATAGGGTTCATGGAGTGATACTGACCATTGTGCTTCAGAAAAGAAGGGAATTTCTAAAAGAAATTAATTTCAGGAACCTTCTCCACCCGCTCCTCGGTTCAGGATGTTCAGCCCAGCCCTTACCCTCGGACTACAGGATACTCAGGAATTACCCTCCCTCACAACCTTTTCTGGCTCTCCTTTCTTAATAAGGACACACACTTAAATATTCACCAGGAAAGGATAACCCTCTGTTGTGGAAGCCAGGAGCAATGGAGTATAAATTTCTGATTCAGGGAGCTTTTACACAAGGCTTGGGTGAGAAAGAGAAAAAACGAAACACAGTATAAGCCTGAAAAGCATGAAAACAACTTACATATAGGAACAATAAGTAACAACCTCTTAGGAGTCATTGCATCAGTCCCATGCCATACAGTATAAGCTCATGTGACATTGTTTACTCTTCCTCACCTCTCTGCTAAACCTCATTCAGGCAGAGGCAAAAGCTTGGAGCTCTCCTTGGGCAAGTACTGTCTTGTCTGAGCAGCATCCTCTTGGTATCCCCTTTGTGCTCACTGGTGCCTGATGACTGAGCAGGGCCCAGTCATCAAGATGGAGGAGTTCCTTCTCACTTCAGTCTCACTCACCAGTTTCAGTTAGGGTGGCTCCCAAAAAGCCAGGTCAGGGATCTTCACTCTCAAGGACTTCACAGATGAAGCTCTCTGTCCCAGACCTGCACTGGGAAAAGGGAAAGAGAACTAAAGAACGGACACAGGGTAAACCCAACTGTTTCTCTTTGCAGCAGGAAAAGCCTGCCCAGACACAGAGGATGAGTGAAAGGGCTGCCTTGTTGTCCAGTGCAGGGTGGGTATATTGATGCAGTGTCCTTAGAGATGGCAGTCCCAAACTTTCCCAGCTCTTTCAGATTTCCTTGTGCTCAACCACATGCATGTGTGTGCTGTCTTGTGTAATAAAAATCAGAATTATTTTCAGTAAAGATGGTCACAGAGCCAAAATTCAGCATTTATCTTCTTACATTCTCCCAAAGAAAATGTTTGGAGTTACCTTGGGGCTTTAAATAAAAACCTTAATTACAAGGTTTTATGCAAATTCAGGAGGAGCAGAGATTCTCTCCCTTTCCCCAGAATGCTTATTCAAGATTTTAATTTTGGGAAATTTTAATCTTTAATTTTTTTTTTGTTCTTTATGCATGTAAGAATCCTTTTGTCTAATTATTCAGAAAAGTAGACCATGTGTCTTCTTAAAATTTCCCATAGACCCCAAATTAACTCTGGAATGTTGTAGGAGGTTAAATTTAATAACATCCTTCTGACTTGCATCGATTGGCAATGCAGCTATTTCTGCTGTACATTTGCTTTCTTTTCAATGCCATTATTATTTGTTTCTTTTGTAGTGTGGGAGGATCTATCCATCCTACCTCATTCTGAACCAGCACTCTGCTGTGCTGTGTTGTACAAACACAAAAGAAAACCCTGGTTATTTCCCTGAGCATGCAGAGTTGTGAGACAGCGATGAGGAGCTCAGTAGCAAAGTCCAGAGCACACACAGCAGCTGCTGTTCCGGAGTCAAGGATTTTGGAGGGTGTCACAGCACTCATGGCCTTAATACGATTTTGGAGAAAAAATAATGTAAAGGTAACTGTGGATTTTAATGAGAAACTATTGGTGCCATGCAGGGAAAAGTGCAAAGATGTTTATCAGAAATGGTAATATAGGCAGAAAAAACCTAGTGTAACCGAAATATCAGAGGCAGTTGCTGTACCACTCTTTTTACTTTAACTCTGCTACTGCTGAAGGAAATATTCCTCAAATTAGCTCAGGCATGCTGTAATTATTTCAAGAGACATCATGAGAATGCAACATCAGCACATTATGAACCTGACAGGTTATCTGAGCCAGTATGGATAGCATAAGTCTCAATATCTAGGGGTCACAATCATTGCTAGCAGCAGTAGCTGAAAGTTTCTCTACAGCATAGAGTCAGCACAGGCTCAGCAAAATCCCAGTTAAACCCTTGGATTACGCAGATGAAGTGCAACAAGGAAGCAGGCCTTCAATTGTAGCCTCGGTCTAGGTAATTTTCATGCAAGTGTGTATAATTTTGAAGATATGAGATCTCTGGGCTCCCAGTGCCCCAACATGTACACTGCTTCCCTTGCTGATCAGCTGAGAAGCTAGTCCAATGCTGCAGACAGCAGAAAGAATGCCTGTATTTATATCCTGGTGGAATAGTACTTCGGAGGTTGTGGGAACGCCTGCAAAATTTGCAGGTCAGCGTTTCACGGTAATGAGTAGATGAAAACTGTAAATCACTTCCCACACTCAAGTTATGAGATCTGCTCTTCACAAGAGTTAATAATCAGTTTTGTTAAAAACCCCACAACCCACAACAAAAAAACCAACCAAACAAAAGAACAAACAAACAAACAAACAAAACCAACCAAATAAAACGAATGCTGCAAGTTTTTTACTTCATAGCTGCTTTAGTGCAATCCACTGATACTTTTGCTGATTTGGAAAGGATGCTGATGTTCAACCAGGAGATTGGAACAAATGGCTGCTGAAAGACAGCAGCAAGCCTCAAATCAACAGAATATGAGGAATGAACAGCAAAATAATTATGCAATGGATAAAACCAATTCTGACCTTTTTGAAGTTGAAACTATGGTAACTTATATCATCCTCCATGGAGATGCCACTGGACACCCTGTGCTGGCCACTGCAGACTTATGAGATCCTTTGCTCTTCTGCTCCTGCAACCGTGCCCCTGGTGAGGGATACTCACTAAGATGGAGAAGCAGCTGACAGTGGAATGTCCTGGCTGATACTTGGAAGCCACTCTAAATGTTAGTGCTTCCAACTGATCCCAACAGTGTGTTCCAAAGATATGAGAAGACCAGAACACCAAGGGAAAAAAAAAAAAAAGAAAAAAAAAAAAAAAAAAAAAAAAAAAAGCTATAACCCTTTCTACTCACTGTGAAGGACCGAGTATGCTGTTTCAAGTGATGTTCCCTAAAGATATGCTAAAACAAGAGAAAACACTCAGGAGCTTCATATGCTGCCTTCATCGTGGTGAATCAGGCCCAATCTGTTTATTTATTCCCCTGATTTATAGACCATCTTCTGCCATAGCAGCAGGGTGTTTATTTACACATAGAAAAACATAAATTCTGATAATTTCCATAAAACCTGCAGAACAAACAGAGCTTAAGAAAAAAAAAAAGAAAACCAACCCTGTAGCTAACATTAACATCTTGTGTTTTGTTCTGAGTTACTACACATGCTATAGTGAGCTTTGGGGTTTTTAACAGAGCTTACTGATAAAAATAAAGCACTTCAAGGATTTTTTTGAAGGCACTGAAATAAAGGTCAATGGATAATTTTGTGAAAGCGCACACGTGATTTAGAAAGAAAAGTCTTATTTTGAGAGACATCTAGGTACAGAATATTGTCAGCATTTAGTATCTCATTCTGGTGAAAACACTGGAGATTAAATACCTCTCCTCTTGGAGGATGTGGGTCTAAAAAGGTCTTGTGACCTTTCATAGTTATTTAGTTTTAAGACTTTAGGTCTACACTAGTTTTGTAATTAAGTTTTAATGCCTCAGTCATTTTGACTGTGTAAAATTGTGTTGGAAAACCTAAATGACTTTAACAAATCTGAACACTGAGAGATGAATGTCTCTTGACACTGAATGAAACTCAAGGCCACATTCATTGATACTGAACCAAGTTAAGCACTTCATTCTGCTGAGGACCTCAGGACCATCTGTCCAAGGAATAAATTTTCAAAGGCACAGAGTGTTTTCTGATATGGGTTAGGACGTGACTTTTCAAATAAAATGTATCAGTACGACACTTGCTTTCACAAAGGAGAGAGAGACTTCCAAATCAGATACAACCAGATACATCTTCCAACTTCAGTCTGGTGTTAAGGAAAAATTTTAACTATGAATTTTCTTAGCCCTTCAGTTAAGTTACGGTAGAGTTCTCTCCAAATCTGTTGGAAAACAGAATAATTCTATGAAAACTTGCAGTGAAGGAGGAAATCTATTGCAATGCTTTGCTATCCTTACCGCTAGAAATTTCTCTAATGCTTAATCTGATGCTAACTTGCTTTCAGTTTTTCCCCATTATTTCTGACCTTATCCACCATGGACGTGGACAAACTTGATTACTTTCTTTGCAGCAGTTATGTATATATTTATGGAGACAGCTATGTTTTTACTAATTTCTCTCTTCTTTACAATACAGCAATTGTTTCAATATATCTTTCAAAAAATTTAACTTTTTGTCTCATCTGTGCCTCAGATGATGGATACAAATCAGTTAAAATGGGTGTTGAGGATAGGTACCCTCTACACTGACTTGGGTTAAAAGCAGTGTCCATCAAAAAAAGTTGCAGAAAACTGAAATGCAGACTGGAGTGGGACTCAATGGCAGAGGTAAAGCAGCATCAATCCTTCAGACTCAGAGACTCTGTCCCCTGGTTGGTCTGCATGCCCAACCAGGTAGCAACACTTTTGGTACTCTTGCAAGTAGGGTAAACTTGTAAGACTTAATATTTATGTAAAGGGAAAAAAGGTAAAAAATGGATTTAATTTTTTTTTGCTGAGATTCCAGAAGTGTGGGATCTTGTGCCCTTCATTAGTGTTTCTTCACAAGTGTTGAGGACCCTTGATGACTTAAAGACTGAAGTGTCTGGTTACATGAGTATCATTATCAGACTTCTTGTGTCAAAAGGAATGGAACTGACTCAAATCAGCTCTTTCCATACAAGACAAATGCAGTATGAGCTGTGTGCAAACCTCGGGGGAGCGTTTTGGTGAGGAACTCTGCACTGGGAACTCATGCTCAATGTGTCAAGACAGGGGTGAACAGCTGATATTAATGTAGTTTGCATTACTTGGTCACCAACAAACCCAGTAATTCTGGAGCTCAGGAAATGTGTTTTAGTCTGATAACTAGGGAAGTATACTTGCATACAATGTTTGAGAGATGTGTTAGATTTAAACCTGTTCTAGTCAAATAACTAATGAAGAAAAGAAAAATATTCATCATCATTTAAGGAAAGTTGTGGAGTATGAAGATGAGAACTAATATATAGCTTGAAATATAGATTCAAAGTTTTTAAAGCATGTAGATGCTTTAACCAAGAGAAAATATTATGTTATGTGATTATGATACTTTTGAACAGGGAACAAAATTTGTTAGATGCCTTGTATTAAACTCTCATTTTGGCTAATAAATACATAATGCTTGTGTAAAGTGTTATAATGCAAAAATATATTTATTGTCAGTGGGGAGGCTGTTTGCATTAGGAACATAATTACTGCTTCTAAGCTGCCATTAAGTGAAGGTTATCAAATCTAAACAAAATCTATGGTCCTGGAGATTTTATAAAAGCACTGTTGGAATTTGTCACCTAACGTGGTACACATAACTGTGGCTCTTGAGGTTGGCTCACAGACACCTCTGAGCAAAGTGGAAGGATTATTTTATGGACTTGGCAAGCTATTCTTTTGTTTATACAGCTCAGCAGGATATTTGCCTTCTCCACCACAGCAGGACACTGTGGATTCATGTTCAGTTCGTGATCTGCTATAACTCCCACCTCCTTTCCTACAGAGCTGTTGGAGTTCTCTGTTCTGTATTCACTCATACTCCACACATGGCTGTTCACTTCCATGTAGTTTCCTCCCTCCCATGCTGTTCTTGTTCATTTGTCGTTTTGCCTCCCATTTTGTAATGTGTTCATAAATCTATTGGAAACTGTGCCTTCCTAGCAAAACCTGCACCAGGATACTGCAAAGAACTGTGGAGCTCTCGGGTGTCCTCACACTGTCTTCCTTCTTCTACCCTAAAAAATTAAACTGTCTCACTTGTCAGGAGTGGGATCAGAAGAAAACAGATGTCTTCCTTTATTGTCAGAACTGCACTATATCTGACCCTCAGGAAAGTCCACAGAAGAGGCCGAGGATAGGAGGGATCTTTGTTCGAGTGTGGTGTGGGCAGAGTCAAGGCAGAGTGATTTCCTGCCACGGAAAACAATGGCTATTGCCTGTTTCTCTGTTTTAGCAGGTCTGGAGATCTGCAAATTTGATCTGGCCATTTCTGTTGCCATAAAGAAAAGTCTAAGGGTTTGTGTAGTAAGAAGAAGCAACCTAATCTAGTGGCAATAAACCGTTGTTCCTAACTCCTTCCAGAGAGAAAAACCAAACATCTTTTTCCATGGCTTTCTGTCTCATCTCATTATCCTCTGCCTCAGGCTCATTCCCTTTGCAGGAAGAGTCTGGTTTTGGCACAGATCACATCATCCACGGGCTGAAAATAAAATGCAATTTTGTCTCCCCTCTTTGGAATTCAGTGCCTGGGGTGAAAGTAATACTAGCAGGGATTAGGAGAAGACGGAAAAGCCCCATGGGATGTAGTCTTATCCTTACAGCTGAATTCCTGGAGTGGCAGAGCAACATACCTTAACCTACCTCCCTCCCAGGAAGGAAGGCATGCTTGGCATATTCAGTGGGAGACACAATGGCCCTCTGAATGTCACGTGATAGGAGACAATGTAGGAACCTGGGAGAAATTTTTTTCTACCTAGATGTACCTGACGTCTGCATTTGTAGCCACTTTGGATTTCAGAGCCTGTTTAACCTGCCTAGATGTGTCCTGACAGCTTTTTAATTTACCTGTCTGCTAGAATGAGCATCTGCCACCCCAAGGGAAAGGAAAGCACCAGGGAGAGAAATACACAACCCCTCCTCCTGCCAGCAGCCCCTCAACCTTAAATTTTTCTAAGGAACACTGAAAAGGGTTTCAAGCCTCTCACCCCCTCTGAGCACTTCACCCAAAATATTTCCTTGTTTATCAGTTATCTACAGTTTTTCAGGCTCGGAAGAGGGATATTTGTGAGGGAAGTACAGAAAATTACACTGTCAAATTGGATGGCATGAAGAAAACATTCCAGGAAGACAAGTATCCAAGTCTCTTGAGACAACACTGAGATGGAAAGAGGTTATAAATAAGGAAACTGGGACTAGATGGTGAGGGTGGTTTATTAAGGATTCTGTCCTGTCCTTTCATGTAGAGGGACCATATTCCTGGCACAGAGGAGATGGCTTGCCTGCTGCTGCTGTGCCTCTTCACTAGATGTGCTTCTGAGGAAACATGCAGCCCTGCAAGTGCTCGGTGCCACGTTGCTATCCACACAGCATGTGAATCTGTGATGGTGTGAGCAGCAGATTACTGGCTCACCTCTGCTGCCAAAACCACCTGCAAACATTTTTTTTTTAAGAATGAAAGTTTTATCTCAGATCAAGCAGAATGTTATGTTTGGGAGTTAAACCTGTCGCCTTTTTAGAAAAACAAGTAAGGAGTTTTCCAAACAAGAGTATTTTTGAATAAAAGAGATAAAAGGTTTGGTTCGCAAAATGCCGATACGCTGCTTCAACTTTCTACTTCTATGTTTATTTTCTCAAGTTATTTTGTGAGACAGTGAAGTGCAACTGAATCAACAGGGAAAAATAAAAGAAGGTACAAATGAAAAATATCTCTGCTCTTCTCCCAGTATAACAAGGTATTTTCTAGTTATAAACTTCTTACCTTGGGGGGCAGACAGCAGCCTCCCTGACAGGCCCAGCTCACCCCAAGTGTTTTACTCCTAAGGCATCATTTTGCCTCTTCCCTGCTACTCTCAAATAACTCTTACTTGGGGCAAAATGCTAGAATAGATGCAATACTAAACTGTCATAGGTCTTACTGTTTTCTTTATCTACCCCTTTTCACTATCTGCTACCTTTGTTTATTCTGACCCTCCTTCCTACTGTGCTGGTGTTTTTGGTACTGAAAACTCAGTACTATATCATTTAATGGTGGAGCTCTTCTGCTTTCTCTTAAGCTCTTTCAGCAGCTCACTGCAAAACAGTGAAAGTGATAAATGGAATCTCACCACATTTGCATACAATGGCAGAAGTATTTCTATCTCCTTACTGGAAACCTCTCCTGCAACTGCTGTATCACAGGATCACATTTCTTAGGCATGGTTACCTTGTGACTGATTTATCACACAGGTCTTTGTAGTTCTCCATTGTTCCCAAGTGATGAATTTCTACTTCAGAGGAGAAATTTCTCAATGATACTAAGTTGGGAAATATTGTCAATATCCAGGAAAAGAAAGCAATGCTACAGGGAGAAGTGCCTAACCTTGAGGACTGAAATGGACTGAAACAGGAACAGAATGACAATCAGGATGACAGTCACTGCCTTAAACTAAACCATCATGTGCTTGGGGACTCATAAGAACTTCTGCTTCAGAGGGGAGTTTATCAGTTGGAAACAATGCATTAATAGCAACACAAAATGAAAGGTTTTTCACAAAAAAAGAAATGTAATTTTCTATGGAAAAGATAATTTATATAAAAAAATTAGCTTGTTTAATTGCATTTCTTGTTAAGAGAATTTGATTAACAGTGATTCTTCAGGTAAACATTTCGACTGTAGTGAAAACAGCACTTTGCATCAAAACTTTTCACTGACAAATTTACCCTTCTCTATACATACCTAGGACTTAGAGGCCATTTTTTTCATAAGAATGGAAAATGCCATTGCATCATTAAATCTATAAAACTATATATCTCATTGTACTGAAGAAGGGGCAAAATATCTTTTCTAACTTTGTGAGTAAGTTTCTGGCTACAAAGAAGATGATGCTGGGTTGTGGAAGGCCCCCACAAAAGCTCAAACAGTCTTTAAATAACTTTAAGGCCAGAGAAGGGCTTTAGCAAAGTTGACCCCAAGCCCAGACAGCTGGACTTCAAGGAGGGTTTGGGGTGAGTTCCAGGCAATAGCAGATTCTTCCATTTCCACCACACAGATACCCATTTCTTTCTCTTAGAGTCTCACAATCCTTGTTTTATCTTAACTTTTCAGGTTTTTCCCATTTTTTTTTTCCTGAAGTGGTGTCTACTTGGTGCAGCTCACCCTTCTCTTTGAATCCTCTTAGTTTTCATTCCTTTTGCCATCTGAAAGAGCATTATGTCCAGGGGAACAGGAGGGGGTAGTGTCTGAGGCTGTTCTGTGAAGCAGACCACAAGAGATGGGTCAGATTCACTGATCTTGCAAGCGGCACTGCAGAATTTTGTTAAGTCCTGACACACATTACAGCTCACAGAGGGCCGAGGGGAGTAGAAGGGTACATCAAAAGCAGCTCACAGGTGGGTGGTTCACAGGGCATCTCTCCATCTCTTTGTGGGTAGAGAGCTAGATCCCAGGCGGACCAGTGATACTGGCTTTACTTCTCTATGCTCCACTCAGAAAATCCACCAGCCAGAGAGTCAACAGTTCTCCCTTCTGCCTCTCCCTGTAAGTCACGTCACACAGCCCTGCCAAAGACCCATTTGAACTACTTGTAACCAGCACATTGCTCAAGGTCAACCGATTCACCACACTTGACTGATATTGCCCAGAAGCTCTTTGAACTGTAAGGTTAGGGAAGGAAATTTTGGAGTGGAAATGTCTCAGATGGATGAGTCTCAGTACAGATGAAATCTGTCTTTGAGTAAAAGGTACTATTTGCATGCCCCTCTGAACTCTTCAGTCCTTATTGAATTACTGATCATTTTCTCCCTCGAGGCTCTTTCACTTTGGTGCTGAATTCCAGAAATTCAATAGCCAAGCCATTCCCATTAATATACTGTCTCTCTCCTTAACCGTGTTTCCTACACACATCTATAAATAGATTTAGTCACTACACTTCCTCTGTGTTCTTTAAAGCTGTGAAATTCTGTTACCATAGAGATTTTTTTAAAAATATTTAGCCATGAAAGTACCAATATTAGACTGTAGGTTCTTTGGGGCAGGGAATTCCTTTCTGTCTGTGTATTGTCCTTAACCAGACATATTGTAAACAACAGTTATTCTATAGGTAGATCTGTTTTACAAGCTTTTCCATGGCTAGGAATCTTTTCCATCCTCTGAGCTTCTTCTTCTTTAAGGTAAGTTAATCCTTTCTATGTGTAATGGGTAAACCCATGAGTAAACAGGTGGTTAGCTGTACATCTTCACTTTTGCATCAGGCCCTTTTCTTATTAGAAGAAATAAGCTTTTGTCTGCATGGATCTTTTCTTTGCTTTTGTGAGAATAAGATCCAGAAGAACCCATTTTGCTTCCACTCAGCACTGGACTAATCTGAATGATGTAGGGATTTGCATACATTTACCCTTGGTGCTGTGAAAACCACTGCTATCATCTGCCTCTAGTATGGCAGATCTCAAGGGAACCGAAAGACATCTGTGTTATTAAGACTAAATTGTATATTGACTTCAATTGCTCCATCTTAATAAACCCTCCACTAAGCACAAGGAGAGCCTTTATCAAGCTTGAGTTTGTCCTTAACTTCTGGAACCAAAAGGAATAACTATGTTCACCCCCTTTTCACCCTCCTCGCTTTGAGGGGATGCTGGAAGGGTATCTTCATAAGCTTTCAGACGATTCAGAAGTCAAATGAATCATTCTGTGGGCGTAAAGTTGGAAATCATCCTGTGTTTTAGAAGAAAACGTAATCGACAGTGTTTTAAACAAAGGAGATGCCACAGAAGCAGAGCTTGTCACACCATGTCAGTATCTGACTGGTCTCATGTGTTGTGACTTAAAATGCTATGAGGCTTGGGCAGTGGATAGGGAAAGGACAAGTGAAAGAATAACTCTGCTGCTCTGCTAAGCTCAGTAACTCTAATGAAGCATTTTGTTGAAAGGAATAGAGCTGTTCAGGGGGAAACATGTAAGATGTGCAATACCCGAACTTAGTGGGATTGGTGGCAGCTACATTTTTTTCACAGCTGGAAAATGCTTAAATCCTGATTAAGTTCAGAAGCCTTAGTTTCTCCTAGTCCAAATTCTGCCACAGCAGAGTTGGGTGTACGTGTGCTTCTCTGGCTCTAGAGAAGCCTTGAGTTCGTCTAACTGGAGAGTCTCTTAGGTTGTGTGGTGAATTAGTGTTTTAGATTGCTCACAGAATCACTGGCAAAGGTATTGGCAAAAGCAGGTTTAATATGAAAGTTAAAGTATGAAAAAGTTTGTTGGCTAGATTCCCTCTACTATTTACTAGATGGTTAAGCACAAAGAGAAAAATCAGACCAAAATTTAAAATCAATCAATCTAAAACTAAAATCAACCAAAACCGGTTCATGTGAAGGCTGGGGATGGAAAAAAAGGTGAGAATGGGAGAGGGTAAGGATACAAAGGAATAAGGGAAACCCTCTCGTAGAGTCACAAGGTTCACAGTGGACCTCCTTGCCAAACTTAGCCCTAGACTTGACCAAAACTTTAGGCCAAAAGGTTTTAACAGCACTTAAACGTAACAACATTTAATCAATAGCTTAATTTAAACAATTTAATAACAGATTCTGTAGAATTTAATATAAACCCAACAGCAACTCCCTTATGGGAGTAACTTACTTAGAAATCTAATGTACTTAAGAACCCAAGAAAGCAACATCCACAGTACATTTGCTGTAGCATATTCACACTCACATGCACACAGACTCACAGGAGTATGTACAAGGTATATATATACCTGTGAAAAATTCCCCTCAAATTCAGTGAAGTACTCACATTGGATGCTTTTGAATCTTCTCAAAATCTCAAAAAGCAAAGGGTTGAGCCTTGAGGAGTTGGGGTATCAACTCAGGCTCTGTCATCAGTGTTTGGCAGTGACCTTCCAAGTACAGTAAATTTGAGACTTTTCTAGCTCTAAGAGCCATGCCACTAGGATGGAGATTGCTGGTTGCAGTGGTCCAGCAATCTGTGGTCCTGGAGAGCTCAAAGAGTCTTACTTAAGACCTCTGTTTATAGGTTTATGTCTGTCCCTGGCTTTAGTCATAGTAATTTTCCATCCTGGTTACAATTCGGGTCAGTAAGTATTTTTGAAATTTCAATAACAAAAGTATTGTTCCACTTGGGTTGTTAGTCAGGCAAGAAAAATAAGTTTCCAAGGCTGTTAGTTAAAAAACAGGAGCTCATTAGATTAGCATAAGTTCCTGGGAGCAGACAGTGCTTCTGATAAGCCCGAGAGGAGCTCAGCTCAGATAGTGTTGGTCAAGGCTGAAGCCTAAAGAGCATTTCTGAGATCTTTGTGTGTCCCAAGGGGGGCAAGGGAGGATGCACCACCATAGGTTGTGCTGAGATCTATCAGCAGATCCACCTACTGAGATGTTATTTTTCTTCATAAAAAAAGTTCAACAGAGGAAATAGCAGCATGAGCACCTCCACTGTGCCCTGGCAAAGGACTCTTCAGCAGCCTTTGCTCTGAGGATGAGAAATGGCTGTGACTGTGCAGACTAGGGCTGCATAATACATAAATAATCTGAGGGACATGGAGGTTAAGGCTTGTCTGGTAGTAAGGAAGATTACTTGAGAGGTAGGCACATGAATGAGACCTGGCTTCTCATCACCCTGGATCCTTTCAGTCAAAAGCAAGAGACAGATAGTCTGAATTGCCTCCTGGAGGTACTAGCCATTGATTACAGAGTGACTTTAAGGCAATAATATTCCAGGTTTTAGGGAGCACAGTCAGTCACCTAACTACCAGTGGGATGAATCTGAGCCTGGAAGGGAAGAAAATCATCGGTCCAATATTACCCTTTTGTCTGCATATTTGCCTGTTTTACGAGGAACTGGCATTAGTTGTTCTGCACTGTAAAACAATCAAAAGTGATGTGCTTATTCTGTCTCAGTTGCTTTAGGTCTTTCTTTTCCTTACCCTTACTTTTTTTCCTTCTTTTTGTCTGTTCCCATTATACATTGTACTATTTCTTCTGTACTCTACTGTTTTTGTATTTAATCTGACTTCCCTGTGATACAAAATTGTTTGAACATATTTCTCTCAACATCTTACCTCTAGCAACTTGTCTGCTTGGGCTGGTTTTTTGTTATCTTCTGCATTTTCTATTTCCAGCTCTCTTTTGCGGCTCTATTATCTTTGTTTCCTCCTCTTCTACCTTCAGTGGAGTTTTTTTTGTTTGGTTGGTTTTTTTGTTTGTTTGTTTGGTTGGTTAGTTTCTTTTAACATGGAAAGTCGTCTTCAGACCCTCTTCTCACTCTTATATCATCTCTTTTTGCTCTCTTGCTCTCCTTTACTTCCTTACACATTCATCTTTTCTCCTACCCAACTGCCTGCCTGCATGCATGTTCACATCCCAAGGGGTCCAGATACCTTTTCTTCGGCTTACTCTTGAACTAAAAGAAAAACAGGTCAACAAGATTTTCAGTCAACAAGACTGAAATCAGTACTCATTTTCACCATCATGTTGTCCTAGATTATTGTATCAATTATCAGCAGTATTTATTTCCATTCCCTTTACAGATTAATTCACTTTTCATTAATGGCAGAAGTTATGTCAAGCAATCCTCTCCCATCAGTATGGTTTTCCAGGGTAGTAAGGAGACAGATAGGCTTTTTCATCCATATTCAAGGCCAATGCATGCTCTGTGAAGTGAAACTTGGGTAAAGAACTGTATAATCTGGGGGTTTTCACTGATAACATCAGCTAACACCATCTACCATGGTACATGCCAGGATGCAAGATTGTCCCTCAAGTAGCCAAAACCAAGATGCAAAAACTTCTGTAAACAAAGTCAAAGACTTTAACTGCAATTGGAGGTGAAAAGGAAGCTAACAACTACAAAACAGGACCACTAAGTGTTGACCTCAGACACGTGTATGTGTGGGAGAACAGTGTAATGCGTGACTGAAGTGGCTGAAGTAATGCCACAAGCTGCCCAGCATGTAGTGCATCACCTGATGGTCTGGAAAGCAAGTGAGAGCAGACTGTCAAAGTAAAGACTGCTTCCAGAAGGAAAGGCTACATTTCTTAGCCAGACACAGGGTCAAAGAATGAGCTTCTGTAGATTTCCCACCACTGCTAGTTGGATTTCTAGTAATAATCATAAATCCATAAGCACTCTCAAATTTTCCCAGAACGGTACAAAAGATGTGAACAAAGATGATTGATGTTGATCCTGAAAAATGTTTTCCTCGAGCTACTCACTGGAACCGTATTCCATCTACTGGCATTAGTAAAGTGACCTTTATGGCATGAAATCCTACCTCAGTTTCACCCTGGTGGTTCCTCAGTAAAAACACAATTCTTCACCAGTTTTACCTGGTCCACAGTTCAGACCTACATCTCAGGCAAAGAAACATTTCTCTTTTCGTGATTGGGATCATGCGTATTTACAAATACGTGCAGAAAGAGGGAGAGGGGCAATTTTACATAACCGTACACACAAGATCCTTCAGCTGAGATGACTGTCACTATGCTTCCCAGCTCCAGAGAAAAGAATGTGATGGACCTTTTCATCACAACATTTTATTCCTTTCCCCCAAGTCCAAAAAGCACCCAGGGAAATCTGGCAAATGATGTTAACGTCTCCTGAGAGTTGTGAGCCATTCAGCAGGGACAGATGGCATATCCCACAGTTAAGAATCAGTATTAGGGGGAGCAGAACAATCTCCCTCCACAAGTCTGCCATTCCAAGGTTACAGTGTGACTGCAGGGCCACTAGTTATGGTTAGTCCCTGTGACTGAAGCCAAGACTTAGCAGACATATGGACAGGAGAGAGGAAAATGCAAGTCTTCAGTCCCAGGTGATGAAGATTCTGGGCACCTTCTCCTCCTTGTTCTGGTTTCTTGAGGACAAGTGTGCCGCAGGCTCCATCTGGTTCTGTAATAAAGGATAAATTATTAAAATAAATAAAATATTGATGAGCTGTTCTATAAAACAGAAGGCCTCTAAAGTATTGATTAAGAATCGAGAAAGTCATAATGAGTTTTATCTGCAGAAATAATTAGGAAATATTTTTTGTGTAGTACTTCTCTTCGTGGAGCAGGTAAAAGCCAGTATTTAATCGCTGGACTTGACTGTCATCTGTACAGTTTATATATCATCAAAACTATAACTTTTACAAGGTCATTGTGTTGTCCATCCAAGAGCCTTGTGGCACCTCATAAGCAGTAACAAAACCAGTTTTACAACAGTATTGAGAAATAACTAGTCACCACTATAGTAAGGACAACACAAAGTAGGAAGACCCCTTCCCACATACTGTAGTGTTATGTTTAACCTAATAGCTTTTCAAAAAACATAGCATCAAGAGAGAAAGATATGTAAAGGCAAAAATGCTCATCTCCTAAATAGTTCAAATCAACCAAATACTTCTTCCTTAAATAAAGAATTGGTTTTGGACTTAGCAAGTTATTACCTATTCTAGGTTGGTTCCTCAGAGTCAACCGAAATACATATTCTTAGTATTAGCTATAAAATTGCCAAAGGTACAGAGGAATTTTGGCATTCATACATTCCTAATTGGAATCTTGGTCCTATCGGGAATGTTCAGATACCTGCTAACTGGCATCATGTTCTTCCCTCTATTGGGATATAACTTCTCTAGAGCTTCCCTTGTCATGACTGTCTTACAGGGAAGCACCACATTCTCTCACTCAGCAGTTGCACACATCCTTTCCAAGACTCTCATCACGCAAACAACTTGTCTTCAGGCTCAACTGTTTGTGACAGGTTGCAATGAAAATCAGTTGGGGCCAGACTCAATTTGTCCTTTAGGCCCTTCTGTGCTCTGGGTCCTCTACAGCTTTTGGGCAAAGGCACCTTCAGGGAGTGAGTCAGTCTTTCCCAAGATCTAAATCAAAAGCTTGGCACTTCTAGAGAGTGAATCAGACCTTAGCTGGGCTGAATCACTCCCTGGAGCTGTTTATCAATCTGGCCAGTTGGCTAAGTCTCCCAGCTGTGGTGCCTCTGAACTTTATCCAGACTAGCTTTTTGAGCTTGGTTAGTCCCACAGTTAGTCAAAACTTCATCCATAAAATCCTGCATTTCTCCTTTATGTCTGTAACCCAAAGCCTGAATTGGAGACAGGCTGGTCTGCCTGTGAAGCACTTGGTAGATTCATGGCAGGCCCTCTCAATTTTTGGTAACTTTCTATACATTGTGGTGATTCCCAAAACAGCACTTCTTTACTGAGACCCACAAAATATGCAAAAGCCCAACCTGTCGCTGATTTTAAAATGACTTTCTATGAACCTGATGTCACTGCATCCGCTCATAAGATGCCAGAATTTACTTCACCATCTTCTCTTCACAACTCATTAGTTCCTGTCCACGGCTCACTATCTAGTACTGTATTAGAACAGCTGTTAATAGTGTCATTAATACCGTCACTGTATAACTTGCAGTGGGATGTTCCATAGAGCAAGGTCTCAGATTTAAAGGAGAGGAGTAGCGGAGGTAGTATGACACTCCTGAAATATCGGCGTGGACACGACAAGATCCATACTGCAGGATCAGTATGTACAGTTAGGGTTTTCTCTGTTTAGAGCTGCGAAGCCTGAGGCACAGATCCATGAAAGAATTTCCACTGCAAACACTGAACATTGCAGTGCCTGCCTTTCAAACCCTTCGTTCCTGATTTAACGACACTTCGGAGGGTTGGGTGCTAAGGAACAGAATTCACTAGAGCCAGCATGCTGAGAAGAGAGCTACTTAAATTAGCCAATAGGAGAAAACAACAGGAGGGATGAGTTTTAAATCACGTCTCTCTTGGGGATTGAATGCCTTAATTTGACTTCATGGAGATTAGTTTGCAGGCTGCATTGCCTATGCAGGGAGGAAAGCGTTTGAAGGCTCTTTAGCAAAGGCATGACAAAGCCCAATAGTCAGAAGACAGGAGAAAAAAAATCAAACTGGAAGCAAAGTGCATGTTTTAAAGAATCAGGATAATTAACTGCTGAATTAGCTTATCAAGAGATATAACACATTTTCCACCTACTGAGTGGCATCTTGCATTCTGAATTTCTCTGTCAATACCCAAAAGCAGCTAAAATGCGTATGTATGGTTCAAGAATTACTGGGTGATAATGTTTGTCAGGAGCTTAGTGCATATCACCATAATCTACCATCTCCTGTCTTTTAAACAGATTAATCTTCTTTTACCAGGGCTAAATTTGGCCTCACTCCTGTTCCTGAGTGCTCAGTGATGTTTTGATACAGAATAATGTGAGTTAGAGATTATATCAGCTTGTCCTGTCATCTCTCTGCAGCCATTGTAGGATTGTCCTTTATTTTGTGTTGTTAGTACTTTGACCTGAAGTTTTATATATATATGAACTGTTTCTACTGTTTCCCTTGGGATTATTCAGCAGTCTATTAAAGCTCATTACTAGCATTACTAGGACATTTTTGATTTTTTTGGTGAATTGTCCTTCAAATCCTTTGTTCACCTACCTGTCATTTCTTTGAAGTTATACACCCTATAGATCCAACTCTCCCTCTCTTTTTGTTGTTTATTTTTTGGTTAGAGATACACCAGCTATGGGTAGCTAAGCTGCACCTCTCATGCAATTCAAATTTACCTCTCATTCCTGATCTGGGAGCCTGGTCCATGCTCATCTTCTGTCTTTCAGTGCCACAACAGGATCCCTGAGACAACCCTGTCACCCACTCTCTGTGGTCCATTCTCAGTGCGTCCCCACTGTGTCCTTTGCAAGGTACAAGGAACCTGTGCTGCTGACTGTGACCACCTGAAGCTTTGAGTTATGTGATACAGAGGATCAGGAAAATTAGCCATGCTTGGTGGATGCTGCTTTCCCCATAACTTAACCAAAATCTGTATGCTGGGGCACGCGTTTGGGCCAAAACGAACTCCATCAAAACCAACAGCCTGATTTTGGCCAAATTAGATCTTTTAATCTTTCCTGCATGATTGCATAACCTCAAGTGGAAGGAACTTGTAATCACATTGGCTTTTACCTTCAGCACATTGCACTGCAGACTCGTAACTCATTTATTCATTCGCACCATCCATCTCTCACCAGTCAGCTCTTCAAGTATTTCCCTTTCCTCAAAAAAATTTAGTTTCAGATGAGTTTTCCCCTGTGTGCATTTTCCCAGGCTGAATCTAATTTTGTTTTATTTTCAAACTCTATTTCTTTCTCAGCTTTGACAGTAACGGGGCAAGTACAAGAAGCTACATGGAATTAAATGCAATCTACATTACTTTTCTGTTCTCATTGGGATTTGCAACACCTCCTGATTTTCTTTCACCTGTGAATGTAATTAGCTCAATCTTTATTTTGGATCAGGGATATAACTGCTCAGTGAAGAAATGGCCATGGTGAGATCTGAATAGATTTAATCCCTAAACTAAGAAATTATTTTAGCAGTAATATTTATTTATGTGAGATTCTTAGGTCTGTTTTTATGTCACAAAACAATATTTTCTGTGTGAACTGAGAGCAAGCTTAATTTTCTTTTTTTAAACTAATTTTGCCTTGAAGTGAGAAATCATTAGAGTCACAAGCCAGATA
Organism: Myiozetetes cayanensis; assembly: GCF_022539395.1. Classification (NCBI taxonomy): domain Eukaryota; kingdom Metazoa; phylum Chordata; class Aves; order Passeriformes; family Tyrannidae; genus Myiozetetes; species Myiozetetes cayanensis. Next base: position 53,061,980 of record NW_026087521.1, on the reverse strand, counting down.
CACACTGGAAAATGCTGTATTTGGTTATTTTTTTTTGACTTTGTTAGCAGATATGTACTTTCAGGGTTTTTTTGTTTTGTTTTGATTTGTGGGGTTTTTTAAAAATTTCTCCCTGACGGAGAGGGTGGGTACAATGTCAGTGATATCAGCACCCAATCCTAAAGCTATCCCCTGTGACACCAGCTGCACTGAGCCCTGTGCCCAGTCCCATCAGCAGCCTGTTTTGGCAGAGGCGTGTGCTGCTGAGCTGCCATGTCAGAGCCAGCAGAGGGAGCAAAAAACATTGTGTTTAGAAGCAGCATTTAGGCTTTTACTCATTAAGTATCATCTGTTTAAGGGAAATGTTTTGCTTTTTACTCTCGAAGAGATGTTTGTCTTGCTCTTGTCTCACCTACGAACTTCCTGCTCCTTCCATAGGACTGTCTAAACCCTTAAGGTTGTTGGCTTTAGAAAATTAGAGTCAGCTGCTACGTCCCATCTTAGGTCTGTTGTAGTAACATGAAATGGAAGCAGTGCTGCAATACCAGTGGAAAAAATCTTATGTGACAGCTGCTGTGGAGCAAAAATACATGGAGATTGGGAAAGACGATGACTGAGCGTTTTGAAATGTGCAGCACCGCGCATCAGGTTCTCTCTGGTGTTCCTCGGGAACTCCGTGCATATCAGCAATAATAAATGAGCTGAGCAGTGCTGAAGTGGAGTCTCCATCTCCACACGCTTGCTAGATGCTCAGTAGCTGGGGACAGAGGCAGCCTGCTAATGCAGCACTGGACAATACCAGCAAACTAAGTGGAGGTCCTGTGCTTATGCCTGGTCATGCAGCCACAACAGCCTGGATTTGATCTTGTGATCCCTATTGTGTGTGTTACAGGCATTTTTTCCACATCTTAGACAGCTCTTTGAGCCAAGGGTCACCTTGCTGCCTTACTGTGTAGTGCTGAAGGCAGCAGGGTCCTGATGCCTAATGGGGAAATAATTATTATAATTAAAAACATCCAATCACTAGCTTGGTTACCTTCACTAGAGGTCAGCCTCTGAGTCTGAGATTCACGATGGTCTTGCTATTAGTAAACTCATGTACTCAGTAAAAAACTGTCCCCTTTGCTCTCCTTGTGAGGACTGATGACTAAAACTTCTACCCATTATGTGGCAAGAGACAAACACAAATACTGTTTCTAAAAACTTTCCAAAAAATTCTTTAAAGGAGCACAAAGTCAAACCTGGTAAAGTGTAGGATGTGTAGAACCCTACAAATAATTACCTTAAAATTTCTTATTTTCCATTCAGAACTCTAGATGCAAATGCTGTATATATACTTTACATTTATCTTATTTCTACTAAATGCCATATGCTATTGGTTGGAGCCATAAATATAACAACTGGTCTTAAACAGAACCAAACAAGCCCTTGGGATTTCCTCATGAATGCAATTGCAGAATTTTGTCACAGAATTAATTAAAGCCAAACATTAGATTAATGAGTTAAGAGTCCATTTTTTGCCTGGATATGTTTATGGTGGAGGGATTACTGGGAGAATTTTGGAAAGCTGACATTGGTTAAATGTGCATTAGAAAGATATCCAAGAGAAACCTGGCCTTCTAAATGAAAGGAGAAGGGTAGCATGTCATAAAAATGCAACATTGAACAAAGCCTGTTGTCTGCTTTCTGGTGACAGTTTCCACTGTCCAAATTGATTTCTAAACCTTTAATGAAGTCAGTAAAGATTCTGAAAGATGACATGAAGAAGACTTTTGGGGACCAAAGCGCTTGGTACACACTGCAAATTCAGGTACCTAAGCCAGGTAAATACCTATTTGATTACAGATCATAATCATCCACTAGAAGGATTCTTTTCTACCTCTGCAAGGCTCCAGAAAATGGCCCTAAAGAAGGTAGGATGGGGTAGAGATCTCTATGTTTCATTTTAATTTCTCTGTTTTTGTCACTGTTTTTCTCAGGATAATCCACTTTTCCTTTGCTGAAAAGATGCATAAATTAGAGTAGTAAATGAAGACTGCAAAGTGCTAAGAGAGAAGAGTGATAAATGCCAGTCAAACACAATGGGTAGACACAGAAACAGTACAGAGTAACCTAGTCCCTGAACAGAGAGACACCAGTAGAAATAGCAAATGTGAAGCAAAATCTGACATTCTTCTTGCATGTGGACTTCAAAAAGTGTGCATATACCCCACTTGAAGGAAAAGTTACATTAAATATGTCACAACCTTCAGCTTTTCAGAACACATTTAAAGGATGGAACTGAATGAACACACGGTCAAAACACAAAGTGCTTGGCACAGAAGCATTTACGGTAGGTTTTTCTTAGTGTGTAAAAATGTGAAATATGTGAGAAAACAGGAAAATTAACACTCCTCCACAGCCCACCTGGATAGCACTGTAAAAAAATTTAGTTGTTCTATTAAAATTGATCTAAGCTAGATCACAAGTAGAAGAAATCCAATCAACGAGATAAAGATTTCTCCAGCCAGTGTGAACTCTGCATTCGTAAGCGTCTGGATGGAAAGAGTTGAGGATCAGTGCAATCATCTCTAAAATGGCTAGAGATCTTGATGGGGTAACTGGAAAGAGAAGAAATGAGAAATAACTTTAACTTCCAATCAGTCTTTGCCAAACAGACCCAAAGGTCTGCTCCTGACTTAATATAGTCCTGGTTACTGCTTAAAGCCAAAAAACACAGGAGAAATACAATAATTAAATCACAGAATCATAGCACCTACTCCAAACCTCTGCAGTCAGCAGGGACACATTCAACTAGATCAGGTTGCCCAAAGCCCCATCCAGTCTGACCTTTATTGTTTCCAGGGATGAGGTATCTGCCTCTCTAGGCAACCTGTTCCAGTTCAGCTCCAGTATCACGTGGAGCTTTTAGGCTAGGAAGTTACCAAATTCAAAGCCTTACCAGTGGCCCTGAGTGTAGAACTACATATCCCTTCAGAGTATCACTGCTGTGGTTATTTTCCTGTGCAAGCCTTTTCTCCTTTTGGCAACAAGTCTCCCACCGTGGCAGGCCCTTGGGCTGCCTGTGTGTGTTGGACAGCTAAAGCCACTGTCAGTCTCCTGTCTTCTAACTTTTGCTCTGGAGTGTCGCAGCAACCAAGGAACAGATCGTGCTTTAAGCTGTACCACCTGCTTAGAATTCACAGGGGGTAAACCTCGTCACAATGAAAGGTTTTGTCTTCAAATATATTAAAATATTTAAAGCCACCATTGCTGCTAAATTTCCCAATTTTCTGGAATATTTAATTCCAGTTGAGTGAAGTGATTTAAACAGACTGTGCTTTGGGAATCTGGCCCATACACTTTTAAAGAGTTAGAAATCACTTACAAAGCAATGGGCTCTTGCGGGGTGCACACACACACATGCACATCAACTCATACACATGCTCAACGAAGCCTGTGCTACTAAGGGAAAGGAAAATTTGAAAAAGCTTTGAAAGTTTGTTCTTGGAACTGGTACAGCAGGTCATGGAAGGGAGGCAAAACAGAAAGCCCATGGTAGAGCTCAAAGTACATTTTTAAACCTGCCTCTGATTCCTGCAAGATGCCCAGTGTACATCACCATCCACTACTCAGCTACTCTGACATGAGCTGAAAACCAAATACTCTAAAACCAGGAGGAAGCAGGAGGCTACAAGGATTATTTACCTTTACTAGACTTTCTAATTTTCATAATTTCTGCTGCTTAGAGAACTGACCCCTGACTATTTTTCTTTACCAGGATTCAGTCATTATCTCTGCAATTAAAGCAGTTACAGAGGTACATTTGAAATGAAGGTTCTTTTGAATTATTGCTAATAGAAATATTGAGGAGCTCTGTTAGCTTTGATCTCTTATCACATCGTGCACAGAGCTCACTCCTATCTCTCTCTTCCTCCCTCTCCCTCTCCAAGCATGGCTGCTCCCAGCATCTCTGTGTGTAATCAGACGTGTCACACCTCCACAGAGGTAAATTGGGTTTATGTAAAAAGGAAAATTAAATTAAAACTGGTTAAGAATTAATTGTGACTGCCTTGGATTAATCTATCATATTATCCTATTGTTGGCACGTCAGGGCAAGATATCAGCTAACCCAGTTTTGGAGTGGGAGGGAGCACATTCACATGCACCTAAAGAGGCAGCGGTAACTTTTTGGAGAGGTGTTATTTATTCTTCTGAAGTTGCTATTCTTTTTAAATAATAAAATGTGTTGCATCAGTTGATCCTTTTAACAGCAGAATCTCTCATTTCATTTAAGGAAGGATGCAACATATTGCATCTATGTCAGCAAAAAAGACTGTAAATTGCACAGCTGGTAAACTGATGTGAACTTCAATAAAACGGTCAACATGTCTAAGCCAGAGAGTTAACTATCTCCATTAATAACAAAAAACTTCAAGGAATAGATTATAGTAAGTAGGTAAAAGAGAAATTATGTTCCATCAAAAATGCTATGAAGGGAAAAACCCCTCATTTTTGACAACATGGCTGCTGCAAAAGCAAAATATTTTATCCTCACAGTGCTGTCTCCCTTCTATGCCATGGCCAGGGTCTTTATGACACACTTTTTAATGACCTGAAAGGTGTCGCTTCATAGGGAAAGCTAAGAAATCAAGGGAAATTCAATTTCACAATTGGATATCAAAATATTTGTTGAAGTAATGAGAAAATGAAGTCAATAAACAGTCCTCAGTGTGGAAATTCTTAAAAATTAACATCAGTCGTACTGCTTTAATTTGAACTTCATCTGTTGAATGTATCACAGTTCAGAAACTCAGAATCCTGACAGGAAAAAAAGCATAGTCTCTTGGGTTAAATATATTTTCCAGAGTCTAATCTCTTATTCGACCTAGTTTGTGTGGTCTTGAGTAACTCACCTCTCTAGGTATCAACTCCCACACCTGAAAAACGTATTTCATGTGACACTACAGACATGAATTCTCTGCTGTGTCCCTGGCATGCTGAAGATATCAGTGCAACATAAACACAGAGCTCTGCCTAAAATACTAAAGCTAACCTGGTAATGGCAAACCCAACCCACTTTCTTGACCCCTTGTATCCATAAGTACCTGAATTAGAACAGGTGGTGATATCAGCTCAGTACTCAGAGTGACCAACTACTCAGCACTGATTTAGAAGAACTGTCTTGATTACAGCTGAAGCACGAAGTCCATCACTTCCAGGTGTCTGAAGTAACAGAATGTGTTGCATACTGGTGGTGAGTGGCAGAATGTCAGCACAGAACTTTTTTTGTAATTAGTAATTAGTGAGTATATAATAGAATAATGCAGCCTTTATTCATGACAGACAATAGGCAGACACTTTTGTTCTAGGGAGAGGCTAAATCTCTTTTTTTTTTCACAAAAGGACACTTTAGCTGAAGACTTTAGTCTGGGAAAAATAGTCTACAGCAAGGAGAAATAAGGAAATGATTCTATGGAGTGTCTTCAAAATTCTTTGCAGCCCAAGTGAAACTGTTATGTAAAGCTTGGGAAAGAGAGACAGGAAGGGGCTAGTGGAAAGGAAGAACACAATTTAATGTCATTTATAACAAATATCAGAGGTCACCTTGTAGATATCTCACCCCTGTATTCCCAGCTACTGAAAGCATCTAGCTCTCAGATAGTTGAGTGTAGAGGTACCCACACAGCCCACCCTTGGAAAATTAACTCTCTATGTGTATATCTATGGGATCAGAAGGTTTGGGCTAACTGTAAAAGGATGTTTAGAAATTTGTAGATATGCAACAATATTTTGCAAGAGTTTGGTCTTATGGTTTTTCTGTTGTATTACTGACATTATATGCTGAATGTGTATTTTGCTGACTGGCATTTAAGTACCTGTCATTAATAGATGAACAAAACACTTCAATCCTGATCTGTTTTAACAAACTGAACTGTGCAATTCTTCCCTGCTACAGCGGATGTCTTGTGACTGGGGCATTTATTATACACAAAAAATACAATCTGTGTAGACTGTTAAATCAGAGTTAGTCCTTACAATTGAAGACATTTTGTCCTTAAAGAAAATCAGTCAATTAAATCTGAGTAAACTGAATCATAAAAAGAATGGAATGAACCTCTTACTAAAGTCTGGATATACATTAATGTATTTAGCCAAATTTAAAAGAATATTATAACTTTACTTTGAATCTGACTGAACTAAACTTGAGTGTGACTGTGATAAATTAACTTTGGAGACAGTCCTAGAAAAGAGTCAAAATTGAATTAGGGTCTCATACCTGATTAAAATGGATTTAATGTCACCCTTGAAAAGAAGAGGAAAAGAGCTAGCCTCTGTGGTTAGCTGAAATAGATGAAGATACTTATCCATCTATGTGCCTCAGTAACTTCAAACTAAACTTCTTGATATTATCAAAATAATGTAGACCAATAGAGTTACTGAGCATTCCCCTTTAAAGATACCAAGTGTATTGTATTCTTGGTTCTTTGCCACATCAGGTCACATGTGATGTTGATCTTGGCCAAGGGGACTAAGTAGAAAGAATGGATGAAATTAGAAGGGGCTAATGACATGACTCATTTTGAGATCAGTTCAGATCAGCTGAGGGTACTGGATCAGCATTTTTTGACCAGAGGCAATCAGGATATCTGCTAGAAGAAGGTAATTAAACATCCTGGAATCATGAGTTGCCCAGCTGGAAGCTAATGGGTTATGGAACCCAAATGAAGGAGAAACAGAGCCTAATTAGGCTAAATAGAAATTCCTGGAGGAGCAGGGAAATGTCAAGAAGTAGATAGAAAAACTTCTTCCAATGCTTTTTAAACAATTTTAAAAAAAAAAGTTGGTTTTTTAAGCATAATTGTTTCTACTTTTATTGCAAAATTGAAATCACCTTCTCTTTCTCTTTCCCTCACCTTCTGTGTCAAACTCAGTGCTCTCTTCTTAATGTAAAAGATCTGTCAGTAGTTTTCAGATTGGGCAACACACTGTCTTGCCATGGAGGTTTGCTGCACAGGGTATGGAAGCAAGGAGAGGGGTATTGCTGGCAGTATCAGAGGGTATTGCTGGCAGTATCTGACTCTCCTTGAGCACAGAAATCTGAACTTCATCAGCCCTGAAAGGATCCCATACTAAACCATGAAGGACATCCTATTTGGAACTATAAACCTGCCTCCACGTTTCATAGTGTCTTAGATTCTTACACCTGCTCCATCACTATTTACTGCATAAATCTAGACAGTTGTGAAACTTGGAGGAATTTTGATCCAAATGGCTTAAAAAGGAGATCCAAGGACGCAAGTAAATCTTCCAGGTGTGTGGATCAAAATTACCTCCAGTCCATGCATATATTTAAATAAGAAGCCCAAAACAGAAGTTATACTCCTTGGGAATCTACCCACCTTTCTTTCTCAAGCCACAGTTTTTTAGCAGGCAGCATCATCAATCTGTGCACAGTGGTTTCCTGGGTCCTGACTGCATGGAAAGAAAGAATGGAACTGAGAACCCTCATACACTACTGCCAGTGACACCTTCACCTCTGTTGTGGTGTTGTATTGGGTGGCAAGAAGGTTGAGAGACAACAGCAAGAGATTAGCAGCTGTGTCAACAGATAACACTTGTATTCAAGTATGCTGAGATTTTTAAACTGGTTGCTTAAAGTGAAATGTATAAATAAGTGGCCTTGATTCACTTCTTCAGTGACACATGTTCTCTCCTATGTGATCTATTTGTTTAGTTATAGTGACTGGAATGTGAGAGACAAACTTTGATCACTGACTTTTGAAATGTCTAGATTTTCCCTGTGAAAAAGTGTGATAGAGCAAATGAGAGCTACATGGTATTCTGCATATTACAACCTGTCTCACTGAGACAGGGAACAGCCTAGGTCAGAAGATACTCTTGGATGTTGCCTGATCCAAGACCCTGCTCAAGAATCATAGAAGAAGAGCTAGTGTCCAAAGTAGAACAGGGCTAGATCAAACCAAAAAGGGGTGGCTTCTACTTTCCTTCCCCACAGGTACACATGTATTTCATGCATGCACAATGCAGTGCTGTGGCTGCTGCCCTGATTTACAATCCCATGTCACTACAGGCCAACATAAATCACATTGTGGTGATGTCTTCATTCTCAGCCTAGCCATGGACACCCTCTCTGACCACTTGATCCAACACAGCATTTTCTCACATGCTGACATGGAAGGTTCTCTAGAAGTTAGTACAGAAAGTTTGATGGTTCATCTTGGGAGTTCTTATCTGGGCTGACTCGAAGTCAATTTAATGCTACCCATGCCTGCATTTGCAAGGGCTTTTTTGAATCTGATGGCAAAGCAGGTCTACACAAAGAAATAAACCAGGTATAAACAACTCAATGAAAAGAAAGTACATTTGCCATATTCATTCTCCTTGCTAAGGAGAGGAAGAGAGCTTGACTTTCTCAGTCAAACTCAGTGAACAGCACAGACAAATGGCAAGATGACAAAGCTTGCATACAAGAGAAGACAAATCACAATCCTTCCTCAAGTTTGACCTTGCTAAAAACACAGACATAAGGCAGCACAAACTGTGAGAAATTTCATGGTGCATATGCAGTTCTGGAGAGTCTTTGGATGTTCTTGACAAAAAACCAAAACAAACAAAAAAAATAACCAAAGAAGCTGTCAAGAAAATATTTTGAAATACATAATGATAGCTCTTGGGGCACAAAGTGGGAGGAAAGGTTAAGAGGAAGGAGAGAGAAAACTGAGATCATAGTTCCCTAAAACGCATACTGGTAGCCAATCCCTTCCTCCAGCAGTTACAATCTAACTAGATAAAATGGACCAAAATTCTTTCTCCTGGGCTTCCCTTTCAGCATTTCCTCCCGCTGAGAGGAGGCATTTGTCTGGGCTAGTTTCGTGGATATCCTTGGACAGGTATTTTGCAATTTCTTGTTTCTGTTCCATATGTTCAGAGCTGGAAGAGGAGTGATTGCATCTCTTGGGCCTACTAATGTACATGGTCCCATTGAAAAAAGGAAGAAAGAAGTTTTCTTATTTTCCATCTTACAGAGGGCAAATGGAAACAAAAGGAAAGTCCACAGCTTTTGGCAGACTTGGCCTATCCTCCTGAATTACCAGCACCAGGGTCAATCATGTTATCCACTTACTTGGTGGGGTAATGTTAGGACAGTGGACACTTGTAACGCTGGACAGGACCTCATGTTTGTACTTTTAAGGAAGACCTGCAGTAAATAAAAGACCTATATAGGAGCTATTCCATTTGGAAGGCTAAAAAGTGATAAGAGTCTCCTGATGGAGCCAAGAATGTGAGAACTTAAAAGGCTGTTCTTACTCATGGGGAGACTGGTGTTAACAGCATGAGAGAAAAAAATAATTTCTTTCCTGAGTTGGAGTGGGCTAAGAAGGAAGAGCAAGGCTTATAGCAATCTTTGGTGACTAAGATATTTCTTTGTGGTTTTTCTTTCTTCATTTTCCTTGAATTGTCCCACTTATGTCTCTCTTTTCCCATGGCTGCTCATCTGTTCATCCTTCTTTGCCTCCCTTTTATGCGTCTCAGTAATCCCATTCAGCAAATTCAAACTCTTGATTGGCCCCATTGCCTTCCCAAGGCTTATGGACTGAAGCCTGTTTTGCTTGCTCCTCAGCCTACAGAAATCCACTCTCTCCCTTGCCTTCATATGTCTGTGAGATGTCATCAGTGTTTCTTGGCTGCCCCAGACTGCTGTGTGTACAAACCTGTCAATCACCTGACATGGCTCAGTCGTAACGCCTGTTGGAGTTTCCAAACAGCAAGGAAATCATCCACCAGCAGCAGTGAGAAGAAATGTCAGCCTGGCAGTGAGCTGTTGGAAACCACACGTGGGAAGGAAAAAAGTCAAAGCAGAGCTCAGGTCTGGATGACACTAGTTTGAACTGTGAAACTGTTCCTACACTCATCCAGCAGGCGCCAGCTGTCTCCTGTGGGAGCAATAACACTTCCATGTCTCCCTGGGCTTATGAATTTATATTTGCCCCACAAGTAGTCTCCTAAGTGACTATTTGAACACTGCTCCATAGAAATCACTTCCTCATACTACAGAGAGGTCCTTAGATGTCGTGCCAGATGGGAACATTGTGCAAATTGCACTTCACCATCATGAATGAAGCAGCATTGAGACTGACTTACATCAGTGGTGTAGATAAACGCCACTCATATTCCAGTCTTCAACCTGCTTAATCACTTGGTCTGTGCAGCTTTGAGAAGAGGGGAGACCTCATCACAGTCTACTACTTCCTCATGAGGGGAAGAGGAGGGACAGGCACTGATCTTTTCTTTGTGGCGACCAGTGACAGGACCTGTGAGAATGGCCTAAAGTTGAGTCAGGGGAGGTTTAGCTTGGATGTTAGAAAAAGGTTCTTTATCCAGAGAGTGTTTGGGTGCTGGAACAGGCTCCCCAGGGAAGTGGTCACATCACCAAGCCTGACAGAGTTCAAGTATTTGGATGATACTCTCAGGCACATGGTGTGACTCTTGGGGATGGTCCTGTGCAGGGCTAAGGGTTGAACTTGAAGATCCTTGTTGGTGCCCTCAAAGTTGGCATATTCTGTGATTCCTTAAATAAAAAGATGCACTGCCTTTGCAGAAAGGAAATGCTGATAGGCAAAATGTGGATCTGGATGATTTGGGGGAAGCTTACCTGACTTATAATGCTGTCAGATTTGCTGTATGTAGATGATTTTCTCTATATCTCATGATCAACATCAGATACAGACATGCCCATAATCATGTATTAATTTAATGCCTTTATGCTACTATATTCTTCCTGGATATGTCATAAGGGAAAACAAAAAAGCAAAAGAAAAAGACTGGAGATGCCTAAGAAAGACAGAGATATAAGGGGAAGGAAGGCAAACAATTGCAGAAGATATGAAATACTAGAGCCCATTTTCTCAATGACAAGTTTATTTGGACCTGCTTTTGTCAGGACAAAAGGTAAACACAAAGGAAACATCCACTGCTAAATTTGAAATAGAATTATGGCAATCTAATGTCAATGGGCAGTCAAAACAATAACAGTAAGCAAACATGCAGGGGCAGATTTGGGGTCATATTAAAAGTAAAAACCCCATGGAACTACACAGATTTCATATGGCACTCTGTCTCCCTCTCATGGTATTCCTTTTCTTCTATTTCTAATCAGAGAAACCCACAAGCTGGATGTAAAGGTTCCAGTGTGGTGTGCTAGTGTGCTTTTAGTGTCGTGTCCCTGGACGGATCAGAAGGCCCTGGGACCAGCATAGCGCCAGCTCAGCAGCTGACGTTAAAAGATGTAGATGGTACACCAGGTTATGCTGGATCCAGCAGCATCTTAACTGCATATGGAAGCTGCTGCCAGAGGTAGTTTGAGCAGCATATGAAGCTGTTTGGATTGTGTGGAGCACACGTCTTCTTTTTCCTTGAACCCTGTAGAGTGCTGAAGTCGTATTCCTCCTACCCAGCTACAATCACATCTACAGTTCCCTTATTCCTCAGGATAAGGACAGAAAGTGATTTTGCACAGCTTTTCTACGTTTTTTTTTTTCAATTAAATATGGCAAATGCAGCATCAAACATTTTCATTCCTACTGTTTTTCTATCCTTTCTTTCCCTTTCTGTACTCTACTTTTTTCCTCTTCTTTTTTTCTCAGGCAAAGCCCGCTCTTTCATCTTCAGTGTCACAACAAGAATCCAAAGTAAAACCACAGTCAGTGAGCTCTGGATGTACAGTACACAGGATCTGTAGGGCTTCTACATGTACTTGTTCTATTACAAGCTTTATATCAAAGTGTTAAATGCAACCACAGAGGTAAGCAAGTGAATCTGCTAAGTTGAAGATGTGAGGATTCTTCCTTACTTCTTTTTTCTAAAGTATACAGACTTCCCACCAGCATTATTATACACTTTCCCTGGAGTGGTCCTTCTTACAGAAATTCAGAAACAACCTCTACATATTTTGAAAAAGGCCCAGTGAATCTTTGAATTTTTTGTTCCACATGTGTTAAGGAATAAAGGTATTAAGGCAAGTCATTTACAGATTTTGAACATTGAACATTGTCAATTGAAAAGATGAGCCTAATGTATGTGAAGAGCAGCAACATTTTTCCACTCAAGTCATATGAATATTTAATTGTAAGAGGTTTCTTTTTGCCTAATCTGGAAAAGTAATCCCTGGGGATGGGGGAAACCTACAAGGACTTGAGGCTCCTGAGCAGGGTCATGCAGTGCATTCACTCACAGGATGCTCTTCCCACCTATCCCTGGAGAACTGTCCCTGGAGATGCTGATCTGGGCACAGGACTGGGGACAGGCAGTTGCATTCTGAACAGAGAGAGATTGTGTGTGATGTGTCATCTCTAGAGTTATCCCAGAAGTGCACTGAACATGAAGTGACACTAAAGGATTTATCTGCTGAAATTACCAATACTGTGTGAAATCTTAGTACTACTCATGATCTACTGGCTGTGTTCACAGAAGGAGTCTTTTCCTAGCTGTGCTGGCCAGTGGCTGGAAACTGTGGAAATATAGGCCTCAATCATCTCTCCTGTATCACAGACTTTCTCTTCCTCTTTTCTAACTTCTGTCATTTCCACCTCCTCCTCAAGTCCTGGAAAAGGGCACAAAGACTTTGGAAACATGTCCTGAAAGGTGGTGAAGAGCAAGACTCAAAACATAAGATGCATTAGAAAGAGTGTGGAGTTCAAAACCTTCCCTCTCAGGCCACAAGCACTTGTTGCAAAACAACTCTCAGACCTCAATTGCTGTTTGATAACACTGACAGCTAATGCTGATGGCATGGGAGCTGGTTATTTAGTGCCAACAAGCAAGGCTGTTGCTGTGGGGCAAACAACTAACACCTCAATGGGTTTCAGGGAGTAAGTAATCTTGCTAAGGTGCTGGAGAAACAAGGAGGTGATGGCAGTGGCACACAGAGGCATCACGTGAAGACTGCAGAGTTCTTGCTAAAGTCTGAAAGAAGTACTTCCAGGTTTTACTTGTTAATTTTTGTAATCACAGAAATTACCTTTGATTTTCTCTGGGTTTTATACCAGCTGATCTGGTTCAGCTTTGCCAGTTCACCTTAATTCTGATTGCCAGAATGTCTTTTGTTATGCTGGCCTCTGATTTAATATACTGTTCCCTATCTGATATTAAGTTGCTTATGCCGTGTCAGTCTTTTGTCTCTCCTGTGTTTCTCACTGTTTCTGAAGCTCCTGAAGTTCAAGTGCCAGACATAACTGTACTCCAGAGACCTCTGTCAGTACATATCTGCCCCCTTGCTGTTTTAGTCCTCTGACTCTGTCAAGCAAAGTTGCTGATTGCACAAAACCATTCTCTGATTTATTCTAGTGCTCTAAATTTTTGATACTGTAAATGAAAGAAAGAAGGAAACTATGACAGATGATAGCTTGAAACTAACAAGGAAAATATTCTTGCCCAAACGAATTCTTAGTTTTCCTCTGCACCCAGGTAAAACATTCTATGACTATCATTTTGTATAAGAGTGAAAATGAAAAAAAGGAGATAATATAAATTTTGTTCCATTTGATCTCAAAGCAGTGTTCAAGATTAAAACAAACAAAACCCAACCAAACTTCTTTTTTTTTTTTTACATGTTGAATTAACCAATTCAGCTTTACCCACCCTCTTCCTTACATATTTCTTTTATTCATTTTGGCTTAAGCAGTCTGCAAAGCCAACCTGGATTTGCAAATAGCTTGACTAACTTTCAAACTTCATTTTTGTTTAACAAATAATTACCCATTTGAAAAATGCCTGTGTCTCAGGCTTTGGAAAGAAAGGCTAAATAAGAGACACCAAATTCATCTTTATTTATGACAATAATCTTTCCTTGGCATTCTTGGCTGCTGTGGTCAGTGTACTACTCTGGACCTTCTGTACTATTTTGCCTTTACTGGCTGCTTCTGGGTGAAAAGGAAACGGAAGAATAAGTCTTTTAGCAAATTGGATGCTCTTGTTGCACATCTTATAGCAAAATTTCCTTTTGTTTTGAAGGCCAGACTCTGTTTTTAGTGCTCCTTGCTGCTTCTGTTTTCATAGCTCATCAGTTTCTTTTATTTGTCTTAGTATTAAAAAATGTAAAAGTGTTTGGTGCCTTTTTTTAAAGGAAACAATACCCTGAAGTATAATGGAAAAACAGTGTTAGAATGACAGAAATATTCAGTTTAAATGCTGCTTGCACTTAGTGGTTGTCTTGCTTTAACTTCTGACTTTAACCACAGAGTCACACATTTGTGAAGACCCAATGATTGCTTATAAGTTTAGGCATTTGATTAAAAAAACGTCTGAATCCACAAAAGCAGATAGGATTGAGGAGCAGAATGCAAAATCAATAGCTTCCATCCATGGTGCTTGGTGCAGCTGAAGCTGGGAAATCCCTGGAAGGTGACAGAGGACTAATTGCCTGCCAGTCACATGTGAGCAAGCCTATGAGAACCAGCCTTCTGATTTACTCTGTGGGCAGTACTGGTGTAGAAGGGCTGTGGTGTCTGCAAACAGTGCTGAGTGTTCTGCAGCAGAGATTTGGGAGCACTCACCGTCTTGGCAGGGTTAAAGTCCACCTGAAGCAAAATGGGAGCCGAGAGCCTACACTATCCTTCTCTTAGGCACAGGAGCATGTCTTCCTCTTCAGTATCACATCCTAATGAGTGTTTTCTTTACACGTGTCACAGTGTACACAAGGATATAGGCAGTGTTTCCAGTAGATCTGTTGAAAAACATCTGGAGGTCTAGGAGATTTGTCTTGGTCTCTGGACCAGAGAAGGGTTCCTACCATAACTAACTAAAGGCCTTGCTAGTCCAAGTACTTCTCTGTAGCAACAACTAGTGGATGTTCAATAGATGGACCAGGGGTGATTATCACATGAGATTAGGCACAATTAAATCCTCATAATTTGTTAAGGGGGCTTACATGGTGGATTAAATCCCAAAGCCTTTTAATGTGCTGATCTGCTTCTAACAACGACTTCAGAGAGTTGTGTGGAGGTCTCCAGAGTGGGCAGAATATCTTGGTATTAGACTACACTCAAACAACTGCAGACAAATCTAATGCTGGAGTGTAAAAGCCAGTTTGGGCATAGTGAATTGGGAGCTGAATTGTCCCAGAATAATGGCCATGCAGAACCATTCCCATTTAACAGTTATAAGGTGGGAAAGAGAGCAGTATGAGTAACTCACTCTACATCTCGCATCTAAATTTATTTCTTTCTAAAAGATTATTTCTTTTTCTATTATGCCTTTTTAGGGTCAGTAGAGCACAAGATGAAACATATATAAAACACACTGATGGTAGTTTTGTATCTCTAAAGCCCAGTTTGTGAGGATTTACAAAACAGAAATATGACCTTTTCAACCCAATCTGTGACAGAATTAAAACAAAACTTTCCAGAGCGACTGTCAAACCCAGAAGAGACTGATTAACTGACAAAAAAAGTACTAGAAGTCCATAACAGACCAAACCATGCAAGAACAAAATTCTGCTGTTACACAAATTGATATTTCAATATAATGGTTTGTCTTCTTTGTAACACTGTTTCATTATCTGTTGCTCCACGCATTTAGAGCTTGCAAATCCTCTATGCTTATATAATCAATATAGCATATCGATGTGTTTTTTTCTTGATCAGCAAAATGTTCGATTTCCATGTCTAGGCCTGGAAGCAATGCTTCGGTATAATTGCCAAACCTAAATCCAGAAAAATTAATAAAGCCCACGAGGGGTAATAGGCACATCTGCCAGTGCTGGTGCAGAAAGGCTGACACTGGCAGCTGTTTTGCTGCTTTATTTTCCCTGTCAACAAAAGAGAGCTACCTTAGCTCATCTAACCCTCAGCATAATGCTTACACAGGTTAATATTCATTATACATTCAAGGGACGTACAGTGTAAAAAGCTCAGGTCTGGAAGCTTCTGAGAACAGTGTTTGTCTTTCTGTTGTGTGGCAGTACAACACACAGCAGCAGCAGAACTCCTGGAACAGGGCTGTGTTGCTAGGCACTGTGTCCATATAAATATTAAGCCCTAATGATATATCAGCAGCATATGTCTCTGCATGTTTAGAATGCATTTGCTTTAGCATGAGCTTAAGTGCTTTGCTGAACCGAAGCCGTAAGTGCTAAATGGATAATCCGAACGGGAAAATGCCACAGGAAAATGGTCTTCAAAGAATAAAATCAAATTGTTCCTGGGAATGATAAACAAGCACATATGAAATGAGCCACAAAAACAGTTGTTATAATGCTGCGAGTGGAGTGCAGATAAAGGATAGGAAGTTATAAGCACTAATGCAGCTCTGCTAAATTCAGTGGCTATGAATTTATTGTCAGTGAGGATTTGCTTTGATCTGGGCCTTACATCCCACTGGTAAGGATGATTCAAGACTCACAGGGCATCAGATACCGCACTGCTGAGAGCAAAAGCAGAAATCCACCCCTTTATAAGCTGAGTACAGTGTGCAGAGCTGTTAGGATGGGAATACGAGAGTTTAACCCAGATGGTCAAGTATGACTGAAGGTAAGTCCAAGGAAATGAGTCTGGCTGTAGGTGTCATGGATAAGTAAATATTGTAGAGAAGGTAAATCCCATTATCACATTTATTTGCATTAAATGTTGCTTTGCCAAGGTGTGGGGATAGAATGGGAGAAGCAGAGCTACTGTCCAGGATATAAAAAGGAGGGAAGTAAAAGGCAGAAGAAATGGATAAGCATCAGTAAAATCCTGACTCTGACATCATAGGCAAAGACCTGTAAGAGATAACTCTTCCAAATTTGTAAGCAGAAAGACTATGTAATATTAGGCTATAGATGGTACTTCATTCCTAATGTGCATTTTAAACCAACTCTCCTTTCCATCTTTTTGTCCCTTACAGCCTTTTATTTTTTCTCCTTTTCATCTGCACTAGAAACTCAAAGAGGGGTTGCTACTTCTGAAAATGAATCAGGATACAAAGGAGATCAGATAGAAATAAAGAAGTCTGTTAATCCTTACCACCCCCATTCAGGCCTAAGTTTATTTATTGTTCCAGTCTGAAAATTAGTCTCAAAATTCAAATGAAACAAAATAAAAAAGATTATAAAGATGACTAAATTCTCTTCAGGAACCAAAAAATAATCTCTAGAAAGTGAGGTTTTGACAGTGATTGAACTTGCAAGAAATGAAAAAGCTGGCAGACTCATGTGAAGTTGTTAACTATATCTTAATTACAGTATAAATCTCCATCATATGCTTACTAGGAGGTTGGGCAGGGGGAAAAGAAAAGCTTTTTCTTTCTGATTAAATGCATAGAAAAATAACAAACATCTCATGTTTGTGCTTCTGTTGGACCAGGACAGGGATGTGCAGTGAGAGCAATGAGTACCTAAGCAGACTGCAAAGAATGGCCAAGGGTAGGGCAGTAACTACCTTCAATAGATTATTATCCTTAATAGATTATTATCCCTATAGCATGACCTGAAGTGTTATGTACTGTATGCTGTAGAATACCCAGCATGAAACTGTTGCCTATCTACATGGGCAAGCAAAAGGCAAGGGAGGAAATATTGATAATGATAAGTGTAAATGGTCACAAAAGCTGGTGACATTTCTTAAGAATGTGGTTAAAATTCCAAGATCTACACTTTTAGACCTGTTTCCCTGCCATCCTGCTTGCCTATGGAAGCAAGGGATAGGAGAACAGATATCAGGCTCACTTGTTCTTGGATCTCACACCCTTATGGGTATGAAATAGCCAGGGTGGATGAGACAAACTTTTGGAGCTGCGTTGTAAAATCACATCAGGAAGGAATGGAAATCCAATGAGATTATAGAACCTGTTCCCATGTTCTGAGTAACAGTCACATACTAAAATCAAAAAATTCTTAGGTACAGAAAAGCTTTTTTAAAGAATTTTGAGAGTCATCTACAAATAATTTTTGATAATTTTACTTCCGAGGTGGCAGAGACTTACTTTAACAAGGTCATTAGCTTTCCATTTTTGTGGAAGGACACAAATCATGGACTGGTCCATTCTTTCTAGTACTTCTAGAAGTATGTACAGAATGTACAGAAAATGTACAGAATGTACATTTTCCTCTGGGATTAGCAACAGTATATAGAAAATATTTGATTTCTTCTAACAGGGTCAGCAGAATTTGCTCTTAGATCCACTGTATTATGAACTGTCCAACAGCTATACCACTAAGAGGTATTCATTGTTTTGTATTTTCATATATCTTACACTTTGACCCTGCACAGAAGAAACTCTAAATTGGAGGTAACTGGTGGACAGAGTTCATTCTCTGTCCTGCACTGGAAGGCATTGGTAGTACACTGGTAGTGCATGGTCTTCTCTCTCAAATTCCATCTTACATGCATCCTCACTTCAGCCTCTCCACTTTCACCGTCCATTGCTAATATTTCTATTTCTATGGAAACAGTCTTTCTTACTTATTCCATGGCACATTTCAAGTTGTCTTTTCACATATTTTTAGGTTTTTTTTTCTTTAATTTTAGATCTCTTTTCTTTTAGCTCTTTTCTCTGCTCCTTCTGTACTTGCCTACCTTCTTTTCCCCTCAAATTTATATGCCTTCATATTCTCTTCTCTTTGTGGCCTCTGAATAATCTGTGCTATATTTTTTCCTTCCACCCCTTTTTCCTTTCAGACTCCTTCTATTCCATTTTGTCTTCATCCTTTCTATTGTTTCATTGTACCCTCCTGTCTCTCAAATGCTTCACCTTTTTCTCCCTCCATCATTCATTTGAGAATTTTTACTTTAAATTGGCCCTCTTCCATGCACGTGTCTCTTCCTTTATTTCTTCTTCCATGTTTCTGTGAAGTCCCAGACATTCATTTACCTCTGTCCTCCGCCTCACTGCCAGTTTTTGCAAAGGAGGAAGATCTTTCTAAATTCAGTTGTGAATTAAAGTACAGAGCATGCAGCTGATTATCAGTGGAAGAATGTCCCACAGAGATTAGTGAGCACTGTTCATGGAGAGGAATTGAGGTGCTATGGGCTTTTGGGGGATATCTGTGATCCAGGAGTTGATCTAGCAGGGAGGGCTGATGCTGAGTGCTGCAGACTAAAATTTTACATTAACAAAACTCTAAGATCCTGTGCCATAGTGTCATCCTCTCCATTTTAGCAGCAGCGATGGGTCAGTGCAAGTGCCCTGAGGCATGCAGATATTATAGAACTTGATATTTTATCTGAACTTAGAAAATTTTATCTCAATCTCCCTCTTCACCTATTCTTATAAGGGACTTATTTATAGTAAGACACTTTCAGAGCACTCCTACAGTGGTTGTGGGACCCTCCTGTAAATGACAGTCACTGTCATTAATGGATAATCAGGATCTAAATACTCTTGCTGCAATTTCATCCTGCATCCCAGGGCATTGCAGGCTATGTTATGAATGATCATAGTATCATAGAATCATGAATGCCAGAAAAGACCTTTAAGATCATTTTAAAGATTAACCCAGTACTACCAAGTCCACCATTAAACCATGATCATAAGCACCATGTCTACACATCTTTTGAACACTTCCAAGGATGGTGATTCCACCACTTCATTGGGCAGCCTGTTCCAATGCTTGATCCTCTCTTCAGTGAAGAAATTTTTCCTAGTACCCAATCTAATGATACTTTATTGTGTTCCTTTAGAACATATTTGGAGCATACATTATAGAAAAATGGAGACATTATTACATACTTAGCTTTCTTTCTGCACTGTATAGTATTTTGGACAGCTCTCTCCTATCTGTGATGGTGTTGGCTGGAATAGAGTTAGTTTTCTTCACAGTAGCTGGTATGGGGCTCTGTTTTAGATTTGTGCTGGAAACAGAGGTGATAGTGCAGGGATGTTTCAGTTACTGCTCAGCAGTGCTTACACAGAGTTGTGGTCTTTTCTATCTCTCTCTCCACCCCACCAGGAAGCTGTTGGTACACAAGAAGCTGGGAGGGGACAGAGCTGGGAGAGTTGATCCCCACTGACCCAAGGGATTTTTGGTACCATATGACATCATACTTTGCATATAAAGCTGAGGGAAGAAGAAGGAAGGGGGAACATTCAGAGCTGATGGTATTTGCCTTCCCAAGTAACCATTACACATGCTGGAGCCCTGCTTTCCTGGGGATAGCTGAACATCTGCCTGCCCATGGGAAGTGGTGAATGAATTCCTTGTTTTGCCTTCCTTGTGTGTATGCACACCTTTTGCTTTACCTACTAAGCTCTTTATCTTGACCAAAAGTTTTCTGACTTTTACTCTGCTGATTCTCTCCCCCACCCACTGGGGAAGAGTGAACAAGTGACTGTGTGAGGCTCAGTTACTAGCTGGAGTTAAACCATGACATTACCACACCTCACTTTTCTCCTAATCAAATTCATGAATCTAGTTCTTTTCTGTTTTGTCCCTTTTTGAAATATTCTCCTGTGATTCTAATAAGTTTCACTTGGCTTTCTCGAAATCCCTTTCACTTTCTTTCATGGCCTCTTAGAGATGAAGTGACCAAAAGTAAATGTAGTATTCAAAGTAAGGACATTTGGTAGAGCAGGTTGTATAAAATGGCATTTTGTACAGTTTTGGTTTTGCTATTCACCATCTCCTTTCTCATGCAGACAGGCATATTATTTGCTGCTGCTTTATGCAGAGCAGATGTCTTCATTGAATGATCCATAATGATGCCTCGATCTATTTCCCTAAGAAATAACAGCTAATTCTGAATCCATCAGTATATACCAGTATCTTAAATTGTTCCTTCCAGTGTTGTTTGCACCTGTCTAAAGTAAATCTAATCTGGTTTTGTGTTGCAAATTTCTCTAGTTTGGTAGGTCTTCTCAGAATTTCTGCCCTCATTTCCAGTGAAAAGTTTTATTCCTCTAGGCAATACTGCAGCTTGCCTTTGTCATCCTATCTTCCTATTATTTAATATTAACACAGTGGGATAGATTCAATACCTGATATAAAGACCTTGGAGATGGTGTGAGGAGTAAACCCGTCTTTTCTGTCTCCCTAGAGATTGAAGGAATGTCGGTAGCCATGCAAAGAGAGTGCAGCTGTCTCAGGAATTGTAATTACAGGGCGATTCTCTAATTGATTTCTTCTCTTAATTGAGCTGCTCCTGCATTATCTGCATGAAACCCAGAGCAGCCCTGCCCTGGAACAGCTCTGCTCTGCCCAACAGTCCTGTTGTCTCTGTGTTTCATCATTCTCTGATAGTGTTGACAGTCCAGGGTTTCTGATCTTCTCCTGCCGTTTCTGACCTCCAGCAGGACTCTGTCCAACAGATATTGTCTTCTCATTTCCTCCCGTGAAGATCAAAACAAGCCAATTAACCCTTCAAGAGCTTCATCCCCAAGATAATAATTATACCTTCTCTTACACTGAGCATTAATAACAGGACAAGAACATCCAGAGATGGATTGAACACATGAGTACTGGTGGATGGCAGCCATAAGGCAGGACAATTCCTGGGAGCCAGGACCCATCCCACAGCTCCAACCAGGGAGCAGGATACTGGTGGCAGCCCCAGGCACTGGGCATAAGCCAGGGATGGGGGGTGGGCCACGGGCAAGGGTGGAAACTCAAATGGGATACAAAGCTGTGTTTGGGGGTAGGTTGTGGTACAGTTATTGCCTATAAGCACTTGAAGAGTACCCACACAGGCAATAGGACTGTACATTATTAAATGATGGAAACTAAAAAAACCCACAACATTATTTTATACCAGAGAAAGTTCCTGACACTGAGATTGCTTACACAGCAGTTATGGAAGAGGGGAAGTCTTAATGTCCTATTACTTGGGATATTTTAAAATTAGGCTGATAAAAACCTCAGCACATGCACTATGGGAAAGACTCCAAGCATAGCTAGGTAATACAGTGGATATGAGGGACTTCCAGTCTGTTATTACTATGAAATTATAGCTTGCACTGCCCAGCAAGAAAATGTTGCACAGATTCATTACATGCAATTTAAATCTTTCTGTTTTGTTACACACTCAAGGTACAAACTACATCCCAACAGGATATCACCATACCGTGCCCATGCCATACAGTTAAGGCTGTATGGACAGCATACAGGGTCATGTTTGTAGTGAATGAGAAATGGAACAAGAGCCTGCCACTTTTGGTACACTGGCCTTACTGCCAGCCAGAGTGACATATTCCACTATTACCTTAGACATTTTTACCAGTTTATCCACAAGAAGGAAAAAAAAAAAGAACTCTTGGTGAACTATTAATTACAAATGGGCTTAAAATACTCATTATCACTGGAAATACAGGGCAAAACCTTGCCCTGGGACATGCAGGCAAAAGTCCTGTTGTCTTCAGAGTGACTTGCAAGCACATATCCAAGGGCAATGATTAGACTATTATGATTTGCTCAAAGAAATTAGCCAGGTAATAATGAAGAAGGACATTCTTAGTGTTTCATCCATAACACTGCAACCTCAAGCCACGTATATTTTCAGATTTAACCTGAAATCTTTTACAGCATGCAATTAGCTGACAAAATACTGTTTCAAGTCTCATTCATTAAGAGATTCCTCAGGGTCTTGGTATTTTGCATTTAAAAAAATTAGATTATCAGTATTGCAGAGAGTCCAGAGCAACTTTTCAACTGAGAGTAGATCCTGAAAAATGAGATAGAGAGAGGAAGGGAAGGTTTGGGAAGGTTTGGCAAAAGAAGGTTTGGGAAGGCTTGGGAAGAGCAGGGAGGGAAAGGGAGGGGAGGGAGGAAGGAAGGAAGAAAGGAGAGATGAGTAGAGTGAAGGAGAAATGAGGAAGGGAGACAAAACAAATATATGCATTGAGGTTTATAGAGTGGAAAAAACATCTCTCTTTTCATTTGCATCCATGAAATCCACTTGAAGTCATATGTGAATCAAACAGAGAAACTGAAAGTTCTTGTTTCTAGGATGATCTCTTGGGTTCATTTTGGGGAAAAAGCATCCCACATTTACTTGAAGACTTTGTGAACTAGCCAATTTGTAGTCTAGGCAACTTGAGAAGATGTTGATATATTAATGTAAAAACGGCCTTTAACTTTCTGTATGGAGACTTGGGAAATGGGAATGCTTTTAAAATAGTTTCTAATCCCTAACTAAACAAGCCTAACTCTTGGAATCTGGGATTGTATTTTCAGAAGTAAGACATTCTAAAGCATTTCTGAGGAAGAGTTGAGCACTGGTTATCTGGAAAACTGGGCCTTTTGAAGCATCTTAAATTGGTCATACAAAATGATTCTGCATGTTGGAAATTTACTCTTGAATTTGTGGCACAGACATGCTGATGACGACATTGATGATGACAATGATGATAATAATATTCTCCATTTATTTGTTTGAAAGTATTTTTTTTGTGTGTTCTACCTAGATCTGCTGAACAAGAATGCAAGCATGCTCTGGCATGCTTTAACATCCGGCCCAGAGTCTGTTAGAATGAATGAAGGAAGTATAAAACTCCTCTTGACTTCAAGGGATGAGGAGACTATTTCCACAGTACACAACAGTATCTCTGACAACAATAGCAGCAGTCATTCCTTTTATCATCTGCAACATAAAATGTTCTTCTGTAAAATACTGGGTAATGGTAATGCAGCTTTTGACCTTCATCAGGGAAACTCTCTTTGCTGAGTCTTGATCTTGGGTCTACATTCTCTATTTCCTTTGAGTATGCCTAGATAGTTACTGGAAGCTATCACCCCAATGACTGCTTTGAACACAAGACAGCTGCACTTCTGCTAATAGCTCTGCTAATAGTGCTGCATTTCCTTCACATATAGTTTTTCCTAAGTGGAATTATTATCAGCAAGAAATCTGGCCTTGCTGTCTCACGTGGATTGCATTTGCCTGCTCAGGTTTCATGGCCCTTTGAATCAGAATTATTTTTTTGCTGGTTATCTCATGTTCTGTTGTGTTCAAAAGGTTCTAATAACAATTGCAGAAAAGCCACACTGGAATATTAGATAATCACTAATTACTTTCTATGAAGCATGTCTAAATTACTACAAAATATTTCTTCACAGTGCAATCTACTTAGATTCTAGTTCTGCGAGGATTTACTTCTGTGCTAATTTATGCCTGGTGGTTTGAAGTTTCTCAGTTAAAAAAAAAAAAAAAAAAAAAAATCAAGCCTATCTTAAATATTTCCAGAAGGGCACTGAGAAACAGAGGAACTTCAAATCCTTATTATTCATCTTTTTTTTATTATTCTTTAACATTAAAAGAAATAATTCCTGAGGGACCAGTTAAGTACTTGCTTAACTCCAGTTAAGTTGCTGTCAGACCTGGCCTTAGCATATGAAGTAAAGAAGACAGAGACAGATGTGGTGTCACTATCAAGTGATGATACAGAGTAGTGTAATAAAAATAAAACTTATAGGCAGCAAAAAAAAAAGCACAGTATTTTCCTAGTTACCTCTGCAACTGTGAGCTTGACAAGAAACTATATCACATAGGTCTTTGTTGAATGTAGAAAAGAGACAGAACTCACATGAAAGGGGCAGTGGAAACCTCCTGCAGCATCTTCCCATCTTTCTGTCCTCAGATATCAGAAAGTTACCTTGTTATAGATCACCAGGTCATACTGCATTTGTTAAAAAGCTGATGCCAGGCACTGCTTAGTAGAAGCCCTGAGATTAGCTCTATTGTTTAGAGCATGGTGTTAATGATGCCAAGGTTGTGGGTTTGATCCCCTCATAGGCCATTCATTTAAGAGCTGGACTCGATGATCCGTGTGGGTTCCTTCCAACTCAGAATACCCTGTGAAGCCATTTTCAGTATGTGTAAATCTTAATGGACCTTTAAACTCTAGGAAAGATGCTAAATCTTCACTATACTTGACTTGTACAAGAATCTGTTATGTTTAAAAAGCCTCAAGCCCAGCTCTACGATCTCTGGTTTTTAGCTGTGAAACCCCATGGCTGAGCCATATGGGCAGAACATGTAAATCAAAGAGTAATGTGCCCATTATCAGCTTTTCAGCAAAATTGTTCTTCTTAATTTTCTTTTCTTTTTGCAGTAATACTTTGGCAAAGTCACAGACTCTTCTTCCTGTTTCTGACTTCTGATGTTCTTCTTTTAGTCAACAGGTCTGTGCCTATAAATGGCAGGAGAAGCTCAGCTGTCCCCTCTTCCAATCCAGACCAGAAACCTTGGCAGCCCCTCCAGTGTTACTGGCAAACACAGAGTTTCTCATCATTTTGTTTTGTGGAGAAAAGCTGGAAAAGATAAGGTCATTGTACCCCAAAGACTCCAAAACCTACGTCAACTCCAAAGGTGTAAGGAGCAAAGCAGGATTTATAAGGTAATCATGTCATTTTAGTGCGTATCATTTTGATTTCCAGGACTGGCAGATGGATTTAGACAGGGTTTGCATATGAGACTCAGACTGACTGATTTCACAGACACAGGAGAATCCAGTGTTCCTGGGTTTTGGCTGTTATGTACCTGGCAAGACTGCACTGACAGATTCACTGTTTTCTTTGGGCAGGTGAGGAGCCCTGACTAAGACTTGCTGTTTTCCTGGGGCTGATCTCACACAGCCATCAGCTGGTTTGAAGTGCTGGCAGTCGTGAATGCAGCACTAAGGGACATTTTTCTTCCAGTGGTAGCAAAGTGCTTTGGCTCACATTCTTGCTGTCCCAGAGGGGTGGTTATAAAGCACTTGCATTCTTTGTTTCTTGTTCAGATAGCCCCTGGCATCGACTCGAATACCCTCCGGGGCAGGATGAGCTGCTGTGCCCCCCTTCTTAGATGCACAACAGCATGTTGAGAGGCAGTCAGGGCAATGAGTAACATGGCACTAGCTGTATCTGTGGGAAAAGTCAGCTGCCTTTCTAGGGGGAGTTTCCCAGGGATTTCTTCATTTCAAATGCAAGCACTAATGCATAAATGGAAGTGACAGGGAGAGCAAAACTAAACATCAATGCACACTGCTGAATATAACAGAGGGAGCCATGGAGAACATCTCTAAACCCAGGAGATTAAAACCCTTAGAATAAGGATACTTTCACAGTGGAAAACCTATTTTATTTTACCTTCTGCTGAGAGGAGTAAAATTGCATTGCAGTTTTCATTGCACAGTTAGGGACTAGTAGCCTTTATGCACTGTACAGCTTACAGGATTGGAGAGGAAAAGGTGCTTTCTCTTTCCTGAGGTTTCAGAAAATAATTTTGAAACAAATTAACAAGAATGAGACTTCCTGCCATCAATCACATCTCTCCAAAACAGATGTGTGCCAGCAGAAAGCTAGCTATCTCAAAGGCTAGAATAGGTCACAAAGACTTATAGCTTATATAGATTTGCAGATGAAATATGTAATGAATCACGTCCACAGAATCATTAGATATTATGAAACAGTTTTGAGATGCCTTTTATGGCAACTTAATTTTTAAGCTTTAGGGATCATGTGAGCATTCTTTGATGGCCATAATGACTCATTAGAGGGTTGGGTTTTTAAGAAAGTGTGACTGAAACCTGTGTCCATTAGTCTCTTTGCTTGCCTCACTGTCTTGAACAAGCTGCTGATCCTACCAGAGTCAGCAAAAGGGCCAAGTATCTTGAAGTTACAAAGGTCTGACAAGTTTCACAATATTTGGCAGCTGTTAAAAAAAAACAAGCATCAAATTAATATTGTCACTGAGGCAAAAGCTTTTGCACAAGCACAAGAGCCTTCATCATGGGCTGAACTAACCAGAGTAGCTGAAGAATATACAGTTATAGACCTGAATTTAGGTCACATGGGAGGGAGTTTGGGGTGGGCAAAGGAGTAGCTGAGATAATTGTGGTAGGGGCAGGCAGAAAGATGAACTAATGTAGGTTGTAAGTAAGTAGAAAACCAGTCATTATTAGTTCTGCTGTTACCATAACTGCTTTCTTTTTAACACAGATTAGAATTCCAGATAGTCACAAACCTCTGGGAGCTGCAGAATAAAGTAAGACACCAGGTTTCATAGCGCTTTTGATAAGTACCAAGAAATCTGCTAATATTGTAGCATTAGAACTCTTCTTACCTTCCCACAGGTCAACTGAATGCTGAGTGGTAATACTGACCTCGTTAAAAGCACTTTTAATAAGCAGTCTCTATGCTTAGTGTAAGGACCTTATTAAAGAAAACACAGCTTACTAGTATGAGGGTTCATTGCTACCAGATTTGTCAGTAGGAACAGGCCATTTACTTGTAATCTGTGACCCAAACACACCTTACCTTTTGGAGATGAGGGAAAGGACAAATTAAAATGCCAGTGATGTGTAAGAGGCATTTCAGATACACCCAAAATTGAATTCCTGACATCCAAAATATTTAGGGCAGAATGCATTAGAATAAGTATCTATTATTTTCTTTACTAACATGGACCCCACTTCTGGAGGACTTGTTGCTGCTTTTGACTGAAAATTAATATGTTGATACAAAATCCCACAAAGGACGTGTGGGATCTTTATTCTTTTATTCTACAGTAGATATATTGTAGAATATACCTACCAAATGTTTCTGAGCAGCCTGGGAAGAGAGTCAGCTGCTTATAATGCAAGGAGGATCTCTCAGACATAATCCTTGTTTTTCAGAGTCTTGGTAGAAGTGATTTTTTTTTCTCTAGTAATTTGTTTTATTCTTGTGAAAGGAAGTGCTCCTCCAGCATGATGCTCTTGTAGGTTTGATTGCCATAATGCTGAGCTGCCCTTCTGCAGGACCCTGCAGAAGCAATTAAGTTGGGCAGCCAGTGCCTGGGACTAAAACCTCGCCAAAGGAAAAGTTCTGACCTGTTGGATGAACCCATTTAACCGGCACCTGTTTGCCCAGCCTGTACTGTTAGTTTTGTGTCCTTGTGGTGCCCTCTCATCATTGCAAATGCTTGTTCCTCATATCTCTCCAGCTTTTGACTATCTTCTTGTTATGTACTTTGGCTTGGCCAGCCCCCGTATTCCTCCGTCCCTCTCCCTGACACACACATGAACATCTGGCTGTGTCTCTTCTTGGTACCGCTGTCTAAGTGCTTCTTTGTCTTCTCCAGACCAAATATCAACTTGCTTGTACTTTGTTCTGGTGTACCATAATCCTAACCTGTCTACCCTCATCCTGCCTCTGCCTTCCCAGTACTGGGGATCATGACTATGTCTAAAACAGGGGCAATCTCTGTATATAAGTAGATGTGTAGCTGTTATTTGCCCCATCCTTTTTTCTACTGTTTATTATTGAATTTATCATCTTCCAGGCATTATTTCTTCCTCAGATCCCTAAGCTGTGCCAATAGCCCAGACAACCTCTGGTAACAATTCAGGCTAAACTAGCTGATTTTATACTGAAGCAGACTATAAATACTGATACAACCTCATAATGCAGGTTGGCTACAAAAACAAGAGAAGACCTATAATGAAGAGCCAGTAGGCAGAAAAATCTTAATCCACTACAAGCTACTTCCAAGGGTATTGTATGGCTATATGACTGTATATGTATTATAGATAGTAATAGAGACTAAGGCAGAACCACAAAATATTTCAAAGGGAAGCAAATCTCCAATCTATCTCTTAAATCCCAGCCTTTGTGGCTTCCTGAAAGACACACAGGAAATCTGTGATGGAGCAGGAAACTGAATTAAGCTTCTCAGGTAGCAAGTCTAAACAATTTTTTTCTTTTTTTCAAAGTTGGAAGTCAAGTTAGAAAAACAATTTGCAACTAAGCACTGCATAGCAGGGGAATAGAAAAGAAAACTTTCAGTTTATTTAAAGTATAGCAACTTCTGTGAACTGCAGGTGTTACAGATTAACACTTTAATGGGAGCCACATGCATTGCATCCTTGATGTCTGACTCCAAACTGAGGTTAAGAGATAAAATTATTTTGACATCCGAGGAGGACAAAATGTTCTTTCTGAATATAGATCAAGTTGTTTGTGACATGTAAATGAAACTCTTCTGAGCAATTTTTTCTTTTAGGAAATGTGATCAAAAAGAAAAGGTAGAGAATTTTTCATGCTTATGTGCTATCCTGGGAGTCCAGTTCTAATTACAGAGTCTCTTTGGACAATGGCAGTGTTTTAATCTTGTTTTGCTGAAACATTTAAGCATATATTTAGGTATGGCTGTTTTCAGAACAGCATGTAAGTAATACCTAGATCATAATACTTTTCCCTGGTGCTGACTGTAATTTCCGTTCATTAATTCTGCCAGCCCTATCTGGTCTAGTTTTTGGAAGATGTTTGCATATATATTCATATACCTTGCTATTAGTGTACACTGTTTTTTTCCCATTTCTGCTTAAATGTGTGCCACAGACATAATGTACATCTAATGAAATATTTCTAAGGTGGCCTCATGCTACTTCTATGAATTTCAATTTTTCTATTTTTCTTTTCAGTCTCTTCTTTCATTTAAAGAAAAAAACATTCTGTACTCTGAAGTTTTGCGTTGGAGGCAGCTATCCTAAACTCTACAAGGCAGCAGAAGATGTCATGTCAGGCAAATGAACCCAGACTCCACTTCTTTCAACAAACAGGACATTCCCTTAATGGTACTGTCACTTCACAGAATCATAGAATCATAGTGTCATGGAATTGTTTAAGTTGGTCATTTAGTCCAACTGTTAACCGAGCACTGCCAAGTCTACCACTAAACCATGCCCCTAAGTGCCACATCCACATGTTTTTGAACACTTCCAGGGATGGTCTCAGACTCTACAAACCTCTGCAGTGCCATGTAGTGTTCTGTCTCTGAACACCCTCTCCCTTTTGTGGCAGAATTGTTTGCTTTCTATCTTTCACTTCTGTGTTAACACGCCTCTTCTCAGTGTCAAACTGTCTCATTATGTTGTGCCGGCAGTACCCTCATTGTTGTTATTTGGTCCTACCCAGGCTTTTTTCTCCCCTGTGGCAACCGTCTGTAACTGCACAGAAGTCATCAGCTCAGATGCTCACATTTGTATTTTCACTGCATTCTCCCTCGGTCTTATGCAAATGGTCAGCATTTATGTATCGTCCATTGTCTGCACAGAGCAAGTATTTACCAAGAAGCCACACGGAGTAAGTTTGTCAGAGTTTGTATACTTTCACTGACTCAGTGTCCCAAGGAACAGAGGGCAAGGAGCAGCAACATGGGAAGCTCTGTTTTGAAGAGGTCTTGTAACTTTTCCATTCACAGTTCAGTGGTACCACCCCTGGGAAAGTGTCCTTGATTCAAAATATCATGTGTAGAGAGAAACACCTGATTTTGTGGTACTTCATGGAGGAGAGAATGGAGCATGGAAAAATTCCAGAACTTGGTGAGACAGAGATGCTTGATTAGATGGGTACCTTCCAGGTGATCTAGAAAAAGAAATGTGTCCTGTTTTTCTCAGTCTTGCTGCTGTGGTTCTTCTATGAGTAGTTGACACCTAATTCCTGGAGCATTGTCTTTTCTGTGGCTTTCTTTTGCTTTTCCTTTCTGTCCCACTTACAAGGGAGCCACAGAAGCTCTCACAGGACATTCCAGATGTTCTGAAACATAAATGCAGAGGGATGCACAACATTCAACATTTAACAAGGATTTCTTTTGCCTTCTAATTTCTAATTTCTGTTTAGTGAAGCAACAAACTCTTGAAATAAGGCTGCAATGCTCATTATTCTCTGCCTTCCCTCGGGCCCATGCTGTGTGGGAGGGAAAAATGAAGACTCATAGTCTGATGCTGGCTATTTTCTTTCTCTCCCTTAGCCTGCCTCCATCCCTATTTGGGATTTTAACAGATCAAGGTGGTAATTCAAGTAGAATGATCCTACTAGCAGTTTTCCCCTGTAAACCTAGGCTGGGTGACAAGGAGATAAAGAGTTCATGCAGGAAGCACCAGGGATCATGGAGATTTCAAGAACAGACTCATTCTGTGTGGCAGAAGTGTCTTCCAGAGTTGATACAAAGTGCCATTTTTACACCCAGCAGCCCCTGCCAGCACATGGAAAATGAAATGACCTCCAGTTGTGCCAGAGGAGTTTTAGATTGGATACTAGGAAAAATTTCCTCACTGAAAGAGTGGTCCAGCTTCAGAATAGCCTGCCCAGGGACGTGGTGGAATCACCATCCTTGGAAGCATTCAAATAATGTCTAGTTACGACACTTGGGTACATGATTTAGTGGTGAAGAAAGCAGTGATAGGCTAATGGTGGGATCTGATGATACTGGAGGTCTTTTCCAACCTTAGCACTTCAACGATTCTCTGACACAGTGAAGAACAAAAGAGGGCAAGGCCCCGATGTCCATGAAATGGAGGGCTCTGCTAATGTTTGCAACAACCTTTTAACTAGAAAGGTCATACTAAAATAAGGAATATTTCTCATCAGGCATAAACAGAAGTGTGTATGGAATCAGAAAATATTTAATTACCACTGACAGGTTTAAGCCCCTTCTTTGGACTTTCAGAAAGCTCCTCAGAATGAAAACAGGAGAAGGTGTGCATCAGGTTTGTATCATATGCTCTCTTCTTTGGATGAAGAGGGCATGGGCTATCTGAGATACACACCTGTGATTTATTTAACATTCTGCTGCTGTTATGCATATCTTCTCCTTTCACTTTCTGCATCTGTAAACAGGCAAGTTTGGGAAGTGAACACCATTTTACAAATGACCAAGGATGACTTCTGTGAATCCGTGGGAATGTTCCTAATTTACAGGACAGACTCCAAAAGGAAGCAGCTAGGTAAGGCCAGCTGATATCACCAGTCCTAGACACTCTTTAAATATCTTGCAGCCAAATTTTGGGAGCATTTTGGGCATTTAGATTTCATAAGCATTGGGGTTTTTTCTCTTGTTTGAAAGCTAGCTACAATGATAAGAAACCAAATTGTGAAACATAAAATCTTGAAACTGGGCAGTGCAAAATTCAGCCTTAATGTCACTCTTTTGACTGAGGACAAGGCAGCTTTTATGTAAAAATAAATAAATAAATAAAATAATCAGAGTCCAGGAGAAATGTGTCTGATAGGAGAATTAGAAGCAAGAGGCCCCAGGATAGCCATCATCTCTAAAGAATTTGGTTCTTGTTCCAGCTTAGCTCAAGCAAAATCAATGTGAGGATTTGTCTCAATTCCAATTAGTCCACATCATAGATCAGTATATCTGGAAAGTCCTAAAAAGATCTGAGCAGATATTTCAGGAGCCTGAGCAGCCCCTATTTCTGTTCAGTTAAATGTCAACTGAGCATACCTGGCACTTTGCAAGAATTGGTTCCCTGAAAAAGATGAAGGCTGACTCTGACAGAGAAGTAGAGGGTGAGAATGGAGAGATACAAGCAGCTGAATCTGTTAAATGTTTCTGAGCATCATTAAAAATAAGGGTGACCGAGGAATGTTAATGTAAAAGACACCTAGGTCAAAACTTCAAGTGTGATTTTGGTGCAGCATCTCTAGCTACGTTAGTTGGATATAGTCCAAACCAGAAGAATTTGAAAAGTATTTACAACATCCAGAAGACATTTTGACATCTGTTCATTTGGATGTTTTAGTTTTGCACTGAGGGGATGAGGGCAGAATAATTCCTGCTTGAACTTTGCTCACTAGAAAAGTAAAATCCCTTTTTTTGCAAAAGAGAAAGAGAACAACTTTTAGCATGTTCTGACCAAGTTCATACCAAAGGTGCTGAACTCTTCTCTGTAAAGAGATCTCGTATAGCAGAGATCATTTTGTACTGCATGCTGATATTTCCTCCAAATTAACTTAAACCAGCATTCTGCCTCAAAAGCTGGAAAACATTAAACCTGACACTCTGTTTATTTGTTCTCAGTTCAGAATGTCTACAGCTACCCCTTTTGTGACTTCCCTGTTGCTGCTGGGTTTCCACTTAGATTGCTTAGATGTCCTTTCTCACTATTCTCAAAATCTCTGCTGGCCCCCAGGTGACTCCTACACTGTGACTCATGGGCCTCTTTCATCAGGAGACAAACTAATGGTCTCCTTCGACACATGCTGGATGCATTCTGCACACCTCCAGGGTTTCTGCTGCTGCTAATGAGATTCTTCTGGAGAGTTCTGAAAGATCATTAAGGAGTGGTTTCTGAAAGCCCAATATTAGTTTTTCAGTGCTTAACCAGGGTTGCCTCCTCCCTGCTCAATGCTAATAAGGGCAGAATGGTTGCTTTGGTAGCAGCGTGGTCAAGGATCATCTCGCTGGTGTCAACACAGTGATCCACCTGCTCTATTGAGTGTTTTTGAACTTTTGGAGTGATGAAAAAAGGAGCAGGACTTGCTGGCTTATAGCAAGATGAATTGTGGAGCTGAGTGGTAAGTGAAAGACTTGTCAGAAGCTAATGGCATAACCTGGCTGCACCTACAGGGAATTCCTACCTTAGTTAGGTATCCAGTCCAGTGAAGGGAACAAAGAGAATTACCAGAGATACGTACTTTGAGAGAAATCCCTGTCTTTGAACACAAACAGGATGGTAGTAGGTGATGATGGGCT
This sequence comes from Myiozetetes cayanensis, assembly GCF_022539395.1. Taxonomy (NCBI): domain Eukaryota; kingdom Metazoa; phylum Chordata; class Aves; order Passeriformes; family Tyrannidae; genus Myiozetetes; species Myiozetetes cayanensis. The sequence continues at coordinate 53,028,585 of NW_026087521.1, read as the reverse complement.
GAGGAAAATGAAAACTATGCTTGGGAGACAGCCCTGTTGGCTACTGGCTGTGGGGTTGGTTAGGGAATGGAAATCGTGGAGAAAAGAACATCAAGACAGGAACTGTGAAGAGTGCTAGAGAAGCTTTGAGGAGAGGATATATGAGAGTCTGGGGAAGAAAAAACTCCCTGATATGTTATTTGTTAGCACTGCCAGAAAGGATTCAAGAAGACTGTGGATAAATACTTGACCAAAGAAAAAGGTAGAAGTAGTCCAGCAGGACAGAAAAATGCATGACTAAAAGTGCTTCAGTTGCTCTAGACAACATCCTTTACTTAGACTCCAGAGCTGACTCATACCTTAGGTTTCCCTCCTTTTTGCTTTGGAAGATAGCATGAAAGCCCTTAATTCAGGGAACTGGAAATGCTGAGATACAAGGTTTAAACACCACTGATCTAGCTGAAGAACTGAATAAAGTCAGTCGATGACTGTTTCCAGGACTTTTATCTAGAAAGGAGAAAGGCTGAAAGGCACCACTGATGGGGGATGCTTCATAGATCTTGCAAGAGCAGGAGAAAAGATGACCCTGGTGGGGGCACTGTGCCTTTAAAAGGACTTTAACAGGAAAAAATGCATTTGAGTTTAAGATGAAGCTTAAGTTTCGACACGCTGATCTATTAAGCTTCAAAAACAGGTGTGCAGGTCGTGGAGCTTTCCCAGAACAGTGACAGAACTTTCCGAAGTCTCGGTGCCAAGGGATTTCCAAATACCACATATGAAACAAAATAGAGATGTACCCTTCTTTGTGAAGTGTAGCAGGTAAAGCCACTACAGAGATAAAACATTCAGGTCATACAGAAAATCTGCAACAAATTTGAATTCTGCCCCACTTTACAAGAAATGATGGGCAAAAGCTGATAAAAAATTTATCGTAGCTGTATTTTTGACAATAGTCTGTTGTCAAACATTAAATGCTTCTAAAATTTTAACTGAAGAGGTGACCATTTTCTGATATTAAAATTAAAATGAATATCTATAGTTTTCACCTAAAAATACAAAAAAAAAAAAAAAAACCAAAACAAGTAAAACATCTCAAGAGGATCCAGGGTCAGAGAGCTACTTTTTGCAGTTTCTGGGAAATAGTGGTGTTCCTGTTAAGAGATTCCAGCTGGTGATTATCTAATAACAGGGATAAATGTATGAACAATCATACTGACAATGGCAGGAGGCCAGAATGGTTACACGTGAGGATGTCTTTAGGGCACAGAGAAGCTCTGAGTATAGGTTAGACTTGAAGAATCCCAAATGCCCCATCATTATTGGTCTTGAGACTGCTTTCTTTCCTCCTGTAAAACCAAACTATCCTGGAAGGGTTTTAAACTCAGGTGGGCAGAACTGCTGAGAGAAAGGCTATATTCATGTCAACCAAGGGAGGAGTAAGTCTCTTCTTTGGGATTTATATCTGCACATAAAGCAAATTACCATTAAAATGGAAACACTTTCCATCACTTAGAGATCTGTTTTCTTGCTGACATCAAATATTTTCTTGTCTACTTGCTGTGTCCTCTCTGTTTCTGGCCTGAATTTCTCAGGGCACTTTTCATTTGCCTACATTTAATTCTTCCCTTAGGGTATAGTTTTGGCAAACTGACAGTTGGCATGTGTTGGGAACTCAGGGCATTTCCCTGGGAAACAAACTCTGCAATAAAATCTGTTCTACACTGATAACATTTAGATCTGAGGAAAAACAGAGGAAAAGTATGGCCAAGGGCCTTCGGCAACTTCAGAGAGAGACAGAGTTCCTGCCTACAGCTGCTCAAAAAAGCCCAAATTAACTAGAAAAGAGAGAGGTTTTCTGCAAGCCTGTAGCCTTGGAGGAAAGGTAAAGCAGTAAGACATGCACAGGTAGTTTGAAATCATCACCTGAAAGCCTGCAAGGACAGAAAAGGTAGAAGGTGAGGCAGTTGCCATGGGGAAACCCATCTTCAGCCTGGCTGTGTGAATCAGCAATTTGGAAGTGCTGCTGTGCGTATGCACACAATAGACTCAGGATGAAAATGTAGGGGGCAAAGAGAGGGACTGGAAAAACCGAATTGTTCATGGGCTCTTTCTCATACCTCAGTGGGTAAGCAAAGCTGAGTCTGCCTTCAGCAAGTCTTGCCATGAGTGGCAGATCAAAGGCAATCTGGTTACCCATGAAAAAAATTTCTGGATTGGTTTCTAAGATGTGAAGGTCAATTGACTTTTCCTCTCTAGAAATTATACCCTTTGTGTTTCTCTCCTCTCTGGATACTAACACTATCTTTCTCTTCAAGACTATCAACAGCAGTTTAAATGAGCTCAAAATATTTCAGATGAGTGTTCCTCTGGTAATTTAGCTGAAATCAGACACAGAGTTCAAAAGTTAGGGATGCTAGATGCATAGAGAGAATAAACAAGTTGACACGCAGAGTGTGATTGCATAAGCGTGGTTGTTTTTTCACTTCAGAAAGCAGCCTAAAATCTGTTTGTTGGCAGATGAAAGACAGACTGTGATTGGTGCCACAGCTGCTCAGGATGAAATCCTGGAGAAGGTAAGTGTGGCTATTCAAATAAGAACCCTATGACCAGACATAGCTTGTTTCTTTCACCAGTGTAGGACGCAGCTTGCAGAGGGGAAACATAGGAGGCTGATGATTCCTAAAGTCATATAGAAAAAAACCCATGACTACAAGTTACACACATTATTTACTAGTAGAAAATTTGAGAAAGGGGCTAAAGATACCTTTATACAGGGCTCAAAACCAGTGATACTGAAGAAACACAACTGATGCTTTCAGTCTTCATCTCTGAAGCAGCCTTCTTTTCACTTGCTGCCCTTTTATCACCAGCTAAACTGTGTGCCTCTGTTCTCTGTGTTTCGATATTACAAATCTTTGAGAGTCTGATGGGGTTTTCTGCTGATCAATGGTCTGTGAGTAGGGAGCTCAGCTGAGGATACCATGAACAATTAAATTATTTTCAGATTATTTAAAACCATTCTCTTAAGACAAGGGAAAGGTTGTGTGCATTTCCAGTCCAAACTGCCTGTCAGTTGAATAGTTAAGGATATGTTTTAGGCCTGTGGTGCTTAATGGGTAAAACTAATTGGAAGTAAAATTTAGCCCATGGCTAAATGGCAATGGGAGTAAGAATTGCATGCCTGAAAAACCAGGACTTTAGTACTGACAGTAAACATACAGATTCTTTAGAATTCCTCAACTAAATCAGTGTCCAGTCATCCTGTATCTTTATGTTAATTGATTTGGATAAAAAAGGACCTTCCTTTCCTATAAGCTTACCTTTCCCTGAAAGATAGAAATAGTTCAAAAATAAGAAAAATAAGAAAATAAGAATAAGAAAAATTCCTGGTTTTTTTGATGCATGTTATTTTTGCTAGATTCAGCTTATTGAGTTCTGAACACAGTTTAGAAGTTGTAACTAAAATATTTTTTGTAAGAGTATTATTGAAAGCACTGCGTAATTTGAAAGGATGAAAAGTTTAACAAACTAAGCTGGTTAAGTTATTGTTCCAGGGAGGGGAAAAAAAAAAGGTAATAAATCTGAACCATCTCTTTGAGGCAGAAGCTGGTCCCAAAAGTCCTATGACTATTGCCCAGAAGTGGCACTCAGTTCTCTGTGATCGCTTTTTCTAAGGCTTTGCACAGTAGTATGGGGAGTGGCTGTTCATTGAGAGCTGCCAAATCACTTCTAAACTGTGTCGTGGGATCTTTCTTTCAATTAAAGAATCCACTTCATGGGAGTGGGCTTCCTCATGGCCTGTGGATGGGGCTCGCTGCCCAGACAGCACCAGCCTGCCACATATCTCAGTGCTTTTCCAGAGATTACTGCTTTTCTCTGGGGAGTGAATTGAGCATTGGTATTGTTTCTTTCCCTCAAAAAGCACAAAATGATCCTCTTGGGCACAGTGGGAGTCAAATGCCCATGTTTGTTAGCAGAGGACAACAGCTTGAGGCCTGGCTGTACGTGTGTACAGCCATAGACTGTTGGCTTTTGAATGGAAAATATAATAAAGCTGATGGGGAGGCAGAAGAGACTAGTTGAAGGGACATCACCCCATTACTCTGGACTTCAAGTGACTTATCAAAATCAAGTGCAATCGTGTGAGCATAGCGTGTGTGAATTCACATTACGCAGACACAGAAATACATCAGCTGCACAAATGATCTTATAAGTCTCCGTAACTGCTAGGAAAGTGTCTGGATGACAAAGCCCCTCACATATGTCTGAGTTTTGCCCAGGGGACCACAGACTGACTAATGAACTTGTCAGTAAGGCTGGCAGTGCTTTACAATTACAGCAGAGGGAGAGTTCCTATCCAGAATGCTGTAATGAGCGTGTTTTGTGTTGGGTTTGTGTTTGGCATAACACCTGCACTGATTGCTCCTTTTATTTCCATGCCCTTTGCAGACTTTTGTGTTGATAAAAAATCTTATATTTCCAAAATTAACCAGCAGCCAGGCATTATTAGATTTTTTCTCTTGCAAAATAGTTTTATAAATGAAGACGGTTCAGGTTACATTGGGGGTTCAGTATAGATCCTTCATCTTGAAAATTGCTTTAGCTGATGTTGGTTGCTGCATTCCAAATCAAGTGTCATGTTCTCAGTCTTGTCTGTAAGTCTTACACCATACTTCCCTCCCATGCCCAGGATAGACCCACGAATCTTGGTCTCCAATATCCTCCTGCTGTCTAGAAAATGATCATTTATTTTACTATTTGTGAGACAAATCCCTATTAAGCAGATGTTCCCTGGAAAAAGCAACTGTTTTGTCAACAATTCAATGACAGAAGTTTCTTCTTGGGACCCAAGTCCTTGATTTAAACACTTTGAAAGACCTATTCTGAAGACAGTGAAAATTCTGTGGTACATAACTCATGTGGCCCATTTTCCTATGAGAGGGGGAAAGCAAAGCAAAATTAGTTTGTTTGATACACATTATGAGAAAAAGTAGACTTTGTAAGGAAGCACTGCAGCTGGCAAGTATCTAGTCATTGCCATTCAACAGAGGCACCCTATGTTTTCAACACTGCTCTCCTGTGCTGACAGGTTCAAAGGTCCAGTGGTACCTAATCATAGGAACCAGTGGGCAGCCACTGGTAGGGGAAGGCAGACGGCAGTGCAGAGCCTGTCTCTGGTGAAGCTAGAACGAAGCCGAATCCCTGCTCAGAAAAGCTATTTATTCTGTGTTCATTATGGAACTGAATCACAAAGCTCTGCCCCTGGGTCCCTGTTGTTGCCTGAAATCAGTGGTTCACCAGGGGAAGTCCTGTCTCTCATGACAACTGCCATCTCAGCTGGCACACTGCAAATTGAACCAGGGAATCACTGCCCCTAAAACCACTAGTTATCACAGCTTGTGTTGGCACATCAGCCCCATGCAGGTCCATGTCTGGGGAGGAACTATGTGCTGAATAATCCCCCTCTGAGCCAGGAGTTGCAGGAATCTACAAGGAAATGTTTTATTTCACACGGTGTCAGGGAAGCTGGGAAAATAGTCAGGAAAAGGTCAGCTCTGAAAAAAAAGCTTTTACAGTCTCAGCCTCGCAAATGCTGAAGAAACTGCACAGTCTGAAGCACTAAACTGTCAGAAATTCATGTGTACTTTTAAAGGTGCTGGCTCTGTGGGAGGCGTGTGTTCATTCAGCTGGTCACTGCACAGCCTGCAGCATGTTTGAACTCTTGGTCTGAAGTGTCCTGCAGATACCTGGACAGAGGGGCTGCACTGAAAAACGTCAGTCCTTTCTAAAATAGGAAAAAAAGGAAGCAGTGTGGGAGAAACTATGATTAAAAATAGAGTGTTTGCCCCCTCAGTACAAAATACAGGTAAAGATAAAATTCAACACGCCCAGTCTTTCTGCATCTCTATCCACATTTTTTTTTTAGTTCACTTCATTAAATTCCATGGTTCATAATAGAGTTAAATTTGTCCCTAAAAACTGGTTTGTCCTGAGAAATCTGCTGTAACTAATAATGCATTTATGTTCACATTACTTGTTTTAAAATGTAAGTGGGATTGGGGAGTTTCATTGTGAAGCTTTTTCCAATGAAAAGTGGTTTTGGACCCAAACAAGGATTTTTAAATAATAACAACAACAACAATAATAATAGCATCATAATAAGATTGAAATTTTTATAGTTTTTCAGAAGGATAAAGGGGAGATAACTTTCTTGCAATAAAATATCTACTTCTTTATAAATATATTTGATCTTAATTTTGATTATTGGCTTTTTTTTTTGCTGTAGAGATCTTCAATAACAGTGTTTTGTTTCTTTTCTTTTTATTTCTAAAATATGCCTGTTAGAAACTTTATAAGTCCCATTAAATGGGTATTATTCCTTTTATGCTTCAAGGAGAATACTATTGCTGGTTCTTTCGTGTCATTAATTCCACCTACAAATATACATTGTACCCAACTTAGGATCGTGAAAGAGACAGGGATTAGAAACCTATTTAGTCTGACTAAATCCTTTGGACATTTAAAACGGAAAATATTATCACCGTTTGAGTGTTAAATCTACCAAATTTTTGTCTAACCAGTTAATTATTTGCTTGACAGGATCCCTAAATCTTCTCATGAAAGCAGGGAGCTTTGGTAATGCTGCAATCTCCAAACCGGAAATGCCAGCACACGTTGTCATCCAGTGTGCGGGAAAATGCAAAGCAGCTGAGGAACTTTGAAAGGTTTTTTTGTTAGGCAGGCTGTGCTGAGAGGACGGGTACTCCTGTGTAGTTAGAAGGAACAGCTCAGGAAGAGGGAATTAAGGAAAACTCAAGGGAAGTGACCCCTTTGTATAAAAAATGTGTATGAAGACTAGGAAAAAGTGGCTCCAGAAAAAGTGTAAGGGAAGAGAGAAGGGAGTGCCTTGTGAGCTGGCTCATGGCCCAATGGCCAGGGAGCAGCCAGCAGATAAACTCTGGCTGTTGGCTTCCTTCTGCCTCTAAAGCAGCAGGACGGGGATGCATCCCACTGCAGTAACTCGTGTGTGTCCAAAGGCCTCAGTCATCCAAATGTTTCATTTCCTGACAGCAAGAACCCCCCAGACTCCGATGTTTTGGACTGGCTGCTGAGGCTGGGAAGGAACGGGATTTTGTAATGGGAGCATTAAAAAACGTGGTGGGGGGAGGTGATAACTTTGCAGGAGGAAATCAGAAAGGGTAGATCCTTTTTCCTAAAAAAGAAATCCTCGATGCCAGATGTAAATAGGATGGATAAATTCTCTGCTTAGTGGGAGACATCTGACTTTGTAAGATTCCCTCCATCACTCCTAAGTCAGCAAAAAAAAAAAAAATTTTCTAAAACGTGATAGCAAGGAATCTCAGGGATCCTGGGATTGAGAAGCAACCACTCAAATGTCTTTAAAAGTGTTAAAGTTGCCTGGCACTACTGTGGTTTTAGATGGTCTTCTAGATTATTTTTTTAAGTGACTGTTTTCTTCTATCTAAAATGGGGTGTTAGTAGCTATTTTTAATTTACTGTGGCTACCTTGACTTTTCCAACCAGCAAGGTGAGGGTCAAGCAGACTCTGAAGGAAGGATCTTCTTTGGTCAGACAGTAAAGGGCAAGGGGGCAGAAGCCAAGGGACAGAAGAAAGAGCAGAAGGATCCATGACCAATTAAAATGAGGACATCTCACCACAGTTATTTACCTACCTCTCACAGCAAATCTTCCAGTCACCTCTGCAGGACACATGATGTTTAAAATCTATGAAGTAAAAGTAACTATCCCATCTCAGTGGCTCCAACTTTTTATAGAAATCAGTTAGTTTGAAGTATTTTCTGTTCAAAATTAAATTAGAAGCATGCTTTTCAAAACAGCTGAACTACTGAACATCTCAATATGATGTTGCCACACACATGCATGTGTTTTCAGCATGCAAGCTGGCATTATTCCCAGCCTTCCTGAAACCAGTGGCCCACTTCTGGGTATTTTTTCCCTTTAAAATCCCACCTCGATTCACTGCAGTGTTTTGAATTTCCAAATAATACAACAAGCTTTGACAAGGGTAACATCCTTCCTACACGTCTTTCATCAGAATGTGATATAGGACTAGCAGGAGACACATGTGTAAGGAAGGGGGAGGAAAGTAAGGGAATACATCACTATCTTCTCTGTACGTGCTTTTCAGCTTTAGGTATTGTGTGGTTCTGTGTCTATTTAAATATCAATCTGCATGCACGGAAATATGGACTGACAGAAATATCTATCTTGCAACTCTTTTTCTTCCCTTTCTACTTCTGAGATGATTGAAGAATTTCAGGTGTGTGAAGGCCTCCTTGAGAAAACAAAACAAAATACCAGGGTATAGCTTTTGAAATGGAAACACACTCAACAGCAGGCAGAAACCCAAATTCCTTTACTCTGCAGTTTCCAACACAGGAAAACAAAGTTCTGGATTCAGGTGTGCTAGCATAGTAGAAGTCTGATGTATTTCAAGATCAGAATTTTTGTTTTAATTTTGTTTGTTTGTTTGTTTTGGGTTTGTGTTTGGTTTTGGGTTTTGTTTTTTTAATTCCTATATGTTTTGCACTCCGTTAGGCAGATGATGGTTCTTTCAGGGCTGTGGAGGGTCATGGGTGTTGCTGAGAATGAATTCACAGGGGTAGAATAAAAAAGGGATGTAGCTCCCTCTTTCCCTACTAGTGCTGCCTGATGAAATACATGTGCTCCTGATCACAAGACAAGAGAGGTATTACACTGTTATGCAGCCGAAACCTCCATATTTGGGCTACATCTGGCCCAGTTTGTGAATTGCTCATATTTTAAAGAAAATAATTTGTTTCATTTTTCAGATACATCACTGCAGATGTGAAAAGCTGGATTATGTCTGGATTTCTGCAGTAGGATTTCCTCTCTGCTCCTTTGTGGAGACAGAGTAGAAATATTATCCCCTTTTTTCTCTTCCCACCCTGCCCCAGATCTCAGAGTAAGTAGGTACTTAACAGAAGCAGTTAGTGTTTTAACTGTTAATGAGTTCTGTTGACCAAAGAGATTATTAAACAACACACGTCTTGCTTGACAATAGTTTTTAAATAAAAACAGTGCATAACAATCCTCCATGTTTCTGAAATATTTGTGGAAATTCAGAAAAAAAAAGTGAAAATCCACTATATATTCATTTTTTTAACCTACCGGGGCTGAACCAGAAGGACAAGAAGAGTATTGGAAATGGAGAACACTTGTTCTTTCCTTACAATCCACACTGATGGAGGTAATTACTGGGAGAGTCTTTTCTGCCTTCTCCACAAGTAAAGATTGTAAAATCAGGCATCAGTCCTTGAGGGGATGCTAGTGAGGAATAAGGATTGATGTTTGGATTGAAATCTCTGTAAATGGCAGCTTGTCATTACATGATGTGCATTGTTTAATATTTTGTATATGCCTCCAGAGGCTGCAAGAATTTGACATTACTTGGAGTAATGAGTGAGCTTTCCAAAGTAGATTACATGAAGTACAGTATTTCAGGCTAATTTTGAGCACTATGTTTACTTTGGAAGCTCTTTAAATCCACTCTAAAATGGTTAAACTAGATCTGTCTGACAAAGCATTTTAGGCTTTCTGAAGTAGAATTACATGAGAACTTGCTTTTACAAAAAGTCAAAACAAAAATGTTTTGCCCTGCACAGAGTCTAAATACTTACTTACTGCAGAAGCAGGAAACAAAAACAGTTCATAGTTCAGACAGCATTTATGCAGATGCTTTCTCTCAGCACCTTCTTTCAGGAGAAATCACCCCAAGAAGTCGGCATTGCTTTTTAAGTGAGATTCCCAGAAAAAAAAAGAGTATTTCTGGTTACAGTGTTACACTGCCAACAATGACTGATGGCTCAACCAGCCACTAAACCAGGGACTCCAGATGAAGGCACTGGGACTGCTGAACTTCCTTGGCAGCTTAGAAAAATTGTTTCCTTCTATTTCCAGGTTGCGTAACTTTTCCCTTTTTTTTTTCTTTTCTCCCTCCTCTACCCTCCCCATCAATAAAGGTTAAACGAGTCCCTTACTGAAATGTTAGGAAATGAAAAAAAGTTAATAATGTAGATCAGCTTTTGACTTTTCCAAATTACTTCCTCTCTCTAGGATGCACCTACTATACCTGATCCCAGCTCATAGGCTGTGTTGGCACTGTGAGGTGGGTAAGAGCACTGCATGGAAGTGGGAAGGAGTGCTGCATTGATGTGCCTGTTGCTCTGGGTGGTGATCAGGATTGGGGTTGGCTGCACAGCAGAGAGGTAGAAACCAGAGCAGCTAGACCTGGCTGTCAGGCAGCCTTTTGTCAGTGCTGACAGCCTTTCCTCTCATGAACATCAAATTAATTCAAGCACTAAAATAAATCTCAAATCGAGCCATGGCTGATAGAGAATACACAGCACGTCCTGTTACCTTGTATGCACGTCTGTCTCCTGTCTCTGCTAGAAGGGCTCCTTAACCAGCTCTCTGTGAGCAAACAGATGGGAAGCAAGCTAATCTAGCAGTCTTCTTTCCCTCTGGTACCTCAGCCACTCTAGGCTGTGACACATGGAGCCTGCCAATGGTGGGATTTACATAACAATTTAATTTGAAAGAAAGAGGACATGTATGTTTCTGGCAGTTGTGCAATTAGTGTAGTTCCTCAGCAGACCCACCACCGTTCCTTATGCTTCTTATAGAGAAACTTAGAAATGACAGGCAGGTTTTAGCAGACAGTGGTTTTCCAGGGCAGAAGTCAAAGACCTTGCTGGAGTAGGTAAAAGCTCATCCAAAATAAGAATTTAGCTTCATTTTCTGCCTTTAATCTTATGTGAACTTTGATTCCCACACACAAAAGTTGGATGTGCCCTAAAAGCAAGCTCAGGGACAAGGATATAAATGGGGAATGTGATCAGTGGACTCTTATTCGTGGATTGGCTGCATATTGAACATACTGATGGGCAGTTCTAAGTTGTATTAATTCTATTTTCATGTCAAAGTTTTATGCCTTTATGGTATTAATATAATAAATAGAAATACTTCAGAAAAATTGCAGTAAACATTGAGAGAGGAGAAGGAAAGGCCTTACATATTTCAAAATTTCTTCTAATTTTTTCTCTTCTTTATGCCAGCACTTTTTCAGGTGTGCTGGACAGTGTGGGAAATATCTACATCTCAAACTTTGTAAGAGGGTAAGGAGGAAATGAAAATGAAAGCAGTAAGGCAGAAAAAGCATCTACTCTAATTCTGAGAAACTAACTGAATTAGAAGAGCTACAGCTTTGCTTTCAGCCTGCAATGGATTTACCTTCTCTGAAGTCAGGGCAGTGAGTCCTGACAAGCACCAAGCCCCCTGGAGAAGAATAGACATTTTATACTTCAGAAACCTGTGACCATGAAGGTGACGTACACTGATTACTGTTAGATCCCTAGTGCTCACCCAAGACTGAGTGATGATGAGGTGCTTTGCTGGCCTGGAATGACCACAGGTAACAAACAAATACACCTGCATTCAATCCATTTCAAGGCATTTGGTCCTGAGAAGTTCTTTTGGGAAGGCTAAAGAGAAAACACAGAAGTGTCTCTGTGTGTAAGTGCTTTCATCGTATCTCAAGTTGACAAAACCCCCTTTATTTACACCCAAGTCATGGTTCAGACTATCCCGAACTATCCTTGCCATCTGATTCCATTGAAAGAATTACAGGATGGAGGGTAAATTTGGCTACAGATGAGCCAGGTTTCTCTCTGCTGTTCCTGCTTTCATGCTTTTTTCTTCATCTTTTTTTTTTTTAATTGAATTCTATGGTGAGACTGTGTGCCTCTCTGCCTCTTTAATCTTCCTCTTTGAATTCATTTGCAATGTGATAGATCGAGTTTGTGTTTCAGGATATGTCAGTGGGACCATGGTAATGCATCTCAAATGGTAAAAGTCTGCATCTTAATTGATTACCCATGGTCCTCCTTGGCCACATTCTCTGCCACAAATTCAGCATAAGGGGGCACAGGGAGAAGGGGCTGAGGCGGGGGTGTGGGGGCAGAGGGGAGGTGGGAAGGAAAGGGAAAAGGCACTGAAGAGTTTTAAAAGGATTTGTGTTAATTCCTTCAAGACGTCCCTATGTGATGTTTCTTAGTCAATAGGAGATTAGATTGAAGAGAGGATAGCCACTGTTAATCCTCTTGTATCCATTCCCACAATGGGTATTAATATAGGAACAAAACACACACAAACTTGCAGAGGACTTTTTTGTTGTTGTTCTTTTTTCCTTTCACTGCTCATCAAGGAGAGCACTGAAGATCAGAGCCTTTGGTCTCATTTTTCCCAGGAAAGTAGTAGTCAAGGGGGAATGTCACATGAATTCTGGAATACGATTCTCTCAAGTTCCCTCTTCAGTTGCAGACCTCTTGGCCTAGAGCTGTAACCACAACCAGGCAGAATGAGACTTTCTTCTTCCAGCGAGGTTGGAGGTAAAGGGCAGTGATTTAAGGTCTATGTTTCCTTTAAGAGAAGTCATTCAATTCAAATTTTGTCACTACCATGAATCTTCAGGGTTTCTTATAGCACTTTGTTTAGGAAGAAATCTCCTTTGCATTCACTCAGAGTCAGGGTGAATACTAAGGAATCTTTCTGGTCAGCCAGAGCCAGGTGTCTGTGAGCCATTCCAATTCCTGTTTGTCCATCTGGCTTGTTCTCTCATCTACCTCTTTGTTAATGAATATCTGGCTTATCTACATGCTAGAAACAAGGGGAAGCACTAGTGATTAATAACTTGTTCCCTCCTCATGCACTAGTTGCACAAGTTTAAGTATCTTCAGGCCTTGCTTGAAACGACCTTAGAGAACTCCTGTATTCTTGCTGTCTTATGCATCTTCCCCAGAGTAAGAATATATGTTCTAAAATAGGTCACTGCGCACACCTTTTCTTAGATAGCAGACCAGCAATGAAGAGGGGACCAAGTGAAGAGGACAGTGAACTGTAGAGAAAGAAGAGTCTTTTTTTATTCCTTCATCTCCTATTTTCTTTTTCCTATTGATAAAAGAAAAAAAGAAAGGGAAATTCATGAAAAATTAATGCAAGATGCAAGCCTGATCTTTAAATAGTCTCTGCTTAAATATGGACATCCTGACTCTTGATGGCAAGTTCCTTATGTTCTGCCAGTATTAACCTTTGAGGAAGACTGAGGTTATGATAATAAGCATTTCTATAGTAACTTCTATCTTAAGGTACTGAAATGATTCACTAGCACTGGTCTAACCTTGGAATAACCTTCTGAATCAGTTAGTTAAGAGTTCTACTCTTTTACATACAGAAAAGCAGTGTTGCAGAGCATTGAAGCAACTTTCCCAAAGTTGTTCATAGCCTGTGGCATAACTCAGGACCAAGGCACAGGTCTCTAGGCTCCAAAACTGGTGCTTTGAGCACAGGGCCACACTCCTTAAAACAGCCCACTACCGAGCAAAGTGACAAGTGGGACTTTATTTCTCATTTCCAGTCAGCACTGTAGCAGTGAAGAGTCTCTGCTTTTGGTCAAGCCTTTTCCCTGCAGGAAAATAAATAATCCATCTGCTGTTTCTGTCTGACATGTCATCTAACATGCACAGCTCAGACATCTAAAACACAGGTGACCAGAAATAGAATCTGTTTTAATATATAATTGTCCAATTTCTTTCAAGATTCTGGAAAAAAATATTCCCTATGACACACAGGAACTTTAAGCAGGTTTCATAGGCACCACCTGTCATTTTCAAGCAGAAGATTGATAATGCCCAGCATCAACTTTTTCCACAGTCTCTCTCCTTTCCTTTTCTCTCCTAAAATTTGTTTTTATTCTTTACCCCAGTATCTGACTTTGACAAGCTTTCTGTCAGTCTCCAGACCAGCCTGTCCAACATGGTACGTCAACTACCAGCAAAGCATAGATATGCCTTTCTTCCAGTGGGGCATGTGAAGAGCGGGGCATCTCAGGAGTCATCCAACCCACTAGTCCTAGCCTCCTCTGCTCTGCTCTGCTCTGTAGGAGGGGCTTTACTGTGGGAAGGGAGCGTGGATAGTCTCAACACACTGACCTCTGCAGGGTGGGCTCCAGATGCCCCTCTGGCTGCTTGCAACCTTGGCTGAACTTCCTGGTTAGCTCAAACATACAGTAAGGATCCCTTCTTGTGCAATAAACTACAGTGGTTTTATGCCTTTTCTCCCCTGGTACATCTGTGTGAACCACAGTTGGGCAATTCTTCATCATGAAAGTACCAGCCAAGCCTTGAAACCCAAGCCTGTTTTACTGTAGGTAGTGGTGTGTTTTCAGAGACTAGGCAGCAAAGGCATGTTGTCCATAAAAGAAGCAGAAAACAACTCACAACATCAAATTACATCCTGACTGAAAGTAAGCGAAGGCCCAGTTTTCCACTTTCTTTGGCATCTTGTCTTGACAGAGTTCATGGCACCCAAAGCAGCCTTCCCAATAGTCCCAGAGACCTAGGAAACATCAGTAAACTGGACTTGCTGTAATTATTTGGGGTTGTTCTAGCATGTATGCTCAACTCTCATGCCTTCCCTTTGCCTTGTCAGACCTTTTATCTCCTCCTTGTTTAATCAGGTATAGTTACCACTTTGCTCCACAGAGCTCAGATATATTTCCTTTCAGGTGCAGCTTTAGTGAACAATAAATTTGACTTCAGTCACCCATAGCACTCTTAACCAATTTAAGCTCCCTCTTCCCTAAATTCAGGGGCTACTCAAGGAAAAATTCTCCCCGTCCCCCTCCCTCCCAAACCAAGGTCTCTTCCACACTGATTGATTTCACCATTGCGTCTCACATCCCAGCTGGAGCTGAAAGCTCCACCGGCTGCCATTACTCAGCAGTAATTGCACTGCACTTTTGCGCAGGTTTCAAGCATTCATCATCAGGATGACTCAATAAGGCAGTCCTGCATTGATGAAAGGCCTTAGAGTCTCCATCTCTCTTGCACGTGCGATAGCCATCTTCAGGATAAACTGGTGTGTGGTTGGGGGATGGGAGAATATGTTTTATGATGAATAACTCACTTGCCAAAATTTCTCCTCTCCTCCCTGTTCTCAGGCTGTCTTGAGAACCAATCCTCATAGCCATACATTACTCCCTGAATATTTTCAGTGAGTGACATTCCATGTGTAACTTATCCTTGGACAGTCCTCTCGAGAGCATTCAAAATCAAAGCCGCGTGACAGATGCGTGCTGTGTCTGCTGCGTGGAGTCCAGACTGCAAGACAGGACTTTGGTGCCTCCCAGGAGACCCAAATCCTCTGGCTCCCTCGTGTCTATCTGCTGCTGGCTATGCAGGTTGGGGCCCTTTGGCTGGTCTGGAGCTCTCGGCGTGGCTACACTCATGCCCAGGCTTCCACCTGATGTGCTCCAGCTCCTTCCCAGCTGCAGCCCCATCACTGGCCAGGCACACAGGCAAATCCTCTCCTTCACCTTCTCATTTGTCTAAAAGCAACCTAAGGACCAGATACCACCAGTTACTAATTCACCTCAGAGGCAAACAAGAGGATAGGAGAGAGCTGGTGATGAAATATCAGGTTGTTTCTCTCCAAAGCCATTTCTGCTGCTGCTGCAGAACTGACTGTGCATGTGTGATGGTGGAGGGATTTACAAAAGTATCGACTCAGTGTTGGGAGGGTATTTCTGTTCCTCTGCTGGGCAGGTATAAATGTGGAATAAAGGTCTCCAGAGAGCTCAAAAATCACTTTTCATAACCATTATGTGATATTCCCTTGCAGCTGTCTGGCAGAACATTTCTGCTAACTAAATCACCAGTACAGATCTGGAAGGCAAGCAGAGCATATACCTGCAGGGTCATACAACATTTATTTACCACTTGCAGAGTTCTTTCATTTTGCTGTGGAATATCATTTTTGCAGCTTTGAGAAGGTGCAATAGCCATGCCAGGAGACAAACCCAGAGCCAAGAAAACCAGCACCACCCTCAGCACTGCCATGAACTCTGTCTGTAGCATCCCATCAGCTCTTCCAGTGCCTCAGGTCATGCTGGTCCTGGAGAACAGAGGCATTTCTGACAGCTGAGAGGTGATGAGCGGGAACACATTGGTGGATGAGGATTATCAGATGTTATGGTGGAGTTGCTGAACGAGTGTTCCTCCTTCACTTCTGAGGGGTTTCTTTGATCTCTCTTGTGCAGGTTGTGGAACGCATCCCTATGTATTTTTAGACATTTACACCTACACACCTATATATCAAAATGAGTCTCTGTATATTCATATATGCATCTATATATAGCACCACACAGAAAATCATTACCAGTATGAGGGGGGGAGTTACAAATCTGAAATATATCAGACATGCATGTTTGTGCCAGTGGGATGCATCAAAGCCGGCTGGGAATATAAACAGGCTTTTTCCCCGAGTATCAACACTTTGAAAATTCAGCCTATTTGGCAACTGATACAAAATAAAAAGAAAACATGAGAGTTGCCAAATATTTCAGTTGGAGAAAGTTTAAGGATTTTTTTCCTCCTTTCAAAGCTAAAAATGTAATTGAAAAGGTGATAAACTTTACCTCCTCTAACTGGGAAACACTGTTCTCTCCTAACCATTTCTGTCACAGGCTGTCTGGTACTCTTAGCATCTATTTGATCTGGAGTTTTAAAGGTGTTGCACCTCAAATGTGCCTAAAGGCACAGACAAGTGTACATAGTTCTAAAAAATAAAACTAAATTTCATTATGCACTGTTATGGACCAAAGCATCTTTACAAACCTGGCCTGTATTTCCTCTGTAGGTGGATATCACAAGTGTTGGAGTAACCAATGATTCACTGTATACGTAATCATCAGGACACACAATTGCTTGATCTTACCGCCTCCAGAACTCCTTAGAGACCCGGTCTGGAATTCCAGAGAGGGAGAAAAAACTCATCTTCCAGTCCTCCATTTTTCCAATTTTATGCACTTTAATTGCTAAATCAAATAATTAAGTGGAGGCATAACATAAGAGAAATATTAACCCAATTTATTTTAATTTACTTTGATATAAACAAAAACAATCTAATTATCAGCTTAATTAAACCATTCCTAATAAATCAACAACCTTATGAGCTTTATCTAACACACTGGAGGACAGCAGTTAGTTGCCAGCCATAAGTACAACACAGCATTATCAGCACCAGCTGGGACATCTTATTCCATCTGAATGCCAGACATAGCAAGGTGCCAGTCACTCCCAGATCAAAGGTGATAGTGGTGTTCATTAAGGTAGTCTGTTCGAATTACAGATGGTCAGACAGTAGCCAGTATCTCTGCTTTGCCAAGAGAGGTCGAAGAAAAACATCCTGGTGCGTGTCAAAATGACGCAGCTTGTTACATTCAAAATTCAGATGGAAATGTACTGAGAAATGCTTTCAGGATTAATCACATAACATTCCCAATCTAAAATTTTATGCACTCATGATTCTATAAAGTGACCATTTAACTTAGGGATGCCTTAGATATGCAGATTTCATTAATAGGAAAATCCCTGCATTATCTGCAAACATGCACATGGGCACACACGCAGAGCATGCATCATCGAGTGTCAGAAGTCCTCTTTTCTTGATGCTAGAGTTAGCCTTCTAAAAGGCCCACAAAAAAGCAACCCCTCTAAGGTTTTGGTTTTTTGTTTGTTTGGGGTTTTTTTGTTTGTTTGGTTTTTTTGTTTAGGCAATATATTTTCCATGACTTTCCTCTCAGAGTTTCAGAAAACTAGCACATTGTTCAGAAAATTACTTAGCAGTTTCCTTGAACTACCTGTTTAACACTGATAACTTTTCTTGACCAGATTAACCAGGTGCCAGGTCTGATGATCCTGTGTATCACGGCATATCTTTCCACTTTTTGTGCACAAATCCTGGGATCTGTCCTGGGAAGGTAGAGGGAACACAAACTGTTTTAGGGGCGGTGGTTATGTGACGGGAGCAGCAGGCAGAACCAATTTCAATGGCTAGGGAACAAACGTAGATTGTTGATTTTTCAGAAAGGATGATTTGGCTTATCCCACTTCCTCGTAACTTCTGCTCACCAGTTTCTTGGCAAATTGAAACTAGATGCTTCTAAATTCACCAGCATCACTTGGTATATCTTGCCTTGCCCTGTAGAAGACAATCCCATATGATCACAGGGGAAACAAAAATTCATCCCATCAGACAGAGAAGTTATGGATCTTTCGATATTTCAGATTATGGCTCAATGGAGAGATGCCACTTATTCCAACCTACAAAAGCCCCAGTTCAAAAATTACTTGGGAGTACAAAGCTGCCAAAATGCTGATGCTGAAGATAGTAATTCTGTCAACTCCACACAGCAATTGGTAATCTCAAGAGACCCACAGAACTGCTTCTTGACACTTCAGTGCTTGTTTCCAGCTACATTTTGATCCAAGCAAATTTAAAGCACATATTGCCTTTTGTCACCACTAATATATGGGAGTTTCCCTGTACAAACTTTTATTTTTAATCAAAATTCCCAAGGCACAGACCTGTTTTTGAGTCTCAGCACAGCCTCCAGAACAGACAGGCCTGAACACAGTTGTGTTCCCTTACTGTAACTGGATTAAAATGTGTATTAAGACTTAACAATGATAATAAATTCATTAATAGCTCAGAGTTTGTGGTAAAGGGGCAATATGTCCTAATATAAGACACAAGATGCTGGAAAAAGTAAATGTGTGAATGGGGGAGGAGTTAAGTTTTATATGATGGTGACTTCTGGCACTTTCTAAGACAGACTGTTTGAATTTGAAGTCTTGTAATTCTTAGTGGTGGTGGTGGTGTTATTAATTTTGTTGTTGCTATTATTAATATTTCTCTATGTGCCTGGAAAGCCCTGCAGGGCTAGGGGGGAGTAAGACCTGCCTGAGTTTCACAGATACTTGCAGGCACTGTGAAATGGTAAGACTGAGATTTCCAAATTCCAATCCCAGGCTGGGGAAAAGGAGTGTTCCAAGCCTTCACGCTTCATTGTCACAATCTCATTTGTCTATCCTAGTCCACTTCTGCCTTTCTAAGCAAGTACTGCTACATTTTCCTTTTCCTGATCCTGCACTGAACAGGCTGCCTGGGGTAAATGATTCTGTGATTCTACTGGCAAAAACTTCTCCAAATAAAAAAATATTCTACTGTTCCCATTAGTGATATCAAGAACCCACTGGATCCTACTGCATTACAAAGAGACATAGAGATCTCCCTCTCCTTCCCCCCCAGAAGATAAACCTGACTCATGACAGAACAGGGGTCAGTTGATTAATCTGAAAAGCTACGGTGGTCCCCTCTGTACAACTTGATACAACTGACATATCTCAGGAGGCAGAAAAATGTTCAGAGGCACATTTCCCAGCACAAAAATATGTCGCTGCTGGGAACAGACTGGGAGAGCTGCATACAGCAGTGATGGGGCAAGAGGGATGGCAGAGGACATGCAAAGATCACCTAAGCTTTCCATGGCAGTGCTGCAGGTGGTCACAGTAACCAAAAAATGGTGTCCTTCTGGAATACAAAGCTCAGCTGGACTCTAGCAGTGGTCTCTGTGGAGCTTTCTTCAGCATTATCTCCAGTTCATTCTGTTCCTGGCTGCCCTTGGCACTGAAGGGTTTTAAGGTGATGACTTTCTTGTCAGGTGAAATCTTCACAGCCTGATTGTGAGGCTGGTCAGGTTCCTCCTGCTTCCTCCCACCCTGGAAATATTTCTTCATCAAGAGAAAGCACCTTCCTATATGCATTACAGCTCCTGATTGACAGGCTGGGCAGAAAGTGTAATTTGTAATGTTGAAGTGAGGTTGACAGGAATAAACTCACAGTCTGATTTTTTTGCTTTGCTACTGTGAGATAAACTGATCTGGCTTCTCCATTGTTTTAGCTGTGCAAGAGGAAGGACTTCTGTGTTTTCCCACAGTATGCAGTCCAAACAGGTAAAAGGAGGTTCCACTAGCCAGCAGCCAAAGAAAAACACAAGATACACATGCAGAGAGGATGAACAAGGTTTTAAATAGTAAGAATCTTTTTAAAAGAGCCTTTAGAAAGATTAGTGTTTGTGTATTTGAACCATTATCCCAGCCACGAGGAAGGACCGACAGTAATTTATGATTAATTTGAAACCTTTATCTACAGCCTAAGATTTGCTTCAAGTTTAAGACAAAAGAGGATATGCAGTGATTAAAGGCCAGGGCTCCAGGACTCCAGGGTCCTATACTAATTTATACTGAATTACATTAATTTAGGGTGTATCCTTTAGCCTCCCAATACATCTCCCCCCTTCTGTGTCCCCTTTCCCATTAAAACAGTTCTCTTTCTATCACTATTATCTGAATTACTTATGCCGTCCTCTGAAGGCTACACTTAAAAATATATTAAAGCCTGGAAAGTGCCCAGAAAAAGGGGAAAAAAAACCCTGATGGCAAGGTCTGGATAAACTGCATTACTGAAGGAGCTCATACTCTGAATATCAAACCCCTGTATCATTCCTGAAGTCCTTCTAAGTGATTAGTCTTGGTCTCTCTGGTTTTAAAGGCCAAAAGAGGCTGTTTTGTATGGCAGCACCTTTGCAGAGTCCAGGGGCCCCCCTAAAACACATCAGTGAGATCTAAGTTACTTCTGCAACTACATGTGTGTAGGCAAAGAGCATCTATGAAGGCAAGGGGAGAGGAGTCAGGTTCATGCCTGAATAGAGGTGATAGCAGGGGAATATTTAGCTGCAGGGAGAACACCAAGTGCAGGAGTTACTGAGGTGAGTTCCCAGTGGGGCTGCTCTGCCCTCATGTGACCCACATGACCTAAAGTCTTGGAGGAAGAACCATCACCAAAAGTCCGTGTCCCTAGCTTTTACCATCAGAGGGAATGCTTCTAGGAAAGAAACTTTGGAGTGGTGGTCTTCCTGCAACCCCACAATGATGCCCTGCACATTACCTCTTTTTACAAAGAGCATTCTAAAGGAATCTTTTCACCCTGTAGAATATCAATGCGTTCACCAGAGTTGTCTCACATCTCCTTCCCATTCTTACACCAACATAGTGCATACTCTGTTCCTTCCCTGGCCCTTTCTAGTTTTGGAGCTTAAGGAGACAGAGCAACGTGGGTGGGGTCTGACCTTAACATTTGGAGTTAGGTAGAAATAGTGGAGAGGGCTGGTCATTTTTTAGTGCCTCAGTGGCAGGTGGACAGCTGAGAAGTGTGGGAGCAATGTTCTCTCAGTCTGCCCATTCCCTGGGATGGAGCACTCAGGAACCATGGATACCTTTACCTAGTGGGATCTACAGAAAGACCCCTGAAGATCTTGACCAATTTTAGTTGGACAAAAAACACATTAGCTTAAGGTATGTGAGAAGATGAACTAAGAAAAGATCTGGGTTATGACCTGTTGCAAGGAACTCCTGGTCTTTTTACTTCTTCCCCCTCCTCCCCACCTTGGCTGGACATGGAAAAGTGTCTTCGAAGAATTCTTGCTGCCTCTCAGCTTTTTAGTGTGCCCTCCCCACCCCATCCTCCCTCTCCAGTTTATAAATAAGCCTTTTTTCCCAGTTACATGAATGCTCCTGATTCTGGTAGGAAGTAGAGAACTGGTGTACTTACCCAGGCACTGCCAATTCTGTCTCTCTGTGTAGAACCCTCCAGACAGGGAGGATAGTAATTTCATGTGAGGTCAGGCAGAGAAAGTGAACAGTGAAACTGAGGACAGTGCTGACTAAATAGAAGAAAGAAAGCAGAGTGGAGTGATAGATCATGCTCAGGTGAACAGTGATGGGATAGGGCAGATCTCTGCACTCCTCCAGAGACCTTTGCACAAGCAGCATCTCCAAGCGATACTCTGAACGCTTCTCCTGTTACCAACACATTGATTTCCGCTTGACAGGGAAATTGGGCATCAGAGTTTAAATGAAATGGAGTACTGCTGTTTCCATGGAAATCTCCCATGCCAATCAGAAGAACGGAGGGCACATTGTGATTTGCATAAAAGTAAACCAAACAAGGCTTCTGCAAAGGCAATGGGTTACCTTTTCCATTCAGGCTGAAAATCCCATATCCTCCCATCATCGACTCTCTCTCTCCCCAGCTTTGCTTCAGCAGGGAGACCTCCATCCAACATACAGCCTTTATTTCAGTTGACTGGACTCCACAGAGAGCCTTACTCCTGGAAAACCAGCATTAAATTCATGACAGATAAATTACAGAACTGATATCTTAATCCTATGCCACAAACTACATGCTCCTTTGGTGTATCCAGCTTTTTTATATCAGTTTTGGGGTTTTCCCTTAACCTATGGTTGGTATTCTCCTCTAGTTACAGGTACCTTGTGTGGCTCAGTTAAGACAATATTTTGATATTTTGTGTCCTGTCCTTCCACTCTCCCAAGGAAATGTTAGCTCCTGAAGATGAAATCTTCAGATGTGAAAAAGGAGCAATCAAATATCAGCTTAGCATGTAGTTCCCATTGCATCCTATCAGTGGAAGTGAAAGGATTTGTCTCTGTTGGGCAGCACAGGCAAGGAGAGCTTTGGGTTTATTTTTCTTGTTTGCATCAGCACCAGCTAATCTAGCCTGACAAAACAACAGGCCGTTCATCAGGCTCTAACAGACCAAACTATAGCAATTTATTACCGCCCAAGCACTTGAAGTAGTTTGCATAAATATTTGTGTAACACAAGTTTACCATGGCATGAGTTATTTCCTACCTCAAGCACAGAGACAACATGGAGAATACATTAGCCTGCCTGGAGCTCTCTGTTACCACAGTTGAACCACTTCCATCCTTGAAATAGCTTGGATATGTCTATATCCACATTGTACAGGGTAGGCATTCTCAGCAAAGATCTAAAGCTGCAGATGCCTCAAGTTTGTCCTTCCAGCCATACAGCAAAATCTCATTTCCCAGAAAGAGAATCCTGGGTTTGCTCTGGCAGTGACAGCAGCTCTGCCTTCTTTCTGGCCTGCAACATAAGCAAGGACCACATTTTTCTTCTCAGGCTCAATTCAAAGTCACAGAAGAGGGAAAAAAAATGCAGATTTACTCCTTTTTAAGCTTTTACACATAAGGGAGTTACAAAACTAGTTGTTTCTTTCCCAGTCCTTTTTATCATCTAAGTAGCATCGAGTTGGCTTGCAACCAAACACTGATTTTACCACTACAGTCGTAGAATTCAGTAAACTTGTTTTCCCCAGACAAAGACAGACAGGCTAATAAATGCAGATGAAAGATAAAATGCAGCAGAAAGTGAAGGGATAGGAAAAAAGAATGAGTACTCCTGTCAGAGTGTGGTGATGAATGGGTAGCTATTATTTTCAGGCTCAGGCAGGTATGGGGAATTGACTTGGGACAAGCTGAAGTTGCAGGTCAAGGTCAGTACCTGAGTCAGGCTTATGATTCAAAGTCTGGATCATGATTCTTCCTCACTCTTCACAGCTGACCCCTCAGAAAGCAGGGGCAGTAGGGCAACACTAAATATTAATATTTCAGTTAGAAACAAGGACTGTTTTTTAAGTGGTTAATACATATTAAAACTGCAAAAAACAAAGTGAGGCTACTCTTAAAGGAGGGTGTCCAACTACGCCTATCAAGGATTTACCAGAGCTGGATCCCTGACATCATTGTCCTAGGAATATGTTACAGCTGGAAAAGATAAATTTAAAACCAACAGTGAAAGCAAAAGACTATGTTTCTCGTGACTTATAATCATTGAAGCATTGGTGCTACACGGACACCAAGGTTGGGGAACTACTGCCATAAGGTCGAATACAAAACTCCAGGGCTTATGCTTCAGTTTTTAAATTCACTGGAAACTCAGATTAAGCTCTGCATGGTAACTTTCAGCCATAGAGCTCACACTTTTATCTTAGAATAAAATATTTTAAAAGTCCAAGGAAATGATAGATAGAAAAAGAATAAAAGCTAAGATGAACCGTGCTCTGCTGTCTGTTGACTTATCCTGTTTTATGCATTTCATTATACTGGAAAAAAAATGTGGCTATTTTACAGTCCTCTACATCTTGAGCTGAGGTCACTAAAAAAGAAATGTTCTGTAAGCAATGAACTGTCCATAGCATGATTTTAAGACTTTCTTAAACTTTCATGATAGTAGTCCACATTCCTAAATCCAACTCCATTTCAGTTGACTTGGTTACATCTACATGAATGATCCTGCTATCACAAGAATTATCTGAATCAGTATCCATGGAAAAAAAAAAAAAAGAGTATAACTTGAAAGTTTTCACCTTCCATCTAAAACAGTTTGAAAAAATGAATGGCACCGAAGATTCCCCTGTGTTTGCATGGGGAGCAGGTCAATTTGCTCTAAGTTTACAAGTCTGAAACAAATTTTCAGAGGAGCAAAGGAAATGTGTGTATATTTGTGAAATGAGAAAAAGACTAAATGAAAGTCTAATAAACTCCCAAAGGGAACAAGGAAAGAAAAGACGTTAATGCAATTACTGCTGATAACATTTTGAAAGAGTGTGTGTGTGTGTGAGAGAGAGAGAGAAATTAGAACATCATCTTGGAATCCCTAATTACTGGCATGAAAATTACACAACAAAGATATCCTTATAATGAGAGAAATTAACAAATATCTGAAGTGTTGTTCCATTTAATCCAGAAAATGAGTGCTGAGATCCAAAGTTGTGTGATGTAAATCTGGAAGAACTCCAAAGAAGTCCAGGGAGTTACTCAATCTCCATCATAAGACGGCAGAGATGTGATGCAGTAAGGAAAAGTCCTGTCTGATCTCTCTCTTGGAAGGAGAGAAGCTATGAGGTTGGTTCCCCTTGGTCCCCACACCTGACTGAATGCTGACTAATGTGTGGTTTAACTAATGAGGTTCCCTTGCTTGGATCATTGCCCCCTTTCTGATGTGGTGTTGAGTGAGAAACCTTTACAGAGGTTGTTACTCTTCTGTTAATTGGGAACCAGAGGTAATTAGGGAGATGGGATCACTTCAGTGTTCTGTTAGTAACATAGATAAATCAAAAAAGTAAATGTTAGACATAAGTTAGGCTATTAATTAGGCTGCTGCTGCCTACACAAATCTGTTGTGTTTAACCTGCTCATCAGAGTGCAGAACTCAGACTTTGGAAAAAACCCAGGAATTCTCCTTTTATGAAATGGCAAATGAAATGAAAAGAGAATTTTCCTGTCTCTTAAAATTGCAGTCTGAGTGCTTCTTCCATGCATAATTTCTCCTCATTGTTTTGAGAATGAAAGGCCCATTTTTCTCATGTAGGAGCCTCTCAGCAAAATGTTTGCTAACATAAGCATTCTTTAAGTACAAAATACTTCGGGTATAAGACATAAAGCAGGTGTAAGAAGTTATAAAACTTGTTTCCTTTTCTTCAGTGAAAGAAAGGGGAAAAACACAGTTCTATCCTGCCTCAAACCACCCCTGACGTATGACTATTCTGCTGCAGCCACCTGTTTGGTACTATCAGATGACATGAGTGAGCTCCTATCTTCAGAACATGCTCTGAAGACTCAACTCCAAATTCCATCATCATTTTGGTGATGCAAAGTAATTAATGGGCACACAAAGTGGTGCTTCTTGGGGTCCCTATACCAGCTTGCTAATTCATAGAATTGTACTATCATTTAGGTTGGAGAAGCCTTAAACTCTCAAGTCCACCACTAAACCATATCCCTAAGCACCACATTTACATGTTTATTTGAATACCACTTTCCTGGGCATTTTGTTTCAATGCTTGACAAACCTTTTGGTAAAGAAATTTGTCCTAATATCTAATCTAAACCTCCTCTCATGCAACTTGAGGTAATTTTCTCTTGTCCTATTCTTTATTACATGGGAGAAGAGACTAACCCCTACCCCACTACAACCTCCTTTCAGGTAGTTGAAGACAATGATAAGGTCCCCCCAAGCCTCCTTCTGCTGAACAATCCCAGCTCCCTCAGCCGCTCCTCATAGGAATTCTGCTTCATGCACTTCACCAGCTTTGTTGCCCTTCTCTGGGCTCACTTCAGCACCTCAGTGTTCTTCTTTTAGTGAGGGGCCCAGAAATAAACACAAGATTCGTGGTGCAGTCTCACCAGTGCTGAGCACAGGGTGGTAATCATTTCCCTGGTCCTGCTGGCCACACTATTTCTGATACAGCACAGGATGCCACTGCCCTTCTCGTCCACCTGGGCACACTCTGGCTCATGTTCAACTGGCTATCAACCAACACCTCCAGGTGTGTTTCCGCTAGGCCACCTTCCAGCCTCTCTGTCCCCAGCCTGTGGCGCTGCGTGGGGTTGTTGTGATCGAAGTGCAGGACCCAGCACTTGACCTTGTTGAACGTTGTACAATTGGCCTCTGCCCATCAATACAGCCCGTCCAAATGCCCTGCAGAGCCTTCCTACCCTCCAGCAGATCAACACTCCCATTAAACTTAGCATGATTGCTAAACTTACTGAGTTTATATTAATTTCAAGCAGGTTTTTCCCATTCCAAAATGAATTACTAATTTCAATGACTAGTCCTTTGAGTATAAGTATATACAGATTTATTACTGCAATGCTGGTTTGTTTCATAGTCTTCGCTGATCTGACCTCTTTCCAATGATGGAGACAAAGCAGGAAAAGGCCACCTCCTATCACTTGCTGGATGGGTGGGACTAGAACACCTTATTCTGGTTATAGTGGAGGAAAGTCATTAGCTGGGTGAAGGAAAATAGAGTATACAACACAGAGGTCCTATTAGAGTAACCAACCATAGGAACAGGTAAGACTATGAGATGGTTCAGATGAGAAGCTCAAGGATTATTTATATTTGTTAATAAAACAAAACCTCGGGAAAGGAATCAATTGTATATTTTACATTCTCTTCAGTTTTTATCAGAGTTGGATAAGGTTGCCATTTTGCTACATACTGGTCAAAGCAAGCTTTATCTGAAGTTTTCATCACATTCAGAGCCACAACAGAGTAAAACAGACCTTTTTGTACTTCAGAGAAGTTCTTGGGCAAATATACCCTCATTTCCTTTAGATCTAACTTCTTAGAATTCATACAGCGTCCTAGCATGGGGTGGCTGGATTTCGTCAAAGGTTTCTTTCCCTTAAGGGTTTGTTCTTCCCCTGATGAGCTCTTGTGACTCCCACTGACACTAATGGGAAGCAATGCATGCCTGAGGGACAGCTGTGCCCCTTCTCAGTGAGAAAGGAGAGAGTGGGAAAGGAACAGAAGGAAAAACAGGGCTTTGAAAGCTGTCTAATTATAGGCTGGTGTTTTAACCGCTCCACCAGCCAGTGCGCGTAGTGAGCATTTGGCAGAGTACAGCTTTGTTTTTCTTGTTTAGAGAGGAGCATTTGAGAGATTGGTGAATGTGTGGGGAATAAAGCAGAGAGAAAAGCCCACCCCAATGGTGAAACGTAGATACAGCTGCTAAAGGGAATCCAGTGGTGCATTACCAGCAATGAGGCTGATGCTGTGTCTCTTTTTGTGGGTGGGTGCTCATCACTTTCCCAGGCAACATTCTTGGCTTCCACTAGACTGAGCAAGCATGCAACTACAGGAGTTTCCATAAAGGAACCTGAAGAGTTCTACAGTGATCATCTGTGATGAGTTGTATCCCTCATGTGGTAAGTTTTACTGCACAGAGAAGGCCTTTGCCTTTCTCCACAGATGACCTAAACAGGAGATTAATAACACCAGAGGCACACTAGCTCCCAATAAGTAATAGATTTACTCATGATTTTTGTTATGGAAGATTCAAATTGAGTCCTCATGGGCAGCTCACTAGGAGGAGAAGGGGGTGTGTGTATGAAAATAGAGGAATAAAGAAATGAATAACAGTGAGATTTCACAGCACAAAGCACTGCTGTGTAGTGCACCTGAGTGGTCATCCACATGTGCCCACAGTGCTATGGTGATCCGTTCTGCTAGGTCGTATCAAAGTGGTGAAGAAGTGATTGTGTCCACTTCCAGGAGCCCTTTTTCCCAACCAATTATATTGTAGACACAATGTCCACATAACAGAACGCAAAGTCAGAAGACTCTGCAGATATGTCTTTTGTTGCCTTTAAGTAAATAAATCATTCTCCCCTGTTTCCCTTCTGTATAACTCTATAACCAATTTCAGCTTGACTAAAATGCACATCAGTTCAAAGAAAAGCAGTTTAAAAACAGTATCCTAAAATAGATTTCATTTTCATTCAGTGCCGATGCTAGTCCTCCTTACTGGTTTCTGCTTCAGTCTCAGTCAGACCTGGCCCCCTCCCTATACATCTGTTTAACTTCTTCACTGCCAGCCACAATTGCAAAGTGATCTTCCAAGAGGTTGTCTTTGCTGCTTAGGGGAGGACAGTTCACTCCATGCAGAAGGGATCCCAAATTGGCCAGCAGGGAAGAAAAGGATAAGAGAGCCATTTATAAGATTGCATCTACCTGTCAGCTCATTCCCCTGCTTGCAATATGGGAAACCCAGAAGGAAAAAGAAGGAACTCCTAAATCTGATGATGCAGCTGTTTGAGCCTGTTTGGCCATAAGCCCAGCGAGAACTTTAAATGGTGCATTAATTTCTACTGTGGAGGCAGAAGAATAAAAAATATCCATATTATGGTAAAGGTTGCATCTGAGGACTCAAGGGAGATTGTTGAGTTCATACGCTTGACCTGTCAAGGGTTTGTGTACCTGCATTTGCACAGCAAATACTGGAAAAGAAACATGAAGGATGAATCCCAGGAGAGGTATCTCATAGCACACCAGGGTTCAGGTCTGTATTGAAGTTCTCACGTCTTGGAGGACTGAAACAATCTAACAATACAGTTACTCTACATTTGATAAAAGATGTTCTAAAATTTTTGGAGGCCAGGGTTAGTCTGCTCCTATGTGACTGAAGAGAGCCAAAGGCCTGAGGAGCATGTGCAGGATGCTAAGAGGCATCTGTGAGAGGTTCCCCACCCTGTCCCTGTGCCAGCACAGCAGGGCTACTCACCAGAGTGTGGGTCTCAGGCATGAAATTCCTCAATTGTTACTGTTAGACCTTCCTCCAACCCACTACACCATCCAAATTATTCAAATTGTAGTGGTGCTTTGCAGCATTAGGTTTATGGTTGGACCCAATAATCTCAAAGGTCTCCCTCAGCCTAAATGCCTCTATGATTCTGTGATGCGGGAAAATGATGGTGTGCCCGAGGGTATTGATCTCTCAAAAGTGCTGGGACTGTGCTCAGATCTTGAGAGGTTGGGGAAGGTTAGGTTGGCATGTTGGCTTGTCTAAATACAACCCCTCTTTTGGAAACACAGTTTCAGTTACTTCTTCTCTAAAGGTGACTACAAAATTTATAGAAAAAGCAAACTTCATAAACTTGTGAACTTGTTTCAAGTGAAAGGTCCCAATAGCCCTGGAGAATTATTTTCCTATAGTAGATACTAAAGTCTACTATGTTTTTTATTATTTCATTGCCCATCAGAGGGCAAGTAGGAAATGAAATCCCTGGAGTCAATGCAGTATTTGGACTCCCTATTCAAGTAAACAAAGTAAAAATATTTTCTCATTGCATTTTAGAAAGCCCCAAACAAGAAAAATCAACTCTGTATATAGATGTAACAGGGGGATTTTGTGTGGCATTCTTATGGTATGGAGGAGATAATACAGGAACAAAAAGTGTGCATGGGAGTAGTCAGAACCCTGAGCAGAGAGTGTTCTGAATTACCTTTGCAATTTTTTATATCTCCTGCATATTTTATGCTCTGTGCAGGTTCCCTTTGCTGTGTGTGATTCCCATGGAAAATTCCAACAGAGTTCAGCTCCACAATGGTGGCTATTGCTGTGGTGCATATCATCTTTGGTCTTCTAAGTGCTAGATGAAGAGCTACCAATTCTTTGTATGCAGTGATGAGGTTATGAAAATACTCTATTTCCATCTGCCAATTTTCCAGTTTTATGGATGGCTCAAAGAATTTTAAGGCTGCTGACTGTTCTGCTTCATGACAAAGTATTATACACTGAATTTCCACTATCTGCATTAATGGGATGTGCAGGTACTACATGTAAATAGCAGGTGCCAGCCTGGAGACATCTCTCCTTCAAAATTTCAAAGAGGTACTTTTGTGGCTCTATGAAGGCTTTGAAATCTCAAATGCTGTTTTTTGGTGGTGGTTTTTTTGATAAAGAAAGCTATTTCTGAATCCTCCCATTTATCTCCCCCTCCTTTTGCTTTCTGGAGAATAGCATAATGCTAGCTGGATTGTTATATACAAACTGAAAGTATTCCTTGCTTCTTGGTAATGATGTAGCTTCCTATGCACTCCCTGGGGCTGTCAGGGGTCAGTTTGTACTGTTTGCAGCTTGTCTTTTCCCAGGAAGGCTTTCCAGGAAGACAAGTTCACTACAGGAAACTGGGAAATCTGAAGGAGTTGCTACAACAGATGTCAGAGCAATGCCTGAAGAGTTTTTCTCCATAGGGGATCTGTCTTCAGGACTTGAAATAGTCCTTTAAGACTTTAAGAATGCCTTTAGCCTGTCCTTAATTCAGTTTCTCATTGATGTTGTATGCCAAGAAGACTGCATTCCTAAATCTTGTACATTTAATACTGTCCAAAGATCTCATGGGCTTTACAAATTCTCAGAGGTAAACACAGGGAACTGCTGTACAATGAGTAGCTGAGCAGTCTGTCCTCACACCTGCCTCTGCTGTCACAGAAAGCGTGCCCTGCAGAGCCCTTCTTCCTCACCATCTCTGTCTGAAGTCTGCACATCCTTGTCTCAATGCTGACCATCTCTTCACCTTCCACTGGGGTTTAAAAGAAATCAAGTGGACAGGGGGAGAATAACCAATGGGTTGTAACTAAAGATCAAGACATTTGCCAAGTGAATGGACACCAACCATCATTTGCTCTGCTATGGCAGCAAATATGTCTGAAAGCAACTTCTTGCTGTGCATCCATCCCACACATGGGTCTAGGAGAATCTTTGTTCTCTCTCTGTCTTTACCTATGCCAGAACGGTATTGTGCTATTATTCCACTCCTGATTTTGCCCTGTAGGTTGCAACACTGATTTAACTGTGCATATGCAGACTTGTTTCTCACCTAAGCTCTTTGTCAAGGTGAGAGAAGCACATTAATCTATTATATATATATATGTTAAAAAGTACTTTTGGAAACTAATCCTGGGTTCTTTTATTACTTTTTTTTCTTTAAGAAAAAAAAATCCTTTTTCAAAATTAGTCATGGGCCAATCCAGATGGCAAAATTGTCCTAGTTACAATAAAGTTAATAGTACTATAGCAGTTTAAAAGACATAGAGAGGTGATTCTGTAGAGTCAAGATGTTAAAGAGCAGACCTGTCCAAGTAGTTTGCAAAACACAGAGGTAGGAGACTAAATAATTGACCAGTACATCTTCCTAATATAGAATTGTTCTTGGTCCATTAACTAATACTTTATTCAAGTAGTTCCAAGTGATAGGGTTTCTACCATTTTCCTCATCATCTCCTCACAATTAAAACAAAAAATCCTAATATAATGTCCCTGGTCTTCAGTACAGGTTCAATTTATTCCCAATTTCTGCTAGGGTGTACCAATGGTAAAGAGACCTCGAGCTTTATGTGTGATCTTGCATCTCTTCTCAGATATTTCTTACTCTTAGGAACTTTAGAAGAATTGGTTTTTTCATTCTCACTATATCATACAGTTCTTTTCCAACTATCATACAGGATAGATTTTCCAACTCTACTTTAAGTGAAGGAAACAGGCTCTAAAAGTGAATGTTGGACCCTTTTAATGAAAGGCAGTTTCTGAAACAGAGAACAAATGCTAGACCATCTTCTGAGATTCAAGATGTCCAGCTAACCCACACAGCAGCAAAAGTAATCTATTAACAGCACTAGGTCTGGTCCCAAACAGGGTCCTTTTCCACTGAGTACCTTTTGGTCCATCAGCCCCTTTAAGTGCCTTCCCCACCAGTCTGCTGATTTCACCCACAGTCCACCATCCCTTCTAAGCTTCACTTGATATTGCTGTTCCCTTGATTTCTAGTTTCCAATACTCTTCCAGTATTTCAGATAACTCCCTGCCCTACCATCATCACCTGAGTTTCCCTGAGTCAGATCTAATTGTGCTGTTATTGTTTGACTATTCTTCTCATTCTTCCTCAACAAATACTGAGGCTCCTAATCCCACAGCAATAAGAAAAGAAAGCAAACAAAACCATATTGAATTGAGCTTCCTTCCCAAATCCTAGGGACATGCTTGGAGATGTCTCAATTCCCTTTTCCAGCTTTATAAACTGCGAGACATAGTCATTATCATCTCAGAGCTGAATCTATGGAAACTGCTTCTGGAGTTTGCTTTAGCTGTGCTCCCCTGCCTCCTTTCTTTTCTTGACTCTTCACACTCACCAGAAGCCAAAGAAGGAGGTGATGATAGTTGCTGAGCACTGGAAAATCACCACTGGCTCTTTGCCAGCTGCTATTCAGAAAGCCCAGCCTCTTCCACCACTCCCTTCTGTCATTACTTGTCCTCTCTGGTGTTTACACCACAGGTGTTGATACCAGTGGTAAATATCATAGGTGCCTCATTATCAATTCCCTTTACATCAGAGGCTGCCATGAAACAAAACCTGGGAATTGAGGGCAATTCAGGAACTTAGGTGATGTCACTGAAGAGCAGGTGGCCATTGAGGTGGATGAACTGAGGAGAAGAATAAAGCCAGAATGCAGCAGAGGCGTGAACTGGACATCTCCCCTCACTTTGTTCATTGTCTACAGGGTCGCTCCCACTGCTATGTGGCTTTGAAAATAGAAAGTGAGAGATTCTCTACCACTGGAGGTACAGTATGGGGTTAGCCCTAGTTAGAGACCAAGCAAAGGTGAGCTGGGAACCCAATCCACTGAAGCACCTGCAGCCTGGGTTACATTTGCTGTAGCCTGAAGTGTGAGTGAAAGACACAAAACAAGACTCTATTACAGTCCTCATTTCTTTTCCAATGTCGGCTGTAAATGTTTATCATGTAGCTCAGTGCACCCTGTCAGCTAGAAGAGAAAACCAAATGAACCAAAGGAAGGAGGTTTTATTAATGTTTCTCTGATTAGAATGGGT
Organism: Myiozetetes cayanensis; assembly: GCF_022539395.1. NCBI lineage: Eukaryota > Metazoa > Chordata > Aves > Passeriformes > Tyrannidae > Myiozetetes > Myiozetetes cayanensis. The sequence continues at coordinate 52,995,584 of NW_026087521.1, read as the reverse complement.
TTACAGTGGTAAAGGGGTCCAGACACAGGCCCTTGCTTGAGCTAAAACATAAGTTCTTATGCAAGACAGGTGAGAGGAGTATTTATATAAGTGGAAATGCAAGGGAAGAAAGATGGAGGCAAGATTCTAGTCTTGATCAGGCATGTGAAGGTATGGAGAGAAACAGTGACTCTGGGAAACATAAGTCTTCTGGGAAAGTTAATTATTTTTTATTATAGGATGGTTCTCTTCTTCTAGGCTTTCAGGTAAGATTTTTTTTTTTTGGCAAGACAGTGTTTGGTCATTTGACTGTAGTCTGTCTTCCTAGTTTAAACAAGATGAATACTTTGCCTTGTGCATTGTGATGCTGTGGTTTGACAGTTCCAGATGAGACTCAGGAGAGGACAACATTGTTTTCAGCTCTGTCACTGGCCTGCAAGGTGAACTGGCCAAGTCATATAATCAATCTTTGTCTCATTTACCTGCCTTAAAGTGAGGCTAGTAGGAAATAATCTACCTCTTTTTAGCCTGTATTGGGTACTTCTGGTAAAAATATTGGATACAAGCTTGTGTGGAAAGTTCTAGAGGTACCTGGTCATGTACAATCAAATACTTATTTTAATGTAGCTAAGCCAGTAGAGTTGCTCCTCTTTGTCCTGATCACTTGAAGGAACATTTAATAACACTCAGTGCTCAAAGTCCTGCAGATTATAGAATCACTTGAAAAGGACTATTCCTATGGTGCCTTCAGGGAGTCTCAATCTTTGCTGCCTTGGTCTGCTGAGTTCTGCAGGCTGCTGCATCTGTGACAGAGCAACAAAACATCGAAACCACCATGGAGCACAGCATAGTGTAGCTCAGAAGTGCCTATACTGGTTTTGACTCGTTCCAGCAGGAGTTCTTCTTGACCTAATTTTCCCTGCCTTTTTAGCATGAGCACAGCTAATGCCCCTGAAATTTTTCCAATACTTGCACTCAGATATTTTGTGCACTGTGCAGTGCGGTGCCCTTGGCATTTCCCAAGCACACCAGATGCTCTGCAGCACTGAATGGTTATATTTACACTGTATTTTCATCCCAGACTTGAGCCCTGGGCTTTGGTTCCACACACTATGCTATTTTGCCCGAGCTGATCTCAGCTGCCAGGAGGGGGTTCAGATCATCCTGCCTGAGTGTGGCAGGAAGCTCACCTTGCTGCCCTCTCTTCCCTCTCCATCCCCATGCACACCTGTATTTGCTGAAGCAGGGCTGACCTGAGAGGTTTAGGCTGCCTATGCAAGAGACAGGGCACTCAAGCCTGGAATGAGTTTGGGAACTGGAGACAAATCAGAGTTCTCACACAGTTTGTAATGTGGGATAGCCGACACTGTATGGCACTTTTTGGCAGATGCTACACAGAAGGGGCCTGCCTTTTCCAGGTAGACTTACTCCCATAAACATGTACACTCTGGAAACGTAAACTGAGGGTAGAAGAATGGCTTGGGATTATGTTTTCCTTTCTTGTACCATGTGCCTCTACTTCTCTCTCTCTCAGGTGACTGCTATTTCTCTTTGTAATGCCATGCAAGAGAAGCCCACATGCTGGGCATCAGATGGAGATTATATGGATTCACATCTCAGCAATTTATCTTTTGCTGGCTTGTTTGAGACTCAAAGTACCAATCTGGCTTTTAATACCTCAGGTACAACTAAATTTGAAGTGACTCTGAGGAATAGCTACACAGATTCATAAAGCTTTTTACATGGCCTCAGATTCAATATAGATGGATGTCTTTATTTCTTTATTCCTACCTGTAAAAGTCATCGAGTATGTAGGTGGACACCTAGTCAGGCTTTTGAGTTGTATGGCTGGGATCTGTCCCATTCCTCAGAGGCTTGACATCTGCAGAGGAGTAAATGTGCTTCGGTATGGATTTTGTACATAGACTTAAAGCTATTGGGGAAAAAAAGAATCAAGAATAGATAATAATTTCAGCTGGTGTTATTATGAGAAGCCCAGAGCTAAACAGTCCAGTTTCAATATTGGGAGCAGCATTTAATCATCTCATTTGTGTAGTCACCAACCAAACACATATTCCCTATCTTAAAAACTCTTGGAAAGGGGAGGGGGTGACAATGGTGTGATCTGCTGTAATCACCAAAAAAAGTACATAATTAAACTGCACTTCAGAGCTGATGAAGCAAAACTGGAGCACCCAAACTGTGCTCATTTGGTGTCTGAATCACCTGCCTAGACATGGATATAAAGTGTCTTGTGTAGGCAGCTGCCGTCTTACTGCTGCAACAGGGATCCAGTCAGGGCACACAGGGAGCTGAATTTCACTACCCTTGTTTGAAAGTCAGTAGCTGGTAGCTTAAAACAGTCCTAAATCCTGTCATAGAGAAATACTCTTTAATGTGTGCTTGAGAGAGTGAGGAAACTAAAACTTTGAGGGCTTCTTTTTTTTTTCTTCCTGGTTCTTTCCTAGTGCTAGTTATAGGCACTGAATGTGTATGTAGGCACACAGTCACATGCTTTCCCCTTAAAATGAGGGTATAAAAAGTATGGGAAGTTCTCCTGGTGCATGAAAACTCAAAAAGAAAAAAAAAAAAGAAAATAAAAGAGAGAAAGAAACAGAAAATAAACCACTTTTAATAACAGCAGGGCTGTATTTTCTTCATTGCTTGCAGCTTGGACTTCAGGGCTCTGGGTTGGTTACTTAATGGTCAGGAGCACAGATGCTTTTGCCTCAGTTCCTGCAGTAGGAGAGATGAATGAGGAGAGGATGAGGAAAACCATCTCATCAATAGGTGGTTAAAGGATTGGTGCCACTGGCAGAATTTTGGTTTTTCAACCATGGAGCAAATTCTATGGTACCTAGTCTGCTACAGTCAGATGGGCTTCATCTTTCTAGCAAGGGCAAAAGGATTAGCCCATAAGTTGTCGGGGCCTATCAGGAGGGTTTTAGACTAGGTTTGAGGGGGAAGGGGTTGAAACCAGGCTCTCCAGAGATGAGCCTAAGGATGGAAAGCCAGAGTTAAGAGTAAAATCAGCAACCCAGCTGAAGTGCATGCACACTAATGCACAGAGTATGGGTAACAAACAAGAGGAGCTGGAAGCCATCGTGATGTAGTCACCATCACGGAAATGTGGTGGGATGAGTGGCATGACTGGAGTGCTGCCATGGGTGGCTACAAGCTCTTCAGAAGGGACAGGCAAGGTAGGAGAGGTGGAGGGGTGGCTCTGTATGTTAGAGAGTCTCTTGACTCTGTAGAACTTGAGGTCACCAACGATAAGGTTGAGTGCCTGTGGACCAAAATCAGGGGGAAGGCCTGAGGGAAGGGAGTCTGTTACAGACCACCCAACCAGGATGATGAGGGTGATGAATTATTCTGCAGGCATCTGGCAGATGTCTCAAAATCACCAGCCCTTATCCTTGTGGGTGACTTTAACCTGCCGGATGTCTGCTGGGAACTCCACACAGTGGAGAAGAGGCAGTCTAGGAAATTCCTAGAGAGTATAGAAGATAAGTTCCTACTCCAGTTGATAAATAAGCCTACCAGGGGTGGGGTCCTGCTGGACCTGCTGTTCACAAACAGAGAGGAACTGATGGGAGATGTGGTGGTTGGAAGCCATCTGGGGAACAGTGACTATGAAATAATAGAGTTTTCAATACTCAGGGATGCAAAGACAGCCATCAATAAAATTTCTACCCTGGACCTCCATAGGGCAGATTTTGGCCTACTCAGAAGACTCATTTAGAGTGTACCCTGGGAAATAACCCTTTAAAAAAAGGGGTCCAGGAGGGATGGACATGCTTCAAGAAGGAAGCCTTCAACATACAGGAGCAGGCTGTCCCAGTGTGCCAAAAGGCGAGCCAGCAGGGAAGATGGCCAGCCTGGCTGAACAGGGAGATCTTAAAGGAAATTAGGAGGAAAAAAAAGAGCTAAAGGATTAGGCACAGCTTTGTCTGTTTTGCTACTAGGTCATTTTTAGGGTGCAGGTAGATGGGACAGGGGCAACTTGGCCTGATCACAGATCCCTGAATTTTCTCTGCTGAAAATGATTGGTCCCCAGTCATGGGATGCTCTCTTGCAAAGGAACACTGGAAATGAGGGATGTTACCAGGCTGCTTTCACTTGTTGTGCCGTCTTTCAAACAGAAAACCTTTCCCATTTTGAACATTGACCAAAGCTTGACCTGCAGAAGGATGGATTTAGGTATGTGCTGAGGGCTTTTCCTACTTACAGCTGTCCAGCTAGTAGATCACAATCTTTAAAGCAATAATATCTGAAAAAAAGCTACTTCCTAGATCCTTAATTATTGGTGTTCCAGTGGGAACTTCTGTTCTTATTTTGGCTTTCTGATCAGAGAGCTTTTTCATAAGGGCATGTAGTGATAGGACAGAAGGGAAGGTTTCAAACTGAGAAAGAGTAGGTTTAGATTAGGTATTAGGAAGAAATTCTTTACTATGGGGGTGGTGTGGCAATGGAACAGATTGAACAGAGAAGTTGTGGATGCCCAGTCCCTGGAAGTGTTCAAGGTCAGGTTGCATGAGGCTCTGAGCAACCTGGTCTAATGAAACTTGTCCCAGCCCATGGCAGGGAAGTTGAAACTAGATAATCTTTAAGGTCCCTTCCAACCCAAACCATCCTGTGATTCTATGATAACTAGTCAGCAGATATCTATGAGTAATTAGACTCTCTGGAATACTTTTCTGAGCCCTTTACACAGGTAAGTGTGTCCAGTTCAGGGAAGACCTTTCCACATTCTCCCCATTGCCACAGCCAGCAGTTGAACTGAAGCAGTTGAGCTTCAGCTGCAGAGATGCTACAGCAATGCTGCCCCAACTATAGGCACTTAACTGGGTGACCAAAGTTGTCTAAGGCTTCTTTCTTTGCCAAAGGACAGAGCTAGGCAACTCCAGCCTTGTTTGGATATAAGCAGACTGGACCACAGAGGGCAATGGGTGCAAGCAGTGCTCCTGACTGCAGAACACAGCAGCCCTGCTTTTGCGCCTGCCAGTAAATGAATTTTGGGAGGATAAATCCAGCCCCAAATGTAGATTAGCTCTGAGTTGTGGGCATGTTATAATTCTCTGAAAGCATTGCTGTGTAGATTTCCTTTCCTGAGGCTATTTAACCAAGGCTTCATTATGGGAGGAAATGATACAGGGCCGTGTAATTTCAAAGGAGAACAAAGCTTGCTGTAGAGGTGTGAGCAGAATCCTGGCAGCTATCTATAGTCAGACTGATTAGATAATTTTTCTTAAACAGTTTCACGAGAAAAGAAGTCTTTGTATTAAGTTCATTTTTAGTTTTTGCAAAATTATGCGGAATTCTGTGGAATTCCCCCAGGAGAAAACATTTCTAAAACAAAAAAGGGATTTGAGATCCCATTTCAAAATTTCAGCTTGAAATTGGAAAATTGTATCTGTACTACTTTTCTATGCTTTTTTCATACTTATGTTTTGTGTACGCGGTCTTTCATGAGATCACTGTTGAAATGTTCTCATTTTATTTTTGCACAATAAAGCAATCTCTTGTATATTAATGAAACCAGGAGCCAATCTGATTCACAAAAAGAGGTAAGATACTCTAATAAGCTCGGTGTAATTGCCCTCAATAATTGAAAGCAGACGAATACCAGGATATTTCAATGACCACTTGCTGTCATATTTTGATGTACCATTACCACTAGGAGAAAATGCTATATGGACTTAGTATAAAATAATTTTTTAAGACCTAGATAAAATTCAGAATTATTTATGAAAGTAAGGTAAGAAATATTGGAAAGTTAAAAAAAATTTTTTTGAAAGTCCAATTTCTTTTCTCCTCTCCCTGGAAATCTACTTCCATATTTGAAATTGAGCTTGCTAGTAAGTAACCTACAATACATTTGGCTGTAATGGTTTAAAATGGTGGTACCCCAGCTGTATTGTTTCTACTGATCAAGATAACCAACCTCAGAGTAAGGCTCAACAAACTTAGGGCAACTCTTTTATTACTTCCCCCAGCAGACCTCACTGGGAGGTGTAAGTGAAGGTGCCAGACTTGAAAAAGAAGAGGCTGGAAAAAGGTCTTGCTTTGTGCCCCACCATTTCTATCACAGAAGCAGTGACCTGCAGCAGGATAGGATAGCAAATAGCTGGAGGCAGAGCATTTTATCTGGTCTTGGATGCTCAGCTGCCTCTGCCTGGTAGTCTGCATCTCATAGCATTTGCAGGCAGATCTCATCCTGCCTTTGTCTTAATTCCCCCTTTTGTAAAGAATGTAAGTAATAATGCAGCTACCTACCTCAAAGCAGTGCAGGAATTAATTAATGTTAGTAAAGTCCTTTGAAGATAAGATCTAAGTATTATTATTAATAATTTACCTGCAATTTGCTCTGTGCCTTAAAAGACAGAAATAATTTACCATGAAATTATGAGATACTACCTTGGGCTATATTAAGGTCCTGAATGAATGTGAAGGGCTTACATTACTGTTAATGTAAACTACTATGTAGAGTTGCCAAAAGGCAGCACTGGGCTTTATGTAAATACCCAACCAAGACCTCATTATATCACACAAAATTAGTACTTATAGGATGCAAAGATCTTATGAATTATAAGTTACCCATTTCCTGGAATATATACAGAGGTGTAGATCTTCAAAGACACCCTCTTTAAGAAAGGAAAAAATTAATTCGTAATATGCATTTAAAGATAATAACAGAAAAGATTTGAAGATTTTTTTAGTCTAAGAGGCAAGACAGGAGGTTTTCTTTGGTTTCCTCAGACTGGCACAATGACACCCTTTGCACAACTTAGCTCCCATTGTTTATCCCATTCCTTATCTTAACAAGATACTTAAGCATAATCTCCATCTGAAATACTTGCTTTGCCATAGGCTTAAGCGTCAGGAGAATCAGATTCAGTGCTGAAAAGCCAAAAGACCCGTGAACAGAAGTAGACACCAAAAGACCCACGACAGCTCCTCCTGTCAGAGGAAACAGAGAAAGAAAAGCCACATGCTCCTCTGACATCATTCGTATGTAGGAGAGAAAATGAGGCAACTCTGGCAAGATTCCAGTCATTCCTGCACCTCAAGACCAGAGGGATGCTTACAAGAAAAGCTGTGCATGACTCACGTACCCATGCTTAGCTACAATCCATGCTGTAATAACTTGCCAAAGAGTCAACTTTCCTTTGTGTGATAGATAAATGATGATAAGCCACCAGCAACATTTTGTGGATCTCTCCTTTAAACCTTTTCCAGGGATTGAGACACATTTTACTTCTTTAGTTTATTAAGACATACCCAGAGGTATCAAAGGGGAGAGAAATGTACCCATCTGAATAGAGGATTCTTGGCAGCCACCACAGCCATGAGACAAAACAGGTTGACTCCGGTGTCAGCGGAGAATATCTTCTCTCCCAGTCTGCTGGCCAGGCTCTGGGCAAATTTTATGCACAGAGCATAGCAAGCAGTATGAGGAAGACTTAATATTTTTTAATAACCAATAAGCTTTGTCCAAGCTTTTATCATATCAGTGACATAACATCTTCCTGAAGCCTTATCAAATTTATATCTCCAAGGTTAACAAAAGGTGATACTAATGAGAATGAAATGGCAGGGATGATGAACTCTAGCTGCTGAAGAGGTGAGAATAATAAATAATTTGCCTGTGAGCAAGTCTTTACAGTGGGAAGTGGCAGTGTCGGTGTAACAGAGTACCACAGCGAGGAGCTGGAATGGACCCTAAAGTACCATAATATAAACCAAGTATATCCAATCCTTGGTGACAATGGGGTCCTGATTTTTCCCTGTCTGAAGACAAAGACATGGTTATTCTCTTTCTTTCTTTGCTTAACAAGACAAAGCAGTGGAAAAACCTTCTCTCTTTGTAATCTGCAGATTTCTGTATCTGAGGAACTGATTCATGGCTGAGAATTTAGGTCAAGCTAAGCAGATTTAGCTTAAGAACCTGACCACTTTTCTTAAACTCTATCTGCTCCAGCATTTGGATGTGAGTGGTAACATGAGCCTCTCTCAAAGCAGTACAGCTTATGTGATAGGACATAACATAAAAATATCATGTCCTCTCCTAAAATAAGAACAGCATTACAGCTGTTTCACACAGTCATTCACTAACATTTATGAGCATTATGAAGCAAGTTTTCCACTACAGAATTAAAAACTGTCATTAATGCCACGCTTCTCAAAGTTTTTGTAGCTCACCTTTGGGATGTGCACAGATCAAATCACTCAGGAGAAAGTTAATTTGCAAGTAACAATACTATGTTTGTACATACTATTGTTTTGCAGTTCCAGTTTTAACCAGGAGAAAGCAGTGGTGCTTAAAGCAATCCGTGACTTCTTTGGCTGACAATCAGAGAATATTCAGAGAACTAGAATTTCCCCAAAAACACCAACAATCAAGTTCTCTGCTTCTACACAGTTCAGAGTATGGATGTGAAGCTGGAATAACCCAGGAAAATACACAACTAATGACAGTAGGAAGTCAGTTCCTGTTTTTCTCTTTTTTTGTGTTCCACTTCATGTAGATATTAAAAATTCATCAGGAAAAGTTAGTTGTAAACTTGGCCATAAAAGATCTTTAAATATCAAAGATGAACATTTTGTTTCCTTGTCTGCATCAGGATGCAACTACTGGTTTTTGGCTCTGTCTCTAGGTGTGACCTAAAGTCTTACCCTGGGCCTAAGAAAACTTCCTGAGGAAAATTTCATAGAGACACTGATGTTTTTACAACGGAAACTTCTGTTTCAAGGAACAAACATTTTTCTGAAAATCCTCATTTTTCTGCAGAACAGGCAGTCTGAAACAGCTCCAAGAATAAAACTTGGTGCAGAATATGATCCAGCCTCATTTCTTTGTCAGCAGTGCTCCTCGCTCCTCATCTTTATTCAATGGTTACTGGTCTTTTTGATCTTGCCAAGATGGTACGTTTCTCCATTTCTAAAACCGTGTTCAGAGATACCACAGGTGTCGATTGCCTTTGTTGCTTCTGAAATCCACATACAGCCACACAAGCCACATGGTGGTCACATGGTGCAGACTTGGGCACTACCAGGTTGCAGATATTTCTTCAACTGTTAACACTTATGACCACACTAATGCCCATTGCCCAGGTCAAGTGTTAACTGTATTTTTGAACAGTTCTTTGCTTGTTGGCTCAGCTAAGACAGGCACTAGTTAATAAAAGAGATATTCTTGTCCTATTTGTATCAAATTACAGTAGCAGGTATCATTGGACTTGAATGTGCACATGCATGATTGACCAGTTCAGCTGACAGTTTAGACATGGTTTTAGATGCCTCTTGTCCTAAACTGACCTATCCACCCTTTCTGGTGAATTCTCAAAGTCAATTGAATCAACTGTGTTCTGTATTATCTTCAATGTAATGGACCCAAGATGCTTAACATTTACCAGACAATAGAGCACAGTGTAGAAATCTCTGTCCTAGCAGAGGGCAATAAGTCTCTACATAGTAGCATGTGGCCTAGTTTTTAAATTGTAAAGTTGATGTGGAATAGAAAAGTAAAGCCTAGGCAAATATGAGAAAAAGAAGAATTAAGGCACCAGACCAGAATGAAAAATCTGTTACTCAGATCCATGCTGCAAGGTCTGAAGTGAGCAAAAATGTTTATGAGAGGAAGTGACAGCAAAGGTAAAATTGTTCTGATATCCAGATGAAGGACTTTTTTGAGGCTTCTCTGTTCTTACTGTACTTACATTTCTGATGTGTTGAATCTGATTTGCAATTTACTTCCATTATAAACCTTTACTGTCAGCCTATGTTCAAACTCAGTCTTCTCAAATGCTTCATTATGTCTCAGTCTTTGTTATATTGAAACATTTACTGTCAGAGACATAACTTGGTTTGTCACTACATGATTGGTATTCATGGCAGCCATCTCTGAAGTTGTCTTGAGCAATCAACCTCATGCAAGCAGTGGTATTTCCTAGACTGGAATTCTGGAGTTGTCCATGGATCCAGGTGTCTTAGGGGCTACTGGCATGGGATAGAATAAAAATAACAAAGTCGTCCTTGTTCAAGCTGTTTTACTTGGTGTGGTTGGGATTGGATATTGATCTGATTATACGTGCAGATATTTTCTCTGGATACATTAAAGAATTTAAAATGGACCTGTTCATTACAGAAGAAACATCTATCTCCATGGTACAAATGACACCATGACATCTTTCAAGCAAGGCAACCCTCTGGGGAGTATTCATGTTCATCTGTTTTGCTCCAATCCTTCTTGATTTTCATATAAGGGTAGCTTTTCAGTTATTAGGGTAAAATGCTCTCTAGACACATCCGAGTTTTCTGCTACGGTTAACTGAGCTAGTGGACAGGAGTCTTGCTTAAGCTGCAATAACATTATATTATGTGCATAATACAATAATATTATATTATGTGTTAACAGCACAGTGACATCAAAGAAAAAGAAATTAAGATAAAAATAAAATAAGCCCATAAGTAACTGGAAAGCCTGTGGCTTGCTTCATAAGTCATGCAATTGCAATAAATAGTATTGTGCTGTGACAAAAGTGAACAAAAAATAATGCCATTGTGGGACCCACAATGAGTAGTTTATTTGAGGGAAAATAGCTGTGGGTTCTGACAGGAATTCTATGTCTTCTTTAAACAGGTGAGTATGATTATTGTAACTCTGACTATGGGCTGTAATGCTCCTAAAAACTGTCACTGATGTGTTGGAGACTTGTACCCAAGAGAGGGCCTGGGAGATTGTATTTTTGTATTGTTTAGTTACAAAGGATACTAGTAGGTGGAGCTCTACACAGAAACTGTGTGCCAGGGTTTGAATGCTGTTTTCATTTTAAACCTAGAAAATCAAAAGTTTTCAAGTTAGCAAGGTGAGTGAGAACAATCCCACTTCTACTGGAATCTGACTTCTGCTGCAGAGAAGCAACGAAAAAGTGATTCATAGCATCTGTTGAACACGGAGCTTCCAGGTTCCCAGTTCCTTGTCGGTTCCAGTTCCTTATCAGTTCCACTGAGCTGCAACCCAACATCCCTAAAGCCCAGGAGCAATGAAAACCTTGTGACAGGCAGGAGGTGGGGACTTGCAGACTTTGAAGCTTCTGAGCTCAGTTTCCAACAGGCTCTGGGCTTGCCATCCCTCCCTGGCCTTCCAGGACAGTGAACTGTCAAGCAGGGAGCAGTCCAAAAAACGGGACTTCTTGTCCTCAGGTTGGAAAGGCAGACATGTAGGAGGCCAGGCCCAGTTTTCAGTCAGGTTTGGAAGCCTGGCACAGCAACTTCATTTCAATTAAACTGTCTCAAAGAAGAATGTTATTTTTGATGAATAAGCAATTCTTTGGCAGAAGGGCAAAAGTAAGCAAGCAGGGAATTCCTGGTTATCTACAATAATAGGCCTGTTACTCACTGAGTGGGGTGTTTGAGGAAAGTATTTAGCAGAAATCAGAGTGGTGGGGGTGAGAGGATGATTATGTCTATTGGTAGGTATTAGGTAATCCCACCTGCAAGTTACTGATGGGTGCCTTGGAAATATGCACTGATAGTGCTTCACTATCAGTGTAGCCAGGGTTTTGTAATGGTGTAGTAGGCAAAAATGCCTGTGCTGACCCTATGGCTTCTGCTGGAATGACAGTATTGCTCATCCCTGCCCATCTCTCCCTTTATGCCCTCTCCAGCTTTTCTCCAAGCCATCAGCAAGTTGATTCTGCTCAATGAACTGACAGAAGAGCAGTTACTTTCTTTTTTTTCCTCAGTGTATTTTCTGCCACCATTAGGATAGCCATGGTTAGAGTTGGAAGGTGGAGTAGAGGAGGAAGGAAAAAAGCAGGAGAGGGGAAAGCAGGATCTGTTTTCTAGTTCCCTTTCTCAGGGCTAGTAAGCCCTCTGAGCCACATCCCTTGTGGCCAGTAATGCATATAAGGATCACACTGCCTGTGTGCAGGGTCTGTGCTTCAACACAAATTTCTAAACCTGTCTTCAGGTTTCTTTTTTAAAATTAATCTTTCCTTGCCAGTTCTTCTCAATGTACTGTACTTGTAATCATTGTTCTAATAATTTTTGGAAAAATCTTTAGGATAGAGATTACAGACAGACAAATAGGCAGGCCTTATTTTCTTGTGCCTTGGTCCTATTTGTGGATTCTCTCAGGTGCTGTTGTTGACTCTCACAGAATTACATTGTTATAAAAGGTAGATGAATGACACAAAAAAGTGATATCCTATTGCAGTCTGCTGACAGTAATGGGAAGTTTGTTCATAGGAAACCAATGGATTTTCTGTAAGACCATTGACACAGGAAACACATGTATTATAGAATTTTTCTTATTAGTCTCATTTTCTAGGACACAGGTAATTTAGGCTATCTCAGCTCAGATGACAAGATTCAATTTCCTACCAATACAATAAAACTTGAGTAAATCTGAGTTATTCTTTGACTAAGAAAAGTCAGATCCTTTATAATTTTGTTGTTTTCTTTTTATTTGTGACCATGAGACTGAATATGTCATCAGCAACATCAGCCCAGAGATGGAAAAGTTTTTTTAAATCAGTCTGAGACCGATTTGATTGAGTTTGGGACTGCAGCTAATAGACCCTGCACTGCTTGACTCTTTAGATGGTGCTACTTTTTTTCACTATTAGTAATTCTGTGATTTTTATTTTTTTTCTTTCTATATGCTCCAGTATTTCAACTCCCCTCTAGTTGATTCTAATTGCCAGAGAACTGCCCTGTACAAAGATTCTGCCCTGTCACAAGAGTTAGCAGTTTCAAATATATAATTTCATTCTCTAGGATGAACCAAAGGACAATTATAATTCCAGTCTTTATCAGCAAGAGCTTTGTCTGAACAAAAGATGCCTAATGAAGGAAGCCCTGTGTTCTGCATGCATGGCACCGAATACATCTTGAAAAAATAGAAGGAAGTCACAGAATCACAAACTGCCAGAGGTTGGAAGAGACCTCTGGAGATCATCTAGTCCAACCCTGCCTGCTCAAGCAGGACCACCTAGAGCAGGCTGTCCTGGACTGTGTCCACATGGCTTTTGAACATCTCCAAGAATAGAGACTCTACAACCTATCTGGGAAACAAGAGAGTTAGAGTCATAGAATTGCTTGTGTTGAAGACCTTTAAGATCATTGAGTGCCACCATTAACTTAACACTGCCACATCCAGCAGTAAACCATGCCTCTAAGCACAACATCTATACATCTTTGGAGTACCTCCAATGATGGTGACTCGACTACTTCCTGGGCAGCCTGTTCCAATGCTTGACAAATCTTTTGGTGGCTAATATCCAATCTAAACCACCCCTGGCACAACTTGAAGCCATTTCTTCTTATCCTATTTCTTGTTACTTTGGAAAACAGACAGATCCCCCCCCTCGCTACAACCTTTTTTCAGGTAGCTGTTGGAAGCAATAAGGCTGAGCATCCTTTTCTCCAGGCTGAACAACTCCAGCTCCCTCAGAGAATCCTCGTAAGACTTGTGCTTCAGATCCTTCACCAGCTTCCCTGCTTTTCTCTGGACATGCCCCAGGACCTCAGTGTCCTTCTTGAAGTGAGGGGCCCAAAACTGAACACGGAATTCAAGGTGCGGCCTCACCAGTTCTGAATGCAGGGGGATGATCACTGCCCTATTCTGATGGTCACAGTATTTCTGATGCATGCCAGGATGCCATTGGCCCTCTTGGCCACCTGGGCACACTGCTGGCTCATGTTCAGCTGCTGTCAGCCAACACCCCCAGGTCCTTTTCCATCTGGTATCCTTCCAGCCTCTCTGCCTTAAGCCTGTAGCACTGCAGGGCATTGTTAAGACCCAAGTTATAGGGCCCAACACCTGACCTTGTTGAACCTCACACAATTGGCCTCAGCTCATCGATTTAACCTGTCCAGATCCCTCCGTAGAGCTTTCCTGCCCTCAGGCAAATCAACATTCCCATCCAACTTAGTATCATCCATGAGCTTAATGAGAGTACACTCAATCCCTGCCAACTGCATTTAACTCCATTCACCACTACTCTTTGGCCTCGGCCATCCAGTTTTTTACCTACCAGTTAATCATCTTTGTGGACCTTCAATGGATTCTCTCCAGTGTATCCATGCCTGTCTTGTTCTAGACAGAAGGGACAGAATGGACGAGCCCTTCAGGTGTGGCCTCACCAGTGCTGAGCAGATGGGAAGGTTCACCTCCCTCAGTCTGCTGTCAAAGCTTGCCAAATGGCTCTTGGGAAAGCCCGTTGTTTTCCATCAAACTCTAGCTCTTTGGACTGCCACGTTGTGTACGAATCTCAGCTATAATGCAAAAAGCTGTCACACGTGCTGAAATAAACCCTGAAGAAGAAACATGAAGAGCTCAAGAATCAGACAGTAAAATAAAGGAACAGAAATGCCTTTTTTTTTTTCCTCTTTACAAATCTTAGAATGTTTTTAATGCAAAGATTTTGAAGACTTCAACATTGCTTGAATTTGACAATACCAGCTGGAAATGCAGGAAACATTTTTGTTGATGGAGTATGAAATTGTACCTGGAGTTTCATTCACATGTAAACGCCTTCATAAAAAGATTTTCAATATGGTAAAAATATTATGAGTCCAAGCAGTAGGACAGAGGAGCTGTATTTTATTTTTCACCAGACACTTCACCAGGAGAATGTGGTCTCTACGTCAGAAACCTATAATGACTATTTGTTTGGAGTTAGCATGTGATTTTTTACTAATTCCTGAAGTCTCAGGAGAACAGTGAATTTTATGCTAAATTTATTCATAGACTAGATGTACCATTTTATAAAGAGCATAATAATTCTATTTGTATGTTCAGATAATACCATCTGCTCAGACTTGCAAAGGAAAAGGCAGGCTCTACTCTTATATCTCTAGGGAGGACCTCTGCCTCCTGCATTTTTTTTTTATTTAGTTCATTTAAGGTGAGGGGGGATATGGAAAAAAGAGGTTATCAGTCTGTATAGCAGTTCTAAAACACTGAAGAAAATTCAACAGCCTTTTGCTTGATTCAGCTATAACACAGTTCAGTTAAAGAAAAAAAAAAAAGACTCACCAAAAAGTCAAAAAAACCCTGGACAGACTGTGAAATGTAGTGTAATAATTTTTTATTTTTTTTTAATTACCACAGGATGCATCAGAGGCTATTTTGGAGCCACGTGATGTGTGAAATTGACAAAATTGAAGGCCCAGCATCCCAGAACACTGGCCTGCTTCCTGAGCTGGATTACTCATGGAATAAGACAGCATTGTATGTCCTGGAAGACCATGTTTTGCTGTAGCATGTCTGTCAAATAAACAAATGAGACTGGAAGTAAGATAGCTTTTTAGAGCACCTTGCACCTTTAAATTTCAAGGCACTTTGTAGGGACAGGGCTTAAATGGCAAACACGAGAGGACTCATTAGTGCCACATGCTCTTCCTGCCCCTCTGCTGCTTCTGATGCAAAATGCATCTGATGCCAGTTTCCTGTGTAAAGCACTTTGGGGACAGGGGAAATACACAGTCTGAGAGGGATATAATTCTAATACAAATAACAGCAAGGAGAAAAGTCCTGCCTCGGTGTGTCTATAGCCTCAGGCTCCACTCATGCAATGCATTGCAGTGCCCTTTGTGCTCTGTGAGCAGTTCAGCTACTTCAGTGCTGCCTGGTGTGCCTTCACAGTGCCTGAAGTTAAACACCTACAGGTAAGTCTTTGACAAGTCATAGGCCAAGTGATGTGCCCTTGCGAAATTCCCTTTGCTGTGGATCTCTGGATCTGTGAGGACCTTCCCTGAAACAAATATCACTTCTGATTCCAAGCTCTACCTGATGACAAAAAGGCAAAGATTAAGACAAAATATATAAAAGAGAGAGGAGTGAAGCACATGGGAACATGGCTGCGAGGAAAGGAAGGGATCTCATGTGGGGTGGCTGAAAGAGTGTAGGCATCACCAGGCACATCTGTGCACACAGATGTGGACAGACTGAGCTGACTATTCCCAAAGGTGTGGGTGCAGTCTAGCTCCTGTTTAGAAACCACCCTGTTGTAATAATGAGGCTTGGGTTTGACCTGATATAATCCTGAAAGCACATATAGATCTACTGCTGCAGATCTAGCCTGCATGCAACTGCTAGCTGAGATATGGGAGGACCAGCCTGGTACAGTGGTAGATATCTGGGTACCAAATCCTCTTTCCAGTCATTCCTCTGCAATTCTCCTGCAGATTTACTGAGCATCTCACATTCACAAAGGGGAATGTGAAACATAAGGACCCAAAGGGGATCTGGGTCTTTCTAGAGAGGTTTTTTTTGCAAAATGTCTGTTGTCTGTAGAATGTTTCACAGGCATTGAAAGAAAGATGTGAAGGATATGCATATTAATTTCATCGCTTAAGCACTTTGTACATTTACTGGTCATGATAGGTATTCATAAGTTGAAAACTGCTACTCTACATTGGACATGAAAACATTTCTTTTGCTACCCATGCAGCTGTAGAAGTGATAAATGAGAGATGGAAAGAAACAGGCAGTTCCATAAGAATGCAGATTATCTCTGACAGGGAAGAGACATTGTACTGGCAAGTCAGTAGTAGCTGAAGCAAAATGACAGAAACAAAGAGAGAAAATAGGTCTTAAAGGAGGCAAAAATAACCCAGCATAATATTTTTTTCTTGATCTGTGGCTCTCATAATGGTGCAGTAGGCAACCCAGCCATCTCTGAACACCTAGAAAGAGAGTTCAGTAATGATGCAGCCCTGGCACTGCCAGCAGCCAGCAGCTGGGGATGGCAGAGTGATCATCTTTCAGAGCTGAAGCCCAGATCAATGCATCCCAAACAGGGTAAGAAACAGGGTGATGGAGGGATGGAGCCTTAATTGAAGCTCACAACAGGGTGAAATACCCTGGCTAGATTTACGAGTTTTCCCCATTACCATTAAAAGTCTGAACAGTCAAAAAATCATGTTCCCTACTGTGTCTCTATCTGTGGAAGAAGAGGGCACATCCACAGAAATTCCCCTCTGGGGCACCCCTCAGTCCCTCCTGTTGCTTCCTGAGCTCAAGCCCTTAGCATATGTTTCCACTGATGCATTTAAGTGTCTCCTGAGTATTTATTTCTGCTGCTGCTTAGTTGAAAGTTAAATAAAAATCTCAGCTCTTTTTCAGATTCCTGAACTTCCACACTCCTGTCTTACCCCCAGAGCTGAAGAAGCAATTTAACAGACTTAACTACATGTTATCATTGTTACTGTTTTGATGTGTTATTGCTAATTTGCATCCTGATTCCCTTACCTTCAAATTTAATAGAAGACAAGAACTGTTCCCTTTTATCCCATTTTCTTTTATTTTCCCTCTTCTTTTTTTTTTTTTTTTTTTTTAATAAGGAGAAAGACATAAAGAAAGTGAAAAATAAATACAAATACCAAAACAGCTCCAGATGAAAGGCAGTAAAATGACTGCCTGCTGCTCCCTCTTGAACTGACTGGCAGTAGCTCAGAGTTTCTCCTCTTAGAAACTGTGGTACTCCTCTCTCTGCCCTGCTGGATCCTTTTAACTCCTTCAGATCTGGCCAGGAGACACAGCTGCAGCAGCAGCAGGCTTCTCAAGAGATTTGGAGAAAGAACAAAATGACACAAGGCTGTCCCTTGAGCTTTCCCAGGAGTATTATGAGTCCAACCCAGCTACTGTCTCACCATCCCTGACCTGAAAAGGCAGTAGCTGCCACGCAAGGACTAAGGGGGTCTCATCGTTTTTGTCTTTGTCACCTTTCTGGTCTATTCCTTCAGTCCCTTTACAGGATAACTGGGCCAGAATTAGCCCACCCTCGAAAAACAGTGCCAAGGTACAGTAGAAGCAGAATTGAGGATAGGATAGAATAGAAAAACTACACTTCATATCTCCTGACGTGTCTTGAGCTACACATTACATCTTGTAGGTGCTTGTGCCTAGAGTTTTCCTTCTTGGAAAAATACAGCATGTGGGAGATGTGAGCTATGAGACCCTGTCACAGGAGTAAATGTTCTAGTAGCTCCCAGGAAAGCTCTCAGTATTTGGACCTCGAATCTGCCTAATCAGTCCTGCTTCAGCCTTGTCTTTCTTGTCTTTCCTGTCTAGGCATGACCAGAAAAGAGTTGAAGGTTGATCACACTCACCCAAGATTTAGTACTATCTCTTGTCCCCCTGAAAAGTGTGTAAAAGCCAGGAGAAAGGTCACAGTAGTCAGACTGCTGCTTCAACACACAGAAGAAGCCATAGCTCAGGTTGGATTTGTGGGAGAGCATGAAGTTTTCTGAGGATCTGTCTCTGCCATTAGCATGGTCTGGTCTCATGAGCTGTGAAGGCAAGGGAGTAGCACATCCCCTGTTCTCATCTCTTGACAGACCTGTTTCTGAGCTGACACCAGTGGCAGCCACTTGAACAGTAATGTCTTTCCTCCTCCCCCGTTTGGATTTCACCCTCCTGCTGCTGGGGCTGACTGGGTTGCCCTCTGCACACCATAATGGGGACATGTGATTCCCAATGCACAACATGTGCCTCCACCCTGGAGAGTTTGGAGGCCAGTGAAGCAAGCAATCTATGACCTCGTTAATGTCAGTGGGATACAAATTAAACAAAGCAAAGCTACTCTTTACTGAGCTTTAACTCTCTGGGGTGCAGGACTACCCTGTGAGGGAGCAGCAAGCCCAGGCCACAATGCTGCATGCAGGTTAAACCAGGCACAAACCAGAGAGGGAGAGATGTCACGGTTTGTGGGATTCAGGGGAGACTCAGACCAGCCGGTCCTTGCAACTGAGTTGTAGTTTCCCCTGCCAAACCTGGCAGGAGGGGCTACCTGTCTGGCCCTGGGGGCTAACCCCAGCTGCACCCAAGCACTGGACAAGAGCCAAGCAGCTGAAGGTGATCTCAGCTGGAGCTGATCTACTTTATTTTACAAAATGGAAGGTTTTTATAGGGCAGATAAAGAAGATTCTAGAATAGGGGAAAGGTATGCAAAACTTGGATAAAGTATTGGACAATTAGCAGGGATTGACAGAGAAAAAGGGGGGGATACATAGCTTTTCAGATAACTTTTAAGTACATAATTGGAATGGCCAGATGCCCTCCCGGGACACTGTCCAATCAGGAACTGTCTGCTTTCTCCTATGGGAGAAAACTTACAACCTAACAGAATAAAAACATGAACATAAAATGGAGGTCTCAGTCTATCTGTCTGATGCAGGGACATTCAGGAATCAGATGCAGATTCCTTCCACTGGTTAAACTCCTTTTCCTCCTCCAGCCCATCTCCAACATCGAGACACCTCTGCTCCCTGCCTATGCCGTCCCTCCATGCAGCATCCAGCTTTCATGCTGATGAAACAGAGTCCTGTTTAAAAATTCAGCTGCAGCCATCACTGGGGTTTTTCCATGAGCACAAATATTCCTTTGACAGGATGTCTGTATCAAGTTAACTGGCAACAGAACTGCTGTTCTCTCCAATTGAAGGGAAACATGTGAGTCCCTTCATTTAGGACTTTGAGCCACAGAAGCAGCCCTGTTCCCCCACGGTTTCAGCTTGCATCCCCACCTCCAGGTCTTGCCATCCCCTTTCCCTTTTGCCCCCATGTGGGCATAGTTCCCCCTTCCCTTTCCAAATCCTCTGGTTTTGTTCCCTCTCTTGCATTTTCCAGATCAATTCCAGTGTCCTTGCACAGCAGCATCCCTTGTCCTTCTTTTTCTTTGTGGTTAATAAAGGAAATTTGACTGACTGCCTTTGCTACTTATTGAAAACCATGCATTGAAGTTACAATTAGTTGTGGTGGTTTTTTGTGTTTTTGTTTTTTTAACCTTATGGAAAAGAGAAAAAGCCAAAACAGTCATTTGCTCACTGAGAACTCAGGAAATCTAAACCTCAGGAATCCTTAGAGAACCAGGAGATGAGATGTAAATTAAACAAATTACCCCAAACTGTTTCCTGACACAGATCTAGGAAATCTGATGCACACAAGGGAAAGAAACTGTGGGATGACAGCATCTCTATTTTCTCTGCCTTACACAATCACTGTTGAAAGCAGAAGGAAGGTCCTCGCAGAAACATCTACAAAGAAACAGTTCCAAAGTACTCAGTTCTCCCCACTGTTCTCCAAACCCCTATAAGTTTTTTCCTTAGGAAGGGGAGGGAGGAAGGTGTCATCTGAGGAAAAAGACACACTGATTCCTGGGAAAATATAAAATTCCCAGACTTGTCTCTGCTGGCCTTCTACAAGTCCTTGCTTGTTTAGAAAATGGAGCTGTATTTGTTGCCTGGTGGGTCTTGGGAATATTTCCTGAAGCCACTTAAGGCCTCACAGTACAAAAGTGTTTGAGTCCCACAAGTGGTGGTAGGGATCAGTGAAAACAGAGCTTCAAGCCCCACGAGTCCAGACAGCAGCAGCCAGCTCAGGAGATGTGGAGGTCTTGGTTTGAAAGAGCAAGAAACCAGTTAGCTCTTGCAACCAGTGAAGGACCTGGGTGGCCCCAGAAAATCAGCTGCTCCTTTTGTAATGCCTCCTTTTCTTTCAGGTTGTGGCTGACACACCAGGTATCTTTGCTTGGGTCGTCTATGCTGGTGTGCCTGAGTGTCTCCTAATGAGCTTAGAGGCCCTGCCCCATCACTTTCCTCTGTGTGAAGATGCAAACACTAGTTGAAGCCACAAAATGCCAGCCTTCAGTTAGGCAGAAAGACTGCTCTAAATGGTGTGCAAGAGCTGCCTTCCTTGCAGACTCTAATCAAGCAGTGTTAGGTCATCCTCCCTTCTGGTCTCTGGGGAGCAAGAGACTGGGACCAGTGACTGTACCAGTGCTCCCTCCTGGCAGTGCAGCGTGCTGAACCCCTCGCCCACCACTTGGCTCAGGGGACGCTTTCTTCTCTGTGCTCTGTCATTAATAATTCATTTGTCACGTCATGTAATGGCTTTCTTGATCATTATGAATTCATCCAGGGCTAATGTGCATGTCATATCCACTGTGACAGGGGACAGTAAAGCAAAGTAAACCAACCAGTCAACCAGTATGTTTCTCTCTTTGCTTTATCTACTTGTATGTAATTGATTTGCAGTTGGTTGATTTTTCAATTCGGCTTTTTCGAGGTTGGTTTGCAATTATTAATATCGTTCTTTTGGGGTTTTTGTTTTATTTGGTTTTGGTTTTGTGTTTTGTTTTGGGTTTTTTTTGTGGTGGATTTTTTTTTGTTTGGTTGGTTTTGTGTTTTTTGTTTGGTTTTTTTTTTTTAGAGGATTCTGATTTGCATCTTTCTGTGACAGGCAGTAATCAGACAAACAACTTTTTTCCTTCCTTTTTTTTTAAAGTACAGATATTTCCAAGAGCCAGAATCAAATACTCCAAGGACTAAATCTTTAGGAGTAGAATTTTTCCAAAGTAGGTTATTTTCAAATTGAAGTACTATAACAAACATCCAGAACTACACAACACTGCAGTGCACACACCCCTAGACTCCTCTGGAAATGTGCTTTCTTGGCAGTCGTATGTTGGTGAAGATGTCAGACTAATTGCTGTGTCCTTAGAGTACTTTCTATTATGCAGCACAAGAATCCTTTTGTCAGCACTCCCCAGCAATATCTGATTGATTGGACCATCTCTCAGAATGAGAGGCTACAAAAACAACTTATTTTTGATGGGATCTCAGCAGAAATGCAATCTGTATCAGAGTGTTTTGTCATAGGGCTGTCTTTCTGCTACAAGTTTCACCAGGGCGATGCAAAACAGTGTGTAACTGGCATTGTCTCCCAGTCTTTGCAGTAGTGAGCTGATTAAAGGTGGTAATAAACCAAAACTAAGTGGAGGTAAAATATTTTGCATTAGATAAGTAAGCCCCAAGTTATTATGTGTCTCTGTTTATTCCAATTTACAGGGAAAAGACCCTTTCAGAACATTTCATCAAGTAAGTGCTGCTAGTTAAACCGAAGTGAAGCAAAGTGCTCCATTAGCTGGTAGTAGTCTGCCTCCTTAATTTTCTTAAGTATTTTCTCCACATTTCCCCAACAAATAAAATCTGTTCTGTTCTCTTTTTCAGCCTCTTTCCTTCTCGCTATGGAAGCAGTGGCTGACTGCATGTGCTAGGTGGCTAAACCTGTGAACGAACATCTCCCAACCATTAGGTCCACAAAATCCAACCTCCAGTCTGAACAGAGCTAGAAGAAACAAGGAGAAAAGATACAAGCACCATAACATTGCACTACCTCTTGCATTGCGTGGGTGTAAAGAAATCCCCACGGAGTAGCTGAAGTTTTTGCACAAATACTCTTTGCAATACATTGCTGGTAAAGAGCTTTCTGTGATATATGGGGTCTGAGAGGCTGCAGCACAGCGACCATAATTCAGTACTTCTACCTGAGAATAAATTCTGCTCCAAGTGGCATGAAATGAAGGTAGGGAAAGGCAGGAAGAGTAGAGATATTTCAAGGAACAGAAAAGGGATAATTGCATTTCAGGACCGATTTTGTCTTAATTCAACCTTTATTTTACAGACTCAGACACAGTCTTCTTTCACCGGCCCTGCAGGGTCACAAGGTATTATTCTGTGATTTCTTTCAGACAAGATAAAGGAGATATTGCAAAAGTACCCTACAAAAGGATAGTCTGGACTGTGTAGCTGTTGTCTAGATTCAGAAAATGTGAATTTGTGGGTTTTTTTCTGCAAGAGATCGTTTACATAAGTTTTGGCAAGATACATTGCTGGTTTTGCCCACATCCTTTTGGGCTAGGGGTTATTTAGTTACCTTTGTGCAGACCTGCTGGCATACACAGGCTCTGATTTTGCTGAAGGTCCTTCACTAACTGCAGAACAACAGCTATGAGAGCAGCATACAGGTTATAAAAGTCACTGCTCGGAGTGAGTACATGTGAAGATAGATATTGAACACTCAATTCACTCCCACTGAGCATAAGCATTCAGGAATGTTTGAAATACCCCAGGAATAACTGATACATTCCCAGAGGGCTGACAGACATGGCACAGGATCTATGGGACACCCTGAAGCAGCATCTGGAAGCCAGGAAGAATACTGTAGGGGATCCCAGATGGCTTTAGATGCCTGCAGTGAGAGAGATGAACAGAGCCCTGCAGCCTTTCCTCATTAAACTGGTTTGGAGGCCTCTGTACAACGAACTGGCTTATGCTGTTTTACCTCCCTGCAAGCACTTCTGTTTCCATTCCTTACGGCCACATTGTAAACAAGGGTGTAATTTGCAATGCTGAGATCACCTTTTGGTGAGGATTCCTGCAACCTGGAGTCACGTAAAGGGGACCACAAGGGAAGCATGAGTTGAGCAGCAGTGGTGAGCACTCGTTCTGTATGTAGTGACTTGTCCACAGACTTATGGGCCATGTTACAGGGACACATTAGACACAGATTCTCATTTTTCCCATAAACTGAACCAAAAGAAATGGTGCTGCTGTCTCAGCCCAACCACCAGAACAGAAGATACAGGAAGAAGAAAAGTGGGTGCATTCCTCATCCCATGAAAACAGATTTGGAGATCAATCATCCAGACTTGGCATCACCTCTCTGTGATTGGATAATCTTATGTTTAGTCTCAATAAGGAACTGAAAAAAAAGTCTGAATAAAATGTGGATGTAATTTTACATATTTATATGAATAAAATAAATTAAGGATCAATAATCCTTAAGAGGAAGAAACAAAAAGAGAAAGGGAGTTAAGAATCTACACAGAGCTCCAAGGAAAACTGAAGGGAATAATTACATATAAAATCTGACACATTTTTGTAGCTGAAGGATACCTCCTATAAATGTAAGCTGAGATGTAGATTGTCCCCAAGGACTGATTCCCTAACCATGTGGGTAAAGTAAGCGTCTAACATCTTGTCAGCCAGACATGAGAGAAGAGACCCACCTTTAGATTTAACCTTGGGATAAATACATTAAATACGTTTTTCTTTCAATTTTTTTTTCCTTTCCATTTTGTCACCCATGTCTTTATATCACCTTCTAACTGTAGTGTCTATCTTGGATTTTGTAAATAAATATTTTTTTTTAATTTGCTTTTGCCTTCAAGATCTACTTTGAGTTGAGAGTGTCTTCCAGATAATGCATAGTATCAGTGTGGTCTGCTCCAAGAAATGGTGTGAGTCATACAGGCCACTTCCTTGCCCAAACTCAGAGTACCCCAGCAGAAAGCCTTGCACATCAGAGGCTTAGTCAGGTCCTTCACCGTGGGCTTCCTCATCTTGGCTTGGGAGTGGATAATGGAGAAAAACTCTACAGAGGCCATATGACCACCTTTAATCCAGACGACCCCCTGATGCTTGCCTGTTTAGTGGGAAAAGTTCATGATCCCAGGAGCTGCTGAAGAGCAGGATGGTTTGACAGTAAACCCACTCTGCACAAGGAAGGAGGAAGCAGGTTTAAACATTCCCAGGACTCTAATATGCCCCACCTCTCCTTATAAAAATGGCTGAATTTTCCATGCAGTATCCATCTCCATCCTGCTTGGGTAATACCTGGGTAATACCACAGGCTTGTTGCTGCTGGGGCTCCTCTAACTTAGCCTGACCCAATGTAGATCCCCAACAGCTGACTCAGCCAGTTACACATCATATCTACATTGTCATACCTGTGAGGCATTATTCACACCTTTGAAATCATACACAAATATTTCCTAGTAACAATTAATAACCATTAGATTTAGTTTCTGGCCCGACAAGGTCATCAAACCAAATGCAGTCTGTGGATTTAAAAAGGAATGAATGCATCTAGGGCCGTTGACAACACTTATAGTTTTATGAACCCAATAAAAGGGAAGCTGAATCTCACTGGTACAGGGTCAGGAAGGGTTCTGACCTTTCAACACAGAACAATGCAATGGGCCAAATGCATTAGAGTGCTTCCAGGACCATGTGACTGAAACTATTGGGTCACTGTGAAAATCAGTGCATTCTCATAACGTTACGCAGCATTGCCTTTTCAGTGATAAGAATGAGATAAATTCCTTCCTGCATTGCATGTTGATGAGTTGACGAGCAGAACTTTAAAGAAGTGACTTCTGTTTTCCTTATGGTGGCAAAAAGACAGTGGCTGTAATGAATTGCATTTAAAGTTTAAGCACTTGTTTGACCCTTCAAACAAGGACTTTAGAGCTTGTAACCTTTCTTAACTGTTAGGGAAAGACATGCTTTTCGGTTAGGTAACTAACATGCGTGACTCACCCCAGGATAAATAGGTGATACAGATTAGATGTTTCAGTAAACTAAGTCTCCCCACAGGAATTCATCTGTAGGCACACGGCCTGAAGTGTGAGATACCACGTAAGTGAGAAAATATCATAAATAAATGATTTTGTATGATGATGATTTTCAGCCACAATTTTCAGAAATTCCACCCTAAAATGTAGTGTTTTGGCATCCAAGAAAATCATGGAGACACAAACCTGACATGTCTCACCTCCCATTCTAATCTTTGTGTTATAATATAAATACTGCATTTTCCTGAAAATAAGTTCTAGAATTTGAACTGTCAAATTTTAAATAATTTCAGTTATTTTTATTCCTGAAATATTACATGGTAGGCAAGATAGGCAAGAGCACCACAGTAGTTCTTTTTTCTTTTTTTTTCTCCTGGATTTTAGAAAATGTAGTGGAATGAAAGCAAAGCACTATACGTGGACGCTGAGTAAGCATGTCCACATGCAGATTATGGGGGAGAAATACTAATTCTCATATCATCAGCCGATGCTCAATATTAAGCCTCATTACCTTATAAGCAGTAAGTGCACAAACTGCCCCACTGGAGTTTTAGTGTGACTCGGCCATGCATCAACAACTTGTTAAACTACCACAGGTGGTGGATCACAGGCTTGTATTCACGTATTTGTTCTAGAATTCTTCCTGCACTTCAGATATACAGTCTACTTTAATCTGAATGGATTTTCAGCTAGATATATGACCCTCATGCTAGAGTGACATTTTCACATGTGTTTGCTTAGATTTAGAGTTCATATGCTCGAAGGTATGTCCATTCAAATGAAAAGGTACCTGACAAAGTATCTTTGAGGATCTGGAGTTAAGTCCCATGTTCAAAATAAGAGGCCCTTAAAGATGTCTCGATTATGAAGTTTTTGCTGACATGCTGGAATATCTTTTTTAGTTTTGCTTTAGCTCCAACCGGTTCAGACCGGTTCAAACCGGTTTAGGATGGTTCAAACCACTTCAAACCAGTTTAAACTGGTTCATACCAGTTTTGACCAGTTCAAACCAGTTTAGACCGGTTTAGATTGGTTCAAACCGGTTTAGGCTGGTTCAGACCGGTACAAACCGGTTTAGAGTGGTTCAAACCTGTTCAAACCAGTTCAAACTGGTTCAAACCGGTTTAGACCCGTTCAAACCGGTTTAGGCTGGTTCAGACTGGTTCAAACCGGTTCAAAGCAGTTCAAACCGGTTTAGACCGGTTCAGACCGGTTCAAACCGGTTCAAACCAGTTTAGACCGGTTCAAACCGGTTCAGACCGGTTCAAACCGGTTCAAACCGGTTCAAAACGGTTTAGACCGGTTCAAACCGGTTTAGGCTGGTTCAGACCAATTCAAACCGGTTCAGGCCGGTTCAGACCGGTTCAAACCAGTTCAAACCGGTTCAGACCGGTTCAAACCAGTTCAAACCGGTTTAGACCGGTTCAAACCGGTTTAGGCTGGTTCAGACCGGTTCAAACCGGGTCAAACCAGTTCAAACCGGTTTAGACCGGTTCAAACAGGTTCAGACCGGTTCAAAGCGGTTTAGACCGGTTTAGACCGGTTCAAACCGGTTCAGACCGGTTCAAACCGGTTTAGACCGGTTCAAACCGGTTTAGGCTGGTTCAGACCGGTTCAAACCGGTTCAAACCGGTTTAGACCGGTTCAAACCGGTTCAGACCGGTTCAAACCGGTTTAGACCGGTTCAGACCGGTTCACACCGGTTCAAACCGGTTTAGACCGGTTCAAACCAGTTCAAACCGGTTCAGGCCGGTTCAAACCGGTTGAGACCGGTTCAAACCGGTTCAAACCGGTTTAGACCGGTTCAAACCGGTTCAGACCGGTTCAAACCGGTTTAGACCGGTTCAAACCGGTTCAAACCGGTTTAGACCGGTTCAAACCGGTTCAGACCGGTTCAAACCGGTTTAGAACGGTTCAAACCGGTTCAAACCGGTTTAGGCTGGTTCAGACCGGTTCAAACCGGTTCAGACCGGTTCAAACCGGTTCAGACCGGTTCAAACCGGTTCAGACCGGTTCAGACCGGTTCAAACCGGTTTAGACCGGTTCAAACCAGTTCAAACCGGTTTAGACCGGTTCAAACCGGTTCAGACCGGTTCAGACCGGTTCAAACCGGTTCAGACCGGTTCAAACCGGTTTAGACCGGTTCAAACCGGTTCAGACCGGTTCAAACCGGTTCAGACTGGTTCAGACCGGTTCATACCGGTTCAAACCGGTTCAGACCGGTTCAAACCGGTTTAGACCGGTTCACACCGGTTTAGGCTGGTTCAGACCGGTTCAAACCGGTTTAGGCTGGTTCAGACCGGTTCAAACCGGTTCAAACCGGTTCAAACCGGTTCAGGCCGGTTCAGACCGGTTCAAACCGGTTGAAACCACTTCAAACCGGTTGAAACCATTCAAACCGGTTTAGACCGGTTCAAACCGGTTCAGACCGGTTCAAACCGGTTTAAACCGGTTCAGACCGGTTCAAACCGGTTCAAACCGGTTCAAACCGGCTCAGACCGGTTCAAACCGGTTCAGGCCGGTTCAGACCGGTTCAAACCAGTTCAAACCGGTTTAGACCGGTTCAAACCGGTTCAGACCGGTTCAAAGCGGTTTAGACCGGTTCAAACCGGTTCAAACCGGTTCAGGCCGGTTCAAACCGGTTGAGACCGGTTCAAACCGGTTCAAACCGGTTCAGACCGGTTCAGACCGGTTCAAACCGGTTTAGACCGGTTCAAACCGGTTCAAACCGGTTCAAACCGGTTCAAACCGGTTCAGACCGGTTCAGACCGGTTCAAACCAGTTCAAACCGGTTTAGACCGGTTCAAACCGGTTCAGACCGGTTCAAACCGGTTCAAACCGGTTTAGACCGGTTCAAACCGGTTTAGGCTGGTTCAGACCGGTTCAAACCGGGTCAAACCAGTTCAAACCGGTTTAGACCGGTTCAAACAGGTTCAGACCGGTTCAAAGCGGTTTAGACCGGTTTAGACCGCTTCAAACCGGTTCAGACCGGTTCAAACCGGTTTAGACCGGTTCAAACCGGTTTAGGCTGGTTCAGACCGGTTCAAACCGGTTCTAACCGGTTCAAACCGGTTTAGACCGGTTCAAACCAGTTCAGACCGGTTCAAACCGGTTTAGACCGGTTCAGACCGGTTCACACCGGTTCAAACCGGTTTAGACCGGTTCAAACCAGTTCAAACCGGTTTAGACCGGTTCAAACCGGTTCAAACCGGTTCAAACCGGTTCAAACCGGTTCAAACCGGTTTAGATCGGTTCAAACCGGTTCAGACCGGTTCAAACCGGTTTAGACCGGTTCAAACCGGTTTAGACTGGTTCAAACCGGTTCAGACCGGTTCAAACCGGTTTAGACCGGTTCAGACCGGTTCAGACCGGTTCAAACCGGTTTAGACCGGTTCAAACCGGTTCAGACTGGTTTAAACCGGTTCAGACCGGTTCAAACCGGTTTAGACCGGTTCAAACCGGTTTAGGCCGGTTCAGACCGGTTCAAACCGGTTCAAACCGGTTCAAACCGGTTCAGACCGGTTCAAACCGGTTCAGACCGGTTCAAACCGGTTTAGACCGGTTCACACCGGTTTAGGCTGGTTCAGACCGGTTCAAACCGGTTCAAACCGGTTTAGGCTGGTTCAAACCGGTTCAAACCGGTTCAAACCGGTTCAAACCGGTTCAGACCGGTTCAAACCGGTTGAAACCACTTCAAACCGGTTGAAACCACTTCAAACCGGTTTAGACCGGTTCAAACCGGTTCAGACCGGTTCAGACCGGGTCAAACCGGTTCAAACCGGTTCAGACCGGTTCAAACCGGTTCAAACCGGCTCAGACCGGTTCAAACCGGTTCAGGCCGGTTCAGACCAGTTCAAACCGGTTCAAACCAGTTCAAACCGGTTTAGACCGGTTCAAACCGGTTCAGACCGGTTCAAAGCGGTTCAGGCCGGTTCAAACCGGTTGAGACCGGTTCAAACCGGTTTAGACCGGTTCAAACCGGTTCAAACCGGTTTAGGCTGGTTCAGACCAGTTCAAACCGGTTCAGACCGGTTCAAACCGGTTCAGACTGGTTCAAACCGGTTCAGACCGGTTCAGACCGGTTCAAACCAGTTCAAACCGGTTTAGACCGGTTCAAACCGGTTCAGACCGGTTCAGACCGGTTCAAACCGGTTTAGACCGGTTCAAACCGGTTCAGACCGGTTCAAACCGGTTCAAACCGGTTCAGACCGGTTCAGACCGGTTCAAACCGGTTCAAACCGGTTCAGACCGGTTCAAACCGGTTTAGACCGGTTCACACCGGTTTAGGCTGGTTCAGACCGGTTCAAACCGGTTCAAACCGGTTTAGGCTGGTTCAGACCGGTTCAAACCGGTTCAAACCGGTTCAAACCGGTTCAGGCCGGTTCAGACCGGTTCAAACCGGTTGAAACCACTTCAAACCGGTTGAAACCACTTCAAACCGGTTTAGACCGGTTCAAACCGGTTCAGACCGGTTCAGACCGGTTGAAACCGGTTTAGACCGGTTCAAACCGGTTCAAACCGGTTCAGACCGGTTCAAACCGGTTCAAACCGGTTCAGACCGGTTCAAACCGGTTCAAACCGGTTTAGGCTGGTTCAGACCAGTTCAAACCGGTTCAGACCGGTTCAAACCGGTTCAGACCGGTTCAAACCGGTTCAGACCGGTTCAGACCGGTTCAAACCGGTTTAGACCGGTTCAAACCGGTTTAGACCGGTTCAAACCAGTTCAAAAAGGTTCAGACCGGTTCAGACCGGTTCAAACCGGTTCAAACCGGTTCAGACCGGTTCAGACCGGTTCAAACTGGTTCAAACCGGTTCAGAGCAGTTCAAACCGGTTCAGACCGGTTCAAAGCGGTTTAGACCGGTTCAAACCGGTTCAAACCGGTTCAGGCCGGTTCAAACCGGTTGAGACCGGTTCAAACCGGTTCAGACCGGTTCAGACCGGTTCAAACCGGTTTAGACCGGTTCAAACCGGTTCAGACCGGTTCAAACCGGTTTAGACCGGTTCAAACCGGTTCAGACCGGTTCAAACCGGTTTAGACCGGTTCAAACCGGTTCAAACCGGTTTAGGCTGGTTCAGACCAGTTCAAACCGGTTCAGACCGGTTCAAACCGGTTCAGACTGGTTCAAACCGGTTTAGACCGGTTAAGACCGGTTCAGACCGGTTCAAACCGGTTTAGACCGGTTCAAACCAGTTCAAACCGGTTTAGACCGGTTCAGACCGGTTCAAACCGGTTCAGACCGGTTCAGACCGGTTCAAACCGGTTTAGACCGGTTCAAACCGGTTAAGACCGGTTCAAACCGGTTCAGACCGGTTCAAACCGGTTCAGAGCAGTTCAAACCAGTTCAGACCGGTTCAAACCGGTTCAGACCGGTTCAAACCGGTTTAGACCGGTTCAAACCAGTTCAAACCGGTTTAGACCGGTTCAAACCGGTTCAGACCGGTTCAGACTGGTTCAAACCGGTTTAGGCTGGTTCAGACCGGTTCAAACCGGTTCAAACCGTTTTAGGCTTGTTCAGACCGGTTCAAACCGGTTCAAACCGGTTCAGACCAGTTCAAACCGGTTCAGACCGGTTCAAACCGGTTCAGACCGGTTCAAACCGGTTTAGACCGGTTCAAACCACTTCAAACCGGTTTAGACCGGTTCAGACCGGTTTAGGCTGGTTCAGACCGGTTCAAACCGGTTCAAACCGGTTCAGGCCGGTTCAGACCGGTTCAAACCGGTTGAAACCACTTCAAACCCGTTTAGACCGGTTTAGACCGGTTCAAACCGGTTCAGACCGGTTCAAACCGGTTCAAACCGGTTCAGACCAGTTCAAACCGGTTCAGACCGGTTCAAACCGGTTCAGACCGGTTCAAACCAGTTCAAACCGGTTTGAACCGGTATGAACCGGCCTAAACCGGTTTGAACCGGTCTAAACCGGTTTGAAGTGGTTTCAACCGGTTTGAACCGGTCTGAACCGGTCTGAACCGGCCTGAACCAGCCTAAACCGGTTTGAACCAGTTTGAATTGGTCTGAACCAGCCTAAACCGGTTTGAACCGGTCTAAACCGGTTTGAACCGGTCTGAACCGGTTTGAACCGGTCTGAACCGGTTTGAACCGGTCTGAACCGGTCTAAACCGGTTTGAACCGGTCTGAACCGGTTTGAACCGGTTTGATCCGGTCTAAACCGGTTTGAACCGGTTTGAACCAGTCTGAACCTGTTTGAACCGGTCTAAATTGGTTTGAACTGGTTTGAACCGGTCTTAACCGGCTTGAACCGGTTTGAACCGGTCTGAACCGGTTTGAACCGGTTTGAACCGGTCTAAACCGGTCTGAACCGGTCTGAACCGGTTTGAACCGGTCTGAACCGGTTTGAACCGGTCTGAACCGGTCTAAACCGTTTGAACCGGTTTGAACCGGTCCAAGTTTGAACCGGTCTGATCCGGTTTGAACCGGTCTGAACCGGTTTGAACCGGTCTGAACCAGTTTGAACCGGTCTAAACCGGTTTGAACCGGTTTGAACCAGCCTGAACCGGTTTGAACCGGTCTAAACCGGTTTGAACCGGTTTGAACCAGTCTGAACCGGTCTAAACCGGTTTGAACTGGTTTGAACCGGCCTGAACCGTTTTGAACCGGTTTGAACCGGTCTGAACCAGCCTAAACCGGTTTGAACGGGTTTGAACCGGTCTAAACCGGTTTGAACCGGTCTGAACCGGTTTGAACCGGTCTAAACCGGTTTGAACCGGTCTGAACCGGTTTGAACCGGTCTGAACCGGTTTGAACCGGTCTGAACCGGTTTGAACCGGTTAGAATCGGTCTAAACCGGTTTGAACCGGTTTGAACCGGTCTCTACCGGTTTGAACCGGTCTAAACCGCTTTGAACCGGTCTGAACCGGTTTGAACCGGTCTAAACCGGTGTGAACTGGTTTGAACCGGTCTGAACCGGCCTGAACCGGTTTGAACCGGTTTGAACCGGTCTGAACCAGCCTAAACCGGTTTGAACCGGTCTAAACCGGTTTGAACAGGTCTAAACCGGTTTGAACCGGTCTGAACCGGTTTGAACCGGTCTCAACCGGTCTAAACAGGTTTGAACCGGTCTGAACCGGTTTGAACCGGTCTGAACCGGTTTGAACCGGTTTGAACCGGTCTAAACCGGTTTGAACTGGTTTGAACCGGTCTAAACCGGTTTGAACCGGTCTGAACCGGTTTGAACCGGTCTAAACCGGTTTGAACCGGTCTGAACCGGTTTGAACCGGTCTGAACCAGCCTAAACCAGTTTGAACCGGTTTGAACCGGTTTGAACCTGTCTGAACCGGTCTAAACCGGTTTGAACCGGTTTGAACCGGTCTAAACCGGTTTGAACCTGTTTGAACAGGTTTAAACCGGTTTAAACCGGTCTGAACCGGTCTAAACCGGTTTGAAGCGGTCTGAACCGGTTTGAACCGGTCAGAACCAGCCTAAACCGGTTTGAACCGGTTTGAACCGGTTTGAACCGGTCTGAACCAGCCTAAACCGGTTTGAACCGGTTTGAACCGGTCTGAATCGGTTTGAACCGGTTTAAACCGGTCTAAACCGGTTTGAACCGGTCTGAACCGGTTTGAACCGGTCTAAACCGGTTTGAAGCGGTCTAAACCGGTCTAAACCGCTTTGAACCAGTCTGAACCGGTCTAAACCGGTTTGAACTGGTTTGAACCGGTCTAAACCGGTTTGAACAGGTCTGAACCGGTTTGAACCGGTTTGAACCGGTCTAAACCGGTTTGAACTGGTTTGAACCGGTCTAAATTGGTTTGAACAGGTCTGAACCGGTTTGAACCGGTCTGAACCGGTTTGAACCGGTTTGAACTGGTTTGAACCGGTTTGAACCGGTTTGAACCGGTCTCTACCGGTTTGAACCGGTCTAAACCGCTTTGAACCGGTCTGAACCGGTTTGAACCGGTCTAAACCGGTGTGAACTGGTTTAAACCGGTCTGAACCGGCCTGAACCGGTTTGAAACGGTTTGAACCGGTCTGAACCGGTCTAAACAGGTTTGAACCGGTCTGAACCGGTTTGAACCGGTTTGAACCGGTCTAAACCGGTTTGAACCGGTCTGAACCGGTTTGAACCGGTTTGAATCGGTCTGAACCGGTTTGAACCGGTTTGAACCGGTGTAAACCGCTTTGAACCGGTTTGAACCGGTTTGAACCGGTCTAAACCGGTTTGAACTGGTTTGAACCGGTTTGAACCGGTCTGAACCGGCCTGAACCGGTTTGAACCGGTTTAAACCGGTCTGAACCGGTCTAAACCGGTTTGAACCAGTCTGAACCAGCCTAAACCGGTTTGAACCGGTCTGAAGCGGTTTGAACCGGTTTGAACTGGTTTGAACTGGTCTAAACCAGTTTGAACCGGTTTGAACCAGTTTGAACCGGACTGAACCAGCCTAAACCGGTTTGAACCGGTCTAAACCGGTTTGAACCGGTCTGAACCGGTTTAAACCGGTCTGAACCAGCCTAAACTGGTCTAAACCGGTTTGAACCGGTCTGAACCAGCCTAAACCGGTTTGAACCGGTCTGAACCAGCCTAAACCGGTTTGAACCGGTTTGAACCGGTCTGAACCAGCCTAAACCGGTCTGAACCGGTCTGAACCGGTTCGAACCGGTTTGAACCGGTTTGAACCGGTTTGAACCGGTCTGAACCGGTTTGAACCGGTTTGAACCGGTCTAAACAGGTTTGAAACGGTCTGAACCGGTTTGAACCGGTCTGAACCGGTTTGAACCGGTCTGAACCGGTTTGAACCGGTCTAAACCGGTTTCATCTGGTTTGAACCGGTCTGAACCGGTTTGAACCGGTCTAAACCGGTTTGAACTGGTTTGAACCGGTCTAAACCGGTTTGAACCGGTTTGAACCGGTTTGGACTGGTTCAAACTGGTTTAGACCGGTTCAAACCAGTTTAGACCAGTTCAAACCAGTTCAAACCGGTTCATACCAGTTCAGACCGGTTCAAACCGGTTCAGACCGGTTCAAACCGGTTTAGGCTGGTTCAGACCGGTTCAAACCAGTTTAGACCGGTTCAGACCGGTTTAAACCGGTTCAAACCTTTTCAAACCGGTTCAAACCGGTTTAGACCGGTTCAAACCGGTTCAAACCGGTTTAGACCTGTTCAGACAGGTTCAAACCGGTTTAGGCTGGTTCAGACCGGTTCAAACCGGTTCAGACCGGTTCAAACCAGTTTAGACCGGTTCAAACCAGTTCAAACCGGTTCAAACCGGTTCAAACCGGTTGAAACCGGTTCAAACCGGTTAAGGCTGGTTCAGACCGGTTCAAACCGGTTCAGACTGGTTCAAACCAGTTCAAACCGGTTCAAACCAGTTCAAACCGGTTTAGAGCGGTCTAGGCTGGTTCAGACCGGTTCAAACTGGTTGAGACCGGTTCAAACCGGTTTAGACCGGTTCAAACCGGTTTAGGCTGGTTCAGACCGGTTCGAACCGGTTCAGACCTGTTTAGGCTGGTTTAGACCGGTTCAAACCGGTTCAAACCGGTTTAGGGTGTTTCAAACCGGTTTAGACCAGTTCAAACCGGTTTAGACCGGTTCAGACCGGTTCCAACCGGTTTTGACCGGTTTAAACCGCTTCAAACCGGTTTAGGCTGGTTCAGATCGGTTCAGACCGGTTTAGACCGGTTCAGACCGGTCTAGGCTGGTTCAGACCGGTTCAAACCGGTTTAGACCGGTTCAAACGGGTTCAAACCGGTTCAAACTGGTTGAAACCAGTTCAGACTGGTTCAAACCGGTTTAGACCGGTTCTAACTGGTTCCAACAGGTTTAGACCAGTTCCAAGAGGTTGAGTCTGGTTTCTACCTGGTTCAGACCGCTCCAGACCCGTTGCAACCGGTTTAGCCCAGCATGGTTTTTCTGGCCCATGACGAGCTCCTGGTGGCCTCCTGAGCTGTCCGTGTTCTGTGACTCTCCCTGTGCCTCTCCCCACCTTATAGAAAAAGCAGCCCCACGATGGAGCTCAGTCCACTTTTCCTGCCTCAGTCACACTTTTAGGTGTGCAGGTGAGGACCTTCATGGCTTCTGCCCCTCCCCAATGTTTTTACGCTGCATAAGTGTGACCATTTGCATGAACCACGCGCGTGTTTGGCTGGATAGAAGTGCACTGTATTTTCCCATGGAGCGGTTCGATGTCTCTGCCCCCGCGAGAAAGGTGAGCTGAAGGTCTGGCTGTGTCTCTCCACACTTAGTGATGCGTTGCACGCTTCCCTTCAGAACTCGCTTCCAAATAATGCTGTTTCACATCCTCCTGATGCTCCCCGGTTTAAATTTAATTTGTATGCGGTTTGTGTCACTTAGGAACAAGAGGAAAGAAATAACACAGTTGTAGTACATGGTAATAATGCCTTTCTCCCACTTTTTTTCTTTCTTGACTACCAGAACTAGAAATACTCTGGGAAAAGTAATGATTCTCAGCATGCCTGTTCACACTGGTCAATACCTATCATGACACAGGCTTCTGGGACCACTGGAAAGTATTCAGTGAAAAGCTAGGAAAAGGAAGAATTGCTACCTAGTGTCTACTGACTGCATTGACTAGGTCTAAATTAGCTACAAAGGGAAGCCAAGGTCATTCAGTCAGATATATCCAAGTGCATCACGGCCACTGCTCTGTAGTCAAGTGGAAGCTAGGTGAGATGAATCCATCCAGAATGTCTCCTTCCCCAGTATTTAGGTATAAACCAGCAGATTTTGTGCTTGACTGGTTTCTGAAATTTGCAGCGGGAACTTTTTCTCTCTAAAGCTATTCACCGTGTCTTCTGGTGGAAACTGACAGCTCATCTCCATCCTGTGTGGAATTAGAAGTAGCGTGACATTCCCCAAGGTTATAACAAAGCCGCTACGAAAACACAAACACATCATCAGGGCTGGCACAAAAACTATGACCTTATTTGATCCTTTTGTGTAATTTCTGCTTTGTCTGTGAATCTTGCTATTTCTGGACAGCCACGCTCGTGGATGTGCCACCAAATGTCAGGCAGGCGACATGGAGACCTGGGCCATAATAGTGGGGGAAAGATACTAAATTACTAGGTCCACTGATATTAGTGTTTCTCAAAAATATTTTTCTATCTAACCACGCAGTTAACCAGGTCAGACTTTTTTCTTCTCACCTGACTTGTGATAGTATAGTTATATTCTTCTGCCTTTTTCTGATAAGTAATCATCTCTGGTGTAGAAGTGAGAAAGCTGAGCTGGCTCAGTGCCATTCAGGAGACAATTTGCTTTATTCTCTTCACTTTAAACTTTGTCTTGTTTGCCTTGTTGAATATTTTATCATGTTACCAATCTCTTTTTAAAAGGAAATTTGCTGCTTTATTTATTTGCATACAACTGATCAGTGCTTGGTTTTGCAAAACTTAGTTAATTTCAAAAAATTTCCTTCAAGAGCAAGTCCTTGATACTGCAGCTGTTCATCCCAAGATATCTGATTTCAATCCTCTTTTGTGTCTCATGGTGTCTGACTGATGGTCTTGTCCTAAATCTTGTTTGTGCCCATCACAGAACTAAAATACTTGAAGCAAAACAGAGAGACGCTGCTCAGGAGAAGTCTGGTGAGTGACCAGTTGCATAAGTGTTTTCCACATCAGTGTGTGAGATTCTGGCCACTAAGTCCAGTTCAAATGTCAGACAAACAATAGCACTACATTAATTTAATAGAAGTTTCATGGATGCTGCTTCTCGGCTCAGAGGAGATCTTCTCCACCTGCAATCTTGTGCAGACAAACCTGTTCTATCCACTTTTCTGTGATTTATCCACGGGCCATATTTTTCTGATGAATAAAGGTATGTGGAATGTACTTGGAAGAAAGTCTACCTTATGGCTTTCTGAATCAGTTTCCTTTCAAATAGCATTTTTCCTTTTCACAGCAATTTAGAGAACTTTGAAACAAAATTAAGATTACCAAAAATGCTTCTGTACATGTCAAGGTGAACATCTGTATGCTCCTCCATAGTCAGATTGCCAAGGGAAGGACAGACAAGGGATGAATATCATCAAGCAAACTGAGCAAGCAACTGACAATCACCTGGCAGTGAGCAGCACTTCACTTTCTCTTCCATGTCTGCAACAATGCCCGATGGTTCTGATGATGCACCCCATTGCTTACTTGGGAAACCTCTGCAATGATACCAGTTTAGGACTGTTTCAAAACCAACTTTCTTCATGCACTACCTACAGTGGTCTTTGAGTTTTTACTTCGTTTGTATTTTTAGTCAAAGCCATAATTCTCATAAAATCACAAGTGAAATATTGAGATAACTGTTGTCTCTATCTACTGAATGTTTCCAGACCAGATATGAAAACCAACAACGGAAAAGCTTTGTAAAGTTATGCAAAATGCATTTCTTGAGGCAAACGCAGACAACATATCACCTGGCACAGTCTGCCAAACAAGAAGATACAGTGTAAAAAGTAATAAAAAGAGACGTAAAATAAATATGACCTGTTTCACTTGGTAATAGATTAACATCTCTAGCCCTTACTATGTTTGTCAGCAAGGTCTGGCAACTGAGACCCCTCTGCAATAGCTACAGCTTTGTAGAAATCAGATCAGCAATTCCAGGTTAGAGGCTTTAGACTCTCAAGTCTGTCTGTGGAAAAAGGAGTGCACAGCAAAGTAGAGTATAAACTTACAGCAGGTGATATACTTTGTGCTGACACTTATAGGAATATTGTCCACACAGTGACATTCAGAAAAAAATAATATGTGCTTGTTTTTTAAAGCCCATTTGACTGCATTCAGATCTGGTGATGGACACTTCTTCAGAACAAATATAGCCTTTATTCAGTTCAGTTTATTTCCATTTTCCAGAGGCTGTGCAAGGATTTAATGCAGTTTAACTAATCCATTATAAATGCACTTGGTTGTTAAAGCTGGATTTAACCTTCCTCAATGTCACCATGTCAATAAATGCTCTAGTCATAGGGATATTTACAAGAATAATGATAATATAAGGAAGGCCAGCCTCACTTTACAGCCTGTGGGGAGATAATGGTTATATACGTAATGTTAAATGCTGTGAGTTGATCCACTCAGAAGAGCTCTCTCCCTTCACTGACTATGGACAAACACCGAGCAGACTGATTTCCTTTATTTTTACCTAAATTAGCCTTTAGGAGTACCCTGCAGTCTGCATGCTAATATCTTAATGTACACATATAGGTTACTTCATTTTCAAAGTAAATAGTGTCTCTGTGGATCTGTTGGCACTAGTATAATAAAATAAAACAACTCACAACTGCATTGAATGAAAGACTATAACTACTGAAGAGATAAACAAATTATTCTGTGCTCTCTGGAAATGTAATAACTCTCAGTACTCCAGCTAAAAACCTTTTAAAATGTTTGGCAACAATATTTTCTGCTCCTATTTACTCTAGGTCCATTAGCTTCATTAATAATGAAAGAGGAGAAAATAGAAACTAAGACAATCTATGCCTTCCTGAAGACATTGATTGTAATTCTGTAACAGCTGATTCCTGACTTATACCCTTTCTTGTCCTGAGGGTTGGAATCTGAAGATTAGAGAAGGTTGACCTTTAAATTAATGAGAACTTTAAAAAAACACGCTTGAAAAATTATATGTAGAACACAGAGTTTGTAGCAATATTATCATCTTCTCAATGAAGGTATTGGAAATTCATCCCATTTCTGTACCAAATGTCTTCTGGTTCAGTCTTTGTTGCTCTGGAGAAGGAAGGATGATCTGATTTCCATCACTCTGGACAATAGGTGACTGTTAGAGACAGTACAAATCTTCCTTGGCTCACCAGACAGATTTGATTTTACTTTATAGTTACATATAAGTGCCTATGACTGTTACAAGCATATGGACACCTCTCTGAGACTTTAGTGGATTTCAGCCCAGAATTTCAGTGGAAAGGCATTTCCAGCACTGGTTAGGAAACCTACAAAGAAACATACAAAACATATTTTACTGGGACACACTACCAATCAGTGGGGATTACTGCTAAACATTTCTCAGAGTATCTTCAACTGTTTTTCTCTTGTAGTATTGCTGAATTCCCATATTGTGGGACTACTTGGTGATTGGTGTTTCCTCAGTCACACCCCTAGCTACTGACTTAGAAGGTCATGCTTATTATAGCCATTAGGATATTACTTCATTGAGGTTATCACTGCAGGAACTTGTCCTTGTACTTTGGCATCATGTAATTCCAGCTTTTTACTCCTACCCAAAAAGAGCAATCAGAAAAAAGCTATAAGCATATTCTTGAGAATCTGAGATATAAGGCTAAAATAAATATAAAAATTGCACAAGGGAAAAAATCTTTATTCCAGATACAGGAAGATCTAAATTCTTCCTTCCTGTGCATCTCCAAGAATAGGGTAGTTCCTAAACTGAATGACACAGAGAACTCCTTATATTGTTGGACCTTAGGCACTTTTCTGACATATTGTTTTCTAGCTCCTCAAAAAGAAGCAGCTCAGTGGCCTCTGCTCTTCCGTCTCATCTTGCATCTTGCTGACTTTCTTGTCTAGCATGCAAAAGACCTCTCAGACTTTGTCAGGAGTTTTGGAAATGGGGCATGACTTTCTTCCCCTCACAGAATGAGACCAACCCAACATGAAAGAGGGGTGGTCACAAGTTCTATTGACTAAAACTTCCTTCATATTTCAGCAGGTACATACTTTCTAAACACTGATACATTCTTCTGGTGAGTGAGATGTGACAGACTTGATTATCATGGCACACCTTAAAGACCATGTTTCCTTCAAAATAGAAACTGGACATGTCTGTGCCTTCAACGATGATGCTTTGTGGGCCGTGTGAGGTGCTGATGCCATGAGGGTCTCTGGGATGTCAGAGGGAGCTGAGGGTAGCAAGACCTAAGTCCACCTCTCCAGGCCTGGGAAATGTGAATGCTGAGAGATTTGTGGTGACCACAGTCTACCCATGTCCCTGGTGCATGGGAGATCCCACCATTCACAGAGTCCTTCTCCCCAGGGCCTTTGATGGTGGTTGTGAGAATATACCAGAGACATCACTGATAGCAATGGCCTGCTTGGTTACTGGTTCCCTCCACTGCCTGCTCAGGACCTTCTAGTGCCTTGTCTACTTGGTCTCTGATGGCCTCCACACACCAATGCACACCTGGGGCACACCAGCACAGTTGAGTGGTTCCACTGGAAGGAAATATTTTCTGGGGGATTTCCCAGACTTCTCTCCTTGACTTTGTCACGTGTTATCTCACAAAGCAGTGCATATGATTCAGCAAGCTACCCTCAGAGCCTGGTGATTGGGAGCTAGACCCTCAGAGGACAAACACGTCCACCTCAGAGGCTTTTCATCCTCTTCCCAGCCCAGCCCATGGAAATGGAGACATTGTTTGGCAGTTTTGGTGCTGTCCATGGTTCTCCAGCTGCCTGCTCTCCTAGCTCTCCTTATCTGGCAGAGCATGTACTCTGCAGCAGGTTACTCACAGCACAGCATGATTAACGTGCCTGGGAACTCTCTGGCACAATGTCCTGAGAGATTTTAAGTGCCAGGAAGTCTAATACCTGCAAATATATTTATCTTCCTTTGAATATTTCATCAACTTGGAATTCATGAACTGGATCTTTTACACGGAAGTTTTATGAATTATGTACCAGAATCGATGAGTTCCTACTTTGCCCATATTTTACTTTGTCTCAAAGCCACAGTGGGGATCACAGCCCATCAAAGCCGCTGCAGCAATTAGAGATCAAATGGCATCGAAGAAGGCAGGTGTGCAGGGCCCAGAGTATTCCCCCTATTCATGGCCCAGGAAAAAAGCTTTACTAAGTTGTAGTTTGTAGTCTCCCTTCTCATTTTGCTATATTTCAGCCTCACTTTCCTGTCTGCCTTCCTGCTGTAGTGACTGGAAGCTGACTTACCACTGCTACTCATCAAACACACCTCCCTGGCCTTTAGCTCTCACCTATTACATCAACAGGGATGCCTACTCTTCCTATCAGGAAATGGCTTCTGTATCTTCCCTGCTGGCACTAACTACACTGGTAGCTTTCTATATGTTTGGTTGTTTGGTGTTTTTTTGCAAAGAAGAAATAGGTGTTATGTGTGAAGAATGTTTATGTTACACTACACTGTGCTATGTTATGTTATATTATAGTACCAGAATGATTCTGATTTAGCCACTACCGACCCACCATCTCCAGTATCACTGGATGGTCACTGAAGATCTATAAACTTATAGTTCTGCATATAAAGTATTTAGCTAAAACCAAAACCCCCCTGTGCATAGTGGGGATAGGAGGAGAGGAGAAAGAGGCACAGTTGCAAGATGCTAATTCTGCAGCCTGTTGTGCCAGCGGAAGGCATACTGGTACTGTGCTGATGAGAGCAGTATAAAAATAGTCCAGATAGAAGTGAGACTTCCATCACTCTCCTGCTCCTCACCTCTTGCCTCAATCACTTTTGCAGGCTGCTGCATTGCTTCCTATGAGCACTACTGAGACTGAGTTTTATGCAGAGTTTAAGTAAAACTGGGATAAGAGACGTGAGACAGGCTCTTTCAGGCTGCCATATAAAACAAAAGATCGTGCCAAGTGATTTATAGCAAATTAAAAGAAGCCCTCCCCTTGATTTTTATTGCATCCCAGGTTTAGCTGTGGGGAACTCACATGTTCTTTCCACATATCCCCCAGATAACCAAGTCATACAAACTGAAAAACAGATTGCTGTTAAATAGTAAGTGGATTCCTTATAAATATTTCTTCCCCTATTCCCCTTGTTTCCCAGAGCAATACCAAACTCTTTGAATCCCAACCAACTCAAGGGGAGCTTGCTGATTTCTTCAGATGTCTGCATGAGTTCCCTTTCTTACAGAGGGCATATCCCAACAATTCTTTTCTCCTCTAAATCCTAAGGTGGGATTCTGACTTCCTACAGCACTGGACCAGTTATCATAGGAAGGCAATTTAATTGCAGCTTCAGACTGATCAGTTTTGCAAGGAAGTGGACTCCCATGTTACTCCATCCACTCTTTTCACATAGTGGCACAGAGCAGTCCTGTGGCTTTTCCCCAGGTCTGCTGCTGGCACAGCAGGCTTGTGACCCAGAACCTTTCTGGACATCACACTTCCTCACAAGTCTGGAAAGCAGCTGCAGCAAGAGGATACACACCTAGAGGCTGATAATCCAGAGCCATAATATCGCACTGAGGCCACAGACTATCAGCAGATAGTCTTCCCTTGTTTAAGGACTGAGATGTGGATCTCAGCATGGATTATGTATTTCTGCAAAAGTCATTCTATTACTAGCACTACCCAGACACCTACCTTCTGTTTTTTGGCTACTGACTTGTCTAGAGTACAGGAGCGATAGTGATCCCAAATGAAGGTGGGTTGTTTTTTTCAAAATGCAGACTTCCTTCTTCCCAGAACGAGACTTTTAAACAAACAATGACAGAGGTTCGATCCATCTGCAATGCTAATGAGTCTTGTATGGATTGGTTCTTACATGGCCAAAGTCAAGCCACCTCTGAGAAATAATTGACTGTAAATAGACGAAAGTGCCTCTTAAGTTGAGCCCAACAGTAACAATATGATACTGGATCTCTCCCCCAGGCAACGATGCAGCAAAGAGATAAGTTAAGCCTCCAAGTTCCTGCCTGGCTACTGCAGTGAAGAATATCATAGACTTGTGGCAGGGCACATTACTCTGCCCTGCCAGCTTTTCAGATGAGCCTTACCTCAAGGTGTGGTTCAGGTAAAATGAAATTGGAAACTTCTCCCCAGATTCCTGGAAAGCTTTGTGAAAATGCAACTCTTGAATTGCTTGTGTGGCACTGATTGTTTTGCAAAAATTTCCTCTGACAATTTTGTATGTGCTTTCTGTATTTAGCTGGGGATCT
This sequence comes from Myiozetetes cayanensis, assembly GCF_022539395.1. Classification (NCBI taxonomy): domain Eukaryota; kingdom Metazoa; phylum Chordata; class Aves; order Passeriformes; family Tyrannidae; genus Myiozetetes; species Myiozetetes cayanensis. The sequence goes on along the minus strand of NW_026087521.1, from coordinate 52,952,522 downwards.
CTGCTTGGCAGGCAGCCTCTGTTGTGTTGTGCTGTGCTGTGCCATGGGCAAATACGTGTGCAGCACGTACCTCTAGAATATCATTTTCCTCTAGGTCTATACTACCACCCACCCCAAATCCCTCAAATTTAATGGATGAGGCTATGTGAGCACATAGTTCCCAGCTCTCCAGTTCTTCCATAAACAGCTTTAAGTTATGGTCTGTGTAGGTCTTGTGCTGCAGAAAGCCCCGAGCAGCAAGATGAACAGCAGTTTTAAATGCGCACGAGCAATAGAAGTGAAATAAAAAATAATGGCACAAAACAATATCTTAATAAAAAGCAACCAAGCAATTGACAGTAAGCTAGTCAGCAAGATGAGGAATGTAAAGTCTTTGTCTTTGCAGGACAAATGCCACTTTCTGTCTCAAATCTGATGGCTCCAGAACTCTATCAGCAACATCACTGCCAAAGAGACCTTCCAAGCTGCTAATAAACACACAAGACGAACAGCATAATGAGATATCTTTCCTTCTTTTTACTATTATTATGACAGAACAGTGAATATAAATTTCACTGACTGGTGTGTATAATAAAGCAAGCTGAGTGCCACCACTGAGAAACACTGAAGAAAGAGAACAGCCAATAATGAATAGCTGTAAGGATAAAACCAACCAGAAGGCAAATAAACACCATATTTAAAGGCTGGACTTCACAGCGCTTTGTCTAAGCCTGCTTATACACAGAAGCACAAAGTTATGGACAGAAGAAGGGGAGGAAAAAGAAACCCAATATAAAAATATATTACCTGATTCTGAGACTGTGAGAAACAAAAAGAGAGTACTGGTAATGGGATCTTTGTGAACAGGCAGAAGGAAAGTGTTCAAAAGGGAAGAAGGAAAAAAAGCATAATGAATCCCGAAAAGCATTATTGTGGAAGAAAAGCAGCAGCTCTGGGGATTGTTAGCAATGAGTTATCATAAGGTTTCTTGCAGACTCAGCCTTGTGTCTCTTTCTGCAGCTCTGCATGTGGTCAGAGCTGGAATATCAAACAATTCTTGTCTCTTCACCAATTAAGAGATCATAAAACTACACTTATGACTAAATAATAAACTTCATTTCCTTTCTTTATGTCTAAGGCATATGCTGAATGTGGTAAACTGGTCATAAAACAGGAGTAGATGGGTGAAGCAGCAAGCATCCAGAACACAGACAACTCAGATTCTTGGTCCCTGTGAGGAAAGGATGTTGTTTAATACCTTACAGAGGGTCCCTCCTCCAGAGTACGGAAGCTTGGGAAACCCTCCCTCCCAGTCATATACTGCCTGCCACACTTTCTGGTAGTCTCACTTCTTGATGCTGTTTCAGTATTTTACGATAACTTTTCCTGCAGTAGGTGGGCAAGGTAAAAGTTACCCCAGAGCTGGACCTCTTTAATAAACTTTAGGCTGTTGGAACAGTATGTAGAGTGGCAGATAGAAAACATGCTCTTGCAAAGTCTAACACTGGCCAACATACTGGGAGGACATGGCTAATATAGCGTGGAATGCCAGTAGTTTGTTTATATCATGAAATGAAGAAGCATGTTCCTTCTTGGACAAGTGGAATTTACTAAATAACACCACAACAGGTAAAAAAAGCAGAAAAGTTTCTGCACAGGTTGAGCACCAGTGCTTTTTTTCCTGTTCGTTTTGTTTTGTTTTGTTTTGTTTTCCTTGGGTCTGTGCCCTCTCTGGAGCTTTGCAAGGCACAAAGGGACATCTAATGGTTTTTCAATACATTGCAAGCAAGCTCAGTGCTTCCAATGGGTGTCATGTGATGAATTCTTCCAGGCCTCTGCTTGCCAGGTACTTGTATCTTTCCTATAGAGTTTTCAGCCTATCAGGTAATTTCCTTTGACTTCCTATTCCTGAGAAGAAAAGAAATTTGTATCTTGGTATCTTAGGTATCTACTCCTTTCTCAAAAAAGGGTTATAAACTGAGAGACACTGAAGTTTGGTGCTGCTGTGATAGAGACAAACCCACTGGATCTTCATTCCTCACCCCAGAAGTATTTAGACCACTACACCCTCAAGCCCTGAATTCTAACTTTTATCACTAAGGACACTATTGTCAGCTGGACTTGAGTCTGATTTCCAGTCCTCTTAGTACAAGGAAAGCAAGCGGTAATTAAACCTATGCCCACCTTTGTCTCGGAACAATGGTTAATATTTTAGATTTTGTTCAAGGGTGATTAAAAGGAGTTCTGTGAGGGCAAAATACCCTTTCATTAGTGTCTGTAGTTGCAGGGTCTGCTGCTTGATATTGTCTGGCATGCAGGATATCGCACCCTAAACAGTTGTGGGTAGTTACAGCACACACCTGATGATGAGATCAATCACTTCATGGTAGAGCTGTCCCATGCAAAGGGAACTGTGGACATTTCAGCTCCACCGGAGAAATGCACACTTGTGAGCGCTCAGCACCTCTCCACACATGGCCTTTGCTCCCAATTCAAACACAACTTTCATAAAGGGCCTTCTAAGACCCATTAGTCTTTATATCCAGCCTGCTCCTGTGATGTGTGTTGTGGATTCACACACTTGATGAGAGATGGATCAGCTGCTGGAAAGCAGGAGCTTTATCAGGCATCCAGCATGAGTTTCCACCTCCTGGGAACAGAAGGTGTTGGCTGAAAGCGTTGGATAATGTGTGTTTGATTTGTCCTTTGTCAAGGTCACACCTGGCTAACTGTCTCTGCAAGAATCCTGGGTATCAGTAATTTACAACATCCCCCTCTTCCCTGCAGATGAGTTTTTGTTCTTCCTTTGAAAGTTCTCTTGTCTGCTCTGAACTATATGGAGAGAAAGTGAGTGAAGGGGCCTCATTATTTTAAATGGGGCTTGACAGAACCTAACAAAGAGCATAAAACAGAGCAACTTTCACAGACAATCGCACCAAGGCACTTAAAGCAAGGCTGAGAACTCAATTACAGCCCATTACTGTCGGAGCTGTCTCTCGCTCTCTTGCTCTTTCCCTGTCCATTGGTTTCTGCAAGACAAACTTGCTATTGGCAAAGGTCATTCTCTTCAGCTGTAGTGTTTCACATAGTGGTTCCTATTAGAGCAGGTCAGTGAGGATTCCAGTGTTCTCACAAATACGAGGGGAAAAACAATTCCAGGAAAAGTGTGTTTTCCTCTTTGATAATGCTGCAAAATAGGAAAAGTCAATAAACCACAAGGTAAAAAACAGTATGTTCCTTATGCAGTGTTCTTGCAAAAGGTGACACATGAGCCTGTGATACATTGTGCATATATGCACACATACTCTTCTGTAAACAATGCATCCAATAGCCTGGTTGCACTTTTTTCTCACCTTACTTTAATCAAGTTTAACCAAGTTTAATCAAGTTCTCAGATGGCTGATAAAGATGATAATATACTGTTTTCATAATTCTTCTGGTAAGGAACCAGAGAGGAGTAGGTTCAAATCACAGCATAGGCTACAGTGGCTAAAAACCTGCTTGAATTTTGTTTGCTTGTGAACAGCTCCACACGGTCAAGACATTTTGCAATATGTGTAAGGCTGAGGCACTGGGGTAGCAGGATTCCCGGACACAGGACTGCACTAGAAGGAATAACTGAGTCCCTTGTATGCAACAGATCAGCACTGAACAGCCTGCTAACAGGCATTACGGAGTGTGAGAAACATACCCATTTCAAAATGTATTAAAGTGGTTTTTGAAAAAAAATGTGTTAAAAGAAGGTTAAGGTTGAAATAACAACCAAGAGATAGCAGATTTAAGGTGAGTTGCATAACATAATCAACCTTTCCTGTATATATCAATTATTGTTACACTTTTGTCCATCATCCTGTAGGAAGATGGCAGCAGAATTTGGAATAAAGCTCAGCCATCCAGCTTTTGAAGCAGAGAACATCCTTTCCATTCTTGCCAGCTCCTCTCTCATCCGTTATCTACTCTGTGTGCTGAACAAGACAAGAATCCCAGGTGAGAAAGCAAAGTATGTTTTTTTGGGTACAATTTTAACATTTCTTAAACTTTACAATTTGACTTTTCAAGCTTTTAATATTGCCATTCTATTTGTTTTTTCATTGCACTTGCACCCTGACTTCAGCACCAGAACAGTCTCAGGTGGAACTTTCCTGGGAGGCCGTGTGCCAGCATAAGCTTCTGTTATTTGAGCAAATGAAGTAGCTAACTGATATTGTCGGTAGGCTCTTGCTGTCCATGTGAACTAAGTTTAGGAGGGGAAGCTAATACACATTTCACTTCTGTTGCCTAAAACTATTTGTGGGAAGGGCCAGGTGGCTGCACTGGAGGATTTCAGATCTCTGGAAGCTGTTTCATGTTGCTGACAGGGTGGGAGCTTTAGTGTTATGACACAGTCAAAAAACACAGAAGAGACAGTGTAGGAGAGTCTGGAAACACCCACAACACATAGGAAAATGTAAATAGAGTTTGGTAACTGCAAAGATTTTTTTAATAGGAATGGAAAAATTCTGACTTACAAAATGTTCTAGATTTTGTCAATCAGAACAAAGAGCTTTTCTTTATTTTTCAGCTCCACCATCAAGAAAATATAATGTCTTTGTTGTAAAGTATAGAGGCATTAGAAGATTTGTTTTTAAAAAAAAAATTAAAAATTGAACTAATTCTTTAGTGAAAATCAAAGTAGTAGACTGTTTTCCCTTACCACCTTCCTTAGAAGTGTTGAAATGTCTTTTGCTGCAATTAGAAAAAATATGTAACTGTCATTGAGCATATCACTTTACATGGAAAAATTCTAAAAAAAATAAGAAAAAGCAGACCTGGGATAGTGATTGGTACTCATGGTATAGCAATGAGCATTACTGCTCTCTCTGGTTATTATATAACTATGTTACTGTTACTCCAAAGGCATTAGTACCTACATCATATACTGGTTTCCCTGCTACTTGTTAAACCTTAGAATCAGTTGTTATTTGCTTTTTCAGTGTCCTAGATATCCTAACAGATTTATTAAAAAAACTTACTGGAGTTTTCTGAGCAAATAAGAGGTTTCCTTCAGCTTTTCAGATAAATGTGTTTGCATATGAGGGCTAAATGTTCCTGGAAAAATACTTTAAAATTCCAGTGAGGAAGCATAATGCTAATTTTTCAGAGTCAGCAGAGTGGAACTGAACTCTGACCAGCTTCCTGGAAAGACCAAAGTGATGTGTGTGATGTGATCCTTGCACAGCTGCTGGCAGATGTTTGGTCCTTTCTCCTGCCTTTACCCAAGGTTGGCACCCAACTGCAGGAATCCTCTGCCCCAGCAACTGCACGCATATTCCCAGGTATGCCCTATCAAAAGCAAGATCCCAATGAGTTGGGGCACAAAAAGCTCATGGAGGAACATTTGTTTCAGAATCTTTTTCATTGTGTTTTGACTTTGTCATGCTGGCATATCCCACAGTGGTCAAAAGTGTGTCCTAGACTAACGCCATTTCACCTCTCAAGGATAGTTGCTCATGCCTGCAAATATTGTACAGTTCTGCATTTAGGTTTTGGTATGCTGAGTCCCAGCAAGCAGAAGACTTTTTGTGCCATCAAGCACATTGGAAGTTATTTTCAGTCAGGACAACTTTTCTCCTTGTCTTTTGATGTGGTTGAAATATGTTCAGTAGGACTTGGATGTTGTTGAAATCTGTGTAGGTTTGACTAAAGAGCTCTTTTACGATATCCATTCCTTATAACATGTTTTGTTGCTACCAGCATTTTCAGACCTCTGACAGTAAATCTGGTTCCCGTATTTCATGCAGGATTTTTTTTATTTTTACACTCCCAGGGTAATGGCTGTATTTTTGTAATGTTTGAAACAATGGCTAGCAGAAGGGGGACCTTCAGGCCATGTCATGGTGTAACAAATGTCAGTATTTTTCTTGCTGCTCTGCTTTCCTTCAGCTCTTTTTTTTTTCTCCCTCTGCATGACCTCTCTCTCATCTCTATTTACTATTGAATAATGAAGTTGCACTTCTGTTTCCTGTGAAGGATGGAGAATGGTGGATTGAGGAGAACTGATGAGGAACTATCCATCACACCTCTCTCCTTCCTATTCTTGTCTTTCTGACACGCTTTCTGTTGTTCACACAGGCTGAGTAGAAGGGGAATTTCCATCAAATCTGTGGCCCTTGCCTCATCTTAGATGCTCTCAGACAGCTGCTGGTAGGAAAGGAAGAGAACAAATGAGGACAGATGACCTGATATCCCTCATGGACTGTGACAGTCAGCCCCACTGCTGGCACTGGTAAAACAGGTTTAGTCTTCTCTCGCACCTACATATCAATAATTCCTTCTCCTGAAACAGTATTTTTAATTTTGGGTCCTCTTCATCTTGTCAAGCTCTAAATTAGATTGCTTTGAGAATCACACATTTGAAAGCTCAAAATCTGACCTTATATTCATGTAGTTGAATGAGAGTAACAATAATCTCCACTTAAACTGTATTTTTCACTGAAAACAATGAGAATCTTTAAGTTCAGGAAGAGCTACAGAAATTATACATCATGCAAAATTGCATCAGCACAACAAGCAAGTTATTTTCTGATAGACAGAACAAAAAGGAACTCAAGGCAAAAAGACATATGTCTGTCTTTAATCTCAAAGACATTACTAAATGACTTCTCATAGAACCCCAAGAAAAAGCTGCACTACCAGGTCTCTTATTTCCATCCCTGTTCCCTAGAGCTTTCTATATATTTCCCAATAATGATGAATACAGGAACTCAGGTAGATGCATCAGACACAGCTGGTGGAGCTCTAACAGAGGTAGGACACACAAAATATCTGTGTCTGTCTTTCCACTCAGACAGCATTTTTTCTCCAAGACAAACTATGCCTCACAAATTTCTCAGCATAAAACCTCTCTGATCATTCAGAGTATATCCACGTATTTTACCAGGATCCTATACTAGCACAGTCTCATCTTGAAGAACATGTCAGCATGAGGATTTTAAAGCTGGGCATAATGCAAAATAGTTCATTTACTTCTTATTCACATAGCTTCACCAATTCCTGTGCAAAGATACCAGCAGTTATTCTTGAAGGAAGGAATAATCAGAGAAAAATCTTGTTTTAAGAAATTTGTGATGAATTGTATATAGCAGGACATCTATGTGTATGAGGATAATTTCTTCATCTGACCTAAAACCTTATAGTCCCGTAGCAATTTTCATCACCAATTTATTAACAACCACCTGCTCATTAAAGTGTCCATGGATTTCACCAACCTCAACTTTCTAGTTAACATGGCCAACATTAGAAAATAAATGCATTTTGCAACAGCCATGTTCAAAACCCCCAGCACAACCACATATTCCTCCACAAACCTATCAGCTGCAAAGAACACCAGGTGAGTTTGGCAAATAGCATTAAACAGCAACACATTGCTCTAGAGAAACAAATGCAAAAATAACCAGTTTCTTAGACCTGTAGGGCTGTCAAGGATCCTGCAATAGAAATATTACTATATCAAATGAAAAGCAATTGTTTCTAGTCTATACTTCAGCTTGGGATTCAGTGCTCATCATGCCTGAGAAAAAGACTGTGACAAAATTTTCTGCGCTTTCCAGCTCTGTACAGAGTGTCAGTATTCTTTATTAGACAGGCTGACAAGCTTCATTAAACTTTTCATTGAATTTTAGCTGGACATGTCTTAAGACAGTACATTTACACAAATTTTGTGCTGTAATTCAGTAAGTGTTATGTATCATCCAGCTACATTTAATGGAGTTTCATGGGTGTGAGCAGGTCCATAACCTATTAATTAAAAACAGTGTAGCACGAAAGGACCCAAAAGACTGCAACAGTACCTGATGGACAATTAAAGCAATCATAGGTTTGTAGCTCACCTGTAATGATAAAATAGAACAATCAGAAAGCTCAATAAAAACCTATCAGTCTGTGTGGAGAGACAAGTTTTGTGTAAGACTGGAAAATGCAAATCCACTTGTGAGCAGTGTTACAAATGCGTTTTTTCACATTATGAATCCTTCGGTGGCAGAGCTACTTTAAGTGATTTACATCCTGACAAAAGTTACTCCTTCACTTCCATCCATTCTGCTGTTTTTGTGGGATTGGTTTAAAGACGTGGAAAATCTATTTAACACACACGTGAACACAAACCTCTGTGGTTTTAACCAAAAAATCTCCATAAGAGACACTTCTATTTCAAACAAGATTATACTCATAGATGCCATATGGAGCAGAGCACTGATAAGGCACTGGTAAGCACCAAGAGCATGTTGGTAATAAGGGAGGAAGGAAAGCAGGTTGAGGGCAGAAAGATCTTAAGCCATCCCTTGTGCTGACAGCTGCCATATGAAGCATTACTCTCAATACTTCCAGAACATTTTCACTTACTAACTGATCCACAGGTAACTACTGGAAATACCTGAGCCTTTGTACCTCTCTAGAAAAAAGGTTTGACTTAGTAAACCATATAAAAGTGACCTGACAATATATGATGCTGTCCACTAGTAAACAGCCCATAACTTTGTACAGAATTCAGCCAAAATCTACCTAAACTGAACTTTAAACTACACGGTACTTTTTAAAAATGTATGTTTTGCTTTCTTTTTTCATCTTTGCTTTGTGATCAAAAGTGTATGCACCATTTGAAAAGAAAGATTAGGATTAGCTATTTTGACTTTCACTAAAACCAGAAGTGACTAGATGTCATTACAGACCATTTTCATTCTGAGATATGTATATCCCATTGCTGTAGATAACCACTCTAACTTTTAACTGCTCAGTCTTCAAATCTTTTAAATATGAGGCTGTCAGGTCTCATCCTACGATCAGATCCTGGCTTTGATCAAGGCAGACTCGAGCCATTGTGATCACTACCCAGAAGACATACTTAGTTTGCAAGGAGTACTTTTCTTATAGAATCCACGTCAGATACTGTGCCTGCATTTCCATCAACTTTGGGGACCTTTTGAACAAATTATTTAATGTTTCACCGTCTTTCTCTCTGGCAGACTTTTTAATGTGAAAAAAAGAGAAGCAATTAAGTCCACTTTTAACGTTTTGTCATAGATCTGTTGAGTTTGGGATACATTTCTAATTGCCTGCCTAGGCCATTCACCTAAACTATGTCAGAGCTGATATTATCCCTAAAAGCTTCTCTCAAAACAAAATTTCAACCTATCCTTAAATATCTCTCAATATAAAACATGCCTAGAAATTTTTGCTGTCCTTAAAATAACAAAACCATGTTGTAAAAATTAGTTATGTTACAGAGAGGGTTCTCACTCTTTCTTCATAACAGGAAGGCAATGAGTACCACAGCCCTGTGAAGTTTTGTACCTGTTATCCTTTCACTTTAGCAGCACAGAGTAACCCCCAGCCCAGCTTTCATACTACGCCTCCTCATTGCTGAAAACTCTTGCGTATTATCACGGGTTTACTTGACACACAATTGTTTTCTAAAGAATCAAGCTGAAAATTATTTTTGCTCCCTGAAGCAAGTTATTAAGTGTTTGTGAAAAATTAAAAACCATATATTTTGGTGCAAAAAGCGTTCATCTCAAAAATGCATTAAACAGAGCCATACCACAGTATAATATAGCTATTTGCCTGTGGAATGCATCACAGTCTCTTATACCACTTAAAATGATACATTTTCTCCAGGGAACTTCTACTAATACCCAGAATTCAAACTTCAAGAAACCAAACTCTCTATCTCACAATGCATTTTTATGGTTATTGATGTATGGAAGAACCAAAATTCGTTTCTGTTTAGACATGGTTTTAGTGATTTATAGATATGTTTTGCTTTAAGGAGCTTTGTTTTTCTAAAGAATCAGCATTTTCCAGATCAAAATATTTATGTGCACACATTTGTCAAAGATATTTATCTTGGGAAAACAGTCCCAATGTAAATCTTTAAAATAGCTGTGTTTTGAATCAATACTGCCAAACACCTGCCTTTAGCCACCTTTACATTGTACCAAAGGTTTGCTTGTGGGCCCTATTACGTGACACTCTGTCCATGAGGCACCCTTAGGGTTAAATGAAGCTTCTTATATGTGATGTAAGATGACCCTAAAACTAATATAGAAATACTTTCCCAAGAGGAATGAAATTATGGATCTAAACACTCTCTTAGCTCTCCTAGCTTTATGACTCATGTTCTTAATGTTCCTGCCATACATACTCAGGACTTGCTAAAATAAATGTGGAGTTTGATATCATTTATACCTTTATATGTAATATGTACAATACTGCAAAAAAGTTTTAAGAATGTTGTACCGAGGTTCTTTGAATAGCTGAGGACAATGCCTCTCTCTTGTCTCCCACATAAGGTATCAACTTGACATTTGTTTCTAAATGTCAGCAAGTCCAGAATGGGTGAAATGAGTCACTGAACTTTTCTTGCTGTTGGCTAGTTTAAAATAAGAGTATGGAAAGGAGAGAAAATATCTGTAGTCAGAGGAGATGAAAGGTTGATTTTTCCCGTTGTTTTCGGTCCGTATCAGGTTATGGTCATGAAGCAGCAAACAGTTCACTCTTAACTAGACAAATCAAAAGCTGAATGGATGTTTGTAATGTGTCAGCTGGTTTATACAGGAAAAACTAGGAATGACTCCCAACCCCTGCAAGTGGTTTGGAAAAGATAAGAGCAGGGCCCATGGCTGAAATTCATGGGGGAGTCCCTCATTGAATATTACCTGGTGACAAGTAAAAAATGCAAAAAATGCAAAAAATGCAAAAAGTGTTTTGCATCTGAGAGGAGTGAAAACGATAGCAGAAGAAAACTGATAAGGCTTCAGACCTATGTTGTAAGGGCAAGAGCAGGCTTCCATCAAAGACTGCTGCCTGAAATGCTTTATAACTAGCTTTTGCAGAGCAGGGTCAGCAACCAGGACAACCACTGTAATGTTTTGAAAAGCTACAGAAATTTCAGAAAAGATCTCTAACGGGTATGTTTATGCAGAATCTCCAACAGGAGACTTCAGTTTGCTAACAAATTTAAGGAAAGCTGCTAAATTTGAATAATCTCATCCCTCACAGTCTGTTTAATCTGAGATCCCTGACACAGAGGCACCCTTGGCAAACCTGGAGCTTCAGGAGCTTCTGTAGCAGTTGGTACTTCCAGAGTCTTGGCTTTGGTGAGGTATCCTTGCTGGCAAACATTAACTGTAGCTCCTTCCAGGTAGGAAGAAAAAATATGGCTTTGCAGTTTTGCACAATTCCAGGCTGTCTTTTTCTCCACTCAGCCTCCACTCGCCCTACTTCTCTCTTGGCCCTGCTTTTGCAGATTTCTGAAAATTGTTTTAAGTGAGCTCTCACTGAATTGTAACTGAGAGACTCATTCCAGGACTCTACTGCCAGGAATTCTGGCAATAGCTCCAAAATTACTTTCCTTGATAATTTCTCTTTTAATCTCCCTGTTTTGTCCATTATCCAATCTACCTTGTCACCATTTTCATCTTCTTTTTGCCTTCTTATTTACCATTTCCATGTCTTGTGTCTTTCACCACACTGTTCAAATGAACAACACTGACCACAGAAATCTTATCCTCCCATGGGGAAATAGAGGAATTGGAGAGAGACTGTTCTGGTCCCTCTTCATTTTATTTTTGTTTTGTTTTTCATTCCCCCACCTATCATTCACTCCTATTCCTTTTCTACCTTCTCTTCTCTAGTTCTATTCACACTCTTTCTTACTCCCTGTTTTCTGTTTTTGTGACAGATTTCCTGACAGAGTAACTTGCTCCAGGTCAGTGAAAATTTAAAAAGTTGGTTTTTCTTTTATCACTACAGCTTTTCGTGACACAAGTTAATGTAGCATTGTGGTTGTGATGATCTTGCCAAGCTTGAAAATGACATTTCAATTCTAAATCACAGCCATTTATAACTTTCTTAAAAAAATGTTACCTTTGGGGCTCAAATTTTTTATGCTTGGTCTCAGTCCAAGACTCAATTGGTTTTAGAAACTTTCATAAAAATAAATCCAGCTGTTTGTATTTTTTTCAAAGTTATCCAATCAAGAGGAGGAAAAAAGTGATTTTCACCACTTAAGGTATTTTTCATATGCTATTCATCCCCAGTAACTCAAAACAACTTTGTTTTGAAACATCACCCTTGAAAATGAATGTACTCCTGAATGATGCATTGCCTTGTTTGAAGAAATTTGGTTTGGAAATTACATACTTATAAACATTAGAACATTGTGTGCTGAGCATGCACAAAACATTATTTCCCTTCTTTGATTTAGACCTCTACCCAATAGTGATTAATGTTCCCTGGCATAAATAGTTGTTTGTGCACTCATGAAAAATAGAGATGGAAAAGATCTATTACATCATCTAGTTCATCTTACCTCCAAAGGCTGATACCTGTGCTCTCTTTTTTGTACAAGTGACACAAGCTGAGAGTCACAGAAAGGCCCTTTCTTGAATGTTTTCTGCAGAGCCTTAGTGGAGCAGGGTCAGTAATTTTAATTCTGAAGCACCTTTCTTTGTTTGTACCTTGGCTTTGCCATCTAAAACATTTTCTAGGATTTTCTGATTCCAGTTTCAAGAAATGGTAAAATACATACTCAGCAGGTTCAACTATTGCCCAGTCCAGCCTCAGAGAATCAGACTTCCTTCACCTGTTTTGCAATTTTGAACAACCTGAAGGTCTTGTCAGGAAGTTTCCCTTGCTATGTTTCTCTCATTGTCAAGATCTTCAGGTTATGGCAATACTCAAGTCATGACCGGTTATGTCACCCTAAACAGTCCTCTTCTCTCTTTATTATTTGTTCCTTATTATGAATACATAGAGCCTAATATTCCACTGACCATTCACTTTTGTTTAGACAATCTAGTTGTGCCTAGCTTCCTTTATCTTTCTCTGTAAGCCAGTTCATCTAGTCATTTGGTTACCTAACGTGACCCTGAGCTTTCATTCCTCTCCTTGCTCTCATCCCTAGCTCTCCTATTATCTAGGCATATCTGCTTTCTACTGCTTTTATTTGCAATTCTTCATATTTGTCAATAAGTTTTTTATTTTAAAAGCAGGGCCTGGAATGGAAAGCAGTTCTCAATGGTACTGAACAGCATCCCATGGCAGGTCTTCTCTATGGAAACATTTTAGCTGTTTAGGAAAAAGTAAATATTGTTTCTGTTAAAAAAAAAATTATCTTAGTTCTTAACACATGGAATGTTTCTGTGGCATTTAAAAAATAAAGTAAAATCAAGAGAAACAAGAAATAATAAACAAAATGTTTAATGTCACTGAAAAATATTTTGAACTGGGACATTTAAGACTGTCAGCGATGTTTTTAGGGCAGACTAGCTAATACACTTATGTAACAGAATTTTAAAACTAGATTTGTATCTGTGCAGGAAAAAGAAAGAGGATATTTACAATTGTGTTAAGGAGGATATTTACAGTTGTGCTAGCATACCACAGTTAGTCCATCATTCCTCAGAAGAATTACTGGGACCAAATGACACATTTGAAGGAAAATACCAAGAGAGATCAAATATTTCTTCTTAACTCCCTGATATGTTACTTCTGGAAAGCTTATGCAATTTGAAAAACGGCACAGTTTTTCAAAACGAGTGGTTGTTTTAGGGACCTCTGTTTTCTGAAACATTGAGCTGGAACCTCATTTTCAGAAAGAACTAAGTAGTGCAACTTCAAAAAATGGGCTTTTTTAGTTGTCTCAAATTGGAGGTTGCAAAAGGAGATTCCCAGAGCCAGTGTTTCTTTTTGAATACACATTCTAAATTGCATCACTGGGGGACAGGCAGTAGCGTAGCAGGTAGAACACAGCAAAACCCATACCCTTGTATTTCTCTTTGTCTATTTAAAAAATACCACATTTGTTAAAAAAGTCATATAGTTTAATAAAAGTAAAATGAAAATTAGCTGTAATTGGCAGATTTGAAGAAGTTATTTGACTCTAATTTATTTATGTAACACCTAATAAACTGTTCAATGTATAATTGCTTATGAGACTTTGGTGTAAAAAAAACAGTTTTCACATTTCTTTCAAAAATGAACAGAAAGTGGAAACTTCCTTCTCAAGAGAATTTTAAATAATTTCAAAGCCAGGATATGCTATTGAAAGTGTAAGTTGTCAGAGTATGGACTCTTTACAATTAGATGGTTTCTAAAATGTAATCTGACAATGTTCCTTTAATCCTTTTACATCTTGTTCTCTCTTTCTTGGCTAATTAGAATGATTGGCCCTTGTCATTTTCATAAAATCCCTTCACAGATTTAAATGCAATATCATTCCATCCCATGATCTAACTAAAATTATCTTGATTCATTGGTAAATAGATAAAGCTGTTAAAAACCTCACTCAGACACACAAGGTGTGTATATCCTCTTAATCTGTGTGTACATAAATAGTAATACACTAATGCAGTATAGTGGGTGAAAATTTTCTTTAAAGTAATGTTTTTAGGATAAAGACATGAAGAAGAGGAATTTCCATGAAGCAGTCTCCCATGTTCTTCAAATTGTTATACTGCGATTTAAAAAACCAGACACATCTCAGATGTTCTTTTTTATTATCTTTTTAATATGTGAATTTTTTTTTGGTAGCCATTTTGTTGTGCTACCCTGAAATTGTATCATCTGGGGCCTACTGCAGTTATACATTTTTCATGCTGGATCTCTTTCTAGACAAAATAACAGGTTGGAGTGGGCACATTTAAAATAACTTCACTCTTGGCCAAAATCAATGATACTGCAGTCAGCAGTGGCAGCAAGGTGCCTGCTTTCACAAATCCCACAGTTATATTCTTCCTCAAAAGGAAGACAGCCTTTTGTGGGCAGTATACACCTAACAGGAAATATTAGAGGTTAATGCTCTAGCGTGGTGGTTTGGCAGGCCAGGCATACCAAGAGAAAACTGCCCCTTTACTGTGCTTACATCTTGACAAACTTTTCTGATGATTGCAGTTAACTCTGAGCAGAATGAAGCATGTGGTACAATTGCAGAAGGTAAGCAGACCCATGGTAAGGAAGTTTAAATAGAGGATTTTTTTTTAATGTCAATCCATATTCATCAAGTTCTCATAAGACTGTTTCATAGATCTCAGTTCTCAGAGAGCCTTTCAAGAGAAACGGGGCTTAAAATTATTGCATTTGTGTTGCATGCAAATGTTTGCAACTGTATTTTGCAGGGGTTTTTTTTCTGGGAGGTTCCCTACTTCAGTTTTTTCAGACTCCACCAACATGATGGCAGGGTTATTGACCTTGTGGTTGAAGTAATAATCCTTAGCTGCCACTACCACAGGTAACTGCTCTCTCATATATTTATATCACAGCTGCTGAAGCTTCAGGATATTACTGCAGTACCAATAATAAATATTAATATTTCTATAGCAATCAATTACTCTTAATTACTTTCACCACAGGAGCCAAGGGAAAGAAGAGCAGGGCTCTGAAGAAGAGAGATCCTTATTCAGTGCCTTGTTTCCCAAGGAGAGAAGCAATGCAGAGAGAACTGGAAATCTGCCAACAAAAGGAGACACCTGAAAGAGGAAAAGATAAATATTTAGCCACTGAGATCTGTTAAAGTACAAAACATCATCTATAATTCAGATTCAAAATTACTATATTTAAATATTGTCACAGCTGTACTACAAATAGGCCTCCTATGCTGGCAAATTACAAGGTAAGTGTGAGACATGTACCTAAGTATTAGCTTATTTCCTCTCCCTGAAAGTGGGGCTGTCATTGGAACACCTTTTTGGACTGTTACTATGTTAGTACTTTTTTCATGCTATAGTTAGATCTTTATCACAACTACCAGTCTGAACTGCGGGAAAACTGGAAAAAAAGATTACTCTGAAACGACTCATGCATTGGAGACTTAGATCCAAATTTTGTGCAGAGGGGTTGGGCATTGAGCATCCTGTGACTAGAAGAAAGGTGACAGAGAGAAGCTGCCGTGGCCACTCGGCAGGGGCAGTGGGTGCACTGTCCACCATGTGATTATGGAGGCTTTGGCAAGGGGAACTTCACAGCAGTTATGCCTGTAGCTTTCAAAACTATCCAGCCTGTCCACACCAGCATCACTGCCTGGTGCTGGGGCATGGAACCCTCTCCACAGATTTTAAAGACCTTTGTTGCTGCAACACGGTTTGTGAGTGACCGGCTGAGGGGCAATTTGACCCCATATGAATAACACAGAGAATAAGGATGGGAAGAGATGGAACTGGACATCTCGTCTTCTGGCTTCCTAAAAAGACTCAGTGACCTGGCTGTTCATTAGGAGTTTAGACAGAGAAAAGTCATCCAAGAGTCTTGTCCTCTGACAGGAGGAAAAAGTGAAATTCAATGGCACAGAAAAACTAGCCCATCTGGAACGAACAAGGAAATGATCCTCTAGGGAGAAAGGAGGTCCAGAGTGGATTTTAAAAGAGGATCACTCCCATAGAGGATCATGTCATACAGTATTTACTTTTTACATAAACCAGAGCATATAATTTTGCAAAATTGACAAAACTCCCTCTCCTTCTCTGTCTTTCATTGTTCTGATTACTATTCTTGTTCAGCTATCATAGAGCACACCTCTCCTTTTTTTTTCCTTCTTGGGGAAGAAATAACCCATTTTTCATGTAGGTGGTGAAAGAAATAGGGAGAAACTGATTATAATGCTTCCAAAAGAGTCTTCACTGTGTCAGTAGTTTCCTTGTTCAGCAATGGTCCAGCAGTTCTCACAGTCTCTGCAGTCACAGGAAACATAATTTCCATTGTATCACTGCACTGGCAATGTGGGATGTATCACAGAACACCTTTGCACCAGGTCGTAAAAAAGAGGTCTCTAGAAATGCCCTGTGAAGGTGTGTACACAGAATTAAAGCTGTTCCCAAAGACTGCAAAGCTTACCTGTGTTTCCTGAGAGCCTGAAGGTGTTTGTACCTGGAGCTTTGACTACCAGTGGAGATAAAGGGCATCTATGGAAAGTCTAGGGTTTTAAAGCCAGTGTTTGTCCACCAGAGAGAAAAAGTCTGATGAGGGCTGCAGAAAGCACCAAGAATGTGCTGCAAGTTCTTAGGAGGTAGAGAAATGTTTCAGTTTGTGTTCTGGGCACAATGCAGAGTTTATGTGAAAGGAAAGATTGCTTTTATAAGCATTGCAGTGCAGAGAGGTGGGTAAATTCTGAGCTGGCTGGGAAAGATACCTGGTGTGGTATTTATCTGAGATTGGCAATCACATAAAGGTGAAATATCACCATAGAGAGAGTTTTTGCTTCTCTATCATAATCTTTAAGAATCTTTCAATCATTGTGGATGGTTCAGATGATAGTCCTTGCACTCAGTCTTTACCAGATAAGAATACCAGTGAGAATACTTAAATGTTGAATGGGTAGTAGGGGAATATAGAGGCCTCTCACAGGAGGCTGTGAAAAAAGAAAAAGAAATGGAGATATTGTCTCTCACCTGTAAGTCAAGATAAAGTTTCTGGAAACTACACCTTCTTTACAGCACTTTGGTAGACAAATGTTGGAGAGCCCAACTTTAAGGTACATATTGACTGTTGAGCTTGCTGGGCAGCACAGCACTGGGATCCTTGTCCTGGGGCCAGGCTGGTGGTTGGGTGGCTTTGCCATGTTTGCAGAAGTCCCAGCATCCTTTGCATTGCTGTGCTCCTCCTGGCTGGCACTTTGTTAGCTCAACTCAAAAATTTTGTTTGGTTATCACCAAGTGTTTGGTTATTAAAAACAAGCTGTCAGTCTGGCAGACTACAAATATAATGTATAATTAAATGTAACACATCATCTATTTTCAGAACACTGCTACAATAATGTCAAGCTATGATAATCCAGAGAAAGGCAGTGGGAAACAGGAGGGGTCAGACATGTAGGATGTTTCTGCATATCCAACATGTTCATTAATTTGGGGGATCACAGCCTTGCACCCCAGGCTGCCACACTGCAACACCCATCCCAAGAAAAGGGGCAATGACAGTGGGATCGAATAAAAATAAAATGTTGAGGTTTGTGTGGGAGCAGGTGGAGAGTAGGATGAAAGAGTGCAGGCTTCTCACTTTTTTTCCTGTGGGGTCTGTTTTTCTTACTGACATTAATGGTGTCGGGACTTCCTCCTTGTAACGGCAGTGTAAATGTGGAGGCAGACTTCCTTGGGGAAGCTGGAGGATCACATCTATTCCTCACAGCACACCTCAGTCAGGTGTGTGCCCCTGCTCACATGGTACAACATCCATCCCATGGCAGGGTGGTCTTCCCTTCCCCTCAATCACACAGATCCCATCAGCAGGACACGTGGTAGAGGTCAAGTGGTGCTTGGCTTCACCTGCCGGTGGATACTCTCTGAAAGTCACCATCCTGCTGGAGCTGCTGGCAAACCTGGGAGTGCAGCCTGGGCTCCCGGGGGTAAAAAATCCTGTCTAAAAGCTGGGACAAGCCAAATTTTTTGGTTGCTCCCTTTAAAAGCTGAGTTTCACTGCTTGCTGACATGGAGTCCACACGTACCACAAAGGGATGTCAGAGGGAGATATAGCAGTAAGGAAAACACAGCAGCATCCTGACCACATTGCAGGAAAATAGCTTTTTATCATCTCCTGAGTTGCCACCAGTTCAAATGGTAGATATTCATCTCTGACTGTCTCTAGTCCCTGGAAGAAATGATGCCTGGCTCTGTCCTCAGATTCCCCCACCTTCCCCTCTGTAATTACACCACCTTTATTTGTGTCAGGTAGCTGATGTTCTCTGAAGTTCACTCAGCCTTTCCCTGTTACAGCTCAGAGAGGCTGGGTTGTTAACATCTCCTCCTTGGAGCTATCTGTTAGCCTGCTTTTTGAAAGGTATCTATTTCATGGAAACAGTAGTCTACAGCACCCATGAAAAGAGTCTTTGACACAAAATAAAAGCCTTCTCTACCCCTTCCCAGTCCCTCTGCCCTTATCTCATCCTTCTGTCCAGTCCTACTACCTTATCAAACTAGAATTCTTGGGCAGTTATGGTGGCTACCACTGAGTCACTTGAAAGGGTGAGTGCAAAAACATTTAAGGCAAAACAAAGCTTCTCTCCCAGTTGCTCTTGGCTGCAGTTATCACTGAGCAAGGTTTTCCATCTGGGACCTTTGCATATTTGGATTATGCAGCTGGCTGTGCATTTCTGTGTAGCCTCTCACTTGTGTGTGCCTGTCCCTAATACCTCTTGTTTAGCTCTTTCACCCTGCCTGGCCCATAGGAGTGCAGAAGCCACACAATTTGTCTTCAAGAGTCAGCTGTGGGACTTGCACTAAAATGGAAAGTAGTGATTTAAGCCTCTGTTTCAGTTAAGCTCCAGTTTTTAGCTCCAGGATGTTCCAATGTCACATCTGCACTCCCTACTACAAGTACTCTCTGCATTTTTATTTACTTTTTTTTTAATCTGGGTTTGGGGATTTGCCTCCCCTAGAAAATCTGTAAATTCAGCTTTTCCTTCCCAAACACAGCAATGTCCTGTCT
Source organism: Myiozetetes cayanensis (assembly GCF_022539395.1). Classification (NCBI taxonomy): domain Eukaryota; kingdom Metazoa; phylum Chordata; class Aves; order Passeriformes; family Tyrannidae; genus Myiozetetes; species Myiozetetes cayanensis. The sequence goes on along the minus strand of NW_026087521.1, from coordinate 52,933,094 downwards.
CCCTGCTGCAGAGCAACAGAACGGACTTCCAACCACTCCCAAGCAGGACTCTGATCAGAGAGCAGCAGTACCTGCCTTGCAGGGCTAAGAGGTATTGAAGTTATGTGACAGCTTTACACTGGCCTTCTGAGGAGGGAAACTACAGAGGGGACAACAACACCAAAAATGATGTTAGATAAAAATGCATGGAGGCTTTTTTTCCTGGCTGTGTGCTTGAGTTGCTCATGGGAGAGAAACCACAAAGTCACACAGGAGTTCCAGAAAGGAAGATTAGAAAGCATCAGTGAGCCATGCAGCAATCTCCTTTGTATGTGTGATATGATTAAATGCTTATTTACAGCTTCTTATTTTTTTTTAACCATCATTGTTTTGGACTCCCTCCACCCTATTTAATATATTATTATTACATTATATACTTTATTAAGCCTTGACAGCCTTTGAGTTTTATTGCACTTCTATATCTTTGCCTCTCCTGAACACCTTAATTGAATCAGGTGCTTTGGACAAATCTGTTATTGTTGCATAGCAGAGGAGTGATATCTCAGGAAATTTATAAAGTCTCTTTGTATAAATGAATTGGAAGCAACACATGGCTTTAAAAATTATATGTTGTACTTACTTTTCAGAACTGCATGTCTAATGTGGGTAAATAGTTACTACAGGTAAGAGAAACCAATATAAGAAAGGGAAAAAAAAATCTCAGTTTGCCATTTAGTGCAGCCTTTTGGGCCCTTATAAAGTGCCTACTACACCAGGAAACATCTGAAACAATTTTACAGATCTTTTGAGCCCATCACCCCTCCCTGTCTCACCTTCAAATTTTCTTCTCTGATGAACAAACAATTTTTTTTTCTTTTTTGCTTGTCTCACTCTGTCCAATTACTATTGCAGGGGCCAAGACAAGAGAAGAATTATTCCCTGTCAGCAATAGCATCTTCTTACTCTGAATGAGTTAAGGACAAAAGCAGTCTGGCTGAAGAGGGTACAAAATCTTTTTCAGTCCTACTAAAAAAAAGCATGTGGGCAAGGAGTTGAATCAACATAATTTCAATTTGGTTTCCTTTGCCAGCTTTTCAACCTGTTTTGCCTTTCCTTGCAGAGCTATTTAGTTTTCTTCCAAAATTCAACAGCTTCAGAAACCCCTAAGCATCCTAAGGGGTTACATCCAACTGAAACTCAGGGGAACTGATGCTCCTGAGTGCCTGTGGTACTCCTGAAAGGTTTAACAAGCAGAAGCTAAGAAAACCGAGAGGAAACCACTTGACTGGGGAAATTTTGAATTTTTCCCGTATGTCAACAGCTCGTGCAGTTGGGAATACAACACTTTGCATGCAGTCTTAGAAGTGCCAGATAGAACTGAATAATCCCTTCCCTCAACCTGCTGACTGCCCTTTTACTAGAACATCCCACTACCTGGTTGGCTGCCAAGGACACTCCAAGGACACAGGCTGAGTCATGTTCCATTCTTGTTGACCAGGACCTCCTAGTCTTTTTGTGCAAAAGCTGCTTTCCAGCCAGTCAATCCCTGGTTTGCACTGTTGCGTGGTGTCATTCCACCCCTGATGGGAGACTTGGCATTTGCCTCTCTAGAACTTCATGGTCCTGTCAGTCCATTTTTACAGCCTGTCCAGGTCCCTCAGAATAGCATTCATATCCTCCAGCATGACAGCTGCTCCCCCTGGTTTAGTGTCATCTGCAGCCTTGCCAGGAGTGAGCTCTATCTCATCACCCTTATTGCTAACAATCATAATAAATTATATTCTCCCAGTATTAGCTCCTGAGGGAACTAAGTAAGAGTCTGTCAGCTAGACTTGTTACTACAGATTGCCACTGCTGGAGCCCAGCCAGTTTTCCACCCTCTCACCAACCATTTACCCAGACCATAGTTCTCCAGTTTGGTCATGGAGAATCCATAGCCTCTCTGGTCCCCTTTTTCCAGTGCTTTAACACTCTCACAGTGAAGATTGTTTTCCTTATATCCAGTCAGATTTACTTTTACTGAGACTTTTGGTCATTAATTTTTTGGTTTTGCTGTGCACCTCAGAGATGGTCTCCATTGTGCCTATAAATCCACTTTCACCTGTAGCAGACAGAAATTAAATCCCTTTCCAACATCCCTTCTCCAGCATGAAGAAATCCAGATACATCCATCTTTTCTTACACAGGATGTTCTCCAGCCATCTAGCTGTCTTCATAACACTGTGCTAAACTCTCTCTAGATTTCACTCTCTTTCCTGCAAGAGGAGATCCAGAACTGGACTCAGTTCTCTAGATGCAGGCCCAGGACTGTCAAGTAAAAGGAGAATGAATGTTTCCATCAACCTCCTGGCTATGCCCAAGGTAGTCTCTACCCTCGAAGCAGAAGACTCTGCAGGAGATAAGGGGTTGTGATATGTCCTGGAATCCCAGTCTCCCCATCACCTCATTTGGAGATCTGGCTGATGTGTACCATAGCTTTCATGTGTGTGTGTTTTTCATTTCTACAGAAACCAGGTCACAGAGATAAGGATGTGTGCACGTCCCCAGTCTTGCTCCTGGGTGGTGTTTGGAGACATCTGGGGCTGGATGCTCTAAAAGAGTTCCCGAGTCCTGCAGGCTATGCTATAGTCTAGAAGACTGCTCAGACTGGAAGGTCTGGCAATCCCTACCCTGTATGAGTTGTCTGGGAGTATGGCTGAGGAAACAGAGGGCTTGGAGGCTTGTTTCGACATGTGCAGCCCATGCTAGTGGGAGTTATATGGTAGTTGTAAATTTGAATCGGCTGTGTATGACAAATCTTATCTGTATATTGTGGTTTTGCTTGTGAACAGAACAGCCCCAGTGGGGCCCAGATTAGATTTGTATGGGAAGCATAGTCAAAACCAGGCATTTTTTCCTTTGGGAAAATATGTATGCTTTGAGCAGACATCTGTGGGAAAGATAAACAAGTAGAATTGGGAAGCATTGGGTGCAAAGATAAGAGCTAATTAATTGTACTGGTTTTGCCTGGATAGAGTAATTTCCTAGTAACTTGTGTGGTTCTGTCTTCAGGATTTGTGACAAAAACATTCTTGATAACATACCAATGTTTTAGGTATTGCTGAACAGTGCTTACACAGCATCAAGGCCGTTTCTACTTCTCAGACTGCCCTGCCAGTGAGGATTCTGGGGGTGCACAAGAAGGAGGGAAGGGAAACAGCTGGGACAACTGACTCCAACTGAAGAAAAAGGAGATTTGATAACATATGACATTGTGCTCAGCAATAAAAACTGCTGGAAAAAGAAGGACAGGGGAATGTTTTGAGTGATAGCAGGGCCAGAAGTTGGACTTAGATGATTCTTGTGGATATTATAACTCAGGATATTCTATGCATCTATGCTTTGTCTTCCCAAGCCACTGCTACATGTGATGGAGCCCTGCTTTCCTGGGGATGGCCCTGTCTGCTGATAGGAAGTGGTGAACAAATCCCAAAAAGCAAATTTTGCTTTGCTTGCAGCTTTTGCTTTACCTATTAAAACATCTTTATATCAACCCATGAGTCTTCACACTCTTACTCTTCCAGTTCTCTTCCCCATCCCACTGAGAGGATGAGTGGGGCTATGGGGCTTAGTTGCCTACTGAGGTTAAAACACAGTATATATATTCGTGATCAGTTCCATGGACAGCATGTTAAAGACTGGTGCAAGATGACCCTGGGATTAGCTCAGTTGTTTCCAACATGGTGCTCATAACACCAAGGTTGTGGTGTGGTTGTTGTGAATCCCATAGGGGCCATTCACTTAAGAGCTGGACTTGATGGTCCTTGTGGGTCCCTTCCAACTCAGAATATTCTGTGGAAAGATACTGAGTCTTTTTTCTTCCCTGAATTAAGCCATTTGGACTTCACTTTTCAGTCTTACTCATGCATATTTTTACAAACAGAAGTAAGATAAGGATTTTTCTGGGTTTTTTGGTGTGTTTTTTTTTTTCATCTTTCTTCCTTTTGTCTTTCCTTATGCATTCTATGTAATCCCACACTGATACCTTAATAAAATATTCTTACCTCTCATATAGAAGATTTATCATTGTTTTTAATTAAGAAATCATCAGCCAGCATTTGACAGGCCATTTTCAGCCTCATTACAAATGTGTTCTTGATTAAATTTCAGGTATATTCAACATCCTGTAAATCAGGGAAGACTTTTCTACTGTTCCATAGCAAACATGACAGATATGATGTCTGCCAAAAGCATGTGCTTAGCATAACATACAATAACGTTAGTGGGGAGTTGAAAACTGTAAACCTGCCTCCCTGAATTCTGTAGCTTCCTCATCTGGGCAACTGTTAGGAAAGTGTTGTCTGGCCCATCAAGAAGATTTCTTCTTACACGGAAAGAAAAAGAAAAGAAGATTGGATGTCCCTAGTCTGTGGTCTGCTCAGGAATGGGCCTTCAGAGTTGGAGAGAAGAAGAAAGAAGTAATAGAAATCAAAGCTGAACAGAGGAAATTAGCATTGCATGCTCTGTGATGCAAGTGTCAGTGTAGAAGCAAAATAGATTAAAGAGGTGTGCTTGGGGAGGGAGGGGGTGTTAGAGACAAAAAGCGAGATAAAGGAAGTACCTGGAGATGATAACAAGCACCATGCCAACAAAAATGAAATTAGGTATCCTGAAAGTAAGAAAGGAAAATCAGGACCTGATGGCAGGAAGGATAAAACTTACTAATGAGCTCACAGAAAATGCCTAATCTCCCTGCCAAACAGGGCTTAAAAGGAATGAAAAAACAAACCACAAAACCACTTCCTTCTCTTTTGGAAGATGCATCTTCTCTCACTAAGCTGGGTGTACTTCAGTAGTCTGACATTCTCACACATAATGCCTGTGGCTGCTTATTTCCCACAGAACATTTTCATGATGACATCTCCTCTTTCTCTTTTCTTAATAAATCGAAATTCAGTTATACTGACTGGGTGACATGGGATTTGTCTTAAGGTAGTTGGAAGATGCCCTGCACTCTGGCTATCACTAGATAGAAACTCATTTCTGGCTCTTCCCCCATGCCACTAATTGCCTGATGATGTCCATGAAAGCACCTAAAAGGCAAGGACAAGTACCAAGTAGGTTTACAGGTGACAGTAACTACCATAAACACCTTTTTTCTCTCTAGATTTTAATCTATTTTAGGTCTTACAGAACAACCTGAGGTATCTTGGAACCTTTCTGGTGCTCACTATAATAATTCTCTTGGTCAGGTCTGGTCTGGAGTGGCTTCTGAAGTATTGATAGTTCTACTTAACTGCATTCAGGTGATGCTCCAATGTGTTTACCACCTTCAGGCTAATACTCTCCACCCCTTCTACAGAACCTAGTACAATTTCTAAGTGGTGAGTATTTCAAATAAGGTTGAACAACACTGGCATTGATGTTAGTTTTGCTGATGGCCAGCAAAAAGGAGTGTGGAAGCTGAAAAACACAGAATTGATTTCACATTTGTTCGCAGCAGCACGACATAAAATTGCAGTGGATTGGAAACAAAAGGAAGTTCTATGTCTAGAAGAAAGAAGCTGAAAGGATGTTTGGAAGTGATGATAATGGAAAAGTTAACTGATGTCAGCACTGTAGCTGCCTTTCTACAACTTTAGCAAAATTCACCAATATCCATTGCCTGATGCTCCCAGCTGCCAGAGCATTTTTTCACTCTTTTACAAATGCTGGTTAATGTAACATTTTCCTGCTCTGCTGCTTAAAGGACATATATCAAAACGATGGCTTAATTTCCAAAAGACTCTGATGTATAATATGGAAATAGTGCCACATGTAAGCGCACTACTAATACTATGTCCAGTATATTTTGTTTGAACATACTTTAATCTGACAGCTTTTATTTCTGATCTGTACTACAGTTATGTTTTCCCTTTGATCAAAATGAAAGTAATGAGAAAGGAAAAGCACAGACTCAGTAGAAAAATTAGTTCATATTTTTAGTGGGACACATGATCCTAAAATATTCTATACTGAACCAGAATTTTAACCCACACTGCAAATAGGGTTAAATTGGTAGGGTTATATTAAATTTTTCACACTCCTCCATCTCTTGCCTTCCTGACTCATTATCCTCCTTTAATTTCCCCAACAAGATAAAACGGAATACCAGAGGTAGGTAAATATCTTAGTTTTCAAATAACAAAACTGAACTGTGTGCATGAAAGTCTCATCAACAAAGCTGAGCAGAATTTTGTGACCCAGTGTTTTCTCATTAGCAAATACAGATTTGAATGTCATCTAATGGGACGGAGGAAAAGACAGGGGAAAAAAGGCATTTCCATAAGGCAAAAAAAAATCCGTTTAAATAAACATAAACAGTAACATTCCAATGCTTCATCTTGAAGCAACTTTTAATCTGTTTATTATTTATATAAATTTAAGCTGTGATAATAATAAAATAGCTCTACACCATTAAATTATTATACTTTAAATGTTGATTATAAGCTTGCCATGTTGAAATTTAAATTCCATTATCACAGAATGGTTTGGGTTGGAAGGGGCCTCAAAGATCATCTCATTTCAACTCCCCTGCCATTGGCAGGGACACCTTTCACTACACCAGGTTCCTCAAAGCCTCATCCAACCTGGCCTTGAACATTTACAGGGACGGAACATCCACAACTTCTCTGGGCAACCTCACTATCTCCCAGTGAATAATTTTTACTCCTTGTCCCATCTCCTCTCAAGCTCTCCTCTAGGCCTCCTTTATGTACTGAAATGCGCTATAAGCTCTTGCTGTAGCCTTCTCTTCTCCAGGCTGAACAGCCTCAACTCTCTCAGCCTGTCTCGAGAGGTGCTCCAGCCATCTGATCAACTTTGTGACCTCCTCTGGACTCATTCCAACAGGTCCATATCCTTCTTACGTTGGGAGCCCCAGACCCGGACACAGTACTCCACGTGGGTTCTCACAAGGGCAGAGCAGAGGGGGAGAAGCACCAGATGCTTTTAGATATTCAGCATCAGAAACAAAAGCTTGTGATGATATCAAGAAAAGATTTGACTAAACAAAAATAAAAGCCCTGAATTTGTTTTATGTAGCATTTCAAATGTTGTTTGGTTTCCTTAATTTTAAACAAACAAAAAACCCCACCAAAAATATTATGAAATATTTTGTGGCACGTTCAATTTCATTCTTGCCTAGCATTTTTTTCATCAGTGAAATTTATCAACAGAGCTTCTTGAAACAAAATGAAGTCATTGGAATTACTGGTGGATTAAACAGGATTTGCTTTTCCTTACTTGCACAAACACCATGTGATCTCAATGACAACTTTAATCCTAAGACTTCAAACTTTGATGCTTGAAATAATCTGAATTGTGTAGGATGGAGCTAATTTTTTTAAGTTTTATTTCTACTAGAAAATTATTTGACTATGGAAATTAGATAAAATGTCAGGTAGTAGACCCTGGCTGGCTGCAGTCAGAAATGTGACCTCTCTGAGGAGGGGTAGTGGGTCACTTTTATCTCAAGTCTTTTGCTTTCTTGAAACCCTGGTGTCATTTTTGGGGTACTGTGCAGTGTCTGTAGCACAGCATGACCATTGCTGCTGGCCTGGGTGCTGAGGACGTGGCTTGCAAGCACCAGTTGCTGCACACCTGGCCAGACAGCTCCCCCCACAGACATTCCTTAGCTCAGGATGAATTTGGGAGCATTGAGGGTGATGGTAAAGAAGGCAGGGAGAATGCAACTTCCTACCCGAAGATGTTCTAGGTTAATATAATTAGCTGGACCTTAACTAAGCCTGAGGCTGTTACACAAATGTGATGCTAAAAGTTCTGTACATCCTAGGTCAGGATGTGCAAAGATGGTAGTAAGCAGATCTCAAAATGTAAACTGCAGTCTGTAGTACTGTAACAGATAAAATAAAACATCACATTAGGCTCCCACACAAAGCACTCTGTTTTGGACCAGGTTGATTGAATTGAATTAAACTAAACTAAACTGTGATTTGAAAACAATTCATGCTTTCATGCACTGTGATTTCCTTTTTAAAGAAAAAACAAATTAATCTACATTTTGAGAACATAGTGTGGGCTTTGCTGAGATGATTCTGTGCACAGACTGCACTCTGCATTTTTACAAACCATTAATGGTAATTCGGAGGCCTTAGAGTTTTCTGTATTGAACTCTATCTGACATTAGCACTTGGACAAGATCTTTTGAACTCTCCCAGCAGCAAGAGAGGCCTTGGTCTCAAGGAGACCTGCACGGATAGAATCTGAAAGAGTAATATCTTTAACCTTAGGGTACCGGAGATGGATCTAATAGCACTGGCGTTCGTGCTATGCTCAGACCTTAAATCACCCTGTTCAGTTGATATATAAGGCCAAATTCTTTAGTGTCTTCTCGCTGCTTTGAGCTGTTACTGTAAGGCAACAAACCCTAAGCTGAAGTTGTCTGGCTGATTAAACCAAATTTATAGTTGTTTTTCCACTGCCAGAAAGACACAGATATCTGAATTGTTATTTACAAATACTGAGAGAAGAGTATCACAACATTATCAGTCTTTAACAATAATGGAACTGGTAAGTTCTCATAAGCATGTTCCTAAGGGGCATACAGGAATAAAGAGGTTTGTATCCATTAGTTCCCCCTCTATGGACTGGGGATCTTGTGCACATAAAGCATTTGGCAAGGCTATAGTGCCCTGATACTGTGTTTTGTTCACTACAATGACTAAAAGCTGGAGTAGGTGGGTGGGGACAAACCATTTAGCTCTTCCTTATCTTCGTGGCAGCAGGGAAGCAGCTCTGCGTATTCAGAGCTATCCTGCATGTTAAAAAACTTCTAACCAAGATCCCAAATCAATAGCAGCTCTCAGAGATATTTTTCTTGGGCAAGTAACTGAATTTTGTCCAAAATATCAGCAACGTCAAGGATTGTCCGTAGGGCTGGGTTATACCTGTCAAATCCCTTTTACTCTGATAGAGAGTGCACTTATCTTGTCCTTCTGTTTACCTCTTTCTCTGAGAGAAGTCATGTTCCTGGTCTTTAGATTTTATTTTAAACTGTAGATGAGGTCATAATGTTGGGCCATAAGTCTTAGAAATGCTTTTTAGCCAAGCACTTTCATCTCTCACCATGACAGACTCGCTCTTGCAGAATGCCTGGGCTTTTGCCCACTATGATGTACTTTGAATTCTGGGGAAAATCTGCAGGATAAGAATTTATTTGAGAGACTGGCACTTGAATCAGCTAACTGAGCCAGACTTTGTTGCGCCTGGTGTTTCCTAAGGCTGTCAAAAGGACTGGTTGCACTTTTCTCCCCTTGCCCCTGGAACAAGGGTTACACCATACTGTGCTTTCACAGCCTTGGGGAGCTTTGGTAGTCTATTGCAAATGAAATAAAAGTTCAGCAAGTTGAAAGTATCCCAAATGCAACATGCATTGCCTCTATTATATGATTTCAGAGGTGGAAGAAGATGAAAGCTGATCTCAATAGGTTGCTCTTCGTGAATATGAAATTTTCTGTTGGGGAGATTCATCAGCCTTTGAGATCTAGAATGCTGCAAAGTACAAAGTTCTTCAGAGATGTCCTTTCTGTTAGCATTGTCCACTAAAATTCTACAAACACTGTTTGTTCTTGCATTATTTTTCCTGGTGCACAGCTTTAAGCTTTACTCCAACCCTTTGATTTCAAGACAACACAAATGGCCAAAAATGGCCAACAGGCACAGGGGAGTCTCCTGCTCTTCTGAGCACAAAAATAAATCAATAAATGCATCCTGAGACAGATGTGTCTTCTCAGCATGCCACAAGTAAGTCTTCTGCTTCATTTGTAAGATGTACATGTGAGTTTTGAGACGAACTCTCTGGTGTTCATATGATGGCTCAATTCTCTTTTTTGTCTGGTGCAGTTTCAAGAAGCGTTTTACATGCGTTTAAAAACCACCATTATAGTTCTCTCCCTCTGAAACAGGACATCAATTTGTGGTACCAATAGGACTCTGTGGGAAGGGGGTGGGGGAGTAACATTACAGTTAAAGCAAGCATCATAAAATACCCATGCTTGCAACTTATGTCTACACTGACGATGTCTACATCATGAATGACCTGATGGATATTTTTTATCTGCAGCATTTGCTTCAGTCCATGCAGCTGATGATGCCAAGTCTTATTATGAACATGGCATCTAATGCTCTCACAGGTATTGCTAGTTTCCCTTTGCAAAACAGGGCGGGTAGGCATCCCTAATTGTATCTTATTGACAGAAAAGGCCCCCAGGAGATCAGAGCCAATTACCAAACGCAGTGTAGCCGTGCTTGTTTTGGAAAAACAGAGACGGGGGACAAAAAAGGCACATAAAGGAGAGAGAAGCTAGCAAGCTTTCCCAGATGAAAAGTTTAATGAATTTTGAATGTTGCTGTGCAGAGGAGAAAGCAATGCAATATGGCTTGTATGTAGAAAGGAGGCTTCAATGCCGTATGTATAATGCAGCATCCTCTTTTATCACAAAATTATCTGAATGTTCTCTCTCATGTGAAAGTATTTTTACCTTCAAGTTTCCAGCTTTTTGCATCATAGATACTCCTTCAAAATACTTTTTTTTCTCAAAGAGGTCCCAGTTCTCAAAAGAGAACAAGTCTGGGAGATAAGCGAGGAATAAGAGTTGAGGGACTGTGAGAGCTGTGCAATAATGAATCTTAGTCATGAAAACATATGGATGTGAGAGAGAGAGTAAACATTATTTTGCCAGTGGCTGGAGATCCCAAATGCAAAACAACTGTCCAGCTTGTCAGAATTACCACGCATGAATATCCTTGAATAGATGTTCATTATAAAACATTGCTATGTTTGGAGTTCCTGATCCCGGTAGGAAGGCTTCAGAAGCAATGGCTTTGAAACAATGCTAATGCTATTTGCTGTTCTGTAACTCACTGCTCTATCAAGCATAGCTAGCAGATATTTTGGAGGGTTTTGTAGATGTAAGAGGTGAAGGTGCAAACTGGTATATGGTGCTGTCTCTTAATGCACACTGTCATTTGAGGTGCCAGGGACACCATGGGGACATGAATGCAGACATCACCCTGCTCACAAGAACAATTTCAAGTAAGACTGGTGGTAAATGTTCCGTGATTCTGTGATTTTACCATTTTTTTTTCTTTTGGAAATGGTGACTGATCAAAAGCTCAAAGATTCAGAAAATGGGTCAATTGAGAGAATAGCTTGTTTATTGAAAGTGTGAGCAGTGTTCCTCTGGCTCTTTCCTGAGTTAATATTTATATTTTACATTTGATTTTTTTTGGTTGGTTTGGCTTTTTTTTGGTTGGTTTTGGTTGTTTTTTGGTTTTGTGGGGTTTTTTTTGCATTTTAGTGCCCTATTACAAAAGTCTGGACTGAAGTGCAGTGGTTTAATTTTTCACTGCTTCTTGGCTTCCTGTGGAGTAAAACCAATACGTTTTGTTTTGCGTGAAATTTTGAAGGTAAAGTCATTCAGATTCGGTATGGATGTTGTTGTAAAATCATTTTTTCCTAGGTTTGGTGACAAGACAATGCTCTGACTTGGAAAAGGTATTCAGTGCACAAGGAACATTGCTAGTGAAGAGTCCAACAGGGAAGTAAATGCTTGTGAGTATGCAGGCCCAACATTGATGTCCTAATCTATACTAGAAGCTAGTATATCAGTCTGGTGTAGCTCCTGGGTCCCTCAGCAGCCCTCTCCATGGATGTTATATGTAAATAGTTGAACCAGGCAATGACTCGCAGAGGTATTTACTGACGTGGCTGGAAAAGTCATTGCAAATGAGATGTAGGCTGTTGTGACAATTTCTATTTTTTCCAAGGAACTAAAATGCCATTTGGGGCAGAGTCGAGTCTCTGTTCTCCTCTCTGGCTGAAATCTCCTTGAGCAGGAATAGCAGATCTGATTCAAGCTTCCATTACACCTTGTGGGATTCTCTGCAGACTTTGCCCTCTATTCCCAGTCTTGGTACGGATCAAGCAAAATGGATGTTTAGTAGAGCTCTGCTTCCTGCTAAATCCTATGTATCCTTTCTTTCCCTTTTCTGGAATCCCTTCTTCTTCACATTCTGTTCTAAACTGTGTATAACCATAGAGTATAACACCAAATGTTCCACTGTTCTTTGAATGCTTTGTTGGTTTGTGGTTTTGTTTTTGTTTGTTTTTTTTTAGCTTCTGCTCATATAACGAAGGAAGTATCAGTAACTCTTCCCCTGAATCAGTAAAAGTGTATCTATGAAACAGAATAATTTTTTTGATAAGGATGGGATGTAACAGCCTAGGGCAGTTAATCTCTAAAACAGCTCTGGCATGTCCATTATGCTGGGCACTAGTCCTCAGGTATCATCTGTTGAGACAGATTCTCAAAGAAGGTGTCATCTTGCCACACAGTTATCCTTAAGAGTGATGTTTGAAGGGTTGTTGGTTCTCACTGATCTCACAGGTAAAATGAAAACAGACTGCTGGAATAAGAACACAGATTTGAGTGATGGTCACATACGTCCTTGTGGTCACTCCTGTTACTTCAGTATAGCTCTAAACTAGAGTGCAGAAAGCTTCAAGATTCAGGGCATCTTCTGCTTAAGTACTAGTAGGTAGCTTTGATAACAAGGCTAGGACTTCTGTGGGACATCAGAGTGTAAACCTGTATTTACCAGCTGGCCTCATTTGAGGAATTTTTAATGGTGGTGGATAGAGAGCCAGGATGATCTCAGAATAAGAAGTTTCATGAGCAGTTTGCTGTGCTTGCTGAAAACAGGCATGTGGTGGGTTTGCACAGCCTGCATGCTGCTTGGTCCAGTCATTTTGCAGCAGGAGAAGCCCCTGGTTTGGAAGATGAAGATAGAAACTGAAGGACAAGCAATGGCACTACATGTCTGGCAAAAGAACCATTTTATCTTTTCAGGAAGAGCCCAGGGAGAGGTGAAGAGAGCAAGACAAATCTGATGAGCAGAGGAACTGTGAGAGCAGGCAAGGAGAATGAGAGATAGCACACAGACAGTTTGAGAAGGAGACAAGCTGCAGATAAGGAGCTGTATCTATCTAATAGATATTCTTCCCCTAATTCTAATGGAAATTCTATCTCCCAGAGCCTGTCAGTGGAAACCTAATCCACCTCCAAGGGATAAGCAACATTGCTCAAAGCAGAATCCAGACAACGACAAGGTCATTTTCGTCTCATCAGCTCTAACACACAGCCCGGCACCCTCCTCTCCCCCTCTCTTCTCCTTCCTTGCACAAGCTGAGAAGGAGAGGACAAGTTGAATGACGAGTAACGTTTCTATATAACACAGAATAATTCAGGGACGGCTCTTCCACTGATGAATAGAGTTTAACTTTGCTTTTCTGAAGAGTAACTACTCTGTTGTTTGTTTGGGGCTCTACAAGTGACCGAGGAGTTGCACTGAACAAATAGTTGCTGAAATGCAAAGTTTAAAGAGCTGGCATGTGATCTACCTTTATCTGTCTTCTGACAACCTTGCCAATGGAAAGCAGAGGGTATATTACAACCTGGTCTCAATTCAGTGCTAACCCTACTTTAATGGTGAACCAGATGATCTTCTGAAGTACCTTCAAAGTCAATAATACTGAGATCTCCCTGTGATCTTCCTATCTTGCTGATCCTGACCTTGCCTTGCTGATTTATCTTCTTGATTTGGCTCCTCTTCTCTTCAAGAAAAGCCTGCTCAGGCTTGACATGGATTAACACTGAAACTACAGAGCCGACCTTATGACAAAGACTCTGATGAATACTCAAAATGTGTGTGGTCAGAGTGAAGCATATTTGGTCAAAGCATTTTTCTGTGAACAGGACACTGTACAGTAGCTCTGCAGCTACATAGACCCACTGCACTCCATCAGGGACTTGGACTATCAGACACTGCACTCTCTCTCCCCCTGAAAATCTTTGAGCTCCTTGCTTGTCCAGTGCATGCCTGCAACCATATCTTAGTCGCATATGGCCATAGATCATTAAGGCATAACCTGATTACATCAGATGCTTCCCTTTGCTAATGGCCTTCAGGATGAAACTCAGCCTGACAGATGCCGAAGTGCTAACCAGTGATGAAAGAGCACTTGATCTTGGCAATCTGATTGTGGGAGAGAAGGACAGGATATTGCACATTTTTCTTAGGTTATTAACAAGAAGTCACAGATCTGTAACCATCATGTTAATGGACAGATCCATCTGTCTTCTTAGGGAATCTGCTACTGAGAGAGTTCTTGCCAGCAGCTCAGGGAAGGGAAGTGTGAACACTTTGTAGTTTTCTGAGTAATCTTCTAAAACCAACCTGTTTATGGCTGTAAGGAGGCACCAAGTCCATAGTGTAGTCTGAAGAACTGATGTACCCACTAAAGCATTACAACCCTGGTATTGTTTGACTAATAGGTGTCTAATGAGAACACAGCTGTGCCTACATTTTTGCATAGTCTGGCTAAATTCCTAAGTGTCTAAAAGAACCCTGTATGATCACAGGAAATCGAGGGATGATCTTACTTCTCTTGAGTTCTGCCTGTGTTGAGGCTGGGCTGTTTTTTGCCTCCATTTAATCTACAGAGACACCCTAGAGGTGGCATTTGAGGTCAGTGGTGGATTTCATCCAGGCATCCTCAAGATGTCTCATTCTATGACCATGTGGCAGAGCAGCATGCCATGGTTGAGTGAAGAGACTAAGGGGGTTCCTGAGGGTAGCTGTGCCACATCTGCTCTCTTTCATAAACAACTGGAACTGCAGCTGCCTGGAAAACCTGCAGGTGTCAAGGGGAACAGTGAAAACTGCTGAAGCAGGCACTGAAGGGCTGGTAGTAGTGGATACCTGGTTAACCTCAGCCAAAGCCCTAATGGCTTATTGAATAAGAGGAGAATAGGAATAAAGAAGACCAATCCTTTGCAACTTGAAAATCACAGAATGCTCCAGCTGGGTTTTTGCAGGGACTCTGGATCTGTCTGATAAGCATGCAGAGAGCTGGTAGCCTGTGATGCCTTATAATCTGTAGTATCCAGAGCACAGTTCTCTCTAAAGAAGTGCATGTGGATAGTGTGGCATCAACCTGACCTAGTCACTCAGAACAGTGATTGCAGTAATTTACACTTATAACTCTGTATCAGTGTTAAAAGACAGAAATTGAAAATATCAGTACTTTAATCTTTTACTATTCTCTCCTCAATGGTTATTTTCATGCACATACAAACAGTTAGCATGGAGGTCAGAGAGACCATTTTCATACCTCATATTTTATACAACCTTTGCCCTATATCAGAACTCAAAGAACTCCAGATCACACAGTGTTCTCCATAAATAAAAAATATTGATATTGGCCATAAACCAGAAATCCCTGCTTTCCTTTCATAGTAACTGTTCACACAGTAATAATTAAAGATGCAATAATCACAGTGCCTTTCTTTCTTCCCTCTGTGCTATCCCTCTCTGAGTCCTTTTCTAGATGTGCCCTGTAGTGGGTTGCTGGAGAATTCACCTGTCAAGCAGGGTAATATGTTCTTCAGGACTGAGCTTGGGATCCTTCCTCAGCATGACACTGCTGCCCTAGCATGGCATTCACATTGGGCACATAAAGGAGTTGTGGGAATCTGCTGCTTCTGGTCTTTGGACAGCACCATCTCCTCTGAGCTTGTGGAGAGTGAAAAAACCTTTGTGGGTTTTTTTTCCCTTAGTTATTCCTCATAGAGGATTCATGTGTTTGGTCAAGTGGATATATATAAAGCACTCCTAACCCCTCCAAAGTGGAATGGTAGAGCTCATGTTTATGATCCCCTGATAAACTACTTCACCAAAAACATTTTTTCCAGAAAATATCAGTGATCTTAGTGCCATCCCATTGCTAGCTAGCTCTGGGCCCAAATGACTTCTCTTGTTTTTCAGAGCTAGGATCTAGACTCTGCCTAGAACAGGCACCACCAGCCACAGAGAGTTAGCACCCTGCTCAAACATAAAAAGAAACTTCAGAGAAACAGTAGAAATGGCAAACAAGGGTGTAGGAGCGTTAGTACAAGCACAGAGACTTATGGGAGTATCAGTGTTGTGTTGTGCTATTACAAACATGAGCACTTATTAATTTGGTGACTTCATGCTCCAGAAGGTGCAGACTGGATATGTCCCCATGGAGGGTGGTGTTCACCCAGTGACAAGTACGGTTCTGAGTGCAGATGACCCGGTGCTGCTCTCACTCACATCACTTTGCAACCAGCACAGCAGCACGTGGAAGCTGAGTGCTCTGTCCCAGGTCATCCATGCCTCTTTCTCTGGATGTTCCTGCCACAGACATAGCCCCATCTGCATGGGGAGACATCATTCTCTTTTCAAGCTGATTTTAGGTCGCACCACTGCAGTGGTGAAAAAAGCTGGATGCAGAGCCAAGAATCTGCCTGCCAGCCTCCTGTGAAAGGCAGGATAGCAGGCTGGTTGTTTCAGCTCTCTGCTTCACTCAGGAAAGTCTCATATTCCTCTGAGAGAGATAAGCTTAGCTAATAAGAACAGAAACACAACTGTAATTAATAGAAATCACAGCTTAGAAAAAGATCCAAAAAGTGAGCCCTGCTGATAGCTTATAACTTAGAAGACTCATCAACATTTAATTAACAATGGAAGTATTGCAAAATTAAGTATATTTAGAGATGCAAGAGGCAGTGTCCCTGCAAAGCTAGACCTGTCTGAATTCACTCTTACTTCTAGTAGGAGCATTAGAATGTTTCATGGAAGAGATTTAAATTAAACTAATCCAAAACTTGGCCAAACCCCTTATCCCATGCCTTTAATTATACCGCATAAATGTATGTGAAAGGTAACATTTAAAATACTATGTTCTGTTGTTATGGCAACTGATATTCTAAAAAGTGATGATGAAAAACAAGCAAAGGAAAGCTATATAGGAAAAAATGCATCATGTTGTTATAGCAACCTTTTAATTTCAAAGAGGTTAGAATTACATGTATCATAAGCATTGCTGGGAACCTGCTCCCAGATGTGTTTAGTGTGTCTTCTTTCAACTTGTGTGCCAGAGAAAATCATGTTATATTTTGTATTGGTCAGAGTTTATTTAACTCTTGGAATTATGGAGTGCGATTTACATAAGACGATGAGTAACTTAAAGTAAAAATGATGGTTTATCTCAGTCTTGTCAATTTTACAGGGTTACTGTTATATACCATTTGTAATACTTCCAAACTGGTTTTCTTTCTGTGTCACTCTTTTAGAAACATGTTCACATGCAGGGTCCAGAAGATTTGTCTTAAAATGATGGGATTCCCCTGGGAAGAAACACGTAAATATATATCCCTGGAAATGTTTAAGGGCAAGCTGGGTGGGGCTCTGAGCAACCTAGTCTAGTGGAAGTTGTAGCTGTCCCACAGCAGGGGGTTGCAATAGATTATATTTAAGGTCCCTTCCAACCCAAGTTATTCTATGATTCTCTGATTCTCTCATTCTATTTTATACAGAGATATATCTTTCTGCCTTCTTCAATCATGTTTTGACTACTCCCAAGGGCCAGTTTTTGTCATCTTTCCCTCATTATTGTCTTCCATCTCTCCTTGTTGTTTTTTTTTACCCTCCATTCTCCCAGAGTCATACTCAACCTGAGATAACATACAATTTCAGGCCTGGCAGGGGTGAAGCTAAATTTACAGGAATCTTGAGCTTTAAAGGGCTATTACACGCACATCTATTAACAGTTGTGGCCTCTTTGCTGATTTCACAAAACAGAATGGGGGAAATGCAGTGCCAAAGAGAGAGATTGTGTGAGAATAGAACCAAGCCATTAATTGCACTTAAATATATAATGAGACTTCAGCCACTGTGTATGAGAACAGTCTGAAATCACCCCATTAAGGAAGAAGTGGTAAAAAAGAATAAGAATCCTTGCAGAGGGCTCCTCAGTCACAAGCCACAGAAACAATATATTTTTTTGCTTGCTACAACTAAGAATAACTTCATTATCCCATAAAGTTGTTGTGAGAGGAAAATCATGGCCAAGTGCCTTCTCTCACTTCACGCACCTGCTGGGCGCAGTTATGTTGGGAGAGCGGGGAGCTTGGGGAGGTTGTTGCTTCCCATTTGCTCTGCCCAGCTCAGCAGCAGGCTTTGCAGGATGTATATAACCCAGTCACAGCTGAGCAGTACCCTCTCTTTTTTCTTTTAGCTGGACAACAGAACTTTCTACCTCCTACTGACATGGCAGGAAACTGGTTATTCTTCATGTGTGGGTGCCTTGCCTCAAAGCTGCAGCCTGTCTTTCTGCTGTTGCAATGAGGCAGGATTTTCAATATTCTGAGGGAGATGGCAGCTGGTGAGGATGCATTTCAGACCTGGCCCTTCCAGGTCAGTGGGTCACTTGGAAGCAAAGGAGAGGAAGGAATACATGCACCAGTTGGGTGTAGCAAGTACAGTGCTTAACCTTCCTACTTTACAAAACACTGAGTTAATTCTAATTCAGGAAGTCCACAGAGAAACATGGACATTTGCAAATACAACCTACATGGGTGAATTAGGTCCTTCAGCACAGGTGGACTGGGATGAGAACTTATCTGCAGAGATGGCCCACAGGCTGGGTCTATCTTGAAGGCATGTGGTGGAGCTGCAGAGATGGGGAAGGATTCTCTGGACTCCTGGGGGTTGTGAACTGTGATGATCATAGAATCACAGAAACATACAATATCCTGAGTAGGAAGGAACCCACAAGAATCATTAAGTCCATTTTCTGGCACTGTACAGGACAACCCCAAAAATCACACCATGTGCCTGAGAACGTTGTCCAAAAAATTCTTGAACTCTGTCAGGTTTGATGCTGTATCCACTTTCCTGGAGAGTCTGTTGTATTGCCCAACCATCCTCTGGATGAAGAGCATTTCGTTAATATTGAACCTAAAGTACAACACACAGACTTTAAGAGTCTTGCAAAGAGTGCCACACAAGTACTTAGTGAACAATAAGGATGGGATTAACCTCAGCAGGGTTTTGCTGTGTTAGCATGTAGTGCAAAATATGTTGAGGTTTCTCAAAAGGATTTTCATCCTGCTTATATTAGAAACTTATTCACACGTGGGACAAACCACCTCTGGAGGTTCTTGTCTCACTTCTGTAGTGAGAAAATGTAGAGAACTGGGAAATAAATCCTGTTTCTGGATGTTAGCTGGTGAGGAACAAACCCAGTATTTTAAATAGTGAATATGGACTGCTTGGGCCTCACTAGAAAACACTCAGCCTAAGAGAAAGCTTTGACAATGGGAAGAAGTGCTGGGATCATCATATCTTTGCCAGGCTCAAGTACAGCTCAGCTTTGAGGCACCTCTGTCTGTGCTTTGGGTTTCAGAGAGTCTGTGAAGCTCCTGAGGGCCTGCACAATACCTGTGTTGCATGTGTGTTGTACATATTTCAGTGCAGGAGCACAAAAAAGACGCTTAGGGCATGTGTGCTAATGCCCAGACTGTGCTCTGGATGTGGACATCAACAGGGGCAGGGAGCAAGGTCCAGCCTCAGGAGGCATTGCAAAAAGAAAAACTCAAAGTGGTTAAAATTTTTATTTTTTAATTCATTGTGATCTGTTCCCCTGCCTTGCCTTTTTCTATTAGCACAGACATTTCTGTGGAAAAGTTAATTTCTCCTCAAATTTGGAGGTGGGGAGCAGATACTTGTTCAGTTTTCATTTATTGTTTGTCAATAGTGACAGACAGCATTTGTTTAAATGTGGCAGGGTTTGGTTTTGTTTGTGTGGTTTTTTTCTTGGTTTTTTGTTTGTTTGCTTGTTTGTTTGTTTGTTTGGGGCTTTTTGGTTGTTTTTCAAATAATGATCCTTAGTAGAGGTTTGTTCATTTTCTACCAGAAAATATAAGGGTAAAAAAGCAGTTTTCCAGTCAGCTCTTGCTCTCTTTCCTGCATCCTGATGTCTGTAATTCATTAGCTTCCAAACAGGCTTGTCTTTACATTCAAGACCACAGTGATTTTACATTTTCCCATTTTTTCCCTTCTCTTCTTCATCCTCTCATTTTTTCTATGTCACCCAACACCTCCTTCAATCCCCTCATTCAGCTGGGTGGATGTTGTCTTTTTCGTGTACCTTTTTTTTTTTTTAGTTTCCAAAGCTGCCACAGCCCAGCAACAGAAGATTGTGAATCTCCTGAGGAACTGCTGGCATGTTTTCCAACCCCTTATAAGGAAACTAAATACCATTTTAAGCACCTGAGAGTATCAAACACATGTGTTTAAAAAACTTAAAGCCTTCTCAAAATCAGCACAATGGTATCACTATGCTTACGGAGATACAGATATATTCATTTCAGTGTGTCCATACTTTGTACTGATGGGAATAATCCTACCCATTTCAGGCTTGTTCCTTCTAGGGACTGTATTGCTGTAGCAATTGCATAAGAAAAAATTACATTCACAACCAAAAATAACTAAATCATTACTCACACTGAATACAGAACTCATCATGAGGTGAATGGTGGAAATAATGGTTCTATTTTGACAATTTGGCAATCACCTGAAGTAGAAAATAGGCACATAAATACACTTAACACACCGAGCCTAGCTCCAAGATTTGGAGAGGTTTCACTGGAGATGGATCCCTCTTTACTTTTCATTCCTTTGCTAAGCCTGAGCACATCCTCGACTGGCAATGTAAGGCTAACAAACTTTAAATGGTAGGAGCACTGTTTACATGTCTGTTTGTTTACTGAGACCTTGAAATGCCTCTACAGAGCAGTTTACTCTCAGAGCCACTGAATATATTAAACTCCAACACCTCTCTCTCTAATCAGAACTGAAAGATTGGCTTCAGAAAACAAATGGGATATTATTTTGTCATAATGGTGTTTCATATTTATATCACTAGGTCTGAAAGGAATTGCAACAAAAAAAAAATTAAGGGAAGGAAAAGAAAAAAAAATCCTAAATGTTTAATGATCCTCAGCAAGCAATTTGTCCAAAGAAGGAAAGATTTCTTTACCAGTCTGACAACTGATCTATAATCTTGTTCTACTTGGTTAGTGTTCCCATCAGCTCCCAGCTCTGCCTTGTAGGGCTTCTAGGAAACTTCATGGAAAGCAAATTCTCATTCTCACTGCACCCCCACACCAAAGATGTTCAAGATAGAGTTTAGCTGAGTACTCCTTGCACAGACTGCTAATGCCTTCCAGGAACGAGTCCAGCATTTCCAAAAGGAGCCCAAATCGCAGGCTACATACATGCTCAGCTAAAGTCAAGGATTAGGTGGGGCATACTAGGGACCTTGGGAAATCCAGTCTGTCTTCCCACCACTATTAGAATTTCCAATTCTAATCCACTATATGATGAACCATTTCTTTAAAGGTCTTCCTTAAAGGTTCTTTAATGCTTTCTTGATTCTTCTGACCTTTTGCATTGCTCCCTGAAGAAGCCTTAGGGCTATGGGACCCACTGCAGACTTACTGCACCCATGACATGTCCTTTCTGTGCAGTGATGACATCTTTCTGAAACAGTGAAGTTGCTTTAGGATAACTGAGTGTGGATGAATCAGAACAAAGCACAGGAATGTAGTCCTGTGTGAGTGTTGTTTAGCTCATGCCAAAGTAAAAACACTAGTTTAAAGAAAGCTGAGTGTAATTAATTTCGTTGTAGTTTTTCACTGGTTAGATGGTCGCCCAGACACACATAAAAAGATTATCTTATTTCTATCTGTGTCTGTGTCATCTTCACTGAATTCCTCCTACCTCTGGAGTAGGGAATTGACTTTTAGTACTGAGTTTACTGTTTGCCTTTCTCATTCAGCAGAGGGAGAGTTAAAGGATCTGTGATGCATGTGTTCAGGTACATCTACCTTATTCCAGAGAAGTTCCTACTAAAAAACAATGGACAGCTGTTAGACACCAGATCAGTAATTACTGGGTCAGAACCAACTTGTGGGGTGTGGGGGGGTGTGTGTGGGTGTGGGTGTGTGTGTAAGGGGAAGAGATGGGTAAAACCTTACAGAGGTGAGGTGGCATCATATCCCTTATGGCAGGCCCCTGGAGCCCACATGGGGAAACCACGTGTCAGTCACAAACAGCCTGGGAAAACTATAACACACCACACCTCGAGAAGCCCTTAAGCCAGGCTCAGATTGGCAGGGACAGTGAGGACACTGCCCCTCACCCTGGCCTGGAACCCCAGAGTGGCTGGTGGATCAGGCATTCAGTCTGAAGAGGTTGGCCATAGGGAACAGAGCAGATAAACCATAGGCATATGTTTGCCATGTGTCACGGCCCTGCCACTTGGACTTGTGAGACCTGGCCTTCCACAAGATTTCAGTGGTAGCTATATAATCTGTCTCTCCCTCTTTCTCCTCCTCTCTTCTTGCTCCCTCTGCTTCTCTTACTTTGCTCCTTTCTTGATGCTTTGGGTGGCTTGGAGATGAAGGGATTGGATTTTGACTTAGGTGGTGTGGATTAATTGGATCTAAAGTGTTCTGGATTAATATATGCTAGGTTGGTAATGTGGTGGAACATTTTACCTAGCTTGTGAAGTACCCTTTTTGAACCTTTTCCAAGTTCCCTTATTTTCTCCCCCAGATTAATAAAGAAACCCCTTGGAAACAAATCTGTGGCTTATTCTCTTGATGCCATCTTGGGGTATTAGAGAACTCTATATCTATATTTTAAAGTAAAACTCCTAACCGAGCCCATGAGCTGGTAGCTATCAGGGTTGGAGTGTTAAAACAGCTTATTTTGTTCCAAGTCCTCCTATAAGGTAGTTTTGGCAGAATTTCCTGGTGCTAGTGACAAGGATGTGTGACCAGCCCAGCAAGCCCTGCCGAAAAGGGTGTTGTGGTTTTAGCCCAGCTGGAAATTAAGCACCACACAGCCACTTGTTCAACATCCCTCTCCCCTTCCAACATGGTGGAATGGGGAAGAGCATTTAAAGTAAGACTTGTAGGTTGAATAAGAACAGTTTAATAGAGAAAGCAAAAGATGTGCACACAAGAAAGAAAACGAAAGAATTAATTCGCTGCTTCCTGTGGGCAAGTAGGTGTTCAACCATCTGCAGGAGAGCAGGTCTCCATCATGCACAATGGCTAGTTGGGAAGACAAATTCCATCACTCCAAATGTTCCCCCCTTCTTCCCCCCCACTTTACATACTGAGCACAATGTCATATGGTCTGAAATATCCTTTTGGTCAGTTTGGATCACCTGTCCTGGCTGTGTCTCCTCCCAGCCTCCCATGCACTCCCAATTTCCTTGTCATTGTGGCAGTACAAACAGCAGAAAATGCCTTGGCTCTGTGTAAGCCCTGCTCAACAATAACAAAAACATCTCTATATTATCAACCCTGTGTTCAGCACAAATCTAAACCACAGCCCCACACCAATCACTGTGAAGGAAGTCAGCTCTACCCCAGCCAAAACCAGCCCAAAGGGGAAGAGCCAGGCCAGAGAGCACATCAGACTCCCATAGGTAGGGAGCAGTGACATTCAGACTGGGACAGCAACGTCACAGAAGCTTATATAAATGTTCTGGGATTAGGGCAAAACTTTGCAGAATGCAACAAGAGATTTAATCAAAATTGACATTTTCCAGTATAATTGAATGACAATGGAGGCAGTTGCTGCTACCAGCAGTGGAGTGGAACACAAACTGAATGTGTGTTTGCAGTAGATTTTAATAGTCGACTGTTCAAGCTCCCAAGCTTCCTCTCTCTGGAAGAACAAGGGTATGTCAAGAGGAAGGATCGCCTTCTGTGTGTCCTTTTTCTCATATTCTTTCCTTCCATCACAGGGCAATAATGGAGAGAGGATCCTGTGACAGAAATCTTTGCTTTGTCTGTTCCAATATAGCAAACTTCTTAATTACTAGATTCATCAGCTGTCCCAGAGAGGATTCATTACAGTGGACTTAGAAAATACCATTTAACTGTGATGAAAAGACAGGTCTGGACTAATGGTTCAAAACACCTGAAGGTGCACAAATGAATAATACTAAAAAATCTACCGTAAAGCTTTTTCATTACTTTCCTCTGGTATCACTTCTGTGGGCAAAGCTCTGCCTGCAATTTTTTTAAACATAGGCTGCAACTATGACCTAGCCTCCTGTTCCAAAACTGAGGTTCTCAGACTATGTCCCACAGAGCACATGGGACTGGTTGCCAACAGCAGCTGCCTCCTCACTTATTTCTGGCTGCTTCTCTTCATTTCCAGCAGTTAGAAATAGTTACAAATACATTTAAGTGCTCTTGTAACGTTTCTTTCCCATACAGGCAATTACTATCATTGGCACAGGGATGTACTCTACCACAGAATAGAAAAGGCATTAGCTATACGCTTGCAGATTGTAGTCCTGATGGTCCACAAAGGCTCTGTGTCATAAAAAAAATAGTCTTAGTATTAATGCAAAGGATTCCTGCTATAAGGACATCATAATTAGCTGGCAATGCTTAATCTTTTCATGTCACTGGTTCGTATCACTGCAAATACCCTTTGGGTTTCTGAATGTCTGACAGATGTAATAAGGGCTCTAAGTTCATTAATTCTCATGCTAATAATGTTTTTTAATTTGTTGTATTCTTTTCATAACTAATATTTGGTTTTCAAAGCTGCAAGTAGAATATCTCCCTTTAAGGAAAGCTGTCTGGAAAAAAAAGAAAGCCAACAATTGCATGATTTGTGGATCAGCTTCACTCAGTTAAAAAGAGAACAAAAGAAAGAAATTATTTTTCTTTCTGTCAATGTCAAAACCTCAAGAAATTGATAGTAGAGGGAACACACATCATCTTTTTCTCCCACTTGGCAACTGGGACCATGCACATTTAACTCCTGGCTCTACACATCCAGAAGACTTAGTGTAAACATTCCCACCAAGGTCTCCACTTGCCTCACAGACAACACACCTGTACTTGGACTAACACTGAACTTCATTTGACAGACATGAAGAACCACTTGAGGAAATGAGTTATTCAAAGGCACAAACATTTTCTCAAATCTTCTTGATCTTGAGATTTATTTGCCCTGATTCCAGCTTCCCTTGAAAAGTCTAGAACAACCTTTCTTACAGCCTACATCTGCTGCCAGTAGCTCTAACAAATCTGTGTGCAGGACAAGAACTGCTATGAAGTGAGAATATCACAGCTGCTCCAGTTCCTTTGGTTTTGTCTGTGTTCTCCATGGTGAGGAGGTATGAGAATGCAAGAATGAGACTGTTGACTCTACAGCACTGAAGGCTGGAACCACAAAATTGAATGTTTGACAGAAAGCACAGGGGATGGTCAAGTTAGCCCAAGGTAAAAGGGTAACGACTTTGAACATTGTTTGATATTTTATTTTTGCTGTTGGGAATAGGAACTACCAACAAATGCTTATGACAATTGATTTCAAGACAGTAAAATAACAATTACGTTAGAACATCACTTTTCAGCAGACATGGATTATAGAGTAACTGGATTTCACCACTGAAGGAAAGACAAAGCCATAGGATGATTTATTTTCTATTGCTATTGGTCTTTCTGCTGACCTTTACAAATAGAGGTAAAACCTCTTCTTCACTGCAATCAGTGCGACCTTCCCTACTGTGCTGAGTAGAGGCAGTCTGTCATCCAGTGGAGTTAGCAAAACTCTCCTCAAGCCCATGCCTCATTTCCAAACCCAATTGTGTGGGTAGGAAAAAAAAAAAAAAAGAATATGTTACAGCTTCTCCTTCAAAAAAATGCAAAAATTATTTCGTGAAAAAGCATTAAGAACATTCCCTTTCCTCTCACACCAGGCCTGAGCCTGTCAACATGGTCTGCCATCAGGTCTTCAAGGACGTCAGAGTTATCATCAGCTCATGCAGCTCTCCAGCCTGAGACTGCTGGAATAGATCAAAGAAACCTAGATGTTGATCGTAACACAGGCTTGCCAAAAGATGTGTATTTAGCATGGAGCAGCATCCTTAGCACAGTCCAGATGGCTCTTTCAAGAGCTTTTATTATGCTTTGTTCCACTGCAACAACAGCTCTCAATAGCATTTTTGTTTTGTTTTGTTATCAGGCTCTGGAGAGCAGGAAGCGCATGATTCTGCTGTGTTCCTCATATATACAGTTCAACTACCACCCTGTCACCCTCTTGTTCCTAGTGCAATGTGCTAAACATGCTATTAACAGATGGCTATTACAGGATCAGAGAGAAATAACTCTGGAGTTCAGCAGCCCTAAGGGGTAGCAAATGGTCCCAGCAGGAAAATGTCAATTGAGCTTTATTTTCCTGGTGTGGCTGGGCTCTTTTCAGCCTACAAGTGAACTGCAGCCTCAGCAAATGCACGATCTCATCACAGCAGGGGCCTCTCAGATTTTACTCAGGATCTGGGTTTGCATCATCATGGCTACGAGAAGCAATAACTGGTTATTCTGGCAGTTCTGAACACACAGATGTGCAAACAAGCTGGGCAGCGTTTTAATGTGCATTCCCTTTATGCTCTGCTGTACTGGAATTCCTTGGCAAATCTAGAAATAGGTCCATACCTGTACTTACACATGGATAGAGCAATAAATCTTTACATTTATTGTTATCCAAAGTAGCATTCAAATCAGTAAAGACTTAGAAATATTCCTATTACAAGTATATAACTTCCTCGGACTCCAAGGACACAGAGAACAGCTGCTTGATTTGTGCACTGGAATTGCCCATGATCTGCTCATTGTAATTTTTTAAGACTGTTGCCAATTCAAAATCTATTTCTGAAATCAAATGAAGGAAAAGACACTCCACCTACTCCTCCTACTCCTCTGCCTCACCTTTGCTTGGGCACAGTAGTGTAAACCAGAGGAAAACAAAGATGATGACCCAGAATGAATTATTTAGTGCCAGATTTGAACTTTGGACCACCAACCACTTGAACAACATTAATCTAAGCTGCGAATCTCTTACCCAAATACCTCAACTACCCATTGAAGATAGTTGTAAGAACAGCTTATGATGTGATGCTTGATCACTTGTTTGTGCATCTGTCATTCTTTAATGTGCTTTCCTGACTTTTGTTGTTTTTTTCACAGCACAGCTTTATAAATGGGAAAATTAGCAAAACACGACACATGAGAAACTTCCTCGTAAAAGAAGGGAAACAGTCTGGGTGATGGCACAAAGAAAAGGATGTACATTATTAGGATTTTTTCTTCATTAAGCTGAGTAAGAGGTAAAAATATATTGTGAACTAAAACCTGCCAATTTGAACAGCAACCAACAGTATGGCATGCCGATCTGAAAAGTTTACTGTGGTTTTTAAGAATCTTCCTCAGCCCTTTAAACTTGCTCAATTCAAGAACTTTTAAAATCACTACTTGGAAGTATAAAAAACAGGTCTTCAAGCTGTTTCTATAGCGTATCTCACTTAGTAGCATCTGGTGACTTTTTATTTCCAATGAAAAATATAATGTTACTGAGAATACCTGTTTTGCAAGTGAAAAATAGCTTAACATGTTGCCTCAAATCCAATATGAGCAATTATATTCTACCTGATTATTTTTTTCCAAAAAGTCTAATTAGATGCAACTCAATATTATCAAACTAGCAACACTGAACATGCTGCAGCAGCAAAAATTGGCATGAGCTGTGGGGAGTTTAAATGGAGAAGGATCCAGAATGGTCAAAGCCAGGCAGAAGGATGACTGTGAAACTAGAATTCCAATGCCAAAGAAAAAGACTCAGCTTCATAAGAAAAAGAGCAAACTTGAAAAGACCAGTAATGACTGTCATGTCTTCTTTGACACCACTGATGTATTACAGGAACAAAAGGGCAACTTCTACAAATTAAAACTCTTAAAATTATGTGATGTCGGCAACATCTCAAATGAGCTTTAGAAACGTGGGTCTGAATAAACACGGGATTTATTTATTCTAAACCTTCAGCCCTAACATGTTTCAGAAATACAGTCAAGGAGATTAATTTGCCCAATATATGCAAGCAGAGATAGTCTCAAGCAAAGTAATTGCACAGATACTTGTATTAATAGCTACATGAGCAGACGATCCTGTCCTTTTCCTGCAAAAACCTGTTCCCCTAGACTATTACTGTGATAAAGAATGAAACCGTCTGTGGCCACTAACAACATAATTAATAAAAGCCAAATTAGTTTCCCCCCTGAAAAATGAACCATGGACAACATCTTCACCTTACAGATACCATTAACAAAAATTTTAACCTCCCTTCACTTACCACAAAATGAAGAAGTTATTTTCCCCTTCGCAGACTCTCTTAAATAGGCTCCAACTGGTCCTTCTTTCTGCTAGAAAGTCAAACTAGTGGGCAGAACTGGGATGGTGTTTGAATGCAATAGTAGGTAACACAAGTAAAATAAAAATGGAAGTCTAAAAGCTATTAAGACCAACATGTCATTTCAGCTCAAATTGCTTGGACCTAGCTATGAACAACTTGCTAACTCATTGGAACAGCTCTTACCCTAAAACCAAAAGTTCTGCCATTTGCTCTTATGTACAATCACCTGTCTGAGAGTTCATCATGTCTCCCTGATGAAAACCAGGGTAATCCAGTTGTAGCTTACAAATGGGACCAAGCTTTTACCTGTGTGGTTTTATGGGGAAAACAGCCTGTGTACTCTCAAGTCCCCAGTGAAAACACCAGGAAGTTTTGGCCCAGTGTTAAACTCCTAGAACACTTGCGTTTTCAGACTGATTCGGCCTCATGAGATACTGAAGATATTGAAGGAAAAATATGTTTGGTCTCCCATGGCAAGAGGAGCAGCAGACACTCCATGTCAAACCTCTGGGGCAGGATCTTTGCCTGGTGGTGCTACATTGACCCTGAGCATACCCTAGACAATACTCTACTTTGTTCTTCCAGATTACCCCAAATTTTTCTTCTTCCAAAGCCACATGCAAAGTCTTTGGGGAATCACTGGACTACCTGGACTACAATAACAAGGGTTACACTCAAAGGAGACATTATCTATCCATGTCCACGACAGCACTGTACAGCAGGTCAGAATAGCAGCACATCTGAAGAGCACACACGATGTCAAGTCAACGACAAAAATGCAAATCTTTGGGAAGGGCTCATTAAACACTGTAAAAGACTGTAGGATGCCACAGATCCCCATGCAGATTCATAACACTAGGAGACTTCTGTGTGCTATAATATATGAATGTAAGGCTTACAGTTGCCAGACAGACTCAGTGGTCATAAACTAGAGGTGGAAAATGAGAGGCATAATGCACAGCTAAGACCCAGAGGAGACAAGCCATATAAATCACGGGGAGAAAAAAGGAAGAAGTGATTTTTTTTTCCCTCACCAGTATCCAAAATGTGAAAATGCATGAAAATTTTACTTCCTCAGACTAGGAGAGAATAAGTGAAACATCTCTTATCCAAAAGTCACAAAGAGTATTTGCTAAACCTTGGGGAAAACAGGGTGGGAAAAAAAAAAGTAAAAAGGGCAATACTATGCAGCAACATAAAATTACATCTGAAGGGTCAGAAGGATTACATCCCAGATGGTCTGCTGAGTGCCTGTCTTGGAAGAACCACATACCCGACACCTTTGATAGCTCCCTCAGGAACCTGTCCCCTTTTAGGCTTTAACAAGACTGTGAGCACACATGCAAGAACACCGTGCCACAGCATTCAGAACAGTGAAGTCACAAATGAACCTGGTGGAATTTCAGGCATGTCTCTATCTTCACATCACTCTCTTTCACTGTGGCATCTGGCACTGATTTGCAGTGGTTCACTGCAATGGGTTAGAAGGCAGAAGGAATACCCTATATTATAAACACATTTTAGTCTGATTTCCAGTGGAAATAAGGTCATTGTGATCATTTGGGTGAAAAGAAGAGAAGGAGAAAAGAAATACTACAGGTTTACATGTAGATAATAGAAAGTCTATTATAAAAAAAAACAAAACCAAAACCAAACCAAACATCCAATGAAAGCATATTCTACTGAAAATTAATTTCCCTGGTTCCCTTTCTCATGCAGATACACATTTTATTCTGTAGACTTGTGCTTGTTCTAATAGTAACATCTTCATGATTCTTAGGTGCGTGTTATCTTTTCTATTAATGCAGAGGATGTCACCTGCATGACTCATGCAAGCAGAGGTTATCTCCAAGTAGTTCACAAATATAGATGTCCTTCAACTCATCCATGAGGACTGACAGCTAAACCTTTCTTGGAGAAACTGCTCACTAGAAACTCTGTGATGTTTTGCGTTTGTTCCCTTTTCCCCCAGAAGACCTAACAAGCTCAGGGCAAGGGGACTGTAAATCATTTCAGCATTAGTCCTGAGCAAGTTGGTTGTCTCGAGTCAGTTTCTTTGTGGACAGAGGTTTTCAGAAATGTCACCATTTCAGTTGCCTTTGTCTTGTGCTCTGCAGAAAGCAATCAGGACAAAAAGACAAGATGAATATGCAGTGATTGTCCTGCTTCTCCCGACATACAGTTGCTGGACCTTCAAGCTGACAAGCAACAGGTTGTGAGTCAGAGCAAGGCATGTGTTGCATTGACACTGAGCACACCTGTCAGCATAAATGGCCATTAGGGAGAGACACACATTGCTGTTGTTATAACCTGGAGTCACTGCACTACACATGACAGTTCAACATGCCTATGTACAGTCATTTGGCCTTACCTACTGCCACTTCTGGACTACATGGTGCTGAGGATGGCCTTCTGACATGAGGTGGGAGTCTGAAGGGAGGGGAAATATAGCCCTTAGACTGACTAGTAATTAGCAAGAAACTCCCACTGTGGAAAAATTATGAGTACGGTGTCTCAAGAACATTATTCCACAGGACTGTCAGTTCATGGCCTTTCATCTGAGTTTAAATTCAGCCCATTTTCCTTTTTAAAGTATGGTTACAATCTGAAAAGTGAGTCTGTAAAATGAATTCTTAGTGCTCCCTATTTATTCCCTCTCAGTGACTTCCATACAAAACATGCTTCATTTAAAACTCTAAAATAAGGCTTTCACCTGCCAGCAAATACAAGTTCAAAGCAATTTCTCACAATCAGGTTATGGTCTTTCTGTTTCATACATCATCACTAACAACAGTGATGCTGGGGTCAAAAAGGAGGAGGAGGGTGTGTTTTCATGATGTATGTGGCAACATGGAATAGAACTCACTTTTGCCCGACTACAGTGCTGACACTAGTAAGATTTTATTTGTGTCAGTAAAATTAAGGGCTGCCATTAAGGCAAGGAGGCCTAGTGCATGAAGTGCCTTTTTTATCACCACTTTCCTCAGCATAACCTCACTTTAAACAAAGCCACAAAACAAGAATGCCTCCCCAGTGCTGCATCTTGTTTAATTCAAGTTGCCAGAGAGCAAGCGAATTTGTCAGAGACTATGCCTGCATTGTCATGCTACACTGGTGACTCATAATTCTGGTGTGGTTTATTCAAGAGTCCTAATTACTGGTTCATGGTAACAAACAGACAAAGGCATGATACATGAGAGTCCCTTTGGATAGTGCCAACTTGTTGCCTGCCTGTGCATTTTTGAAGCCTCTGTCTGCGTTATGAGGTTCATGATTCTTTAAGTTCCACTTTATTCCTAGTGCACCAAATTAATTTTTAATCAAGGTTTTCTTGTGTACTGGGTTAAAAAAAGGAAAAAAAAAAAAAAAAGAAACATCATTCCCCATATGTTGAAGGATTCAGGAAAACAAATCTGCTCTTGAAAAGTCAAAACTCTAGGCATCACCCTTGAATCCAAGATGGCATGTACAGAGAAAGAGATGGAAGAACTGTTTTGCTGGCCGTGATTCCAGCTAAACCCAGATTGTTCAGACTTCAACTTAGGTCAGAGTTAACACTGGGGACAGGTGTATCCTAAAATTTGTCCCTCTGTTTGCATTTGTTCCACTGCAGTTAATACTTTCATAACCTTTTCAACATCATTGGATTCCTTAGAGTGAGGAACTTGATAAGAGAAGGCAATTGAACCTTTCTTTCTTGAGAGATGTCTAACTACCAGGCTCTGGACCATCCTGTAATGAGATGGATGGGGAAGTGGTAAATTCACCACTTCTACCATTGATGCCAAATCAGTGTGCAGCCCCGAGGCTCACTGCATCAGAAGGAAGAAAAGGAGGAAAAGTGAGCATGCTGATCCAGTGACTTTGACATGCTTAGTACAGGGGGTACCGCATGCATCAGTCTTTGCCCCAGTGACAGGTACCTCATGTGTTTTTCTTACCAATTTTCCAAAGTGCCCTAGGGTACAGGCTTTTGGAATCTGACCTTTGATCATAGATCTGATCCTGCAAATTGTTGCCTCCTAGTGTGATTTCCCCTACTGATTTCATACTCTGGGCTCGTCTTGTCATTGTCATTGAACGTGTGAATAACAAGCTCATTCTGAAAATGAGTCCCAAGTCCCCTCTTGCCCATAGCCACTTCAGTAATGGCACTGTGCCCAGGAGAGTGAATGATGCAGGAGTAGCTGACAGCTCTGCCATTTTGTTTGTTGTTTTTTAGAGGAAGACCCTATTCCTTCCTAAGGTCTATGGCATATCAAGCTTACCCCTTGTGTTCCATGATCATGGAACAGTGGGAATTACAACTCTGCTTCAGTGCTCCTGGCTTGGGCAATACTCCTTAAAAGCAAAGACTTGACACAGAGTGAAGGCGCTTTAACAATGGGAAAAGCCCGACTCACTCATTCTGCTCAGTCTCTGCATCCCTGGGATTTTTAACCAGTTTCATGCTGAGAAGCGAAGCAGGTCCAACAGAAAAGCATGTCCACATCTGAGGAAAGTTTATGAATATGTGTATAATCATGCACATGTGGGCAAGAATTAAAGCATGAAGGATACAGAAAAGCCAAAAGTGAAGTGCTTTGAATTGCCATTCTCTGCTGAAAGAGCTTTCAGCAAATTGCCCTGAAAGGTATTCCTAGATTAAGTCTCTTGCGTCTGTTCCATCGCAGGTAATATTTTGGAATAAAAAAGTGGCCTTTTATTGATTGTGGTAATAACTTCACAGCATTTTCAATGGTAACTTGCTTAAGAATAGGAAAAAATCAACTGTCTTCTTTGGTCAGTTTGACCTGCTTGTTATTTCTTGAGCACTTTTGTGATTTTATTGGCATACATGAAAAGAGCTCATGGCCTGCCTTTTGCCAGGCCTGAGTGAAAAACACAGCACTAAGAATTTTGACATGATTACAAACAAGTTTGCTTTGTCAAAAGCATGTTGAGTTTTAGAGCTTTGCACTCTGATGAATCGAGACATTAAATATTTTCTTTACGAAATGTTTTCTTTATGAAATGCTACTGAAACTGTAGTTCAGGTGCCTGCTGCTCCCCAGTTCTAACTTCACAATGAATTTCCTGCAGGAATGACATCTCATGATGTCATGCATCATGATCTCTGACTTGGCAGAAACTGCTGATGCCTCATGTCAGTTACATCATGCTTGTGGAAAATGGATCCATCTGATCCTTGCCTAGAGAACTAATACAGACATTGGGCTCCTGAACAACTGTACCTCAACTCACCACATAGATGTGTTGGAGATGAAACAATCAGTTTTTATTTAAAATCTTCAGAATACCTGCACTTCTGCTTCTCTTCCTATTCAGAAGAGACAATGTACAAGACAATATGTCGAGTTTTGAAAATCAGATTTTTTTATTGAAAAATTGTCAAGAAAAACCCTACATCTCATTGTTTTGAAGTTCTATATTTACTTACATCACAAATGGTCATAACAGCCACTGTTGCAACAGGAGAGGCCAGGAAAAAGAGAAGCTGCCAACTAGCATAAATTCCACAGTAGCCAAACATTACATTTTCAATCCACCCCTAAACATCATGTGTGGACTTGGAAAGATGATTTGGCACAACAGACAGGCTGCAGAGCCACAGCCTGTTCTGCACTGAGAGGTTAAAGAGAGAGCCCTGGCCTCCAGTGCTGTCAGTTTAATGCTCATAAAATAACTTAAAAGCACTTTACATCTTTCTTTAAAGCAGCAGATGAGAATGAAATGTGGCAGAGACAAGTTATCAACTAGTCAGCTCCACTGAACAACAACTATCTTCCTTCCAAAATTTAAATTTTGTTCCCTTTACTCCTCCAATTCATTCTCTCGGTCTTTGTATCATTTAAGTTTCCTCTCTGACTTCTAGAAACAGTCATTCACATGAATGATGAACAGGGGAAGAAAAAGTGTGTAACTTAGCTTTGTCTACTTGAAGTTGTTGCTTCAGCTTCTGCTGCTTTAGGCTGTTGGTTTCACTGAGATGGTGATGGAGAAAGGACTACACGGCGTGTCCTGCTGAGCAGAGTAACTGCAGAACAGCTGAGTCTTTGCCATGGAGACAGTGATGGGGAAGAGTACATCTGATGAAACTCGCTCAAAACAATGTGACAAAGATCCTTCACCTGAAGAAAAGCAATTCATTACTGTGAAAGATGGAGCTAATTTTGTGCTGGTACAGTCTGGAACAACATACTGTAATCTGCTGCATGTCAGCTGAGTTACAGCTTCCCTCCATCAGGAACATATATTAGAAATTCAGTATCTTTTTCAATACAAAGTGCTCTCTGGTTAAAGCTATCTTCCAGCTAAAGCACTTCTTCCATTAAGGAAGAAGCTCTGTTTTAGGGAAAATATATCTTGAAAGTGTTCTTGTGAGTTGATATGCCTCCTGTTTTCCTAAATGCGGAGAGGGAGAGAAATGAGAAGGAGAGAAATAAGTGAGAGAGAGATCACCACCAGAGTATTTGGACCTTAGCACTGTGTCATTGAGAGCCCCCTTGCCTGGTAGCAGTACATAAAAGAATGTAAAAAGACATGTTGGACAACTTTCTTCTAAGAAGTATGACTGCCATTTGGCTTGGGTACCTGAGCAAGATATAAAATACAGTGGCTTCTCCAGTTGTTGCAGTCCACCTTCAGGCCATATTTCATGAAAGAGGGGCTTTCTAAACTGGTGCTCAAGAAAGACCAAATCTTGGCAGATTAGGAATTCGAAGAATCACCAGGTCAGAATGTGAATTATTCTTGATTCCATAAAATTACCTTTTGTTTTTGTCCTTTCCTCTA
This sequence comes from Myiozetetes cayanensis, assembly GCF_022539395.1. NCBI lineage: Eukaryota > Metazoa > Chordata > Aves > Passeriformes > Tyrannidae > Myiozetetes > Myiozetetes cayanensis. The sequence continues at coordinate 52,898,125 of NW_026087521.1, read as the reverse complement.
CCACTAAGTTATTGGTTTTTTCTCCTTAATATAGTGTGTTTGCAAATATTGCTTTTTGTTATTACTTTTTTTTTTTTTCACCCATCCACAATTCAAGATTTATTGCAAGGGCAATTTATAAAAGAACTGCAAGTAGCAGATATCTCAACATTTAGATGTACTGAGTTAGAGAGAGAATTAGCTTTGCAGAGGAAAAGGGGATCCAGCATACAAAAGGCTTTATGCCCTGAACAGTTGCTTCAAACACATTAGTAACGAACTGAGGGAAAATGGACCTACACTAATGCTTTTTCTGTGCCTCACCTTTCTACTGAGATTTCAGAATCACTGTTTTTTGTGGGTTTGTTTTGGTTTGGTTTTTGTTTTTACTTTTCCATAGTGATCCTTATACTGCTCTTTTAATGGATAGGCTTATAATGATAGCATCATTTTCTCTTACTAGAACTTAAAGAGGAGGCAACATATTAAAGTGACAAACTTCACAGCATCACTTGAACTAATGAGTGTCTCTCTGATCAGAGAGAAGCAGAGGGAAAGAAGGACCTAAGAGGTCCTTTGTGACAGTTCTCTAGCTCAGCTGCTACTCATTGCTTGGAACACACTAATGCAGAGAGATCAGTCCAGAAGTGGCTGTGGTCAAAAGTGAAATCCAACCACAAGTGCTGAGCGAGTTCATGCTGTGAGGGATTTACCAAGCAGAGGAGTCAAAGCCCAGGGAGGCAGAGTCCCTGCAGATGCTGCTTTTTAAGGAGCAGAAGAGCAGCAGACTGCCCTGAGGCAAACATATTGCTCTACAGCACCTGTATTTTCTTCTAGCCAATCCCTGATATTTGTTCTGTAGGAATTGCATCAAGGGGACTGTGCACAACAAACCACTCAGAGTGCATATCTACAGTACCCTGACAGCACAGGCAGAGCCCCGGAGTACCACTACAACTGACACATGATGGACAAAGATCTGCACAAAGAAGTACCAGTAGCTAGACTTTTAAGTCTTTATTAGGTTCCCAAAATCAATGTTTGAAGTTTTTCAAAAGAGTTCAGCACTGGGTAGATTGTATTCAGAGTCTCCTTCTTAAGTATGGCTACCATTAAGCAGGATATGCAGCTCCCACACTGGGAAGCCCAGATTAGCATAACCACATGCAAATTTTCACAAAGCACAGAAAAGAACCAATTTCAGAGTATAAAGTTAGGTTTTTAATAGCTTTTTTCATCCTCATATTAAAAATTAAGTTGGCCCTGTGAGCAGCAGTGCTAACAAAGCCCGAGTTTTCACTGTTTTGTGTCTCCTGACTGGATTTCCAGGAATTTTAGAAGATGAAACCTCCAGCTGAAGCCTTTGTTGCCCTGGAAGTCATGGATAAGGGTATGCTTCTTTGCATAGGGCTCAGATGGCAGATTTGCTTATAGGCAACACTGAAGAGATCTTTCTGAACATGTATTTTCGTGAAGCTTGAAGGACAGAAACATAGCTGAGGTCTCTCTTTCATAGTTAGATGCATTTAGAGAAAATGGCTCTGAAATTTTGGGGTATGAATGGACTGACATAGTGATCATAGATTTCTTTTGTTAAAGAAAGCAGACCAAAGATTGATGCAAGTTTATTTACAAGTTAATATTGGACAAGTAGGAATAGCAATTGTCACTTATTGTTTATTATAATACGTAATTTCACTTAGTTTGCCTGTTGAAATGCCTCTTTTACACAAAGGGATGAATATTTTCTCCTGTACTCCAGCCACCAGCCTATATACATTTTTCTCACTGACTATATTGGAAGATTCCTCATGCAACTTGCATAGTTAAGAGAGATCACAAAGACTGGAATTCTCCATCCAGGAGCACTAAGTTGCATAAAAAACCCCCAAATGTTCTCTTTTCTCTAGGTATTTTCCAACAGAATCTGGGGTTACATATACCGTTTGTCAGATTCTGTGACCAGCACTGACTTCATGCTCCCAGCATCCCGGAACATTTGCAACTGTGCCTTTTGCTGCAATGATGTGACCCACCATTACTGTGACAATTCTTTCACTGACTGTCCAGCTTGTTTTTGCAGATTCTGCTTGGATAATTAAAAACACAGTCCAAAGTTTACATTAATAGCCTTTCTGAACAGCCGTGCTTGTAAGCTTCCTGGGTTGACAAATAACAAATAGGAGTCCAAAGTAGTATCAAGCTTCTGGCTCCCACACTGTAATTCTGAAAAGTCATTTTTAATAACACCAAACATGCTCAAAGGACCTTCAATTGCAATACATAGTACAATAAATAACATCTTATGCCTACTTATACAAATAAAGAACATAAAGTGAAAACTCCTGAAGTGTTCCATGTTTATTAATTGAAGCAAATACAACTGCCTGTTCTGTTCTATCTTTCCTCATCTCCCTCCTGTTGTCTGCTTGCATCTTGTCAGCAACCACAGGTTTCTGTCTCTGGAGCCAGCACTGTCTCTGTGCTGCCCATTCATACAGGACCTAGAATCACGAGGTATTTATCAGGGCCTCCAGCTGCTGCCACAATATAAGTAGTTTTATCAACCTAATGTTTTATTTATCTGCACTTAATGTTCCTATTTAAAGGGGAGAGAATGTGGGAATATTAATGGAAAAGTTGGGGGCAGGGAGCTGAAATGAGTTATTAAAAGTTTCACCACTTGAGCTTTTAAGCTTCTCCATCTGAAGTTGCTCAGTTTGATGTGAATGCATGCATATCTCTCATGCAAATTGTCCCAGAGGCAGCTATTTTGGGCAGAGCATTTATTCATTGTGGTGTCACAAAAGGTCGATTAGGTCTGCTGAAATTCCTGGTTGATGCTGATTGACTGTGAGTGACATTTAAGTCTTTCAGACTTCCTTATCTAGCCCATTCTCTGCAGGCTGAACATGGATGCACGCCTTATGCAGCCTCACAACAGACACCACGAGCTGCAGATTTGGGAGCTTTTTAATTATCTGTGTGTAGGGAGGGAAAGAAACTGTGATGATTTTCTTTTCATGCTGAGGGAAGTTCTCTTCAGCCCGCTGCAAGTAGTGCCAAAAACCCAGTGAGAGGAGTGAATAGGGCTCTTCTCCCAGAGCACAGGAAATCAGAACAGATTTTCCTCAAATGTTCTCACAGATACACCTGTTGGCTAACAATGTAGTGGAATAGCATCTTCACCTGAAAATCCAACTTGTCATGGAAAGGACTAACCAAGTGAAAAGAGAGGGGTGAAACGGAAACTCTTTTGAATCCTGAAATCTGCTCTTTGACTTCACGTGGACCCTGTAATTTCATTGCCAGTTACTCCAGTGCTGTTTACCTTCACTTAGCTTATCTACTTTGCAAAACTGACAATTTTCACTTCATCTTGCTTAGAAGAAGAAATTTAATTTTTACCACTGAAATCTACATTGGTGAAGAAAAGTGGTGGTCTTCTTGGAAATCATACATATTGGAAAACGAGTTCTGAAGAAATATGAAGCCCTGTCGCCCAGTGCATAGACACACACACATACACACATATATAGAAGTGAAGGGAAAGGAACGCTAATGTCTGTTCTTCACTTTCTCTATAAGTTTCTCCAGATTAAACTCTCAGGCTTGCCAGGCTTGCCAGGCTTGCTGGGTCTAGCAACTGAATGATTTGGGTTGATATTTGCTTCTGTGGAGATGCTTGAAGATGCAGATGAAAAGGCTTCCAGTAATTGACATGCTGAAAGTGAATGGAAGGAGCTGAAATCCTTTCTCCTGAAATTCCCACACACTGTTTTTGTGCGAAGAATGTGGTCATCTGCGGCTGTGTAATTTCCAATATCTTGAACAATGCCAGGAATAATAAGCACCTATTGGTTCTAATGATTGGCAACTTTTGGCAGGCATTTAAGAGATTTTTAAACAACCCTTAATCCCTCGCAGCTGCGACTGAATACAGACCAAAAGAATTGGCATTCCCTCTGCATCCTTTGACTTTAAATATAATCACTTGGTGGCAGTGATCATGTACATTGTCTTTAACAGTGGAGCAAATTAGCTTTAATTTCACAAAGTGATTGCATCTTGGCTTTCAGAGATGCCTATTGCAAGCCTATCCAACACATCCCCCAGCCCCTGGGCATAGAGGAGCACCATAAGCAGCAGAACACCACTCCATGAGCTGCATCTGTAACTATCCCCTTGAATAGCTAAGAGGTGGCTTTGGCCTAATGGCTCAGGAGACACAGTACTTCTAACTGTGCTTATTCCCACTTTGTCTGGCATTACGTGTGTGTGAAACCAGACTTTGCTGTGGGACTTGGTTGTAGAGCATGTCCTGAAAATAGGAAAAACGTGTTTCACCTGAAGTCTGTCATATGCTGTCAATACTTTTTCTTACTGTCACTAGAGCCCCTTCCCTTTTTCTCCTGTTTGTAAAACTTCCCTGCTTTGGGCTTTTTGAGTGCCTGCTTTGCTGTAAGCATGCATATAGTTGCTTTTTTGAGTCAAAGAGGAAGACCATAGGTAAATACAAGTGTAATTTCGAGTCACAGGAACCTTTAGCAGTTACAATAAGAGGACATTACATATAATCATTACACAGTCAGTCTATTTTCATATTTTATAACACCTCAGGGCAATAACTGGTTTGATGGGTCTATGTTAAAATCATTACCTTACTATTTTCTGTATCACATCCATTCAATTTCCCACTAAAGATTAAACGACCCACTTGAAGGAAAATATCTTTTTATTAAAGTCACATTCAAGAAAAACAGGTACTGAGCTTTTGAGAAATTAATTATTTGTGTTCGTATGAAAGAATTGCAACAGAAAGAAGCATCTTTTCTTTCAGGCACTGAAAATACAGTTATGATTTAGAGAATACCCTCTCCACTGTAAAAGAAACATGTTCTTTCTATTCCGCATGAATTCTTCCCCTCACACACACACTGTACTCTTAGCCAGAAACAAGAAGAGACCTCAGACATGAGTTAGCTAAGGAGCTTTTTCCCTACTGAATTTTACAATTGAACCTGCAAAAAAACTAAGTGCAGACGCTTGTTAACTAGTTAAAAGAAACAAGTCAGCAAGTAAAGCACATTAAATCACTTTACATATTCTCTCTACCAAAATAGCTAATACAAGATATAGTTGGTAGCAGAACAACTTGGACTGACTCTGCAAGGAGTTGTCCCTGTAGCATCGTGACCTCATCCCATGTCAGAGCTATATCCTCAGAGCACCCCTGGAGCAGTCTGGTACATAGGGGTGCATGGGTGTGTGGCCTCATGGGGGCTTTTGCACGGCGATTAGCAGGTTGTAGGGAGAGATAAGGGTACACCTAAACACTCAAGCACTTGCAGCTCCCAAAGAAAAAGGGAAACTTGCATGTGCCTTGTGTGATTTGGGATCCTACATGTGAATGCGTGGTTTGAAAATTTGGACTAGTTGTAAATGGATGTTGCAAAATCTGGTTTGTACAGTAATATTTTTAAGTGTCTGGATCTTGTTTATCCATTGTATTGCTCATATTGATCCTGAATATATGGTTGACTGATTGGCAATTAATTACATGCCATTAAGTAAAACAATAGACTGCTTCAGTACTGATCTAGTTTAAAGGACGCAAGCTGTACAGTTTTTCCCTTTGATATCCTTTATACCATTTTTGCAGACACATGAAAACTACAACCATGCACTATACCTCACAGGACAGACCAATTACTCATGTACAGTGTTGACATATAAACACACAAAAGTGTAATTCTCCTATTTCCTTACCCGTTCTCAAGTCTGGAACAAAATGCTTTATTTTTTTCCTTCTTTTGAGGGGACTTTGTGACACCTGCAGTTCCCCTTGTGAGATAAGGAGGAAAGCGAGCAAGGCTGCCTGATGTCCCACCAGGATCAGGTAGATTGGAAGTACAGTGGCAGGTCTTGAAGCAATGACATGAACCCTGGCATGTATGCCTGTGTTGTCTGGCCCCAACCTGCTATACCACAGGTACCTCAGCAGCTCCAAATGACTTGTGTCCCAAAAGGCTGTGTCTAACTCCTAAAGGGTTTGAGTTTTATCCAAAGCTTTTCATCACAGCAGGAAGGTTTTTCAAGGCCTCTTGATTTCTGTGTGAGTGACACCTCGTGACCCTGGATGACATCCCCAGAAGGCAGCCTCTTCTTCTCACTTCAACTGTGAGCAACGTTTGTGCTGGGAACTCGAGTTGTCCCTTGGTTTACTGAGTCCCTGATGTACTTAGGGGTTTCAGCATCTCCAAGTGCCTGCACAGGCTATTTCCACTACCATCTCTGGATGCTCTGCTGGATGATGATGTGATGTCAAGTCACATTATGCCTAGAGAGATATAAAAAGACAGGTTTTAATATACAGTGTCACTTCTTTCTTTATCTTACCCAGTCTCGGCTCTGGCAATTAATGCTCCAGTTCAGAGGTTCAAACTTCCCTTTAGGGCCACTGGGAAAGCCACACTTCATGAACTCTGTGAGAGGGATCTTTTCCTTTCTCACCTCTGGAGGCCTTCTTTGTGCCTTCAAGAGCTTAATGGAAAGGCAGGAGCTCCTAGAACTTTCAATGGTCCTGTCATGTCATTGGAGGTTCTTAGCTCCCAGAAATGTCTCATCCCAAACAGCAGCCTGGCAGAGGAAGGGATGATTCCTGTGGCAGAAATCCCTCCATCCCAGTTCTTCTGCTAAGACCCTTGTGGGGAAATTGCCAGTGACAAAGTCTATCTCCCTTGAGCAGCAGATGGGCAGTGGCAAAATTTCTTGTTCCTTGAAACGAAAGCAGCACACGTTCTACTTCCGCTATGCTGCAAATCTAAGGGCATCAGTGAGCTCAAGAAAACAGGAAAATAGTGTCATAAAAGGTGCTCCTACATCTTCAGTTAAACAATTTCTGAGGCAGATACTATGTTCAGGATCTCACAGCAGCCACCCACACCTCTTCAGCTAATTTTCCCTGAATTAATATTCCCCCTCTCTACAGTCCTGAAGCAGTATGACCTTCTTAACCGCAGTGATTTCCCCATTGTTCTTGTCTTTTTCAACTTCTTTGCCTGTTCTTGGTCCATTACAAAGGGAAATATCTTCCTCTGGGTCTCAAGCTGGGACATTTTATTTCCCAGAAATGGTCAGTTGTCACATTTCAAATAGCATTTGGTACTTGCCTGCGGCAGCTTCTTCACCCACCTGAGGCACTGTGTGGGAAGTGAGCAGACTGGCCCTGCTTTATGGTCACCCTTATCAAGAACTTCGCTACAGGCTTCACAATTTAGGTCAGTGCTTTCACATGAGATCTCAAGCCCTATTTCAAGCCCTTTTTGCTGTTTTATATACCAGTGAACATCATTTTGTTTTATCTTCCTGCCTTATGGTAGACATGCTTTTGTCCTTAAAAGTACTTAGGCACAAACTGTGAAAGGATCTAATAACAATAACTACAGACTGATAGAAAGCTAAAGCCATTTGTACGGAAAACAAAAAAACACCACCTCCAAAACTGATGCAAAACCAATTAAAACTACACTCGTCTTTTTCTAGCTTGTTCCTCACAGTTCTAGCTGTGAAGGGACTTGCTAGTATGGCTGAGCAATGATTATTTCCAATTTTAAGACCAGTAGTAGGGGAATTGTCTGTTGTCACTAATGGGCTTTCTACACAGAGCATACATTGTCCCGAAAAGTTCTTCCCATCTAGCCTGTGCTAAGAGATTAGTTCTTTTATACTAAACCCACATCACCCATTTCAACCCAAAAGCTTTGTTACCCTCCTGTCTTATGTTTAGAAGCATCACTGAAGTTGATATACCTGTTTGGGAGCACACCTATTCCTTGGTCTTGGTATTTCCAGAGTCCAAGGCAGAACTGTGCTCTTCTGCTTAAAAATTATTAGCCAAGGGAGGCAGAGAATCAGCATGTGCAAATTCTGATCCGAGGTCTTGTCTGAATGCAGAAAAGGGGCAGTAAGTTATAGACAGATCCTTGAAAAGATTTTAGTGTCACTGGCTTTGCTGGGACCAGAGTGGACACGATACATGACACAGGAATATTTTAACCAAAGTTGGATCAAATATCTTAAAATACTCTCTCAGCAGTAAGTTCTTATTCTTCATAGTTAGTCCTAAAAGTGATTTATTCTGAAGGCAAAAGGGGCTTATCTGAAAAGTAAGAAAATGCCTCCATCTGACACCTTGTTATACAAACTCAATTGCATAGGAAGCACTTCGATATTGCAGTGAAGGGGCATAATTCCTGCTAGGTGCTGATCATTTATGGCTTTGAAATTCATTTTCGCATGTTTGTCCTTGGGACCATTCATGAACTTGAATTTAGCAAAGTGCCCTTAGTACATACCTGGATTGGGGCCAAAATTCTTACCATATGTAGGGTGTGAGTTGGTTCAACTTTAAATTAAAATGTGGAGTTGTGTAACCTTCAGTGTGTCCCAGATGAAAATGACTCAGTGTTACCCCAGTAGATAAATCTCCTTGTAAAGTTCATGCATAAACTGCATTTAAGGAAAATAGCTTCTAATTATGCAAAGATATTAACAACCATCCCATCTGATTGTAATGAGGATAATTTGCATTATTCTCAAACAAAAAGCATCTATAGAAGAGAGTTATGGCTGATATGCATTTTGTTACAGTCCAGCTAATGATCAGAAAAACATTATTCTGCTTTCTTTACAGAAGTTCTACTGCTCAAAAAAGTTGGAATGGTTGAAGATGAATAGTATGTCTGACAACACATTCCCTGTTGCTACATAACCCTTCATCATTCCCCACCATGATTTCTTAATTTATTTTTCTAAGTTCCTTCTGCTCTTCATTTGGTTCTGATAGAAGTACACCATTGGACTTATACTGCAGGTTTTTTTCAAACATGCTGTAAGGGACTCTGAATGGACTATAATCACAGGATTATTTTGGTTATGTCAGAGGATGGTAAAATCTTGTACCAGTATTATATGGAGAAGCACACTCTGTTAGGATCAGAGTGATCAGAGTGATCAATCCATTTGAATTATGACATGCATAGATGATATAATCTAGGGAGAGTTCATGTATGGAAGTTTGAGTTTAACAACATGGTTTATAAGCCTATATGGGATGGATGTACACACTGCATAATAAATAATTTCTAAGTGCTATGAGTTGAAGTTTCAAAGCAGCCTGAGAGAGTCATGCATCTAACTCCCTTATGCCTTTGAAACCCTAGACACAATATACTAGAAACAGGAAAGAGACTTGAATAGTAATTACGAGCATATTTTGAAATGTACAGAGGGAAAAAATTGGATTCAGGGCATTGTAAATCGAAAAAGGAGAGAATGATGAACTATGTTTTTTTGGAGCTAAAGGACCAATATACTTTTGTGGCCTTGAAAGTTTTATGAATTATCTGGCAATCATACAATGTGCTTGTAGCAGTGTTTTCTTTGCAGAAATCTCTGACTCTGTTCAGGGTTTGATAGTTTATTTCCTTTATGAAAAGTAAAATTGAATAGAGGGCAGAGGGAAAGAAATGCAGCTGGTGGGTTTGTGTGTTTTTTCTTGTTGTTTTATATGAACTGAATATGATTTAATAGGCTGTATCCATACTAGGAGCTATGATAAGGGATAATAAAATCCTTCATCAGCACATGGAGAAAAGAAGGTAGCTTCTCTGTTAATTGGCATCATTAATGAAAATCAGCACAGAATCAGTGGTTTTCACTAGCTAAGAGTCTCATCCAGAGTGCTTAAATCCCTTCTAGCAACATAAACCAAACTAGTGCAAGGTTTGTGTCTGTTATCATCAGGTAGCAGTTGGCTGAAAATTGCAAGCTTTATTGCAAATATGTATATTTTATATTACTTAATTTGAATTAACAGGACTGTATCTGTACAGGTATGAAGAGAAATACCTGACTTTGGTTTTCATATTTCCTTTATATCTAGCCATAGATAAGTCAGCTTAAAACCAGGGCTTATTTTATTGCCTACACATTTTGTATTTTTCAGTAGATATTTGCTATGGTAGTCCTAAACACAGGTATGTGGAACTTCTTTGTGCACTGCCAGTAGTAATCCCATTCAAAAGGTAAGTAATTTCTGTGCCTGAGGGAGAATTCATGGGCTACACACTAACTGCAGGTCCCACAACACTGAAAAATATGGCCCTTCTATTAACATAATTTCAAAAACCCAGTGAGGCTACTTGAGCTTTCATTGATGATAACAAAAGAAGTGAACACCAGAGTCAACAATATGGATTTGTGTATTGAGCTCAGCTGCAATTTCCAGCGGAATATAACTCCTGATTGAAGTGTTTCCTGTATTTGGGGAATTGATCCATGATGGATTCTCCATGGATCTGGAGTCTCCAGTAAAAGGTTGGCTCCTCTTGCAGTTTTTCTCACATTTATGGTTCTCAAAGTCTCCTTTCTAGGAGCTATTTTCATTATAAATTAGAAACTTACTTACCTTCTATGTCTCTTTTCCTACTATTAAATTGGATCGAAATCAGGCAGCAGGTTCAACAGTCTTTGTGGGGAAGACATACAACGTCACAGAGACAGACTGACTGTACCTTCTGTGTATGTAAGGAAAAAAAAAAATTCCTAATCCAGGCAGCTGAAACTGCAATCATTCTGTGACCCTTCAGCATTCTTTCCACTCATCTTCCCCCAGCATAATAATTTGCTGTCCACTGTCCTCTAATTCTTTGTCTCACAGTTGCAACTCTTTCTCCCTGTTCCTACTCCTGCTTTTTTCTTGGGAATGTCTTTCTTATTCTTCCCGCTGTGAAGGTTCATATCTCAGCAGAGTTGCTTCTGCTCTGGGGTTACAATCTAGAAAACAAGGCAACAAGAATTTTGCTCTGAAATGTGAAGCATGCTTAAACACATCCAACACACTCATCAGGAATGCTTTTCCCTCCCCCCCTTCCCTTTATACATTTGGTTCTCTTAATTGTTCATCTCTATTCAAAGCAATTTCCTCGGCACACATTTTCATTAAATGTAATGAAGGAAGGACAATTTAGCATCCCACCTGTGACAACTCACTGATTCAGATCATGATGACCTATTGTGAATACTTGGGCTTCAGTCAAGATTTTGATTAGTGAGAAGAAGTAACCTCTGGATAATTAAGACTGTAGCTAGAATTTATTTATTATGAGCCAGTTTAATTTAAAAGTAAAAGTCCATTAATTAGGTAATGTATGAAGGTACCTCCATAGCACTCACTGGCAGAATACCTGAGAATTTATAGTTTGTCTCGTTTCATATTCTGAAAAGCTTGTCACGTGTCTAGTCTCCAGAAGGGTGATAATTTATTTGTGGGTACACTACAAGAAAAGCAGAGAAGCAGCCTGTAAAATAGGGAGTTTGAAATTTTTGGCGTCAATCATATCTGGAACAATTTGAAATAATTCTTCCTCTACTGTCACCCAAGAGCTCATGAATGGTTTGGCCTAGAAACTTCAAATATGATTTATTCAAAAGGTCTTCATCCCTCCCACTCTGCATAAAAAGAGGAGAGGGCTGGTGAACTTGGAAGCTATCCCCTGGAAACGTGGAAACAGCAGAGCCGCCTGATGGGATCTGAAATAGCGTATTGAGTTTGTCACTGATACTATAGGCTTCTGTATCCACAATATATGAGAATAGACAGCAGCAGTCTGTATTGCTGTTGGAGAGGGAGCTTTGGTTTCCTTGCAGCCAGCTGTTCTTTTAGTTCACAAGCCAGCATCATCTTAATTCATAGGGACTATTAATGCCACTATCACCATCCCACACAAGCTGCACCCTTGGATGGAGCTTCTAATTCTGTGGCCCCTCTGGAAGCACATAAATCACCATGCCCTGAGACACACAACCACTTTCTCATTGGTTCTTGTTGGTCTCCCAGTCTTTTCACCAGGGAAGCACTCAAGAGACATTTAGGAGTGAAGAAAAGGAGGTTTTAATGATGATGTATCTTTTACCATCACCATCTTTCTGTTGATACCAGCAGAAAGAAATCCAGGGTTAAAGACTCTATGAACAAAGCAAACAGCATAGCAGATAATAACCGATTGTGGCTTTAGCAAGGAGTACACAATGAAATCTGAAAAGTAGCTGTCAGATAATTGCAGAGCTTTATGCTGCAGGCTGCACATGTGAATTTCATGTGATGTTTATTGAAAACAAATTCATTACAAAAGGAAATTTATTCACTTACTTTTGTGATTGTACACTGAAAATTTGAAGAGCAAGTGCTATGCAAAAAAGCTTTTTAAAAATACCTGGGATGGTGTTAAAGCAATATTTAGTCCTTCCCCACTCAAAAAAACCCCAAACCAGAAAAACAATGTGAATACATAAAGCTAGATGTCCTCAGAAGTAAATACAAGCTTGTTGCATGTATCCCAGCTCATTTCAAATTGTCCTTATATCAATATAAATATTAATAGATCATTGTGTATGAGGGGGTGACTCATCTCAGTGGCTGAAACTGCTGGTCAGAAATTGTATCACAAAAGATTTGGGGTTTTCTTAATCAGAAAAATGGGACCTTCAGTTATAAGATACCCACATCTGCTTCTGGGAGTGTGCCAGGTGTGAAACACCTTTAAACCTGACTTCTCTAGCATTTTGCTTTGGTAGTCTGCTATACTATTTTCATGATGTAGTTGATTTCCTTTTGTCATCATCTAATTCATAAAAGAAGTTTGCTCCCGCACTTCTACAGCCACAGACAATAGATAAATGGATGTTAAAAAGTGTGGTCCAAACAGTGAACATGCCATGTAGAAGCTGGAGAGATTAGGGACCTAAAGGAACTCTCAGGTAGCTTGGCAAAAACAGTGGTAGTGAATCGTATTGTTTGGTTTTGTGCCAAAGTACTTTGACCTTTGACTTTTTTTGCCCCCTAAAGGAAAACATGAGGATTTTTCCCCTTTGAATTTTTACAAGGAACTCTTGACTGGTCCAGAATATAAACAAGCCTCATTAACTTCAGTTAAATGATGAAGAGATGAAAGGCAGAGAGAAGTTTTCCAAAGCCTTTCATTTGATGTGAGTTTTGAATAGAGGGCAAAACATCATCAATCTTCATAGAATCACAGAATCTACTGAGTTTGAAGGGACCCACAAAGATCATCAAGTCCAGCTCCTGGCCCTGCACAAGACCACACCCAAGAGTCACACCATATGTCTGAGGGAATTGTCCAAACACTTCTTAAACTCTGTCAGGTCTGGTGCTATGACTGCTTCCCTGGGAAAGTGCCAGGGCACTGCTGACTCGTATTCAACTTATCATTGACCAGGACCCCCAGGTCCCTTTCCATGGCACTGCTTTCCAGAATCTCATTCCCTAATCTGTACAAATGTCCAGGGTTACCCCATCCCAGGTGCAGAATCTGGCACTTTCTCTTATTGAATTTCATATGGTTGGTGATTGTCCATCCCTCTGATTTGTTGAGGTCTCTCTGCAGGGCCTCCCTGCCTTTGAGGGAGTCAGCACCTCCTCCCAGTTTTGTGTCATGGACAAACTTTCTTAGTATCCCTTCCAGTCCTGTATCCCAAGTCATTTATGAAGATGTTGAAGAGCACAGGGCCCAAGACGGAGCTCTGTGGAACCCCACTAGTGACAGGTCACCAGTCTGATGTTATCCCATTCACTGTTACCCTTTGCGCCCAACCTTTAGGTCTTACTCAATTTTATGCTTCCATCCAGCAACCTGTAGCTGTTGAAAACTGCTTGTAAATACATCAAATTAGAATTATTTTTTTTCTTCTCTTCAGTGAGAAGAAAGGAAGTAGTTGTGCTTTTCTGTCCCACTTAATGGTTCTGTGAATCTGCTGGTGTGCAGGTATGTTTTGAAAGTTTTGAATTATATACCAATTTTTAAGTGAAAAGATAGCCAATACTCTATGTAGAAATCATCAGTAAGCAATACTCAGAGTAGTTAATAATTTATTTTACATTGATGTTATATATTTTTATCCCATTTAGTGTCAACAGATACAAAACAGCATTCAGAGTACTGAATCAGTGAGAACTAATCTGATAGTGAATTAGTGGAACTGTTCTTTACAAGGCAAGTGGTTATTTCTGTTACACCTTTAACTTAAAAAATGTTAATATGAGATAAAATCACGGTATGTACGCTTCATGAAAAACTTGAAATCTCAGGAGCATGTTTTCATTTCTGGAGACTGACATGTCAGATTCATGTGCCCTAGTCAGTAACTTGCAATTTTACTGTAACAGATTTCTTCTGGGTTTACAATGAAATAGCTGCTTACTGTGTCTTCTAAATCTACCTTCCATTTCTTGAAATCTTGAAGGCAAGAATTAAATGATTTCTTTTTACTCTGAAGAGATGTCAGGGAGGGGGCTTAACATACATTTATTTCTACGAAGTAGTGATGGTGAATATTACATGTAAGTATGTATTGGTGCACTAGCTCTCAATCTGTAGTCTGTGATGTCTGGCCTATTTCTAGGTGTATAATCAAGTCTTACATTCCCTGTAACAGAGGCACTAACTATATTCATTTAGGGATCACAGATCCATAGCTTGGAAACCAGAGTGTCCAAGGAAACAGATGTGTAGAAGTTACTGTCTGTGGATCTGAATGGCTTCATATAAAGTGCTCGACAATGCAACCAAAAACAAGATGAAAGCTCATGCATCCTCCCTTTTCTTCTGCTACCCACTGGTTTGCCTTATTCTCTTCTTTTCTTCAAGGAGACCAATATTACCAAACAACTTATCTTCTCTCTTCCAAAGGATCATGCCCTCATCTTTTCTCATCCCCCTCATAAATGTCATCTTCTGCTATGGGATATGTTCGAATAAAGAGCTCGGATTTTCTCCTTTCCCTTGATTTTGTGCTATCCACCTCCAGGCAGAAATAATAACTCCACTATGTCTGTAAACAGCAAGCATATGATTAAAGCCATCACAACAAATAAACATGAAATAGCAATGCTCATTGCAGCTGGTGAAAAGAGAACTTCTTCATGCTGCTAGTGACCAGTTCAGTCCTTGCCAGTGGCTTGTTTTCATTTTGTTCCTTCTGTTGACTTCAAGTCTTAGGACTGACCTTGGAGTTTGAGGGGCAGAAGATGTCAGTCTTAAAATTAGCTTTTTGCTTACTTTCTAATTCCCACAGGCAAAGATGAATGAAGTATTCATCCCCAAAGGCCTGAACCCAAGTGTATCCTCCATACCTTGCTGGTTAGCCCTGTCCAAGGGACTCCTTCACTTCCACCTTCCCATGGAGAAGGCAGGCAGGCAGATGCTCCCATTTCTCTTCACTGACAGAGGCTTTAAGGACTCTGGTATCTTCAGAGCAAGAGTCACAGACCCTGAAACAGGTTTTCATGGGAAAACAATGATGCCTATGCACTTAGTTCCCCTGGAAGGCCACACAGTCGGTCTCTGTAATGAGTGTTGAAAGACACTGTATGTGTACCTGTGATTTCTTAGGCTTCACATGTTCATCATGTTTCAATTTCAAGTAACTGAGTTGGTTTTGTCAATTCATGAAGACAGATAGCGACTTACTGCTCCTTCCTTACATCAATACACATACACAAGGAAAGAAAGAGGGAATAGAACTAGATAAACAAATGCACAAAAATGGTAAACATAAATATTGCAGATGTAGATATGGGAAAAATATATGGCAGGCAGATCTCTAGAGAAACAGATGGATAGCCCACAGCAATAAGCAGTAGCTGACTATGAAAGATAGGCAAATGCAGCGGTAAATGGTTTGTGACTCTTCAAAATTTAATTTGCCATGAAAGCCCATCATGAATGATGCAAGGGCAATATCGAGTAGAAAACTATCCAGCACTGCTTCTTTTCTTCTTAACCTGTGGGATGGAAAGTTATCTGACGGGTTACAGTAAGCAAACATGAATGCAGATACGCAAAGATATCTCAGCACTTGACAGCTCTCAAAGTTTATTGTCAAACCAAATTAGCAGAAGTCTGCCATGTATGAGTAGGCAAAACAGCAGGCAAGATGCTAAAATGTCTGCAGTGAAATCATTGCCTTCCATGGTATTCTTACAACCGTCTTCTCTCCCTTGATCTCCATTCACTAGTTCATAAGATATTAACGTGTCAGCGGTCAAAAGCAACTTCTGGAGAAAGTTACAACTACCTTATTTACTCTTCAGCTGCTTTCCTACTTAATTTGCTTGTACCTGTCAAGTGTGATATGCCTGAGAAAAGGGTAAGGGCCTTTTTATTTCTCTGAAGAACTTAAAGAACACTTTAAGCACTATTTCCAAACTCTGATAAGAGGACTATAGTTGAAACT
The DNA here is from genome assembly GCF_022539395.1 of Myiozetetes cayanensis. Lineage (NCBI taxonomy): Eukaryota > Metazoa > Chordata > Aves > Passeriformes > Tyrannidae > Myiozetetes > Myiozetetes cayanensis. The sequence goes on along the minus strand of NW_026087521.1, from coordinate 52,881,829 downwards.
GTTACACAACATGTGGAATAGAGATAAAGAAACCACAGAAGTCTGACTTTCACGTTTGTGGAGTGCCATTTCGGAAGAGTGATGTAAAGAACTGTACAGTTACATATACGTGCTGGTCCTCAGAGACCTCCTTTTCCTCAGTTTGGAACACTTGTTCTGCATTCACCTTATTATATATTAGTTTGAATAGATGGACTCCTATTATGTGGAAATTTCCCACCACATTGGTTGAGAACTGTTTTGTGCACAAGGCAACTGAATCTTTCCTTGAGCTGATGTCTTCTGATTCAGGTACCACCTCCTCCCTTGTGGTCATTCTGCATCATGCACACATTGTACTGTGTCAGAGCTTTGCTAGATTGTCCCATTTGAATGTTTTTAATTTGAATGTACAGAGTGTTCAGCCCTTGTTGGTAAAATGCAAAAAAACCTGTGAGCTCAAGTCACACTTCCTGATGGGGAATCCCAAAGCTCTTCAGACAATATTTTTCCTCTCTGCCCTTATTCCATTGCATGCCATCAGGCCAGCTTACAGAGATCCCCCTGTTCTCAGCATTCAGTCTTGCCTGATGTCCTCAGGGAAGTAAGGAATTAAATGAAATGTATTTTTAAAAGAAAAGCAAGGGAGCCCTCCTGCTGGAGCGGAATAAAGTTGCGACAGCTCTGTCAGCTGCATGTCTTCACTTTGCAGGGAGCTGTCAGTAAGCTCTTTAAAGTTGGGGCACTTATGCAGGCAAAACAATTGTGTGTGTCACTTGTAATCTACATGCACAAATTGCACTATGTTGAAAGCAAGAAAATTCATTTTTATTTATATAAATAGATCTTGTAGATTTCATTAAGATTAGGTCAGACTGTGGAGTTATCACATAGGCTCGTTTGCACTTTTGTTAATCTTCATTTGCAAATGCTGATTAGTGTCACAAAACTCTCTTGCTGTTTATTGTAAAATCCTGCTTCTCTTCTTTTCTTGCTGGCAGGAAGGCTCATGAGGAGGGATAGGTGACTTCAAAGCCAGTAGCCAGAACCAGAGGGAACATGAAAGTGGATTTGCTTGAATCAGGAAAGGAAGGGAGGGCAGGAGAGAGAAGCTCACATGATTCCTTAACACCCTGGGTGGAGCAGGCTCAAGCAGGACCTGATAAGGAAGCAGTGGTGCAAGAGCAGTGCAGATCAGTGGGTCAAACCACTAGGGACATAGAAACTACTGAAAACAGGGAGAGCAGTGCTTCCTCCTTGCTTTCCAGTTTATACAGTTCTTACATACTTCTGAACAGTAGTAATTTACAGATCCTTCCTGATGGCCCATCATATGACACGTTGTACGCCTGTTACCTGCAGTGTGCTCTCCTCCATTCTCTCCAGAAGGAAAGGGTGCATACTAAGTACCCTCTGTTATTTTGGAATATTTCTGTTGGGTTGCTAAATTTTGTGCTTTACATGGACTGACATCTACAGTGCTGTAATCAACTAGCTTTTCAGATTAAAAAAAAAAAAGTTATTTAATAGATGTCATTCTGTAACAGGTACTTGTTCATAGTGCTAACTTCTAGGGTGAAACTTGAGCTCCAGGACAAAAAGACGGGGAGATGGAAGGTTGCGTGAAAAGAAGGAAGCAATAGAATGGGAATGCAAACAAAGTGTGAGGAGTTTTTAGGGAGGAGTATGTGTAGGGCCATGGGGAAACAATGAATGATGGTGGTGGGAATTAGTACATGTGCCTGCATAGCAAATGCTCTCACACCAAGGCTGGAACACAACTCTTGCCCAGACAAGCTTGCCTATATTTTTTTCATTGTGTTTTGTTTCAGTCTCTGCTTCCTGCCATGTGGTATCAGAATCCCATATGAATCCCATATGAATCCCATATGAAAAGGAGAGAGGAATCCTGTCTCCTTTTTTTTCTCCCCTAAGCCTTTCCATTCTCATAGATACACCTTCATATCTTCGTTTAAATCCTGACTGCTCTTCAAACTTCTTCCCAGCAGTATCTGGTAACTAGGTCATTTTTTAGCACCTAATTGTGTTACCAAATACTGAGCAAATACATCAGGGTACTTAAAGTACATGAGGGGTGTGGATTTGCATAGTCAGCATTCAGCTTCCCCCAAACCTCATTCTAGAATAATGGCCCTGGATTGCTCTTCAGTGACAAAACCCATTACTGCATGAAGGAAAAATAAAACTGCCTTCCGAAGATCCCAAGGGTGGAGACTATGGGAAGTATGTGCAACATTTTTTCAAAGAATATATTCACAGCAAATTTTTTTCTTTTATAAGTAATATGATAGAAGAAATTGTATGTAACAATAAAAAAATTAAACTTAGTGAATGTACTGAGGGGTAAATCCTCAGAGAAACCTTATCTATCTTGAGTATTCAAACACATCAACTTGCTGGGCATGATGGCAATTACTGCACTACATATATTCAATTTGCTCTTGTATATACAATATTATCTTCCATAAGGAACAGTAAACTGCAGAACATATTTCAGTAAACACTATTCTGAGTAAACAGAAATGGCTTGAGTGTGCATTTCTGTGCATAATAATGTACCAGTGAAATATTGCTCTGACAGAGCTACTGAGTGTAGGGGAGGTCACATCCCCTGAGAAGTTCCTCAGTATTAGCACATTCTTCCCTAGAGGCTGGGAGAGGCAGTCTTTGGTAGTTCTGGTGACTCCTAACCTGGGATTAGAATGAAGGTGCTCCTTTTGTTCAGGTAAATTAAAGAAAAAAAAAAACAAAGGTAGTTCCATTATTCTTGTAGATACTGTGCTGCAAATCCTGAGACAGCCTAATCCATCCATATATACGCATACTGATGTTTGTATACATATGCATATGTGTGTATATATTTTTATATAAATGAATAAAATCCTATGTCCCCTTATATTTCAGATGAATATCCAGCCATATTGAAGGTTGTGTAAGGCTCCACTTTTTATGTGCCTTATTACAGGAGCACAATGTTAGCCATCAGCCAAATACATCCAGTAAGCTGGATATGATCTGCTGCATTGTAGAGGCTGCAGTAAAGAACCAGTATTCAGGCCTGGAGCAGAACAGGAATATTTTGTATAAATTCTTGTCAGAACATGCTGATTCATCGAAAGGAAGCTTTGCAGAAAAAGGCTAGCTCCTCTGGCATTTTCCTTTGGCATTACATGTCGGTTTCTTTTCAATTAAAATGTTTTATTTAAGAGGTCAAGATGACCTTTCTGTTTTGGAATAAAAAGTAAATTCTAGCTTAAAATGAGAAAAATTAACAGATGTATTTAAAAATTTATTATTCTGAAATGTTCAGGAGAGATCCATTCACTCATCCAACTGAACCTGTGGAAAACAGAAGTAATAACAGCATCCGTCTCACTTGGGTTGGGATTCTTTTCAATCACTCTTACCAGCTTTCATGGTGTTATTAAAATTCTTTTCTTACTCAACTGCATGTCTCTCTAGTCATAGTACTCTCTTGCCTGTGTTTCCTTCCTCTCAGCAGAAGTTCTGCACTGTTTGCAGTGACATTTCCAAGCATAAGCATTATGCCCCCCTTAATACAAGAGCATAAGCATTATGCCCCTTCTTAAAAGGCACCCATGTACTGAGGTAAGAAAACATCCACAGAACGTGCAAATACACTTTTGGATGCACATCTTTTTCTCTTGGCTTCCTCCCCTTCGCGTACTTCATGAATATTATGTCGAAGTTTTCAATACCAAATTCTCTACTGATACAAAGTAGTTAAAGCTCATTGTAATCAAGATATCTGCAGTTCTTTATACCAGTAAAGAATTTGTTCTGGTTCATAATTTTTTTTAAAAGATGCCTCTTCCTACTGCTGCTGTTCAGGCTTTCTGAAGTGGAAACATTCCCCTTGCTCTTTTTGATGCTGCTTCACTGCGGAGGTCAGAAAGCTGAGGATTCAGTGGTGGAAGAGCCATCCGTTTTTCTTTTTAATTGCAATGCAGGGAACTGAGAACACCTGAGAAGTCATGGGGTGCAGTGGGGTGAGAAGCTCAATTCCAGCTGAGATGGAGTGGTGGTGGGTTATGAAATTTCCAGCAGAGAGGACAGTAGCCTTCATCTGAAGAGACAATAACTTCTTGACACACTTTAACTCAATCACTTATGATTATCTGACTCTACCCTTGAGTAATAAGGATAAAAGGCTCTATTTAAATTGACTTGAAGTCCGTGTAAAAAGGTTGCACCAGTTCAGCTAAATTAATTTTAAACCTGATTATTTAAATCAATGCCATGTTTGTGTGCAGACAAGATCTAAGTGTTACGCTTTGTGGATGTAGTAAGTCCTGCAGAAGGAGCCAAAATGGCCAATTTTTCTCACAATCACACTCCTCTGGGACTGAGAAAGCAGTTTTAAAAGAATGAAATTTGGCTTTCTTGGACGCTTTTATATTCAAGATACTCCAAAGAGCTTTTCAGTAATAAGCTGAATGCTGGTACTACAGAAACAGCACAGACAAACACAGAGACTGTTAATTCAACAGCAATGGCTCCAAAAGAGCTATGAAGGTTAAAGTCTCTATTACTAAAACAGAGACTGCTGGCAATCTGCCTTAGAAGTCTCTTTTCTGGGCCACCCCTGTGGATGGCCTTCATCCTGATGAGTTTGAATTGCCATCTGACACCAGATGTTATTACAATATTCATGTCACTCTTTAGGAAGCTGTGCAGCACACTTACATGAAATGGGATAGGTCCTGGGACATGAGGTGAGGATGCGGTGAAGGTGGCCAAGAATACAGCCCTCCTGGGAAGAAGCACATAGGGAGATAGAAGCCAAGAGACCAACTGACACTGCTGGCTGCAAGTGAATATATCATGCTTTTTACCAAATTCAAGCTGCAGTGAAGGGCTTTCAAACCTTTTTTCTTGGGCTGCCTTGGTGCCTGGCAGCTAGACAGAGACTGAAGGCTGCTGCTGGATACATAAACAGTCAGAACCAGCCTGAAGTTGTCACAGACACACACAAACACCATTGCATCACCTGGAGGCATCCCAATTAAGTGGAATTATCATCCTCACCAAGCCATAGTTATCACTATTAAATGTCATTAGGCTTAAATTAGGTTTGCTCCAAGAGATGTCCTGAATAAACGAATTTCCTGATTAAGTCCAAGTAGCATGTACTTTAATAAGCTCTGTTACCATACTCATGCACTTTTCCTAATTCTACTGTTTCCTTGACTCCAGCTTTCTGGCTGTTATAGCATTAAGCCCTTGGTTAAACCCTTAAATGCAAAAGCTCTGCATATACAAGCCCTTTTATTTTTGAAATGTCATTTTCACATTTTGTTAAGGGAAAAAGAGCTTGTTGCAAAAAATCAGGGCCTTGGTCATGTAGAGAAAATGGTATACACAAAGCTAAATCTAACACAGTTGATTTAGGAATCAACTGAAATCTTCTTCTGGAGACTACAAGCTGTTGAAAGGGTGAATGCAGATTGTGTACAAACAAGTATGAGGAATTTGTAATTTTCCTGTCAGAGTTCCTGCTCATTCCCTCAGGACTGTACTGGGATGAGCCTGACTTTTCTCTGTATGGATGTTCAGGGCTATCACCATATTAAGTTCTTTGCTCCACTGATTATTTCGGTTTTCCTTCCTCCGCATCTGGTAGCAAATTACCAATGAGAAACTTGAAATGGCATTCAACCATTGAAACTGAATGAGTTAGAAGTGTCTCAGTAGATAGTTTGAAAACACTGAGGACAAATATCAGATATCAGATATTTCTAAAAAGTGGTTTGTGTCAAGAAGCTGGAAAAGCAGAGTAGAAAAGAGAGGGGGACACCCCATTTCTCTGACAGAGCAAGAGGAGACAGGTTGGGAATATGACCCAGAGCAGCACAGGAGCTTCATGGAAAGCAGCCAGATTCAGAGACGTCTTGTTACAGGCCAAGGTAACTCATCAAAATCTTTCACTTTTTTGTACAAGATACAGTGTCTACTGCTAGAGCATCTCACTGACAAATCCATGAATCCAGTGTCCTGGTGCCTGATCAGCTCCAGCTCATTGTAACACCCTTCTGCTCTGTACGCTTATAACTTCCCAGTGACAGGACACAGCCTGGAAGTGAACAAGTATCTGAGGAGGAAAGAAACACTACTTAAGTTCTGATATTCAAACATAACTGGCAGTCCCATCACCCTAAATATGCCACCTGATACCAACTAAGAAAGTGCACAAGTAGACGCAAGTTAAAAAAGAGTTAACAGTTAGAGCAGTTAAGCATCAGAAGAGATTTTCCAGAGAGGTTGTGCAATCTCCACTCTGGCCTGCAATCTCAGACAACCTGCTGCTCTGAGCAGTCATAGGAAGGAACTACTCAGCTGGAGCATCTTGGAGCCTGCTTTTATACTGCATGAGGCCCAGGCCAGTTCCTCAAGAAATGGAAGGTGAGTAGAGAAAACACCTATCTCTCTTCTCTAAGCAGTCCTGGGAAATTCCTATGGATATACCAGACAAATGCTGAATAAGTCAGTAGTCTTTCATCTATGCAGCTCAACAAAGGCACTGAACAGCTCTGTTGCTGCTCAAACCTGAGTGACATTTGGAGAAATAAAGAAAATGAGAATGTCATAACGCATTGCAAAACTGAATAATAAAAATTGCCTTCATCATAGTTCTCTTCTATCCAAGATTTTATTCACATAGATTCCCCCTTTTACAGATTGAGAAAGTAAGGCACAGAACAGTTTAGCAGTTGGGCACACCATTACCTAGACCAAAGAACTGAGTCTCAGTTGCCTCTGCCCTAACCTGGAAACGGATGAAAGTGAGAAAATTAGAGCTGATCTAGGTAAAGAAACTTATTTTCTTGGCTCAAGCTGCCATAGCAGTTGTTTAGGCTGGCTTAAAGAGAAAGTACATGCATTGTCTTTGTCATGGATGCTGAAAGTATGCTCTGCATCACACCTATGTATGAAGGACACTTGCCTGGACTGTGGGTCTGGTCCTCACCAGAGTTGTCAGTCACAAACAGACTGCAAATGACAGCTTATTCTTTGGCCTCATGCTGCCCACATTAATGTGTTCAAAATAAGCTTCTTATTTGTTTTAGACTTTACACCTAAACCCACAAGCTCAATGCTGCCCTGAATGCCCTTGTACAACATAAAAGCCTTTCTCATCCTTGTGATTTTCCACGTCTGCCTCAGGTGTCTGTACTGCTGCAAACAGCAATTATAGGACAAGGAACTTGTCTGTCAAGCACAGATCCAAAAGACACTATGTTTATCCCTCCCCTTATTTGCTTTCTAGCCTGCAGAAAACACTCCATGATCAAGGTATGTACTTTGCCTCTGGACTCCTTTCTCACTTATGAACCTAAATATTGTTCATACAGAAAATAATTGAGTCCTCAAACCACTCATTTGAGTGCATAAATACAGATTGAAGGCTGCATTCCTGTGTCCTAATATGTTCACCCAGGTCCTGCGACTAGTGCTTTGTTTGACTGCCTTTAGCATCTTCCTGAGATCCTCCAAATTACTTCTCAGAGGCAATAAGCCTTTCTCCACTGAGTGGGTCTAGGCATTTCACTCAACAGTGTCTTTCATCCAGGAGAGATGAAAAAAAGCTGCAAGAGCAATTCCCTTGGCTGGGAAGACTCAGGCCCATTTTGCTCTTGAAGTAATACTGAACTGCACTAAGTGTTGAGCTAGATTACAATGCATTCTCTGCCCAGGGCATCTTACAAAATAGTGTGAATCATAACACAAACAAGGGGACATCCAGTCTCTGCTTTTCTTGGGATTAACACTGAACAAATTATCTTTGGTAGGACAGCTTTTGAAGAAGGAAAAAGTTTGAGGTACTCACATTATCTTTAAAAAAGACAGAGTAAAGTATGTTGGGATTTCTTCTTAATTGATGCTACTGCAGTAATACAGTAGCATTGTTTTTATATATAGTATATATTGTCTTTATGCCCTGGAATATAGAACTGCATCATGTTTGTCGCACTGCACAAACCTCATGGCATGTTTTTGATGGGCTATATAAGCCCATATTGTATTCCTAAGAAACAACAGCTGAAAGCCACCTTATATTCACAGCTTCTAACATCATCTGCAACTGATACAGAAAGTACCAGAGCTTTTGATTGTATTTTTCACTGCTCAGTTTTACTCTCTGCTTATTTATGTCTGCCATGAAAACAAAATGTAGCCAAGTCTTCTTTACCAGTATTCCTACATATCAAGAAGACAGAACCAGTCTCTTCACAGTGGTACACGGAAGGAGGAGACTCAATGGACACAAAACAAGAGAGATTTATCAGATATAAGGAAAAACTTCTCCCATTGAAGACAGATGGACTGTCCAGAGGGACTGTTCATCTAATTCCCCAAAGACCTGAATGGGTACAACCATGAGAAATCTGTTTTGATCTTGTCTTTCTTCTAGTAAATTAAATATTATTAAGTCAAACAGCTTCCAGCTGAGCTATAATATTCTTTGATGTGATAACATACTTCCATAATACAAATGGCAAAAGGCATCTAGAGGATGTGCTAAAGAAGAGTACAAACCCAGCTGCCCTCTCTTGACTGTGCAGGGTTTAGCAGCTTTGGATAATAAGCAAGCTGAACCTTACCACATTCTATTAAACTTCAAGCTATATGCAAATTGCCTGGCACTTAAGTTCATCCCTTGCTATCAGAGGAAGAAATGCTGCTGGTTTTTGGTTTGTTTGTCCCCTGTGCCACCAATCTCCTTCTTCAGACTCTGTTCTAGAACTACTTTTCTCATGAAAGGGCTACTGCCTGAGCAGTGGAGCAAGCTGTGATGAATGCTTAGCTACCCAAGCTATCCTCCTTTTTGCTCTCATCACTCTAGTACCAACAGTGGAAAATGAAATTAGTTATCCCATTCTGGGCAAAGTTGCTCCAAAAAATAAGTCAGAGCAACAGGGATATTCAATATAGCCAGCTGACAGTAGCCATCTTTTTGTCATCATCAGATCACTTGTTTTTTTAGCACATAAAGGAAAAATAAGAGTTATGGGTATTTTCCACCTAGAATACTAAATGGAAGGTTTGGTATATGTTTTTTGGAAAGGGTACTAAAGGATAACCTTAGTATAGGGTATTTTGGCATCATCACTCCAACATAATGAAAATTATGTTTCAGAGATGGAATATGAATTGCATGACTGTTTCAAGAGTGAGAAGTATATAGTGTTTGTATGGAAAAAACAAGTTGTCTACTTCTGTCCAAATAAGTAATGGAACACAACTCCTTCAGGATATTTTTCATACAGTCAGTAAACATTGACTTGACAGTGGATAATAAAGAGTCTGCCTGAAGTATCTCCGATCATAGGACTTCCCTGGCTTAGTTGAATCACCCCCGGCTCTAGGAATACAATTTGCATAAAACTACTCAAAAGTATTAAGTAGTTTATCCTTGTGAGTTTAGTTCCCACTGCCTCAACTTCACCCAAAAATGTCAAGATTTAGTCTGTGTCTGGAACGTAAAAGTGTGCTGTGTATTACAGCCTTAAATTGCGTTCTGTAGGAGAATGTAAATGTGTGTGTATGCAAAGCATGCCTTTAGCTGAACAAGAGCAAGGTAGTGAATAATATGTGTGATAATATGTACAAATGTATTGACAGGTGTGTGATTTCATGTGGATACATGAGGGAGTTGCATATGTCCATTTAACTCCAATTTGGGTTTTGCCCTCCTTAAATAGCATTTTTGTCACTGTTTAACGAATGAATGTAGCAGCTAGCATTGTTGGGAGGATGTTTTTGAATGCTGTGTGTCTACTTCCATCTCATATACTGTGCTTATCTTGTCATCTGTGCCGTGGTCATTATCCATGGTTGAATGGCTCTCTGCTTCTGGAGAACCAGAGTCTGTCACTGCTTATCCACCATTCCTTTCAGCAATTTCTCTTTCCTTCAAAACTACAGGTGTTTTACAGACTTATGAAGGACATGAAAATATTGTGTGTGCCATGACTGAGCTGGGGACATTTGAACAATGACCTTGGCAAACCCTTTGCCTCCTCTTGCCTCCCCAGTTGTCCCTACTGGCAAAACCAAAAAAATGCTTATGTCGATATGATAGCACCAAAGGAGATATGAGTCAAGATTCTTAGTGCTTGACAAGAAAAGTGAACATATATCACTTAATTTTTGTGTAGAGCCATCAATGCATTTTCTCTTACAGGGATTGCAGAGGGAAGTGTCCAGAAATTAAGAAAAAAAATTTTTTTTTTCACAAGTTTTATTTTATTTTCAGGAAAACTCTGGTCAGATGCAAGTTTCCTCATGCAATGACATGCCTGCTTTCCCCAGTTTGTTGATGCGGATCTCCACGAAGCTGAGGACAAAACTAATGTGACTACGGGCACTTATGAAAGCATTTCAAATAGAAGGGTCTTTATAGTCTGAAGGGTGGGGGCAGAGCCTTTGCCTAGCCTGACTGCATTGTATGATCTGAGACATATACATGGATTTAGCACAGCTCTCTCGCACCCAGGAAAAGCCCCAACTGGAGTTTCTGCCTCAATCAGCACTGAGCACAAAGCCCTCCTTCTTGTCCTCCTCCACCTCCTCCTCTTTCCCCCTATGCCGCTGCCCCTCCTGCCCTTATCTGGGAGGCTGTGCCCTCTCTTCTTACAGGGAATAATTCAGCATCCCACTGTTATGTTTCAAACCTCTGAACCCAAGCAGCTTCTGGGCTCAGCACGACCACATCAGTAAGAGCCATCCTGATAAATGTTTAACATTACAGGCCTTTTTCCTCCATGAAAATAAACCAAGGCTTAAATGTTCAATTCCCTTCTGCTCTGTGAACATTTATGTTTTCTCTAAATGAGGCTGCATACCCTAAATCTGCTCCCCCTCCTCTCTTGGAAGTTCCTACCCTCTCATTATTTTAAGACATCAAACCTGATTCAGTAAATCTCTTCTTTCAGAACTGTCATGTTTCAGCCTCAGAACACAAATACAGTATTTGCTCCTAGCGTGCTTCCTTTTTAATGCTTTAAAAGTTGTTACAAATGTCTTGTTTCCTCCCAGTCACAGCTGTATTAGATTATGTGTTTGGGGTTTTTTCTAAAAAAAAAAAAAAAATACCTGATGAAAACTCAGCCCTTTGGAACAGCAACTGATTTATACTCCCCAGACCAAAAGTTAGCCCCTCTCGTTAACCCCTCTCGTCAGTTATTGAAGGTTGTATTGGATGCCAGGAAGGAGCAGCATTTGTCAAGTCAAGATTTCTAGGAGCAAAATTGAGACACGCAATTTTCAGAGTGCACCTGAAATAGGCAGCCTGTGGGGGAGAAAGCAGGTTTGTTAAAATTGCAGAGGGACGAAGAGAGAAGACAAAGGAAAACTGACTGCAAAGGACTAAATGTTTCTTTTCCCACCATTGCTTAGGGATGTGATGGGAAAAGAGATCTGCCCTGTGGTGCATCTTTCTGGGGGGGAAAAGCAAAGCACCAGCAGTAATAGTTATCAGGGAGAGGAATGCAAAAACAAACCAAAACGTTTTTATCAGTTAACCCATGATTTTTAATTGCACTGAAATAGCTTAGTATAATATTTTCAAATTCAAGCACTGCTGAAAGAACACAAAATGATTGTGATTTTTGTGCTAATGAAAAGCACCTTTTTTTTTTTTAATTTACCTTTCTGAACTCTAGAAAAATCAACAGATAGATGACCTTAAATTTCAGTTTTGTCTTCTTAAAAACAACTTAAGGGGATCCGAGGACTTTTAGGCAGATGTGCTTTAGTACAGTAGATAACATTAATTATCGAGGCTAAAAATATAAATATGCTTAGATGAGGACAGTGGGAACAAAGCAATGTGACTGTCATTGTAGATCCAACCTGTTTAACTTACTGTAAAAATGAACAGTATAATGAATAATGGTGGATTGATAAACAGATATAAACCATTTCCCTGCAAAGGATAAAACTGCTCACGGAAGGGTTACTCAAGAAGTTCGATAACCACACCATGATGAGAAAACTCCTGTCATAGACTTAAGGCTAATTAATAGGATATAAAGTTGGAACAAATGAACAGTATATTGTGTTATTGCTGACCCTTCTGTAGTGCCAGTTCCTGACAAGATATTTTCTAGACCCAAGACTGGAAAGCTTTCACCTCCAAGAGGTGGGATTAAAGAACAGTCATACTTTCAGAGCAAAGATAAGAAACACAGCATTACAAGTGCAATCCCAAACTGAATCTTTATGCAGCAGGGAAGAAATGTGCTCTTCTAACGTCAAGGAAAGCTCCTCACAAAGAAGCCTTTTCAGAAAAACGTGGTCAGCAGCACCTGCACTCTTAAGACAGAGGTGTGGACATCAGCCTGGTTCTTGGCTGACAAGACGAGCCAGTCCTGCTTGAGCTGTGGTGGGCAAGAGCTGGCTTTTTGCTTCTTTGTGAAGACTTGTTCTGGGACATGGAGAAGCAGAGCCCAGTTTGTCTTCTATGGAATAGAGATCGACCGTGGGAGGGCTGGGCACCACCAGCAGGATGAATGGCAACCAGTTTCCTGATTCCTGTGTTAAGTTGCTCTGCTTCCTTACCACCAATGAATGCTTAAGTTTGAGGCAATGTGGACTGCTTTTCTGGTTTGTTACTTTTTTTTTTCTGCTGTGTCACCTGCTCAGGCATCTCATAGCATTGTAAGCAGGCATGAAGAAAATCAGTATGTCCTGAAGCAAGCATTTCCCTGCCAGAATTCCAACATCTAACCCTGAGTATAGGCTGATCCAATAGCATCCCATCCAGTGTTTCTCACTGCTGGAGTGCTCTGGAGGTTGCTGCTGCTGCACTCAGTGGAGCCTGGAGCAAATGACAACTTCATAAAAAATGGAGGAGCTTTACCATGCGGTAAGGAAGCACAGAAGGAAGAGGAGTGGTCATTATAGAGGGATGAACAAAACTGGAGAGTAGAAATCTGTATCTATGTGTGGCCATAACACTGCAGAGGTATTTGTTAGCTGATTTTCGTGGCCCACTGGCTTTTGTTTTGGTTCCTGGCTTAGACACAAAACTGGCATGCCCTCTGCCTCCTGCTAGTTCAGTTTAAAATAAGTACTGTGTGCTTGATGCTAGCCCTAATGTGCATGCTGGGGTCTCTCTTTTCCTTAGTTTGCAGTTTGCACTTTTATTTAGGTCCTCTCCTTGTTTATGATTTATGAAGCTTTCACTCTGTCTATCGCATTTAACAAGCACTGTGAAGAAAAGAGAAAGCTTTTAGCTCCAAGGCGAAAAGAGAAAAGAAATGGTTTCTCCTATTCCTTTAATGCAATTTAAAGGAGATTGGAAGTTAAAGAAGCCAGAAAGTGAAAGATGGAATGGCAGAGAGAGAACAAAGAAAACCCTAGACACCTTTAATTTTCCCTAGAGGAGAATGTTAGGAAATTCAAAGATGGCTTTTCCCCTCCAGCCCCCAAACAGAAGTGTTTTTCAGGCACTCAGATTGGATTTTCAGCTTTCCCAAATCATCTTGGCAAGGTAAAGATACCTTGTACTCTCCTCATCATCTTTTATTATCTCTACTAAACCAAGTCAAATGTTATTTAATTAAAAGGGACACGTAAGGATAAGTCAGGCAGCTCAAGCAACAAAATCAGATACCCAAGACAGCTCCTCAGTTTGGTGGAGATGCTACAAAGCTTGGGGACCAGGAAAGAGGCTCTGCTATAAATCACCTGTAGTTGAAAAAGCCACTCTTCCTGGGAAGCAAAGGAAATGGGTGGACATCTGGGATAACCTGGTGTGAGGCTGCAGCTCTGGAGGGGAGCAAAGGCTGTTGAAAGGGCTTGAACACAGGCTGTATTTTTGTTTCAATGACCAGTGTTGGAACTGAAACCATGTGCATCCTCACGAGTTTAATGGCAGATTTCATCTTCCAGATGTATTAAGCCGTTTTCTAGATATAGTAAAATAAAGTCAGAGAACTAGGTCCTTGGGCTGGACAACATTAGATCTCAAAGAAGAGATGGGATACCAACCAATACTTGCTCCTTCCTTTTCCTGGAGACCTGTCTAGAAAATGAAGGAGTAATACAAACATGGCTTTGAAGTTTTACTGTGACCTACAAAGACAGATGATTTAACCACTTTCTATTGACACAGAATTCAGGTAAAGCAGTCTATTCATGACATAGGACCTGAGGCTTGCTGAAATCAACCAAAAAACAGGATTAACAATCTTTGGTTCAAGACCAAAACAATGACACTTCCGTGGTGATGAAGCGGGGAACCCTTCAAGTCATCTTGCATAAAATTCTCCCTTTGTTCTGTTATAGATTTGTTATTGTTTAAATGCCTCAAACTCTAAGAAAAAACACCTGTATTAAAAAGCCAAAAAGCACAGCACATTTATTATTGAAGACATAGATTCCTCCTCACCTCTTCAATCTTCTGAGAAGCCTTCCCTAAATACCAGTAGAAATAATGTGATACAGTCCCAGTAATTTTGAAGGTAATAAAGAAAGGAGGAGAAAAATTACCATTTCGTGTCTCTTTACGTGTCAGAAAAGAGACAGAAAGACCTCATACACAGTTGTTTTCCACACCTAGGTCAGCTTTGATCTCTGCAAGCATAAATTTTAAGCCGAAAGGATATTATTTTCTAAAAGTTTTAAGCATCTGCAAACAGAAACTTAAGATTAAAGTACCTTCTCAAGTGTAAGTCACTATAATTAGTTCATGAAAGTGACCAAAATATTTAAATGAGGTTTAATTATAAAGATTGAGGAGATGACTTCAGGAAAGTGAACTGCAATCTTCCAAATTAAGACAGAAATAAAAATCAAGTCAGAAAAAAAAAATTAAGTACTTTAATTATACTTTGTATTTTTCTTCAAACTGGTTGCAAAGGTATGTGGGTAGCAATCATCACACACACACTGACTTTGGGATGTGACACAGCAGGACTCTGGTACCAGCAACCCATACTATTCAGTCTGGGGACATCAGAGAGCCCAGCAAAGTCAAGAGCTCAGCTCCCCTTGATTTCCATGGGCTTTGAGGTATGCAGGAGGCAGTGATTAATGAAAGCTTCTCCATTTTATTCATAATTCTTCCACCTGGCCACTTCCTAATTGAACAGTTTTGATAGTACCTGGGCTCTTGCTCCTATATACAGTCAGGATTGATGGATTTCTTCATCTTGAGCCTCCCACTCACTCCAAACCTCTGGTTGTTGTAGTGCATTAAAGGTCAGGCTTCAAGCAATTTTCTTGCCTGGATACTTCTCATTCTATCTCAGGTGTTTTGTAATTAGATCACACAGCACTGTGATGTATGTGAAAGGTGCTTTATAAATCAGTGTGTAATAACAACATAATAATACTGCATCCATTTGTTAAAGAAGAGGGAGGGTATTCTGACTATCCAGAACATAATTTCCCCAAGGTGAATCTCAGGCAGGACACCAGGCCTAATGAGCACCATTGCTACAGGGAAATTGTCATCCCTCTCTGTAAGGCGAGAGTGCTGCAGAGGGCTGAAGCAGAAACAGACATTCTCTCACCCCAGTTTTGTGTCTGGAGTTGCCGCTTACCTTATGTGCGAATAATAAAGTCACCTGGAAGTCAAGAGCCAGACTTTCAAGAGTTTCAAGACATCTAAGGGTAATCAATAGTAACTGGGATTTTCACACCTATCTCCAACTGCAGTGAATGAGACATGGTGCTTAAGTGCACTTCAGACAACCTAATGCCTCTGAAGACCTGGATTTTCATTTCCCTTTGCTCCTGCTACTCTGTGCAGCAGAGCTAATGCTGCCTGTCTGGCAAAAGGGCTGACAGTTTTCACCCTGTCATGAGCACATTTAGATCTGTGTCAGAAAGGTGCTGTTTAAAAAGCAGAAGGTGTTACTGTGTTTTTGGGAAGTGTTAATGGCTACAACATGCCAACCTTTGATATACAGGTGACTATAAACGCAGCTACAGCCAAATGGGGAATCAAGCCATCCTTCCTTAGGTAAGCATACTTGGCATGATGCACTTGGAGCAGAGATAGCCAGGCATGCCCTGAAGCAAGTAGCCCTGCCACCAGGAGCAAGCCAGTGCCACCAGACTCTCTTTGGTGCTGTGTCACACATGAATGTGGTCCCAACACAGTCTGATCAGACTGGGGAGAAGCTTCCCAGCCCCTTCAGGCAACAGAGGGCTGGGAGGCTTTAGGAACAGCCTCACAGCTTAAAACAGCTACAAACCTGAGTGTTCCTCGGCTATGGCAGCCAACACATGCAGAGTGCTTACGTGGTCAACTCCATGGGTGGGAGAGCAAGAGAATCAATTAAAAAGGGCTACATCAGATCTTGGAGGCCTTGGGAATGAAAGAAAGATGCCCACCATTTCCAGTACACATATATGCATATTTACTCTCACAATAACATGTTATTCCTACGTTCAGTTCTGTGCTGCTCCATGCTTTCGTCTTTCTAAAAGTAGCAGTTCCAGTGACAGAGCACTTCATACCCCCAGGCTGGATGCCAACTGCTATGTGCTGAGTTACCCATGTACGGTCAAGCCAGTTTAACTGCCTAAAACTTCAGTCTTAGCTGTGAGATCATCTGCTGATGATATGTCTGCAAGCTATAAAATCTGTCAGTTAGAATATTCATCTTTCTACCATGGTCTTAAAAGGAAGATGAATTAAGATTTTAATGCCTTTAAAATGGCATATTTAAATACTCCTCATTATACATGAGGTATTCTTTTAGAGCTGGGAGAGCAAGGATTTCTTCAGGGCTGCAGCTGAGTACATGCTGGGGTCCTGGTCCTCACTCTTCCTCCCCACGAGAGGCAGACAGGCACACAGGAAGCAGGTTGTCTGCCATGAGCGTTGTGCAGGAGAGACTGCTTCAACTTCTCCCTGTTGAGGAGAGCTGAAGGAGAAAATCCCACTTTCCCTCTATTGCTACCCTGCACTCCGGTTGCATCAGAGGAAGGAGACACACAAGCGATTGGTTTGTGCAAGTATTGCACAGTGCTTGAGCAAGCTAAAAACCAGGCCAGGTGCTGCTGTGTGACAGCACAGAGTTTAAAACTTGGAGTAGAAATACATGGGTGGTTGTTTTGTAGGGACTGCATAAACTCCAGCCTGGGCTCATGTTATTAAACACTGCTGAAGGGTGGTTGGTACATATTAGTCTGAGTTCAGAGCTCTATCTCAGTTGTCTAGCTCCTGGAGCATCTATACAGACAAACAAAGCAGGTATTTCATAGGCTGTCATTAAATTATTCCCTTTCCCAGCAACCCTGGGAGACAGTCACTTTGCTGGAAGAGAAGGAAACACATCCACTCTGTCTCAGACCTAACCTGGTCCATCTTTAGAAATTAGAGGTCTTTATAAAAGAGGTCTGCTTCACCATCTTCACCAAGTAAATCAGGGAACTGGTGATGGTATATCCACAATCCATAAAACCTGTCAGTTATAATATTTATCTTTCTACCATGTATTTAAAAGGAATAAACTTGAGATTATTTAAGATTTTAATGCCTTTAAAGTGATATATTCAAGCACAGAAAACTGATCTGCAGGTCAGGGAGTGCCTCAGACTTCATGAAATGATCAGCAGAAGTAGTGTCAGGATATAGGGATCAACCCTATTGCCTGAGGTGGCATCTGAACAGAGTAGGAAAGTGATTCAAGGCCCATGGCTGTTGTATCCCAGCTGTTTGCCTTGGGGACCTGACCAGAGCATACCATAGGTCTTTGTAACCCACATGTCTGGGGTTTCTTCTCACAGAAATTAGAATGGTGGGTAGAAGTCCAACACCCATCTGGGACTCCACCACTGTGGAGTCAGCCCACGGCTGGGGTATCTATTAGGAGATCTTCTGAGCTCCTGGGTAAGTACAGCGCTTCTGACACAACTTCCATTGTGCTGATGCATCACATGTGACACCCCCAGTCCAGTGTGAGCTTTTGACATGGATCACCTGAATTACCTTCTGGATCCCATTGCATCCACCCAGCTTTAGTAACTTCTGACAGCTACCAGGCTGACCAGAAATAGAGGTAAAGGCTCTACAGCTTGCTAGCTCATGCCTGAGCCACATAGTCCCTCTATGGAAACACCACAGGTTAAATAAAATAATGGTATTGATTTTTTTTCCTATTTACTGCTGTCAACATTGCTTCTCTCTGTATTTCTTGTTTCTTTTCCCGTCTATTCAATAAGGTTTCTGAAATCTTCCTGAAGTGCCAGCAAATAACAGTTGTATGTGCACATCTTGGTGCAAAATCTTTGCCGGAGCTTAGACAAACATTGTGGCTTTTCAAGCAGAAATATTTGCCCCTTGGGGTGTGATCTTTGCCACTTTTAAGCCCTATCCCATTTCAAGAACTTTGATATATTAATTCACTAAGAGTTTTTATTACTGTTGAGCTCTCTAAAAAGTTTGTGACTGAAGGACCTGTGTAAAAACCAGAAGTTCTGCTTTGTGCATGACAGGCAGTGTTCAAACATGAGATCAGAGATGGCATGGAGGCTGCACAGTGTCAGCTCCATCTGTCACATGGGCAAGCTGCCCACTGATTAGGCGTTTTGACACAGACATGTCACCAATGAAGTCACAAGGGGAAGGTAATAACCAAATCTCTGGTAAAATCTCTGCCAGTTTCAGAGCTGTGTTTGGCTATTGGGAAAAATAAAGAGAGGTTAAGAAAGATTGCCTTTCATATTTCTCCTACATTATCTATTCTGACCCCAGAAGTTACACTTTTGGGCAGAAGGCAGGCTAAGCCATTTTGGTGCAAGGTGCTAAGTACAGCATATGTAGAAATTATGCACTATCTTTTTACTGCTTTCAGCCCATACAGCATAGTTTTCACCTACATATGCTTCTAAAATAATTGAGTTAGAAAAACTGGTAGTCTTGGTTATGCTAGGTGTGAATTCATAGAAAAATGAAAGCTCCCTCCTAAGCCTTAGAGTTACTAATTTCTCAGTGAAGCTCCTCCCCTGCTGGTTTGCATTTAATGGCTTTGTAAGAACCAACACTGTTCCATGGGGAAATAATCAGCAGAGAAGAATAGATCAGAGGGAGGAAAAGTGCATACTGAGCAGTTGTGTCACCCAAGAGTTAGGTGTCTGTTCACAACAAATGATGCCTTGAGGCATGCCTGATATGCCTCAAGGAGGAAGGGCAAGGCAGCCTGCACTTCATGAACTTCCTGAGCAATGGACAGTTCTTGGAAAGCATCACCATTTTTGTGTTTTGCCCATAGTAATCAGACAACCCCTCTTAAATGGCAGCCCCACTTTGGTAGCTGCCCCTCAACAAGAGAGTTCCCCACAGTTGCATACTGGCAGCTCAGTTTACCCCAGTACCAAGAACTGCAAGAGGAGATGACAGCTCATTTGAGCCAGGATGAGAGATTGAGCCCCCTGTCTCTTTTTCTCATCTTTGCAGTGGGTGGGTGGTCTGCTCTGGACATCACTAAGCTGGCTCCTCCTGACCACCACCATCCCATTCCTCATGTCCCTTCAGAGATGCCAGGAAGTAAGCAGCATAGAGAAAAGATACGTTAATTATTTCCAGGGTCCTACTTGATAATTAAACTTCCTAAGTGGAAGTTTACAGACCCTTCTCATAATATTTGCAGCATATTGGGATGCTTTATTGCACTGTGGGAACATAAGAAAGCTTCTAGGAAGGAAAGAGTACAGAGCTCCCACGGTAGGAACCCAGCGACTAAGTGTGTATGAGAGAATAAAGGAAAAACATTTCTTGCCCTTCATTCTCTGGTAATTCCCTCAGCTGTCCCTCTCTCATATCACCATTTTAACAGCTTTCTGCATGCTGAAAGATTTATGCATCTTCCTATCTCTGGCTACACTAGTTCTTCCTTGCTTTCAAGGTTTGCTACATATTTCTCATTTCTCATTATTCTCCTCAAAGCAGCTTCCCTGCATGCCCCAGCTCACTCCCTCCCTCCCCCACCCCCTAGTGCAAATGGCCTTCTGGGCCTTGTTAATGCTTCTTTCAGTGCTTCTTTCACACAAGAAACCTATCCCATGATCAAATACACAAGGCTCTAAACTTACAGTTGGTTTAAGAGCCACTAAAGAGCCTCTCATATTTCCTTGCTATCTTGCTGCCTACCCGATTACTCCCTGTTTTGTTTTGCCATCTGTTAGCAATTCCTTTCCTGTGACTTTACTGATATGCGCTTACCGATTTCATTGCAGGTCTTAAGTTTGTCAGCACCCTTAGCATTGCATCCCTGTTTTTCAGAGTGCTTCCAATTCTTTTAGTTTGGTGCTAGCCACAAGACCACTAGGTGTATCACTTATTGTTGCATTCCAGTGGGTCCCAGATATTACTGAACAGACCCTGACCAACTACTTAGTAGACACACTCAGCAGCTTTGTAACAGTTACATAATATATAAAATAACAATTTATAACATGTCCAGAGAAAGTAAGGTTAGGAGGGGCCTCTAAAAGTCATCTTACCCATTCAGGATCCACTCTCAGGATTTAATCCATTTTTCCTGGATGATGCCTCGTTGGCTTTCAAAATGCCCAGTGCTGAGCACCATATACCTCAAAAGGCAGTCCATATCTTTCCACCACTCCCTAGCCCTACATTCCTTGCTGGTTTTGCATGAGAAAATGCTCCCTAACATATCGCATATGTCACGTTTAATTAGATTGTCATGTTCTGTTTCAAACAAAATTTCTAGGTAAAAGAAACCCAGAAATGCTAATTTTCATTAATGTAAGGTATGCCTGTAGCAATGTGTGTAGCCACATATGTGTTCCCTTTAGTTTGGCTGGATATAAAATAGTCCTGATTAGAGAGTCACAGAGCCATATTAATGAGGTGCTGCACCCAAGGTTTGAAGATTTCCCAAGAGAAGACGGTATAGTCAGGCCAGAAACAGCTTTTATTTGACTTCCTGTAGTAAATATGCAGCAAGAGTACACATGAACTAATTGCTGGATGTATCTACACCTAAACACGGCTGCACCTGTTGGAACAAGGTTGTTTAGTATGTGTGGTTTTTGTGACAGTGCCTAGAAGTGTTTATCAGGGAGACCTTAGGAGCCAGGCAGCTATATTTGCACTTTGCCTGGTATCATTCTAGCTACTAACTGTCAAACTCAGGGACTGCCCATAGAAATGCCTACCACAGATAACTGAGTAACACCTGACTGAGGTCTTGTCTGTTCTGGTTTCAGCTGGGATAGAGTTAATTTTCTTCTTAGTTGCTAGTACAGATCTACACTTTGACTTTTGAACAGAAAGAACAAACGGACAACCAACCTCCCTTTTGCTAATCTTGAACCAAGAAGGATTAATAAACTGTGAATTTTCAGGGACCTGTTACTCAATTGAAGTCATGTCACCTTTTGTTTCCTGCCTGCAAAATCCCTGAGGCATGCAGAGCTACAAAGTCACACTCATGCACACTCCAGCAAATGTTGGGGCAGGCTCCCTAAGTACTTAAAATGGTAATCCTTTGTGTGATTTTGAGACTTCTTATCACTTTGGATTTTTTTTCATAGGCAGCAGTTTTATTGAAAATGAAGTACCCACTCAAGCTTTTATAGTTTTAGTTAGTAAAGAAGACTCTGCCTTCGGTGACATCAACATCAACGTATTTATGAACACCAAAAGCAGAGCTGGACTTCACTGTGGATTCCTACAGTATTTTTTTTTCTGGCACCCTAATGACTGCAACATCCTCACATATATTTTGACCGGAGAAAGAATTCAGATTAATTAAAAAGCTGCTTCTCCGGGGTTCCTCAATCTACTCATACTTCTGTTTTGTGAAGTCACCCCATTCTCTCTGATAGTATGTTACAGTGCCCCAACTTTCTGAAGACAGTCCCTGGCTGCAACAGCTATGGAGGGCACAGGGAAGGATATGGCAAGTCATGTGAGGTGGTGGTCACTCCCTGCTGACTACAGAAGGATTGAGACCTATACAAGATGCCTTTCAGATGACTAAATGTGAGATGAATCCCTAGGCATGCCAAATGGTCCCTTCTGTTTCCCAGAATTGTCAAAGCGCACTCCACGGAGCTGGAATTACGCAGCACCAACCTCCAAGGATGGGAAGTCTGTGCCAAGAAGGCTCATTTCCCCCACCACAAAGACCTTATTGCTCATGGTTTCTCAAGAGCTGGAGAGGGAGGATTATATCTGTTGTGATTCAACCCAGCAAAAGAGGCCAGCTGTGCTCCAGAAGCTGTGTGAGAGCCAGTCTGATCCACCGAGACCAGCAGAGAAAAGTTTTGACAGGTGTAAGAGAGCAGTCATTTTAATTAGGCAAAAACTTCTGGGAGATTTTCACAGTGCATCTCTCTCAAGCATTTCCAATGCCAGTGCTTACCCAAGGTTGGTTTACGGCACCCCATGTGTTTCCAAGGAAGGCGCAGTACTGATGTACTGAGGATTCATGGTTCCCACTGGCTTTGTTCTAGCAAACTGCTGATGTGGGGTCTCTGATCTGAGAACACACTTAACCAAGCAATGCACCCTTTGCTGTCTTGGATTGTTCTTTGGCCTCATTTGCTCCCTTTCATTACCCAGAAAAAAAAATACCCAGAAGGCATTGGGGCCAAATTGCTGAAATTAAGTGAAGAAACTTTTCTATCTCTTCTCACAGAGCACTTTTCTGTACTTTGTTAACCTTACCTGAGGTCTTCTCATGTGGATAGGAATGGAGTTCATAACACTAATTAAACTCTCAGGACATGAACGGAACCTGAAGATGGGCTGTCAGCAATATCAAACTGGTGTCTATAATCCAAGTCAAATGCATAGATTTGTCTCATTATTATTTTTTTTTCCTACTGAGTTTCTCTTGAGAATTCAGTTTTTAGGGTATTTTTTCATGCCTGAGGAGGCTGGAGACATTGATCTTTTAGCCTCACACCTTACAAGTCACTTAAGGCTCACAGCAATTATACAGACTCTAGATGCAGCTGCTGAGCATCTCTCAAAGTAAAGTGTACTGTGTCACCATTGCTTTGTTCTCCCAAACTCAACTCATTTCCTAGAAGAAATGGTACATTTCCCTCTGGCTGAAGGGAAAATGGTGGGGCAGGTTTTAAGTTTTGAAGTGGTGGGAGGTGTGAGTAGAAGAGCAGACTATAAGCAGAAGAAATGATCATGAATGCCTCAAAATTTTTTGTAGCTGAGTCGTTCATGTCACTTATATTTCATAAACATTAGTCCAGACAGAATATATTGCTAGAAATCCAAACAGAGGTATTGCTAGAAATGGAAAGTCACTCAGTGATAACAAAATACACTTCAGGCTACTCATTTGTAAGCTAATGAACTTTTATAAACATAAAAGCTACATTAGGCATCTATTGAAGTATTAAGGAAGGAAAGTAACCAAGTCAGAGATATTATGTCTTTATTTCCTGTAAACCAGATACTATATGTGCCTGAGAATGTGGCAGAAGGAACCATGATATTTCCCTATTATAGTTTATAATGGAAAAGAAATTAGATATAAAGACATTGCTTGACTTAATAGTCGAAGCAACAACACCATGAACTTGGGAGCCTGAAATACTAGAAACAATTCATCTACATCTCTCTTGGCCTCCTGTGAAGCTTGAAACAAAGGTGGGGTCCAGGAGGGAAGAGGGCCACAAAGACCAGTTGGTGCTTGTTGTTCTCTCTATGTTTCCTGGGCTCTGCAGCTCTGCCAAGCCACACATGCCATGTGAAGATTTGCACAACTGGCCTCTGTCTCACACTATTTTGGCCTCTTTCTCATTCCAGGACTTGCATGTACAGCCTTAATTCACAGCATCCTGAGGTGGGAGAGAAGCAGTGGCAGGGCAGCAGCTTCAAAGGAGCTGGACTGAAGACTGGGGCGTCCTCATACGATGGTGTGAACTGTCCTCAGCCCCATGACCCAGTACAACACTGCTCAGACCACTGTGAGTTAAGAGCTGTGAGAGCCCTTGTTCATAAAAGGTCAAGGAACTGAGACAACCCTCCAGTCTGAAACTGCTGCTCCTGCAGAGGCTTTCCCACAGGACCAGGACCCATTTATGCCTCACACTCCTTCAGCTTCAGACAGTCAAAGATAGCTTTTACAGTGTCTCAGAGAGTCTATTACTATGAAAAGCTGAATGAGAACAGAAGATACAAAAGGGAAAAAAAAAAAAAAAAAAAAGAGTGGGCTGTTGGGAAACCCATGTCCCAACAGCAAGATGCCTTAATTTATAAGATTGGTTGCTGTAGGTTTTTCTGAGGAGAAGTGCAAAAACTGTCTGCTTAAGAAAAGGAACTAGGAGGAACAGTGTCCTGGCCATTTGCAAAAGGAACACAAGCCAGTTCAGCACATTCTTTCCACAGTTTCTTTTGTTTACTTGCTGGAGTTTGAAATTTCACTTATAGATCCACATTTACAAAAACTCCTAAAAAAATATACATAACTTTAACTTCAGTGTGTAACTTCAATCTCAGTAACTCAGCTTGGTCTCAAAGCCAGCAAGTATGGTTCTCTGTAAAAGCAATCACATTCAAGTCCTGCATAGACATGGTTGTCGGAATTGAATGACTGCTGTTGTTTTCCTGACTTCTTTAGGGCTTCCAGTGTGCACATAATGTTCTGGTACCCTGTTTAAAGACTGCATTAAGTCTGAATCTGAAGAAAAGTCAGGTGACAAAGGCTCCCTTGGTCGAAGCTGCTTGAAATTCCCAGGGAAATGACTCCCTGTATTTCCCTCACTAGCAAAGTAGAGGCTGCTCGTGGCCACAAGCCTCTGAATTGTCTTCTGATGGCTGGAGCACAAAGAGCTCTCGGACTTGCAACACTAAATGAAGAAAGGTTAAGGGGAGCCTTAAATTTAAGGGAAGCCTTGCTTGATTTAAAAGCCTTACTTCGGTTTGGATATTAAGAGGTTTCCTTTTGACTCCAGGAGGATACTTCTCTGCAGCAGTGGAAAGGCCCTTCAGGGTTTTCTGGAAGCTTTTGTTCTTTTCAAATACCTCTTGTCCCTTCACTTGTTTGTCATTTAGACAGCAGCCTCCAGGGAAATGACATAGACAGCAACAGAGGATCTGCAGAGAGCAGCAAGGGAAAGTTCTCTCAGGAAAATGCACATTCATTCTGCTCTCTGATTTTCTACAGCATCTTGGTGTGTTTCAAAGGGTCATCTGGAGCAATGTGGGGAAATGAGCTTTTTGAAAATGTTATTCTGGCACAGATCTTTATGGTAAAGATTTTTCAGGGAGAAGAACAGACTAGTGATATGAGAGGGCTTTGGTAAAATGCTACCAGAGCAGGAGAATGGTGGGGAAGAAGGTGATTTTCCTGCAAATGAAGGGGGAGCAAGCTGAGGAAGAATGAAAAAAATGAGTGTAATTATGCCACAGGAATCAGCAGATGTTACCTGAGCATCATGTGGGGAAGATTATCAGGACAGAGCAATCCATTAAGTTAAAGCCCCATGACTACTGTGGGACAGGACTAATGAAATTTTACTGTATTATGATTTTTCTTATTAAAATCAGTAGTGCTTCCCAAGTCATTTAAACATCAGGGTTTTGAGGTCCCTGCTCTGCAGCGCTGTACCTGGTCTGAGGACTTTCCCTTTGAAATTCCCAGAGATAGAAGTTGCTTGAATCTGCAATGTTTCTTGGGTGAGTGGCCAGAAAAAAAGGAAGTTGACAGGAAACCTGATTTTCCTCAGGCTGTTAGGAAATCCATACAGTCTCCTGGCACACTCTTACTTCATTAATTGACAAAAGTAAAAAAAAAAATAGCTAATCTTTTGTTGAAAAACTTCTGGCCAGATTTTGGTGAAGGACATGAGGAAGAAGAGATAGATAAGGCCTGTGAAAGGCCACTGGGCATGGGACTTGGCTATTACCCAACATGTGATAAGATGAAATAAATAGAGTGGAGTTTCTGCTGTAAGGAATTGGGTCTGGTGCTCAGTATATTGTCTCCCGGCTGCAGACAACTGCCCGTGAAAGATTACTTCACTGGAGCCAGCCAAAATGTTTCTTTTCTCTCTGGGTTTGCCTCTCCAGAAAGGTTGTGCTGAGGTCAGGTTTTCTGCATCCTTGGGGAAGCTGGCACTTCAGGACAGCCCGAGGAGTGAGTATTTAGGACAGTGGTTTGCAGCCTGCGGGCTTTGGTCCCCTGGGGCACACTGCTGTTTCCAAGGCACTGGTGAAAGCTGGATCAAAACAGGAAGGTCAGTGCACTTGAAGCAATTTTTCAGGAGTCTGCAGCTCTGCTAGCAAACTGCAGGGAACCAAAAGTTAGCACTCCAGAAATAGTCATGGAATTAAAGCATGGGCTTGATTCAAGCACTGAAGCTTGTGCGTGCGCCTGCAACCCCAGAAAGTCTCATGTCTGAACCAGAGCTAGTCACTCCTCTCCACCACACACTGGTGCCCACGTTTCTGACTGTGTCTCTGGTCACTTGGCCAGACAGAGGCTCAGCATGTCAGTGTTCATTTTTTGTTTCCTGACAGCTCTCTGCCAGGGCTCAGCAGCCTATGAGACCCCAGTTTTTAATATTACTTCACACATATCACTCTGACTGGACTTTCAAAGAGCTCATCTCTGTTTCCTCAGCCAGGTTTTCACCAGATTTCCACTCACTGGCATGGTGCACACCAAAGAGCTAACTGCCATCCTTGTGCCTTGAGCATGAGTCAAGAATTGTTGTAACTCCAGGTACAGTATCCAGAAAATCATCTTTGGATCTTTAAAACCATGAGAGTCTCATTTGCAGTCAGACTAGGAATGACTGGATCATCAGGTGTCAGTAACTGGATGAGGACTTCAGCAAAACCAATTGTTCTGCCACTGATACCAGTAAAAGCAAAATTCAGCCCTGCAGGATCATAGAATTATAGAATCATGGAATCGTTTGAGTTGGAGGAGACCATAAAAATCACCTAGTTCCAATCCCTCTGCCATGGGCAGGGACTAGACTAGGTTGCTCAGTCTCATCCAACCTGACCTTGAATGCTTCCAGGGGTGAGGCACCCACAAATTCTCTGTGAAACCTGTTGCAGGGCCTTACCATCCTCACAGTAAACAATTTTTTCCTAATATCTAATCTAAACCTATTCTACCTCAGTTTGAAGCCATTTCTCCTTGTCATTCCATGCTGTTGTAAATAGTCTCTCTCCATCCTTCTTGTAGGCTTCCTTCAGGTACTGGAAGTCTGCAATTAGGTCATCCTAAAGCCTTCTCATTTCCAGGCTGAACAAACCCAGTTCTCTCAGCCTTTCAGGTGCTCCATCCCTCTAATCATCTTCACGGCCCTCCTCTGGACTTGCTCCAACAGGTCAATGTCCTTCCTGTGCTGGGGACCCCATAACTGGATAAAGCACTGCAGGTGGGCTCTCCCCAGAGCAGAGTAAAGTGGCAGAATCCCCCTTCTCACCCTGCTGGCTGCGCTGCTTTTGATGTAGCCCAGGATGCAATTGGCTTTCTGGGCTGTGAGCACACATTGCTGGCTCATGTCCAGCCTCTCATCCACCAGAACCCCCAAGTCCCTCTCAGCAGGGCTGCTCTCCATCTGTTCATCCCCCAACCTGGGTTGATACTGTGGGTTGCTCCAACCCAGGTACAGCACCTTGCACTTGGTCTTGTTAAACTGCATGAGATTCCCTTGGGCCCTCTTCTCAAGGTTGTCCTGGTTCCTCTGGATATCATCCCGTCCTTCTGGATCTGCTCTTGAAGAGCATAACATGCGACTGCTCAGTCTGTACAACACTTAGATCAGTCTTATTGAGACCTCTGATCAGCACTGTTATATAAATATTAAATAAAAGCACTAAAAAGAAGGGAAAGAATTATTCAAATTGGACAGTAGCAATAAAACAAGGACTAATACATTAAAGCTGAAAAAATTAAATTTACATTATTTAATTCTGTAACTGTGTGATTTAACTCAGCAAATTGCTTAAGGGTCCATTTTGCCATTTTGCATGAAAAGTGCTGTAAAAGCTGAGCTTTATTGTCTCACATTTATCTTGAGTGTTAAAAAGAGTTTTCAGAGACAGCAAGTACAACCAAAGAAAGGAAACTACCTAGCGGAGGAGTTGGAATTTGGACAATGATAAGTCCATGCATCCTCTATACAGTGCAAATGCACTAATGGCTATTTAAGATGATGATCTGGGTATGACTTCTACCTTAGGAAGTCTCAACACATTCACTGATGTATGTGGGCATCACAGCATTCTGTCTCTATTTCTTTTATTCCATACATTCCCACTTGGACACATCAGAAAAAGACTCAGAATTGCTCAAAGCCAGTCCAGCTCCTCTTTCCTCTGAGACGTTTCTATATAGTGTGAAGCATGTGTTGGCTCTCTTGAGAAGTTTCTTTCTTACATCTTCTACAGTTACCTTGAAGAACAATTTGTGTCCTTTAGTGTGGACAGTGATTGAGAGCATATTTGGGAATTAAAAGCATCAGCACTGGTAAAACTGGAAGCTGTAGCTCCAAGTGGGTGGCAGTAGCTGTGGTGCTCATCCTTTCCATCCAGAAATCACTGTCACAGGTAGATACACATCCCTAACAAGCCTTACACTGTTTTGCTCACTCTGTGGGTAACGTATGCACAGTACTTTTATCTCACTTCCTCTGGTAAAATTCAGAGCTTCAGGTTTTTAAGCACTACTGGCCTTATGTAAGATTAAAAAATTCTGACTTCAAAGAGGTTAGAGATAGGGCTTTTGGTTATTACTCTGTGTATTTCCCAGAAGGAGCACTGAGAGGGAAAAAATAAAGAAGACAAGCAGAGGGGGTAGGAAAGGCGAACCACTTTTTTGTCTGTCTTTGTCCAGTGCCTAGCCAGGAAAAACCCTGATCTCTCAATTTACTGCAGGTTTGAAGTGTAATGATGTTAATAGTAAATAATAATGGGTTCAGCTTGTCTCTGCCTTTCCCCTGTAGTTTATGGTACTGTGCTGAATTCACTTAAGATGAGAGTAAAAAATTGTTCTATCCGGGTGCAAATGATGTTCTGATACACAGAGCGCAGGACTATTGCCACAAAATGATTCTTTATCCCAGGCAGAAATTGGGCACTCAGAATTGTGCCTAAGGATGTCTGTCCATTTCTGAAAGTTATTGACTAGCCTCTCTCTTTTATAATAATCATGACCTTGCTGTTTTCTGCTCCAGAATGATTTTGGAATCCTGCAGGATCCTATATGCACTTTCAGTATATTATTCTGTCACTAGAGGTCTGTGTATGTGATCCAGCTCACAAACATCCCTGGTCTGTAAGTGAGACAAAGCTGAAGCTCAAATGGTGTAGGATCTTTTCATGTTTTGTATTCCTACAGCTGTTTTTAATAGATATCTCCTTCTTAATACAGTCTGATATTTCTATATTCTTCATGCTTTCATGAAATATAGGAAACTCATTGATTTATTAATATTCAGCAGCAAAAAATATTGCCTGTTTCTGGCTTAGCAGCAATACTTCTTTCTCTACTTTGAAACATGAAGGACAAAAACACAAGCTTGCAGTATACATTTTAACTTCCATATACCAGAGTCAATATTTGCTTTCAGTATTTTGTTCCTCTGATGAGAAAATGGTAAATACATAAGTGCCTTTGAACAGACTACTGCTTTAAAGTAGGCTGGAATCAATAGACTCGATACAGAGTCATAATTAAAAACCCACAGTTTTGCTAATGGTTAGTAAGATGACAATGCATTTCATGTTTGTTTGCACTTCATTATTGGTCCTTTATTTTTATTCCTTTAAAATTACTAAGCTTTAAACCAAGACCAGTATCAGGATATAGCTTTTTTAGCTGATGTGTAGGTTCATGTTCTTCTCAAATCTCCCTCAATTCTTGATAAAAGATCATTATAATCTCTTAAGTCTTCCCCTCTTCTTAATAATGACAACAACAAAACCAATAATAATACAGGCATTGAGACCTCAATCAGAACATATAGAAGACATTCTTCAAGTCATTTTTTTGGCCTTCCTTGTCCTATTCCTCTGTTGGTCCTCTAGCTGAAGGATGAGCTCTGAGTAACGAGAGCCCCAGCCTTTGCAACAAATAGCCTGGGGACATGTGGCCCATCCAGGTGACCTGACACTTGGAGACACAGCAGGAGCTGAGGACCCCGCTTCGACTGTGAGCGGCTAAAAGCTCAGGGTTTCATTTGTTTGGGTTCCAGCTCGGAGGCACCAGCTCGAGATTTTGCTTTGTTATTGCACCATAATTAAATTAAGGATGGGGACATCTGAGACTCTGCTGTGGGAACCCGAGGTCAAGCAGGTAAGAAAACATGGTCTGATTGTGTGTAGTTGCAAAGGGACCTTGATCCCAGCTCAGGTGGTCTGAGTGTGGCTGCCAGTGGTGCCTGGATGGTCGGACAGGGAAGTTTCCTGTGCAAGTTTAAGACTAGAGAGATGTGCTGCTAAGCTGTGCCTTACCATAACAGCCCCCTTCAGCCCAGAGTGCAATAATCATCTTGCTAATCACAAGATATCATCTTTCATTTTAGCAAACTGCACATAGCACCTCAGGAAATTTCCTCTGAATGAATCACAAAAAAAAAAATTCATTTCTAAATTACAAATTAAACAAATGACAATTAATTGACCAAATAGCTAGCTCTATTACTATCTCCTTTCTTACTGCCTGTGGACCTCCTCCAGCTCAGTCTTCCCTTCATTCCTTGCCTTGGGATCCAGCTTGTTCATCACAACCAGCTGCAGCTTCTGTCATTTCATTTTCATGCTGGTCCAAACATTTTCTATTTTCTTCATTCAGCAGAAGCGTTCTTCTCCTTGCTCTCTTCCCTAGATGAAAGGGAGCATGATGATAAGGAAGGGTGAGAGGTTTGCAGAAGTTTTTCTCCAGACTATTGCTCATAAAGTTCCCACAAGTTGTTTTATAGTCATATGGTCTCCAAGAGGTTTCCTAATGCCTGCTGCTGGGTGCTATGTAATCAGTTTACTTAACTTGGTCCCTGTTGTCTATTTTGTCTCTGACACCAAAGTGAAGTGTGTGGTGAGATCCTCCTTTGTGCCCAACCTTCCAAAAACTGGATGTTCCTATCTTGCCAGTAACAGTGGGGAGCTTCTCAGAGAGGCCTGATGAAGGTGATGACTAACAGAGAACAATAAACAGAAATGGAGATGGTGAGATTTCCTGAAAGCTTGAATGAAAGACACCACTTTAATCATGTTTGTTCAGCTGGAACCACAGGCCTTGCTCACTGCTTCAGTATCTTCTGGAATTTGTGTCATTTTGAAGTTTTTGAGTTTCCAAGAGGTATGTTCCCTCTGAGCTTTTCCTTCTCTCAAAATTGATTCCAAGACCTTTCTACTAAACTTCATCTGAAGTTTCTAGGACAAACTAGCTTGAGAATAAGATGCAGTTAAAAAACCACACAGCAATGGAAAAAAAAAAAATCAGGATGCCACATTGGTGAAGTTTACATCTATTTGGAGACCCAGCTAGAGGCTGTATCAGATATTAAACCTCCACTCACACGCACCACCTTTGCTCCCTGGCGAAAATAGTGGTGTTTTGACAACAGCAAATGATGAACAACAACAAGAAAAAAAACTAGTTTATTTTATTGTCGTCGGAGCAGTTATGGACAGAATTCATTCTGAGGAAGGAGAGAAATCTCATTCAGAGGTTTCTGTTAATTCCAAGTGAGCACATAAATCCAGTTTGGGGTTTGTACTTCACACAGCACTTTTCTCCTGAGATCAGATGTTGGTAAATCTTGAACTGGAGCTTTGTATCCAGCTCAGATAGATTTTTGCAGAAATGTAATTGAAGTCAGAAAACAGACACCCACGTGGGAACGGAGAAGAGGTAGAGTTATAAATATAAAAAATAGAAAAGAAAGTAACTGACGAGGAAAACGGAGTATTATGGGATTCTGGAATCACACGAATGCACTAAATGATGGAACATGCCCCCTGCTCTCAGAATTAGCTGCTTCATTAGCAACGGCTCTGCTCAGTCAGGGAAGTTAATTAAAGTCTGCAGCCGGGCGTGTACAGAGCGAGCAGCCACTGCATGGAAAGGCTGCTGCTGCTCCATGCAGGCTGGCAAAAGAGATTGTGTCCTCTTTCACTTCCTTGTCAGGAGCAGACATGTTCCTATACCTCCGTTAAGGAGATGAAATCGGTTTCTACACCAATTGTCTCATCACCGATGGCGTGTGCCGTGCCGTGCATTCTGCCACAGAGGGAGTATCACTGATGCACAGGCACATGTAATGCAAGTGTGAACCCTTGAGTGCAGTGGCAAGCCCACAAA
The DNA here is from genome assembly GCF_022539395.1 of Myiozetetes cayanensis. Classification (NCBI taxonomy): domain Eukaryota; kingdom Metazoa; phylum Chordata; class Aves; order Passeriformes; family Tyrannidae; genus Myiozetetes; species Myiozetetes cayanensis. The sequence goes on along the minus strand of NW_026087521.1, from coordinate 52,849,526 downwards.
GGCACATGATATGTGTTTCAATTGTCCAGATGGACAACCATGACCAACTGCAATGTTGATGCAATTCCTCCAATTTCAGTGCCATCGCAATAAGGAAAAATTTAGCCCCAGTTATCTGCATTTTAGGCAAATATGGTCAAATAAAGCTCTATTACTCCCAGCAAAAATTGACTGTATTCATACCACCAGCTCTGTAAAAGAAAAGAATTCAGAAGTAATAAATTCTCCAGAGCCAGAGGAAGCAGCAAGGCAGAACTGGGTTTGCTGGGCACTAGCAAGTGGCTTGCAAAACAGTGCTCAGAATTAGCAATGCTGGGATTTAACTATATTTGGAGGATATGGACTGTTTTTTCTAGTACCTCAGCATTGGGCCAATGCTTTTCATGGACATACATGGGCACACATAGACAAGTGGCAAAGTCTGGTTAAAAATCTTGGCTCTAGTTTCCTGCTGGATCAATAGAGTAGCTCTCCCAGCCTTTTCACTCTGCCTCTCCAAGGATCAGCAGGAGACCAGCAGCAGGTGGGAGAACTTAGCCTTTCAAGTGATTTTTATCCACCATGTTGCCTAGGCTGCTCTGAGGCTTATAACCAAAGGACTTTCCAGCTAAAAGGAGTGGAAAACCAAAAAAAAAATCCAAAATTATAAAACAACCTCAGAACAACTAAACTGACTTATTGCAGGATTTGTAAAAATAAATAAATAATGTGTTCAGGGCTTTCAAGCTTTGCCATACTCCGCTTGAGTGATTCGGTAGAGCTCAACTATGGAAGGGATTAAAAAAAAAACGCCAAACAACAAGTCCTAAGCCAGCAACCTCCAATTTCTCAAGGGATTGCTTCAAAGCTGTCAGTGCTGCACTGCACTTGGCAGTGTGGTCCCAGTCTGATTTGCTGGCTGTCCAATCGATCGTGCTTAGAGGTTCGCTCAGCCACAGCAGGGAGCCAGGTGCCTCTCCCTTTCTTCCTTGAAGCCTTCCTGAGCATGGGGTCTGTGCAGGCAGAGCAGCACCACCTGAACCCCTGGGGAGCCCAGAGGTAGCTGTAAAGTCCCTGCAGTGGCCTCGGCCCAGCTGTCACTACTCTACAGGGTGCGGGCACAGTAATTATTAGAAAAAAAGAAAAGAGAGTGAATGTCTACGTTGGGTAGATGAAAACACATTTAGCGTGGAGGGGAGACCTCCTAAAAAGGCAGAGAAGATATCTGGGGGCAGTTTCTGTTTCAGCCATCCAGTGCACGACCTGGAAGTCCTGAATCACTGAGCCAGGGATGGTTTCACAGTGACTTTCAGTTTTTCTCACTTCCTTTCATTTCCACTGACAGACACTTTTATTCTTCAGATCATCAGTGAGATGAAGGACTGGGCAAAACAACACAGCAGCAGTCCTGGACAAATCCAGCAATCGCTTTTTATTGAATGCAAGTTTGTTTCCCCAACCCTTTTGTCTGTGTTTAAGATCCTTTTGGTGTTTGCTTTCCAGAAATATTGTAGCAAAGCATCACTGCCAGAATGAACGCTCATGAAAAATGAATGTTGAGACTGAATCTGCAAATATTCACTGAGAGTAAATTTCCCATTGTTCAAGCAATTGTAAAATTCATAATTTGCCCTGTATTTTGTTATATAAATTATACAATCAGGGCACAGTAACAATATGAAGTGAATTATGTATCTAACCAACACTGCATGCATTCCAAATATCCTCAACAAATTACTGGTGAATAATCTACAGGCTAAGAATTATTTGCTAGCAAAATGCATGAATCATGAATAAGACATTAGAGGAAATCCTTGTCTATTCCCAGAAAAATCTGTAAATAGAGTAAAAACGAAAAATAAATTATCCATTGTGCTAAACTTAATCCAATTCTGTAATTGACCATTCATCTGATTAAAAAGCTGTCAAGGACAAGCCCTTGAGGATGGAGTACCTGGTGCAGATATCAGACTGTGACAAAATCAGTGCTTCATTTGGACAATCACATGGAGAGCAACATGCCAAAACCCAATTTTGGTGTGAAGAGCTTCCTGTAGGGAGAGAATCAGAGATCTTAGCAAAGATCTGCAAGGCTTCTTCAGGTTCTACCTCCTTCATGGTGAAAGTAAGACACAGTTGCATAGAAATCTTTGCAAATAGGCCCTTTGGGATCCCATTTCATCCTGGGTAAACCAGGTTTCATTCTTTGCTGAGCCACAGAGATATTGTTTGAATCTCCACATGAGCTGGTGACTCAACACTGGGGTAAGGGGACAGAAGGTCTGAGTGCTGCTTCTCTCTCTACTTTGAAACATGACAGTAATTTCACTGCTTGGTACTGCTTTTCTAGTTTCTCTTGCCTCATTGTTTGCTGCAGAAATTGGAATTCAGATGGGCTAAGGGCTGTTTCTTGCTGTGGTGAAAAAGGCCACACACCAGGGCTGATTCTCACCTGAGCATCCTTAGACCAAGACACTAAAACAAGCTTCTTGTTTAGGTTCCTACAGTTAATGGACAGAGGCACCCCCAGAAGAAGATTGTTCCCACCTTTCTATAAAATGTATCACAGAATGGGTTGGTTTGCTGCTGTCTTTTATGCTGTAGAGAGAACCCTTTCAATAGGCACAGCATAGGCTCTTCAATTTTGGATGGCTAAAATCAGCTGAGATTCATTTATTTCCCCAGATTCATACAGCACCTTGCACAATGCAGCCCAGATCTGCCTTGAGACCTAGACATTAGTACGGATTATAATATATAACCAATGAGAGAAAACTTAATTAAAAATTGCCCGTGGGGACTGCCTTCTATTCTAGGTGTTCAAGGCTTCTAATTTAAAGAACAGAATGATTGAATCTTCCCATCACATCACTAAGGTAGATAATCACCCTTAAAATTTCTTCTAGCATGAAAATTCAGGCAGAGAGACACAGAAAGTACAACAATAGAAACACAGGTGCTAATACTGGCTTCACATCCCAACAGGCACAATTAGCAAAGATACAATACGACTAGATAATAAAATAAGGCAGGGAAATGGCTTTTAAGAGGAAGATGACCTCTTGAAGAAGATTGAATATGTATTCAGAAGTGTTGTTCCACAAGAAAGGAAAGGAAGCTTGGTTTAGTGTTATTATGCTCACAGGCCAGTGACTCTTGATGTAACTCAGAAAACCTACAGTGAGGTGTGGTCACTTGCTTCCTATTCCTCTAATTGTGTCAGAATTACAGAAATCTTTTCCTGCACAAACTCTGTGGCTCCTCCCTGAAATGAGCTCACTGCAGGTGCTGCCATACCATCCTAAAGGAACTGTGGAGGTGCTCTGCTTTCTGGGTCCACCTGGAAGAATCCACCACAAAACAGGGATGCCTCTAAGGGAGATGGAGATACCTGAGTCAGCACTGGACACTGCTGTCAGTGTCCATGGCCACTTTCCAAATACTCATTGGAAGCTGTGGCTGGCTGCCAGATTTGGAACCATTATGCAGGAGAACTCACTATTAGTCAGCCACTTTGGGCTGAGCTGATCTTTTCTTCCCTTAAAGGACAGTCCCACATTTCATGTCCACAGCGCAAAATTATATCTGACATGTAATTTAAAGCCCAAGCCTTACTTCAGTAAATGGGATCAAACAGCAGGGCATTTCATTTGACAGAATGGATATTTCTAGTTTTAATATTACATTAACTTTTCCTCTCTATGCCTCTCATGGATTTTTCATTCTCAGGCAGCAGTGCCTGACTTCTAACCAGAGTTGTCACTCTGACTAGGGGTTCCCCAGGATTTCAGCAATTCCCTTGGGGTCAGAGAGGGTTGCTGGAGTGTTGACATCAATTCCCTGGTATTGTCCATACCTTCTTTCACTTGTACCTGATGAGAAACTTTGAGAGTTTGGAATGACCCCATCAGGCAGAGGTGATACAGGATTAAATTGCTGATAACCACAGCAACTTAGCAGGCTGCTGCCCTCCTATTAATACGTCCTTGAAAGAGGCCTGCAATATCACCTCAGATCTGGGGCTCCAGTAACACACTCCCAGTTTGTCAGTCATCTTGATCTTGCATCTTCCTAGTTCAGCTCACAGGCAAATGTCAGTGTCTTGCCTACACAGTAGGTAGTAGTCGACACACAGTATTGTAGACAAAACCTCACTCCCTTGTTTTCCCCTGTGACTCATGAGAATTTTGTTGTCACAAGGAGAGTGTCTACTAGGAACTTCTTATGGAGTTAAGTGTTAACATCACAGTGCTAGCAAATGTGAGGTTTTATACTTACCAGAAGGTGATTAGCTATAACATGAATAATACAATATCTATCCTAGACACCCTGGATGACAACTCAGAGTAATCACTCCAGCATGATGAAGTAAAGTGCTCCAGCTAAATGCCTAAGTGCTACATAACAACAGTTTTTAATTAAAGTAACCAAATATATCTTTAATGTTGATTAAAAGAACTGTAGATTTGAGAACTGCTGTAATACATTTTATACATCAGATAAAGATTTATCTTTGGTCAGAGACAAAGAATGAGAAACTACCATGACAAGTGAATTTCCAGAACCCAATCACATCTGAAATCAGGAGGGTTTTATGGAAACTGTATCAGAAAATTGACAAGCCCCACTGACTAGGAGTACCACAGCTAGAGGGACAGGCCCCCAGAATCTGTGTTAACCTTCCCTACACTGCCAAATAACACTGCTGTTACTTGACACTGCCAAGAGAGAGAAGGGGGACCTTCATGTTAATAAAAAACCAGCTCAAACAACACTGTATTTACATGCATCAGATAAGTGCTAGCCGGCACTGTCTCAGATCCCTTAACATGATAGATTGAAATAATTTAATCATGTACTAGTAGTTGTTTTTCTATCAAGCCTTGTCACTGTATTTTAATGTCTGAAATGATACAAAGTGTTTTCTATAGGACTTTGTTATTTTTGACAAAGAGTAATGTCAAGAAAAAATGCCTTCTAAGTGTTTCTGCTAAAAGAGGGAAAGAGAACAAAAGAATCAACGCTTTCATATGCTGTCTCTGGCTTTGTGGATGAAATTCATGCTCCAACTGGGTGGTGCAACATGAAAATACTTCCTCTCTTGTAAGGAATCCACACAATCTTTCTGTCTTGCCAGCAACTCACCAACTCATCTGAAATGAATGCCACTTGAAATCATCACAGTAGGTTTCTTCAAATGATGTATCCTGCTGCACAAAGCTCATCCATCACATCCTGCCTGCTCTTGCAGGCTTTTGAAGAGCTTCATCTGCAACGACATTTACAGTGAATCAAGTTTGCTTGAGCATGGCTCAAATTTCTTTTGTGTCTCCTTGCATATTTTCCCTTTGCATCCTTGGACTATCTGCTTCTTATGGAGGCTGATTTCTCTGCAATTCAAAACTCTAAGCCAGTCCTGTGGAAAACATTAGGCACACTTCTAAGTAACCACTTTATGGATTTGAGCAGCAAAGCATGTGTTTCAGCCACCAGGCATCACTCCATGTTCTGGATATTCCTAGGTCACCTGTGGTTGTGTTAATGCAGTTGTCTTGTTGGCTGAACTCAACAAGTTGCTTTGTTTAGTGCTGCTGCGTCGTCCGTTCATGTTTTGAATGTCTCTGACGTACCACGAATCCTACAGAAAATACATATTTAATCCAAATTAGTAAATTGGACCATGTTTAGTATCTTTGCATCACAGAATCATAGAATGGTTTGGGTTGCAAGTGACCTTAAAGACTATCTAGTTCCAACCTCCCTGCTTGGGAAAGAGACAACTTTCACCAGACCTCAGAGCCCCGTCCAACCTGGCCTTGAAAACTTTCAGGGATGGGAATTGTTAACTGGATTTTTAAATAAAATTAAAAAAAAAAAAAAAAAAAGGCATTATTTGCAATAATAATCCTTGCTCCTTCAAAATAACAGAGGTGAATAGGTCTCTCTTTGGCAAAAACACCAGCTGAACTTGACATCTAGCCTTATGGCAATTTGGGGTTTACCACCATTTATTTGTCCTTTTAGCTATGCAGCAGTTATTTTTATCCTTTCAGGTTTTCCAGGAAGGCAAGTCCCCTTGAAAATTCATGTCCCTACTTGCTTTGAAGAAAATGGGCTGTAATTAAGTAAAGTTGCATTACTTACAAAGTTGTCATTTGCAATTTCAAATACATAAAGCAAGGGAAATGCATCATTAAGGACATAAATCTTCTCATCTACCCACCTAATAAATAAACACATTATTCTTATCAGGTACAAAGAACAGCACACTTCATCAGACTCCAGAAATGCAAACCCCCACCTGTTCTTTCAAGAGCAGCATTACAATGAAGTGCAAAGCTTTCCTTATTAAAAAAAGAAAAAAAAAATCCCAGAATTCTGGATTCAGATTCTTACAATGGCATAAATCACTACAGTTCTTTTGGCTTCAGGGGTTGATTTGTTTTACATCTGTTTAAGATGGGACACATTATATGTGAAGTTTTTTATTCCACTCCATAATTCTCTTTCCCTTTTGGAACAAATACTCTCCTTTGACTTCTATGTATTGTGGGATGGTAGGATCCTATTTCCAAATCAAAATTGGTGTCCTCTGAAAGATGTGTTCTAGCTCAAACCTTAATTAATTCAGAGCAGTATTAGGTGGTTCATCAGACTCCATCATCCCGGCTGAACTTTGATTTCAAAGACACGCTGTGCTTGGGAAATACAAACAACATGCTTCAGAAACTCACTTGTAAAGCAGATTATAGAAGATTTTTCTCCTGTGGTCCCAAATTGCTGAAAGACCATAGCTTTGAGGAGAAACTCCTGAATCTTCCCATCACCTCGATCCCTGGAGCTTGACCAGAGGTCATGTCAGAGGGCAAGCTTGTAAACAGTGTGGGTGATGGGTAACCTTGGGAAGAGCTTTGGGCTCCTGCTGGGCTGACAGTGCTGGCATGTCAATAGGCAAAAGATACAAGGCTAATGCAAACAGCTGATCACTGTGGAGCTCAGTGTGATGGACAAATGATGGCTTCAGCTTTTGCCTCTCTTTCTGAAGGAAACTGTATGGAATTTAGGGACTCCATACAGTTGCAGCATCCCTGTGGTTAGTATAGGTTTCTCTCTTTTTCCCATGGCCTTAGGAAAGCAGGAAATGCCACATTCTGTGCTTTTGATTTCAGCTGGAGTTATAAGACTTGCCTTCCACAGCTACAGCACAGAACCAGTCAGACTGACCCAACAATTTGTTCTCATTTACTGCTGCTTGATTCTTTGCATCCTTCCTTTCTTTTGGTTGTGGACAGTCCTGATCCCAGATGGAGACATCTGTGAGTTCTGTGGTTTCCACATGAGGGGGAAGACAGGTGTGGTTGGTACTTGAAGAATACTGTGCCCAGACCTCTCTGACCAGATGACTGGCTTTGGAGTCATTTGGTGACTGAGAACATGACCCTGGCCAGCTGAGAGAGAGATTATATGACCACCAAAGAAGCAATATTTCCAAAATGGATAAGATATTCATGATAAGTTCCCCAGAGATTTGATGGATGTATACCCCAGCTTTAATACAAATTGCTTGGTGAAGAAACCTTTGGACACAAATAGCAAAATATATTCTCAGGCAGCTAACAGCTAAGGAATTCACATAACAAATCAGAGACAATGAAAGAATGTGAAGACATAGTAATAAAAAAAAACAATCAGATGCTATAATTTTTAATCTCAATAATAGAAAATTATTGTATTTCTTAAATCCAACATCATAAAATTTAGTTACTGAGTAGTCTGAGCCAGAACTCATAATTAAGATAGAATTTTAATATTCAACAGTTAATCATAGAATATTAGAGGAAAGATCCTGAGAGGAATAGTCTAAGATGTGAACATCTTGTCTTCTTCTATGCCAAGACATGGGTCTGTGAACAAGTAAGGGAGTCCTGTTAGAAAGATTTTGGGGTAACACAGGGCAGCACAAAGCTCTTAATAGATGTCTTTACAGATGCAGAGATTATTTGAGAGACTGAGATTCAGCTAGTGGTTAACTTCCCTGTAGGATGTGTTAGAGAGCTTTGATTAAGATATTCCCAGCAAAATCTCACCCTTACAGCAAATAAACCAAAAGTGTAATCTGTGCTCTGGACTTGTAGACATTGACCAGGTTGCAGCTGATGACCCCCTATCAAGTCCACATGCAGTCTGGAAATGAATCTAGCCTTTCACTCCTTTATTCCTCTTTGTTTTCCCTGCCTCCTGAAAGCTGTTTGCACAATTTGCAAACCAGGCTGACTGCTATTTTTAAGTCAGCGTCATTTTGAGTTTCGGGTTCCAAGGGAATCAAAAATCACAAAAGTGGTGGATTTGTGCTTAAAAAAGATTCTGACAACACCTGGAGATTAAATCCATGGATGTTCAGAGTGGTCTGGATGCCCATCAAAATGGTGCCTTTTATTTTTATATACATTATAAAAATAAAAGAAACAAAAACAATAGGACAACTGTGCTTGCTGAATGTTATAATGGAATTTTGAGCAAATAAACACATGGTAAAGAACAATAAACACAAAATCCTATAAAAGAGGGAAAACAACCATTGCAACTTCAAGTTTTATTTACACAAGGGAAAGACAGACTTGCAAAGTCTCATTTAATTGGAATTTTGATTATTAACACAATGTGGCACCATCAGCAGTATCAGAGGAGAGCAATACAGGGTTGAGCTGATTAATGGAGTTGACTAGTGCATTGAGAGCTGAAAGTTGCCTGACAGTTCAGGCCATTAATTAGCAAGATGCCATATTTCCTCCCATTGGAGTCTGCTGCACTGAACTCACAAAAGCTTGCAACTCCTGCAAGTTTTTGTAGTATTTCTTCTAGGAAGTTTTCCTTCTTCATAAGAGCATCCAGCTCAAGTCATATCAAAAGCTATACTGCCACTGAAAAGGTATCAATGGCAGGTCCCCAGGGGAGTCTGTAACAAACACCTAAGTAAATAGTAATGGATGCTTAAAGTTTACACAGGCTGAGAAAGCAATGAGATCCTGGGAACTGGGAGCATATTCTGAGAAAACATCTCTAACTTCCACAAAGAATCCCATTGCTTACTCACCCTTTCTGTGAAGAACCAGCTGCTGCAAACCTGTCACTTGCAATTTTCATTTTTTTACCTCACAGAAAGAGGGGATGGGAGGCTGTTATAATTGTGATGGTCATCTGTGGTTTTAACTTTCCAATCAGAATTTTGCCGTCAACTGAATGTCCCAAGAATCAGGAAGCTGCAAAATTGGCATAAAGCTCCCTTTGCACTGATTCAGTAGTTACAACAAAAACATAGACTTTTATTTATGAAAGTCACTGCAGTCATCCAACAGTCTAAATCTATCAGAGCAGAGCAAGTATGCATTAGCATCTTCTACAGGGTGATCCCAAGACATACAGGAAAATTACGATTTCCTGTTAGATTGCATAGGAAACTTCTATAACAATATATAAACTATACTTGAAACTGCCAAGCATATTTTCACTGTCCCAACAAGGACTGTCAAAAATAAACAAACAACACAAACAGACTGGAAGAGAGATTAAATTTTCTGGAAGAGGTCTGGAAACTGCTTACTGGATTTTCAAAACCAGCATAACACAAAGACTAGAAAATAATACAGAAAGAATGAAAATTAATTAGGCCCATATACCTTTTTGTACATGCACAGGATAAAGTTGTCTTGAAATCTTGCTCTACACATGTAGAACAATAAGCAATCTTTTCTATTTTGCAAGGCTGATGCATGCTTACACAAGCTGCAAATCAAACCAAAACTCTTCATAAACATGCTCTGAATGGACACTGATTTCAGCTGCATAAAGCACTGGAATTTAGAAAAAACAGCTTTTTCTATCTAGAACATTCCTAAATTCCACAAAGCAATCAGCAGAACTGGTAGAGGGAAACGAAAACCAGTGGGAGGGGTATGGAGAGGTGTAAAGAACAAGTCTGTCTATGAAAAAGGAAGCTGAAGAAAAGCCACTCAGTCCAAATCGCATCCTGTATGATGCCTTCAAAAGTGCCTCAGTGACAACAGAGATTCAGCGAACCTCCATAGGAACGTTTCCTACAGAACTGGTTCTTCCTATTCTTCCTCTTCTGTCCCAAGAAATATGCACAGGCACACAAAGCCCATGCTCCATGTTCAGAGGTGTTCAGAGCCATGATCGCTTTGTCATGTGTAGCTGGTTTGTCTGCTGCAAACCCGACCCGCTGCGAACCTTACCTGTTGCTCCTTACCATGGCAGTGATCAGCGAGACAGTCCCAAGCCATTCGGAGCTGTGAGACCCCTGGATGTGCTGCACAGACAGCAGCAGTCACGGCCATAACATAATGAGCTTACAGTAGGAACTCTGTGACTAGTCCCTATCCCATTCCTGATTCAAGCAAAGACCCCAGAGCTGTAATCTCAATCCTCTTTGACCACTACTTTCCTCAGTCTGAATATGGGTCCTGTACTATTGACAATTTAATGGGATTTAGAATCACGACTCACTTAATGGCTCATTTTCTAGGCTGTTTTAGGTGAAGGTAGGCACTTACTAGGTTTTTGGAAAGCACCTAAAGAGACTAAGGGTGATTGCGGTGGGGTGTAAGCACTTCAACTGCACTTTTGAGAGCACCATTAGGCAGTGGTGTGTATTTTTAGGTACATAAATACTGGGGGAATTTTGGTTTGGAATGCAGTTGAGCACATGGTTGATGGGAGATCATGTCAGCTGTAAGAAATTCACTGAATTTTCCTCTACTTAGATAACCTGATACATGTCAAAACTTACTCATAATCCTCACGCAATTGGAAAAGAAATGCAGGCACCTGGCACCCCCCACTTCCACAGCCCAATAACCTGTGCATGCCTGATTACCCCTTTGTCTCTTTGTCTTTCTTTCATCTTTTAGAAAATGAGATCCACACAAATGGAAGGAATTTCAGCACTTTTTAATTCTTCACAAACGTATAAACACAGGACTCTCAATTTTAAAAATTCACTCTCCTTCAATAATACTGAGTTTTTACATGGTAGGTTGCTTCTCTAATACTTTCAAAGCTTTTTGTGAGTTTAATAGCTCATTACTACCATATTACTATATGGGGAAACTGAGGCATAGAGGTGACAATAATGTGTACAACTTCATCAGACCAAAACAGAGAAAAACTCTGGATTTCCAGTCCAGTGCCCTGGACTATAATTTCTTTACATTGATTTCACTAAATTCATCAGATAGTCTGACAGATGTAGTACATGACATGAACACACATTTTTTGAAAAAACAATTTTAGGAAGCATTTGTTGCTCAGGTTTCCAGTTTAGTAAGAAACACTTGTGAGCTTACTAAAGACAAAACCACAGTTAAAAAAGTCTATCACAGTGTGGTATGGCTATTTCAAGAGGAGACCAGCAGCAGTTCCAGCATACAAAGACTGGAGTCCCTGATGAGGTCTCCTGAAACTCTAGGTGTGGGATTTGAAGGCCAAGGAATACCAAGACACACCGTAAAAGCAGCTGCTGTCCCTAAAGTACATTTTATGGGTAGACAGATTATGTACTGCATGAGGGATTGTAGGCTATGGATAGCAGAAAGGAAGCTATCAGAGAATTTTTTAGTTTTTAGGGGTTTGGGGTTTTTTTTGTGGTTGTTTTTTTTTTAAGTTAAGGCAACTTCTGAAAGTTAATTGGTAGCTGAAAAACAGACTGGTGTAGGGAGCCATAAGGATAAATTCTCTTTATGGCAGTGATAATTCTCTGGTAGAGCAGGGGAAACCCTCTCAGATTTTAATTGAAAGTGAATTCTAAAATATATCTCACCTTTCTGATTCTCTAATTCTTTGAAGAGAAAATATGAACTTCAAGCTGATGGTCTCCTCCTCCTGTGTGAACAGAGAAATGAATGAGAAAACAAATGTGATTTCCATCATTTTTAGTGCACTACAAAGTAATGATTTATAGAGAAGTGAAAGATGAGATGTTTGTAGTCTATATATCTAGAATCCTGAAATAGCTGAGATGAAAGACCTTTGCAACAATTTTCCTCAGATAAGCTGGAGATGCAAACAAATGGTTTGGGTTCAGGTCCCTGGGTGGGATTCAGTTCCTGAGTTCCATACAGCGTATGGATAATCAAAAACTGAAGAAGGTGTTGCAAACAACTATACCATACACAGTGTAGATTGATTTGTGGTGTTGTAAAGAAGGGAACAAGCAACAGCCTGAAGGGTAGGAACTACATCCATAGAGTTGTTCACTTCTTTGGGTTGTTTTTAATCCTGGTTTGCTCTTGGGATAAGATTTGAAGGCTAATGTTAGGATATGCCTACAGATGTGTCCCTATCCATTAATTCTGGTTACGTGTTAACAGGTGTCACCAGCTTTGGTAGGTCCAGGGGTCATCAGGAACTAGTTCCACACCAGCTTTTGAAAATACACCTGCCTGCAGCAGATGTTGGAAGTTTCTTTCTGCAGGAAGGCCAGGAGGTCAGGTATAACCTGACCTCAGAAGTGCTGTGGGACACATTTAAATGTCCTAAGTGCAAAATTTCAATTGCAGCTCATGGTTTTGTCACTGAGATATAAACACGAAGGGCCTGCCTGAAGAGAAGATGATTCTTGTACTTCCATGCCTCTCTAGCAAAAGCAGAACTTGTCTGTCCTTCTGAGACCTCCTGTCTAGAAGTCACCAAAACTGTGAGAGCAAAAAAAAACTCTCCTTATCAAAGTTAGTAGAAAAGAGTAAGACAAAAATTGCTGCTTCTAACTCACTCCTTGGGACTTAAGGAAAGCTTGTCCTTATTTCTAGCTGTCACCCCTTTCTTGTGATGCTTGTGATCACAGCTCTTTTTTTTTTTTTTTTTTTTTAATGCATCTCAATGGATGCTACAATGAAGACTGTCTGTGGCTTGTTGAAAGATCTGGATGCCATTGCTAAAGGATCAGAAACTGGGATAATGGTACCTTTAGAAAACCCTTGGTAAAGGTCACTGATCACTGTGCTTATTTGGAGGGTATTAGCCAAACTATGCTTATGGCTATTTCTAGGGGTGACTGAACCTGAGAGCTAGCTGAAAGGCTTTATTCAATGTGGCATTTTCTGTGTTTGAAAAACAGCTTTTTCACTGTTCTGTATGAGAGCACACTTTTCAATCCACTACTTCCCTGTTTTGGTGAGCACAGGGGCCAGCTCCACTGAACTGATGCTATGGAGGAAGCAGGGAGGAGGCACTCTGTGTCTAGCTGTTCTCCTTAAAACCCCTTGTGACCTTCTGCATGGAATAGAGAGTGATGAAAATGCTTATCTTCTTGCTCCCTCTTTCCAAAACTGTTCTTTGAAGGGGCATTCATGATTTTTTCCTCTCCAATCCCCTCCTGAGTCACCTTGGGGCTACAGTTTTAGTCTTCTATGGAGAAAAAATGAGTGCTTAAAAAAAAAGAAAAAAAAAAAAAAGATAGGCAAGGTGTGCCTGCTGCACAGCCAAAGGAACCTTGGTCCAGGAACATATATGACTTCATTGAACATCTTCACCAAAAGCAATGGGGAAAACTGTACAGTTTGGCATGCTGTGTAGTGGGAACTGTATGAAGCTAAACCTGCCAACTTACAATCCTTGCTATTAGACGTGTCCTGATGCCCCACTAACTGGGTCTTCCGTGAAGAAACTATATTATTCTTATCCTTGTGGGCTGACTTGCCTCTTTTTGGTGACAACTGCTGCAAGAGTCCAGTAAGTCCCTAAAGAAGACAGTGGTTCCTCTATAGTCTGTTACCTCCTTGGGGTACAGTTCAGTAGACAGCCATCTGCTCATACATAATTCACTCTTTTAAAAGCTGGAAGGGTTCCTGGCTTGTGTTGTTGCTGTAATTGGGGAGTGCAGTTACAATATGCATTGTTGAACTACTTCTGAAAGAGAGGAGAAAACTGTGCTGTATTTTATTGCAGGTGAGGTGAGAAGAGTTGGGTTGCATGACCTCCTGTGTGGGGAAAATCCTTCTGACAACAAACCACGGGGAAAAAAAATCTGTAACAGATCCTCTAGGTTATGTTGAACCACATGGTTAATTTGAACCTAGCACCAAGGCTGTGTTCAGCATTTTTCCAGCTTTCCATTGTGTCAGTGAGGATTTGCCTCTCCCAGGATAGGCAGTGTATTAGAGACAGGATGACTGAACCTGCAGGGGTGTCCCTCTTCTCAAAAACCTTATAGAGTTTAATTTGAACTGATAAATCTCCTTCAATCCCTGCACTGGAGAAGAAGAACCACATGAGCACCTCGTCTTCCAAGATGACCATTCTCTTCACAGATCTTTCTCCTCTTTTGATTGTACTGTCACAAGGGACATAATATATTTTCACTTTGTCACTTTTTCTGCAATAGTAATACTGAAACTCAGGGATGGATTATTGTCTACTTCATGTTGATCCTGCCTACTCTTGAGACACTAATCCTGTGGATGAGCATCTCAGTTATCTTTTCTTTAATCAAGTAGTGCTATTTTTAGCATGGACACCTTATATACTAAGGTAATGATAGTAGTTTTAAAAATTTTTTTAAACTGCACTGCTAGGGGCTTAGAGATTTAAGCTTTACTGCTGATAAAGAATCAAGGGCTGTTGTGGTGAGGAAGAAGCGAGGGGGAAAATTCAGGAAAGGGTTTATGAACATAGAGAAAAACAATACAAGAGGACAAATCCTTAGGGGTTGTGGAGTTGAGTGGTTATTTTTCTGGAGGGGATATAGATATTTAGACCCTGGAAAATTTGTGATCTCCTTTAAGTATAGAACAATGTAGGGGCTTGTGGGGAAAACTAGAAAGAGGGAAAGCAGATGGTTGCTGGAAAGAAAGTCTGGAAAAGGAGGGAGACATTAAATGAGAAAAGCAATAATAAAAGTAATAAAGGGACAGTACTTTTTCATCACTTTCTCCAAAATGCATGAGAATATGCATATTTTATGCCTCTGTGTGTGTGCAAAGGTCTGTGTATGAAGCAGCAAAGTGAATGTAAGTTTTCTGGCACATCTGGAATACCTGCAATGCTCTGGACCAGTAGGCAAAATAGATATTATAAGGTTTATTTAAATTAAAGAAAGATGAAGTTTGATGAATTAAATATGAAAATGAATAATACACATTGTGCAGTAGCCCCTGAATTTGCTTTGCTGCTTAATGCAATCTATTATGCATCCATTTATTTTTTCCTGTTATAGCTGCAGATTTTTCATTCTTCATAACACAGAACCCATTGCAGGAATTGTCAAGAGATAGACTGGACTCATTTAACTGAGAAGAAAATTAGGAAACTGTAATCCTGCTATCTCAATCTGTGACTGGTTGCTACTACTACCTTAATTCCACTTAAATTTTTCAGCAATAGAAGAGACTGAAAGGTGGTCACATCAGTGCCACAGTCAAGCTAAATGTTATGAAGCAATTGATGTTTCTTGACTGTGACATTTGTATCAAAGTCAGCACTTTAGGATGACTACTGATGGAACAGATGACACTGCATTTAGCAATGCGATTTATTTCTCCTCCCATAGTCATCAGGCTGGTTTAGTTCTAGTGTAGTACATGTTTTCGGTCTTGGAGCTCTGTTCTGCAATGTGGACAGATTGCAGAACAAGGCAAGAAGTTATAGCTGTTGGTATCTAAATAAATGTCTGACTGTAGAACTGCCCACTGGATTTCTGATGTCTGGTTTTCTAGTGAAATGCCTTAATAAACTGAGATTCTTATGAATGCACCTACTTTTTCCCTTTGCTCTGAAAATGGGCACATGAGCAGTGAGTATAGAAGTGGAACTTTCCTTTACATCTTTAACCTGCTATAATCACTCTCCTTCAAACAAATCCCAAGAAAAAGTTGTGTGTACAGGCATTTGTGTCTTGATTTGACATCACCAAAGCGGTGCAGGCAAAGATTTTTGTATTCATTTTTTTAATTCTATATTCCTTTAACTGATATTTCTATATTCTATATTTTAGTTTTTACAGTTCAGAATGTGTCAGTTGAAGGAAAAAAAACACACACACACTCTGCAGGTTTTCTTCAAGTAAATCAAAAGCACTAGTAATTGCCTTTCATATTTTATTTCAGAAAAATAGTATATTCATGACTCAGTATGGTGCTGTAGACAAATTAATATTAAGGGAAACACAGAGCAAACTACAAGAACACTGAGAGAAGAAAGCATCTGGGAAGAGCTTTTTCTTTCTGTAATGAAGAGAAAAAGATGGTAATGCCTTTAGATGAGGTTCCTAAACAGATGTGTGCAGAGCTGTATGCAAACTACTTCAAAGTAGGACACAGATGTTGTCTGAATAATTTTCCTAGCACTTTTCCATATACGTGCATGGCCAGCTAGGAGTTGCTGTAGTCATCACTGCCAGTGGTGATGCCAGAACAATTCAGTTTGGAAATTTCTGACTCCAAACTGAGACTGATATCCAGGAATGAAGGGGAATAATACTACTCCCTTTAAGGTAAAATTGTGCCTATTACCTTTTGGTATATCATATACTCATAAAAGGCAATCGCTTAAACACTGGCAAAGCCGAAAGCTTAGGAGGGATTGAGCCGTATCACCACTCTTAACATGAAGGTTTATCAGAGCAAATAATTCTATTCAAGTTTGGATTAAATTTCTCTGCATCTGCATTTCAACTCTGTATTTTTACAGACACGAATCATCTAGCTGAAAGTTATGTATCTCTGTGTAAGCAGTGTGGCTTCCAAAAGAAGAGATTGGAAGCTTTTACAAGAAATTCAGTTTCCCAGTTGCTCCAAGGGAGTTAAGGTATGGAGTCAGAATGCATGTGTAAGAAGTGATTACAAAGATGCTTTGAGCAGGATAAACTGCACAGAATGCACAACTTGATGCAAATATCAAGTATGCTTTTTGTCTGCCCTCCCCCAACGTTTCTCTACACACTTCCATCTCATAACTGCGATATTTGCTATTCATATCTGCAGAAAAGACATCCAAACAAATATTCTTCCCTCAGTAAAGATCCACACAGTACACTAAGTCCATGGAAAAATAAGGCAGTTTGGGTATGGAGGAGTTAAATATGGTATGGAATTTTTTTCACACACAAAGACTTTGTTCCACGTTGTGTATCTTTAGTCATAGACACTTTAATTTCAGGCACTTACCTGTGCCACTGCTTCTCTTTGAAATTAATCCCTTCAATGAATCTGACTTAAATTTTCCTTGCAAGGTTTGAAAGCCTTTTGAAAAGATGTTCTCATCCTGCTTTGTCAGGTGGACCCCATGTCTCCTAAGCAGTCCTTCTTCCTCAGAGGAGAGTCCTGTACTCAGAAAAGCTGAAACCCTGCCCACTACACTAGCTCTACTACCAGCTATTGACTTGCAAAATAACTGCTCCTACATTTATCTTTCTGCTTCATCAACAGGACTGAGGAAAACATCAGCTATGCTCCCACACTCTTCACTCCCACCTCCAGAGTTCTGTAGTCATTCCTTATGTGGTTAGGGTCTCCCTTGGCAGGATCTTGGGTGTCCACATATGGGTGAAGACAAATAATACCTTGAAGGGCAGATGGCCTTGGCTGTCTTTCTCTAACATGCTGGATCTGAATTAAGGAATTACAGAAAATCAAGCTGGAAGGGACCTTTGGATATCATCAAGTCCAACACCCCGCTCAGTCAGGGAAGTTGTTCAGGGTCATCAGGCTGGATCGATGGGCCAAGACCAACTGCATGGGTTTCAATTAGGAGAAGTTCCAGGTCCTGCACTTGGATCACAACAACCCCTTGCAGTGCTACAGGCTTGGGGCAGAGTGGCTGGAAGTCTGCCTGGTGGAAAAAGACATGGAGATGCTGGTTGACAGCAGCTGAATATAACCCAACAGTGTGCCCAGGTGGGCAAGAAGGCCAAGAGCATTCTGGCTTGTATCTGAAATACTGTGGCCAGGAGGACCAAGGCAGTGTTGCCCCTCTGTACTGGGCATTGGTGAGGCCACATCTCAAATACTCTATTCAGTTTTGGGCTCCTTAATTCAAGAAAGACAAATGAGGTGCTGTAGTGTATCCAGAGAAGGGCAACAAAGCTGGTGAAGAGACTGGAGCATAGGTCCTATGAGGAGTGACTGAGGGAGCTGGGGTTGTTTAGCCTGGAGAAAACGAGGCTCAGGAGTGACCTTATCACTCTCTACAACTACCTGAAAGGAGTTGTAGAGAGGTGAGGGTCCATCTCTTCTTCCAAGCAACAAGATAAAGGATAAGAGGAAATGGCCTCAAATTGCACCAGAGGAGGTTTAGATTGGATATTAGGAAGAATTTCTTCACCAGAATGATTGCCAAGCATTGGAATAGGCTGTCCAAGAAAGTGGTTGAGTTACCAGCCCTGAAGGTATTTAGAAGATGTGTAGATGTGGCACTTAGGGACATGGTTTAGTGATAGATTTAGTAGTACTAGGTTAACTAGGTTTGACTCGGAGATCTTATTCCAGTGCGATGAGGGAGAGAAAGGGATGAGTAAAATTGAGAAAACTCATGAGTTAAGATAAAGACAACTCAATAGGTAAAGCAAAAGCTGCACATGCCAGCAAAGCAAAACAAGGAATTCATTCACCTATTCCCATGGGCAGGCAGGTTTTCAGCCATCTCCAGGAAGCAGGGCTCCAGGACACATAAAGGTTACTTGGGAAGACAAATACCATCACTCCAAATGTCCTCCCCTTGTTTATTCTATCATCAACTCTGTTTGCTGACCATGATGCCATATAGTATGGAATATCCTTTGGCTTAGTTGCAGTCAGCTACTCCAGTTGTGTCCTCTGCCAAGTTCTTGTGCACCCCCAACCTACTCCCTGATGGAGTGGGGTGAGAGGCAGAAAAGACCTTGACTCTGTGTAAGCAACACTCAGCAGTAACTGAAACATCCCTGAATTACCAACATGATCTCCAGCACAAGTCCAAAGTACAGCCCCATACCAGTACGAATTGGTATCTGGACATATGACTTTACCTCTTAATGTCAGAACATTTTCCCATTCCCAGTAGGTAGTTTTGGGTCATGATACAGCAACTCTTCTAATGACCCCGGTACAAAGAACACATTTAAACCTTTTACTAGAAGACAGCATATCCTCTCATAGAAATAGACTTGCATTTTTTCTCTGAATCTCTTCCAATTTGTCAACAGATAGTCACCAGAGTGTTCTTGAATAGTGGAAGTGACAGGCTGTGATTGCTAACTCTTTACATTGCTAAGCCTGGGACTTACCCTTGGGTTGTGTTGCATGTGCCTGAAGCCTCAGTATGTCTGTTTTGGCAGATAAATTGTTTCATCCTTCCTTTTATCATGCTGATGACTGATAAGAAAGAATGCATTTGGTTTACTGGCAGCTGTTTGCTTTTTGGATGAGCAAGGCTACTAAATATAGTACCTTTTGGCACATTCTGAATTCGTTCTCATCCAGTGTAAGATAAATGAAATAGAATTGGTGATTTCAGTCCTGGATTTCTTTGAGCTGAAGGCCTGTTGCAGTTATCTCTCAGAAAAAGTTAATATCTTTTCAGTAAAAGGGTAGTCTGACCACTTGAAGACAAGTGTCAAGACTTGATTTTACCACTTCTTCATTGCATTCCACTTTAAAAATGATAACTCAAAAGAGCAAAAATGAAATTGGGTAAGAGTACCTTGTTTGTTACTGGAAAAAAGGTTTTAATCTACTGTTTTAAACTCTTAGACTTTTCCACTTTTGAAACAGCAATTGACTAACTCACTCTACATCCAAGGTTCATGAATACCCCCCACACACACAGATTGCATTTGAAGCATCTCTACCACCATCACCAAGAGATGAGATACTCAACCTTGCTATGAGACTGCTTCCAGCATCTACTTCCAGTGCAAAGGATCTGGCTAGAGTCAGACCAACGAGGCCTGGAAACTAATAGCACAGGCCAGGGCTTTCCAGTGAATAATCTGCTTAACCATTTATTTTCATAGATAGCCATGCTCCAGATCTTGAAAATTTCTGGGCATACTTGAACATACCGTTATAGATATGGCCCTAACATAACAGCAAGCAGAATGTCTTGAACAAAGTCCAGGGCCAGGTAAAAAAAAAAGAAGGGGAAATGTTGACACTTTTTGCACACTGAAACATGTAATTTCTCATTTGGGAAGTAGGGTATAAAAGCATTGAGCGCCCTCCTTTCACCTATTGGAAATTAGTTATGTTGGGGCAAGTTTCATGTGGCCCATGAAAGGCTTCAGGGTTCTTAGCACATTTTCTTTCTCGTTTCTAACTTTTTCCATCCAAAAGAAATTAATTTGTTGAATGAAGAAACACAATTAATCACAACTATTAAAAAATAGATTGACAAAGGCATGCTCTCTTTACAGTGTTAAAAATGGATGGTGCTCTAAAGTTCTGTAGAAGATGAAAATAAAATTTCAAGACTTGAAAGTTTATCTTAGCTCCAGTTATAAGAAAGAAGCACAAATATTTCAAGGTGCTTTGCAAAACTTCTGGGTAAAAAGTAAACACCTGCCACTTTAATCTTGATGCTTTAAAATTATGCTCTTGAAGGAACCAACTCTACCCACAAATCTTCAGAGAGAGACTCGTTTTATCCTTTTGATATCTTTGATCAGTCATGAAATACTGAAGAGCAACACCATCAGAATCCTTCTTGTTGGATGCCTGATTCCAGACTCTATTGAAATTAATATAACTTCATTGTTCACCTCTAAAGTGGCTATCACATTCATTGGCAAAGACAGGTGAAACTTGCTTTGCTTATGTTTATAGTGCATTGTACAGGATAAAGTTTCACACACCTAAACAAGAGAACTGCATTTGGGAAAGAATGGGATGTGTTCCATTCCAATGGATCTTCCTGTAGTGCAATTCCTGACTTTTATAAAAGGAAAAAATGCTTCGATTCACTGAGTATGTAAGTCTCTGTAAGTTATTCTCACAGCTGTAATGGTTATCTTGTTCCATTTCCGTTCCATGCAAGATCAAGATAACAACCTTTTTATTTTACGCAGACCACTGAGCAATTGTTAAAGAGAAATGGTCTTTTGTTTGCCATCAGACTGACCAAGCTGAGAATCAAAGCTTACAGTGTGAAAACAAAAGGCTTTATGGCCACATCTCTATTCAGTCCTTTCCTTATGGTACCAGGAAGCCTTTTAGCTGGATTTCAAGAGTGACCAAGTGAGTTGAGTACTTTTAATTTTTTTCCCTTCCCTAGGGGAATCATGTATTTGGTAACCTGGTGGTCACATCAGAGTCCCAGTTTCAGATTTAAGTTGTATTTCAAACATGTTACGACTTTCGGTCAGGAGGTTTCGTATCTTTTGTGCTGCTGTTCCTTCTTCCTTAAGATGGGGAGCTAAGGGAGCACTTATCAAAATAAAGAGTATTTACTGAGAATAAAAGCTAGCTAGTTAATGAACATTACTTTGGTATTTCACTTTTTAAGCTACGGTTATTATTTTCATGTATCAGCAGCATATTGGGTGTCCAGTGTGCCTGAAAAAACTGTCACATTTCTGGCCAACAAAACTTTCAGAGAAAAATGAAAAGTGATGACTTTGTTTTCACTAGGTAAAAAGAAGGAAACACTGTGACTTGCTGAATGAATAACAATATGGGAGCTTTCTTCATGAATGCAGAGCATTTTGAAAGTGCCTTATCACCCTTTTCCTCTCTGCTCAATAAACAAATTCTAGGACAAAAGTGGAAAATATTTTGTACATATGACAATAGTTGTTTTCAAGTTTACACCTTAAACGGGGCTATTAGAAGAGATGTGGTTGCAAAGATTTATCTAGCTTGTCCTGAGTTTTACATTCATTTCTTTGGTGCATCATATGTGCTGTCAACAACCTCAGCTGAGAAAATGGATTTTTTTCTGGGAAGCGAAATGATTTCAAATTTTACTTTGACCTGACACAGTTACTTTATGCTTGACCACCACTCAGTCAATTCTACTGAAGTAGAGTAACTGGGATTATGCTTGCCATTGAGGGTGAATAAGAGGAGAGGGGAACCATACCAGAGGGAAAGTGGGGCTCTAAGAGGAGAGGGTATAATCAGAAGATGATAACTTTCCAATATTTAAACATATACAAGTCTTATCTGAAAGTTAAAACTAATTTATCTGCTAGATATATTTGAACACCATAATCTGGAAGTGATTTTTATCTCTAGAGTGCATTTTGGAGTTACCAGGTCGTCATGATTAACTGACAAGGGGTCAAGAAGTGGGGGCATTGATTAGGGAGATTACCCAGAGAGAAGGAAGGGAAGGCTGAGGTGACTATTCAGTGAGATGGAGGAATGTGTTTTACGGAGGCAATTTGTAACAATGGGTGCATATGAGAGACACAGAAAGTGTGCTGTTGTTTTTCTATACGTATGAGACTTATCTCCCTCCTGCTGTCTTTGGAAACAGTTTTGTAGGCAGGAATAAGACAAAAAATACTCTGTGCATTACTTCAGCACATGAAGTTGGTTTTCTCCTTGATGGCATTGAAAGTTCATTACAAATTCAGCTTTCTACTCTCAGAGCATGCATAATTGAAACGACAAATCCACCACAAGCACTGGATATGAACAAGGTCTGGATAACGCTATACAATCCTTCTGGTTGTGCAGTTGGCATAAGAAAACAGTGGCTTAACTGCATGCTACAGTTAGGGAAAATTTAATTTCTAAATCCAAGGTGGGCCAGGTAAGATTTTTACCATTTTACCAATGTTCTTCTTATACTTATTTCTTCTCTGTAGCCCTTGCATCTTGAAAGATTTACTTGCCTTTGCATCTTGTAAGTAACTATTGGCAGAAATATGCCATTTACCCAAATGGCTCAGGGGTGGAAATAAAATGGAGAAGGCACTTGGTAATAATTTCTAGTTACTTTGGACATTTTCTTTGGAAGAAAACCATGAAAGCAGAATGTAGCTGTAGATTTGAATTTTAAGGCAAATATTTAGAACTTACACCTCATGGTTTTTTGGTCTATTTTTGTTGAGGATCACTTTTTTCCTGTGCAGGCTATATTTTTAGTTTTAATTTCCCAAGTGATGAATTGAATGGTTACAGTCTCAGCCACTGCCCTCAGCTTTCCAGGTGTCTGTTCCTTGAAATGCTAGAAGACCTGTTGTTAGCAGGCAGAGACAAATGCCTTACAAGGGCCATAGCAAATGAGCACAGTAGCATACATGGATCATCTGTGTAGTTAGCACTTGCTGGAGAAATAGGCTGGGGATTAATAACTTAAAAAGGAGATTGGAGAACCTACTGCTGAATATAAACTTACAATCCTTTCAACTTCTCCTACAACTCATAAGGAAAAAAGGTCAGTGTTTTAGAGTTGTTCTTTCAATTTGTGATAGTTACAGAAGGAGATGGGAGAGGCCTGCATACTGTGAGAGAAATTGTGGTGAAGATTTAAGCCTGTTCCTGTATTGAAAGCTGAACAGTTAGAACTGATGTTTCTATTGATAATGAGTGAGAGCACTTGTAAAGCAAAGCCCCCTTTCCATATTACAACCTCCTCTGAATTTAACCCTCTTTTGAATTCTCTTTGTTCTGTAGCTATAGTTGCCTTGCTGAACTCTTCAGTCCAACTCTGAAAATTTTGGGAGGTTTCTTGCACCCCCTACTGAACTATAAATGAACTAAAATGTAGGTCAGTCTAATTTTAAATGATGCCTGTATAAAAAGTTGTTGCCTGCTGGATGAAACAACTTAAATGACTGCTTTGGTATAGATTCTGGATAGATTCTGAACTCCTGGATAGATTCTGAACTGTACCTCCAATATTACACATTGTCTGAGATTTTATGTTAATTTTAATATATTTAGCATCCCATCTAATGCTTCCTCCAAGGGGACAGCACTAAAGAACCCCAATGTCCTTAACTCCAGCTATAAGATGAGCACTGATATACTGAGAAAAACATCACAGGACCACAATGAAGCAACTTGTGATGTAATACTCTTTTCTGTCTAAGTTTAGATTTTTATGGGAAAAAAATATTTGAAAATGCTACCTTCCACCAACTTGCCATAGCCACAACAGAATAAATCAATTAAACAGGCAACAAATAGAAAGAACTAAAAAACAATTATTTTATTAAAATATCTTCTTTTCTAATTTCTCCCAGACAATGGTATTAGGAAGAAATGGTAAGAAGGCTATATGCTGACCTGAGGCTTTCTTTATGCTTGGTGATGTGCCATTTGCCACAGAAATGGTGTCCCAAGCTTCAAAAAGCTACAGCCCCATTGAGAAAAAACAAAATCGACCCCATCATTTGCATCCATGAACAATTTTTTTAGCAAAAAATGGGGTTTTTCTTCTTTCTCACACTCTCTATTCCTTCCCCAGATCTCCCAAACACACTTTCTGAAATGCTAATTCATATCCCCCAGCATGAACCTACCCTGCCTTTCTCACACCACCTTGAGGTTCTTTGAACTAGTCTGGGCAGGATCTTGAGCAACCTGATCAAAGTTGGCCCTGCTTTAAGTGGGGACTGAATCCGATGACCTCCAGAAATCTCTTCAAATGTAATTTACTTTGTGAATCTATTAACATTATTAATTAGACTGAGGTTTGGCATTTAGAGTAGCTTAACTAATGGTCACCTATGAGCATTGCAGGGAAACTCTGACCCCTGATCTACCCAGCTTCCACCTTCCAGAACTGAAACTTAGATGTAAATCTTGCACCTTTTGAAAAATCAGCTCTTGGACTATTTCCATGAATCCAGAAGTAAAACCTAGCTCTTAAACCCCATCCCTTGCTGGCACTGGTACCAGTTCAGAAAGAGTATTTCTGCACCCATTTTCTTCATGTTCCCTTCTTTATTGCTGATTGCCAGACACACTTCTGTATTTACGAAGGAGATAGGACACTTTTGAAAAATTTCTCCACTTTTTCAACCTGCCTGTAAAAAGGCCCACACCAGAAAGGTGTTGTTTTATCATGTGAGATGCTTGTTCTAGCTCTGCTCTAAACAGCTTTGAAAGAAGGCAATCTGTTGTATAGATTTCAAGTCTCCATGAGAAATCAGAGTGGGCTGTTGGCAATGGGATCCAGACCTGCCTACACTGGTAAGCCACAGGCTGTTTATAAGGAGATGAAAGATGATTCTGATATGGAAGCATGGTATTGACTGCCACTCCAGGGAGAGAAATCATTGCTTGGCCTCATGCAGCTTTCCCATGTGCCATGAAAAGGAGCCAGCATGCTGGTAAACCACTGCATTTTCTTATACTTTGGAAGAAGAAAACACTTGTAAGTCCATGCTTTGCTTCACACCTTGTTTTTTTCTTCTCCTAACTTAGTGACGCTCCTTTTTTTTTTCCTGCTATATCTAAAGGTCTTCCAGCTGTGGCTGGCACCCAGGTAGCTTCTCTGTGTATAGCAAGAGCTATAAGAAGATGTGAAGAATGCGAGAAGATGTGAAGAGTGCAAGAAACCTTCAGGGATGATGTCACCACATAGGTCTGCCTGGAAGAAAAGCAAATATATTCATTCATTGATCCACAAATGGGGTCTGAGAATTTTTCTCTGGTAACTGATACCCTTCAGACCAGACAAAGGGAGCACAGAGCACTCTGGCTAAACAGTGGAGAAAGCTTCTTCTCTGAAGCCTGTGCAGATAGTGACACAGTGCCTTACAGCAAGAGCTATGGTCACCAAAATGGTTCTTTCCAGAAGTAGTATTGCTTTAGACAGCCTATGTGGAAAAACCTGCAGCTTACCATCCCCTGAAATGTGACCTGGTTTTATGTTACAGTGATGGCTGCCACAGGTCAAAACCATGTCAACATGTATTCTGAATTAAAGCACTGGTAATAAAGTGCAAGCACTTGCATTTGTGCCCTAAGACTAATTATAGTTTACTAATAGATGAACATAACATACAACTTGCAATAAATAGAAATAAACATCCTACGGGGCCCTCTGGTCATATAAAAAAGGAAAAGAGAAACAAATCTTCTGCAGTTAAAACATAGTGCCATGTTTAAAAACTTCTTTTGGATAAGGTTTTTACCCTCAGAGGTCTGAAAAAGTTTACACTGACCAGCTCTAATCTCTCCTGTTGCAGACAGCTCAACCCTGCTTCATAGTTTTTTCCAGAATTACTAATCTTGACAAGATAGCTTTCCTAGGTCTCGTCCCCAGCATTTTCTGCATGAGTCGCTCATTTGTGCTTGCTGATAAATTTGTTCTATGTTGCAAAGGAGGCCTTGTGAGAAAATTAATCCAAATGGTAAGACTATTGAAAGCCTCCTCTGAATAACCAGTTACCAGATGACTGTCAGTTCCTGTAGCTAGATCACCACTGGAACAAATCACAAAGGTAAGTCCCCAGCTTATGTAGAGAGGTATTGAAGAGAGTTCAGGCTGACATCTTCTACCCTCAACAGCCCTAAACAGTGGGTGCATTAACTCCACTCTTGCAGTTAAGAAGTGACCCATCTTACGGGGAAGAAAAGATTTCAAGTCCTTATTTGTAATTCCAACTTTGATTGCTACCGTTTGGATTGTAGGGAGTTAAATGACACTTGATCTGATATGTGAGGGGCTGCTTATCTTGGCAGGGTATGTTTGTGATATTTAGGAAGGGCAGCTGTATTGATTTGATTTTGCTTTTTGAAACAGGGGCATAAAAAGACAATGGACCATCAAACATATTCTTATCTTACTTTGTTTTGTTTCAGGGGGAAATCTTTAGTGATGAAATTATGATCCCCACAAGGCAGAAATGAAAAATACTTGGTTTTCTTTGCCCGTGGATAGGCTGTATTGAACTGGATGAGTTGACAAGTTTTGGGATTTGGTGCGTTTGTTGGGGTTTTTTCCATTTTGTTGAGAAATGCTTTCTGTCACCATTGTGGGAACTGAGCTGCTGAGAAGCAAGTATTTGAAATAAGGGTAATGGGGCATCAGAGTTTTTGCTGTGCTGGTTGAAGCTCTGAAAAAAGGCTAGAAATGAACACTTTATGGAGCAATTTCACTTGACCTCTTTGCTTGAGTACTTTGTAAATTCAGCTCAATTTCCTTCAGGCTTCACTATATTTTGTGGCATGGATATTTTTTCCTCCCCCATGGCACAAAATAAGTCTTTTCTTACAAGAAGTTAATTGCCTAGGATGAAGTCAGTTGAAAAAAATTCATGCTGAGAACAGATAGCCTTTTCTCTCTTCTTTTCATGTAAGTTTGTTGAATTTTAATTTGTGGCAAGTTTTGCTGTTGCACAGCAAAGCTCCACACATAAAACAGCCATGAACTCCAAATAATACTAATAAACCAGCAGTGAAGCTAACTAATAGGTGACCGATGAGTTTACTTCATAGTAGAGGTTTCCTTTCTGCTTTTTCCTGTCTCGTGCTGCTGTCTAATTCTTTATCATGCCATCTCACTTAGGTTTTTTTAATACTTTTTATTTTAATATGGAATGTTATTGTGAACATAACATTAATATCCCTTCCTTAAGGATGCACAGCAGTACCATCTTGGCACTCCAGAAAGCAGCCCATCTCAGAATGTGGTTTGAATCTTGATTAACATCAGATAGTTGGAAATACCAAGGACAGCTTGTCTGCAGCATGGGTAGGACAGTGTCTCACATAGACATGGAGGCATTTGATCAGTCCATGACTGCCTCTGGTTATGTTCCTGGTCACTGCAGAGTACTTGCACACTTGATAAAATTACAAGCAATGTCAGAAACCATCAGGAAATACTTAAATCCTTTGTCTCCTTCTAGAGGACTTGTGCATTTGGCTGTCTGACAATGACCTGAAGCCAGATAACTGTCACAGTCCATCTGCAGTGCACCAATGGGGGTCAAATAATTTCTTAGCCACTGATCCTTCACCAGTGACCTCATATGGCTTCTGCTCAGTAACATTAAGCAGTAGTCCCACCCCCTTCCCAAACATGCACTTCTCAGTTCCCTTCTGAGCCTAGGTGTGAGATGAGGCTGCATGCCTGACATCTGCTGTGCTTCTCCTGATGGTATGGCCCAATGACCAGAACCTTGATTTATCCTTCTCTCTTTTTCTTTCATGACTTTTTTTCCTCTGGTGCTGTATATACATCTTCCTCAGAGCTGTTATGGTCACTGCAGAAGCAGTATCTGTCCCTGTAATAGGACAACTCTTTAACAAATCTAAGATAGTACTAACTCCACATGTTTTGGGGAACTGATTATATCACTCCAAGGGGATGAATGTCACTTAATGTTCAAAATATTGCCTGTGCTTTTCTGCACTTGTTTCAGTTGACTGCATCTCACCAAATTCCTGAATATTAGTGCTGATGTTTCTCACTCACTTGGAAAAAAAGTGCCTTATAGAATACTCCTCTGAGGTATCAGTCACCTTTCTGTCTGTGATGGTCTTGCCTACACCAAATTACTCCATCACTAAGGGTAAAATTTTGACTCCCCAGAGCAACAGTAGCTCTTTAACACAGCTATGGGCTCACAAAACTGGGTCCAATGGTGATGAAAACACAGCATTAGTTCGTGGCTAAGGACCTCAGACTTGCCCCACCACCTCTGAAAGGCTTTCACTTCTGGTTGTACTGTGTCCTAAGAATAATTCTGTTTCACCAATCAGAATTTGCCTCTCATACCTAGAACCACAGCCAAAGCAATCACAATAGCAAGGGCTTCCAGTATTTCTCTATGGCAGGGGAAGAGAGGCAGCATCAGCATTCTCAAGTGTTCTCCCAGAGTATCTGCTGCAGAGTTAAGGCCACTGTTGTCATCTCTCATACTCCACCTGTGACACTTTTTTTGAACATTGAATGAACTAGAACCGGGGAGTTCAGACAGAGGCATTATGATGTCACTTGGAAATGCACAAATAAAGGCAGAAAAATGTTTCTTTAAATATAGGAAGCCTTACTACAGCTGACAGGAACATTATTATAACCCCATCATTTGCTTGAAATGCAAAAGAATAATATGGTGCTTCACAGATGGGCTCATAAGCAAGGAAGCAAAGGTTTGTAGGAGAGCTCCTCTTTGTACAGCTTCAACACATATGCATGACAGGGACACCCAGGCCTTCAGACCAGCAGGTTTTCAGTCTGCATGTAGTGGAAATTAGAAGCCTCAGCAGTAACTGCATCCATCTGACGATCCAGTTCTATTGTACCAGACTCTTTGCTCAAGCAGAAGTAGCCATATTTTCTAGAGGAATAATCATCAGGGTCTGACAGTAGTTACTTTAGAACACAATTATTATAAAAATCCCAAGGGGTTGTGTTTGCTGGTGAGAGTAGCAAAGACTTTTGTCACCTCAGGCTTTTCTAGGCACTCGAGGCTTCTGTGACATTTTGACAAGGGACAAAATGACATTTGGATGCAGAAATTCAGCCTCCTTTCATCCTGAAATCATGTCCACCCAAGAGGAATCTATAGCAAGAAGAGAAATGTATGTCAGCTCTCTTCCTTTGAACATCTAGTGGATGCAGAGGAAAATAAAATCAAGCATGAAAAAAAATATTCTCATAAGGAATAGGGTCCTTTGAGTTTCCCTTTCCCATGAAGAACTGATGGATCCTTTCAAATCCATTAATTGATCTTTCTTTCATGGAAACCTCTTATACACTTGAACGAAGTCACATCCTGTATGCTTGAGGCCATATTTTGTGGGTTGAGCACTAGGGATAGCACAGCAGAGGTAACCCCATATAAATGTCTGTCCTCCCAGCACCTATACATCTCATCAGCACTGAAAATCATGGATGCAGGTAACAATTTAATATGGACAGCAAACTGTTGCTTGTGGACATGTCAAGTTGAAGTCTTGAGCAGTTCCAAGGATGGAGTTCACACAGCCTCTCAAGGAAATCTATGCCAATATCTGACTGTTCTCACTGTGAAGTTTTATTTCTTTCAGTCCAGCTGAATTTTCTCTTGTTGCAACTCATTTCTTGTCCCTTTCCTGGGCTCCTCTGAGAAAAGTCCAGCATAGGCTTCTCTACAATTTCATTTTTGTTAACGGAAGACTTCAAGTTGCCCTTCCTCTTCTCCCAGCTAAACAAACCAGAGTCTCTACACCCTTACCAACAAAGTGGTTACCCTTCACTAGCATATGGTGCTGACTTGCCTTGTCCTTGCTCTCCATCAGGATCAAGCTCTTTTCTGCAAGGCTGCCACTGAGTCAGCCAGTTCCCAGCCTGTGCTGTTGCATGGAGCTGTCATGTTCCAAATGCAGAATGAAGCATTTACCTTTACTGAACTTCAGGAAACGTCTGTCTGGCCATTCTTCCAGTTTATGAGAGTCCTTCTGAATGACAACTCTGTTGTCCAGTGTTTCAAGTAATCTATGCAATTTGCCATCATCTGTAAACCCAGCAAGAACTCATTTGGACCCATTGCTGAGGTCATTAATGAAAATACTGCAAGTCATCTACCCCATTACTAACCCTCAAGAATCATAGCTGGTAACTGACTGTCAACTAGTTTTTGAACAGCTGACACCTAAACTGAACTCAGCAGTCTGGGTAGTTTCTCACACAGTTTTTGAGTTCTCCATCCAAACCATATTTTTCTATAAAGATGTTATTTGAAACTGTCAAAAGTCTCAATAAGGTCAAGTGATCAACATGTAGTTCTCTCCACTCATCCATAATCAGTTATATATCATCAGAGAAGGCAATCAGTTTTGTTGGGATAACTTGGTAAATCTGTGCTGGATGTCTCCAGTGACCTTGTTCTTCTTATGTCTGGGCATGGTTTCCAGAATGGTTCACTCCATAATCTTTCCAGAGACTGTGGACAGACCTGCAGTTTTATGTATCTTTTTCCACCTTTTCTTATAAAAAACAGGTGTACTTCTTTTTGTAATCTTAAGGAACTTATTTGATCACTGTGAAATTTCAAAAACTATAGAGAGTAGCCTGCTCAGCAACCTTGGAAGTACCCCATCAGGACCCACAGGCTGTGTAGGTTTACTTTGCTTGAGTGGTCCTTATCTCAGTCTTTCTCTGCTCTGGATGTTACTCCTCTTCCTTCCTCCCCACAGTCTGCCCTTGTCACAACTCTATGGGATGTCTTACGGAAAAATCTGTCAGTAAAATGGGACTCTTCAGATACACTGACAGTTTCAATTTCAGGCAAAGTTTGGCCTTCCACATCCTCTATTCATGCTGCTCTTCAGTATTCTTTCTGGACTGTTTGTCCCTATTTTCACCTTGCAAATGTTTCCTTTTCTCGTTTGGGCTCAGTTGGAAATTCCCACTGCAGCCAGGCCACCCTCCTGCCACACTTTTTCATTTGCCTGAGGACTGGAATGGACCATTTTTGAGCTTTAGGAAGATCATCTGCTTGTGCCAGAGTCCTTTGCCTTGGCATGCTGCCTCCCAGGCAATCCTTATGCCAGTTCCCTGGACAAGCTGAAGTATGCTTTCATGCAGCACAGGTTGGTAATATCACTCTTTGCCTTCATATCACTTGGGAACTTGCATGTTACACCTCATAATCACCTCAGCTTTCACCATAGCACTACTTTCTTTTTCCTGATCATTTGTTCTCTACCCATATTTTCTGCTGGCTTGTCCAACTCATCCATGAATAGATTATCCCTAGCAATTCCAGAAACTCCTGAGTTGTTTGTGTACAGCAATGCTCTCCTCCAAGCATGTGCTGAGTTGCTCCCCAGCTAGTAAGTCCCTAGCCTGTATTGTTCCAAGAGGTTATTCCTTGTTCGATGCAGGACTTTGTTCTTATTGAATTTCATGAGGTCCCCATTGGCTTATTCCTCCAGCCTGCACAGTCTCTTCTGAAAAGCAAATGCTTTTGCTTCAGAAGTACACGTATTCCCACTCATATGGTGCAGGAATGCTCCAGTAGCCATGGCTGCTACCTTTCTTCACATACACACACCCCCACCCCTGCTTTCACCCTCTTTTCAAAACAGTTGAAATGGAGATAATGGTGAGGCAACTCCATATGTTCTGATTCCATATGACCTCCTAAGCACATTTTTTTTCCTAAAAAAAAAAAAATAATAAAAAACAAATCCTCTTCAGACAATGAAATCAAACAAATAAGTAGTTATTTTATTTAAAAGTGGTGTAGAAAAGCGGATTTCATCTTAGGAATTTTTTATTGTTCAGTTCTTCTGAGGGAAAAAGAAAAGAAAAACAACAAAACTACAAGAAAAAAAATAAAACAAAAGAAAAGCAATTGCTGTATTTCAAAGCCAGTGAAAATTAGACTTAACCAAATGGAAATCATAATTCTTCTATTTCCCTGGTTGCTCAGACATGTGTAATAGGCTTGGCAAAGTGTCAAGGAAAACAGGGGCCAAGCTGCGATATGTTTAGAAGAATCAAAAGGCTGCTTTGAAGAGAGGCAGATTTCAGCACAGCTCAGAGGAGAGGAGTCTGAAGTTCATCTGCAGTTTACTCCTTACTAAGAGGATAGAGGAGGCAAAACACATACAATACAAAGACACTTTTCAGCTTTGAAAGGGAAACAGTGCAGTCTTGCTAGGTACACTTTGTTTCTTTTGATTTCACGTAGAGTGCTTTAAGCCAAAAGTACATGGCAAAATTAAAAGCGTGAGCAGGATGACTAGCTTTAAAAGCTGTAAAATGTGAACTCAGGCAGGTCATGGTGAAACACAGAACATACAATAGCACCCAAATTAGAAGTCAGAAAACACATCGTGAGTCCAGTTCTCTTGCAGAAGGTACTTATTGGAAATTAAATTGGCAAAAGTTCCCAGTTCTTTCATAATGCTTGCATACTTCAAGCATAGGAGCTGATAGGTCCATAAAGTTAAAATATTTCACATTCTTTTTGAGAGAAACCCCAGGCTGAGAACTTTGCTGTCGAGAGAATCTGGGTCACAGGGCTTCATCACTGATGGATTTTCAGCTTCAGGAGTAGAGGGATCATGTTTTAGTGGTCTGTCATAGAGAATCTTTCCTCTATTTCCAAATTAATCCACAGTGGAATATCACTGCCTTTGTGCATGCTTCTCATGACAGGGTGCTTTGAATGTCAAAAGGCACAGAAATGACCCAGTGTCAGGAAAAACCAATCTTACACAATTGGAATCTTAAGGAGGTGAACAACTGTTTTACCTGAGAATGCAAAGATCTAGAAGTAGCCTTCTACTTCAGAAATCCCTGAATACCTTGTTGCACGAAACTGAAGTGATATACTGTGGGAAGGATAATGGTTTATCCAGTTACTCCACTCTCCTTCATGTGCCATGGGATGACAGTGAGTCACTGTACGTTAGTCAAGGATATGTTCTTAGGATCATTGCGTAAGGGTGTTCATGCATATAAAGAACTTCTCATGATGGCACTAAATAGTAAGTACTATCTGAAATAACCTTTGGAGGTTGAAAGTAAGCTTGCCATCTTCTAGCAATGAGATCAGCTAAACATTAAAGGAGCTTACCAGGCAAAGAAGTTGGATTGTCTTTGCTTGGGCTCTTTTGAGTTAGATTTGATAGATTTCAGAAAGATGTTCTATTTGTTTGGCATTTTTTTCTAATCCAACCTGAGGGGAGAAAAAACATTTCTAGGTATTTCAGAGGTCAGAATAATTGGTCAAGGGACCAGTTCTTCAGTGCTTAGAGAATGGGACCTTAAGGTCTATGACAGCTCATTTAGAGTGGTTTTTAAAAGCCAGCTTAGAATCGTTATTACGGGCATAGTCAGGAACTGGTACAGTACAGTCCACATGGTGAAACAGTGACTTCTAGCTGGCTCTGGACAGAAGATACAGATTGGGACACCAGGTCCACACAGACCACATCTGTAATGTTCTTCTTTGTCAAGGCTCTATAACTCCACATCCTGGACCTCTTTCTGTCCTGCTGTTTTCTCGTGTCTTCTACCAGTTCATTTATATCTTCTTCTTCTGACCCCATACACCTGAGACACTTTACACGAAACTAATTTGTTTAGTTCAAGTCTTCTATGGTATTTTAAGAAGACAGTTCCTGACCACTGTTCTGTCAGAGGGAGGGAAAGAATTGCCATTGGAGTATGAAGAAAACTGTTGTCTTGGTATAAGAAAAATTGTAGGAGTTTGCAAATGAGATGTTGAAAATTTACAAAGAGGAGAAAGGAGGAGGAAAACATAGATACTGTCTTTCCATTCATACTCTCCTTCCCTTTGTCTCCTCCCTCCTCTTCCCCCTTTCTCCCTTTTGGGTTATTTGGTGTATAAACATCTTTTATTATGAACTTTGCTGAGAATGTTACAAACAACCTTTCAACAGAAAAGACTACAAAACTCACAGGAAACTGTAGGGATATATTTGGGCTTACCTTTACATTTGAAGCTGTGACCTGTGTTGTTGTAACATGTCATTTGTGAGTACCTTTATTTAATGAGCAGGCAATTCATGTTTGGGAGTGACCTCAGAGGTGAAGCCCCATACAGAAGGTGTTATGCCAGTATGTTCTCAGTGTGTGAGAAGGGTATTAGCAACTGCAGCGAGGTTTCCTCAGACAAGAGGAAAGGTCACTTGTTCCTTAGCGCCACCACAAGAAACTGCTGTTACGTGGGAATCTGACGAGTCTGCTAAAATATGAATCAAAGTCTAAGAAAAGCCACATGAACATCCTTGAGCAGTTTTCTGCTGTAGTCCCTTCACAAAATTCCAGCAGCTGCAAAGAAGCTTAATTGAACCACATCCCTAAAGAAGAAAAGAGATACCAGCACTGCAGGGCCTGCTGTGACCCAGCTACTCCTAACCATAAGCTGAGATTTTGTGAATTAGCATATATACTGAAAAGTTGCTGAAATTAACTTTCACTCCATTGTGCCTTCCCTGTGTCAGCTCAGTTTGAGGTGAACAGGAAAACCAACCTCTTAAACAGAAGAAAACTAAATGGCAAAATCTAGGACCTATTGTTCTACAGAAGGCACCTTACCTACCTTACACATCTCATTTCTTAAAGTACATCCAGCCTCTCATTTGCATCCACTGCGAAGTATTCCTGGGGTAAAACCAAGCAGTTCTAGGTTTGATGTCACTAAGGGCCAGCTCTGGCTGCAGCCATACTGTGGTCCTAGCCACACTACAGAGCACCTGCATGTAACCCATCTGCCTGTGCTGGTTTGTGACTGCACCACAGAGGACTCACACTGCACATTTGTCACTCCTGTGACAAGGCACTACCCACTCATACCAAACATACTTTTGGTCCTTCTGACAATGCTCTATTTGCTCCTTGGACCAGGTAAAATTTCCTGTGTTGCTTCTTGTTTGACCTGGGCAAAAGCAGATGTTACCTGCTCAATACATCATATCAGGTGTCTGGATAATTTGTCTGCAGAACAAGACTGCTATCAGAAAATGGGGACCAGATCACTGAAATTAGGTGGCACACAGCCTCATTCTCCACTTCTACCTGTCCAGTTTATTCGGCACAAGTAACCTGCAAGAAAATATACTTTTACAAATGTTCCTGAATTTCATCTGTCTTTTTAATAAGCTGGACTGCAACTCCATCTCCAGACATTCATCCAGGTTTGTGAGCACGGAATATCCTGGCTCAGAGCAGATAATTCTGTGATAAGAGGTGAGGCAGAAAAATACAAGGTGAATCTGAAGGAGGAGGAATCATTTAGGGAGGAGCAAACTATACTCCCCTTTGTGCATTTCTCAGATCCAAATTCCACATGTGCATAATTTGAGTCAATAGAAGGAGGCAGACAGAGAAAGGAAGATAATAAATAATATTCAGTAATAAACAGCAATGACTGCACATCTTAAATATCCTTCCTCATGCACACAGTCACAGAATGGATTTATTCAAAACCAATTCAAGACCTAGCACAAACTCTTATTTATCACTGAGGGCTTTCCTCCCTCCCCCAGGCTGTAATAAAGTCTGCTTGGTGGGGAACTGCTGTTTACATTCTACATGTGCTAGGCATCATCCTCTAAATCCATGCTTACACAAAAGAATCTTGACAATCTGAAACCCTGAACTTGGTGTTTATCCTAAACACACACATGCAACTATTTACACTGGATAAATCCTTTAGAAAATAGCCACAGGTAATGTCGAGCTTTAGAATGGATGGGTAAGGGAGAAGCTATAGAGTCTAAATGCTGTTTTCTCCTCTAGTTTCTGGGTGCTATAAAAATGTTTGGTGTGTACTTTTAAGGAAATGTGCAATACTGTTCTGTAGTATACCTCGAGCCAGAAGAGCTAGAGGGCCATTAGAGCTGGTAACAGAGTGCTGTCTTGGTTGTAGACTTCTCTCCAGCTGAATTACCTAGTACTCTTTGATAGAATCACCACTTCAGATACAATGTACAGTTTTCATCTAGAGGTTTTCTGATTTTTTTTTTATTGGTTTTGGGGTTTTCTTATCTTTGATATCCTTCCTTCTCTCTCCCTAATGGAAAAAGACACATTTGTCTAAAATTAGTATATTGTCTCTGTATTTCTTTTCTTTCTCCCTGCTTAAAATCTTCATTGCCAAATTAGGACTAGCATAATCTAATTAAGAGAGACATAAGAGAGAGAGAAAGCTCAGAGAAAGTCTAGATAGAAGTAACAGGAGGAGAATTGTGATTTTTTTTTTTTTTTAATTCCTGCTCAGGCATAATCTTAAAGACATGAAGCAACACACATGCCTACTCAAAAAGTTGTTAGCAAACTAATCGTGCATTACAAGACAGCAGAGCCACACTGTGCTCATTATACACTGTTTAAAGATGGGTTTAGTGCAGTCAGAAGGCAAATCAAACATGGCTAGACATAAGGTTGTATGAGGAAGATTGCCTCTTTCCTTTTAAGAGGCATAGGAGAAGTCATTTGCTTTAGCATCAGTCTGTCTTTATGAAAGACTGGAATACAGAGGCTGAATTGCCTATCTGCTCAACTCAAGGGGGCCTTTGAATAAGAGACTCCTTTCCTCAGTTCTCGAGAAAGGGAAGGACTTTCTCAAGCAATCCATTCTTCTGCCTAGATAAAGTGGCAGGCAACAGAAAGGCAGATGGCCATGCTGGTAATGGATATTTGCCACAAAAAAAACAACTTGAAGGTGAACAGAAGTAGCAGATAGCTTGAAGAGTATATTCAGGGAGAGCTTCCATCATTAAACACAGACTCAGTTTGTATGGAAGTGAAGAACTGGATTGGCTGTGCATATGGTTACATCACATATATGAATAGTTATGCTAAGAGACTGAAAGATGAGTATTTTATCTCAGAAGATACTTGTATTCTAATACAGATAGCCTACATATATGGAAGACTCAAACAGATTTGTCCATTAACAGCAGACCACGTCTGACAGCTATTCTGCTCATTTCGACAGGACAAAATTATTTTTGTAGATTTGCGTGACCTTGTACAAAAACTACTTCAGTCATAAGAGGTTTTAGAACATCTTTGGAGAAAAAAAAAAGTTTAATTTATCATAGCTGTTTTTCAAGCATTTGATAAATGCCAGTCTTCACCATTCTAGGTAGCATTGTGCTCCTGCATGAGGATGTTCATACTCAAAGAGTTGAGCTTTAATCTAATAAACTCAGCCATGGAGGAAGTAGAAATTTCACCATAAAATGTGACTCCCTTATATATCTTTCTATACATTCTTTCCTATATGTGCACTGCTTTTGTAGTATACACAGTGAAGGCTATGAAGATTCCAATGAATGTTACTGTAAACAGCATGAGAAGGTGTGATTTGTTCCTGTAAATGCTGGTTTTAGACATTCTAGTGCATGAAAAACTATTTTTAAAATTTATATAAAGGTTAGATTGTTCTCTATCTAGCTATTTATAGCCTCACAATATTGGAACATATAGGATGCCTTTTACATAAGGTGCTCTGTGCAAACATCTGTGCTTACAAAGGCATTTGTATTTCCCCTTCCTTATACCCCATGGACAAAGCACGTGCAAGAACTAGACACCTTACATGTGGTTTTTCTGTCTATATATGCACTGCTAGTCAGTCCAGGACCATGACTAGTCTAGACAGACCTTGTAAGAAACAGTGAGGTGGGAGATGGGAGATGGACTGGAGATAACATTGCTGGGGAGGGTGTGAGCAGGACTCTGTGCATCATGCCTCTGTGTTCCTGCAGAGCCTTTTCGTGGTG
Organism: Myiozetetes cayanensis; assembly: GCF_022539395.1. Classification (NCBI taxonomy): domain Eukaryota; kingdom Metazoa; phylum Chordata; class Aves; order Passeriformes; family Tyrannidae; genus Myiozetetes; species Myiozetetes cayanensis. The sequence continues at coordinate 52,811,400 of NW_026087521.1, read as the reverse complement.
CTTCAGCTCATCGCCCATGTGTGGAATTCCTCTCCCCTGGTCTTAACAATATGAGACTGGCCATTTAAAGCTATATCCTGCAGGTCACTGTCTGGTTTCTTGTGCCTTCTCCAGAGAGGCCCCAACTGCCTAAGTATGAAAGCCTGCAAGGCAGACTGCCCTGAACCAATGCACGCTCAGCTTCCCATTTTACCTGGTGCTCCCTAGAGCTGGGAAGTGCTTATGGCTTGGCAGATTGTTATGCAAGTGTAAGTAGTTTGTACACAAAGACCAGACTTGCACCCACTGTGTCCTGCTCCACTGAACAGCATTCCCCAGCCTCTGTCATTGTCACCATGCCTTGAATAGAGTGTCATTAAGGTGCTTAAATTACGTATATATTTCCTTGGATAACAAGGAGAAACACTGCAGCACTTTGTGTATTATTTATTCCCTGAGGGCAGGAGGCAAAATTATTTTGTGGCAGCCTCCAGAGGGAGAGCACAGCACTTTATAAGGAACCTGACAAGGGCATTGCTGCCCCACCTGATTCCCAGCCCTCAGCACAAACATGAGCATGGACCAAGCACCAGTCCATTACAATGCTGTTCCACTACACAGCCTCTCATGATTGACGGTGGATATCTTACTTGTCAGTACAGATATTTAGAGAGCTCAAATGATTGATGTCCATGGCCTAAAAAGATTCAGTACATTTGTTTTGTCCATTACATTATTATCGTTCAGAAGTTCCCATCAGATTAACAATTGCAGTCAGAAAACAGGATATGTCCCATTTTCTTCTCTTTCCCCCAAATGAGTTTTTAGCATAACAGTCTAAGTTGCATTAAAAAAAAAAAAAAAGACTCAGGTTGCTGTTCAGTCTCTTCCATGCTGTCAGAGATCTATAAAGCCTTCTTTATACACAAATGTGCAGTGTTAGTAAATATGGAAGGAGCTTGTCATCATGGCTATCAGCAGTCCTAGAAGTCCAAATCAGCATCAGAGCTCAACAGTATGCCAAAACATGGTAAGACTATTTTCCCTCACAGGACTTGGCCCATCATCACCATTATTCTTGCAACAGAAACCTCATCTGTGTCATTTGCACCAGCCTCCTGAAGTGTGTCTCGGGTGCATGGCTGCTGGTCCACCTATAGATTTATTTTTCAGTGATGATCTCTGGGACTTCCAAGGCCTAAATAAAACTGTACTGGCAGCTCACTCACTCTGAACATGCACATCTCCAGTTCTCTACAGCAGGCTCAAGCCCAGAAGGCAGTGCTTCCAATCTCAGGTATCTTCATTCCAGTCCCAAGGTACAGTAAGTAAAGCCCAGTTTCTTTTTCCATCCTTCATTCTTTTCTCTTTGCAGAGGGTGCTGCCCAAACCTCTCCAGCTAAAGTTCTTCACCCTTGTAGAAGCAAGTATACCTGCTCACCTGAGGCAGTCATCCTGAATCAGTTCAGGCCTGGAAGGGTAGCTTGTAGTGTGTCCTAGAGATAGTAACCACCATATTTTGAGTATGCTGCATGCAGAATAATTTGAGCCACTTTTTTGATCTGCAAGAGACAGAAGAAGGGCTTGAGTTATTTTATCTAACATGATGTGTCTGCTCCAGCAATTTGATGGTGAACCACTGTTCAACAGCATGAGTTTCAATTGTTTGCAATGAAACACAGTCTTTTCATGTCACTGATTCCTGGTTTTTTTCAATATTAACATGGTGATGGAAAAATCTGTCAAAATAGTAGCCTGTTGAAAAGGCTGAAAATCAGTTGATCTGTATTTGAATTTCAGATAACAAAAGTCCACTTGGTGCTGTGGGTTGTCATGTGGTAATATCTGATTTATAAAAATCCAGGCATTACAATTTTGAGACATCTATCAAACAGTTCAGAGTCATTAGATACTGCAGATACTCTTAGTGAGAGACAGTTTAAATAGTACCAGAAGCTTAACATAATATGGGATTTTTGGCATAAACATTTCTTAAAAATGTTGGGCATATCCACTAAGGGAAGCATCTTTCCTGAGTGGTCGTGAGGGTGGGAGGTACCTCTGTAGTCATAAGAGATGGTCACTCCATCCTAGACAGGTACACATAAGTGAAAAAACATGATCCTGTTCTTCTTGGAAAGGGGGCAGGTGTGAAGGGTTTGTTTTGGGGCAAAAGGGACCTAGACATCAGGCAGCTACAGCAAGTGTAGTAGCTCACACTGCCAACACTCATGGCAGGTGTTCTGCAAATGTCTCAGGGGAGACTCCCAGGCTCCCGTGAGCACAAATGGTACCATGAAGATCCATTATGAGCAACTTGGCCTAGTGGAAAGTGTCCCTGCCCATGGCAGGGGAGTTCTAAGCAGATGAGCTTTAAGATGCCTTCCAATTCAAACCATTATGTGACTCTATGAATAGCTCAGTCACACAGCATGGTCTCCTGAATAACCAGTCCCTCCTAGAAAACTAATGACAAGAACCAAACCAAACCAAACCAAACCAAATCCAGAAACAAAACAAAACAAAAAACCAAACAAAAACCCAAAAGCAAACAAACAAAAAAGAAAAGCAGATGCCTAACAAACAGAACAAGATGTGTGTGTTCTGTGCTAGACACCTGAGTGGAATGAGAGTACATACAGATGGGAAAAAATGTGTTTGCAGAGGACATGGGGAAACAGCAACAACTGTAAGAGGACACAGCCAAAATGCATGTGCATATTACTCTTCCTACAGTCTTTTCAAAAGCTTCTTTCTTCACTGGGAAGGGGGAGACTGTGCAGAAAATGAAATTTTCCCCCTGAAAGTTGGGGGGAGAATGAGGCTGCCACTGACTTCCATCCTCAGCTATGGAGTGTAATTGTGCCCGGGGCCAGGCAGCTGCTGCCTCCTGCCTCTAAATGGAAAGGAAGCAGTACTTGTATTTTTAAGGAGGATTTTGTCTGAAGCAAAATAGACTAGTTGTAAAACATACAGAAAGAGGTAAATAAGAAAGCTCTCAATTCCCTTCTTTATGTTGGAAGGAGAAGGAAAACCTCAGAGAGACAGACAGACAGACAGCTGCAGCTCAATCTTACTTTGAAAAGACTTACTAGGACAGGAGAAATTGGGATCAGCTAAAAACAGGAAGGTTAAAAAAATTTAAAGTGAGCAGACTAGGCACTAATTACCTGTTGGGGAAGGGGAGGACCCACGTCCCATTTCTTCTCAGTTTCAGTCATCCATGGGGCCTGTCTGTCTCTTTCTTCTACTCTGAGGTTTGACTGAGTAGTGTCAGCAGGATACCACGCTTGCCCATACTGACCAGGTTAGCAGTCATCATGATCAAGTATCCATCCCTAAAAGTGCCATATGGCTCAGTAGTGTTCTGTTTAAATTTCTCTTACAAAATGTGTCAATTTCTGTGCTGTGTCACCTTGTGCTGTGTGCCCATGCTACAGAGGCTTTGAAGTACTCTGGGAATGAGATATCTGTGCCTTATCTAATGTTTTCTTCACTCTGTGGCTCATCTATCATTCCTGGTTCATCTGCCTCTCACCCAGGACAGACTGTGCTCTTTCCTGCTCTCTTAAATTCTTCACCAACACAGACAGTGAAGTGTGACCCTGAGGTCATGAAAAACAGCTTTATAACACTGACCCTAAACCAGGAGTGTCCTGAGCTACCACAAGCTGTGACAAAATGCCATGAAGATCTTCATGATATGGTGCTGTAAGCAGATAATCAAATTGCAGCTTAAACTTACATCACCTCCCAGTGTGATTGAAGCTGACAAGACCATGACCAAGGAAATGGCCCTTGTATTATTGACAGCATGAAAATAGCCAAAAAGAGTACATATTCACAAGACTTAGGACTTTCCTGTATCCAACATAACCCATTGTTTTTGTGGGTAGATTCTGCTCCCACAGAGGGGCAGGGGATGTATTGACCCAATACCTGGTGCCACCTTTTGCTGTGGACTGCCAGTGGTGGGAAGTCCAGGCATGGGAACACAAGGATCCAAGTGGTCCTTGGTAAGCCTAAGGAAGGTTGGCCAGGTACTGGCATGTCTGTCTTGCACACAGCAGTGGAAATCGTGGAGAGGTTTCATTTAATGCACTGTAGCTGTTGGAGTACTTAGGAGCACTGGAGCATTTAGGAGCACTACCTCAGTTTCTCTCTTAGCAGCAGGGAAGGCTGTAAGCAGGTGAAAGACCCTTCATTTAAGAGAGTGTGCAGGGAAATAGTATCTGCTATGGCTTGGTAAAAAGTAAACCAATAATCATTTAATGTCTGATGGTATAAAAGTTCAACTGCACAACCTTTTATTCTCTTATTTATCAGCACTGTTGATAAATAACTTTTTATTAATCCCATTTAATAAGCTAAACACAATGCAAAGTCCTTAGTAAATGGTTTTATATAAAATATTAATGCCTTCTAGCAAAGTGGGCTGCCCTGAAAATTAGAAAAATTGGTTTATTGGCACATAAACTATGCACTAACAGATGCCATTTATTTTCAAATCCAAGAAAAACAAGCCATTTCAAAACAGGGCCAAATTCACCTTTTCAGGCAGCTGCAGACAAGAGGATTTCTCATGTTTCCCTCTTTTACATGTTATTCATACAGTTGTCCTAAGCAGGAAAGCTGGAAGTCTGATCACATCCAAACCCTCTAAGAAGTTGGAGACTTTAGACCCACAGAAAAATGGTTCCTTCTCCATGCTACAAGGTTTGAGCTTCTCCCTGCCAAAGTGGTATGTGTAGTGAGTTGAGAAGAGGTTGACCAAAATCAGCTAAAGCTGCTCTAAGGCAGTTCAAGTCAAGGGTGCTAATCAGGTGTGTGAGAAACAGTCAACCTCATTGAGATTAACATCAACTTCTCCATCCTCCTCTCTATCAAACAATTGTTTGTGGCCCATCACCATCCAAGGTCCCCCACCACTCTGTCTTGTCCTCAATATATTACAATGGTTTTTTTATGGGAGTAGAAAAGATGATTGTTCTTGCAAGGTCTTGCACATCCCACAACAATGCTGTAAACCAGTTTGGTACTGTAAGAAATAGTGAGACAGATTTGGGATACTTAAATTATTATGAAAATTACTTGTTCTAAATACTAATATTGCTCCAAGTCCCTCTGTCTGGGAAAAAAAAAATATATGGAAGTCCTTCTGATAATATTTGAATACAAGATTATTTCTTGCTGGGAATTCTGCACTGAAAAATAAATAAATATGGACACCTACATAGCTTGTTTCCTTTGAACTTTGATATCAGATATTTTCTAAAGGGGGGGGGCATCTCATTTCTGTACTGGCAAAAGTATCTCTCCCTCCTTTCCTCTTTCATTTCTGTGGCCTTTTGGTTGACCTCTGTTTTTCAGGCACAGAGGCTACAAACAGCAAAAGTTTGAAACAAATTTTAAGACACTGCTATGCCCTGCAGCTTCTCTGTAGCTCCTCTCTCTACGGGCTCCTGGTGGGGCTGCTGGATCAATGCCCTCACTGCCAGGGTTTTGGCTTCCTTTTGTGTTCTGGGCTGTGACAGCTCTAAAGGGAATGTGTGGAGACTGCCCCTACAGAGGCTAGGGATACACATAAAGTGGCTTCAAAGTTTTAGGTCTCTTCCCAGCATGTGTTTCATCTTGATGGATTTGTCATCTCTCCTGTCAGATCAATATCCACTTTCCTTTCCATTTCCTGGGTACTGCCAACGTGTCAGCCTCACCTCTGGGCCTGGGAAGACCATGGAACACATCCTCCTGGAAGCTACACTAAGGCACATGGACAACAGGGAGGTGATTTGGGACAGCCAGCAAGGCTTTACCAAGGGCAAGTCCTGCCTCACCAAACATAATGGTTTTCTATGATGGAGCAACTACATCAGTGGGCAAGAGAAGGGCTACAGATGTCATCTACCTGCACTGCTGTAAGGCACTGGAATATGGTGCCCCACAACATCCTTCTCTCTAAATTGGAGAGATATGGATTTGATGGATGGACTCTTCAGTGAATAAGGAATTGGCTGGATGGTCACATGCAGAGGGAATTAATTGGTCAATGTCTTAATATCCAGATGGAGATGTGTGACAAGTGGCATCCCTCAGAGGTCTGTACTGGGACCAGTACTGTTTAATATCTTCATCAGTGACAAAGACAGTGGGACCAAGTGGACTCTCAATAAGTTTGCAGATGACAGAAAGCTGAGTGGTGAGGTTGACACACCTGAGGGATGGGATACCATGCAGAGGGACCTGAGTAAGCTTGAGAAGTGGGTCTATGGGAAACTCATGAGGTTTAACAGAGATAAGTTCAAGATTCTTCACCTGGGTTGTGGCAGTTCCCTGTATGCATACAGGTTGGGTGGTGAAAAGTTTGAGAAGAGTCAAGTGGAGAAGGACTTGGTGTACTGGTGGGTGAAAAACTGGGCATGAGCTGTCAATGTGTGCTCACAGCTGAGAAAGCCAACCATATCCTGGGCTGAATCAAAAGAAGCATGAGCAGCAGGTGAAGAGAGGTGATTCTGCCCCTCTGCTCTGGTGAGATCCCACCTGGAGTGCTGCATCCAGCTCTGGGGTCCTCAGCACAGGAGAGACACAAACCTGTTGGAGTGAGTCCAGAGGAGGGCCATGAAGATGATTAGAGGGATGGAACACCTGTCCTATGATAATAGGCTGAGACTGGCATTGTTCAGCATGGAAAAGAAAAGGAACCCTTACTGCCAGGCTTCCAGTACTTTAAGGGCCTTGCAAGAAAGACAGGGATGAACCTTTTAGCAGGCCTGTTGTGACAGGACAAGGCAAAGGCTGATGTTTTTAAAAGGAAATGAGGGTAGATTTAGACTAGATATAAGGAAAAAGAATTTAAAAATGAAGGTGGCAACACACTGGAACAAGTTGCCCAGAGAGATGGTGGATGCTCCATCCTTGAAAACATTCAAAGTCAGGCTGGATAGGGCTCTGAGCAACCTGATCTCGTTGAAGATGTCCCTGTTCATTGCAGAGAGGTTGGACTAGGTCACCTTTAGAGGTCCCTTCCAACCCAAACCTATTCTATTTAAACACACTCAGGATTCCTCCAGTAGTGAAAATATTCCTTCCCTCCAGTACAAACATGAGCAACACTGAAGACACTGCAGCACACATCAGTGTCTGCAGAACTATCCACAGAAGGTTCAGACCACCCATAGAGCAGTGGGCAAGCTTATATTGCTGCCCTAAAGGAGACTTCATAGGGGTCCTCACTGTCTGTGTCAATGGATGACCACTGCACATTTGACACAGGCAAGTTCACAGGTCAGAAGTGCAACAGCTGCCACGCTGGGAGATCTGCATTTAATTACTTGCTTCAGCCAAATTAGTCATAGTACACCCATCTCATGCACTGTCTGGCAGAAGCACTCTGGTCACCAGAGTTTTCTCCTGCAGTATTCCCCTCTTCTTCCATATTACAGATGTGTACCATGACTTCATAGTTCATCCACCCAGCAAAATGGAGACAACTTCAGGTCCCAGGGAGTACTTTGACTACCATAATCTGCTATATCTTTAGCAACACCTTGACTCCTTCTAATGACTGATTCGATAAAAGGAAATTCTTCTTGTCTTCAGCCATCCTGAACACACTCTAGTCTCTCTGCAGGTGCATTGGCTTTTCAAATCACCATAATGACTTTTACAGAGGAAGCTCCCACAGGTACCCATTCATTTCTTTATTTGCCTTCTGTGACCTTTTTCCCAGTCTATCTCCTGGAATTCCTCTTCCGTCCTCTTTCCATTCTTCTCACCAAATGACATCGGTCATCTCTCTGTTCCTAATTATGCTCAAACCATGGCTATTGCAAAAGCTTTTTCCCCTTGTATCTCCCACCATCTGGAGTAGTCCCTTTTTCCTACTGTTCTTTCTGCCTCACTGCTTCTCCATCTATTTGAAAGTCTCATCTGAAAACATCTCTGTTCCCATGCCTACGCCTCTTAATTTCTCTCTCCCTCTGCTATTATGTATTATTTAACTTTGATAAGTATCTTGGGATACCGTTCTATGAAACAATTTCTACTAAATAAAGCTGTACTCCACTGTCAGCAGCGCTTACCTAAACTGTTTGCTTTCCCACTTGGTCTTCAGTAAACAGTAGACCCCCACATGCTGATAGCAAACAGCATTATGCTGATGACCACCCACTAACTGGAAAGAGAAGGGCTGCAGAGCTGTCTGGCACATTTGTGAGTAACACAGAAGCTGCTGTGAGCCAGAGCCCTTGAGGTGGAGCACACCTCAGCAGGAGGAGTAGGAGCAATCGCTGGGAAACCTCGGGGAAGGCAAGGGAGCAATGCAAATGTTGTGAGATTGCAGAGCTTATTAATTATCAAGACTCACTGATTAGCTCTGCTTTTCTCAGATCTCATGTACACGTGTAAATACCCAAGGCAGACACCTGGCACAAGGTGCAGATCTAAGACAAAAATGGCTGTAACAAAACTATCCAAGCATTGCTGCAAATCGGCTCAGGGGAAGGCAGCTGAGGGTAAAAAGCAGAGCTATAACCTGCTCAGCTCAAAACTTTTGAGCCAGGAGAGGTGCACAAAGGGCAGCTTGATGCAGTTATGTGGAGAGTGAGGGTTATTCTTACGTTGTGTTGATTCTCCTTATCTGCTTTCCTTTAGCTGTGAACTATTAAAGAAAAAAAAAAAAGAGACAGAAGGAGAATAATAATAATTTATTAGAATAATAATAATAAAAAAAACCCAACAGCATGTTTTGGGGTCTTCTGACACCCTGTGAAACAGATGCCGTTTATCACTGGTAAGTTTGTAATGGCTTTCTCATACCAGTCCTGGATCTAAAAGCAATCTCTCCTGCATCTCTTATATTCTGCACCCCCTGTCTGAAACCAGGGTGGACAGAACAATTATACATGTTCTTCATCAACATAACAGAAATTCTCAGTCCTAAACTTGTCTCAACCTCCAGAGCATTGACCACTTTCCCAGGCCACCCTTTGTAGAAGGTAAAAGTGTTGTGTCAGGACACGTGTCAAGGACACTGGGAGAAAGATGAACTGGGTTGCCTTTGGTTAAACTTATGTCCTCTCTGGAAACTTCTGATGAAGGGTAACACACACCAAAACGGGGGAGGTAGTGGTGCTGTGTGACTTACTGATTAAGTAAAAAATAGCCTACCCACGGGATCTGCAGGGCAAGAAACATTCTGATAAACTGATTATAAATTAATTCTGAATAATAACCACTCTTTTGAGAAAATAATAAACTTGTTTCTGAAAAAATTAAGAGTAAAAGAGGCTAAATTTATTGAATAAATAACTTGCTATGAATTATTCACTCAGCTTTAGCGCTTACAGCTATTACATTAAAATATTCCCCTATTTAACATATAATGCAAACTAATAACAATTAAAGTCAGCAGTGGAGGAATGTTCTCAGCAAGCCACACTGAGGATTGCTATGCAGCTTAGCCACAGTGGAATGACCATTTATTAATTTGCAAACATGTGCAGCCTAATTGGCTACTTACAGCCATCAGCCAGTCAAAGTGCTGGGATTCACATAAAGATAGTACAGTTACTTTTCACTGTTGAGAAAATTCTATTTCTTCTGGCCCTGCAGACTGACCATGCCAGCCAGACCACTGCCTGCCTGTAGTTCTCCCAGCCAGATACACAGAGGGAACCCTCAATTCCATCAGTCTCATCACACTTTCTTGTCTCTAAGCAGGGCAGATGAGCAATCTGCTGACCTGAGCGCCACACTCCTTGAGTCCTGCTCTACCAGATGAAAAATATTGTTGTGTAGAGAGAAGGCAAAAACACTACCTAAATAAAACTAGCTTGACTAGCTTATTTATTTCTTGTGCCGGTTTTTGGAAACAGAGTGAGAGTGAGCAGAGCTGTGCTAGAGCAGCCAGGTGAGCATATCTTTGTAAACATACTGAGGTGTTCCTTGCTTAGCTTGGTTTCATTGTATCCAGAGCTAACAAATGCCAAGGTTGAAGGAATTTATTTCCTATAAAAAGTTCAGCCTTCAGGTTCCAAGTTTATTTAGCTCAAGATGTGGTAATGACGAGCTCATAAACAGGAACTATACCCTCTGGTACTTAATAGAAATTTATTGGGTAGCATTGACCATAATGATAACTAAAACAGATATACAGCCCCATTACATGGGGTTTAGTCTTCAACAGCCACGACTCTATCTAGCAGCTTTAGTGTAAGTTTTATCCCCCCTCTTCAGTACTTTACAGCCTTTTGTTCTTTCCTTCCTCTTCTCCAGATCCTGGTGCTTTCTGTGGTGATGTTACAACAGCACTTTAGCTATCTGAAAATACAGCACTAATAAAAGTGCCATGAATAAAGGGAACATAAGCTCTCACATCATCATTCTGGTTTCTTGCCTTGATCTCTCTAACCACTTCACATTCCCCTTACTGGGTACTCTTTTGCTTAGCAACCATCCTTCTCTTCAGAAGCAAATGAAAAATACTTTTCTTGTTGATAGACACACAAAAAAATATAGCTATAATAGTCAATTTGAACCATCTAATCTTGAGAAGAGCAACAAAGCAGTGACAAGGGAACAAAGATCAGTTCCTTATTAGTACAGCTCTGCGTGAAACAGAGTAGTTAGGTGCCGAAATACTTCTGAGGATCACAACCTTAGTTTCTCTCCATTCATTTTTAAAACACAAATTATTTTCCCACATCTATAAGTGGATTGTGAGGATAAATACATGGAGATCATGAGATATTTGGATACCACAGTTAAGAGGATAAAATGTGTGTTTTCTTATCCTGTTTTGTTTTTTTGAGTTGTTGGGTTTTTTCCAGTGCCTAATATTATTTCTTCAGCCAAGATATGTAAAAGGAAAATAGATTTTTTTTCTATGAAAGCTTCATCCTAATTCTTTGCTGTTGTTTCATAACCCGAAATGTATTTTTGGATCCCTTATTGTGTTCTCACTGTTGTACCTGGATGTTTTCCTAAGTCATATGGGTAACCACTTCTGTCTTTAACTTCATCAGTTCTCATTAACATCCTGTGGCAATGAGATCTGTCAATCAGTTTGTTGTTTTACAGGAAAAAGGCTTGGAGTTTAACAATCTTAAATGTTTTGCCTTCCATATTTGCAAATTATCCTTTTGTCTTTGTACACAGACCTATCTTTGTATCTTCTTTAATTGGCATGTTGATATTTTGTTTAATTTAGTACAATCTACCTTGAGAAGACAACCTTTCCTTTGTTTAACTTACATTTGCTTAGCTAATTTTATTTACAAATATGATGTTACTGCAAATTTTGAGCAAAGCTCTATTTTTATTCTGTTTACTCTGAGGAATTCCGGTCTTCCACTTGCACATAAATACCATTAGTTTCTGAGACAAGAAGTATCTCAGGTCTGAATACATCGTTTTAGACAGAGCTTCTAGAACTAAACCTTATCCAGAGGGGATACACCATTTGTGAAAAGAGCTGTAATAGCTCCAGTAATATTTTCTAGCCCATATTTCACCCTTTCATGTTTAGCTCGGCTTCTATAAATCACTGCTTCGTGGGGAACAGAATTCTTCACTGAATCATCCACATTGACACTCAACCGCTCTCAGGTGGTTCTTTTTTATTTATCCAGCAGCCTCTTCTGACCATCTGTGGGTTATCTGACTCTGATGTTGAGTGAACGTATCCTTTCCATCTCTGCAGTCTCCATTTGCAACAGGAGAGGATGAGCAGGAGATCCTTGCTCAGCACGCACACGTACCCTTTTCTCCCTCTGCAGGATTATGGCAAGAGGCAGCCACTGCTGTAGTTTGTCAGCTGTAGCTCTTTTGGAGCAAGAAAATCAGTTAATTACGTTGTTTGTACTAAGACCACCAAAGGAAAAAAAAAACAAAACACCCAACAACACAAACCTGAACGCCTGCTCAAAAGAAGCATTGAGTCAAAAAGTAGAGTTCATTAAAGCAAAGTAATATCCTAAATAAAGCTAATGTACTCTCTCCTGTTCCAATGAGCTTCATGAATAATGGATAAACAAAGCTTCATCTGCTTTAATTAATCTGGTTTCAAAATTAATTTGACCCAACACAAAATTAGCAGTCAATTTGGAGCTTTGGTTGATCAGCAGGTTCAGGCTACAGGAAGAGAGTGGGTTAGCAGCAAGTGCTGCAAACAGCAAAGGGCAATATTTTATTCCCTGAAGTAAAATGCTTGGTTAATTAATATACAGCTAAGGTGGGGAATGCATTTCCCTTGCCAAAAGCTAACTTTACTCTGATGTTTTATTTGTAAATTTGGACTCTTTGGCTCAGATCTTCTTGCCTGTTCCAGAAAATTCCTAAATTTCCTTTAATGAATATTTATCCTCTTTGGGAGAGTCTTGCATTGATGCAGAACTGATGCTGTTGCCTTTTTTTAACATGGTCCCTTCTTCTAAAGCACAGAGTTGGCTCAAGGAGACAAAACTCTGCCCTACTGCTGTGTGACAATTGTTTGGTGTGGCTTGTCCCTCCAGGTGGGGAACCTGCTGACACACCAAAGCAACTGCCAGACTACTCTGATTTAAAATGTTTGTGAAACTTTCCTTCTCTTTCATCAGAGAATGTGACTTGGATCAGATTCAGAACTCTACTCAGTCTCCATATTACTCAGCAAAATTCTTATGGCTGTCCTTCCCAGCAGCTGAGAGATCCTCTGGCAGAAAGATGACTCAGCTTTTTCCCAGTAATGTCCCTGGCAGGGATGATCTAGGAAGACTGTAAATCCCCTAACTTTTCTTCTCTGTTTAAAGGATTTCCCATTCAAAGATGACTCATAGGTCTGCCTTTAGATTATCTATACCCCACAACACATGTAAAAGTGTTTCTGTGGAATAAAAGACCAGTATAATAATAAAACATTGGTTCAGGTTTACTGGAATTGAGGAGGTGAACTACCTAATGCTTAAAGAGCACTAGTGCTAAAAAGTTTCACACATTTGTCAAGTTTCCATTACAACTGGTTTCTCAGCCAGTCACTGACATCACTGGCCTTGTGCTGATACATAAGGTTAGTCTGTAATAGTTAGAAAAAACAATTTCTACCTACCTGTGTCATGCTCCAGTTCTCAATATGCAGCTTGTAGTTTTGCTTTGTGGTTTCATGCGGTGTAACCTTTGCTATTTGAGCTGTTGCTGTATGGTGTCCCTGAGGAAAAGGGACTGATTGCATCCTTTAAATGCCTTCATGCAGTCAGTCTCAATTTTTAGAGATAAAGTCTTGAGAAAAGCTGAAATTCACAGAAATTAATTGCTTTAGATTATTGGTATCGTAAGTAAGCACACATGAATGACTTGCTATTGCAGATCTAAAAGAAATACTTTTAGGTGATGAACCCCTGTTTACCCTAATGCTTCTGGGGAAGGATTTAAATGAGTGAGATAATATCTACTGGGACCAATGGACCATAGTAATAAATCCTTGTTCCTTCAAAATTATTTTGCTGTAAGACCATATGGTTCTTTTACAAAGGAAAAAAAAGGTGATAATTTTCAATTTTTAAGAGTAATTGTCACAAAGACCTAGGATTCTTCAAGGACTGGAGAAATAAAAATATTTGCATTAAAAACACATGACAAACAACCTGCTTCTGATTTGAGCAAGGAATAGTACTAGACAAGTTTGGAAGAAGGTTAAATGGCTCTGAAGTGGACTGAGTTTGAACATCCTTAAAGATCCCTTCCAGACCAAATGATGAAGGGAAGGGATACTAAGCAAATTTGCAGATGATACAAAACTGGGAGGAGCTGTTGACTCCCTGGAAGGCAGGGAGGCCCTGCTGAGAGACCTTGACAAATAAGAGGGCTGGGCAATCACCAACCATGTGAAGTGCAACAAGTGCCAGATTCTGTACCTGGGATGAGGCAACCCTGGATTTATATACAGGCTGGGGAATGAGATGCTGGAAATCAGTGCCATGGAAAGGGACCTGAAGTCCTGGTCAATTGCAAGTTGAATATGAGTCAGCAGAGCCCTGGCAGCCAGGAGGGCTAAGCGTGTCCTGGGGCCATCAGGCAAAGCATCACCAGCCGGATGAGGGAGGTGATTGTCCCGCTTTGCTCTGCACTGGGGCAGCCTCACCTTGAGTATTGTGTGCAGTTTTGGGCACTGCAATATAGGAAAGACATTGAACCATTAGAGAGTGTCCAAAGGAGGGCAACAAAGATGGTGAAGAGCCTTGAGGGGAAGCTGTATAAGCAGTGGCTGAGGTCACTTGGTGTGTTTGGCGTGGAGAAGAGGAGACTGAGGGGAGACCTCATTGCAGTCTACAACCTTCTCATGAAGGGAAGAGGAGGGGCAGGCACTGATCTCTCCTCTGTGGTGACCAGTGACAGGACCCAAGGGAACAGCCTGCAGTTGTGTCAGGGGAGGTTTAGGTTGGATATTAAAAAGAGGTTCTTCACCCAGAGGGTGGTTGGGCACTGGAACAGGCTCCCCAGGGAAGTGGTCACAGCATCAAGCCTGACAGAGTTCAAGAAATGTTTGAACAGTGCTCTCAGGCACATGGTGTGACTCTTAGGAACGGGCGCAAGGCTAAGAGTTGGACTTGATCCTTGTGTATCTCTTCCAACTACTCAGCATATTCTGGGATTCTGTGATTCCATGATTCTGGGATCATCTCAGTCAGCTGAAATAAGAGAGGCAATCTTAAAGGTCTTTGAGAACATGTTCTTATTTGGTGTTTTTCTTTAAAGCTGTGTCAATTCATTCCCTTTCTAAAACAGAGAGAGTTGACAACTGCTGCTGTTCTTTCTAATGCAGCAGTTCTTGGAGTCCCTACTGAACTCCAGGTTCCCATGCAGACATGTTCCTCAATTAGGGGGGCCCTTGTAATTGACTGTCAGGTTCATGCTCTCTGATACAGCCAAGGAGGTCCCATGTGAAGAACCATACTTATTTAGCTTACAGTCATAGAATATTTTGGGTTGGAAGGGAATTTAAAAGGTCAGTCTCACTGTCTTTGTCACTGATGAAGGTATTAAACAGTACTGGTCCTAGTACAGACCTCTGAGGGATGCCACTTGTCACACATCTCCATCTGGATATTAAGACATTGACCAATTAATTGCCTCTGCATGTGACCATCCAGCCAATTCCTTATTCACTGAAGAGTCCATCCATCAAATCCATATCTCTCCAATTTAGAGAGAAGGATGTTGTGGGGGACCATATTCCATGCCTTACAGCAGTGCAGATAGATGACATCTGTAGCCCTTCTCTTGCCCACTGATGTAGTTGCTCCATCATAGAAAACCATTATGTTTGGTGAGGCAGGACTTGCCCTTGGTAAAGCCTTGCTGGCTGTCCCAAATCACCTTCCTGTTCTCCATGTGCCTTAGTGTAGCTTCTAGGAGGATGTGTTCCATGATCTTCCCAGGCCCAGAGGTGAGGCTGACAGGTCAGTTCTTTCCAGAGCCCTCCTTTCTACCCTTTTTAAAATGTGTGTAATGTTTCCCTTTTTCCAGCCCATTCCAGACTTTACCTGGCTGTCAAGACTTTTCAAGTGTCATGGAGAGTGGCTTGGCAACTACACAAGCCAATTCTCTCAGGACTGTGGGATCTCATCAGATCCCATAGGATTACGTATGTTCAGGTTCCTCAGGTGGTCCTGAACCTGATCTTCTCTTATGGCAAGAGGGATCTCCCAGGCCCTGCCTTATTTTCCTTCCATTTGAGAGGTGTGGGAAGAGAGGATGCCACTGAAGACTGGGGCAAAAAAATTAGTGAGTACCTCAGCCTTCACCTCCTCCATTGTTACCAGTTTGCCAGTCTTGTACTCCTGCTTGCCATTGTGTGAGTACACTCCCTTTGACCTTCCTTTTCTGACGGACATATTGTAGAAACCTTTATTATTATTCATTGCATCCCTTGACAAGTTAAGCTCAGCCACACGTGCTTTCCTGAACTCATCCCAACACAGGCACTTCAGATGGGCTGTTGGCTGTGTCACCTTCCTAGAGGAACATCCTTTAGTTCCCTGGAGATATTTCATGGTGTTTCTCTGTTGGCTTTTACTACCTCAGGAGCTACTGACTCATCACCCTAAGGCTGAGGGGTCCTTAATAGCATCCTGTCCTTCTGACCTTGGCACATCATCCCACAGCTTGTCATGACCGAGTCTCTTATCATCCCTTCAAGCCTAGTTCATAACTCTGGCAGCTTCAAATCCTAGCAGCTTTTGCCAGCTTTTAGACCTGAGCAAGGAGGATCTGTGAGAAGACTGATGTGGTTTACTTTATGCTTTTGGGAAATATAGCTTTGCATTGTTCTTTTGCACATGGGCTTGCCTCAAGGGCAGCAGGGGGTGATAATTTAGAACAGAGCAACAACATTGCAATCTGAAGAGCTGCCTAGCTCCAGTGCTCCTCAAAAGTCCCTCTGTAATGGTCACCTCCATAAGCCTTACTGTCACTTAGCTAAATAAGTTTGAACCACTATCTAACTTCTGTACTTCTAATTAGATTTCTGTGAAAACAGACCATGAAGAAAAACGTATCACCCACCAGAGTCTTGAATATATTTGAAGCAGCATCTGAGACTTGGTTGGGATTCCTGGTTGAAGACAATAGCAACAGGACTGGAGGTGAACAATTAAATTGTGCAAAGGGACAATGCTGAAGGGTTCCGTTTCCTTATTAATTCATTGCTGCCATCAAAAAGATGGGTTTGTTAGGGAAAGTTGATGGTTTCTCCTCCATAGATTTATGGAGCAGAAGAGGTTGTCCAATCCTGATGTGTTCTTCACATACACACACACACTGGTTTGCTTCTAGTAGAAATGACAATACACACTATGCAGTGTTTGCTTGCTGATTTATGTGCTTACAGTCAATCCCTGCACATTTTCCACCTGGAGGGCAGGTCTCCCATCTGCATGACTATGGCTGAAAGACATGGATCATACTGGGAAGGGAAGAGGAAAAGATAGAAAGGATTCTTTACTAAACATCAGACAGTGTGTGGGGACAGCTAGCTCCTCATAAGTGTAAATTAAAAGGGCTGCTTTATCATACCGCAGCAGTCAGAAGGCTACTGCAATAGCCAGTGATCAGCAATGCACAGGGAAGCTGTATTTCACAACCACTTGTATCAAATATGAAACAGCTTCCTACTTCTTATCCAACCAAAATATCCCCCTTCAGTGGAGCAGAAATAGCACAGGTAGTGAAACAAGTGAATAAGTGCCGGGAGAGGCTATTCTACAGTTATGGCCTTATGGAAAATATCCATCAGCCTTGCTTAGGAAATGTCCAAAATTCTCAGACACCAGTCAGGCAGGATTTGACTCTATTGACAGAGCATCATCCATGTGTGCTCCTTAGAAGGAAAACGTAATGGTACATCTTTAGAATTCAGCTACTGTTTACTGATGGTCTTACCAGGCCTAGTTTAAAGTGACCTTCACAGACTGCTCAATCTACCACTGTTTAATGACATAAGTTCTTTAGTCTGCAAGAGAGCTCTGAGGCCAGCACCCTATCAAGTACTGGACTCACTTGGAGCTCACAGAGCTCAGTATGTAATCATGTAGGAAGCACTTTCAAAACTTCTGCTTTTTCTTGGAATGAGTGCCAAGGGTAGGAGGAGATTGTGTTGATCTATTATTTGAGAATTTTTGAGCCACCTGGAAAAATCAACAACCTTTTTCAAAGACTGAAGTACCTTCAAATCTGGGTACTTAAAATGGGTTGCTCACTTTCAAACAGATAGTTTTGATCCATTTTTGATGATTTATTCAACCCTGCAGCTCACCTGAGACTTTACTACTGTGGCATTCAACTTCCTCACCTCATCATTATCCCTGAAAAAGTAGTTACTAATGATTATTGACACTTGTCAGATTGCCTTTATTTTTAAGTGCCTGAGTGGAAGCTTTCAGTCTCCTGAACAAGGTGATAAAATCAGATGATCCCTTGCCATGGTCTGTGTGCAGGGTTAGCCTGCAGCTCATAAAAGAAAAGTTGAGCTTTGCCTCACTATGTGAAGGCTGAGAGATCACACGTTAATTCACATTTGCCACAGGGCAGAAATATGCATGAACCTTGACTTGACTCAGCTAGTGAGCTGACCAGACACCTTTAAAAAAATTTAGAAGAGGAGCACAGCACATTCAGAAAAGGAGGTTCCTGCCAGCTTCCCCAAATGGATACCCTTATCTGGGTTTCAGGCTTTGATCATGTGTAACTGTCTTAAATCTTTGTTGTTCACTTATTTATGTCTAGCTTGCATCTCTGCATCAGAATCTTCCACTGGGTTTTATGCTTACTACCAGTCTGTTAAGGGCACCCCCTCTGAACTTACCTGAATTAATTGGAAGCAGTTTTGCTGTTGTTTTTTCAGGACAATCCTTCTTCCAATGGCAAATTATGGCTTCTCCAAGGCTTGTAAAAGTTTTTCTTACAAATTTTTACAGTTAAGTGTTAAATGGAACTGATAAGAATGCTGTAGCTAAAGTAAAATTCTCAGAGAGATTTTCTTACATTTTGAGGCTGTGTGGGGGTTTTCTGGGGACATTTTGGATACATAAGGAAAAAGTCAGTGCTGGGGTAAAGGGCTAGATTTAAAGAACTAAGCCAAGATTTTTTTGGTGAATGAAGGACAAGTCAAGGGGGAGAAGCCACTCATGTTCCATGGGTAGCGAGGGTTCTGTTGAGAGATTCACTCAAGCTATTCATAAACTCCACAATGGACTGTAGAAAGAATTTCCCTGCTGTTCTACCTACCAAAAGTGGCAAATTTTGTTGTTCTTTTTATTAACCTATTTAAGTGGAAGAATCCCATGAAAGGAAGGTGGCAATGCAATGAAGATGCAGAAAAACTAGATAAATAAGAAAAAGAAAACCAAAATAACTTTAAAAAAATAGTGCATTAGATGAAGTATTATGCAGAATTTTTATTTTTAACAACACTTGAGGGCATGTCAAATGTCTGTGCACTACTTCAGACATCTCCAGCTGAACAGTCTGGCAACTTCTCCTTGTCTAGGACAGACAAAGTTTCAAAAGTTGTATGTTTTTGGACTCATGCCACCTTACTCTAATTCCTCCTGAGAGGACAAAGCAGGTGACTGACAAGGTTGATAAGACTTTGATATTAAATTCTTTCCATTTCCAGACTTTTCCTGCTAATATAGCACTGGGTTTGCTCTCCTATTGAGCAGCTAAGTCAATTGCTGGATTTTAAGACCATTACCAATAATTTGCCAGGTTTTTTGAATTTCTTGATGGTATCACTAAGATGAAGAGTCGCAGAATATTGTGTTGTCTAGTCCTAACTTGTGAAGATGGAAGAAGAAACGTACATGCTGATACATCAGCAGATCCAGTATATTGTATCTCTGGGCAAGAACCTCCAGCAAATGAACAGATCTTATGCTCTGCTGAATCATATCCACAATGCTTTCTTGTCCATGATCTGGAAATTCCTTCTAGCATAGAAACAAGGACAAAATTAGAATGGTGCTTGCAGTTGTGTTTAGGCATTCACTTACTGTAGTTCAAGCAGTTGTTATGAATGGACTTTTTCAGGATGTCCTACTACACACCTCCAATTCTGTAGCTTATTGTACTGGTTGGATGTGGTGTTAGTCCTGTTCCAAGGTCTGAAGTCCATATCCTGCAATTAAGTATCAGCCAGTATGTTCCACTGGGCCTAGCACTAATTTTTGGTATAGGACTGAACATGTTAAGACTTTATTCCTCACTAGCTCTGTGGTTCTCTCCTTATTTCCCCTGCTCAGTATCATCTTATAAATCCATCCATACTGAGGCTGGCTGGAATGGAGTAAATTTTCTTCATAGCAGCCTGTACAAATGCTGTGTTTTAGATTTCTGATTAACATGACATTGATAACACACCATTGTTCAGCTATTGCTGCAGTGCTTGCACAATGTCAAGAATGTATCTTATTGTCACTATTGCCTCCTATGGTGAGTGAGCTGGGTGGTTAATAAATTGGGAGGGGACACAGACAGGGCATCTGACCAAGACTGACTAAAGAGATATCCTGTGCCAATTCACTCCATGCTCAATAATCAAAACTCAAGGAGAGAAGGAGGAAAAGGAGAATACTTGTATGGCACATGTCCTCCAAAGTAACCACTAGTGTTCAGAGACCCTGCTTCCCAGGAAGCAGCTAAACATCTGGCTGCTGCTGAGAGGGAAGTAGTGGACAAATTGCTCCTTTGTTTTGCTTGTGTGCACACCTTTGCTTCACCTACTAAACTGTTTTAATCTTGATCCACAAGTCTTCTCACCTCCTTTCTATTTTCTCTCTATCTCCCAGGAGACAGGAGTGAGTGGCTGTATGAGTGCTGGGCTGCGGCCGGAGTCCACCCCCAACACCATGCAAATGCCAGGCTTCCACAGTGACCAGAAATGTGTTGGTCAAAGGCCACTGCCCTTGGCTGTTGGCTCAGCAAACTGTCACAAATCAAACTGGTGGAGCCATCCCTTGACCTCCCTTTGTATTTTAGCCCCAAAGAAGGTTTTTCTTTCACGTTTATATGTCCAGGTACATGAGTCTGTGACTAATGAGCACAGGGAGCAGTTCAAGCTTCTAGAATTATCTAAATTATCTAGAATTATCAAAAAGAAGTTTTTTACTTCTACTAAACCACGTGTCCACTGATGGGTACAACCTGATCTTGGTAGTCCAAACCATTTACTCCTAGATATTTTTCACATCTAACTGACATCTACCATGTTAAGTGCTTTCAGTCGCTGCTGCCCAGGTTTCAGAGCTATTTGCTGTGAATCTGCTGATGTAGATCATGTGACAATTCTTGTTGTGGGTCTGTAGATTGAAATGTTTGAAAATTATTCTACTATGCTGATCATCTTGATTTCTTGTCCCAAGAGTGTCAAATAATCAGCAAAATTCAAATGCAATGAGTCTTCTCTCTCCAAACTGGCAGCCCTCATCCTCAAATTTAAGTAGGGAAACGAATGAACAAAATGCCACACTGAAGGCCTAGGAAAGGACCTTTTCCCCTGTAATATCAAAGCTGGAATTTAGCAAGTTGATTGCATGCTTCTGTACATTTTCAGTTTTGATTATGTACTAAAGCCGTTTTCTTGGAGGCCCCAGGAAGTAAGTACATGGGACACTGACTTTTTCTGTATATGGTCATGAATCCCTTTCTTAGGGACACTATCTTTCCTGGCCTTTTTGTTCAGCTGCAGATCCCTCAGGTTTCCTGAACAATTTGCTTTGGCTAAATCAAAACACCATGTTTACAAGTATCTGAGAAAATATGATAAAAACTACCCTACAGTGGTCCCAAGCATAGTTGTCCTTGGTCTCCTGATGTCCCTCAATTTTTCTGAGGCCATTCTGGTTGCTTTTTAACTATGGAGGTGCATCACAAGTCTTCAATGATGTGTAAAAACACACCTTCCCTGTGGTCAGAGTCCAAGAGAAGCTCTTGGCATTCTAGAGGCATTTCAGTCTCCTAAGCATGAAAGGAGGGCATGAAGCCTTCCTAGGCTATTGGCCTCAAAGTTCTATTTCCAGGAGAGGCCATGAATGTTTTCAGAACTGCTATCTTGGTGCTCATAGATCTAAACACTTTCTTTGCTTTCCTGTTTTCAAAAACCTCAGTTGTGGTGGTTTTTTTTGTTTTGCTTTGGGTGGTTTTGTGTGGGGGTTTTTTTTTTTTTTGGTTGGTTGTTTATTGTTGTTGTTGTTGTTTGTTTTGCTTTTGCTGTTGGTTTTGTTTGGTTGGTTGGTTTGTTTTTGTTGTGCTTTTGTTTTTTTTATCTGAGGAGAGCTTGTTATTCTCCTGTTCACCTGAGAACAACCTGTCAAGATTAAGACTACCTCCTCTTCTGGTATCTAGCACATCATATCATCATACGTGCATACCTCCATGAATCTGCCTCTGGCTGCCTGCCTGCCTTTGATGTGTTTAACTCTGCAAACTGCTGCGTGGGAAAGACTGGTGTTTGTTTCAAACTGTCTGGCACCAACTTCATAGGGCCAGGCTCCAGCTGGCTCTTGCAGTTACCTCCACTCTGCGTTTTGGAACATAAGAGCATCCATCACACACTAATTACATCTAAGACAAATAGCCAGAGGCAGTGCTTTCTTACATGGTCCTTGTGGAGCACCTGCAATAGGTTGTCAAGTGACAGTCTCTCTAGGAATTTTCCAGGAGGGCTTTACTTATTGCTGTGATGGCATTCGTGCCACTTGAGCATGGGGCTCTTCATTCACTTCCAATCTCCATCTATAATGCTGTTTGGTGATATATAGGTGAAGCTACAAGACAATAAAAGGGAAGACTTTCTCCTACAACTTTCTTTCTAAGATATGTCAATCCAAATGAGTAATACAGAAACACTGATAGTTTGAGCCTTGCTCCAGTATTGTAAATGTTTTGGGTAAGATTTGTCTTCAGTGACTCCTGGCTGGATCATTTCCTGTTTTGCATATTTTACAGACCACATTGAGGCATTTCAAACAATATAGCCCACAGGGTGTCATGGGGTTTCTCACAGGAGAGCCAGGGAGCCATTTAGGAAAAGCTTTGGACAATATATCTCAAATGCAAAATTGTGACAAGGCTTATTTTTTACCTTTACACAGGTAAAACTATGCCCAGAACTTCTCCTTGTAGGAATCCATTCCATAGGAGGCCAAAAATCTTTTAAATTCAAAGAAGCTGGATTTTATTAGACTATTAATTAAAACAGTTATGTTGTTAATTTAGTGACTAGGAAAAACAACCTGGAAATCATGCTTATATACGACTCTCTCCCTCATCACTGTTGTTTTGCAGGTAGGCAGTTGCTTTAATGCTTTGTTTCAATCTGCACAGTAATTTTTGGATTTACAGCTGATTCTGCAGTATTTTCTGGTCCCTGCAAAGTGTCTCCTTCCATCACATCTAAGGCCTGGCTGTGGGTCTTTCCTACGTGCCTCTCAGCTGTTTCACTGTCTCTCCATGAACTCATTCCTATGACCCTTATTTTCTCTGTAAGCCACATGCTCCAGTCTAGAACATCTCCTCCTCAAGATGTCTCTTCTCCCAGAAGGCTCCACTTAACTTATATTCCCATTTTTTAGAGGGCATAAAATGGAAGCATTAGACAAACAGTACAGAATACTGTCACCACTCTTGGATGGGTGTTATTTTTCAGTAGTATTTTTGTTTGTGGTTTTTTATGGTTTAGTTTTTCTAATTATTATTATTTTATTTAACTGTATCCTAGTGCTCTTATTTTGCCAATTAGGTGACAATAATTAAGAAAATCACAAATATTGGTAAAGGTCATATTCCAAAGCCATATTCAAGGACCCATTTACCACTTAAGGTTGAACATATTAACCAGCATGAGCCCATGTACAGAGTGGTGTCTTCTAAGTATCGTGACTGTGCACAGATCTGAGCAGAAAAGTCTTTCCTGCCAAGGAACAGAAAAATCCTCAGTGGAATGTACACTCACAGCCCGGAAAGCCAGCCATATCCTGGGCTGTATCAAAAGAAGCTTGAGCAGCAGGTCAAGGGAGATGATTCTGCCTCTCTTCTCTGATCTAATGAAATCCCACATGGAGTGCTGCATCCAGCTCTGGGGTCCTCAGCACAAGAAAGACATGAACCTATTGAAATGGATCCAGAGGAGGGCCAAGAATATAATTAGAGGAATGGAGAACCTCTCCTATGAGAAAAGGCTGAGAGAGTTGATGTTGTTCTGCCTGGAAAAGTGAATGCTCCAGGGAGACTGCATTGTAACCTCCCAGTACTTGAAGGGAGCCTATAAGAAAGATGAGGATGAACATTTTAGGAAGCCTGCTGTGATAGGACAGGGGGTAATGGTTTTAAAATGAAGGAGAGTTGATTTAGATTACATGTAGCAAAGAATTTTTTAAAAATGGGATGGCAAAACACTGGAATAGGTTACCCAGAGAGATGGTGGAAGCACCATCCCTGGAAACATTCAAGGTCAGGTTAGGCAGGGCACTGACCAACCTCATATAGCTGAAGATACTCTGACTCATTGTAGGGGTATTGGAATAGATGGCCTTTAAAAGGTCTCTTCCAACTTAAACCATTCTGTGATTCCCTGAAACCCTGTATCTTTTGGGTTGATTTTTCTTAAGAATATTTGAGGTTTGTTTCTTGAGAAATATCCACAAACTTTGAACTGTTACATAAAACATCTCCTTAGGACAAGAGAAGAAGACTGCTGTAAGACTCTTACAGACACCCATTTCTGTCTTTAAACTTTTCCTTCAGAAAAGGCATTTTTTTAGATTACTATTATTTTAATTCCAACACTTGTTTAGGATCCTTCCCCAAAATAAATCTTTGTAGTCCAAGGCTTGTGCTCCTACTCTGCTCTCTTGAGACTGTGTTTCCTAGTAACCAGCATCCCTGTACTGAGAGTTCTTGCACATTTTTCACTGTAACTTGAGAAGAGGAAAAAAAATCAGTTTTATTCAATAAATAGATTCTGACAGCAAAAGTGACCTAGGCATCAAATAAGCGAGCTAGGAAAAAGTGTGCATACTAGTTCTATAAAACCAAAACAAGGAGGGTGACACGGGGGTAGTTTGCTGAGAAAAACTAAAAGAAATGTCAATTATTTGCTGGGAAATATTATAACATAGTAGTTTTCAAAAAGGACAAGATATGGGGACCGTGGGTTACAACTGTAAATGTGTCACAGCTTTAGTAGAAACATATTGTTAAAGGCAATTTTGGAGGGGTTAATGAAATGTACGTCAGAGTCAGAAGAAAACATTTTCTTAAGGTCTGAGAGTTGATAAGATGGACATTTGAACTGCTTTCTTCTTTTCTCCTCTCCATTCCCTCAGTATTTCTGTAAGACCAAAAATGCAAATTTCAAAAGCAATTTTATATTTGAGATTAGACATTGCCTTTGCTTTGCCATCTCCTGTGGATTGTCCCTGTTTTGAAAAAGGAGCTAGATGTTCTGCCAAGAATAATAGATCTAATATAATAATAATAATAATAGTAAATAATTATAAGAATAAGAATAATAGATACTAAGAATAATAAGAATAGACCCTATTCCTCTAGGTTGAAACAGAAAGCATCTGGGTCTAGGTTTTCATGTCAGGAGAAGATGTAGGACACTCATGCAAGAATATTACAGAATATGTCGAGTTGGAAGAGATACACAACGATCATCAAGTCCAGCTCCTCACCCTGCACAGGACTATCCCCAGGAGTCACACCACGTGCCTGAAAGCATCACTCAAACACCTCTTGAACTCTGTCAGGTTTGGTGCTGTGACCACTTCCCTGGGGAGCCTGTTCCAGTGCCCAACCACCCTCTGGGTGAAGAACCTTTTTCTAATATTCAACCTAAACCTCCCCTGACACAACTGCAGGCCATTCCTTGGGTCCTGTCACTGATCACCTCAGAGAAGAGATCAGTCAGTGTCTACCCCTCTTCTTCCCCTCATGATGAAGCTGTAGACTGCAATGAGGTCTCCCCTCAGTCTCCTCTTTTCCAGGAAGAACAGACCAAGTGTCCTCAGCCGCTCCTCATATGGCTTCCCCTCAAAGCCCTTCACAATCTTTGTTGCCCTCCTTTGCATGCTCTCTAAGAGTTCAATGTCTTTCTTATATTGCAGTGCCCAAAACTGCACACAATATTCAAGATGATGCCACACCAGTGCAGAGCAAAGCGGGACAATCCCCTCCCTCATCTGGCTGGTGATGCTTTGCCTGATGCCCCCCAGGACATGCTTGGCCCTCCTGGCTGCCAGGGCACTGCTGACTCATATTCAACTTGCAATCGACCAGAACCCTCAGGTCCCTTTCCATGGCACTGCTTTCCAGCATCTCATTCCCCATTCTGTATGAACGTCCACAGTTGCCTCATCCCAGATGCAGAATCCGGCACTTTCCCTCGTTGAATTTCATGTGGTTGGTGATTGCCCAGCCCCCTAATTTGTTGGGTTCTCTCAGCAGGGCCTCCCTGCCTGAAAGGGAGTCAACAGCTCCTCCCAGTTTTGTGCTTTCTGTAAACTTGCTTAGTATCCTTTCCAGTTCTGTATCCCAAATCATTCATGTTGAAGAGCACAGGGCCCAAGATGGAGCCCTGTGGAACCCCAGTAGTGACAGGTCACCAGTCTGACGTTACCCCATTCACTGTTATCCTCTGTGCTTGGCCCATGAGCCAATTGCTTACCCACCACTTGATGTGTTTATCCAGCTGTGTGTTGTGCTGGACACTTTGTCCAGAAGATCCTCTGAAAACTGGTAACAGAAGCTCTACTGAAATTCAAAAATATTACATCAGCTGGCTTCCTTTGATCAGCTGGGTGGATTGCCTTGTCAGAAAGGAAATCAGGTTTGATAAGCAGAACTTTCCTCTCATGAAGCCATGCTGGCTGCAACCTGTGACTGCATTGTCTTTCAGGTGTTTTTTTCAATACTTCCCAGAATAATATTCTCCTTAACTTTACCAGGCACTGAAGTGAGACTGACCAGCGTGTGGCTTCCAGGGTCCTCCTTCTTACCCTTCTTGAAAACTGGGACAACATTCACCAGCTTTCAGTCAGCTGGGACCTCTCTGGATTCCCAAGACTGCTCCAAAATTGAAAGAGGTTTTGACCACTAAATTTACTCCAGTTTGAGAGACTGACTGTGTGATTTTTAGGCATCCCAGATCACTAACTATGCAATTCACCAGAGTGTCCTGGTTTTGCCACAGATAGAGTTAATTTTCTTCCTGTAGCTGGCACAGTTCTGTGATTTGGATTTAGTATGAGAATAATGCTAGCACACTGATGTGTACTAGCAACTTAGTTGTTGCTAAGCAGTGTTTACACTAAGTCAAGGACTTTTCAGCTTCTCACACCACTCCACCAGTGAGTAGGATTGGGGGGCACAAGAAGCTAGGAGGAGATAAGCTGGGACAGCTGACCCAAACTGGCCAAAAAGATATTCCATACCATATGATGTCATGCTCAGTATATAGACTAGGGGGAAATTTGGCCAGGGGCAGCTGCTCAGAAACAGGGTTAGCAGGTAGGGAGCAATTGCATCGTGCATTACTCATTGTGTACTTTCTAATAATTCTTTTAATTATCATCTTGTTTATCATCAACAACACTTCCTTTTCTATTTTTCTACCTTTATTTCGATTCACAAATTTTACTTTTTCGGTGTCCCACATCCCACAGGTGGAGCGGAGAGTGAGCCAGTGGCTATGTGGTGTTTAGTTGCCTCATGGGTTAAAACACAACACAGAAACAGCCACTGAAGTGTAGGTTTTGAAAAAAGAACATCTCCATTGTTTTTACCATATCTGCTGGAACAGGATTGTAGGCACAATTTGAATTCTTACATCTATTGCTGCTTACAAACTCTGATCATAGCAATGATATTGTTGTTTATAATTCCTTTGACAGTCTTTTTTAAATGTGGACCAATAACTTTTGTTATAAAAGTTATTTTTGAAAATGTATTTTCCCTCTAAAATGGAAGTATGTCTTTCTGCAATAAATGTACTTTTCAGTGCTCCAATTCAATTGTTCTTTATTATTGCTTGCACAAATGTTAAAACCATGGTCTAAATGTGAGAAGTAAATCCTGTACTCAATTCTCTTAACTTTGGGATTGTTTTCTAGTTGTAAGGAATATCTACTTGGGAGGAGGAGAAGTTTAACTTAATCCACCTTTGGATAACACTCTACTGCTACATGTAATACAGATGGATCATAAAAAAACTCTGAGCTCTTTATACAGACAAAAAATAGTTTGCATGGGATTCTTAGTCTGTTTTGTATTATGTTCCTGTTTTGCAGATGAATTATTGTTTCTGTTGCAGTAGGTCCTAGTAATTTCCTCCATAGAGGGTGTCTCTGTCGTAGAGGTACTAAATTAAACAGATGTCTTTTTTGTTGTTGTTGTTGTTTAAATGAACTCTCTGAAGACTTAGACTTAATTCTAACTTGAAGAGAAGCCTCTTCAGTCTACTCACTGTCTTCAGCAAGGTTTCAGTAAGGTAGGACCAGACCTGCCTTGCAATCTATCTAACACACTCATCTTCAACCAAACCAGCACGCCCTGGGCTTTCCGTTCCAGTTGGCAATATGCAAAATGCAGGGCTATTGCCAGTTCCACCTGCTCCCTCCAGGGTTCCCAAATGCTATGCAGTAAGCACTTCACCTAGATTAACTTGCCAGTTTCTTTGTCACAGTGAGTTTAGGTGCATGAGGAGATGAACCACACCAAGCATCCTTGCTTGCTTTTTGTAAAGTTTGTTACTGTGCTTTCAGAAAGCTCATGCACAAAACTGATTCCAGTGCTGGAGCTGAAAGCAAAGGTTAATAGCAAATGACAACGTATTGATTTAAATAGTATGGCTGTGTAGTGCTCTCTCATGACTTCAATTTCCAGCAGGTATGAGAGGGGGAGAGACTATCTCGATTTAGGATGGCATATTCATGAAATATGCACCAATCTCTTTAAAACAAACTCATACCTCATTTGTTAATGTCAGAAAACACCTGTGCAACAACTGGGCAACACAAATGGAAAGGCTGTGTCACAGGAACAGAGCTAGCAGTCCCCTGTGAGGTGCTGCTAAAAGCATAATGGATACACTGACTCCTGTTCTGGACATTTTATAAGGTGGACTCAGAATCTGTTTCCATGGGGATGCTCTGGGAGTTTCTTATTATGTGAGTTAATCAAAATTATGTAATGGTATGAATTATAAAGTAGATTAATTTCTTCTGTCTTCAAACTCTCCTCCACTTGAAAAATAACATGCCAAAGGCCTGAGGGATATGATAACTATCTACTATCTTATTGTGAATACTGTTTTTACAACTCCCTGCATAATGGGGCTCTAACCCATAACTGATGCTGCTACCTAATATAAACAAGCAAAAAAACAATTGCTTACTCCATATGCAAAACTATTAGGTACTAACATAAGAGGAATTATCTACCACATTCAGGAAGGGTATGATTAGGTGAAATGGGGCTGCATGATTCCCAAAATGTCCTAATATAATGATAAAGAACCGATTCTCTTATCAGTGAGCTCGATTACTCCCCTCTCCCCGAGAAATGTGGAAGCAAATGTTGGAGATGGCTGCTGTGAATTTCCAGGAGGTTTTGGAACTAGGATAAATGGACAAGTAGAAGACCATAGAGTACATAAATGGCTTTGGCAGCTCTCAAATCTTTAGGGTTCTTCAAAGGATAGTGCTTCCTCTAGAGTCACAGATAAGGCTAGTCCTCCTGACAGTGTATCCCTGTGCTGAATAGTTCTAAAGAGACCATTTTTCCTGCTCACATGTGCCAGACACTATGGATTCGCCCAACTCAAGGGCCATATATGGAGCCCTAGAAAGCAGAACCCAGAGAAACTCTTCTGCTTCCCAGGCACCTTTGGTAGGATGCTCAGGTGTATTAGCAGGTAACAAAATGCTTTCTACTCGAGGCTCAGAGCAGAGGGAGAGCTGTGTCTAGGTGGCCTGAACAGTCTGCTTTTGTTCTGCAGCCAGTTCTGCGTGCAAAGAGCTGTCATGCTTGAGCACAGCCACTGCCATCTGCTTCTGGGTGTACGTCCCATTTGCTGGTCTGGTGATCACTGATCACTGATCAGAAAACTTGGCCAGAGCATCTACTCAGGGGAGAAGGCCAAAAATGTTGCACAGGCAGCCTACGTATACCTGTGCTTGGGGACAGCACTGTGAGACTGTCTAAGAGGTCAAAGCATGGGACTAGGCAGGGCTCCAGGTTATCTTCTTATTTCTTTTTTTCTGTTCTTGGTTAATGATTGTCACAGCATGATGTGTTACAGATATGTGGAGTGCTGTTGGGTAAAAGGCAAGGGGGAGAAGCAGAAGATTGTCTTCGATTTTGGCATCAGAAGCAACATTTTTAACACTTCGCGATTCACTCCTACTTTTAATTATACTCTCTGACCTTTTGATCCACCCATTGAGCACAAAGACTCTTTTCAAGGGGCTGGGAAATACGCTGGCAGATCCACTTGGTCATCTGAAATCATAGCTGCCACCTCATGGAGCAATGTGCTAAGTTCTGTGTATCACTGCAGGAGAAGAATAAAAGAGAAAAGGATGATGTGAGGATGTCTGTCTCCTGCTGCCATGTATTCTTCCACTGCACAGGTCGAGCACAGGAGCTCAGACAGCTTAGTGTGAGATGTCTAATCCCCCTTTGTGCATCAAATGATTAACATCCCGAAGAGATGGCACACAGCATTCCAGCCCACTTCTAAAAATATCAGCCCTGTAATTTCACTCTGCCTCAGTTTGCCCATCTGAGAAAGGAGCAGGTGATGTGTCCTTGATGAAGTTTAATATATTCATTTTTTTAAGTGCTTGGAGAGCTGCAAAAGTGAGTTCTTTTATTCTGTGAAGGCTCTGAATGATAGAATTCCAGAGAATGTTATTTGATCTCCTAATCTTCTACTTAACTATAAAATTTCTACTTGCAATTCCTACAGCAATTCCAGAGCTACTTGATTATCTGGAGGGTAGTTCTTAGAAAGGCTTTTGAGTGTGATTTAAAGTCTGCAGATCATCAGAGACTTCACTGTATTTCTTTTATAAAAAGTTTAGGGTTAAGCAGTTAATTAGTTAAGTGGAAAGTGGTTAAGGGTTAATTACCTTCATTTCATAACTCCTTAAAAATGTCTTTTTTCCAGTCTGATTTTTATTTCACCTCAGAAGTAAATTATCATGTATTAATTCTCAAAGTTTTTTTTCTAAAATCTGTGTGGATATCAAAAGAGGCTATTTCTAGGTGACTAGAAATAGCTCACTTAAACAGGAAATAGGGGATTGTAATGTGCTAAAGCTCAAACATACATTATTGTGCATGATAAAAACAACCCTGTTGCTTATGCCAGCTACTATACAATATAGTGAAATACTAACTAGTAAGTTGCCCATACACCTACATAAGCCTGCAACACCCTATAATCAACACATCTCAAGCCACCAAACAGATCAATCATTTTAGTCCTCACCATAAGCAAATTCTTCTGCTTCACCAGCTTAGCATACTGTGAGAAAACTGATCAAAGTCTGATATAGCTTGATGTACCCTGGGACATATTTCTTTCAAAATATGTTCTACACACTTAATAAACAACATATAAAGTCAACAGTAGAAATTCAGCAGTGCATTTCCATTACAGCACAAAACAAGAAACAAGGGAAAGGCTGTGTGGGAGGTGTAAATAGTGAGTGGTGGAGAATTACACAGTACTGGAACCCTGATCTGAACCTGTTAACTCTTTCTTTCAGACTTCTTCATATTTTGTTTTCCTGGGTTTCTGTTTTTTTCTTCTTGGAGAAGCAGCACTTTTGCAAAGACTATGCAACAATTGTCCTTGATTCTTTTTTATTTGATTACCAGGTTGTTGGGTTTTTTTAACACCAGTACTTTAATTTTTTACTTCTTTGGCTTTTACATTTTAGCATCGTTTTAGTGGTATTTGGCATACACATCTAAATGAACAACTGGAAAGTATTTGTGAGTGGAATATCCTCCTCCACTGAATGAAGCTATGAATCACTGGCTCCCTCAGGAGTAGTTGCTGAGCTGAGTTTCATCAATGGTGTAAATGTGTTATTTGCCTGTGTGACTGCTTGCCAATGACAGCAACAGGTTCTGGGTAAGCCTGCTGTAAAGATCAATGAATCAGGGGCACAGTCAATGGAGAATTTATCTTGTGTCCTGGCAGACCAGTAAAAAATAATTCAAAAAGGTCTAACAAAGAGCAGAGGGCCTTTTTTGTTTAGTCAATGTTTTTCTTCCTAGAGGCTTGAAACAGACGATCAATGGATTTAGTTTCAAGAGAAAGAAGAACTACCTGCATAGTGACTGCTCACCAAGTTTCATGCAGAAATACTCCTGGCTGGGAAGCAGTGAGTGGATACTATCATGTTGGAAATAAGATGGTAGTTTGGAAGATGGAGTATCGCCATTAGCTTGGAGCAGTGAACAAGGCTGAGGGTAATTTCTTCACTTCAGTCAATTTTTAAGTAAAACTCAAATATTTTTCCTCAGTTCAAGGCAGAATTGCTCAAAGTAGTTCCACATCTCTAACCTGATGTCAGATTTGGTGACTCCTAATGGTTTTAAATGGATGTGTGATTTATGAACCTCTTCTCTGTGAGTATTGTCCTGATATTGCTGTTCACTTTATAAAAACCATAACATTATTATCATCTTTCAGGCCAAACAGAAATTACAGTCACCAAGATTAAAGCAATGATCAGAGTAGGGAATGAAATATATACCATTATGCATGACTTTAGTAACATTCCCAGACCCATTCAAACAAATCGCCTTTGGCTTCACAATTCAGTGTGCTCTTTCCAAGGGAGAAGTATTCTTGGGTGACCTTTCCAACACATGAAGATAAAAAGGAGCCTTTTGCTCCTTACTGCAAGCCGTGGCCAGAGGGTCTGGAATGAAGATCTAAGAAGAGAAGCACCAGTAACAAAGTGTGCCTTCACCAGGGTTCGGTGGCCATCATCTCCTCAGTTTGGTACACACTGTCCTGTTAAAGCCATGTGGGAAAGGCTTGTCTGCTTTCTGCTTCAGGGTAGTCATTGGTATTTGTCTTTCATAGTTTTAAAGACACCACATTATCCATAATTGCAGTAGATGTACTGTGGAAAAATCATGGATTTAGAGATTTAGAAATCTTGAACAGGAGAAAATGGATCTGATCTGTAGGGCTAAGGTAATAAGAAAGCAGGGAAAGAAGAAGCAACAGTAAAAGAAAAACATTTAGTGCTTAGAAATTTAAGCTAATAAAAGTACCAGCTTGTCTGGGTTTTGGTGCCATTTAATGTCTATATTAAAGTTTCCAATGAAATGCTAATATTTCCCTTCCATCTCTTCTAAGCATATCCCCCTCAGTAAATCAAGTTTTGTTAAGTAGCAAATATGATTTGAACAAAAGTTCTGAGAGACAGAATTTATATAGAGTAAAGTTGACTCAATTTCTCAGTAATGGAGATAAAAACCACTCCACTGTCTTTTTGAAACATGCTAATGATGCTTACTTTTCTTTCCCCCGTATAAAAGCATTTAAAGCTATAAATCCTGGGAATCTGTAATGGAATCTTGAAAGATTTTCTTATGGCACACAGAAGAACACAGGAACTCCTTTTTGGGGGGGGCCTGGATTGAAACCCACAGTTCCTACTTGCAAAAGGTAATTATCACTTACTCAGCATTTGCTTGTTCACTTCACAGTGATGAATACCCCAAATGGTACAACTTCCTGCTTTTTCTGAGAAATTCAGTTCTGGTGTAAGGAAGGAGTTGTCAGCATCTCAACAGACAAGTTGAACCCAAGCCAGTTGTGTTTCCTTGTGAAAACCAGGTAACTGGACTGCATTAGTGTCAAGGGAAGAGATTTTTCCACTCTGTTCAGTACTTGTGAGGGAATAAAGGAAATTCCAGTTACACACTGGAAAAATAAATTCCTAGTGGAATGATAGTGGTCAAATGTGGGGACAGTGGCCTAGAACACAGTGGGGTGTCTGAACAATTGTGGAACAGCAGAGACTGTGTTTAATGACACCCTGCTAGAAGTTCCCCACTTGCTACCTTCCTCCTTGCGTGCTTTCAGAGGGTGTAGCTTGGTGCATTGTTATCTCCAAGGCTGAAAAGGTATGAGAAATTAGTGATGTCATCACAGGTGTTTGTTCATTCAATTCAAAACTGTGGGACAAGTGGAACTTGCCTGACACTTGCCTTCTAGAGATTTTTTCTTCAGAAGCAACTATTTTGATGGTATTGCCTTTTGCCTTTCCTTCCTATTTCCTTTCAAAGATGAATGCTAAGTTTGATGATTTTTTTTTTGTTTAACACGCATAAGATGTACCATCAGATCAGTAGCATAAAGGAAGCACGCAGCAATACTAATGAGGAGTCTTTATATGGCAGAAATCATCTTTATCTGCCCTCACCTATTATGAGGCTTTGTTTTTCCCTTTGGTTCCTTTTTATCCTTGCATCTCAAACTTCTGCTTTTCAGTGCAAAAGTGGTCAGATCTGACAGAGGCTATAGCACCCACAGCCAGCTGTGGAAGGGAGTCTGCAGCAGTACAAATCCAGCAGACAGCACAGAATGCTTTGGAACCATGGGGAAGTCTGGCAACCCAATTGTACTGAACAGCATCACAGGCACACCTGCATGACACGTTCTGAAGAGGATACACAGCACTTAAAGTGAGCTACAGACTCCCAGTCCCCTACTGTCACCCCTAGAAACTGATCATCTCAGTCTCTCCTTCTCAAATGTGCACACTTTACTGTGTTCCAGCCATGGGGAGGGAGGGAGGGAAAATGCCCATCCATAATCATGGTTGTGTCTGCTCCCTTTGAGGAAATTCACAACAACTGCACTTCTGAGCTCCATCCAAGCCTGTTCTAATACTTAACTCCTAGTCCTCCACCTTGATGAGCTAAAACCCACTGAGAGAGGCTGCTGAGCCCTCTTTCCTCTTTCCAACTCTTTGTCGGGAAAAGTCATAATTGGTGCTCACACTCTGTTTGCTTAGAGATCAGCTTCTTTGCCAGGCCTCCTTGATAATCTGCATGCCATTTCTGCACTGTGCCACCACAGTGATATGGGTCTTGGCTTTCCTAGGGCCTGCATCCATCTTTATTCTGAGGATCTGCTAACAGCTGTCCCGAAGATGAAATAACCATTAGGGTGCCATCGACTCCATTTTATGAATTCACTAAATGCTGTAAATAAAGATATAGATTTTATTGTCAGACTGCACAAACAGGGCCCTCCCTGAGATATTGGAATTGATGCTGGCTGAATCTGAAAGGCTGGAGAAATAAGGAAACGTGGAAAGCATCTGGTGTTTATTTCAAAGATGTGAAAGGAGACCCTGGCGATAAATCATGTGTTGAAACAAATGAGAGTTAGCAAAAGCCAACAAATTGGCTCTGATTTGCCTTCCATGGACAATATAGATCCTCTGTGATTCCTAAGGGGAATCTTGATTTCTTATCTTTACCCTAATAGCTCCCCATTGCTGCTAGTCCTTATTTTGTGTAGGACGGATATATATAAAAGGAAAGGTGGGGAAACATTGCATGCAATAAATCAAAAGAATAAAGAGAAAAGCATGGATAAAAGATGATCTGTTAAAGTTGAAATCAACAAGAAGAGTAATATAAGACATTAAGTCACACACTAAAGTCAGGGTTCAAATGAGGAAAGTCTTGTGAATGACTGACAAATACAAGCTGTCTGTGACCCACCAGTGTGAGAGGAATAAACAGCTATCATCTCAAGATGTATTGAGTCAAGGTTAATACCAAGGACTATAACCTGGCAAAGTGTCCAGTTTTGGCTAGCCATGATGAGGATGGATTAATTTAAATTAGAATAGCCACAAAAACAGATTGCTAAAATACAGTAGGAACATTGAAGCCTTTTCTTGAATAAGACAGGAATCAAGCTTGACTTATTTAGGTCTTATTTAGGGCTGATAGAGAATGTGATTGCTGCCCAGTAATGCATCATGTGGATAAACATTGTGGGAAGGGAGACTACTGTCTGCTAAATCTAAAGGATATCAATACAAGACCAAACAGATTTAGAGGATGGTGTCTAGTCAACAGTGTGATGGAGGAAAGGAAAAAAACCTCATCCCTTAAAAAAAGTTGGTGCTTGATCATTCAATCTGTAAAAAGGAATGATGGGCTGGTTGCAAGTGATGGATGCAGCATAGATTAAACAACGCAGGTGGCTCCTCTCTGTCCAGCTTCCTCTGTGCTAAGAAAATCCAAGAGAACAGATGAGACTCCCTCTGTTCCTCATACAAAATCAGCTAGTTCCTTCAGCTCCCCCTCTGACAATGCAAACCACATGGGCCCACTGGCTTTCTTCAAGACCCCCAAACTTTGGTTTCCAGTAAAGTTTCATGTTGACCTTCTGATGCAAACCCTTTTGGCCTGGAGCTCTGGGGGAAAGTCAAAGATGAAATGAGGTCCTATGGGTCCAACAGAATTCACTGGGATCAGTATTCTTTGTTTCAAGGAAGCATGTATCAGAGCTGAATACACACCAACTTTAAAATAATGAAAATGAGTAAGAGTACCATGTAAATCAAATGCACTATGATTTGTAGAGCCAACTCATGCATACATTTGTGAGTACTCCATTATCTCCAAAAATTAAAGATACCGATGAAGGTCAAGAATGTCTGTAAATTCAGTGTAAGTATTTCATAGACAAGAAGAAAACACCTTAAAGAAATGTGACCATCCCAATTTAATACACTGTACAATGATTTAAACATCAATTCCAAGACCGTGCAAATTGAGCTACAAGGCCAACAATTGTAAGCTTACAGACTAATTTAAACCA
Source organism: Myiozetetes cayanensis (assembly GCF_022539395.1). NCBI lineage: Eukaryota > Metazoa > Chordata > Aves > Passeriformes > Tyrannidae > Myiozetetes > Myiozetetes cayanensis. The sequence goes on along the minus strand of NW_026087521.1, from coordinate 52,775,006 downwards.
TTTAAGAGGACATGTCTTATACTTTGTCCTTCTGAACACAATAAGCAATAGATACATGATCAATTCTATAGCCAAAATGGGGATATATTTTTAATAACTCTTAGTCTGCTTTCACCTCTTCTTTATCTCTCATCCATGCAAGTGTAAGTCTGATGCTGGTTTTAAGGTATCTTCTGATTTGGACAGGAGAACAACATACAAAATTTCTAACAGAGTAGCCCATCTACCTTCAATATTTATAGGTTTTCCTGCCTCTGGATCTCCACTAGAACATTGGTTTCTATTCCTATGTTTGTGGATTATATACCCAGCACTACTTGACATACAAGAATAACAGGATGATTATACTGTATAAACAAGCCAGAAGAGTGTGGTCCTCTGCCTCAAAGACTATGCTGTCAACAGGATTTTCACTTTTGAGACACAGTTAACATTCTCTTTTCCATACTCATTAGACAAAGTATATACCATCTGAATTCCAGAAGGAGAGCTTTGCATGCACACTAATCATGAAAGGATAAGGACTATGTTTCTCAAAAATGACCTACGGGCTTTAGAAGCACTATCAAATCTGTATCCCCAGAACAGCTGCAAAATCCTGAGAGTCCCTAGAGCTGTAAGTATCCTGTCCTCTCTTACTACAGTTCAGCTGATGTGGATACTCTGGTAAAGTGTAACTGTGAATCATTATCCTCAAAGGAACAAGGAACTAAGTGGGTCTCTTCTAGTGAAATCTCCCTTTTTACTCTCTCTAGATAAACATGGAACTCTCTGGACTATCCTTCTGGAGTTCTAACTACTCTTTCATGCATTAGAGACTGAAATTAGGTTTCATGGTTGGGTACTTCTAAAAAGCTAAGTGTTTTAAGTGCACATGCCATTGCAAGAACTCTGAGAAGGAAACCATCTTTCACAGGGATTATTTAAGGTTGGTAAGAGGAGGGTGAAGTGCTGTGATTGGGAAGACTAGTTTCTGCAGTGTCAATTCAGATAGATTATTACAGCACTTCTGCCATAGTAGGGGGATGTGCTTTGCATAGTGTACAGTCAAAGCGTTACCTAAATGGTTTTCAGCAGAGTTAAAAAACCTGAATTTTACAGTGCCTGGGGACTTGTGGTCTATGTTCTTCATCATGGGGAAGGAAGAGGCATTGCTAAGGAAGAGAGCGCTCTGGAGATGTGTGATTCTTGCCACCACCACCACCAGCGACTGTTGCTCTGTTTCCTGGAGCAGAAGGCCTTCCTCTGCCCATCATTATTGACCCTTCCAGAAATGGCACACATTGCCCCTGGGGTAGATCAGTGTGAAAGGTGTGAAAGCAGGAGTCTTCAGACATGTTATCTTACATTAGAGTTTGTGAGAATGGGCAACTGGGCAAAGGGAAGAGCAATGTCTACCAGAGAACCAATAATAATGGCATCATCCATTGCCTGAGTCCAAGGTACCTGCACAAGGAAGACACATAAGAAATGTGAAATCTGCTGGCATGTGCTACTGAGGCTGACATAGGACACAGCAGAGTATCCAAGTAAAATTTCCACAGGCTTGTAAGAAATTTGGCATCTTTCATTCTGATGATGATAGAAGTAGTTGGTTTTGTCTTTACCAAGGCGGATGTTCTATCAGACTCAGGAGCTGGTCTTTTCAGAAGTAATCTTCAGTCCTGTAGTGTTTGCATTAAAATAGAAAGCACAGATTTCAATTACTCCATATGTTCTTTAACTATACAGTGTCAGGCAGGCAAAATTAATAAGGCACACACTCCATTTCTTGGCACAAACATCTCTTAAATGAGGTGGCCAATCTCTAATTAAAAAAAAAAAAAAAAGGAGAAAATATGAAAAGTGTGACTGCCTTGCATATCCACACACTTGTGCAAGTGAATATTTAATTATTTAATTCCTCTTTCCACTAGGACCTTCCTTTTCATCAAATACAGCCCCCAGACACCTTCATTACTCAGAGAGCTTCACTTTATGATGTTTGGTTTTTACTTTAAAAAATTGCAAGAAGCAAATTCAGAAGAAGCAGCAATCAAATTACCTGTAAAGCCATGGAAATGTCCAAAGCTTTAGCACCCTCCAGCAAATATATGATCACTAACTCTCATCTGTGTCATCTATAAGTTGCACGTCTTCATGCCAGTGCAGGCTCTTCCCACCTCCAGTATAGTGTGCAAAGGCAAGTGTGGACAAAAGCAAGCTGTGCAAACCTTGTCATCATATGCATCAGTGCTTTAAACCCTCACAAACACAAGGTGTCTTTTGTATCCTTTCCAAAACCTAATCATTTATCCTGTAAGTTTGCCAATGGTGCTTGCCCCCATTTGTATCCTCTTCTCTGTTAAACACACATTTTTGAATGTGTTCACCTTATTCTAGAATGAAAATTGGTTGAACAAAAAATTAAAATTTACTTGCAGATATAATCCAGATTTAAGAATAGCACTCAGGGCCCTACTCATCTCCAGCAAGGAGGTTTTGCGGCCTGATGTTATTGACCTGCAGTTGCTGGTGAGTCATGAGACAGTTATGAAATTTTTGGCAGTAGGGAGATGTTTACCAGTTTTAGCCTAAGGGATTTCTAATGAAAAATTCATGCCTAAGTGTATTCCTTCTGATTTTCTATATCTTTGCCTTCTTTTAGGAGGCACATTTAATGCTTGTCATTGGAATCCCATATAATATCTATCCATTGGATCGTCATTATCCTTGCCTGTTTGCTGCTTTTTCCCATTGAGTTCATGCTCCTGTAGCATGCATGGCTGGATTTTTCCCTATATTTATACATTAGTGTAGCAGTCATCTTCAGGCTATTGAATTTCAGCATTCAAATGATATTACTAATTTATAAGTTTTAATTAAAAATTACTGATTTGTGTGGTGCCCTGGATGTTTGCTTACAATCTGGATGCTTGCTTAAAATCCTAGATGTTTTAAATATGAAATATATAAACCCAGCGGTAACTTTGAATTTCCTTAAATTTTCGAATGTACGGTCTGGGTGCTGGTCATGCTGACTTTAGCTTAGGGAACATAGATCAACCCAGTCTGATCTCCCTTTAATAGGAAAATGGGAAGATTTTAAAAGGATTTAGACACAATCTTGAAATTAGGATATTTCAAGAACACTGCATTGACTAAAGATGTCATGGGAAGGTTGGGAATCCAGGTGTCAGTGACTGTCTGAATGCAGCACAGAGGTGGGTAGGACTGCTGTGTAATGAATATTTCCATTAAAAAAAAATAGGAAAGAGAGAGAACGGGAGTTTTCTTAAGAATGAGAATTCTGCTGTCCTTTGGGGAGCAGGAACTAGGGTTGGGAATTGACAGTGCAAACTTTGTCTGTTCTGTGGGAAGCACTTAGGGAGGGACAGAACTGTTTACAACGTTAAATTGAAATGTTCTCCCAAACCTTGCTCTGCCAGAAGTCTGTGTGGTGCTCAAGGATTTCTTCTTCTATAAGACACAGAGTGTTTTTTTTTCATCTGAGGGCTCTCTGAAACAGATGGTAAGTCCCAGTGTGCCATGTAAAATTAGAGAGGAAAACTGTCTCTAGAAAAGAATGTGCGGAGAAGGGAGGAAGGTCTTTATTAGTGCTGTTGTCCTTCTCCTTTTTACTGTAAACCCGTGTAGGCTTCTGGGGGAGGAGATGGAGTTACACAGCTCTGCATTTCTGATGAGATGGAGGGCGAAGGAGCAGTTTGGCTCTGGGATCCATTAATGCTAAAAATAATGTACCTTTCTAGAGTAGTATTGGCTTGGTGAACCAGAGCAGCTCTCCACACACAAAAAGCACAACATTTGCTGGAGACTGCTGCTAGGGTTGGGCATTTTTGAGGCTTTGCTAACATACAGAGTTACTGAGAGCACAAGTTGGAAATATCGCCTGGGGAGCACAACCAGGGCTCCAGGACAGGTCAGTACAGACAAAATAGACACGATGTGTCTTCACGCAAGGACAAAACCCTCAATCTGCTACTTCCCATTTAAACTCTGCATGTGACTAGGCTTTACTTCCTCATAATCAATAGAGCTTTATACTCGGTGCCACACAGGTCTTTTTCTGTCCTCCACAGCCTGCCAGTGATGCTTTGACTGGCTAAAGTAACCTTTGCTGGCCAAAGGGCTGTTTTGCTGCTTGGATTGGCCAGTGTTTGTGCTGAGGCCTTTTGACATGTTCTAGCCAGGATGAAATGACCCTCTGCAGAGATATGAATTTGTTTTCTCCTGTATGGGCTATTCTTTTAGAGCAGACAGGAAAGGCACATAAAGCATAATATGTGCAGTGTTTTAAAGATGCTGCAAGAGAGGGAAATTAGCATCAAGGCTGGTTATAAACAACATATGGAGAATAAATCTCCATTAAGCAAGGTTGCAGAGGAGAGGGAGATAGGGGGGCAGCTAAGTCCAATAGCAGGAAAGATCTAGCTCTAAATGCTCTCCTGGACAAGCTCATATAGACTAATTAGCTATCTCGTGAGCTGGCTAAAATACAAGAGCTAGCACTTCTCTATTAAGCTTAATCATAGAAATATATTTTCCTGCCTCTTCTCATGACTTAATACTGCAAGTCTGGTTTTACCTCAGGCTATAGTCTCCTGCTCTCAGTCTTAAACCTATCTGAGGGTAAGGGTGCCTAAAAAATCTCTGTGTAGTGGGCACAATTCTCCACTGAAAATGGAATGTTTAGTTTGGAAACTAGCCAGGGACATGGGATCACCAGGATATTGGTGGGAGAGACAGTAAAGGTAACAAATCATGGTAGATATATCTTGTAGCTTCTATTATCTTGAGCTTTTTTGGCAAGTGACAAGATGTTGTGAGAAGGAATTCAGGTAGTCACTATAAACTCACTGGAGAGGATAAAACAGACCTGCTAGCATGGAGGAACACCTTCCCTCCTGCATATCCCTGCTGCACAGAGAAAAGCAATTAGCACAGGGAATTTGTCTTAATGCAGTTTTACATTTTAGTGTCCAATTTTGCCCAGGGAGGAAGTGCCTGGGGATTTCCAATACATCTGTTCTAACAGGGAGGGCAGAGGGAAATGACTTTAATTAAAGTAACAGGAGTACACTTTGAACCTTTACAATCTGATCAAACAGGAACAGAAGGAGGAAAGTGGGGGGAGCCACAATGGAAGGTATTTATAAAATATACATCATAAAGCAGAGAGGAGAGAACATAACAAATGGCAGGCCAGGTGCATCTTTCCTAAGTGGTGCTGAATTTAGCCCAAATCCCTCATGCTTTTTTTCCCCTTGGCCATCTGAACAGATGTCTGTAGCCTTCAGACAAATTATAAAATATGGAGGGAGGAATTCTGCTCAGTGCTGTTGCCCTGCAAGAAAGTCCCAGCTGCTGATTTTTACTGTATTTGCTTCTACTGCTCAGGAACACGAGGGGAAGAATACAGTGAGCAGCTGGAATTTATAGGGGAAAATGTGCTCTTCCATCAACACATTTACTCTTCTTTTGCCTTCCTGTTAACTTCCCAGTGAGCTATCAGCTTTACCTCCCCTTATGTTGTTTTTAATATAGGTAGCAGGGAAAAAAGTAAATGCTCTTTTTCTTACAAGTGTCTTCATTTTCCTACTCCCCATGTTTACCATCCTAGAATGAAAGTTAGACCACAGCTTACCAAAACACGTGAAGACAGATTGAATTGCATGCAACACCTTTGGCTGATGCCTTCTCTAGGCTGCCTCTAGATGATTTCCTGCTCAGCACTTTTATTTTAACCCCTTAAACTTCTCTTCAGTGGGCCCTGCCTTTTCCAAAGACCAGGCTTGGAGATTTATTTGGAAGCTGGGACTCCAATGGCCATAACTGCATAGCCTACCAATATCATTAAGCACCTAAATCCCTCTGCAAAGCTGTACTTCAGTGAGTCCCTTTGTTTCCTTTCTGTCCCTACTTTCTCATGCCATTTCCAACTTCACAGTTTATGGCTGAAGAGACAAAACCTTCAGGCCAAAGGGGGGTATATGAAGATACAGCGTCACCAAGACAGGGACGACAGGGTTCACTGTCTGCAGAATGAGCACGTGACTCCTGAACTGTGGCTTTGCAGAGCACTCAAAACGCCTTTTACTGACTGGTGAAGGGAAGGGGGAAGAAAGATCAGCACCTTCTGCAGCACAATTAAGTTCAGACGCACAGGTGCTTTGCACCCATGTGTAAACGCCTGCAGCTTTATTGATATACACAAGTTCCTAACCCAGTTAATAGCTCTGATTAAGAGCAAAATTTTCCTGCACTCCATCCCCTTTCACAAGCACAGGGAAACCACTGCAACTGCCTTGCAAGCTATGCAATGTCATGCTGGTGTCTTGCAGCCTTTGAATAAGAAAGACAATATCTGCACCTTACACTTAGCATGAGTTTTCCTTACAGGATCTGAGAGCCACATATGGCAATGCATGCTGGAGCCCTTCCTGCTTATATTTCTGGAAGCTCTTATTTCAGTCTCAGGTAACAACAACGGCAGCTCTTCCACACACATACTCAACAGACTACATAGTTTTGAGTTCTGATTTACTAGAAGATACAACAATTCTTTCTCTTCTCAGCTTGGTATCTATGTCTGGCAGGCCATCTGGTAAGCAGGTTGCAAGAAGAAAGAATCTTTTCTGTATTACTACTTCCCCACTTCACCTTGATGAAAAACTAATTTTGAGCTCTTCATGATGTTCATCTCAAAAGAGCTCTAGTCTATCCATTTCCACAGTGAAAGATTTATTAAACAGAGAATGTAAAGGGGAGAACATAATAATGGAAGTTTAATTGTCAAACTCTTTACCTTGTTGCTCTCCTGAACCCCAATGAAAACTAACAAAGGCAGCTTCTATTAGAATTACTAATTATTATATAGATAATTAGATGCAATTATTTCTAAATGCACCTGATCACAGTTAATAATGACAAGAGGAGATGGTGAGAGGGTGTGGAGGAAAAAAAAGAAGACTTTTTAAAATGTTGAGATACACAAAAGCAATAAGAACAAGAAAATAAACTCACGAATTAGAAGATTTGTTAATGGTAGTAGTACAGAAAGTAGTAAGGCTGCAGAAGAGGCAGCATTCTACAAAAGTGATGCATATAGTTGAAATTTCAGCAGTTTATGTAGCGAGCTAAAAGAGGCTGCATTTTGCCTGGTTTCCCACTAGAAGTTTATGTCATTGTGCTTTGCGTGAGTATCCTCTCCTCTTCAATTCTCCAACAAATTCTGAACAAAATGCTGAATTTTAACCCACTCAGTCTGACAGAGGTGCCAAAAAGTTTCACTGAAATAGGTTGTTCCATGCACAAGAGCATCTCCCAGAGAGTCTGAGGCAGAGACCCTTTTCTATCCAAAATCCCAGACAATCCACACAGAATTGAGTCTTCATGGGACACCTGGCAAAAAGTTTCAGACGGGCTTTGTACCTCTTCAAACACCAAAGTCAGTGACCAAGGAAAGATATCTTTACAGACATGCTGCTGTACTTGCACCAGAGCTCCCAGAACACCCCGTTTTCTTCTCTCACAGCAGCAAACAGTTAGGAAAGATGCATCAGCCCTCCTCCCTCTGCTCTGTGATGTGCAGTGTGACCAGGAGGTGTTGGCAGGTAATCAAAGCCATGCTCCCCCACATGGGTGCTGTACTACTAAGTTGCTGCTGCCAGAGCTGGGGGCATGGAGCAGGCACATACTCTGTGTGGCTCTTCAGACATGCCCCAGGTCTGTGCCTCTATTTTTATTGCAGCAACTCCCCTTCCACATCTTCTCCCTTCCATACCTGGATGTAGCTTTATAAGGAAAGCTCTACAGATTTCCTTTTGAGCTTCCTACCCTTCAAAGGAAGACAAAAGAAACTAGAAATTTTTAGAATATCTGGTAACAGGCCATCTCCCAGGGGGTATTGAATTATCAATGCCATCTCTTACAGTGAGATCAACAAGCTACTCTGTATCTATTTTAGACAGTACTTTATGGCCTTTTAAATCAACGTGCTCTCAGATCTCTCTCAGCATCACCTACGGCACAAATTCTTTCTCTCCAATTTTCTGTAAGCTGCCATAATTAGATAGATTAGGGGAGTAAACAATCCATCATTCACCTTCTTAAATGTAGTAGATGAAACTCTGCTATACAGCATCACATCCCATTAAAAGCCCGCCTCACTGAACAGAAGCTATTTCACAGTGATGGAGGTCTTGATAACCGTGCCTAAAGGGAAGTTATTATTGGAAAGAAATATCAGGCATATAAGCCATGGTAAATGCATGGACGATGTTAGGGCTGGAAACTCACATCATCAGGTTATGATCCAGGCCAGCAGGCAGCAGAGCAAATATGCTACTGGACTGCTGTGCATAATCTCAGAGTTCAGCATGTGTACCCCATGTACACCCCTGACTTATATCCTGCAGACATGCAGAAAAGAACTGAATTTCATTTCTGCCTGTAGTGCTTTTGCCATGTGCCTTTTCTTATTTATTAGTTTTAACCCACAGCATGCCTCACTACCAGAGTCTCTGTGCAGTACACAGCTTCGCCTTGCAGTCCTCTTTGTTCTGTGTGCCGATGCTTTTGAGAAGCCTGCCTCCCAGTTTCTTTCCTTTGTGCCTTTTTTTTTTTTTTTGCTTTCTAACATCAGTGTGAGTCTCAGTTCAATAGCACAGCCACGCAAAATTACCTAACCACTTCTCTGATGTGGTTGTCAGACAAGGCATTCTTTAGAGAAGTGATTTCAGCTGATTGAGTTATACTAACAGAGGTTGTAAAGATAACCCAAAACAAATATGCAAATTCTCTCTGCTATTGTTCATAGGATCCTCCTGTTCAAATGCTCCTTATTTTTACTACCTTATTCACTGAAGTACCAAACATTTTCTGAATGTTAGTGTGGATGTTTACCTTTTGACTCCAACAGTCACCCAGCAAAATATTGTTTCTTCCTTGCAAATATAGGTTTGTGGAACTTAAACTTTCAGGAAATGTATTGCTTTTGACAAAACCTTCTTTTGGAAAGCATTAAATCTAGGATTAAAGCTATATTCATCAGGTTGGTGAGACAATCCAAATGCAGATCAGCTCAATAAGCCCATTAGTTGTTCATTCATCTGGGATGTCACACAGCTTCAAAATTCTGGTGAACCAAGCTGGACAGAGGCCTGAACTCCTCTACAAGATGTGGAGACTTTGTGTAATCCAGGATGTGAATCCCTTTTTCTTCACTTAACCTCATATTTCATGCTAAAACAAAAAAATATAAAGGTGTTTAAACAGAGGGTAAAAATTCTCTATCACTCTCTAACGATTACTTGCCTTAAAATCCAGAGGATGAAATGCTTTCACTTCACTTTCAGGCAATTTAAAAGCCTGTTTCCAACTCACTGAGCAGGTGCAGGGGGAGTCAGAAGACCACTCAGCTTTATACAGTCTTTTTCCCTATTGCAAACAGTAGGTGTAGAGCTTTGAGTTCCCTATCTGTGTGCTAAGTTCTGTAGAAAAACTCCTTACCAAAGAGTTCAACATATTTGGTGAATATTCTGAATCAGCTGTCATGGCCACGAGGTCATAAACTCCACAAAATTTGAGACCCAGTCCTATGTGTAAAATGGAGCTGGGTGTTGCTCCAAATGGTTTGACAGGGAAACTGAAACATGAAGCTGCCCTTGGCATGTTTCTTGCTCAATACAGCTGACCACGGTCAGCCAACGTTACACACACTCCTTTGTGATCATAGGATCATAGAATGGTTTGGGTTGGAAGCGACCTTAAAGATTATCTAGTTCCAACTCCCCTGCCATAGGCAGGGTCACCTTCCACTAGACCAGGTTTCTCAGACTCCTATCCAACCTGGGCTTGAATGCTTCCAGGGATGGGATGTCCACAACTTCTCCGGGAAACTTCTCTCAGTGCCTCACTACCATCTGAGTAAAAGTGATAAACAATTTAGACACAATTATGTTGGTGTTGTTCATCTACTATTAATGAATAACAAGTACAGCTCCAAAATAAGGACTACTTTTTGCAAAAAAAGGCTGAAGTTCATCACTTCATTTATGAGGTGAACAATTTATCCACATGAGCTTCAAAAGAATGTATCTATAGAGTAGATCTAGGCATCCTAAAAATGCAGGAGGACCCAGAAACACCTTCAGATGTCTCAGAGCTAGCACAGAGCAATGGAGTAACTGAAGAATATTGTCTCCTACTAGTTGTATTTCTAGAAAAATCAGACTTCCCTGAAAGCACACACAGTTCTGGGCAGCATGAGGTTATGGCCTTCCTAGTAATGGCATCTCTGCCTGTCAGTGTGGACTCTGCATCTACCTTTCCTCTGATTCAAGACTACCTTGAGTTATCTAAGTCTGGTTAGATGAAGAAGCCAAACCACAGTGAAATTCACAAATGCTGTGGCCCAAGATGAGGCAGGGAAAGGTAACATTTAGGCATGATATGCACAAACATGCATGTCTGGGAAATGGAGTGGAACATGTCATGTGGCATATTCTTTGTGTCCTGCACATCATGTGGGTATAAGCAAGGAAAGCACTTCATCTGAAAGGGAAGAAATGGAGGGAAATGTGGAGCTGAGAAGGAAGGTTGAGAGCACTTTTCTCCGTGCCACTATTTTCAGCACTGCTGCAGTTAATTTGTGTTTAGATATGAGCAGCTGTCGTCTCTGTGCCTTTTACATCTCCATAGAAGTCAATCATAAGCTGGTATTTCCTCCTGCTCTCCTCAGGTCTGGCTGCTGCTGGAAAACATTGTTTTAGCCTAAGCATTTCAGTTCTTAGTATTCATGATTTTAATGTGAACACTCAGCAGTAATCTCATATCCTTTCTGTTGGACAGTTTTGCTTTGGCTCATCTAGTTTTGAATGTTTTGTTTTATAGGGATGCTTTTAGTCAGTCTTTCAAATGAATATAATGATTTCTTTAAAACCCAAGTGCACTTGAGGTTTATCAGGCCAAAATACACATACAATGAGTTGTGAATTGCTGACACAGTGGACAAAGAAGCAATTTTAAGTCACACAGATCCCATACCAGAGTAAGCCCATATTCTAGATGAGGTAGAGAGAACATCAGCAGAAGGAAAGAAAAGTGACTGGGCAGCACACCAAATATGATGAAATCTCAGTGGGAGGAGAGTTTGTAGAACCTCCATGATAATTAGTTTGAGACTGGAGGGGATAAAGTCTCCAACTCTTTCCAAGCTAGTTTTTACAGAGAGCAACTTGCAGGAGGAGTGAAGGCTGTGAGTGGAGTCCAGCAACCCAAAGCAGCAACTAGGTGCCAGGGTCTGGAAAGATGCTGTAGCAGAAGGATCTAATAAGAATTGGAGCACCAGCCCTGCGTATCAAGCAGAGCTTGTCATGGTCAGGAAGGTGAAAAAGGGAAGCTGGAGAACTCATCAAGCATCATGCTTGTCCTCACTCCATCTCTTTCTCTAGATCATCCTTTATTTTTAGTTGCCACAGGTCATCTTTCATTACTTAACTGCCACTTCTCATCCCCAAAGGTCCAGGCATTCAGGTATTGACTCCAGACAGAATTCCTTTTCATGAAATATGTTGGCAACGCTTCCAGTTCAAAAAACAGTTCCTTGTACTTTTCAGCATAGAGCCTGCCAGCATTGCCTTAAAATACACAGCAAACATCTTTAGTGGGAGGGCTGGGATACAAAAAGATAATTTAGCCTTCTGTAGTCTTTTTAATTTACCTGATTTTATTTTTCCAAACCACTTCTGAGACACGGAATAGTCACCAGGTAAGTGTACTAGCTAACTCAGTTGCCTGTAAGCAGTATCTCTCCTGAAGCCTTCAGCACTTGTTTTATGAAGCGGAGAGGTACAAGGCAGAGCATTTATCCTGGTTTTTTGGAAGCTAAAATAGCATATGAGGCTTCAGACAGGTCTGCTATAAGGAAAAGTGATCTCAAGCTGGAGGGCCAAAGGACATGCCCCAGAGCACTGCCTCCAGCCTGCTCATACAGTATCAATGCAAAGCAAAAATGCAAGGCACGACCTTGCATCTCAGGTGGCAATTCTGTGCCATTTGAGATTAACCCTGATAATCACAAGGGCTTTTTATTGGTGTCATGTCATTGGATTAAAGCTTTTTTTTTGTTTTGTTTTAAAACCTAGGTCCTAAAGGAAGCCTGCAGGAACTCTGTCCCATGCAGAACACTTACTTCTGAAGGGTTTGTTGTAACCCAGGTAAAATTCCTTCTCCCTCCCTGTTCCTAAATTACAGAAAGAGCAAATGGATGGGAAGCATTAAAGAGCACTTGTAATATTTCCTTCTAAGCTGTGCACTTGTCTTATGCTGCTTAATGAATTTCTCTCAGGGTTTCAGTGTTTCTTTTTTCTTTTTATATTCTGGCTGTAAATTATTTTTAAAAGTAAATCTTAAAGATGCACTCAGTGTGAAACAGAGCCATGAATCACTGTTCCCTCTACAGGCTGACTCTCCATCTGCAGTCATGCCAGTTCCTCTCGTTTCATACAGGCACAGCCCCTCTGTCCCACTTCACACCATCTGCACACAAAACCAGCTTGTTTTCAAAAGCAAGGGTAATTATTGGCCTAGATGCAGATTGAGCATCTATTGCTTGTATAGTAGAACCTATATTGTTTTTCCTAGAGAAGTGTCTCTTTGAAAATTAAGTGTCTAAAATAAAAGCAGACAGGTTGGCCAGGATGTCCAATGCAACCCCAGAAGAAGCAGCATTGTTGGCTCAGGGAGCACCCCTTCTGGTCCCTGGCACAAGAAGCAGTGTCTGGAGATTCCCTTAAAGTCCTGAATGCTTCAAAGGAAGGGTTTTGGAGAGCAGGTATCTTGGCTTTGTCTCTCTGGAGTCACTTCACACAAAGGAGCTTCTCAGGGTATTAATCCACCAATCTTAGAGCAACATGACACCTACTATGATGTATGAAGTGTCTGTAACATCACTTGAATCAAGGTCAGTGTTGTGGGATTTGAACCTAGGTTCAAGCTCCAGCCTGACCACAGCATTCAACAATTGAGAGGAATATTTGTAACTGTCCTAGTCCTGTTCCATGGCAGGAAACCTCTTCCTTGACAGAAAGTTGGAAATAGAGGTGCAGCAGTTTCAAGGAACTGCTAAGATGAAAAGAGGGTGTCTCTTGTCCAGCCGCAGAGGGACTTCAGGTTTGAGTGTGTGGCAGTTTTTTGTGCTTTTGATTGAAGGCACTACTGGGCTGAAGAAGCACAGAAGGATCCATTAGAAGCCCACTACTCTTTTCTGTGCTAGCTCTGCATAATAGAGCTGTTTTAAAAAACCTCCAATGTCCTTTAATCCCTTCTAGTATAATAAATTCTAAAAGGTAGAGGAGCCTCTTCTTTTCACAGAAGTCCTCAGGGTCCCATCCTCCCAAATCCTATTTTCTTTTCTACTTCATTGTATAAATTGACAACCAAGGTATTCCAACAAGTGTCCCGAAAAATACTGGGACTTGTCGTAATGGAAGTGCTTGAAGGCCTCTGTGCTATCATTTGTAAATATGTTGTGGGTATATGTATGGGTGTAACAGGAGGTGAGCAGGGCAGAGGTGTCTGTTCTCAGTGAGCTTGGAGTTCACAGCTTTGCAGACAGTTCAGGAAAGGCTCTGATGTTTGTCATGCTTCTCCTCTTCGAGACCAAGGTGATGGCTGGAAGTGTTTCTGTAAAATAAGGGGCAGGAATACAATGCAGGAGGAAGGGAAATGACATTCCCTTGGGGTTTGTGTGCAGAGGTAGGGGGGTGTGGGTGTGTGTGTGTGTGGGGGTGTGGGGGTGTGTGTGTGTGTGTTTGGCTCCCCTTCCCCACCCCTCCCTTTCTACCTCATTTCTTAAAAAACAGGCAGGAACTTGAGAGAGATAAAAGGATGTGGCTTGTCTTTCTACCCCTCCCCTTTCTGCACTGAAAATTCTTAAACAGGCCCAAGAGAGTAAATTGCTTTTTCAAGTTTTATCAACAAGAAGACAGCCCAGAAGAGTTACAGTTCAGTGCTCAAAGATTGCATTCATGTTTAGCATGAAGCTTTCAGACCAGAAAATAAATAAATATATATATATAGGGAGGGGTGACTCCTGATGCTATAGAATTTGCATTTTGTGGATGCAATTCATCTCCCTGAAGCATTTCTAAGTTTCCACTCCAATCTGAAGTAAATTGCCTTCCATAGTGAAAGTTATAATAAGACCTACCCCAACTGGGACACAGCAGAGAAGAGATGTGCTGGACCATGGAGACAGCTCCTCTTAGTGCAAACTATTTCACAAGGTACTTTCCAAATATGACAATTTGGGCTTTTCAGATATGCACCATGTCATTGAAAAAAACGTTTTTTAAGTCTGATATGTGCCATAGTTCCTCCCTTAGAAACATAGATGCTATTTCACAAGTCCTAACTTTCAATTAATAGCAAAAGTGAAGGATGGGGAAGACTGAAAAGAGGACAGTATGTCCACATACATGTACATGTGTTTGTTTGTGATAGAAATCAGAGAAAATGAATGCTGACAGACAATATGAGAAAACAAAAAGGAGGAGAACCATACCTTGAAAAATAAAAATGTGTATTCGAAACATTAGTTTTTGTCTATTCCATTCAAATTCATTAGGATTTGAACTACATTGTTCTTCCAGAGCTGACCTTCTTTTCAGAAAGTTCAAGAAAATAAGGACAGATCTTACCAGGTGTTGATTTGAAAGATGAGCCTCGGGAAGAATTTTAGCTTCCTAATGATAAAGCCTCATTTAGGGGTGCAGCATGGCAATTTCTGGTTCCTTTTTCTCTATCAAACTGGTTTACCTCCCCACTAAAGCAGTAGAAAACAAGAATTCCAAAGCAAAGAATAGCATTTCATCTCTTTGAGAGAAGAGCTTTTTTTCAACGAAAGAAACCTTGATACTTTTTGACAACAGGTGTGCTGTATTACCACCTACTCTTCCCCCAGCCTTTTGTGGAGTCATGTGCTCAATACCCTGGTGAGATGGCAGTGCTAGGGGCAGGCAGGGTGGGGGTCAGCTTACTGCTCTGTGATTTCTCTGGCTATACAGTTTGTGGCTGAATACTTTTACTTCCTGCAGCACATCCCTTGAAATCAATAGAAACTGATTTGCAGTAATAGGCAGTTAAGATTAATAAAGTTCTAACCATATGCTCCTGAAGCCATAGGTTTGGAATTACACTCCAAGAGCTACACTCAGAGTCCTCCAAGCTGCCTATTTAGGCTGCTGACATACTCGGGTTGACATTACTATGCCAGTTTTAATTTCAATAGAACCACAGAATTAAAGAATCTTTAGGGTGAAGAAGACCTTTAAGATCATCGAGTCCAACCATTCACCCAGCACTGCCAATTCTGCCACTAAACCATGTCCCTAAGTGCCACATCTACAACACTTTTAAATACCTCCAGGGATGGTGGCTCCATCACTCCCTGGTAGCCTGCTCCAATGCTTGACAACTCTTTTGATGAAGAAATTCTTCCTAGTATCCAACCTAAACCTTCCCTGGTACAACTGGAGACCATTTCCTTCTATCCTACCACTTGTTATCTGCAAGAAGAGGTCAATCCCCCTGCTACATCTCCTTTAAGGTAGTTGTAGAGAGCAATAAGGTCTCCCCTGAGTCTCCTTTTCTCCAGGATAAACAACCCCATTGCCCTCAGCCACTCCTCACAGGGCCTGTGCTCCAAATCCTTACCCAGCTTCATTATCCTTCTCTGGACACGCTCCAGCACCTCAGTGTCCTTCTTGTAGTGAAGGCCCCAAAACCGAACACAGGATTTGAGGTGCAGCCTCGCCGATGCTGAGTACAGGGAGACAATCACTGTCCTGGTCAAGCTGGCCACAATCCTCTTTCACATACAAGCCACGGTGCCGTTGGACTTCTTGGACACTGCTGGCTCATGTTCATCTGCTGTCAAGCAGCACTCCAGATCCTTTTCTGCCACTCTTTCCAGCCACTCTTCCTGTGGCACTTAGCCTTGTAGAGCTGCATGTGGCTGTTGTGAGCCAAATGCAAGACCTGGCACTTTGCATTGTTGATTTTCAACAAGGTGTTTATCCGAGCTGTACAGGGACAAAGATCTCTGGAGTTCTTTCCTTCCTGGAACTAGGAGCGTAGGCACAAATCTGTCATCTCTAATGCAAAGATCATTAAATTAATAGTAATCACCCTTTTCAATAGGGGTGAAGGCCCATTTTTACCATACCTTAGTCCAGCCTTAGTTTTATCATAGATCCATCAGAAGACCTGGCATTTTTGTCACTGGCTACTTATGCCAGTGCACTAATATTGCTATATAAGTGTTTAAAATAATAATTAGAACTCAATGAATAATGAATACACTGAATAATTTATTCAAATACATTGCAAAACTTGAACAACTTAGTTGATGAATATATTTAATAACTCACTCTGTCCCCTATACTTGTGAATAATATTTTTAAATGAGTAATTTGTTTTTAAAAATTTGTAGCATGTGTTATATAAATTATCCATTTAATATTATTCAACCAACTATAATAATAGCGTATTACCAGCAAGTGCATTCTTGAAAGGCCACCGGAGGCCCAAATAATCATGTCCGAGCATTCTGGGAAGACTTTTTGCTTATTAAATACTTGTTGTGATTAAATATGATCTTTCTAACTCAATAACTAATTTTTATTTTTTGTTGAAGTAAAAGAAGACAGAAGAATCAGCAGAAGGGAATAAGGATGTTCATCCATTTCCTGAAACCATAGCAACACCTCCATCTTCAGATGGGATGAAAGCTACAGAAGGACAGAAGTTTAATTATGCCCACATCCCTGCTTCCCCGTCTCTAGTGCAAAACTGGAGGGAGAAACTTCAGAGAGAAAGCACTGAGCTCTGTACTCAGCTTTGTGACCCTCACTGTAGAACTGATCCTGAAAGAGGATGTTGTACAATGGGCTAGCAGGTTTGCAGTGTGTAATGGCAGAGTTGCCATCAATTCAAGGCAGCTGCCCTAAACTGGGATATGAAGAGGGAGAACCCCAAGGCAGAAGTGTCATATGAGTAACGCTTCCATCCAAGGGTACATCCACAGTGAGAGTAAATGAACCCGCATTAAGACCAAGAAAGCAGTAACTGTTCCTGCTGCCTGATAATCACCGAAGGTCATGGATGAGAGATTTTCTTCTCTATTGATCTAGAATACTTTCCCCCAACCCTGGATGCCTTTGTTCAGCTCTGATAGATTCTCAGACCCAGGGCTGAGCTTCCCCAAGGAGCCATGCAGTGTACTTGGTAGCAATCCAGCTTTTGATACTGAAGATAATATTTATTGCTCAGGGAGAAAGAGCTCATATTTTTTTCAGCTCCTACCTGGACTGACCTAGTTGGTTTTAGCCTTGAAGAAGAAGAATGTAACAAAGTGCCCTTAAAGATTAAAATTGATTTTATTTTTTACAGCTTTGCTGTAAAGCCTTGGGCTGAAGTACAATTTGCAGTTATAATTATAGTGTTTTAAACACACAGCTTTTACTTGTAGCCTTCACAATTCTGGCTCGGATACCTCTGGACAAGTGACCTTAGGGTTTTATTCAAGTATTCTCTCCATAATAATCTCATTAAAAATTGTGTCATGTAAAGATGAAGCTCCCAGTTCTACTTCTCTCAATCACCTGTAAAGCCTTTTGTACATATAAACTCAAGGGGCCAAGTACACAGCCTCTCCTAGGGTGCCTAGTTGGGCACTGCCATGTGAAATGACAGCATTCACAGGCTGTTCTTGTTCTTCTGAGCCTGTTTTTCAGGGCCTTCCAAGACAGGCTTTATTTACTTTGATCGTCCACTTGTGACTACTAGTATAAGTCTTATGACATTTGAGCATCTATCTGAAGGAAATTACAGGGTGGCTTTTATAAGGTTTGAGAGCTGTGTGAAGCTAAATTCTCAAGGCACCCAGGTCAGTCCTGTGTGTGAAGTTTTGAGGCTGGAAGGCTGGAGCATTTCTAAACTTTACCTTAATTTTCTTACCTACAGAGCAAGTTGACACATTCCAGCTGTGAGTAAATATTGTCAGCTGAGGAGTCTGGGTTCCAGTGTGAGCTTATGCCTTGAGTTAGACAGAGCCTTAAGAGTCAGTAGATTAGTTTATTTAACACAGTCTGTGTAAGAACTGGAAGCTTCTTCATATCTCCCCACAAATACAAGGATCATCTCTGCAGCATTTGGGGTTGCACAAATATTCAACCTAGCTGGTCATGATTAATTGAGGATTTGGAATAATTTCTGTATCAGGCTCAGCTGGGTATTTCATACAAAGTACATAGATGGAAAAGCATATGATATGTTAATGGCAATGCCAGTTCCGGATTTATAGATATTTCCAGAGAGCTGAACAAGCAATTACAGACGGGAGAACGTGGAACAGCCATGACTCATGTTTAGGGGAAGGTTAACAGGCTTATAGTCAAGTCCTTCCAGCACAGGCAGAATGTCCACACACAGAACTTGAACCACGGACCCTGGAGTCCTTGTCTCCTGCTGCAGAATACCAAATGAATCTCATTGACTTTGGTTGCTGCAGTTGTAGCGAGCAGCAGGAGAATGGCTTTCCCTCACATGCATTTCTCTATCTATAAAATGATGGGTTTAAAACATGGATTCCAATAAGAGCTACTTTGTGAGAGTCACTGCTTTAGGACATACAGACCCTGACTTCCTCATCTATCATTTTTGCAAGCTCACCATTCCAGCTCGCTTGCCTTAAGCCATTGCAAATGCTCTTGCAGATATCACTCATATTTCCAAGTACTTTAAAAGGTTTATTTCAGCTGGAACTACATTTCTCATTTGTGTGTATGCCCAGTATAATCTACCTGCTATTTGAGCACAAAAGGCATAGAACATATTCATCCCAGAGATCAGAGAATCTCCCAGATTTCCTCTGTTTGTGTGCGTGTGTGTTTGCACTTTTGTGTGTGTCTACATGAAGGCTACATTTCTCTTTGGAAACTTTAATTGGACTCTCAATCCCCCAAAAACAAGTATAGCCAATGGATTTGTTTATGAAATTCAGGCACTGAATATTTAGCATTAGAAGAGTCAATTTCAAGCTGTGCCCTTGCAAAACCAGGCAATGAACCATACAGGCATCTGCTATCTCGCCTCGATTCATACTGCAATGGGAAGCGATACCAAACTAACCAGTGTAATGTGGGCCTTAACCTTTAATTGGCAACCTGGAATGCTTACAGCTCAGCTTGGCTGGACTTCCAGCGATTCAGCTGATGAACTAAACCAGTGCAATGTATCAGCTCCTTCTATAGTGTTGCTTGAATGTTTTTTAACCATGTAATTTCTCACAAGCTAAATCCCAGGTAAGCAATCCAACTTCCTGCATAGATAGACATGTTTGGGTACTTAGTAAGTTATTTAGGTGGTGTGCTTTTATGATATAAAAACCTGTCATATCGTATGAAATCATGGCAGCAATTGTACAATGTTTTCATCTCAAGAGGTTCTGAAATAGTAAATGTTACTTCTACTGTAACAGTTGTATTGCTGGACTTCTACATAATTTCAGTGAACACCTGGAATGCACCAAGGTTGGAAAGATTGCATCATAAGGTGTAGTATTTGTTTGCTTTCTACAGTACATTATCACGTTGTGGAGCCCCTGCTGGTCTAGTGGTAAAGACGCCGCGCTATCACCGCGGAGACCCGGGTTCGATTCCCGGTCAGGGCCACTCCCGGGCAGGTGGGGCTCGTCAGCCCTTAAAGGCAACCCACCTACGTCCTAAGGACCTCACTGCCACCGTCCAAGCTCGCTTGGCCCCGGCAGATGAACCTTAGGATTAAAGGGTGGGCTCAGTTCCGCGCACACTGTGTCTCACCTAAAAAAATCCAATGCGCAGGCTGGAAGGTGGAAAGACCTTCCCCGGATCTTCGCTCGCGAAGACTGGCCATTATATTATTATTATCACGTTGTCAATAAGTGACCAAGACTTCCCCATGCTCCCTGCAGTTAAAAAATCTATGTTATATTTTCTCATTTAACAAATCTGCATTATGCTTTTTCACCAGCATCCTCTCTAGGTTGGGAAGTCCAAATATATTTTGTGTAGCTCATAGGAAAAGCTACTTGATGACCTTGATTATTTTGCAAACTTTTGTAGCACCTTCCCTGTTTCTGCTATGTTGTTTCTGAGACCAAGAGACCAGACTGTGCTGAGTCTCCAAAGTACAGGTGCACATCTGATTTTCTAGTGGCATAAAGATATTTATGGTTCTGATTGTTATCCCATCCTCAAAGTTTCTAACATCATGATTGCTTTTGGCAACCGCTGTACCCTGAACTGACATTTTGTAGTGTTATCTATTATTACCTGAAGATCTCATTCCCAATGGTAATAAGCAACTCAGAACCCATCATTGTATATGTAAAACTAGGATTTTTCCCCAGAATGCACTGCTGCAGTTGCTGGTACTTCAGACCTGGTCGCTTGCTTTAGTGACTGGCTTTTCCGGTGTTTCATAATCATGTCTTTTGTTACTTAGGATAATTTAGCATTGGCAAATTTCTGACAATTAATTCTCTTTTTATAGGTCATTTATGCACACATGAACAGCATGGGTCTGAATAGAGATCTGTGTGAAGCTCACTGACAACAACCTTCTCTACAAAACATTACAGCTCTCTTTACTGTCTTATGACTAGTTATATGTCCACATGAGGACATTTGCTCTTATCCCATGATAATTTAGGATTTCTGTTGCTGAGGGCCTTGTAGAATGCCTTTCAGAAGTGTACATGGAGTGGAGCCACCAGATACCAACTAACGTACACATCAACATGGAAAGCTGAACAAGAAAAATTCTCTTGTGGAAGCTTCCCCAAGCTCTTAATTTTTAGTGCAGTCAGAAAAATTTGGGTTTTCTGCTATAACTTTGTTGCCTTTGAAGCCTTCTGCTGCTTGATCTTTTTTTGGCCTTACATAATAATTAGTGTTTCTGCTTATTCACTGTTCACTGTTTGGTCCCCCTTACTGAACTTCAGTATTCTCAGACTATTGTTCCTTTAGGATTTATTTTGGTTTGGTTGTGGGGTTTTTTGTTTGTTTGTTTTTCAGTTTTAGTAGGACACAGCTTTGTGGTTTTAAATAATGCCTTATTCCTAATAAAGCTCCCTGTTATCAAGGTTTGCTTGATTGTTAATTTGGTTTGACTCAAAGTTTCTTTCAGGCCATAACATCATCCCTTCATCTATGGAGCACATTTTGTCTTCTCAGTACAATTTTTCAAATTGGTATTACAATGTCCATCTTCTTCTCCTTCCACCAAATTTTCAATATATCTTTTTATATATTTATGTTCATTTAAATCTAAATAATCATATCTCCCTAAACTGCTAGTATTAAGGTAGATATATGCATAAAATTATTTTTCACTTTCTTCTATCTGTGCCACTGTGCATTTGTTAATAACTTGGCAATTTCTGGGTTTTGTACTTTGCTTCACTTGAGGATGAAGAGTTCTCATAATGTCAGATGTGTCCTCCAAACCCCTGTGCTCCTCAGCACCGTCCTGTGAGCACCCTCCTGTACACCATCAGCAGCTGGAACTCCCCTAGGCACACTCTTTTATGTGTATAATTTCCCAAACAGCATTACCACTTCACATCTACCTGACCCAGAGTGGATTGCCAGGATTATTTTGGGGAGAGCTGCCAAGGACATCTTGCTTTTTCACCTCCAAAACTTCTCCACATACAACACTCACAGGGATGGTGGCCATCATCTCCTTCCCAGCATTTCCCAGAACGTTAGTAAAAAGCATGTGAGATCTGACACTTCTCAGCTTGTTGGCGAACCAGCAGCCAACCTTCACAGGAAATACAAGCCTAGATAGGGATACACTTAAGCAATATCCACAACACAGCTGCCTGCTGCAGTCTCTCATACACAGGCAGTTTATTATAGTCACACCGTCCTCACAAAGATCCTCAAGAATCCTTCCTGCTTCCCCTTCAGGAAGAAGGTTTTCAGACCAACTGGCACACAGACCATAGTAGCAGTCACAGATAAATAAGGAATAGAGCACAAAAATGGCAAAGCAACAATGGCAGTCATCATGGTTTCAGAGCTGGCCACAAGTCTGTGAGAAGCCAGAATCCCTCATGGACTGAGGAAGATGTTGTTACACCACACAGACACGATATCAATGCAGCACATTTAAAGAAATAGGAAGGTAGAAGCACATGCTGTCTTGCACAAAATTCTCTTTCAGTTGTCTTTCCAGAGCTGTCCAAAACAGGCAAGCAAAGATTTTAAACTGGTGCTATTCTGTCTCTCCTCACACCCTTGGAGGCAGGTTTATGGTGGGGCTGTAAAGACAACCTAGGCCCTCCTACAGCAGCTGGCTTACTGTGCCCTGGTGAACTGTTCCAACTGAAACAACTTCAAGACTTTGTAAATCATGGCAGAGACCAATTTTCCACTCCTTTCCTTCTTTGCCTCCTCTCCTGAGGCACTGAGCATAAGTGCATTCCCTTTTCAGTTATTTTCTCTGAGAGGGGAAAAATGTCAAATTAGGGAATAAAAAATCTGGAAAGAATGAAAAAAAAAATGACAAGAAGAGAATCATCCTGGTTTGGCCAAAAACATGCTTTAGGGGGTAAAATGGTTATATTGAAAAGTGTTCTGTAGTCTCTGAATTGGGAAATTTTTCACTAGTTTTACAGTTAGGTCCTTGTTGGCAGAAAGACCTCAACTGTGACAGTAAAAATCCTACATTTGTGAGTTTTCAGGAACTAGCAGGAGTCTCTCTTTCATCTCAACAGGAGCGTCTCTTCTTTGATTTTACTGTCTGCATTACTGTGTAGTTCCCCCTTCTTTATCATCTGCTTCTGTCTGTAATAGGGAGACGGGGATACAGCACATCATTAAGAACAAGTAAACACCATTAAAACAATTCCACCTCATTGTCACTGCATTTTTTTTGAATTGGATTACTGACTCTTGAATAATACCAGGGTTAGAGAGAAGCAGGCAGAAACCAGCTTTGAACCCCTCTGGGTAAATAGCCCGCTTACAGCATCAAAAGAAATGCGTTTACTGTAACTGCGTGCCCTGGGTGGGAATAAGTTAAGAGCTTTTCTCAACTGTAGCTTACACTCAGATGCATCTATTTGGATTTCCTCTACAGAAAATAAACCAGAACTGAATCACAGAATCGTGGACTGGTTTGGGTTGAGAGATACCTTTCAAGGTCATTCAGTCCAACCTCCCTGACACGGACAAGAACATCTTTCACTAGATCAAGTTCCTCAACACCCTCTCAAACCCGGCCTTGAACACCTCAGGTATTGGACATCCACAACTTTGCTGAGATGGGGTGAGGTGATACTCCATTTTAGATACAGAAACCCAAGTCTGCTTACTGGGCATAGAGCTTAAAATAAGGCCTGACCTCCTTTGGGCAGTAGCCTGCGCATTATTGTCAGGATAAAAAAAAAACCAGCTGTTGATTATAATGAGGTTTATTTGAAAGAGGGTTAGACCCTGAGATTAGTTCATTTGGTGAGAGCAGGGTGCTAATAATGCCAAGGTTTGATCCCTGTATGGACCATTCTCATAAGAGTTGGACTTGATCCTTCTGAGTTGTTCCTTGCAACTCAGAATATTCTGTAAAACTTGCAATATGAAATATTTCTGGTTTTATTGAAGGAGTAATAAGAGGCAGTAACAGACCATTTCAGGAGTCAGGATGGCCTAGGACTGAGATCTGATTCCCACTCCAGCAGTAGCTCAGAGCTCTAAACTGAGCAAGATGCTGCTGACTAGCTAATTTTCCTCAAGCACTGTGAAGGAGCGTGACATCACAGCACTAGGTACCTTGGTTAAGGATATGGCTCTGCAGCATCTGTAGGAACATGGTGTGAATGGAAACCTTTGTCCTTGTTTTGTGATAGATAAAGGATCTAACAAAAATCCAAGGTGCGGCTGATCTGTACCTCTATGAGACCATAAAATGGCTTCTTTACAAAGGAACACTGAGATGGGACACTTTCAGCAGTGCTGGGAGGATTCTTGTTGTGTGATTGGGAGGGAAGAATAAGTTTTTTCAGGTAGATTCTGTGATTTTAGGAGGCAGGGGAAAATATTTCCTCCAAGCTCTGATCTTTGACCAAGGAAAAGATTCTTCAGTGTTTCATCGAAATATTCTCCAGCCCGGAGTGCACTCTTTCCTGGGTGAGAGGTAAGATGAGGTCTCTGTCAGACACTGTTAGCATGTTGTCCCAGGAAGGGGAACAAGGGAAGAGTGTGAAGAATCTAATAACCTTTATTTAAAAGAAAAGAAAAAGTCAATAAATTCTAAATTTACTGGCAAAGTTGTTCCTTGTGAGTTGCATATGAGGTCTGTTAACACAGCTCGTCTGCCCCTGTGCTCAGGTTATAACAGGACTTGTTCAAATAGCCATTCCTCTCCATCTTTTGAATCAATCTGTTTTCAGTTTGGCATCTAGAGGATTTCATTTTTGTATCAGGAAGCACCATGACATCTTTTAAAAATCTGTCTTTTGCATTATCTAGCATAGACAAGATGGGGTCTCAGTTTCTTGAAAGATGATGTGCTCCTGCTGTTTATTCCCTACTTAATCCTCCAAGTGTGACATCAGTCATCTCCATGCAACTCACTGAGACTGCTCAGGCACAGGATTATCAGTGATACCAACTCCAGTGGGGAATACACAGCAGGAGCAGATATATGATAGAGGTAAAGAGAGAGAAGCCTGCTTTCATGCAAACATGACTCCTAATAAGGTGTTTTTGGAAAGAGAAAAAGTGGAAGCAGCAAATATGCAAAATATAGAAAGTGTACCTGATTTCCTGAAAAAAGGAATTGTCAGTGATCTTGGCAATTACAGTTCCATTAATTTAAATTCTATCCTTGGGGTGAAAATGAAACAAATAAGAGAGACAGGAGGAGGAAAGAGAATCACTAAACAGCTGGAGATAAAATTTTAGCAATGTAATTTTAGTAACATGACAATGGCTTCTCAGCCCAGTTGGATCCTCCAGGCACCACTAAAGTACAAATAATAAAGGAATAAATCTTCACAAACAGATATAAAAGGTTTTAAAAGAATTAAAGTAGTAGTGCCTACTGAAAATTCAGTTGGTATACTGCATTTTGGCTTTCCATAAAATATTTCATATTGCATCTCCCATGAATGTACTTGAATAATTAATTGAGATTGGCTTCAGTAGGAGTACTGCCACGGGGTCTACAAATTGGAGGAAAGAACATTAGCAAATGGTAATGATAAATGGCAGTGTTTTAATTTGGGGGAGGTAGCTACTGGGGTGCCACAGGGATTGGTGTTATGTCCTATCTCATTTATCACCCTCATTAATTGGTCTGGAAGAAAAATAAACAGTGCATTAATGAAATTCACATTCAATGCTGAACTGGGGGGGAGCTTCAAATCCTAGTAGGGATGAATAAAAAGAAAAACCCAAAACATGCAGGAAAAAAGTGAGGTGCAAGGACAGAGAATTAATCTTTTTTTCTTTTCTTCTTAAAGAAGTAATGCATCTTCTAGATCTTGCTTGGAATATTTTGGGTGTAAATATTGAGAAAGAATAGCTATCATGCATCTTAAGGACAGAAGATATCATACTATTCCTTTCATTTAATTCCCTTTACAGCGTAGATCCCCCAAAAACTGATTCCTATAAGAAGCCAGGTATTCTAAGTTGTGTGAGAACTTGTCTCTTGAAAATACATCCAGTCTTAATTACAGATTTCAGATGATGAATACCACCTGCAAGTTAAAGGTTTAAAAGCAAACCTGAAAAAAAAAAAAAAAAAAAAGCAAATTGACCCAGGAGGATTGGTTTATTGACTATAACTGCAGCACTGTGTAATCAGTCATTAGGCAAAGTATTTTATTACCCATGTTGTGGTAACTGTCTTCTCCCAGTGTTTTCTTCTATCTCCTCTTTATAGAATCATAAAATCACAGAATAGCTGGGTTGGAAAGGACTTCTGAGATCATCAAGTCCAACCCTTGATTCAAAACCACCACGGTTACTAGACCATAGCACTAAGTGCCACATCCAGTCTCATGTGTGTTTAAACCTTAGCAAACCTGAAGGTTTTTATATTTTTCCTCTGTTATTTTCTCATCTTTCTCTTTTATCTCTATCTTCTGTTTGTGATTCTCTTTTTCCGATATGATTGGCAATTAGTGACCATGAATTAACTTCTTGGACAGACTGATTACTTGACAGATTGCAATGATGGCAGAAGCCAGAAACATTTTCTGCTCTTTCAGCCCTAATAGAAAACTTCTTGTTAAATAGTGGTAGAAGCATAATAAGGCATATTTGTATTTTCCCTCTGATAGTTCTTCCTATAATATCAAACATATTTTGATACTAAATTTAGCACATGCTTAGGTTTTCAGGACTGTGCCTTGGTAACTAAATGTTTTCAGTGAAGCATGATTCACAGATCTATTTCTTATTAGATTAAGTAATAAACAAGTTAATCAGAAAAAATTTCATAATATGGTGTACACCCTTTAAAAAAATCAAAATAGTTTTCTTTTTCTGCACGGACACTTTGCATCATTGGCTTTTCAGGACTGTGAGTGTATTACCACCAAAATTTGACTAAAGCAGAGAAGAAACAGTACCTTCCCCGAAACAGGCAGCATGTGCTCCTTGAGAGGTATAGCACTAGTTTTTAGGGGGAATACTAGTATAACATATCCAGAGGAACTTTTCACCTGTTTGACAGCTCTCCAGCACTGAAACCTCCTTTCCCCTGGCTCTTGGAAGGCAGTAGAATCACAGAATCATAAAGATTGGAAGAGATGTTCAAGATCATCTACTTCAACCACAAACCCAGCACTGCCATAATCACCTCTAAACCATACCCCCAAGTGCCACATCCAGATACCTCTTGAACACTTCTCAGACCTGATTATCCACCATCTGCCTGGGCAGCTTATTGTAATACCTAGCCACTCTTTCAGTGAAATATTTTTGTTCTAATATCCAGTCTAAAACTCCCTTAGTGCAACCTGAGGCTGTTTCCTCTTGTCCTATCACTTGTTATCTGTGAGAGGAGATCGACCTCCATCTGTCTACAATCTCCTTTCAGGTAGTTGTAGAGAGCAGTAAAGTCCTTCCTGAACTTCCTTTTCTCCAGACTAAACAACCCCAGCTCCTTCAGCCACTGCTCATAAGGCTTATGCTCCAGACCCTTCTCCAGCTTCATTTCCCTTCTCTGGACACACTCCAGCACCTCAATGTCCTTCCTTGTTGTGATGGGCCCAAAACTGATTCAAGATGGGGCCTCACCAGTGCTGAGTACAGGCTGACAATTACTGTCCTTGTCCCACTGGCCACACTGTTTCTGATACAGGCCAGGATGCCACTGGCCTTCTTGGCCACCTGGGCTCAGTGCTGGTTCACGTTCAGCAGGCTTTCACACAGCACCCCAGAGTCCCTTTCTGCTGAGCAGCTTTCAAGCCACTCTTCCCCAAGACTGTAGCGATGCGCGGGGCCATGGTGGGCAAACTAGCTAAAGATGCTCTGCATCAGAGCAAATGAACAAAGAAGCTTCTCCACACAGCTGAAAATGCAGACAGCATCTCCTGTGCTGTTCTGAGCACCATATCACTGGAAAGATATTGAAAAGCTGGAGGGAGTTCAGAGAGGAGGCACAATTATTATTAGGTACCAGAAAGGCTTGATTGATATGGAAAGATTAAAAGAGCAAACTGTGTACATCTTGGTAAAGCAACAACTAAGAGGAGATATGATAATCGCTTCCAAATAAATTCAAGGGAAATCCCAAGAGGAAGAGACTTGTGCAGGCTTAGTACAATGGGGCATTGCATAATGGGATGAACTTCAGAGAAGGAAAACTTGTGAAGTTTGAATGTTAAGAAAAACTTCTTCTTTTCTAGTAAGATGTGGAAGAAGCTCTCTGGAGAACCATTGTTCCAGGACTGCTTAAACCAGACTGGTTCTACTACAAGAAAACAGTTGATCCCACATTGATCAAAAGAGGGAACAGTGTCCTGAGGTCAGATGGCCTCTCCGTAAAGCCAGAGACCCTAAAATCTTACTAGTTTTTGTGAGAGAGGCATCATCTTGTTTTAAAGCTGTCATAGCATGTGTCATTCAGTGCTGCATCCATCGGTCTACTCATTGTTTCAGTGGGGGGCTGTTAGAGAAATGCCATCTGTGAGATGTGTCCAGTGGGTTTCCTTTATTAAAGAGTTGAGATACATGGACATGTGTCAAAGGAACATGAGGAAATGAAGGTGTCATGATCTAGTATGTTACAGTAAAACTATTTAATTTCTTGCCAAAGGAGGACCTTGATTGGAATATTGCAGTAAGGATGTTTGAAAAGTATCTGCTGGTGTCACAGCCATTATCAGTGCTGAATTATTAACCAGGTACAGTATACTGCCACCTACCAAAGATGTTGACTTGCCAGCAGAGGCCAAGAGGAATGGGTTTTCTTTTCATTTACACAGAACACTTCAGACCTGGCTGCATACAGAATTGTAAGGCTTCACCCATTCTGTCAGGTGCTGATCTCTGCAGAACTTGAAGAGCAAAAAACAGCTTTCAACAAAAGAATCTAGGATACACTAAATAAGACATTACCCACTGGGTCATATATTAGTTTCCTTAGATGCAATATCAGTAACACAGAACTCTCTAAACAACTCTGTAATAACTCTCCTAGTTATGCTTTTACCCCATGACAGATGTGAGATAATTTACTTAGGGGTGGCCTTACAGGGGAATGGAAGCATCGGTAGCCAACTCTGCTAGATCCTGGCACAGCTGAACTCAGCAACCTGAGCATCCCAGTTTCCCTCTGTGCCTGAGCTCTCTCAGATTACCTCACATTTATTCAGGGATGAGTACGGAAGTAACCGGTTACCTCTCTGTCATTTATTCAAGTGCCCATAACCCAACTAAACAACATATGTTCCCAGAGGAGACAAACATTTCCATTATCTTTCTGTTCCTTTATTCACCTGAACATTGACTCCCTGTTTCTATTTCTTCACCTTCCCTAGGCCTGTAGAATAGCTGTGGTGTTAGCAATTATTTATGGGAGAGCTGCTGGTGCATGTGACAAGAAATAGTGCTAATGGTGATGTCTGTTAGCCTGTAAAATAGCTCCCCCAAGTAAACTGGTAGAAGTCTCATCACTTGGATGTTTTAAAACCAGACTGGACAAAGCACTGTAAAATATACTGCAGGGAACAATCTTGGAGTGGCAGCAAGATTAATAATGGATTGCTCTCTCATTCAGCCTAGAAAAAGAGCCATGTGAGAGTCTTCAGGATACTCCAGGGATGTGCTGGTTTGGCTTGTCCTTTCAGGGGTCTCTGCTGGCAGTGGTCCTGTGCAAACACTAGGTTAGATATGTCTCTGGGGAGACAGAGGTAGGGAGAAAGGGGGAAAAGGAAGTATGAGAGCATGATATGTTGCATATTTGGCCCTGGTCATTCTTTTTTCAGGACATTCCCCTTCCCTGCCCCTGTGCCCCTGTTATCATTCCCACATTTTTCCCCTTATTAGAACCTTTCTTGGCTCTTATCAGCTTCATAGCCACCTGACAGTTCTGAAAATCCTATGCTTTTCATCTTTTAGCACC
Organism: Myiozetetes cayanensis; assembly: GCF_022539395.1. Lineage (NCBI taxonomy): Eukaryota > Metazoa > Chordata > Aves > Passeriformes > Tyrannidae > Myiozetetes > Myiozetetes cayanensis. Next base: position 52,745,315 of record NW_026087521.1, on the reverse strand, counting down.
ACTTCCCCACATATTGTTGGAGTCGCTGGCAAACCAATGGTTGGCTACTGAGAAAAGGTTGATGTTCTGAACCCCAGTAAACCACGGTGGTGGTTTTGTACAGATTTGGGCAAGAATACACATCATGAAGAGATTAACAGTTCATAGACTTATACCACAGTGCAAAAAACTCGCTTTAAACTAAGGAGCAGAGAACATAAAAGTCATAGTGATTAGTCTCTGCTAACCTGACAGGGAATGATGCACTTGATAAGTGATGCTACTTTTCCACTCCCTGTTATATTACTGTAGTGGGTTTCTGTGTCTGAGTTTTGGTAGCAGGGGGGCTACAGGGTAGCTTCTGTTAGAAGCTACTAGAAGCTTCCCCTGTCTGGTGGAGCCAATGCCAGCCAGCTCCAGGACGGGCTTCCTGCTGCTGGCCAAAGCCGAGCCAATCAGGAGTAATAGTAACACCACTTGGATAACATATTTAGGAACAGAAAGATGTTGTGCAGAAAGAATTCCAGACAGGGAAAGTGGAGGAAGAACATGGGAACAACAAGGCAGACACCAAGGCCAGTGCAGAAGGAGGGGCAGGAGCTGCTCCAGGTGCCAGAGCTGAGGCCCTGCAGCCCCTGGTGCAGCCCATGGCGGGGCAGCTCTGCCCCTGCAGCCCGTGGAGGGACATCAGGGTGCAGAGACCCCCTGCAGGCCCATGGAGGAGCCCATGCTGGAGCAGGTGGATGCCCAAAGAAGGCTGTTACCCTGTGGGAGGCCCAAGATGGAACAGGGTCCTGCTGGAGACCTGCAGACTGTGGAGAGAGAAGCCCACACTGGAGCAGGTTTTTCCTGGGCAGGACTTGTGGCCCCTGTGGGGGACCCATGTCAATACAGCACATTCGTGAAGGACTGCACCCCATGGGACAGCAGATTGGGAAGAACTGCCGCCCAAGGGATGGACTCAAACCAGAGAGGTCCATCAAAGACTGCCTCCCATGGGAGGGACCCCACGGGAGCAGGGGAAGGACTCCTCTCCCTGAGCAGCGGCAGAAACAACAACTGACCATAACTCCCATTCCCCATCCCCCTGCACTGCTGGGAGGAGGAGGGAGAATGTGGAGGGGAGGAAGGGTGGGGAGGAAAGTGTTTTTAGGATTATTTTACTTCTCACTCTTTTGCTCTGATCCTGTGAGTAATAAATTTAAGTAATATCCCCACTTTGAGTCTGTTTTGCCTGTGAAGGAAATCAGTAAGTGACCTCTCCCAGCTCTTATCTCAACTCATGAATCCTGAGCTGGTTTTTTTTTCTCTCCTCTGTCCAGTTGCAGAGGGGAGTGAGAGAGTGACTTTAGTGAGTACTTGGCACCTGGCCAGGGTCAACGCACTATAATTACACATCTTTAAATTAGGCTAAGGTTAACCGGACAGGAACAATCATCATAAACCACATTTATTTAGGCAGTGTCCTGCAGTAAAATAATGTTCTGAGCCAAAATGGGGAGTTCATGTAATTTCTACATCTACTTCTGAATAGCTGGCACTTAAGCTTGGAGTATTTTTCCCTTCCAATTTTTCCTGATGATCTCTTTTAAAAATGTACAGAGCAAAGCAGCTTCTGCTGCTGCCTTTGCAACTCCATTCTGTATATTACGTTAGATTCGGTATAAGGACTTCTTTCCTGGACACTTTTTTACAAGTCAGACATGTTTTATTTTTTCTGACACCTGCTCAAGCATCCAGCCCTCGTTAAGGGACATTCCAGCCTACTTCTGTACATTAAACAGCCCTACCTCAATAAATCCAGGAAAGGGGTTATTCTCCTCTAGTCAGCTCTCTTGAGACTGCATCGGAGTACTGTGTCCAGTTTTGGGGCAGAAAGATACAGACAAGCTGGAGAAAGTTCAGTGGAGGACCACCTAGATGGTCAGGCATAGCACAGGGAGAGGCTGAAGGAGCTGGACTTTTCAGCCAGGATGAGGTAAGACTGAGAGGATCTAATTCATCTCCTCTACTACTACTACTACTACTACTACTACTACTACTACTACTACTACTACTACTGCAGATTTACTCTTCTTTGGCTAAAACACTGGCTGGATGTTCAAGCCCAAAGAGTGGGGATGAGTGGACTGAATCCAGGTGACAACTGGTCACTGCTGATGTTCCCCAGGTCTCAGTGTTGGGGTCAGTTTGGACTAATATCTTTATAATTAATTTGAATTGGATATTAGGGAAAATTTCTTCATCAAAAGGATTGTCAGGGCTTCCCAGTGAAGTGGTGGAGTCACCAGCCCTGGAGGTATTTAAAAGACATGTAGACGTGGCACTTAGGGACATAGTTTAGTGGCAGAATTGGTAGTGCTGGGTGAATGGTTGGACTCGATGATCTTAAAGGTCTTCTTCACCCTAAAGATTCTATAATTCTGTGGTTCTATTGAAATTAAAACTGGCATAGTAATGTCAACCCGAGTATGTCAGCAGCCTAAATAGGCTCTTCAAGGTTTATTTCCAACCTAAATGATCCTATGGTTCTATTATACTGAAGAGGGCATGAAGCAAATGGACAAGAACAAGACACAAAAGTCACAACAGAAATTTCAAGTAGTACAAGGAAAATTTTTACCATAGATGTGGTGAAATCACCACAAGAGTGACCCAGAGGGGCTGTGCAGTCTGGTAGATGTTCAGTGCTCAGGTAGATAAGATCCTCAGCAACCTCATCTAATTTTGTAGTTGTTCTCCCAGCAGTGTCCCTTCTGATTTAAATCGATCTATTATTTTCTGATTCTGCATTTTAAGATGTGTCTGGCTATTTTGGTATTCAGATAAAAGCTCCAAAACAACTTTGAAAATGTGGGTCAGGCACAGCAGCCAGTGCAACTTGGGAAATCCTGGCTTGCAGTCTCTTCTGTGTCTCAGTTCTTCACTTACTGCACTGTACACAAAGCTCAGTGCTGTTATACTCCCCAAGTACTTGGAAGAGAGGAATTAGATTCAAATGCTTTCTACAGAAGAGAAATTCTAGGTAGGAATCCCACCCACACATACTTATTATAAAATTTAAAACAGAATTTATTATTCTATTGTTTGGATTGTTGACTTTTTGCCTGTCAAAATGGTTCTTGTTGATTCCACTGCATCCCTGAAGACAGAAAACAAAGTTGACAAACGCCTGCCAGGCAGGCAGCTCTAGCACTATGATTTGCATTTTCTCAGTGGGAAGTGGAATTTGTTGTCAAACTTGAAATTTCTCATGACAAAATTTCAGTTATGCAAAAACTGTTTTTAGGCAGGACAGTCCTTAGCTAGCTCATAATACGAATATATAATATTTCTTTTTTTTCTTTTTCATCCACTTAGCCCTTAAATGATTACAGCTCTTGTCATAAACTTACCAGACAATGTAACGTAATAGATCTCCTGTCAAGGCCAGGGCATCTAGGTTTTCCTTTCATAGTACTATTTAATAATAATGGCTCAGGTGTTCAGTTAAAGCCAAATGGGAGCTGCTGCTTATTTCAGCTGCCACCACAGTTTGCTCTGTGACTCAAGGAAAGCTTTTTTAAATTACCACTTGTAAAATGAGAATACCCTTTTCTATCCAGAAGGAGAAGTGACTTCTTAGCCTGGAAGGTCTGAGTCAGCTGCAGTTTGCAGATCTGGCTGCTTCTACCCTCTTCCTTCTCCTGCTCTCATTTAATGGGAAGGCATCAGTCAGCTAGGAAAGATAATGCAGATAGGAAGGTAAGGTCAGATGATGAGAATTTATTTTGCTGATACTGGTGCTGCAACCCAAGAGCTTATTGCCCGAGGGTCCTGCCCTTTGCTCTGTGGAGCCACTGGAATCCCGCTGAAAAAATTCTTCTTCTCTCTTAGACCCCATGAAAACCAGCTGCTGTTTCCCTACATCCTGGTCTCTGTTGCGTTATGCCTGATGTTGGTACAGCCGACAGTCACTTTCTTGCCTGTTGGAAAATGACTAAGACAACAGTCTCCCTCCTGTCATGAGGCTCAGGCAGTAGAAGTATTAATTACAATTTTCCCCCTGCTATAACATAGCTCATGCCATCCAGATCTGACTCAGTTTCCAGGAATCCATCTCAGCAATGACGTCCTTTAGACCCCAAGCAAGCTGGTGATGCTCAGCCACAGTCTTCGTAAACTCAACCTTGCTTTTCATCCTACTAGAGTAAAGCATAGAAATGTTCCTTGTGGTTGGGGAGGTAGGAGTGGGTGTGCTCCCCTTCCAAAGCCATTCTGCAGAAACCTTGTAGTGTTTGTATTTGCCTCCCTGAACCTGCTTCCTATAGGAGCACTGAAATAGCCACAGGAAGGGAATGGGTCCTGGCACAGCCGTCTTACACCCACATACAGAGTAAAAGGCTTCACCTGGAAGATCAGTATAGCTGGCTGAATGACAGAGTTGTGTGATATTTCAAAGACAAACCTGAGATTCCATTTGAAATGCATTTGATGGCTGGAGTTCAGCCCCTATTAGGCAAGAATCCACATTGTGAAGTGAACCAGCTTTGCACCTGTTTTGTCCAGCTGGCATCTTCTGCATGAGAAAGGCCCACGACTCTGGTAAAGGTATTAGAATAATAAAAATACATCCTATTCAAAGAAGGCCTTGATCAAAGAGCTTTTTCATTTCCTTTCATTACCTTGTTTTCTTTTCTTTTGCTTTCTCTGTCCCCTCTATTGTCTGATTATTCTAGACAACTGTGTCTGATGGCCTGGGGGAGTTAACTGTGGTCCTAAAAGTGCTCATGAGGCTGGAGCATATACAAGTCTCACATACTTAATATGTGACATATATACATATATAAGTCTTACAGTAAAGAGAGCATCTAAGCTGATTAAATATAGAATAGCTTTGCTGTGTGTCCTCAGACCCTTTCCAATTGCTGACTTTGTTGTGTCTTCTGGGGTCTCTTCAAGATATTCACCTGCTCCTGACAGTCCTCTCTCCGCACTCCCCTCCTACGCCCCTCCCATCCCTCCAGCAGCCCCTGCGTGGGACTTGGATGATTCACATTCAGTGCCATGCTTGACCATACATTTTTTGTATACCATCACTGGGGGTTTTTGGGTCACTGCCACCTGTGTGTCAGCTTGCCATCTGTACAGTGGGAGAGTAATTCTGCTTGCTCTGTGTTTCTGTATGCAACTCCTAGGACAAGGTCCTAGCTCCAGCTCTGAGCTGGGCTCACCTGGCTTGTCCCAGAAATAGAACACATTCCACACCTCACAGCAGGCTCCCATTTTCTCTGTGGAGACATGCCCTGATTGACTGGTTATCTATCATGTTGGTACAACCAACCACAGCTCCTGATGGGCTTTAGGGCACATATCACATAGCTGATGCACAGCACAGCTTTTCTTTTTCCTTAGTGCGGAGGTGTCTCCCCTACCCTGTCTCCAAATTGTTCATCTCGCCCTCTTTCAGAAGCCTGCTCTGTGATCAAGGGAGCTTTGTGTCACATTTCACTGATGCCCAGTTGAGGCACCCAGGCTGGGATCACTGAAGAGAAAAACCTCCATTTGTTCTAAAGGCATCCCTCCAAATCTTGTCACAAGCAATCAGACAAGCTTGGCAGAAAGACCCCTTCTTTTTGTGTTATAAACAGAAAGAAATAATACATGATCTAAGCTCCTAACCATGCTTAAATTGGTTTATTCTGATATTTCCCTCAGCACATACCATCAAAAAATATGTTTGTCAGAATATTTTTTCTCTCTGACTATCTTCCTGTTTGTCTATTTTTAATTATATCAGAATTAGGTGGTTGCTGCTGTAGATTAGGTTTACCTGAAGAACATCCACTGTGATGACTACATTTTCATACCTTAGCATAAGTCTTTTGGCTTGGTAAAACATTAAAGTTTTGAAATTCAGTTCTCCAAAGGCCAGCAGTGTGTCTGTCTTGTAGCCATGTGGCATTGGCTCTGCTGGACATGGGAGAAGCTTCTAGCAACTTCTCTGATAAGCCACACCTACAGCCATCTCTTCTCTATCAGAACCTGGCCACACAAAAGACAATACAGAAGTTTATAAAGTCTGTATCAGACATAGAACAAACCCTGAAAAGTAGTAACATTCAAACAAAACATGATAGCATACTGCTTACTATAAAAAATACTAAAATTAAAAGTTCTGGTATGGTTGGTGACCTACTCTGAGCATTGGTGACAGAATAACATATTCTACCACCCTTTTGTTAGAAAGGTATCACAAAACTGGTCAGGAGGGAGAGAAGAAACACAAAATGTAACTCAAAGACGGGGGTGGAGAAAGAATGAAAGAGCCTGCTACCATTCAGGGAAAGACTTAAGGAGCTCAATCTGTTTCAGTTAATCAAAAATAAGATTGAGAAGCGTTGTGGCTACAGGGTATAATTACCCACATGGGGAGAAAATACTGGCTACAAAAGGGATCTTTAATCTAGCAGAGAGAGACATAAAAAGAACTAATTACCAGAAGGTGAAGCCCAGCAAATCTAACGTAGTAATGGGGTACAACTTCTTAGGAGCACAGATGATTAATCACTGGAACAAAACACACAGAGAAACGGTGGATTCTCCATCTCAGTAGTCAAGTTGAATGCCTCTCCGTAAGACCTGTTTTCAACATGAGATGTCAGACTTCATAAAGACACTCCTAGTGGAAACTTAAGGCCTGTTTTGCATCAGACCACCACTTCTATCACCTCACATCCAGTTTGCCTCCAAAGACCTTCAACCCCACACCAATAATGGTACTTTCTCACCTTAACTTTGCCACTCTTTCTGCTGCTTAATCTATGGCCAGTTCTGGGAGTAATGCTTGGATGGCAAGCCTTTGTTGATCCTGATCTTCATGCTTTCCTTGGGCTGGACATCTGCCTAATTTTCCCCACAGCATACTGTGACATCTCTCCACTTCCCTTCTTATAGCCTGCTCTGTTTCTTTGCATGCATCCCTGCAAAAGCTGCCTGTGTTACCAAAGAGATGAAGGAAACAGGGCAAGAAGCCCCAGGACAAAATTTGTCACTCTCTGCTCTCACATTCAGGAGAATGCCCTGCCTACAGTGCCATCTACACTCTGAGTGACATGCAGATCCAGAAAAGGCTTCCCAGGCAGAGTTCTCCCTGTGCTACCACACACTTAACAGTCTTTGGCCTTTGGCAAGTGTCTGCTCTGTCTCCTTCTTTCTCCCCAAGCAGTTGGACTCAAGGCATGAGAGTCAGTCTCGCCACCAACCCACACACGCTCTGCTTCTCTGGTTATATATTTCCTGCCACAGTTGGAGCATTTTTAGACCTGATACAGTTTTGTTCTAAAGGGACCCACCTGTTGGCATTTCAGGGCCAAACAGGCTTTGAGGGAGGCTCTGTTGGTGAATCTCATTGGCCAAGGGTGATGCAAAGCTCCAGAGTCCCACCAGAATCCTCACTAAACCTGGGCAACCAACTCACATGAATTTCTAAAGTTTCTCTTTTTTTCATCTGCAATTTGCAAGGCAACTTTATCTCTTCTTTCCAGGAGCGGACATGGCTAATCCAATCCATGCATATATCAGTATTGGCATAGATTATTAGAACAAACCATACCTGGGCCTCAGTTAATGGTTGCCACTCAATTCCAGACAGGACAAAAGGCTGTCTTCTGTATGGTTGGAGACTCAGTAGGCACGCAGAGCTTCTGCTGTAGTCCCTTCTCTACCTCTCCCATAGCCTCTGACATCAATTCAAAGTCTCATTTTTCAAAGAAGCTGAAAGATTGAATCCCTGCTCCATGAAGTACCGAATTTCAATCTGTGTCCTCCAGTGACAGCTGGGCTCCTCTGAGCCAATGCCTCTGGAAATTGACAACAAAACAGCTCAGATGAAAGGGAAGTCTCTGGGGAAAGTGCACTCCCAAGCCTGGGGGTCTCTAAGGGATCACTATGCTTTCCTTGGAGGCATCTTTATTGCAATCAGTGACACTAACAGCAAAAAAAAGATTTTTTTCTCCCCTCATGCCCTCATTCCCTCAAAAGACGACAGCCATTTATGTGCAGTGCTGACCCCAAAAAGGAAACTGCAAGAGGACCCCTGAAGTCTGTGTGGAAATTAGTTACTTTTTTCACATGAAAAAGTGCTTGGAGGCTGCAGTAATGGACGCAATACAAAATTCTACATATAAGCAGGAGAACTTGACCCTGAGTTTCTAGGTCAGCTGTCAAAGAAATAAACCTAATTTCTTGCATCCTGGAAGTGAGTGCTGAATAAGGGAATTGCACAGATGACGGCTGCAGCTTGTAGATTCAGATGAAGTCTAACCCACTCGAATCCAAACTAATTCTAAACTCAAATGCTGTTCCAGAGCTCCCTCCAAAAGCACTGTCACTAGACCTACATCATTACTATTGCCCCAAGAAGAGCTATGTAAATGTTGCAAGTGAGGAGTTTAGGTGGAAGCCTGGGATTCTCCAGTGGTTTTCTTATCAGCAAGATGCCTGAGCTTACACCTTTTGGGTTTTTTTCCCTTTGATATCAGAAGGAGTAGAGGAAGCCATGAAAGATCAGTAATTCAGTACAATACATATACAGTTAAAAACAGAGAGTTAAGAAACAGCAAATCCATGAGCCAATTACAACAGACTTTTTTTCTCTCTCCATCTTTTTCCATTAATAGTGCAAAATAGGTCTTTAGCTCCAATTCCAAAAGAGTCATTGCAGTTATTCCTTCTAGAAGAGAATCACTATTTACTGCCTGCATTCTTACTTCAAATTAAAAATATAAAATTGCAAACATAGAAGAACTGGGGTTAAGAAAGGCATCTCCCTTTTACTCAGAATGGCATACCTGGAAGTGTAAAAACTGAATTGTGTATTTCCTATTGAATTTTCAGTGGTAAAAAAATCTATTATTTCTCACGCCTTTGTAGATGATATTTATGTCTCCACAGTTATATGGCATGAAGTAAAGCCACAAACCCAAACATTCTATGACACAATCACTGCACGTTGACATATTGCAAGGGGAGGCTGTGGTAAATGAAAAACTGAGAGATACAAAAAAAGAACCATCTTTGTAACAGGTGCAACATCACTGGTGATGTCAGCAGCCAAATATTGGTGATAATCTACTAGAAGTTACTAGAAGTTACTAGAAATTAAGTATCAGAAGGTATAAAATTACATTAGGATCACGCTTGCAGATGCGTTCAGGGTAACACACTGATACATTTGCCATGCTAACAACACTAGTCAATTAACAAAGCTTCCAGGCCAGACTAGCAACTGAAAAAAGAGATGCTAATCCAGTTTCTGAAGTGCAGCAGTGCACGAAGCGTGGGCTCACTCCATATGTTCTCTCCCTCCTTGAAGAGTAAACCTAAGTGTTGCTTTTGCATGTTTAATGACAGTTTTCTACAACTCACTGAGCCTAGGAAATATTGGAGGAGCTATGAGTGATTAAATTCAACTGGAGTGAGGCCAACTCATCTCACCATTCTTCACAATTGGTGGAAAATGTGCACTGGTAAAAGATGCAGGTAGTGAGTTCCCTAGAACCAAACAAAGCTGACAGCTTGCTTAAAGTCTGCCCCAAGCAGCCAGTCCCACATGTGGTCATGCCTCAACCACTGCCAGTTCACCCTCTCATCTCTTGAACACTTGTTTGTGGCCCCTGCATTAGACTCAGCCTCACCTTGATCTCTCTACAAAGAGATTAAGTCTTTTACAAAGCAAATAAATAGCTCGAGCCTATGAATCATGAGGCTATTATTTCTTGCAGGATTCCTGTTCTAATCCAGAGCAGAAACCTTCTAATGATGCCATCAGCTGCAAGAAAGGAAGCTTGAGTCATCATAGCCCCTGGATAAAATTATATGTGTGCAGTACACAATTGCCTCTTTGTTCAGATAAGCAGGTGTTGTTACCAGTGAGCCCTTTGACTGCCTGTAATAAGGCAAAATCGGTTTAATACTTGCCCCCACTGCCAGCTGAGAGCCAATGTGCTGTAATGCATCCACTCTTTTCTTCCACTTAAGTGCTGAGAGATGGATCACAAATAGCCCTTTACAAATTATGAAAAATATACCTTATTTGTGCCCAACACAGTCCTACCATGCACTTATTCCATCTCCACAGACCCGCCCCCCTCTCCCACTCCCCCTTCCTGGAAGCTGCTATGAGAGTCAGGAATGTGACAGCTCACACATGGCTCTCCATGCTCAGCTCTGCCTATGGCTCTGCAGGCCAGAACCCAGAGAGGTCATAGCAGCTGCAGCACTGAACTTTTGGGCTAGTATCCTCAGATTAGCATCCAAAACCTGTGCTAGGGCCCATGAACACTATGCCTCCTGGGAAGAGGGGATGAGTATGTCAGAGCAGTCTGAATAAGACACTGATCAATGTAGTGAGCGTGTGGATATGCCAGGTTTAGTGCTTGGGGTGTCCTGGCTTTTGGGAGAGTAGGAGGGCTCTCCTCAGCACTAAAGGAAGGTGTTCTCATTCCTGCCTTACAAGGATGGAGAGTAGAAGGTTTGCCCCTATCCGCTGACGGATTTTGAGCATTCTCTTCCCAGTGGAATACCAAGTTTGCTTTCCTGCCTTGTAAAAGACAGACTCATACCTATCTTTCTCAACATTCTAGTTGCTTAACAACCTATCCATTTTTTAGGCTTTCTCAAATCTTATCCAGCATGGGCAACGAGGCAGATGGCAATGGTCAATCATCAGGTCAGATGAAAGTACATGTACTGTTGCTCTCTACTCCACTGATTAGAGAATTTACCTGGGTGGGCAGGATGTCTTACCTTAAACAGTTGTTGAAACGTAAGGTAACAGTTTCCCGAAGCAGAGCTTGTTCAATAAGCTCTTCCACAGTGCTCTGTTAAGCACATCCTTGTTTTACTACCTTCTTGATAATGTCTGTTGCTGACATCTCCACATCCTTTTGCAGATGCCCGCAAGAGTTGCTCAAAGACTGGAAGGCAATGCCCAGTAGAAAGAGCATCCCAGACTTTTTCCTGCAGTGGGCAGCTTCCCTATCACTTTTAGTAGCTGTGGGATTGGACCCCTTTTTGTTACTCTTTTAGCCAGGTTTGCCAAAAAGCTCACTGTTCCAGTTTCAGCGTAGGAATTGCAAATGTTTATCTCTTGATCAACTGCCAAATACTTCTTCAAGAACAAGGAGAGGGATGGCTGTTTATTGAAGCCAGCCTGTATCCTGAACTAGAGCTTTCCAGCTCCTACATTTTAGATTGCACCCTGCTCCGAGGGCAGCAAACAGCAGCCATAAATTACAGTAATCTATGAAGTCCAGTCACCAAAAAAAGATCAGAATAAAATTCAGGAGTATTTTTCTTCACTGTTCACTATATGATCCCTATAGATCACAGCAGTAGGAGAGAAGTGTGTACACCCTGAGAAGAGTGCTTCTTTTGCTGGGAGTCTGGGTCCTTCAAACATGTTTTAAGTTGTCAAAGCATTTGAAATGTAGCCAGCTCATTTTGCATTGAGATTAGTTACAGGGTATGTCAGTAATAAAAAAAGAGGTATGTAACCCTATTTTATAAAGAGCTGCTCCCCACACAGGTTGTATACATTGTGGTCATTCTGTCAGAACTGCTCAGAGAATGCAAAGTTAAGTATTTCCATAGGTCTTTTCAAGATCAGCGCTGTAAGGCAAAATTAGGAAATAAAAAAAAAAAAAAGAAAAGAAAAAGGCTTTACAGTGCATGATTGGTATATGATTTTTAAACATCTATATCTCAGCTAAAGAAAAATCTATTTCCTTCACAATAAGGCTGGGCATTGTGACCTAGGCATAGCTATTTCCACTGCAAATCAATTTTCAACTGTCAGCCATTTTGCCCATAAGAGTTGTTGAAAAGGGCTACAAGATACAATGGGAGAAATGTATTCTGCTTTTCATTCTCACTTGAAGATACTTTTCTGAACACTTGTATGTAAACTTTTTGAAACTATTTGCCAAGCATGGCAAATTTTAGCCTAGAAGGTGGGTATTTCAAGCTTCAACTACTGGAAAAATACATTTTTTAAATAAAAAACATTTTACCGTCCTAAATATAGAGATAGTTGTCATTTAGCTTAATACCTGGTACTGTGGTTTTCTAAATACAGAAATAACACATCATTTTGCAAATAGTACCTTGATTCTAGGCTTTTAAGATTTCTAGAATAAAAAAGAAGTGGCCAAATGAAAGTCACTAAATATGAAGGAACTTGACAAAACTTCAGGGTTTTTTTTCCAATCACTTTTGAAGCACAAGAAGCAAATAGGTACTAGTGTTTGCAGGTGTTGGAAGAACCAGTAAGCATTGGCTTACCTGGCTTTACAGTGAGATCATTCTGCTATAATCTTGCAAGTATTTTAAAGTGATAAATGTAAAGGATTTTTCACATGGCTTTTCCTGCATTAAACTAGAAACCTCATTATCACAAACCATGTTCTTCAACTCGGACACAGGTCACTGCTGTGTTGCAAGAGCTTCTTTGGAAGATCAAGCCTAACAAGAAAGCAAAAATCCAGTGCTCTTAACTCCAAGAGGAAAGCTACGATTTCATTTCTCAAGAAAACCAGCACCACAGAAAACAAATATTCATCCTTACATGGAACTACATCTGGTTAATCCTCAAACTGAATTAAACATTTTCTGGTTTGTTTTGTGCTGCACTTTTCTTTAGTCACAAGACTTCATTTACACCTGCTGAAGTCAGTAGAAAACATCCAGGCACCTGAATGGGAAGCAGTCAATCTTACAGAGAACACTTGGAGTAACAGGGCAAACAGTGCAAATTGCCAGCAATATGTGGACAGGTTTGTTGGTTACACATGCCACAGTTAATCACAGTGGGATTTGGCTCACTATGGTATCCCGAGGTTATATCAGTCTGTCTGTATTCATGTAGCAGAACATGCCTCTTAGCCCTCTGGTTTCATGATAGCTCCCCTATTTCAAGCTGATGTTGTGACTGTTACTTGCTATGAACCCACGCGGCATTTGGTAGGAACTATTTCTTAATTTTTTATGGAAGACACAGTGTGATTCCTTGTGGCAGCAGATCTGTTCCATAAGAAGGCTTGATCCTTGAAACACAGGATGGCCACTTTCCAAAACCAAACACAAGCTGATTTCTCAAGCAGGACCAAAGCAGGTATGAAAAAAACAACTGAAATGTCAGCAAGCTTAACAGACTTTCTAATGACCAGTGAGCACACAGTACCAGAGGATATAATTCTAAATCTGATCTTGAGAAATACAACTTGCCTTCATTTGTTTTGTATGTCAGGAGAGAAATGCTGCCTTCTTTGCTGAAATGTGTAACTCCACCTGGAACTGCCAAAGATTTTCTCTGTTGTTTTTTGATTCCCTGATCTCTCCGAATAAATGTGTCCTATAATGTCAAAAGAATGTAATTCTTGGCCGTTTGCACAGCACATGCACTGGCCTGAATTTCAAATTCATGTGAAACACAGGAGCTGACACAGTAGAACTTCAGTCTACCTAGTCCACTGTCCTACCTCTGACAGCTGAATGCACAGTTGTAGCTAAAGGGACAGTCCCAGTCCCACCCTCACCTCAGAACCATTGCACCTTTCTTCCAACACTGCCCCAAAGCTTTCACAGGCACCAGGGATATCAGACCCTGCCTGAACGGGAGGTGCGTCCCTCATTTTTATTATGAAAACCATGATCTCCCAGAATCACTGCTAGGTGACAGGATGGCAGAGAAAATGCCTTTTGAGAACAGAAATTCCCAGCCAAAAGGAAAGATGTCACACTGCACCACCTTGGGCAGATACTGTGGTAGCAGCCGCAGCAGTACAGCTGCTGGTAGCCTTTTCTTCCTTCCCTCTACACTTTGTACTGCTTTGGAGTGGCTTAGGTGATACAACGGTGCCCCTGTTGCCATTTGGGAGCATGAGGACTTCAGGATGTGTCAGACTTTGCAAGGATGCAAAGTGACGTTCAAGTCAGATCTAGCCCTAGTGCAGAGAAGCGGAAAGTCAATTCAGGCAAATGTTATTGAGTGATTTCCATATATTTGTTGTTCTTAGTCTATTTTATTATTTTATTTTAATTTTTACTTTCCTGCTGGTATAATTGATCCTTTGGAAATTAAAGAAGAAAGATTCAGAAAATTCATTCAGGTTAATAATGAATAACAGCTTTTGGGACAATTGCACAAAAAGTGCCTGAATTAGGACAAAATACAAATTTGTAGGTGCACACAGAGAAAAAGGATAAGGAGGAATGGAAATTATGAAGTAGCATTTATGATTTATGAAAAGTTCTTCATTTTACTGCTAATCATAATGGACTCCTACTGCTTATAACCTTGTTGTAATCAAAGGGTTATATTCATTTCTTGCACAGTTATGTGCACATAACTGCTATTGCAGCTAGTAAGTGTTATGTGCTTACTGTGAGGGGCAAAGAGGTGCCACACAATTAAGTAATTTACTACAGCTACATGAGAAATCATAAAAATTACCTAGAATCTTATAAATATAGATAACATCACCCATTCTTAATTTTTAAAAGAATGTAGAGCAGTGGCCCTTTGGCCTTTTGCTTGGGGGAAGGCAGAAATGGTCACAGGCAGTGGAGGCAGTGGGAGGACAGGTTTCCATGGATGGTCAGGCTCTCTGCAGGTCTCCAGCCAGTCTTGCTATGTGTTGTAAGGAGACTGCTTAACCACTTTCCAGTAAAGCTTCCCATGGGTGCATGCAGGGCTGGGTAAAGGCTACCCAGTTCACCATGCCTGAAGCTGTGGAAGAACTGGATCTTGGTGGGACCAGACACCATGATGAGAATATCATAGACAGCAACTTTGAAGAAACAGCAGAGATGTCTGCACTGACCAGCAGGAAATTTATATCACCTTTTCAAGGTACTAAGGAACCTGCAAGTAATTGTCTTCCATATCTTGATTTGGTATATTTAAGACATGATTCATCGGTCAGGCTCTGACATCAGAGTTCAAATCAGTGGAAGAATGTCCAACCAGCGAAATTACTTTATGTGTCCCCTTCTGGGAAAAGTATGCCCAGATCCATCTTGGACAGTGTAACCACAACTACAGATAAACTGGAAAAGGACCATATTTATATATAAATAGTGCCATTTTGGCCATATAATTTCAATTCTTCTAAGCCAGGTCAATATGATCTTTCAGTATTAAAAGCCAAAATGATGTAGCTTAGCTATTAGTCTAGAGCTAGAAGTTATTTTGACAGTGCTTAACCAAACCATTTCCATCATGTTGATGGAGATAATTTCGTATCAGATGATATAGACGAAATTGATACATCTTAAAATACCCTTTGATTTTGTTAAATTATTATTTTCTAAAAGACAACTGAAGTAATGTTCTTCAAGCCTAGGGAATATTTCCCAAACTTTTGCATTTCCCTAAAGGAAATAATACAAAAATAAAGTAATGAACAGTTCACAAACCTCAATAAGGACTATGAACTTAGGTCTCATAGATAACAACAAAATAACTCATCACAGTACAATTCACTGTGTGTAGAAGTGTTTCAGGGACCATTATCTTAGGCTGCTGCATTTCACACAGTCCCACAATGCAGTGAAATGAGTATTCTTGAATACAGCATTCACAGGGCACCTTAGGAAAACAAGGCTAATGCAGAAACCGGGGTGGGGGAGGAAAGCAAGCTGGTTACAAACCTGAATTCTTAAAAAATTTTGTGTCATTTTGAGTTTAGACAATATGATTTGGAAGAAAAGGAATCTCTGTATTGATGGAAGTCACAGCAGAACTACCCTTCCCTCTACTTCACCTAAGAAATCATCATCACTGTCTTCTCAAGTGAGATGCAGCACTTGATGAAGGATCTGCTACCAGTAATTAAAGCAGCCAGATCTTAAACGACTACACAGCACACAGAAGTTCATGAATGTTACAATATGGAAAGAAGGACAGATATCCAAATCCCTATTTAGGTAACAAAATAAATAGCACTTACTCTTAGATGTGCCAGAACCCCCAAGCCTCCAGTCTAATTGCTTTCAGAGGCTGGGGACAAACAACATCCTTTAGATCCAGCTGTGTTGCTGGATGTTACCACTGCAGCTGCTCATATGTGGTGTCTTCTGTCCTCCTCTTCCCACCCCTTCCCTCCTCTAGTGTTAAGCATCCTTTTGAACCAGCCCACACAGAAGTTTGTGTCAGCATTCCTTAGTTTGTGCCCAGCAAATTCATTTGGATTATTTTAAGTGGTTTAAATAGGAGGTGGTAGGAGTGATTGTAGCCCTGAGGCACCGGTCTTTGGGCAGCAAGGCAAGGATGAATGATCATCCAGCAGTTACCTGGGAGCTGATGAAAAGAACTAAGAAACTTGGGTGCAGAACAAAGGTCAAGTACCAGTTCAGGCCTAATAAGTCATTTTCTCATGATGGGAAAAAATAACCCCAGTTGGATTATCTATACTGGGTAACTCCCATAGGCTGGACCTACTGATCTCATGCCATGAGATATACATCTGGTTTTCCAGCTTCTCCCCTGATCTGAGGTGTCTCACCTACAATGAATGGAAGTGTTCAATTATGGCTGCCATCCATCCATAGTACTTGGAGCACATTCTTTTTTCCTCTGACTGGGAGTGCTGTACCAGTAACCTTTGAAATCCTTGTTTATTTTGTGTTTTTTAGAGATTCAGACAAAAATTTTTAGTCAAGTATCATTGCTTAGCATAATCAGTCCAGAAAAACATTATCTTGCTGCTTCCAAGATGCACCCTTAGCAGCTGTAATGCAACCAGGGAGAGTCTAGCTCCCCATGCCTGGTGTGTTCCCAACCAGGAAATCCCAGCCAGAAATGTGACAGAAATACCTGGATGACACACATAACTTAAAAGCTTGAATGATCCCAAAAGCATGGCTTCTACTATGTTTGGAGAAATAGCATTTGAACCTGCAACATATGTTCTCTTTGGGTCAGTGGCTCTAAAGAGCCCTTCTTATTTTGGAGGTGATTCAGGACGACTTTATCCCCTCTGTCCCTTGCCCAACTCCATCTGTTTGAAGATGCTGTTGTGAAGTGTGTTGCTAATAATAGTGTCTTAAAATGGTGGCATGACAAAATAGTAGCACCTGGGCAAGAGACACCCCAGTTTCCTAACCCCTGCCCTTGGGGAGCTGTGCCCAGTGGTGCATGAGGCATCCCAGCAACTTTCTCATCAAGTGAAGCTCAGCTGCAGAGAAGATGGGAATGCCCATCCAAATCTGTGGACCAGGCTGGAGAGCTGGGGTGTGAGAGGAAGTGCAGTCAGTGAGTAACCAAATCAAGAAAGTATTAGCTAAAGTCATCTTGCTCTCAGCAAGGACAGGTCATAATCCTCCCTGAATCCCTGTGGGAACATAAGAGTTTAAATAATGAATCTCAAAGTCTCCTTTGTGAGGCACACTAATGTGACACCTCTTTCTCCCTTCAACTTGTCCTCTACAGCTGTTTGATTCCCAAGGAATGGCAGTGAACTTTTGGATTTTTCCCCAGGACATAGAGGGGGAGGGAGCATCCACCAAAGAGTTTTTCTTACATTTTCAGTCATGTTGCCCCAGTCAATGATGCAGTTGTAATAGAGACTGTTAGAAAGTGCCAGTATTCTGCCCCAGAGCTTATTGCATTCAGATGGACAAGCAAAATCTGAGCTTCTCTCAGTTTCAGTGCTCTCTAGATTAGAAATTAGTGATATTTGTGTTAACTTATCTCATAACCTGAGGAAGGATTTAAACAATTTGAAACCTCAGACAACTTCAGAGAGAGATTCTGCAATTGTGCTGCTGGGCACAGTTACGCCTCATAACCCTGAAGAAGACAGTGCAAAGGTTTATAGTAACAAGTAGCACTTTTATGCATACACATGCTGATTTTAATTTCCTCTAACCTTAAAATGGCATGAAACCTTAAGGTGAAAGCAAACATTATTTTGCACAATTTTTCCTTGCTGTTACGTCAGGGACAGACTTAGGGGGAGAAAGGTTGATGAGGCTATAGCTCTGCTTACAGCTTGTGCTGGATACCATGTATTCTGTTAGCCACAGGCTGGGGAGTGGCTGCTCCTCTTTCCCCACTTTCTTAGGCTGTGGTATCATTCCACTCCAATCCACACGACTAAAATATGTAAAAAGACCTTTCTGCAAATGAGAACAAAAGACTATATACGTTTTCTTAGATCAGTCCCTCATTTGTTTTGTTTTGCAACCAGCAGTGAACAAAATTATTTCTATGGTTACAGTTGTGTTCCAGAGTTCATCTTGGAAACTTTATGGAGAAGGGTTAGAAAGCAGAAACGATCTTCTTATGATCAATAGAACCTGAACATTCCAGTCTGCCTCAAAGGCTTTTGTCCCCATTATATGAAATAGTGAGTGGTTCTTTAAGAAACTCCAATAAATTATGTCCTCAAAAGAAGATGTTCTGCTGTCTGTGTACAACATTACTAATTTCCTTTGTCCAAGAAGAAAAAGCATTAAGCAGCAGTATGAAGGATACCTACAGAATTGCTCCTTTATGACTCATGTCTGCCCATCTTCACAACCTTTTATTCTGGACTCACCATTTGAAGTCTATTTTGGCTCTTCCCTTTCTAGAAAATATTCACACTCTGAATGGCTTGATTTGCTAGGACAAATTTATCTAATTCACTGTAATTAGGAACATGGTAAACTTCTACTCTTGTACAAAAGATGAAAGGTAGGAAGTGATTATTTCTATTGGTAGGTTTCTGTGCAGTATTTCAGACAAAACATTCCTGCTCTTAATAGCTTGAATGTCTCAAAAGAAATCCATGGTAACTTGATCAACAGTGTCTGAATCTTTTTACAGGCTGGATGGTTTTCAAGAAATAATGATATTTGAATCATCTTTCTTAATGAAGAAGAGAACATCAGTACAAAGTGCCAGTTCTGTTGCTTAGGCACTCAAAGTTGGCACTGGCTTCACATTATGGTTGTTCACTTGGTGACTGCAGGAAGCTAAGGCCCTAGTCCAAGAAAGTAATGAAGCACATGGGCCTAAACACAAGCCTGAAGGCTATTCTTCAGACTATCTCATGTTCAATGCCACAATCCTGCTCCAAATACCTTGCAGAAACAGTATGGGAAAACCAGAAGGGAAGGGACATGGGTTTTGCAAATAGTTTTGGCAAACAAATCCCAGTGTGGAATAGCTGACATTACACAGCACCTGCAGTGGTTGTCTCCCGAGCAAATCCAGGGTGTGCATACCGTTTACATCAGTCTCCTTAGATGTCTGGGGGATCAGGAGATAGAAAACCATTGAACTGTGCTGCACTGGACTGTTGTAACTGGCACCTCTGTGCATGATAAGCCCACCGAAGCAGGGATCCTGTTACTAGTTCTGCTTTTCTTCCTACGATATCTATGACAATCAGTCTAAAATCACGCAGTTAAAATTATCTCTGCATCCACTGAGAGATGTGAAGTGGGAACTACGGACAGCTGTGGAGCACAGGAATTACCTAAACCCAAGTTCACCCTTTGCCAGGGTCTGGTCAAGTTGTTCAGGCACCCATAGAGCATCCCCAGGCATGATGGCATCTGTAGCCAATCTGTGGGTAGAGAGGGGACTCATTTCTCTCGAGTTTCTCAGAAACAATGACTGTTTGATTTGCCCTGGCTGCAAGTCTCTGATGTGAGAAAATTAGAAACTTTGGCCTAAAGAAATGGGGTATGGCCACAGAAACCACAGACCACAAGATTGAGGAAAAGCTGTGAAAATTGTCAGGAGCTTATGGCTCTGTAGAGACCCAGTAAAGCAGGACTGTGCCTGTGCACAAGAAGGAGGATGCAAAGGTTTGGATGCAGTAAGCTAGACACACCTCAGTTTGTGGGAACAGTCTTAAAGAATAAATTGTTTCATTTTATTTCAAGTTAATCGTGTGCGTATTTCTCATCTGTATCCCATGGTCAAACTAGAATATTGGAAACCTTTTTTTTTTCTCCTTCAGCTGCATTCCTATTCTTTGCAGAGGCAAAATCACTCATGAATCTTAAACAGCCTTTGCATGGAATCAGCTCAACTAATGAAAAAACAGAGAAGATTGTCATAATCTCTTGAATCTAAGGAGTAATATAGAGCACTGATTCCATCAGGATGAGGAAGAAAGGAAGACATGAGAAAACGGCCAGGTGCATTATGAATCTTTTTTTTTTCAATATATTTCTTTAAAAAATGTGGGGGAGGGAGAGGTGACAGTATTTTAACAATACCATTATTTTACATCATCCTTCTCCTCATTACTTATGGACAGGCTGATGCTGAGATTTAGCACAGGAAACAGTTTTAAGAATCCATATATTCTTGGCTACAGTTCATGCCCTCAGACTGTGCCAGAACACCAGCTGAATATTAAATATATAGCCTACCTATGCATCTTTAATGCTTTACCATCATATTGAAATAACACTGAGCGCTAATGGCAACCCTTTTTCTTTTTTTAAACAAGTAAAAGGCAGTACCAGAAATTGCACTGAAGCAGTAGGTGTAGGCAAAACCAACATACACTGCAGAAACACATGCTTTCTTCCCTGAGACAGTGTGCCATTCAGAGTAAATAGATGAAATTAGATGTGACCACACTCGTGAATAAGGTTTGCTGGACTGGGAGCTCTTCATTTAGGAGATTTAGTCAGGTCTGCAATTTATTCTAGTGCTGCCCCTCTGTATGCCCTCAGCTATGCCACTTCAGTTGTCTTTTTGACTGAAGGCAAGATGAGTGATGGCTCTTCTCCCAGTGCTCCACAGACTTGCTGTGGAGATGGAAGCCACGCCAGGCCAGTAGCTCTCCCACACCAGTCTGGGTCAGAGGAGGGACTCTGGTAGAGCCCAGCACCACACCTGTGAGGCTTTTTTTGGATGTGGCACTTGTTCTGCACAGTACTGCCCTGGGACATTTTGAGACACTAGCTTGGTCAGGTGTTTCTGACCAAGCACTGCTTTGGGTAAATGTTCCTTTAGTAAGGCTAGTTAAGTGAAATTAAACAGAGGAGGTATCTCTTTCTTGCCATGGCTTCTCTCGTTTAGTTAAGCACTGATGGCTTCAAAGCTGGGGTTCTTCCTCAGTTTGTGCAGATATAGCACAAGGGACCTTCAATTTCAGTGGCAGCTGCTAAGTACCACTTCAGTGCATGATAATTAATATGAGTTAACTGTATATACCAAAGAAACCAGCTGACTGCCATATTTTATGTACCCACTTCTGAAAAGATGATTAGCTCTTTATTTTTCTCTCTGCTTATAAATACGTACATACACGTATATACATATTTCTTCTCTATGGAAAATAATTCAGTGATTGACCTTTTTAAAAATAAGGTATAGAAGGCTTGAAATCTGGAGATTTCAATGAGAGGGATGTTCCATTTCAACTATTAAATGTTCAGGATTTTGAAATGGTGTCCTCCATTTTTTTTTTTTAAGTATTTCTGGATCAAACATAGTAGGTTTTCATTACTGCTCAAGTCTGTGATTCATTAACCTTTTCTCTTGAAAACAGAAAAGGCTCAGTGCAAGGGGAAGAACTGGAGATCAGCTGCTACATAAGTAAATTTAAGAAAAAAAAGAAAAGGGAGAGATAATTTATATGCCTGGAAAAGATTACACAAAGCCTAATTCCCTCCTTCTTGCCTTCCTAAAACATACATCTTAAAGGATTCTTTCTTCTGTGTTGCCTTCTGCAATATTCTGCTTTGGTTTTGCCTGCTATTAATCTAAGACCTGCTTACTCCAGTAGTCAGGACCCAGTTCTGAGAAGTGAAGCTTCCTCCCTGGCAGAAGGTCTTTCTCCAACAGAAAGGGATGAAACCCTGGCTAGACAAAGCAGTTAGAGCTCTGCAGCAATTCACTAATGACCTAAAGTGGGATCCCTATTCAATATTCCAGCACCAAATAGAAATATTTATGTTTCTAATGCAAATACTGTCTCTGGGTTTTGCTTACTCATTCTGTCACTGAGAGACCTAAAAAGCATGGGTGCCCTGTTACATTCCAAAGGCAAACAGTATCACATTTATTTTCCTCAGGGAAATTAAGTTCTCCTCTCATGTCTTTACCTCAAGGTGTCCAAACACCATCTTAATTTCCTATTTCAGGTGCTGAAGAGCAGGCAAAGTGAACTTATGCTCCTAATCTTTCAGTCAGGTTTTTTTCTGGGAACACGATACGTATTTTGTCTTTGTTTTCTCTGTCAAAACTGGTGCCATGGACACACTGTGGCAGCAAGAAGTACCTCACTTGCCTAAAGAACAAGCACCTACTTCACAACATCAGCTAAAGTCAGTTGAAATGAATCCCACTCCTAGTCACTGCTGCTTTCTGGGTAGCTCAAAGATACCTGTTATAAACTGCTCATGCTGTGCCAGCAGTCTTGCTTCAGTCTTGCTTCAATCAATGCAACACCTCGCACAGTGAGACATGACCCAGCTAAAGGCAGAAGTGATTTTCCTGTTCTTGAAATCAATGAATTCTTCCACTGATTTTCCTTAGGACCAAAATATTTCTTTATCTTCAGGATAATGATATAAGTACGGCCTTGATGGTTAAAAGCAAAAGTCTGTGCAGCCCAACAGATTAAAAAAACAAACAAAAAAAAAAAAAAAAAACCACCAAACAAACACCAAGCAAAAGCAATGCTGAGATAGAGTGATTATCCCCATGCCTTTCCAGAAGATAGAAAGTATATTATTACCCAAGCTTGTAGTTGTGTCTACATCACTCAAAAAATACAACCTTTTTTTGACCTAATGCCAACAGCTTTATTTAATTGTTTTAATTTAATTTCATGTGGCCTTTCAAAATTTCCTCTGACAATGACTTCCACAGTGCTGTTGTCTCTTGAAAACTTATGATGCTTCCTTTAAACTATCTAACAAACTGTCTAATAAATTGCTCCCTCCCTCCACTGAGCCTCGTCATTTTCTTTGTGAAGTTTCTAGGTCTGTATTTTCCACACCTACCTCTTACTTTTTTCTATTATGCCCGAAGATCAGAACTGCAGATAGCATATAAGATGTGAGCACAGCACTGATTTGTATGGTAACAAAAAGTATGTTTTCATTATGTTATCTATTTCTTTCCTAATAATTTCTAATATTCCATTTGTCTTTTTGACCACTGCTAGCTTTGAGCTGATCGTTTCTGAGGAATTATGTGTAATGATTCCCAAATCTGTTTTCTGAGTGGTAATAGCTCATTTAAAGTCTATCACTGTGAATGTAAGTTAAGGTTTTTTTCCTCCATGTGTATTACTTTGCGTTTATTGACATTGAATTTCATCTGCCATTTTATTACCCAATCACTCAGTTTCTTGAGCTCCTTCTTCAAGCCTTCACAAACAGTTTTAGCTGTGACTGTTGTAAATAATGTGGTGTCAGCAGCTGGATGTGCCAATTCACTATCAACCTCTTTTCCAAGGAGACTATTCGGAGGCATGCTGTGCCAGTGGGACCACACCAACAACCTTCCTCTTCTGTGAAACTGCCCCTACCTCCTAAGATCCCCAAACCGACAGTCTCGAAACTGCCCGGTATCTCAGGGGTACTTAGGCAGTACGACTTTACCCTGCTCCTCATGGAGACTTACGCCCATCCATAACTTCTTTCTACATTAAAACTCCCCTTCCCAAAGCCAGGCCTCCTAGTCCCAGGCCAGAGCGGCGAGGAGCGACGAACAGTTTTAGTTTGCACCCCGCGCTGGGTCGGCAGAGCAGCTCGTCTCGCCCTGCCGCGGGTTCAGCCCGTGGCTCCCGCCGAGCTCCCGGTGCTGGCGCATCCCAGCCCATCGGGAAGGCTCCGGGCCGGCCGTGAGCCCGGCTCCCTCTGGCGGCGACCGCCCTGCTCGGTCCCCAATCCCTGCTCACTCCATCAACCATTCCCTGGTGCACTCGCTGCCACAGACCTTCCCAAGCCAAGGCACTGTCACAGACCTCTAGAATTTATGTGCGTCCCAGCAACAGTGGGAGATGAATGTTTTTAGAGGGGGGGAAACAAACAAATAAACAAAAACCCAACCAAAATTCCTCTGTGCTGTTCTGTTCACATCTTCTCCGAAGGGAGGTGAAAGAAGAAAAATTAACTGAATGGCTTAAAGAGGTATAGCTAGTGAACAGGGGGCCCAGGACCCTGCCAGGGTAGTACATTTCATCTGGAAACCTACCGTAACTCAGAGCTCAGTGCTTTTGTTAGCATGCTGCTAACTGCTGGCAGACCAACCGTGTGTGCTGTATACTGCAGACTCAGAAACGCTGAGAAAGAAGTAGCTTTCTAGTTAACTCTTCACTTGCTCAGAAAGAGGGCACTGAGAAAGGGGGGGTTCATCTCCCTCACCTGTGGCAGCACTGTGTGTTGATACAAAATCCAGTACTGTAAAAAACCCTACTTCCTTAGGCTCATGCCACAGAACAAGATTAAGCAGCCTGTTTGGAAACCTGTGTTAACTGAGATAGTTACACAGGACTTAGAAGCAGGATCGTAGTACAGCAAAGTTCAGCAAAATTCTACCTGAAGGAGGTAGCATGTTTGAATCCAGCCTGTATATCTCTGAACTGCATAGTGCTAACATACCCTGATGCACCTAAAAGGAAGTTCAGATACAAGTGCTTAAAGTATAGCCATGGTTTAGCTCATCTCAGTGCAGCCCAATTCCACCAAAGGGATCATGAAGACATAAAAGATTTTTGTAACAATCTTTTTTTTTTAAGGTCACTAGATTAATTCGATACTTCTCATCTTACCTAGACAAGCGTCTCCTTCTTCTGTACTTTTACAGTACCCAGCACAAGGAAGTTCTTTGGTGTTAAAGAGAGGTGAGCTGCAAACACTGTCTAGTGACTTGAGAAGTCCAGCTGGAAGCTACATTTTGGAGAATTAAACAAGCACAGAATGCAAAGTCAGTGAATAATATGACTATTGCATCAACAACAGTAGAAAATTCCATCAGATTGGAACATGTTTCCAAGCTTACAGCTTCCAGCCTTTACTTATTACTGCAGACTATTGGTCAAAAAGACCATCCAAAAGATGCATTAAGTCATCCTTGATCAGAAAGCTTTGTCACAGTTGCAATTGTAAGCCAAAAAGCAAAAAACTTCAACCAACCAAAAACCAGAGAAAAACCCAATAAAAAAACCAAAAACAAACCCCAAAACAAAACAAAAACAAACAAAACAACAACAAAAATTATAAAAACAAACAAAACCAACCAAACAAACAAACAAAAACAAAAAAAAACCAAAAAAACCAGAAACAAACAAACAAAAAAAACCCCACCACCAACACTTGATATCATTGTCTCTCAGGAAGCAAATTGAAACACTCTCAAGCTGCACTTTCCACAGTTTCCTCACAGACACAAGCCTGTGCAAACTCTCTCTCTTTCTCTGTGTCTTTAAACCATTCTCTATGTATTTGGTCTTCTAAAATGTCACCAGGAAGATTTATCAACAATTCACTGTGGAAACAATAGTAGAAGGAGAAGCTGACCATTAGCACTAAAAAACAGCTGCAAATTGGGCAGGCATGAGCCAGGTTAAGCAACCGGCTTGTACATGAGATTTAAGATGCTGTTTTGCCATCTTTTTCCCTGCTGCAGCTGCAAATAGAAGAAATATGCAACTTAGATTAATATTTGTTATTTTAAAAGGAGAGTCTGGCAGGGTCCACACACTAAGGACACTTGCACTCTCTCTGGATTGAAGTATTCTGAATTTGATTAGCTCAGTTACAAATGGCGAAAAGTTCTTAGTCAAAAGATTTTTGTGGAAGGCAGATTGCCCTTTTTGAGAGTGAAGCAGGGGATAAAAAAGATTATGCTGCAGCTCTTCTTGGTGCTCTGCATGTCCATTATCCAGGCTGGATATTAACTGTGCAGAATAACCTGTGGGTGCTCTACATGAACCACAATGCTATTTTCAAATCCAAAGACAACACCAACAGGGTGCTGCAGCATCCCAAGTGGAACATTGTTGCTGTTGGATGCTGTCAGGAACATGTCTGCACTGACATAGTCCCTCACTGAATTGTTTTTTCCTACTGCATCCTCCCTCACATTAGTTGAAATGCATTCAGCACTAGCTGTTTTAATCCTTTCTGTGAATTGTGTTATGTCATCTGTGCCACTATTACCTTGCATTATCAAGAGAAAAAAAGTCCTTGGCTAAGTATGACTCTGTGTTTATGTGTGTGTGTGCAATTTTTTTACTGCTATGTATCTGTGATGTATGAAGGTGGAGCCACTTGAATATTTAGACATTTAGCTTGTTATGCCTGAGGTGGATTTTTATTGGAATGTGATATTTCTATTATATTCTATAATCCCCAAGTCCAATATGTGCATCTTCATAACTCTTGAATTCAAAATACTGTCTCAGAAAATTAATATTGTAGATACATTTGATAGTTCTAACACTTTTGTACTAACAAAAAAACACAGACATGCCACAAGCTTGTTCAAACCACCATTTCAGTCAAAGAAACATTTTATTTGACTTTTATGGGAGTCAAGTTGAGCTCATAAATTTTTTTAATTGTTTAAGTGAAACCATATATCTTCAGGTATAAGCAGGAGGATACTTTAATGCAGCATTCAAATTACTTGGCAGTAGACTTTGGGTTTATGTAGTACAATTTCTAAATAACCAATACCAGAGTATAAAGTGGAGTCTAGACATACTTCCCATGTCACTATTGTTAGTCAAGTAACATTACATGTATTGATAACTGAGCACTGATTTAAATTTGGCAGATGTGGAGATGTAAAAATAGTGTGAGTTTGCACTCCATTTTCTTAATAGTGTATCAAAGGAGTAATAGAAAGTTACTCTTTAAAATAGAAAGTGATGGGCAATAATAAGCTGATTCTTAACCTGATTTTCACCTCTACCATTAGTGTACTACCATGTAAACAAAATTTAGAAAGTATTTACCAAAAAAAAACCTACCAAAGCTGGTAGTGACTGTCTTGTGTATTCACCTAGACATGTCACCAGTACAGGGATGGCAATTAGTATGTAGTCTGCAAGAAAGTTCCTGTGGATAAAGCATAAGGCTGTACCTGCCTTTGCAGATCCAGAGGAACAAATCTACATGATGCTCAGGACAGATTAATGCACAGGCATGTGCCTGGGGCTCCAGCTCTGCTTTGATGTCAACAACATTTGTGTTTTCCTTATTAAGAAATGCTTTTAAGCCTCCTGGCCATGAAGGAAAGCTGGAAATGACAACCTGCATGTCACGAATAGAGCAACATCTGCTTGAATCTGCTGTCAGCGTCCAGCAGAGGGAAGGGCTGTACCTAAACCTAAAAGGAAATTACAGGGACTTTTTTTTCCTAAATAAATAAAGAAGACAGAAAATATTTTTCATTTTTAAAAATTCAGCTTTCTTGGA
Source organism: Myiozetetes cayanensis (assembly GCF_022539395.1). Lineage (NCBI taxonomy): Eukaryota > Metazoa > Chordata > Aves > Passeriformes > Tyrannidae > Myiozetetes > Myiozetetes cayanensis. The sequence continues at coordinate 52,717,904 of NW_026087521.1, read as the reverse complement.
TTCCATAAAAAGAGCACGGACAATCTGAAAGTGTTTTCATTTTTCAAAACTTACTCCTATAATAAGACAACTAAATGGGATATTTTAGACAAGTGGTTTTATTTTTGGCAACCTAAACTGCAAATAAGCTTCAGTATTCAGTCAGAAAGGAAACTAACTGTCCTGTTACATTACCACTAGTGTAGACAGGGGTAGGGGAGAGAGACAGACCCTGCCCCTAACAACGCTCACCAATCCATGACCAGATTTCTCTTTGGCTCTGCAGGGCGTTCCTCAGTGCCTTGTTTTGGTCATACACAGCTCAGCTGCTCTGCACTACCTTGATGTGTAGTGGGGGTAAATTTTCATTTTCTCCTCAGATTAGGCTGTGGAATTATTTACTGGATCAGAAAAAAAACATTACTTTTGTAGCCCTTTTCAGTGCCTCACCAGTGACTGACAGCTCATCACGAAAGAGGGTTTAATGAACCAGGAGTAAACCACAGGGAGGGGTGATCTACCTAAGGGCTCTTGTCTCCTCCTTTCTGGCCTGAAAAAATGCCCTTTGTTCACCCTCAGAAGTTGTCTAAACTAGGCAATCCTCATCTGCTGCCTCCTCCCTCTCTTTCTCCATCTGTGTCAGAGTGCCATGGTTTATGTCATAGCCAGTATGGTTTTAGTACCTACTAGGACTTGCAGAGGATACAGACAGTGGGCCAAAATGAGCACAGGGAAGGGGATGGGAGGCCACAGCTGAGGAAGGAGTTCATACAAATGAGTTACTTTTCATTCTTCAGTCCTGCCTGTGAGAAAGATCATCCCACCTTCTGCAGGAGTCTGCCCATCTATAAAAGCTTTTAGTATGTCCTAATGCATCTGCTTCTTAATGTATGAGCAGAAGCAAGCTCAAGTCTGGCATTGCCTTAGCTTTCCAGTCCTTGACTCTGCAGCCTCAGCTAATAATGTTCTTTAGACGGACTTTCTGGTATGTAATTTTATGGATAAAAAGCAGACAGTGCACTTGAAAAGAGACCAGGTGGACACACCACTACAGAAGTCATGCTTTCCTATGACAAACTGCAAGGGAAAAAATAAAAAAGCCCAACTATATATAGCCCAAACAATTTTCATAGCCTGTGTCAGTGGCACATCAGAAAATACAGAAGTTTATTTAAAATGTCTGTGATTATAAACACATGAGATGGCTTCTTGCAGGAAATTTATTTGAAACATGTGAAAGTGGCTATGTTTGACGTCACTCAGAGGAACCAAACTAGGGCTTTTATACCCCAAAGGCATAGGCAGCTTTAGCAGCTGGAGCTAAATTTTGGCTCAAGTTTGTGTAGTTCATGGGCTACATCACAGAAGGGTCTGCAGTCAGCTGCAGGTCAGAAGTGTCCATTTCTCTGAAGTCTGAGTTCCTGTGCCACTGCATGAATGGAAACACCATGTCTTGAAGAGTGACTTCAGAAGAAAAAACACCCAAACCATGCTTTTGCCCTGTAATAGGACAGTTTATTCTGGTATGCAACTCAGTTTCCCAGCAGAACCCCATGTGCCCATGTAGCTCTGGAAATGTCTTGCCCCTTTCCAAACCCTAATGGTGACTTGCTGCTGCCCTCCAAAAATCCTGTAATCCCCTGAGCCACAAGAGCCTCTCTCTAATCCTGCCTCTGCCACTTCAGCATTTGGTCTTTCTCTGGAGGGATGCAGCAAGGAAGCTCTTAATGGGTCCCCATGGGACATCACAGGGAAGTCCAGGAGTGAGGAAAAAACCCAGGCATATAATTCATTACCTGCCTCAGGCAAAAGGGGGCAAACAACAACAGCAGCAACAACAACAAAAAAGCTCTTCTCTCTAGAGTGGATTAATAGGAGTTCCCACTGGAGCCCATTAAATAAAACAAAATGCTGAAAGCCTAGGAATATTGTGGACTTCATCATTTTCTCAGGATCCCCAGGGATAGGACAGGAAATGCTGCAATGTTACCGAAGTGGAGGGAAGGAATCTGCAAGAGCTCTGCCAGGCAAGAGGGGCTCGTACCTTCTCAGTAAGTGGATGAATGTCTCCTTTGTGTGCCTGCAGGTGATATTTTTCCTTCTCTAGTCTGTACACAGATATCTTGTGCTCTCTCAAGATTTTACAGGGCCTCAATGGACTCTTTGCTTGCTTTGCCATTCTGCCATCTGGCCAGCTTGACACGACTGTCCCTGGCAGAGGGTGAAATTTTGATGCATTGTCTAAATTTGGAAGTGACATTTTCCCCAGGTTTTGTAAGCAGAACTAATGAATTGCTACAATGCAATCTCTTTTACTCTCTCTTCATGGGGTTTGAGCTGAATTTTAGCACTGACAAAGATGATGTGTTGACAGGACAGGTTACAAGGACATTATCTCAAGTCTGCTCTGCTGATGTATCTTGCTCCTGCCCAGAATCTTCTCCTGTTATCAAGACTTTTTTTATCTACTGCTTTCCCTTCTCTGTCAAAAAGAGTTTATTCTCCTCTTGGGACTCCCTTTGTGTGGCTCTGAGGACACATGTTCATACCCTTCTGCCATTCCTGTTTAGGACCTGCAGAGAAATTCGATAATACAAGAAATCCCAGCTCACCCTGAAATAATACTTAAGGTCTTTTCAGGCAGGATGCATCAGGATCGATTCACTCCCTACACTTTGTAGGATAAGTAGGGTTTGGGGTATCTGACAGCAGAAATCATGAATGATTGTAACTTTCCCCATTATTAATTTCTTTAAAACTGCATGTCTGGGCTCTGGGAAGACTGAAGTTTAAAGAACACAGGAAAACTCTCAGTTTCTCTTGTACTTTCTAGAATAAGTCACCTGAAAAATGAGCTTTAGTTACCAGTCCTTAACTGCTTTTAATCTACTGGCTTTCCTTATAGATACTGTAAGTTCTCCACAGTTTTCTGAGGAAGGGAAGTGGAGAGAAAGGTGCTGATCTCTTCTCCCTGGTGTCCAGTACTAGGGAGCATGGGAATAATTCAAAGCTGAGCCAGGAGAGGTTAAGACTGGACATTAGGAAGCATTTATTCACCAAGAGGGGGCTAAACACTGGGACAGGCTTCCTAGAGAAGTGGTCAATGCTGCAGTGTTTAAGAGGCATTTGGACAATGTCCTTAATAACGTGTTTTACCTTGCTCAGCCCTGAGTTGGTCAGACATTTGGATTAGATGCTCATTGTATGTCACTTCTAACAAAAATATTCTATTCTATTCTATTCTATTCTATTCTATTCTATTCTATTCTATTCTATTCTATTCTATTCTACTCTACTCTACTCTATTCTATTTCTCTAATTCTTTCCCACCCTGCCAACTGCAGAAATGGGAAAAATCAAGCTTGTTCTTGGCTTGTACATCATGGGCTTTAGTGTGTCAAGTTACTGAAGGAGAATCTTTGCATGCAAATCAGGTGAATAAAAATACCACTTTTTATCCTGTGACATCTTTTTATCACGGAGATGATTTGACTTAAAGATGAGAATGTAAGACAATTGTCTCTTCCCCACCTGGGCAGCTGCAGCCCCGGAGTGCTATCCCACAGGACATGCTGCCCTCTCCTGCTTGGCTTTGAGAGGCAGAAATGGTTCAAGCAGTGATCCTCTAATGCTGGCTCTGTCAGCCTGAACATTGAATTAATTAGTGGCAACTAAAGCACCGTTTCACAGTGCTGTTTGCTAAGCCTGTCATGCAGAAGATGTTGACTGGTTAAAATCCGTGCAGGGTGTCAGAACCAGTTGGGAACTTTATAACACAGTAATGCTTTATTCTTGTGGAAATCAAAGCAATTTTAGAGAAAGGCAAACTTGTACACACCATGACCATCCCAGACAGCTGAAAACCCTTTTACACATGCAGTATAGAGTTTCTTTATTCCCACATAAATTATCTATGTAGTAACTGCTTTCCAGGATAGGTCACAGACTGGACTCCTGAATTTGAGAAAAGTAGCTACAGGAATAAAGGAAAAGGCTTCGGAAAAAGTGGGTTTAACAATATAATATAACTATGCCTGCTGTCAATCAGGGCAGACCAAAGACCCAGGAAAAACACACATCATACAACATTCCTAAATGGTTGGTTTTGCAAACAGCTAATTTTCCAGTAACATCTATGAAACCAGGAAACTGAGTCAAGGGAAAACGTGTGCTTTGCTCTGCACACACAGAGCACTGCACCAGCAGCCTGGTGTTGTTTGGATTCGCTGCTAATAAAACAAAAAAAAATTAAGAAATTCTTCATGTTCTTGAAACATGTTGTTCCAATAGTCTTTAAAAGATAGTTTTTCCTTGTTTGAGATTACTACTTTATTTAAAAATAAATTAATTATGGTGGAAAAATAATTGAAAATTCAATAGCAAGACAAAATATTTTATTATGATCAAAATGGAAGGTTTTTATTGAGCTGAGGCTACTGAACTAAAAAAACCCCAAACTTCTCTTTTGAGTCCTTGAGAGTTTGACTTTTTGTTCTGGTTTGGTGTGGGAGAATCTCTTAAAACCTCAAAATCTGCCCAGCATGAGAAGGCTACTTCCCATGAAACTATACCCAGGCAACACTGAGAATTCAGTCTTCTCAGGAATGAGATGACTGACAGCTCCACTCCATTTGTATAACATGAGCATTTTCCATACAGCCAACTCACCAATGGTCAGCTAAACCTCACTGGCTTCTGCCTGAGTGCTATGCTCACTTGGTCAGTCTGTGCCTTTTTTTCACATAAACACATGGAAAAAAGCAGTCCAGTGCATGAGGTTAAAAACAGAGGGGAGAAGAAAAAAAAAAAAAAAAAGAAAAAATGTCAGTCTCACACTCCCAATCTGTGCACTGCATAGTCAGTTTGGGAGTCGGGGATGTATGTACTGTACTCCATGCATCTAACTTTTAGATAATTAATCTAAACTTGCTGAGTTTAGATTAATTTAAATATAGGGAGAGGAGTGCATCATGAGGCATGCTAGGAACATTTCTCTCAGGCATTTACCTGAGGATAGCTTGCATGGCACATTTGGAAGTGCCATTCTTCTTCTCACTGGGAAATGAGACAGCTTGCCATGGCACTGTTTCAAAGATTATCTTCTGCTGGGCATCTCCGTAATGGAATATGCAGTGAAGACCTAGTTCTTTAACAGCAGGTACTACTACAAAACAACAGCAATTCAGCATAGCACTAGTGATTCCAAGGAGGATTCAGTGCCTTCTCCACACCTGGGTGATGATGAACCATTCTGGGTCATGGGAAGTTCATTTTCATGCATCACTATAGACATTTCTTAGCTACCGAACTACAACCAGTTTGAAATAATGAGCTACAGGTCATGGACTTTCTGTTTTACTCTGTTATTGATTCCTAGGGTTTTTTTCCCCCTTTTTTTCCCTGAAGAATTGGTTTTATTTCTGTACATAAGGACTCTGTAGCCTTCTTCAGTAGGTGGGGAAGGATTGTTGTTCTCTCCATGTTTGCAAGTATGGACCTCATTAAGCACATCCTTCTTTATTTTTAACTTTCCATCAGCCAAACAGTACAAGAATCAAAGCTACTTTATAGCCATGCTGGACAGTTCTCCATGGCAATTGCTGCTCAGAGAGGCCTGAATTGTTATGAAAAGGACAACCTTTGATCTCTCCAGCCCTTCCCACGTATAACAGCTCCTGCTCTGTTCTAAGCAAAATGCTCCCCATCATGGATTAACTAAAGATTTTTTATAGAAAAAGCTCTACAAAGGGCGTGAGGGGCCCAGCAGGGGAGAAGAAGCATTATGAAATACAAGAATGGATTAAACAGAGGATGAAGTTGCTAAAAAACACCTCCAAAGTATGAAATCAATGACCTGGGCTCAAACTGTTTGTGTCCTTCCTCTCCTGCAATCCTGCTGCTGCTGTTATTATTTTTGACTTGGGAGAAATATTTTTCTCAGCTGATTTCACCCTGATGGATTATGATGCCATTTTAAATGTCAATTGATAATAACTGTGCCATAAGAAAATCACAATAAATGTTATCAGTTTAAGCCTACAGTATCCCTTTTATTAATGTTTCTAATTTATGAGCTTGTTGAGAAATCTGGAGAGACAACGGGGCTAATAAATCTGAGGTGAAAGGGACTCCAGGAGCAGGCTGCGTGGGCTTTATGCTAGATCACTGCCAGCTGTTGAACTCTGAGAAGACCAGAGCAGTTCAGATGTCACTGGGCAGATTGTTAGAGTCCACTAAGGCATAAAGGATGGAAGACAACCTACAGGGACGTGAGGATCCAGAGGTGTTATGGGCAATTTGCAGCCGCGCTGTCACTGACAACCGCCGGTGTCTCTGACTGCCCGAGCTCGTTGACTTGCTCTGAACAGCTGACTGAGCACAAGCCCTCGGAGATGAGGTGTTGTGAGCTGCAGCATCCACACTGTGCATAAACACTGCACAGCCACGACTCTGAGCCACATTTGAGAATGGGGAATTAAAGGAGGTGCTTCAGAGGCACCAGGTGGAATATCATCCTGTTATTGTCTTTGTGTAGGGGAAGAGACCAGTGGGGCAGGAACGGTCCTGCTCCATGACTGACAGCATAAACGCAGTTCTTCAAATTTGAGATAGGCAATACAGGACAAAAAACTCCAACGTATTGATCCCAAGTTGATTTCAAGTCTACTCATCCAGGGTTTTTCACCATATTTTAAAAATCTCAGAGGCTTTGTGAAAGGTTTGTTTGGCACAGAGAGGATAAGCTGAGAAAATCAACACAGCATGATTTTGTTCTAGACAGCTCCCTTCTCCTGTACAGAGTTGCCTTCAGAGCTCATCAGTCCCAGAGGAAGATGTGTTTCCTGCCTCAAGGAATTTATAGACTAAATTAGACGGGTAGCACAATAATTGTAACAAATGAGAGTCATCTGCATTTCCAGGTCAAGCAGAAATATAAAAATATCCCCAAACAACCATACAAAAGCCATCATATTAGTACTTGGCAGAAAAATAACTTCTTCATTCTCTGGTAATTTAAAAGTAAATAATTTCTTGTTTTGAACATAAATAATTTGTTACATTTCAGCAACTCAGTCATTTGAAAAAGGGGGTCAGCTGAACTATTTTAATGTGCAAAATGTTCATTTGCATTTCAAGCATCTATTTTTTGCCACTCATCTTTATTTTAGCATAATACAAAGCAAAGAAATTCCAAACTAGCAGTCATTCTAAAGACAGTATTTAATTTTTTTTTAGTTAATGAAATAGTGTTTATCACTATTTTTCTATTTTTGTATTAAAGATACTAAAAGATTCATGTCTTTTGGTACTACTTAAACATTTTGATATCATAACTACATTTTTTTCTGGAGAAGTTCTGTACACAAAACATGGGATTTCTGCAACCTCACACTGCTGTTTTCAAATCGCCTTTCAAGAGTTCATCCTGTTTATTTATCCTGTTTCCCACTTTAGGGCTTGTTTTGTCTTCCCATACAGAAAAAGAAAAATATATTTCTCGGTTGACATTGCCTTCAGTTTTAATAAAAAAGAACAATATAATAAGACAGAACAAAAATAAAGCCTTCACAAGGATGCTTTCAAGTTGTAAATTTGCATGTGAGCATCTAATTTAAACATGCAGAGAGAATCAACTTGTCGCTGCGAGCAGCAGGGAGGTTTAAAGTTGCAGACTGAGACAGAATAGTTATACAAACATGCACAATTTGATTTTGTGACATGGGACTACAGCATTGTCTCAGCAGGTGCCTGCCCAGAGCAAGTTGGTGGCAGTGGAGACAGGCAGCGCACACACTCTGAATATGGGGATATACTGGCTTTGCTGGCTGTGTGTTGCCAGTGTGACCATTGATTAAAAGTATTTCACTGAGATGAAAACTTGGGGTCTGTCTGTCTCAACTCTCTTTACTTCAGAAATTTTTCAACATGAAAGCACATATATTTCTGCCAGAAGGCTACCTTTCTTCCTTTGAAAACAGTGTCTGTTTAACACAGCAAAAGTGGAGCTGGGGCAAGGACGAGGGATAGGAGGTGTATTTTTTGCCCTGGGACTCTCTAGGCTAATTTACCCAGCTAATTTACCCAAAGATATGAGTCATCTCATTAGGAGTGCTGGGACCTATCAGACTTTCTTGTCAAATCCTCCTCCTCCTCCTCCCTCTGCAGTAGGAAATTAGCCTCTTAAACACATAAGTTTTAATAACAAACCAAAGCCAAAGCTTTTCACTGCAAAGGAAAATGTGGCCTTTCTTTATTTAACAACCAAAGCAGACAAATCCATGTGCTTCTCTCTTGCACCTTTGGAAAAGTGGACAGCAGAGAGACTCGAGAAACAGAGGTCCCCAGAGCTAGTTTTCCTATCCCTGAAACTTCCAGGTAAAAGGTAGCACGGTAAACATCAGGGAGTTCAGACATTGTCATATATACTAAATTAATACACTGAAGGCTGGGTCAAGGACTCTTGAGACATCTGAGAAGTGAGTAAGATTTGAAGCCCTTGCTCTGTAGGAGGGCCAGTAAAACCAAGAAGAGTGGCTCCCTTTTTAGTGCCTCAGGCAAACACAGTGGGGAAAGTAAGGCATTTGCAAGAGAATATACTAGGTTTCTCCTTGGGCTTTTTAATGGGCTTTGAATCAGGAATCACAAGGAAAAAAGGGGAACCCTATTATTAAATAGGCAGCTTTAATCCAGGGTGTAGATTCAGAGCACCTTTCTTTCCCTTCCCTCTCTATACAGATAGCACACTTACCTCTTCTCATCCCATAAGTTACCCACTCTCTCATTCTGCCTAAGCAAAGAAGGGGAAGACATCCCTTTTCATGTGTCCAGCCAGGATTACAGACACCAGCAGCAAAGCTGGAGAGGACAAAGCTTGGCCAAAGAGGCATTTGTTGAAACAAGAAGGTGCTCCCTGCTTAATGGAGAGGGCCATAAGACCTTTTGCACCCACACAAACAGCTGCCACCTCATCACTCAACCAGGAAGGCACAGGATTCCCCTTCATAAAAACGACAGAGGGATGCAAAAGAAACAAAGACAAATGCTTCCCACTCTACCCCACGAGTGTCATCGTTTTTAAAGACACTCACTTGTCTACCCTGTCGCCTGTGGAGAAGCTTGATTAGTAAAATCAGATAATTAAATATTCTTCACCACGACTGGCTGCACCATTCTTAACCTCTTCCATTGTTCTTTTCCCCACCACCCCCACTGTTTTTCCAGTATTTAGAATCTGGAAAAAGCCGAAAGCCTTTCATCTTATCAGGTGTGGTTTATTGCCCCCTGGTTACACAGTAATTTTGGTCTCCACTCCATGAAAAGGTCATATGATGGGATATCAGTTCAAGAATTGTCAGTTCACTGGACAAATAAGGCAGGGCCTGCCAATACAATTATAAGAGCCCGATAAGGAAGGTGCAGAGGAGAACCAGCAGGAAAGAGAGAAACAACTTTAGCAATTTAAAAGGTGAGGGGCAATCCCCAAAGAAGGCAAAAAAACCACTGGGGGGAGGAAGAGGGAAAGAACAGGAGTGTATCTTACTACACATTCTTCTCAAAATAAAAATGAACGAGAAGATAGAAGTGACTCAGGAGAGGAATCACTGGTATTCACCTGCATTAACCAGGAAATCTTCTCCCCCTGCAGTGGATGCCTAATTGGGAGGCATAAGCAAGTGATGGGATGCTTATCAAGCTGGCTTACCTCATAGCTCTGGATGGAAATAAAATGATCTTTTATCTGCATAGGTGGGAGGTGGAGGGCATTAATTCTGATTCCTACACATGTTGCAAGGGCCATCTCTTTTTCTCTTTTTGACTGATAAGATCAGATGATGTTGAAAAGCACCTGCTTGGAAAGTTCAAAGGGTTTCCAAAGTAGAAGAAAAGAGAATCTGAACCAAAGCTGATGGCTGGGAGAGATGGCTGAAGAATAACCTGGGAAATTCTAGTAGGGAGGTTTTCATATGTGACACCTAGTCGTATGCAAGAGAAGTTTACAGGTTGTCTCTCTAGCTAGTAAGTGACACAAGCAATAAATATTTGTCATGCCAATTATTTCTTAACTTTATCACAGTACAAATCCAGTGGGCTTTTTGCAGGTTTCAGCCTGCATAAAAGGAAGCATAAAAGGAAGATAACTGCCCCACAGACAGGATTTACCAGCAAGAAGCAATCCTTCCCAGAGCATTTTTCACCTGTGTCTGCAAGGAGCACACCTCCTCCTGGAATGGCCACGCGATTGCTCAGAGCTCCGTAAATCTGAGTGGCAGGGGGAATGCTTGGCAGTGGGTGGGGTTGGTACGACTTTTAACCCCCACTTCTGATGCTGTCTTCCCTAGACACAGGAGCACAGGTCTTGGTTCCAGGTTGATTAGCAGAGAGGAGCAGGCTTGTGTGCTTACTTCTGGGTCGCCTTTGTTTCTCCTCCCCGTGCTCTGGCAGGTCATCTGGGCATGGGTGGGGAGAGACACACACCGTCCCAGCTGCATGTTCCTCAGGGTGCTCTGAGAGCCAGGAGAGCAGGAGAGGACTCTCTGCCCCACGGCCAATTTGGCAGGAATATGATGGACCCCCGGATGTGTGCTGGCCAGGGGAAGCCCAGCCTGTCCTTTTCCATTGAGGAAATCTTAAAGAAACCTTCTGCCAGCACTGCCAGTTTCACAAGCAGTGAAACCAGGAAGAGAAGGAACTACGCTGAGAGACCTCCATCCTTAAAAGCAGGGTCACCACTGGCTGCTGGTAAGTACCAGTTATAACACTTAATGAAAATTCTCCTTTCTTACTGACCTCTAGAGCTGTCGCATTTGATTATGTAGAATTTTTATTCTTTAGCTTTTGTAGGAATCTGAGATTTCCCTAATCAGGTACAAATCATTCATTACATATACAGAAATAATCTTTTTAAAATAATTTGCTTTCAACCTCGCAGTAGACTTGGCTCTGTGGTTTTGTGCATTGTAAAGCCCCACTGCCACTGGAGAGGTGACTATGCAACCTGAACAGCTATTGCAGGTAGCTGTCTCCAGTAACAGGAAGAAGTGCTTGTTGTAAACAAATACAACATCCTCGTGCCTTTCACTTGAAAAAGCAATACTCATGTTATTAAAAAAATAGACAAATAAATGCCTGTCATAGGGAAGGACAAGTATTCAAACTCATGAAACTAGCCTAAAACTGCTGAAACTTAACGGAATTTTTGGAGTTTCACTTATATCAAGAGTTGACTGTTTTCTGGAATTACAACCAAATCTCATATCGGCACTCTTTTCTGATAAATCTGGCCACTCACCCCGAGCAGGAGAAAAAGTCTGTAAGGGTAATGGTAGCTAAGCAGTTTTAGAACTCAGTTGCTGGAACAAGAAAAGGGAAAGCACATATGGTTAATAATTTCTGCTTATCATCATGGACACTAGGTTCTTTCATGAACTAAATAAAAGCAGCTACTAGAAAACTTTTATGACTTTGATCTGAGCAAAGGAGCAATTACATTAGCCTTTCTGACTTCAGTTTTTTCAGTTTAGTTACATTGGCCTTGAGGGAACTTTTACCCCCCACTGAAATAGTCAAAAAGAGAGAGTCTCTTTTTTTTCCTTAAACAAATACTAATGCCCAACATTTTCTGGATTTAATATTTCTTCTTCTTTTTTAATCTACATCTTCCATGAAAAGGATATGTTTTATGTATGCAAACACACCTACTTAAATAAAAATTACCTGTAGTTTTTACAGAAAATTTTCACTCACCTCTCACTCAAATGCTTTCAACAAAGCTTAATGCTACACTTCATTTTCTGTAATACAGGTCTTTTCATGGCTCAGCACCCCATTTCCCAGGACGCTGGATGAACCACCCATTAGTAAGGGAGAGAGTCTTTTTCCAAAAACCTGGCAGTCCAACTAACTATTATCTATTCACATAGTTTCATCTTCTTTTATGTCTAAACTGGATACTGACCTGGACTGGAAAACAAACAAGACCTAAGTGGGGAAGAAAACTACTCACTCTTGTAACATTAGTCACTGGTTGGACTCAAGGTCCCTAAAACCACCATGCTTGCACAAGATTTTTTGTTCATCTCTGACACAGGATAACTTAATTTACTCTGTACAGACTTGTCTCTTGACTGTGGGACAGTCAGCCCACCACGCATCTCACAGCTGGGGAAGCCCCAGGCATTGGGGCTGAGTATCTGACTGCTGCCTTTGTGCCAGTAACTGCAGCTTTCCATGGAAAACTATGTATGGGGAAAAGTGATAGCATGCTGCTGATTTTTCACAGAACCATAGGGTAATTGACGTTGGATGGAACTTCTCAAGGTCATCTGAGGTACAGCCTCCTGCTCAAAGAAAGAGCGGTTTCAAAGATAGACAAGATTGTTGAAGGCCAAGGCAAGTGTTGCTTGGCTGTTTCTGGTACTGTTGGAGGACTTGAGTTCTTAGAGGTTTCCTAAAGCTGCCTTTGCAGACTGGAACTGGACAACTGGTCCTCATTCAAGCAAGAGCTTGGTAGTTTGTAGGGTGGACAAGGACAAGCTGATGTTGGTGCAAATGCAGTGGGGCTTGTGTTCCAAAGGAGCATTTTGAAGGCAGAGAAGTGCTGGTGTTCACTCTGGGAGTGTGTTTTTGTGAGCTGAAAGTCCTTTCTTGAGGGCCCATGGCAGTCACTTTCTACTGCTGGATCCAAAGTGAGACAGCTAACACCACTGAAAATTAAGTCAGTGTTTGTTCATAACAGGAACCACAGAACTGCATTTTAACTACATGAGACTCTTCTGTGGGAACAGAGAAGCACAGCAGAGACAGGACATTTTATATTAAGTCTGTTTCACAATCAATATGTTGAAGCTTAGTTCCACTGAGTGTCTTGGCTAAGTGCGCCACTCCAAGCATGAGGTCTGACAAATCTGTATGCAGGACATACTGGATTCCTAGGATTGTATTACTGCTTTCCAGTGCAGCCTCAACCCAAATGGCTCCACCTGAGCATACAGTCAGTTTTTCACCTTGAAAGCAATGTAGACAGAACGACCAGTCCTTGCCTTTAACTTTGCTTCATCACTTAGACAGAGAGAGACTTAGCTGTACCAAGAGAATATAATGACTCTTCTCATCCCTGCTAGAAAGCAAGGGTGGATTAAAATACTTAAGACAATGTAAAATGTTAACTAATGAAAACAGTATACACACTTGAAGATTCACTTCACTGTTACTGGAGGTGAGAAAATAGGAAAGATGTAGAAATCTTAAAAAATATTATACTTTGCTTTTGCAATTGATCATGGATGTTTAAAAAAGAGAATGAAAGAGAAACTTTTTCACTGTTTCTTACTAACACCAAAGAGATACCTAAGCTATTACCCTTTGCTTTCTGAACAGAAATGTGATTTATTCAGGTAAGTTTTATTTATTTCAGAAGTTCAATACCCTCTGCTGTACATCTTGGGATAATTGTGGTATTTCATCAAAGTTGTTTAACTTAATACCATATAACACTGGCATTAAACAACTTGTGTAAATAGTGCTGGCCAAGGTCAGGGAACTGAAATGAGCTAAGGAATTTGTTGGAAATTCCAGATGGAACACAAATCCAACTGCTTTCTCATAACAGTTCAGTTGCAGCAGAGAAGGAAGTACTAAAGGTCAGGGCTGAGTTATATCTTACTTTGGATTTTAAGAACATTTTCTACATCCCCTGTGGTATGTATCTGACCAAAGCCATGATCTTTCTATATGAAAGGAAGGAAGATCCATATGGCATATGAGATCCATATGGCACTACATACATACTCAGGGCTACCATAAGTTAAATACTGAGGCCAAAGAATCATCATCTGATGTAGACAGTCTATGTACCAAGACCACACCTAAAGTCTAAATCTAGCATTATGAGCCGAGGAGATGGGTAGGACCAGAGAAACATAAGATGCAGAATTTCAGAAATGGTTGGACTCAGTGGTCTAATGTTCAGACTCTAATGTTAGAGATCTTTTCCAGCCTATGATTCTAAATGAGGGGCATAGACAAAGCTTCCCAAGAAAACTCATGGATGCTGGACCAGATGATTTCTAGAAGTTGATTCTAACTTAAAATATTCCATGAGTCTCTGACAAAAATGACGTTGTGATGTATAGTGCCAGCCTCTCATAGAAAGCTAGGGCAGGACTTGATCATGTATGAGGACATCTCTGGGCCTGACTCCTAAGTTCACATGTTTTTGTGAGTGTAATTCCAGTGGGACTTGGAGTTAGGAGTGTTCAGTCTTCTCTGAAGCATTTGGCTTCCTAGTTGCAGTATTAGCCATTGGGGAGTTCACTGTACAAGCAAAACTACTGGACGACCTGGAGCTCCAGCTGTTGAAGCCTACTGAAATCTTTGAAAGACTCTTACCAAGTTAAAAAAACAAATAACGAACAAGGAGACATTTTAGTATGCAGTCTATGCTTTTCCTCTCATTCTTTTTTCAGAATACCTAGAAGGGGAAACCATGGCCTTTGCAAGGGACACAAACAAACACTTAGCAAGGGCTGATCTCCTCCCTAGTTCCAACTCTTTCATTTAAACCAGAGAAGAATATCAGGCCTATTTCAGAAAAAAATAATTCTTCTGAAATTCCTGGGAATATGATTTCAATGTACTTGAAAGTACATCTGAAATGATGTTTCTACCAGTGAGGTTTCACCTGCAGGAGGTTCTTTATCAAGTCAGGAAAAGCTTGGGATGAGAAATTAATAGTAAAAGCAGTAACAGATACAGTAATTTTGTCATTCTGCCTGTGTTATGCTCCATTATGTTAAGGATATGCAAATTAATAATACAACTACTGCTTCACACACAAATGTCAGTGTTGTGATTGTTCACTTTTAGTAGCACTCCACCCAGCTTTATCACAAAAGAGGAAACAAGCTGAAGGAATCTAACTGAACAGATACCACCTGGCCAATACCACTGAATTACCCCACCTATTACAAGGAAAAACAATACACCTGATACACCTGGGGGGGAAAAAAAGCGCACCTGAAATAACCTACTACTTCCAAAGTGAAACCCTACTGTCTTGCCTGAAATTTTCTGTCCTTTTTTATACAACTATTCAAGCCAAAAACACCATTTTGAGCCACAAGTCAAAGTCATTTCTATGTGTGACAGCAACAAATATCTCACATTGTGCTAGGCTGAAATATTATTGCCATCCCTGGAACAACAAAACAAAACAAAACAACATTCCCTGAGGGAGTTCATAGGTATTTTTCAGAGCTCCCTGCCTAAAGAGCCATGACTTCCAACAATCTCCTTAGTTGGTCAGGACAACAGGCACCAGAGAAGGTTGCAAAGAAAACTTGACTAGACGTTAGGGATCCTAACTCTCAGCTGTGTGCATTAAACTCAGTAATATCTACCTTCAATCTTTATCTCCAGAAAACTTCCTTGATTTATTCAGCCTCTCTTTAAGGTTCATGCCATTCTAATTTACTTCTTCGATCTCAAACAACAGATTGTCCAACTCCTTTTCACCAATTCACAAAGACATTGGCATTTTCCCGTCTGCCCTGAACTGTCTTCCATTCTCTCCCTGTTCCCCCTGCTCTAGTCTGTAATTACTCTACCCATGCTCTTACATAAATTGTGCTCTTACCCCTCTCACTGGGGTATGTGAGCATGTCAGAGACAAATTTTGGGGAGGGAAGTTGTATATGAAAGATGAAGACATCTGAAAAACCTTCTATAATTTAGAAAATGCTAATGTTATTCTTAGAAAGATTTAATAACTCCCCATAAGAGCACCTTGCTTGTGTACCCTTACATTTTTCATTACTGTAGGATATAAGCATCATCAGTTCTGCAACATATTAATTTTACCAGAATCACATTTAGCAAAGGAGTGCAAGTAGCCCTTAATTTAGGGTTGGGGGACCGATATAGAAATCCTGGGCTAAGAACTTTTGCCAACACTGATATCCTCTGAGCTCTTGAGAAAATCATTTAACCCCAGCCCCATGCTAGTGACCGCTTTCAGGTCTATCCTTCTCCTTTATCCCACAAATATTGTTCAAAACCTCACCAGTTTTCTCAATAGAAAACTCAAATGTAGTTGATACTAAAGGAATTAAATTAATCCTATTTTGCAAAATATGCCTCAAACATAGCCATTGACCTCATACTAGATTTTTAAGGTCTGCATGGCTGGACATATGTAATTGTGTTTAGAAGGTTACTCAAAGATTAGTGATAACATTTGAACAACCATCCTGTATTTACATGAGGCTTTGGTTAATTTTCAGAGTTCTTATATAACTTTGTTTTCTTCATGTTGATGTCAACCCTCTATAAAATTCCTGTTGTGGGGCTTTTACTGAGAGCAGAATTGGAATTGGGTACTTTTTCTCCATATGTTATATTTATTGTTGCTCCGAAGCAGGTTACAAACAGAACTTGTTATTTGCTCAGAAAATAAACTTCTGACAAGTCTAAAAAGTTAGATGCTTTGCAGATGCCAGATCTGACAACTTAAATATGTAAAACATATATGTAAACTGTATCTTAGAAAGTGCAGTTTCTTCCAGTACCACCTGTAGTGGTTCACATCTGCTGCCATTTAGATATGAGAGGGGAGAGGTGACCAACCACAAGTGCCACAAACCCCAGAGTGTAGATGTGTGTGACTGCTCAGGAGGGCAGTCTATTATAGCATTAAGAGGTTAATGTTCTTTGGCACTAATAGCAGACAAACCTGTACTGTCACAATTGCCTCAGGGTTATGCAAACCATGGAACTGAAATTCCCCGATGGCTACGTTATGTTTATGTGTTGCCTCTTAGTCTGCCTTTCCAAGCAAAGAAATCCAGGCATGGAGGAAAACTAGAACAAATTCTGGATTTGCCATTAAAGCAACATAGACACAGTTGTCTTGTCTCTGAAGAGTCAAGCCTAAGCCTTGACTGCAACTACCAAAGCAGCACATAAAGCATTCAGCATTGGGGTTTATGGTAGGGCTTTAATATAGAAAAGGAGAGTGGAGAGTGGGAGTATTTGATATACCTCTCTTGGGATGCCAACAGCCACAGAGCTTCCCAGCATGTTGTATTTCAGTGCATGGTTTTGCAAGGTCCATTTACAAGGAAGAATAAGAACTCATACAATATTCATAGGGCAGAAAACTAATCTGGAAGAACTTTGAGGTGTCCCTGCTACACACTGAGATAATGCTGTTAGTAATAAGGCAACGCTGTGGCTGAGGAAAGGTTATGGCTTCTGTGACCCATTTCCTAACCACTCAGAGTCAGGTGACCTAGCACATGTCATCACTGGTTACTGCTGAGGTTACCTTAGAGATTGTTTGTAACTTCCATGCTCAAATCTAAGTTAACATTACAGCTGCACTTCATGAAAATGGGCCAATATGTACTCCCCCTGTTTGTCCTGTCAACAAGAGTGTGCAGGTGCTTTCATGAAGATGAGTCGGCTGTCAGTACCTTCCCAGATATCACCAGTTTCACCTGTCACAAAGGCAGATGGGAAATGTTGAGAGCCTGGGCAAAGGCTGCCTTTAGAATTGTCCAATGCCTAAATCAGAGCAACAGGTAGCCCAGATGGAGAAGAACGGATAGATGGACCTGAATCAGGGAAGACACTGACCTGTAGCCTATTCATTGGCCCATTTTCCTATAGGAACATTTAAGGAAGGACTATATTTTTAAAAGCATTTGGCATCCAGCAAATTCCATGGCGATCTTTGCTGTCAGATTGTCGCAGCAGCTCCCTATCTACAGTATGTCTGAGTTCTTCAGAAAAGGCAGCCACTAATTTGGATACTGACAGAGAAGCTGAAGTTTCTTGATCATTTGGCCATGTCTCCTTATTGCTACAGTTCTTTTTAAAAATCTCCTACAAAGGCCATTGAAAGTTTCAGGGTGGAAGGAAGCAGAGATCAGGCTAGATTTGGTGATCAAATTCACCAGGATCCTGTCCCTGCAACGTGGGGTAATCTTGGCACTGATGCGCAGAAGGATTAAGGCCATTTTAAATATGATCAGGTTAGAATGGTACAGTATCTAGGCCACTTTCTTCACACAAACTAGAAGCTGTGCTGAACAGTGGTTGTTTTACTCAAAGCTGTCTTGTGCTGTGTCCTTCACAGATTCCAGCAGCAGGAGTCAGTTAGAATGTGATTTACCTTCAGCCAGAATGCTTCTCCCCACCACATGTGCTACACCCATGGCCAGAGCAAAGAGAGTGCAGGCAACTCACTGCAGAAGACCTAGAGGCAGCCCGGTGTCCCTCCTAGGTGAGGACATAGGACGTGAACACCTGGAAGGCAAAAGAAAACATGAGGAAGAGGAAGATCAGCTGTGTGATTTCCCAGTGGACCATCCACTTCATGGTGAGTGCTTCTGTATCCAAACTTTCTCCTAGAGTACCCAAAAACCACAGCTGTTACCTTACAGTTATGTGCATGGCAATACCTAGCAACAGACATCATAGAATGTTTCCACTGGCTGAGTCATGGTAGATGGTCATAGCTCCTGGGTTATTCACAGGGATGGTGACTCTTTACTCTTTCCATCAAAAACTTGGAGAGCCACCCTTTGAGCTAAAGATCTACCTCAGGCCTGCCAGCCCTACCAGTGTTAGTGATAGGGACTGCTTTGGGTGTTTATTGCCCTCCTGCTTGGGGTGGCAATCTACTGAGTTGCCGTGTTGGGCAGCCTTACTCCCAGAGTTGTGCAACGCCCATTTCCTGGTAAATGTATATTGCTCAATGTAGGGAGAGCAGCTGCTGAATATGCCTAGTCAGCTCAGTGTGTTCTCTACACCTTGGACCCGCTGTACAGGTGATGGAGAGGTCATCAGCACGAACACAGGCAAAATCTTGATGTGCAGAGATCTGGCAGGATGTGTCAGGCACAATTTTCAACCTTGGCTATGTCAGTAGATCTGCTAATTTAATTAGTTATAAGCTCTGGTAAACAGTCTATCTTTCAACCAAAGCACTGGACAGTACAAATATCCTTTTCCAATATGTTGCACAGAGACTTTAGGCTAAGCAGGATACATGGTACCTGAACAAGACAAGTTCCTAACATTCAGACAGTAATTTATTAGTAGCATTTGACGAAAATTGCTATAAGTTCTTTGAGTTTGAGGAAAGGTAAATACAGATATTTATACTACACTCCAGAAAACAGGTTTTCAGTAGCAGCACAAAGGTGTTTCCTGCACGATTTGTTATTATTTTCTCCAGAAAAAAAAAAAAAAGGAGTTTCATTTAAGTCAGTTGAAAACTACTAATGGACTCGTGTTACCACCAGATGCAAGGTCTACTCAGGTGGCTTCGCAGAGATCCACACATCATCCTTGATCCATACTCTGCAAGCTGGCAGTGGAAACAAATTTTTCTGTGAAATACATTTGAAAGAAAAGCCTTGTTTCTGCTGTCACTGCTAAGGGTTACATCGGTCTTGTGACAAGCTGCTGTCAGCTTCTCCTCCTGCACAAGAAGGCCATCAGTCTTGATGCAGAGAGAAGCCTTGTAAGATAACTAGACATTTTAGCCTCCCTCTGCCCTTTAAACTGCACACAGCTGATGGCAGCAGGGCAAAATCCTGTTTTCTCCTCACAGAAGAGCCAGGGATGTATGTATCTGACACTCAGAGTTACCTCTGAGTATAAAAGAAGTATAAATGTGTGAAGAAGTCCCCAGCCACAAGGGTCACACCAGACCTGGGAGGTGGCTGTCCCAACTTGCCACTTAGCCTCACTGATCAGCACCATGGTCTGTATCAACCTCATCAGTAAAGCAGGGGAGGAAGCACGTAATTATCTGCACAAAACTGAGCCAAGATGAGCAGAGCCTTTCAATGGCAACTTATATTTCAAAGGCATTTTAAGCAAAATCCATCTGTTCCCTGGTGGCAGTGGGGTTTTGAAACCAAGCAGAGGTTTAATGATCTGACATTTTCTAGGCTACTGGTTCCCACAGTTATTGAGCCTTTGATACAAACCGGTTGATGAAGGAGGGATGATCCTAAAGCACTGGATTGGCATTTTCCCTGCAGTGCACAAACAATGATGTTTTGAATCCTGTCCATGCACTGTGTCATTCTTAGCAGAGAGCCGGAGGCCTGGGTCTAATGCTGGTCTTTCCAGCATCGTAAGCTTCAACCTTCTTCTTCCACTTTACATTAGGGGAAAATGCTGGTGGATCTTTTTCTCTTGCCCTTGGCTGTGGCTGGTATCACCTTTCCCTGATGAAATCAGCAGCAGCACCTCCAGGAAAGATAGACTGCATCATCCCTGGAAGCAGTCTGTAATCCTCATAGCTCAAACTGATAGCAAATTAATTTCTCTTTACATGCCTATCGACTCTGGGGTGCTTCAGATGCACTTTTGGCATGGTAGCTGGAGATTGGTTACGGGTCCTCTGACAAGACACGTGGGCAGTGCCAAATGCCCGTAGCATATGCCATGGAGGTGTCCCGAGGATCTACCTCACACCCACACCGAGGATGCCTACAACCACCCAGGGGAATGGCACCAACCTCAGCAGCAGGAGACATTTCTGATGTGAAAGACATCAGAAGCCCTTGGCGGGTGTTCCCTAACCTCCCTTTCTCAGCCTACATCTATCTATATAAAACACCCACATAATTTGTGAGGAGGGGCACCAGGCTCCACCTAGGCACACACATCTGTTTAGTTGTCAAGGAACAGAAGAAATCAGGAACACCATACAATCACCTTGGAGGCAAAAGGGCTGGGCTTTGGTGCTTTTTTGGATAGAGTGAGAAAAGTGAGGAAGAGGCTATGAAAGTAGCCCCTTTCATGGGCAGGTGGTCTGAGATAACAAGAGCACCCTGGCTGTGACCCAGAGCATGAATTTGGAGTATATTTCCAGGAAACGCTGTAACAAAGAAGTGTCCCTAAAAATGTGTTTTTCCCACAAAAATGGCTTCTGCCACTAAGCGGTTTAGAAATGCTTTGTCATTTAAGCTAAATAGATTTATGCCCTTATCACAAACCATTTGCAGGAAGCAATGCCTCTTGTACTTTGAACTTAGAGACTGCATTGTAAGCAAAAACCAGAGAAGAGTCCTCGTATACTAGAGACATGCTGACAATGGCATTTGGTTTGGCTAAGCCCTCATTTGAATTTGGGAGCCTTCATTCTCAGTGTGGGGTGTTTTCGCCTGTGTGGCTTTCTTCATGAAGAGCTCAGCAGAACCTTTTCAGAAAACCTGGATTCTTGGGAAACAGCATTGATAAAACCTGTTTTAAAAGGAGATTGTTCTCAGGGACGCCTTAGTTTGAGGTGTCAGTACAGACTCAGCTTGGGCCAGCTCTCTGTGGGATGAGTAATTGCAGCCACTTTGCTATGTGCAACCACCATCGCTGCCAAAGCAGGACAAACTCTTGTGGCTGTCGATCAGCACCTCAACAACATGTAAATACCCAAATCCTGTGCTCCCACTTTCCTTTTAATTAGTTCTTTTTTTCGCTCTAATGTCCTTGGGACTTGACCAGTTCAAAACAGTCAAGCACTGGAGCCTGAGAGGGCAACATATCCCCATGCTTTCCTGACCTGTGGCAGCTCCTGATGGAGACTGCCATGTCCAAGATCCCAGCCTAGTTCAGATCCTTGTGGGAAATTATTTTGTCTTTTACACATACTGGGTCTGATCGTATACATTTGTGTGTCTGTGTGCACTGTAAATATTTGCATTCAAAGACAATGGGTCAGTGTGCCCAACATTGCACATGGGTAATGATTCCAGTCCTCTGCTCAAGCAAGGGAGCAGTCAGTACCTTGGAGAAGCCAGATAGCAGCATCACTTTAAGACATTGGTGGTTATCTAGTCTTGTGGGATATCTTCTCTGGGCAATAATTCAAGGACAGGATAGATCATGCTTCAATAAACAGAACTGACTCCTAATTCTACCAGAAACTGAGGGGTTCTGGCTGTGAAGCCCAGGTGGTTCAGGGACTTGTGTTATTTCCTGCAGCTCATGTCTTCATTATTCTCTGTAAAGGAGGCTGCCATAGTGAGTCAACGTCACCTAAATATTTCCATAGTAGAAATCCTCTGCACAATGCTGGCTGGGCGCTCAGGGATCTTTTTATTAATCTAATTGTTTTATTATGATATAGCATCTGTGATCCCAAAGTATATTGACAAATTCTGATGGCAATTATCATAAAGACAATGGAAAGTATAGAGATAATCTCAGTTCTGGAGAAATTCCAGTGTAAATCATGTTCCCTCTGTACCCATACCAGTTGCAGACATCTTTAGCTTAGTGTTCATGTTTTCTCTGAAGTCATAAATTCACTTGTACTGTTCATTTATGGACAATATGGTCAAATCCATGTACCCCTGTGAAACAGTATGGTTTATCTCTCACAGAACAGTCTTTTCCCCAATATGCTGACTTATCTTAATGCATTTTTGAAACACCCAAGAGACAGTGAAGCACTGCATAATCACAGTCCCAGATAAATATCAGCTGCCCAGAATATGCCAATGGGACTGTGAGAAAGGGCATAAGCATCCCACTGTCCTGCAGAACAAAAAGAAGCATTCTAAATGAAAAGAAAAGGCAAGAGGAAAAAAATGAATGCCTATATATATAGTTTGGCTGCCATTAGCTGTCTTACCAGTCTTTTGTTTATCTGTGTGAATAGTCCCTGCAGCCCTGTGTCTCTGAAGTGCAGTGTTCCTCTATATACATTTAGAAATGCCCCAGACCATTGACCTTGTTTTGGTGGGTTTACCTGAGGCACTGTTGAAGGCAGGTTCTTTTTTTTTCTCCCTCTTTGAAGACTGACTGTTTATAATGACACCCTGGATATTAAATGAAAGGCACAAAAGCTGAATCCTTTACTCTTGCCCTTCAAACATAAAAGTCTCACTGATACAAGTAAGCACTGAATAAAGCAAAGCTGTCAGTAGTTGGGGGACTATCATAAATTTCATTAATGTTGTTTCTTCATGGTTTGGGGTTTGGACTTTCATTTAGTTAAAGCAAATGTTAGCATTTAATGCTTTCCACAAGCAGTCCCTTCTTTCCTGAAAATTTTGAATCCAAAGGGTACCTTACACAGGACTCAGAGGTTAATTTGTTCCTGCTGGTCAAATCTGTGTAACGTGACCACTTGTAAAGTTGATGGCACATCTTGATAAGTTTATTTCAAAGGTCTTAATGAGTACTTGGCTTCTCTTAAGTCCTAGAACTTTTCATTACATCCCCGGGATATGGTGCTTTTAATTACTGTTCTTTGAAATTGAGGGCAGGTGTTCTGCTCACTGTATTAGCAAGCCCTTTATGCTTAAAGGGGAAACATCAGAAACTATATACCAAAATAATTATGGAGTTATGCTTTCTTGGAGGGAGTACAGACTCTGAGGCAGGGATGTAAACAAGCATGCCTGACTGATGTCTAGATGTTTGCAGGTACAAAAAACCCCAAGAGCAGAAATAAAGTAGAAAACAGGCTGTCTGTGAAACCTGCAATAAGCTCAGCTTCCTCCCTGGGCAAATGGCTGGTTTCTCACAAAGGTGTTGGACCAGAGAGTGTGGGAATAGTGGTGGGGAACCTGTTTTCCTTGTTGAGAACCATTATTGGTTTAGGCTGGCCACTGCTTTTAAGATGAAGTTTGACTATGGCTAAACATTCACTGAAAGTACGTTTCGAGTTTGAGATTTAACAGAATGGGGAACGTACACGTGCGTGTACCCCAAATATACTTTGGCCTGAAGGAGTTCATGAAGGTGCAGGCTCTTCAGCCTAGGTACAGACCTGATGGTTGGACTCAATC
Organism: Myiozetetes cayanensis; assembly: GCF_022539395.1. NCBI lineage: Eukaryota > Metazoa > Chordata > Aves > Passeriformes > Tyrannidae > Myiozetetes > Myiozetetes cayanensis. Next base: position 52,694,112 of record NW_026087521.1, on the reverse strand, counting down.
ATCTTAGAGGTCTTTTCCAACCTTAGTGATTCTATAATTCTCTGATATTGAGGAGCTGGAAACTGACACACACCCCTGTCAGCTGAGGCCCCTCAAACCATGGCCTGCACGCTTCATCCTTCAGATGTTCTGCTGACCACTGGCTGTGCCCGAGTTATGCACAACACCATTTCAGGCACCAGCACTTGTAAACACCGTCATCACTTTGCTGGCAGATGAGAAAGGTTAAATTCACCAGGGGCTCAGGCTGATGGTGCGCACGATCCTCCAAACAAACTGTTCGCATGAATGGTTTCATACATACTGTCTGATCCTTGCCAACTCCTCTGACAAGCAGACTAAGAAACTCCCCTGGCCACCACTGTACAGCTTGCCTAAACAGGTTTCTGGCCTGATATTTTTAGCATTCCTGCTCACACTACCTGAAGTCTGTACCTCTCTGCATTTCAGTCTTGCTGTCAAGTGATTAAGGCACTGCACTGAGCACCAAGGTGGAAGCAACTTTCTGTCAAGGAATTGTGGACTGCAGGGAGGGAGTCAAGACTTTAAAGATTCAAGTTGTGCTTCTCTGTCTTAACTTGGGCAGTGCCTGAACAGTCAGCAGCTGGATGCTAAATGCTGCATTTCACTAGCAGGAGGCTTTGTCTGGACCACACTGTACCTATCCAATTAGGATCAGTCTCACTGGCTATGCCAGTGCTTCTCAACAAAGGCTGAAAAACCACTTTAATAAAGATTAGCCACACTGCAATACTCCCACCTAAATATTGCAGCACAAGCTCTTTTGAAAGCCATAAACCACCTCTTTATCTAGGAGAGGGACTGCCATGGGCACTTCTCTGTATACAGAAAACCACATTTTGTCCTGATGCCATCAGCACTGTGTAATAGTGTGTAACCCTTTGATAGAGTTGCAACTGTGGGCTCTTTTCCATGGGGCTGTCTGTCACAGGCAGAATGTCATCACAAGTGAACCACATTCAGAAATACCACAAGAAGGAACTGGCTGGGATACTCATATATCTAACTGGAAAGAAGAGAGAGGAACATCTTTTTAAAAGGCAAGAAGGAGAAAACAAAACTTAATCAGATATAACGAAGCTCTTTTCCAGCACACATGGGTTTGCTTCTGAGAAACAAGTGATTCAGTTAACTTTGTTACACAGAAAAAAAGGGTATTTCTGAGGATATGCAGCTAAAGCCACTTGCTTTGTTACATAACTGCTTTCTCCTTGGCAAAGAAGCAGCAAAATCTTTGAATCTGGCTATTGCATACCATGAGAGAGTGTCTGTCCAGAAATGACAAAGAGGATTGCAGAAAGATAAACTGACCCCACCAGTTTTCACTTACCTAGATTACCTCCTCCAAAGCAAATATGTGCCAGCACTGACTTCCAGCCTTTCTCAGGTGTTTTTAATTCCTTATTCCCCCAGTGTATAAACCTGTGTAATGAGACCAAGTAGGTTTGAAATAGTCTTAGCCTACTAAAGGGATAAGTGCAAAAGGGGAATGCAATTGCAGAGATCTGCCTGAGATGGCATTTTTCTAGCTGGTTCAGATATGCAGGGCAGCTCAGAAACGGCAGTGCAAGGTGTACCATTGGCTATTTGCCCACTACAGATTATAACCCAGAAGAAATTTGCCCCAATATGGCATTGTTGCAGCTGCACAGCTTCTACTTAGCAAACTGTAAATGTGAGCAAACATATTCAAGCATTAGTATGCAGTATTGATTTGCTCATACTTCTGATGTCTTGAAACTGTGTCACACAAGACAGTGAAAATAAGCCATTATATGCAAAGCTAAAACTGTATATGAGCAATTGCAAATCAAACTCTTTGAGCTGTGCATAGTATTAAAGACCTAAACTCCCTTACTTTTTTAGGGAAGAAATGATAGTGTGGCTTTACTTCACATGGGTATTTATAGGTCAGAGATCCCACAAAAAAGTTACTTGGGTGAGACCGCTGGAGGCCGCCTTGTCCAACCCCAAATCTACACAGAGCCAGTCAAGTTTAGAATATCTCCAAGGACTGAGATTTTACAGCTTCTCCAGGCCCACATCAGACTACCTTCATGATGAAAACATTTTTTTTCCTAACATGTAATCAGAATTTTCCTTGCTGCAACTTGTAGCCATTGACCTCATCCTTTCACTCTGCGCCTTCAAGAAGAATCTCTATCTCTACAAAGTTCAAATGTCCCAACTTGCTCCAAGTCTGACCTAGTAATAAAGCAGATCTGCAGAGGATAAATGAGCCTGCTACTGAATTTAAAGGAGCTATACTGCTTTATCAGCTTGGAGAATCTGGCCCTTCCAATGTCAGCAGCAAGGCAATGTATAGACAGCTGTATCTCTAAGCATCTGAAAATGCTGACATATTTAGCTGCCTGGTATTTTCAGGCTTGGTTTCAGCAGTCAGCTAACCTGCAAATGACTTTCACAGAGCATAAAAGCACACTTGAATATCCCCAGCTTTTACATAAAAAATGGCTCAGGAAACTCAGACAGAGTCTTATTTCCCCAGAGACTCTATAGCCACATTTGAAAAGCCAATGTTACACTTTCAAGACTTTCTAGTCTTATATCTTCCACCCACATTCTTTATTAGACTGTAATTCTGAATGCTGTTGTTTGCTATGGGATCTCTAAGCTAAGGTCCCAAGGCAAAGGGAAGTATCACAGCTGCAGTCAGAGAAAGTTTCATCTTGCAAGAGAAAATGTTAACATAGAGTCCCAGATTTTTTGTATTTCTTAATAGTTAAAAACAAAAAAGAATGACTGATTAGTTACAGAAAAAATGCACTTTTCTAGATTTCCTACTGGCAAAAGCTTTGATTAATTCACAGGTTTCTATTTAGTTAGCAATTTAATTTTATTTTTAAGTTGAAATCAAAGCTTGTCCTTCAGTCTCTACTGGCCCATAACTGACCTCATGTTACTGTATTTTTTTCAATCTGATGAATTTTGGCTTTGAAAAATCTGGTTTCAGTAGGACTGACACTTCTGAGCATGGTGTAGACCCTTCCCTTATGTAAGAGCCTTGTCTGTAAAACAGACAGTTCACCTTTCAAGAAGGAAAAATGTGAAGGATTTCAGAGTGATTTGATAGAGAGTTTCTTTTGTCTATCACCAAGTTATTGGGGTTATTTTCATACCAAATAAACCGATTTGAGACACCAGACACTCATGAGCCAGTTCTCTCAAGCCATGCTCTCTAGTCCTGGACGCTTCTTAGGTGGTAGAGGCACAGAGTATAGTAAGCCATTATTTGACAGATGCCTTGTCCATCCCATTTCCAGCAGCTTAAAATACTGTGTGGTTCGAGGCAATGGATCTATCTCTCAAGTACCAAAAGGTGTCCCAGCTCAGCTAAAAGCTGCTTCCCAAATTTACACCAGCTGTGCACAGCCTTTGTCTTCTCATTCTCATATACACTTTGTAGCAAAGATTTTGCAGGTCCTTCTGAACTCGTGATCTCCACTACTGACTTTATTCCACACCTGAGCCCTGCAGACATGGTATTGCATTGTTTGTGACAGCTGATTTCTTGAATCTGTCCAGGTTGGTTAATCCAGTAGACTCTGTACCAAGCGTCCAGCCAGCAGCCACAACTTCCTAAGCTGAAAGCTAAGGAAAGATACCCACATTATCATCTCTGTCTCTGGTGTGCATGAACATACTCTATAGGAAGAGGTCCTGCAGGAAGCATGGTCCTAATAACGTAAACCACTCCATTCTGTCTCAGGTAGTCTCTGGTTTGGGCACTAAAAAGTCTTGCCTTAGCTTTGATTCCCCATTATGAAGAGTAAGTGATAGCTGTCATCATATGTGCTTCCAGAAAAGAACTAATGGTTGCTGTTTGCATGGTGCCTGTCACGGGGAGGTCTGATCCACCTAGTCTTTGGCATTTAGTTCAGTTCCATCATTGTTCAGTTCAGTCATCACAATTCTTTTAACTAAGTCTGGTTAATGTATGAGACAGAAGGGTTTGTACAGGATTAAATTAATTTTTTTTTTTTGGTATTCTGATAGAACACTAAAATACACCTTTTTATTATCCTTCGATGTGACATCTTATGTTTTAAAATGTAGACAATTTCTTTCTTGCTTTGCACAGTCATGAAATTATAATCTAGTTCATTAATCTAATATGGGGCGGTGGGGGTCTAAGTTTTTTCTCATTCAGAAACACCTCAGGATGCAGCCAGGTTTGTTCTCTCTTCCAAAGGTTTTCTGATTGCTAGAAGGTACACAGATTGCCTGGGCATACAAAACCTGGCAGGACAAGAACTCTGCCAGCATCCCGGATGTTTTTGTACACTTGGGACCACAGGTACAAGGAGCTTGGTCACAGTTTGAGCTTGGATTTCTTGCTTTATTCTGGAAATGCTTGAGATAGACTGCAGCTTCTCCCAGATTTGTAGAGCCAGTCTTCTACCTTGGACAGAGGCAGGAACTGAGCTCACTGTTCATGGAGACATACAGGACTTCTCAGGGAGGCATCAAATTTCTGAGACTGTGACAAGGTTAGGGCAAACTTCACTTGTTGCCCTGTAGTAGAGCAGTGTAGATACCATAAATTGTATTGATACAAATACAGCAGAGAGATTCACTACTGTATGAGAGAACATAATATGCTTGACAAAATACCATCCTGGTACTCAGTCTTACCTCTCTGGAGTATCTCCCTGGAGGATATGGAGGGCAGTCCCCACAAGATGTGTGAGGTGAAAATCTTCCAGACAAGAAACACCATTATGAACCACGAACCCTATCATATCTACAGGGGATGTAGTGTCCTGAGATTCATATTGTCAGCTCTGATATTTCCCTTTTATTGGATGTAGCAATAACCCCCCCTTACGGACATCTTTTGGGAAGGTTGAAGTAGATGTGGTCAGGGCTTCTTAGGAGACAGTGCCCATTCATACCTTCAGCATAAACACACAAAAAATATTTCTCATTTCAAATCTCTGCTCCAGTAATGCCAGCAAGATCCAATGTAAATAACATTTTTCTCTTGGGGTTGAAGCAAGAGCTGTAGTTGAATGAGTAGTACTTTGATAGTCTGGTGGAAAGCCTAATGATATGGATTTAACTGTGTTGGACATCAGCATTATTAGGCTGTTTCTGAGACAAGGTAGTATTGACAGTGTCTATGATAAATGACAGTCCTCAGTTATTCTTGCATGACTGGTTTCCTTTCAACGTACCCAAAAGGTTTAGAAAAGATGAAATATTCGTAGTGGTATCCTGTCCCAGACCTTTTCCTACCAAGTCAATGGACAGAGTTCTTATTCCTGGTTTTCTGTGTCAACAGAGTCACAATGAGGTTTTGATTAGAGATGAAAAATGCCATTTTCTGGTTGGCACAGAGCCCAATTTAAATTGGCCAAGGTATTTATTTACCTTTTCACAGTTTTAGCCCTCAAAAGGAAAAGAATATGCTAATGGATGAGCAAAAAGGGAGGAAAAAAAAGCACAAAGTCTCCTTGAGGGACTACTGTTTAACTGTTCCCGTTAGGAAGGGCATGCATCTAGTTACATATGAATTCGTAGTTGTCATCAGACCGTGGAAGACCAAAAGCAGTTATTCACAGTAGTCATTTTTTTGAGCAACATGGTTTAATTGACAATTACTTCAGGTCACTGAATAGCAAACTCATCATAGCCACTAATGATATCAGAATTTTTATGCTCCTATCAGGCCGCAGTTTTCCGAGCTCACTAGAAAAAACCCTGTGCCCTGTGACTCACTGCACTTGGGGCATGGCTTTTTGTACTGGCTGTTCAATGTCAGGTGGAAGATACTTCACTTGTGCATCAGAGAGGATTCCAGCCTTAGGACATTCTGGACTCTGGACTCCACATTCTGCAGAACAGCTGCCTTAGACCTCACTTCTGCTGCTCTTTTCCCCGCCTCCTTGAAAGACATCAACCCTTCAGCATCATTTCAGAGCAACCTAGACCTTATTCTAACTTACACCAAGTGTCACACAGAGTTCATGATCTAAATAAAGGACATTTTCAAAACAGTATAGGAGTGCTGAGGGAAGTCTTTAGTGTGGTCACACCACACCAAGTGAAGGAATGGAGCAGTCTATGAGTCCCCTTAGGAATTCACAGCATCCAAACTTCCCATGGGTTTTAAGGCCTTGTTCTTAAGGTTAAGTTATTAAGGTTAAGCTTGTTTAAAAAGTCCACACACCACAATGGTACAGTCAGAAAAATACTTTTTCTTTATAACTGCAAAGTTAAACTGCTGGCTACCCCTACTGCTGAAGGAATGGTATGGGAAGAGAACAGCAGTCAGTCAGTCCTTAATGGTTGACTTCCCTCCAAAGTATTAACATATTTTGGCAACTCCTTGATCTTGCTGGGAGGAGAAAATTCATCCAAATTGGTACAGTGACAATGGAATAAAATAATATCTCTGAGCTGGAGGAAAGCTTGGTAAGACCAGTATGTCAGGAAAAGATAAGGATGGGTGATTGAGCACTGGAACAGATTGCCCAGTCTTCCCCCATTCAAGAACCATCAATGTAATCTTGTGCAATGTGCTCTTTGAATCTTCTTGTAGTCCTGTAGGCTGCTCCTGTAAAATGTAATACACCTTTCCTTGTTTTCACAGCTGAGAGGAAAGGGAAACGGAGAATCCGGACAACGTTCACAGCTGAGCAGCTCCAGGAACTGGAGAGGATTTTCCAAGTGACTCACTACCCGGATGTCCATATTCGCAATCAACTGGCAGCAAAGATAAACCTCCCAGAAGCCAGAGTTCAGGTATATTGTGTCTCCAAAAGGCTGTGTTTGCCACAGCAATTCATTATTCAGAGTACATTCTTAATAGTTTATGCCTGGGTGACAATTCTAATGAATTGCGTGACCTCTCTCTTACCTTACAGAGAAGGCCAATATCACTGTTCTCCTTTTGCAAACACGGAAGAAGTATTTGTCACCCAGCTGTGACTAACCAAATGGGATTTATCAAAGGGTTAACAGGAGCTCTAAGCACACTAAATGCATAGCAAATAGGAGTTACAGATGGTTATGAGCAACCTGTTGGACTCTGTAGCGACAGAGTGGCCATTTATGAAAATATTTATTAATCATTTATCAACAGTTTATGGGCTAATATTCATCCAGTACAAACTGTCATCCACATCCATCTTCCACAGGGTCTCAAAAAATGTGAAAATAGCTACCCAAATGAAAATGCTTTTTTAGTGTTCTGTATTTTGATATCACAGGCTATAAATGCCCTGGCTGTAATTTCAGTGCACAGAAAGTAATCCAGTTTCCCTCAGTTGTAATATAGTCTTGCTGACTGAGCTAAAAATTGACCCCAGATGTTTACTGCATACGAGATCTACAACATTAAAATATACATACCCCTGTGTATTGGCATTTGGTGTTGTTTATCAAGCAGTGTCGAGATGATTTTTGCACAAGGCAGTTTCTTGCCGTAACTGTAGAATCATTGGTGCACTTCTTTGCTCATATCCCACTCTTAACAATCAAAGTTCAACATGAAGCAGTTTATTGACTATGACATGCCTGGGGATTTTGACTAACCATGATGACATTGCTTCATAGTTAGGTGACAGGGAGAACTGGAACTGCATAGCCACAATATGCCTATTAGTGATATCAATGCACCAACTGCATTTCCAATGGCATAAAGCACAAGCTGGGCTACTAGGCAGTGTTCCCAACAGAACAACAAATCACATGAAAGAACAGGGCACTTTTCTGTTTTAAAAAATTATTTATAATCTGTATGGGGAAAAATAAAAACGAGTTGTTATGGGAATCATCAACCTGGGATATAAATGAGGGAAGTAAAAAGCCCCTGATGTATGAATTGCAGATGACAAATACCCAATTCAGATAGGGTTGCACATGACACAAGAAATTCTGTGTTTGACTTCATCTTAGCTGCTAAAGGGAAATCAACCACGGAACTGAAAATTAGCGGTGACTTAGGTGCAAGTTACAAGTTGTTATAATTTTGATTGATTGCATTTGTCACATATAAACCAAATAGCATGTTGAGAATTCACATGTGCTCTTGGTACTTTGAAATAATAGTTTTGACAAAGCTAAAGAAACATGAGTCAAATCCCCTCAGAAAGATAATTTAACTGGGGAAAAAAATGTGAACAACTATCAGGTAACCAAATAAAACATTTTATAACTGTGAAAAAGCTTGTGTCCTCCAAATAATGAAAAAGATTTGCTTGCTGTGAAACAGCTTAAGTGAATAGATGAAATTATATCACTACATGTGTGCATGCCTACACACAAGAGAAAATGAAGAATGTTGGATGAGTAAACATTAGAAACAAGAAATTAAAAAAAAATTAATAAACAAAGCAGGATGCAGGCCAAAGTTTTGGTCAGAAGAATTATAGCTCAAAAACTCAATAAAAGTCGATTAAGAACAGAAAAACAAACCTAAAAGTAATCAGTTATATTGATCTGTTACTTTATTGGTAAAGGACTGTCAAGGATATGGCATAAATAGGAAAGATGTTCAGTCATAATTTCTGCTCTATCCTTGGAAATATGTCAGGTAAGGTGGTAACACTTTCCATAAGGACAATGTTGAACAGCAGCTGCTACAGAGAGATATTTTTAAATCCAGACATCTAAGTGACTTACCTCCAGTAGTTCTTAAGAAGCTGCTTGAGAAGTACTTTGGATCATCAGTGTTGATATTAAATCAGCCCTGGAGCACAAGGGGCATTCCAAGGGCCTTGAAGAAATGTAATGTTGCATCAGCACTTAAAGGGTAAACAGGACAACCTGTCAGCCAAACACTGATTTTTTGCAAAACTGTAAGAAAGATGATATGAGTCTCTGTTGATGAAGACTTAAAGAAAGGGTAACATATTTAATGCTTATCAACTCTGGCTTATGGAAAAAGATACTGCCAAACTCATCGTTTTATGATGAAATTATTAATGACAATTTTAAACTGAAAGAAGGTAGATTTAGTTTGTGTGTAAAGAAGAAATTCTTTATGGTGAGATTGGCAAGACACTGGAATGGGTTGCCCGGAGAAGTTGTGGGTGTCCCATCACCAGAAGTGTTCAAAGTCGGGTTGGATGGGGCTTTTAGCAACCTGGCCTAGTGCAAGATGTCCCTGCTCACAGCAGAGAGGTTGTAACTAAAGAGCATCTTTAGAAGGTCCCTTCCAATTCAAACCAATCTACAGTTCTATGATTCTATGTATTTGGTCTATAAAGGTAACTGATATCATTGATGACATGGCACTGTGAAGACCTTGCCTTGGTCCTACAACCTACTTGGATTAAGAGAACAGAGCAGATCAAATGGCATGTGCTAGCAGACAAAAAACTAGGCCTGCAACAGGTGTCCCCTGGCGACATTTCAAAGTTGGTTAGTCATAGGAACCACTTACTGACACAAAGGTGAATTTGAACTACAGAATCAGTAAAACAAATGGAGGCCATTCCTACAACATGGGGCACACCACCCTCCCTCTGCACTCTATTTTAGTCCTGGTTGCCTTGGACAACCTGCTGACTACTTAGAGGGTAAATGAGTCTTTTGTGAAATCTCTGTCAGGATTAAAGAGGCACCTGCCCCTGGTGTGACTTTTGTGAATACACATGGGAATATTGTGCTCTATCTCAGTGTCATAGCTCAGGATCACTGGAAAAGTGGGCATTTAGAAACCATTTTAGGGGTAAGTGTGTTGCAGAGCTGGTTGGGCAGAAAAGAGCAGTTTGGTCTGAGAATTACTGAAAGCTTGCCTTTATTTAAAAAAATGGAAGTCCATGAAGTGAGAACTTTATCCTGTGTGCAGACTTTAGAAAGAGTACTTCAGAGGCTGAATGTTGTCTTCAGCCCCCCATTTCCTTCAATCACTTTATCAGTGTTAAATGGTGCTATTTCCAGCACATAACTCCTGCATGGTAGAAAGAGAATGGAGGAGTTAATATAGCAGTTCCCAAATACATGCAAACCCAGATAAATAAAACTGTCATTTCAGTGACCTCAGGTATTGCTAACTATCAACAATGCAGCAGAGGGCTCCTGACATTCCCATTACTTCCTGGGCAAGAGATGCAGAAATAATTGAGCTGCTCATTATTTGGTTTAAAATACACACATATTTACATCCAGTTGCATCTGACTTTGATCACTGACACTTTGTGTTCATGTGAACCACTTGCTTACATTCAAACAGCCAGTCCCTCAGCCAGATAGAAACTATAGCGGGATTCAACTTTTCAGAACAATGCAGAAAGGTGCATTACTGCCACTTCACAATAAACACGTGTATATCTCTGCCAGAAGTCAGACTGGTCAAATCAGCTAATATATGAAAGAAACTCCCCTGAGAAAATTATTTGTCTGTTTTTCAGGCAAAAGAGATGGCAGACAACATACTCAGATGGCTTAGTGATCCCCTTGGGTCTTTTGTTTAGTTCTCTCATGTGAATTTCAAAATGTTACCAGTTAAATATAGGAAGAATCCTGTTACTACATCTCTGCTGGTGGCACATTTTTACTGCAGCCCAGCAAAGCATCTAGGTAGATCTTTTCTCAGTCTATTCGTGTGGAAACAGGGCAAAATAGCCCTGTCATGCAACATATCACACCTCCTAGGAAAAACAAGGAAAACAGAATGCCATGTGCCTTGACTGCTGTACAGTTTTGGCCACAGAAGGATCTGCTTTCCCAGAGAGCCCTGTAAGTGCTGCAACACTGTCTTTCCTTGGTTAGGATGATTCTAGATCTTCTGTGAGCTGTGGTAGAAGAGAGTCTGTCATGATAGTCCAGAGATCCCACATGCTATGCAGAGTGTGAAAGGTGCTGTGTCAAACCCACTGCATTCCTTTAGACTCAACCCCTGGTTCTGCTGAGCTGGATGTCACTGTTTTCTGATACTCAGAGAGTAGGGAAAGTAGTTGGCTGTGAGCAACTTCTCCTTCATATTCTGTTAATTTCTGTGCATTTTCTTTCTTACATCTATCCAGATCTGGTTCCAGAATCAGCGAGCAAAGTGGAGGAAACATGAAAAATTTGGAAACTTTGGTGGCCTCCAGCATCTGACAGAAGTTGACTTCGTTCCTGCTCCCAAGACAGATTTCACAGTAAGTATTGAACACTAGGTATAAAGCCACTGAGGGAGAGACATCTATCCTTCACCTGGTAGTCAATTCACATGGGACTATGCCAGAGAAGGAGGACTGGAAAAGATAAAAATGGCAATAGGATGACAAGAAATCTCAGCAAATCTGGTCAAATAACACATTTCTTCATAATACTAAACCAGTTTTGCAAATATGCTGTGAGATGTCTCTTGCAGGGTGGTCCTTCCCCATTTTGCTTCTAAATCACTTCTTCATAAATCATACTTTAATTCAAAATGTCTTTACCATCAAAAATTTCCTGAACAGGAGAAAATAAGACATTTGCAGCCATAAAGCCATGTTTCTTTACAGACAGTATCTCTTTACAACATCCCACCTTGTTAGGCTGACTACTACTTTTTGCCCCTGACCCTTGCCATGTCCAGGACCATTAATATTATCTGGCTGGCACATAGGCTCTTTTCCTGACAGGAGGCTTTTCATGGCTAGAAAAAAGTGTATTTTGCCTTGCTCTCTGGGTGACAACACACCACCGGGTTTTAGGAAGTCTATTCTTCTAAACTTTTCTACCTAATTACTGAACACCAGGGAAACAAATAAGGTTGATTGTAAATTGTATCTAAATAAAAGTCCATATTGATTCACCTGAAACTACATTTTTATTCTTGAAAGGCTCCTAGCTTAATGCCAAGAAAGCTCTTTGCTTCCTTTCCTGCTACGGGATACTACTCACCGCTGCAAGGACAGCTGACAACTGCCTGGCTGCCCAGCATGCTCTCCTTCTCTCCCCACCACACGGAGCTGCTGCCCTTCCCAGAACCGTACTTGGTCTTCAATGTCCTCCCCACTTATGGCTTGCCACTACCCCACAAGTTGGAAAGGAGCAGGATCTGTGCCAGCTCCACATAGAGGAGGACAGGGGGGAGTGGGGAACTTTGGGGGCATGCCTTCCTTCCTCACATCCGTTTTGGAGGTGTGTGATTCCTCTCCTTGAACAAACCTACTGGGACGATGGCTGGCTGTGGTGCAATGTCAGCACGCTGCAGGAGTGCTACCAAGAGTTGCTGCCACCGGGAGAATGTGGGCAAGAGCCTCCAAAGACCAGGAAGGAGCTCTTCATCTGCCTGAGGAGCAGCACACTACGTAGAAACCCAACCATTCAACTGAGGGCCTCTCCCCAGGGGGACGGTGCACAAAGCAGCTCTGCGAAAGGACTGGGGTTTTACTCAGCTGTGAGACAACACTGGATGACCCTATTGCACTGGTGATGTCTTGGGGAAGGAAAGATGCCTGTGATAAGGTGCGCATAGCCCCAAGATCCATCCAAAAGGGCTTTTCTCTGCAGGTTTGGGCCACTTTCCTCATACGTTCTGGTCCTCATGCACTCTGGTCCTCATGCACTGGAGGTTGCAAAGAACATGTTTAGGTCAAAAATCAAACTTTCAAGATACTTTTTTTTTTTCCCAAGCAGTTAATGAGGGAGGGGGGTGGGTCTGATTTGCTGTCTGTGTTTTTGACTTGAATAAAAGGGCACAAACACAGTTTGAGCTGAAATATGACAGTCTGAGCTCTGGATTTGGTACCGTGAGTCTCTGGGGGCAAGAGAATTCTTCAGCTGGTTAATTAAAATGCTTATGAGGAAGTCTCTCATTTTTTGACCTGAATTAAGAAAGTTCCAAAACCCCATCAGAAACAATAACAAAAAGAGACAGCCTGAGTTTAATCTGCTAGCCTTAATAGGATGATACGACCCCACAGTTTAGTTTAATTGTAGATAAATAATAGGATCGGTCTACCCACTTACAAAATGTCTCTATGCATTATTATTTACATAATACTCATCTCCTTCCAGCATATGGTGCTTTTTTGTCCCCTGCTTATTCAGGGTCCAATCCTGCTTCTACTAATACCTCCACTGACTTTCACAGGAAACACTGTTGGGAAGTACTGGTTGCACCATCTTCTGTCTTGCAGCCACAGCACATACTACACACTGACAGGGGAAGCTACTGAACAAAGCCATTAAAATGTGGTCTTCTTCCCAGGAATACCATTTGTATGGGTGGTCATTCATGACAGGTCCAAGAGAAAATCAAACTGTGACCCAGTAGTCTGCTGGGCAGGCTGTCCTATGCACATGGGAGTGCTGGTGGGTTAACAATTCTGAATAGGTTGCTTAGTTTAAAAATCCCTCAGCCAGACTGCAGCTGTCAGGTCTAATGCCTTCCCGTAGCCATTAACTACTAGTTATATAGTGGATCACAGCTTTCTTCTTGTCTGGATGGTACCAACCTTCCAAGTACTTCAGGTTTGGAAGACCTGTAAGCTACAAAGTAGCTGATCATCACAAGGGAAAAGTTAACTCCTACCCTGTATGAGTTTCATTTCTTCAGGCCAGAACTGCTCAGCAGAACTCAGATATATTGTGTCCTTCTTTTTATAGGTCTTACACAAGACCTTTTTCCCATGCCTGCTTAGATCTGAACTCTATATCATCATCCCAGTCATCTTATCTGTCATCTGAAGGACAGTCCAGTCAGATACAGGGCTAAACTTCAGCTCCAATGAAGAGCTTAAGCATCTAAGTGATTAAAAGCAACACAAATCAGTTGCAGTGTTCGCCTCCTGCAACTTTAGATGACTGCATTGTAGCTGCACACACCTGAATCAAGGACCTTGGGCTGGCTTTTACAGAGAGTAAGAGATCACACTAAGGTTTCTAAGTTAGGTGCAGTCCACACATTAGTGCAGCTTCTGGGATGTGAATTGGCCCTATGTAGTGATCACGTGGAAACAGACTCTGGCATCATAATCACCTAAAGTTAAGGGGCATGGCTCTGCACAATAGACCAGGGATGCAAGCCAGCACTTGCATTGCAACAGCTTATCCTGTGGGAATATTTGTGTACCCTGAAGGAGGATTCTGAGATGATCACCTGAGCATTTTCCTTGGTCAGGATATGGAGTGTCTTAATTTCACCAGACTTTTAATAGAAACTGAGCAGTTTTCCAGAGTTATTGCCTACTTTCTATCCACTCCCATCTCTGTCTGACAATGCCACAGCCAGGATTCCTACACATCATGACAGCTGCCCAGAATATGAATGAATGTTTCATGCCTCTGAAGTCCTCTAGAAGCCCTGTTTTGGATGAGGGAGGTGAGAAGGAGAGTTGAATTAACTTCATATTGAAAAATCAGTCTTAAGATTCCTTTTACATTAGCAGATTTGATATTTTGAGGGTTTGTATTGATGCAGAAGAATTTTGCTTGGGCTCTCTGTTTATGAAATTTCAAAATTTCCCACTGGAAAGTAAATCTAGGTTTCAGGATATATGTAGCACTTTCTTCCATATGCAGCTCATCAAATCCTAGGGAAACTTAACAGTACTGTCATGTTTTTCACCAATTTCATAATTTTATTCTGAGGTGCAACCAGAATAAATTAACATGCAGTGGGGCTGTTTCTGGCATTGGCACCTTATTATACCCCAGCACCTCCTAGTCTTCAAGTTTTCCTCATATCTCATCTAATTGTGGTATCCTTCCCTTACTCTGCACCCCCTACCTATCTTTCAAGAAAGAAGTAATAAAGTCCACTTCTTTCATGGCTGTGTTGGTCCTTAAGACATTACCTTCACTTTGTTTTATCCTCTGATGTTTCCAGAAAATGCCAGGTTGGGCACACCAGTCTTTGGGCCATCCTAAACTCCACAGCCCTTCAGATATATAGGATTGCTTTGGGAAAATGTATCTTAAACCTAACAAAGGTTTGCTTGAGGGACAGGTCATCTAAAGAAGCCAATCACACACTAGCAAGTCCTGAGTATAGAAATGTAGTCATAGTGTCGTCCTAACTTCAGAGTAACAGTCTGTGCTTTTCCTTGAGCAAGAGGCTGGGGAGAAAAAAAAAAAGGAATCCAATTTCTCACTGCTGGCATATGACTCCAGCTGCACTGCCTCGGAGTGAACTGGTCCATCAGATCTCCCACCATGTGCTACACTTTCTGTCCCAGTCAGAAACATCCTGATCACCTCTTATCAGACTCATCCTACTTCTGAAACAAAAATGCGGGGTTATCATCTCTATTCAAAGGGCTTGGCAGAGAATTCAGTTCAGGCTCAAATACAGTCCTGATAACACTTTGTTCCCTTGGTGGATCTGAATCGCTTCCCAGAAGAAGTGGCAATGAGAGGTGGCAGCGTGGAGCTACATGTCCATGATCAGTGGACATCCTGGAAGGCTGTTGCCGCAGTCTGCTGGACCAGGTCATATTAGCTTAAGAGCTTCTTGGAAACGAGTGATGGGAGAGCCCTGTCTTGTCCCAGTACCTGATAAAAATGAGAGGCCATTATTTGTGGCAGATGCTTAGAGGTTTTTCCTCACCTGATTTCAAATGACAGGGTTTACAGCCCCCTTGGGGGAGACCCCTCTGCAGTCTCACAGCTTCCCATGACATTCCACTTACATTTTCCATATGACAGTTTCAACCTTTAATCTTCCCTAAAACCGCTTGTGACCTGAACAATTTCTCCCCCTGGCTTACAACCCTGATTTCCATTTTCACACTGACTTTCCAGTAAAAGACAGTAAGAGAGCCCAGGGGCATCTGGAAAGCTTTTCTGTTATGGTTGCTGCTGTTGTTCTGTTGGGGATGGCTAGAAAAAAGAGCTGGAGTTTGGAAGGGGTTGTTTATTTTCAGAGGGTGGTGGGGGTTTTTGTTTCTTTTTTTTCTTTTAACCCCTGTGATTGCCACGTTCTGATCACAGTCAGAAAGAGAGCATGCAGAGAAGATGCTGCCTGCTCTGCAAATTCAAACAGATATACACTAGACCTTGGGTCAAAAAAAGCTGTGATTTAAAGCAGCCAAATATCTGGTTCTTCATGCTTTTTGACCAAGCTCTCTGTGCTCTTCCTGATCTGTGCTCTGACCTGACTCTACTAAGCGATTGCAAAATGTCCTTCCTCTGTTACCTCACACCTCCCCTTAGCCTGGACTATAGGTCTCACCTAAGGGTCTACTTCTATTTTCTTGCTCTGCTGCCTTTTTGCCCCTGGGTAGTTTGGTTTACCTTCATTGTGAGAAAACACTATCAATTCTAGCTCAGGGACCAAATGAGCCCTGATGTCTGTGCATCTCAGAGAGATCAAAGCAAAAGGCTGGGTGCAAACATGAGTTTAATTCAAAATATAATTGTCCGTGAATTAATTCAGGTGGGCTTTTATCCCATCAAGAGAGTTTGGCTCTTCCAAGAAGGACTCTTGTGACACTTCCTCCCTTGTTGTGTCCTCATGCAAACCTGTTCTCTTCCTGGGACATCTTTACCCCTCTTCCAGGACATGTTCTTGCTTTTGTTAAAATCCATCATTTACAGTGTCTATCCAAAGATATCTGCACATAATAATTTTGTTTTCAAGCTACTAACAATAAAAACTCACCCCCTGATCTCCTGAAGCTCAATAGAATGGAGAGGGTGAGAAGGGAAAATGCTTTTAATTTCAGCTCTTCAGAGCTGAAGATTCTGAAAGGACTCTGGAGTTCGATCAAAAATGAACTTGCTGTCAAAGTCACAAAGAGGGTTTAGATTAAATGCTTCAAAAGAAAACTCAAACAGATTTTGTTTTTAATCAGCTCCAAAAAAAGAATAATCTGTGTCACAAAGCAGCAAAGTAGCAAATAATTCACTATTCCAACAGCCATTTTATATATATATATAATACATATTTTATATATATATATTATAATGTCATGAGCATTTCAAGGAGAGAATGCCCCCTCATGGGGTAGCCTACATTGGCGCTGCAATCCTTTCTAGAACCAACATATCAAGTAGTACATGTCAGTCACCTGAACAATCTGCAGCCTCTTTAAGAATTAAAGAGTACCAGCCAGCAACCACGTGCCAGGAATTTGTAGTAGTTGCCCCTTTTTCTGCATTTTGAAACTCTCGTAGTCACGGTCTTTGCCATTGCCTTCTTCGTCTTTGTCACACAGCTGATGCTGAGCTTACAGGACAGAAATTCACTGAAGCCTTCATCATCTTTGATTAAATATAGATGCTGCTATTTACAGCCTTACAGACCCCAGGCCTTGTCAGCTTTTAATGGTTTTGAATGCTCCCATAGCAGAAAAGAATCATTTTGTCTGTTCTCAACAATAGGAAAAGCTAATTTAACACTTTTTTTTCTTCTCTGGAGGAAGCACATTCCTGACTCTAGGATGGTAGCCTTTGCTTTGTGACTACTGAAGCTAGGAAAACTTTTAGGACTCTCAGCAATATCAACCTTGTCTATCACTAATTTTCCACTCTCTGAAGCCTTGCTGTTCCCTACCTGTTTTCTTTTGTCTCCCCCATGGATTAACAGGACTAACACCACTGCTACTTTTGCTTTATTCCCTCACTTAAATCTCTTTTTACTGCTCTGAACTTAGGGCTGTCCCATACAATTCTGTCAGGATTTCTCAAGCAGGAATAGGTGCACCCTCTTTCTAGGGGCACCTGGCAGGGCAAAACACCTGCTCACTGCCATGAAATGCTTGCTGGTGTAGAGACCTACCCAGGAGGGGCTTTCTCCTTAATTTGCCTGCAGCAGGAGCAGATAAGTGTCTGGTACTCAGAGTCTATCATATGAATCTCAAGATTATCTTTGTTTTAGTTAAGGAAAAGCAGGTCTCCACCAAGGGTTCTTAAATCTGAGCCTGCATTGCCAGTGTTCAAGGAATCTTTTATTGACGGCATTTTACAGCACTCCTCAGTGCAATCCCCCTGCTCTCAGGCACTTTGTATTTTAACAAATTTTAACTTTCAAAATTTGACATTTCTCTGTGTTATCTGTCTGCCTTAGGCCAATGCCTTAAATCTAAGCAATTCAGTCCCTGAGGCTGGGGAAATGGCATTTTTTGTTCACAGTGACAAAATTTAGGTACCCTTTCGAGAACAGCAGGAGCTTGAAATCTGGCATTGAGTTGGCCTTTTCTGTTAATGTTGCTCTTTGCCATAATTGTCACCAACTACTGTCATCTGGCCAAAGTATAAGTCTTTGAAAAGTGTTGGTTTGCACAGGTTTATTCTTTGTCCTTTGGATTACAGCAATCACATTCCTTGTGGAGTTGATGCTCTGTAGGGGTTCTTATTCTGACGGTTCAACACGAATTCCTCCCACAAGTTCAGTTTTTGGCTTGCTGTGAACAACACATGGCCCATACTCTCATGAAAGCCACCAAGGCCCTTTTTCCCTGATTTCTGAATGCCCCACCACCTCAATCACAGGATCAGGTCGCAGGAGCAAGCCTAATAGTGGAGGAACGTTCCCTAGGGAAGATGGGATGGCAGAGAAGGGTTGTGGCTGGAGAGAGAAAACAGGACGAGGACTAGCATAGGCCAAAGAGGCTGGCTGGGTGAGGAGACTCAGCTGGGGAGCCAGGGAGGTGTGAATGGAGTAGATGCCAGTGGGTTCATGGAGCCAGGATGGGTGGATAGCAGTGAATTGCACAGGAAAAAAGAGCTGATCTGAGGCCCGGTGAGGGTCAGATTTGGCTCTGCCTGTTCCTATGGGATGCCCAGCTTGTGGCTTAAACTGCAGGTTTCACTTATGCAAGGTGCCTTTTCCACCTGTCTGGCTTGGCTGGATCACACTATAGCACTACTTGGCACTGCCTGCCTGCAAAAATAAGATCCCCAGGACCCGACAGTGATGTGCCAAGCTCAGGAGCGCTCCCAGCTTTTGCCAGCCTGTACCTCAGCTCTTGTCTGCAAAATAGGGAATGCTTACCTTGCAGGATGTGAGTCTATGGGGCTCAGACATCCCCAAGGTGGAGCACTGCAGAGAGCCCTGTAGGCTGAGAATAATTTTACCGCCAGAAGAGGCAGCAGCTAAGTGGGTCTGAAAGCTCACAATTAATAAAAAAGAGAATAAACAAGTTCTACCAAAGGCTGTTTTTCACTAAGTCCTTCCAACCTGTGCATCCAATGAAATCTGACCCTGCAGGTGAAAAAGCATGATGCAATGATTAAGTTAAGGACACTGACACAATGCAAACATGAAACGGGGCAGAGGTGAGAATTCACTCCACCCTTTGGAGGTTCCCTATCCTATTCAGTGGCAAGTTTAGCTACCTTGATGGCTTTTTATTTACTCAGCTTTTGCCTGTGGTGTTGTGGGGAGCATTGTTGGAGAGGGGTGTATGGTGAGGAGGGCAAGAATCCTTTGTGCCATGCAAAACAGAAAGCTATAAACTTATATTAACTGATGGAAAAAACCTGACCAGACTAGGAGGCATTTTATTACCTAATCATATATTACTAAGAGGCAGCAATATCATAATATATAGATGGCCATATCTGATGAATGTGTGTTTGTAAATGTGGGTGTATATGCGCATGTGCATTTCTTGAAATAAATTGGCCAAAAGATAAATTCTACTGGTAAAACTGCTTATTCCATAGAAAGCAGGAGCAAAAGAACACAAAAACAGCCACACTGGATCAAACTCCAAATGAACACCCAGCCCAGTACTAGTGAGTACTCAGATGATCAGCACTGGATGTTCTGAGCATATGCTATTCCACACTGATACTGTGTTGTGTTTATCAGGTTATTCCTGTGCATTCATCCAGTTCAAAAAAACAACCCAACATCCTGCCTCAGTAGCAGTCTCTCTGTTCTTGGCACCATCTTATGATGTGAAGTTGCGAGAGCTGTGTCAAGTGAGACAGCTGTGGTGTCTCCCCAGCCACCAGAAACCCTTCAGGACTGAGATTTTCCCTTTCCTTCTATGTGCAAAATATTTAATCCCAATCTCCTTGCTGTGCCTATTTCAGAACAAAAAAATATCATAATTTCACCTTATCCTGTACAAGCACCTGCCTTCCTGAGTACTCACAAGTCTACTCAATTTCACCCAGACTCTGTGAGAACTGACTGACTGAGGTGGGTGCAAGGTGTCTTATGCAAAAAGCAGATCCACTTTCAACCCCCAAATATCCAAAATGGTCCCCAGGCATCACGAGTCTTTGCTGATCCTTGAAACCCACAAACTACACATGAAACAAGCAATTTCCTATGAACAGTCATTAAATATGTAGAATGCTATGTGACAAGCACTGCCTTCTGATCTATATCTTGTAAAAATCCACTGTTCAGCTCTCTGTAACTAGGGGCTACGAATGGTTCCAGGAAGAATGGTGAGTCTTGCTGTGGGAGTCTGGCTCAGTCCCTGTTGTTACCAACAGGAAAATATCAATCATCTTTGGCAGAACCAGAGATTGGTGTATGCTGGAAAAAAAATACCTCTAATGCACCTACTCACTGAAGAAAACCGCAGCCAGAGGCCTGTTGATGTTGCACAGGGAATTGCTCAAGTGCAGACCAGCATTAGCATGGCATTCCATGACTTAATATCATTCTGGGCGATTTATTGCTTTCCAATATTAAAGCTGCTGTCCTTACAAAAACAATAGAACGTGGTAGAGTCTCATATTTTCTGTGTCTAGCTGAGCTACCTTAGAAAAGGTCCTTTAATAAAGTTAAATTTTTACTCATGTTACAATGAACAATAGTGCTGAAGGAGCTATGAAAATTCATACCTCCTCTTCCAGGAAGCCAAGTCTTCTCAGCTCTTGTAGGATCTGTTGCAGCACACAGCACTAGCCCAGGAAATGTCTTACTGTATTGTCACACAATAACTGCTTCTTACTCAGTAAAAGTATTTATTAGAACCCAAACTCATCTTATGCCTTCATTTTCCATGGCGAGGATGCGATCAGGGAGAATAAACCCAGTCCTGTTTCTCTTTGATTTTTGCTCTCCTTCTAGCTCCACAGCCTATGCATTCCTGCCTGCACCATGACGTAGCCTGAAAAGGGATTACCCTCTTCCCCCATACCAGACTTGTGCATCCCATCTTCCTCAAGGTAGAGGTAACTTAGGGTGCACATCCTGGCTAATAGAAGCTGTGATCAACAGATGTCAGGTCCAGCTGTGTCTTTTCACCTGGGAATTGCAGCAGTGGCAAAGATCACACCCTCAGAGCTGGTGGTGGCAAATACTCTCATCACTGATGATTGCTCCCATCTCTGAGAAGGATTATGTTTCAGTGGCAGGGCTTTTGGACTTCAAGTATACCTCAGCAGTGCCGTGGCAGCCAGGAGGGCCAAGCATGTCCTGGGGGGCATCAGGCACAGCATCACCAGCCGGTTGAGGGAGGGGATTGTCCCACTCTGCTCTGCACTGGGGCACTCTCACCTGGACTATTGTGTGCAGTTTTGGGCATGCAATATAGGAAAGATACTAAGCTATTAGAGAGTGTCCAAAGCAGGGCAACAAAGATGGTGAAGGACCTTGAAGGGGAAGCTGTATGAGGAGCAGCTGAGGGCACTTGGTCTGTTCATCCTGGAGAAGAGGAGACTGAGGGGAGACCTCATTGCAGTTACAACTTCCTCATGAGGAAGAGGAGGGGCAGGCACTGATCTCTTCTCTAAGATGACTGGCAACAAGACCCGAGGGAGTGGCCTGCATTTGTGTCAGAGGAGGTTTAGGTTGGATATTAAAAAGAGGTTCTTCAGCCGGAGCATGGCTGGGCACTGGAGCAGGCTCCCCAGGGCAGTGGTCACAGCACCAAGCCTGATGGAGTTCAAGAAGCATTTGGACAGTGCTCTCAGGCACATGGTGTGACTCTTGGTGATAGTCCTGTGCAGGACTACGGGTTGGACACGATGATCTTTGTGGGTCCCTTCCAACTCAGCATGTTCTGTGATTCTATAAATCTCTCCAGAGAGTCTATAGGAGATTGACTAATTCAGGTAGCCAAGATGTGGCCACAAAACTTTGGCTTCACAATGCCTACCTATATCTGGCATGGTCTGGACACTGTCCTCAATATACATCTTAAAAATATTTATCTTCTTTAGAAGGCTGTCTTCACCATCCAGCATAGTAAATAAAGAATATAAGCACTATGTATTTTCATTCAGAGTCGCTGAATGCCTGGTCCTGAATCACATGTAAAAAAAAGAGGGAGAAAAAACATTTTTAAAAAGATTAAAAATCAGGTGAGGATAGCTTAATTAAAAGATAAACACAAATGAAATCACAACAATCAATGTTAGTTCAACTCTAATTGAATTTTATTGTCAGCAAAGCTGCTGTTGTTTTTCCCTTCCTCCCAGAATTAGAAGCCCTGGAAAAGAAACTTCCCTCATCAAATTTCACATTCAGTGGAATTAGTCTGGGAATCTTTTTAATAAAATAAAATAAGAATAAAAGAAAAGCAACCTTGACAGAAAATTTTAATTCCAGCCAAAACCCTTAAACCAACCACTCTGTGCCAGACAGTTCAGTGACAGAATTGGAGGGTGTCAGCACTAATCATCTGCCCCTGTTTTCTGAGGGTAAATTTGGCATCTGTCTCCAAGCTGGAGAGAAGAGGCCCTGGAGTCCTCTAAGGAATTGGATTGTAATTCTGATGTGATGGCATCAGCTAATTAGCAGCTCTAACAAACCTCACCTCCAGCCCTTCTCTGGATTTTTTTCCAATTATGGCTAAGAGTGAAGCCTGCAAGAAAGGGAGGTGAGGTAGGGGGAGTTGTCCACAGTTATTGAAGGTTACACAGCTGCAAAGAATAAAAATGACTGCAGTGTTTAATGACATTCCTGTTTAATTCTGACAAACAGGAGCATTAGCATCCTGCAAATAGGGACAAATTAACACGGAGGATACTGAGCAGAGACAAACCCCAAAGCCCCTTCACTGGCCCTTTGCACAGAACTAAATTTTACCATTATCAGCATTAGGGACTTGGCAGCCTTTGAACATGATTACTCCTTTACATATGGGTGTGACTATAAATATGTGATTTCCTTGAGGTTCTCCTTTATTAAAATTCTTAACTACAGAGGTTTTCTTGCTGCACTCTTTTCTCATGCATACCATACAAAGTAGCAAATACTATTTACCACTTACATGCTAAAGGCAGAAAAGACCTTAATTGCTGCTGTCCTCAAAAGAGTTTTCTGTTATGCTCAGAAAGTTTGGGTGTGTTTTTTTATCCCTCAGCGGCATTGGAAAATTCTTCCACTGAAACCAGTGTAGTCCATTTTTCATTGAAATCACAGCACTTCCCAACTGCCATAAAATGACGTTATTTTAGAAATGTCATAAAATCACACAGGATTTTACAAACACCATAAATGTGGCCATGCAAAGACTGAAAAATGTTCAAGGTGTGGTTCCATCTCTCCCAAATAACTGTGGCACCCCTGTCACAGTACAAAGCTTTGGAACAGTTATATTGCCACACATAGCAATGTAAAGCACAGATGATGACACAAAAAAATGCTCAGTGCTGACACTTAAAAGAGCAGCTGTAAAAAATAGCAGTCCATGATAAAAAGCACAGCATCAGCCAGGGACCTTTATGCAAAATATTATTTACTGTACAAACATACTGGGCTGCAAAATATAGCTAATAAAATAAGTGATTTCCCTGCCTGCTGCTTCCAGAATCACTCACAGTCTCCAGTAGGCACAGTTCCCTAGGGGTGATGGAAAGTATTTTTTAGTAGGTGACAAGATACTCTTGATGAATTTATTTTCCTGTTTTGCTGACAGGGAAGAGCCACCCTTGATAATCTGATTTTAACTCACTAAACTCATTACAAGGTCCCAGTGTAGGAAAAAAAAAAAAAAAAAATTAAAAACAGGCGTTCAGTCACTAAATAAATCAAACAGATTACATCTACCTGGGACAGAACCTGTTCTTCCAGCTCCAAAATAGCCAAATGGCATGCCAACATTTTTATGCAGCATGAAGCACTGGCACTAGTCATGCCAAATGTCACCTCACAGTAAGCTGGCATGACAGTCAAGGTACGCTTAGTTTTGGCCAATGTAGAGCAATAACCTGGTGAGACACCACCAGGTTCAGCCTGCAAGCTACTTGGGCACACTAACCCAAGAGCTGCACCTCACCAAAGGCAGCTTGGTGCAGGGAAGTGAGGGGAGGATTCCCAGGTAGCCCACAGATGGGTGGAGAATTCCCAAGTAGCCAACAGAGGGCTGCCTGGACACTGTCTGTGCATGCCTGTGTCCTACACACATCCTTTCTTACTCCCCTCCCACTTGTTCGTGGACTGAATAAAATCTATCCCTGTGTGGGTCATCAATTTTGAAACACGTGCCAATAAAGTTCGACTTGAAAAAAACTCTGGGAAGGTTAGGCAGGCCTCAGAGTTTCTCTATTGACAATGATGAGTTTTTCTACCTAAATAGAAGATGAGAAGGAAACCTTCTGGTGGTGTCCAGATCACGGTAACTTCTGAGCAGAAATCGAGTCATTTTCCTTGGCTGATCCCCAAAGGATCTTGCTTCTTCTTAACAGGTTTGTATTCGCTTTAAAGGGACATCATCACTCTGTTCAAGGAAGCCTTTCACCAGAGTCAAGCTCCAGACTGGGAGATGGAGTGGTGGGCGTGTTAGAAAGAGTCTCTCCTCACCAGCTCTTTGCTCTTGTTGCATCCACCAAGAGAGTCGACCAGCTACACAAACTTGGAAGCATTTTATGCAATTTGGATTCTGAGTTCCTTTCACAGTGATCTCACTCTGGTACCACTATATGGGCAAGAATCCCTGAAACTGGGGGACAGCATTTGTCAAGGCTCCCCAGAGAGGCACAGGAGATCGGAACATGGACTACCACCCCCTGCTCTGTGCCTTCTTACACAGCCCTGCTTCAGCTCAGCTTTTCTCCACAGAGAGCTGACACACCTAAGAAAATAATCAAAGAATCATAGAATGGCTTGGTTGGTAGCAGACCTTAAAGATCATCTAGTCCCAACCCCTCTGCCATGGGCAAGGACACCTTCCACTAGACCAGGTTGCTCAGAGCCCCATCCAGCCTAGCCTTGAACACTTCCAGGGATGGGGCATCCACTGTTTCTCTGGGTAATAGTCAAAGTATCTGAAACAGATTGAGGTGCTTTCAGGGTCTCCTACAAAGGTCACAGAATTTCCCAGCTGCAAATTAGCATTTCAGGCTGAGTCTCCTGGGAGCACTGAGAAGTTAGCATAGAACAAGGGGACATTAAAGCAAGTTTATGGCTTGAGAAATACAAGCAGAAGCAAAGCAATGTCCTTTCTTAAACAAACTCCATTTTGCCACTTGGGGGTTTCTTTGTTGGTTGGTTTTTTTATTTTTTCCCTCTCCTCATTTTAAAACGCTGACACATTGACAGATGTTTCCCATATATTTCAACCCTATGGTATATTAAATCTTGCCGCTGAAACAGCTACAAGTCCTTTCAAGGGATTATTTTTTTCACTGTTACACCTGGGTCATCTAGAAACCAAAGGGAAAAAAGAAACGTTCTCCACTGGCTCTGTGATTAAAATGATTTATCTTGCCCCATCTCACAGCATCACAATGAGCAGAATGCCACCACCCTGTGTGCATGCAAACTCCCACACAAATCTCTACTAATGGCTTCCTTTTTCCCAAGGAGGAATGGCTTCAAAGTCCCAGAGTTCTCTTCTGATGATGGAAAAATACCCAACACTCAAAGCCAAACTCAGATGGAAGCAACACATTAGGTGGAGACTGTATTAAAAACTCAAAGTAACATTGTTCTCTCTTATTAGCTGGGCAGTGTAAAGGCAGTGCCTGGGCTGATGACAGCAGGAATGTGTTCATTAACCAAAGGCATCAGTGCTGCCTTCCTATTGCTGAGCTCTGCAACTTCCATCCGGAATCAATGCTGCTTCAGTAACAGAGTTTAATCTAAGGATTGTCCCATTTATCCTAATATAGGCTAAAGATTTATCTTACTTTTTACATCACTTTTTTTTTCCTTTGTGGTGAAATTGAACTAAAAATCCTAATAACTTTAACACTTGCTCTAAGGAATGGTTGCATTGCCCACTGCAGTGGCAGTGCTCACATGCCAATCAAAAAGGCCATGGAAAAATAAGACAAAACCACAGTCTTACAAGTGATGGAATTTTCCTTTGCACAAGAAATATTTTACCGTGTATTGCCCCACATCTTGATCTTCCTGCCATGTGAGGGCTGTTCAGTTTGGTATTTGCCCCTCAGTGTAAGTAGAAATTTTATGCAATACATATATGTCTCCTCGCACACCGGGAAACACATGCCAAACACAGAGTCATCCTAGCTCTTGACAGATGTTGTTCCTAAATATATCATATGGTGAAGCAAAATGCTTAGAGGGGATTGACAGTCATCAGGGAAGTTTGGTGCAGATGTCGTGCACCCTGAGCGCTGCAGGAACGCCATTATGTGTGACACACACCCAACCAGTCCTTGCTTTTACATTCCCTGAGCAGCACCACTTACAAGATGTGACCCTTCCTTAGAGCCTTGCTTTTCACCTGCCACTTCTTGCCATTTCCCTGTAGTGAAAGAGGTCACACACAGGTCAGTGCATGGAACTGGACAGTTAGTTGCCTCTCTGCTTCCTCAGGAGATGTCTGCTCCTAAAGCTGACAGCACTACCCTGTTCTGCTCATTAGTTGAGAAAATGGGGAACAGGAAGCTCATTTCATCACATTTCTCATGGCACAGGCTTTACTATCTGGGACCAGCTCAGGAGAATCCCACCTCCCCCATCAGCCCAGCTGGCAGAGCAGGTGCTAAGGAGAAAGTTCAATTTAACAATGACCTGCACATACCACACAATCTACACAGAGCTCCTCAGCAGTGCCAGGGTATTGGGAAATAAAGGTTGCAAAATATAAACAATGTAGATTTCCACAGAGGCTGGGGTCCATGGCCAAGCTGGAGGGAATGCTTCGTGTCCATGTCCTGCTCCTGAAGAAAAGCACCTCCCAAATCCCCTGAGAAGCCTATTAAAAAGCTGAAGAAGGCCAGTTAGCCACATATACTGGAAACAGGTATCTGATTGTCTAGGCAGGCCAGCAGCCTCTGAATTTACTTTTTTTAACCAGCCATCTCTACATGACCCCAGTTCTGCACTGTACACGTGGGATGGGAGCAGAGAGACCTTCCTGCTGTCTGTATGAGACAATCAAGTCATTTAGCAGCAATTAGCCTCCCAACCAACTTATCTCATTTACAGTTACAAACTACAGTTCCTAACAGCTCTGGAGTTCCAAGACATTATTTGAGGGAGGTCATAACCTGGTCCGGGTGTTGGTGGTGCTGAAATGGAGCATGGAGCTAAAGAAGGGAAAATAAGCTAGCCCATAAAAAGGTTTAACTCTCAAGTGCCACAATGGAATCTACTGCTATGCCATTTCAGGGACAAGTATGAAACCTTACCACCCTTTCTATATCAAGTAACAACTTGGTTAGTGTGAAAAACTAACCAACTTTTCCAACTTCTGCTTCTGTGTCTACACAATAAGTAAAGTTTTGTTGTTTTCCTTAATAAAGAAATGGTTAAGTTTTTCAATTACCTTAGAAACAGCACTATATTCTTAGCATTTGCTATAAATGTGATGTTATTTGCATTCATCTACCTGGTATTTTTAATTTATCAGTATACCAGAACCTCTGAAGGTGTTGTGGCTGGCACTTAATTTCACATATTAGATACAACTTCAGGCTCTTTCAGCAGGTCAGGCAAAGACATGGGCTCCATTTTAGTTGTTGTAAACCACCCCATGCAGAGTCTTTCCTGATTACTAATTTTTGTAGGTTAAACTGACCCACTGCAAATTTCTTCCTTGGGAATCCACCACAAAGAGCCCTGGAGATGAGGGGATTAGGTATCTGCTCTCTCATCCATAATGCATGCTTTCTTGTTTTCTCCTTGCCAGTCTGTTGTCCCTCTGTCAGGGTAGGAATTAAAGCCCCACCAAGTCCTAACACCAATGTCAGTAGCCCCCGTGAGCAGCACTGATCTCCAGCTGCAGGTTCTGACGCCCACAGCGATAAGAGTTACTGCTGGGCTGGTAATGTCTGATCTCTTGTGCTGTCAACAGCTTGCTCACTGACTCATGATGTCCTAGGGGACAATGAGGATGTGGAATGAAATTCTGCAACCAATTGTTAATCTGCTTCAGTCGATGCTAAATTTGTTCTATAAACATGTGCCCTGACTGCATGAGCCATTGTGCGTGTGGTGCTCCTTCTTGGCTATTTCTGAAGCTGGACGAACTCTTCTGTCCCATTTGCCTTATGCAATAGTGTGAGAAAGTGGAGCTCTTCACCTTGGGAAATGAGGCTACCTAGAGATCCCAGGAGAATGAAAATTTTGGATGGTTTTGCTTGTCTTCTTCTGCCAGGATTCAGTCTTAGGGTATCTGACTGCACTGACAAATCTTGTAGTGAGCTACAAGACTTTACTGAAAGAGTGTAAAGGTATGTAGAAGAGGGCAAAACCACAGGTGGATAATTAATGTCAGGAAACAAGCAATTATGGGGTTAACCAGATCCCTGAAAAATGCAGGGCCAGGTACTCTGCTGCTTTGCAAGGACACAGTTCTCTCAGTACCAGCATGGTTCAGTCCACTTGAACCCTGAAAAATGGGCTTTGGAACTTTTCCCAGTAAACTGTCCTCTCTAGATTTACCCTGCTGCACCAGAAGCCCAACCTGTCAATCCCACATCCCAGTCAGGCAGTGATTCTTGATCTATGAGTCTCTCAGCTGGTTATCCTCTTCAAACAATGATCAAAGATGTTGCAGCCAGGAGCACTGATATGTAATGGAGGACAGCAGATGGAGGGAGGGATCAAGGCCTTCCAGGCAGCCAAAATGCTGACTTCCCCTGCCTTCCAAAGAACTGGCCTTTCAAGCTTGCTCTGTGTCTAGCACCATTTCTTTGCAGACAAGACTGCATAAACTCTCAAAAGAGGTCTCTGTTGGGCACAGCACAGGGGCAATCCACAGAGATGTCCTTTTTTTCCAGCCAGTGACCCTGTGCTTACTTTCTGTGACCTGTCCTTGAGGAAATAGCTGGGCAGAGAAAAAGTAAATCACACCAGGAGTTAGGACTAAAGGAAGAAAGAAACAGCACAGAGCATAAGAAAGAAAGATAAAAGACAGAGGGAGTGAAGCAGGCAAAAGAAAGTAAAACTGCTAATGTGTTTACTGCCACCAGAACTAAAGCTTTCTCTGATGTTTTTTTCAAACAAAACCCTGAAAGAACAGCCTGGCCACATGAGAAAGCAAGAAAAACAGGGATACAATCCTCATTTTGGCTGGTGAAAAGTTTTAGCACTTTTCTAAGCCTCTGTCTAACCATGGTGTCCCCTAAACCCCCCAGGTAGCCCATCAGAAAGCTTCTCTGAGCAGCTCGTTCCCTGTTGCCATGTTAGTGCAGAGGACAACATGGGAAACAATGATGCATTTGTATGCTCTGACGGACTAACTGGCTGTTTGCTGGGGGATTAGCTGTTTGGCTGCCTGCTTCGGCACACCAGGCATCCCAGAGTGTGGAAATATCATAACAACAAAATGGCAGCTTGTTTCAATACGAGCACAGGACATTTAGATATGTTTTATGCACACTATTACTACAAAGAACCTCTTATACTCTCAGAAAAAAACATGAGTGTTTGATTGGTCTGGAAGAAGTGACGATATTTCTTCAGATATGCCAGTAACAGGGGCTTATTTGACAGCATGGCCTTGATTCTCTGGAATTAGTTTAGATTTCCAAAGTTAATGAAGTTAAAAAGTGCCAAAGACCATGAAATGCTAAAGTTCTTGTGTTGCATGTATCATAGCTATCTCCTTTCTGTTAGCTTGATGAAGAAATTGAGTCCTTTTTTATTGAGAGAAGGTACAATCTGTTTAGTACATCTCACACCTTCTAATCATTTGTTTTAGAAAAAATAATTATGAAATGAAGCATAGGGCAAAGTTATCTTCTTATCCAGCAACCTTATAGCATATTATCTGCCTCCATCATTAGGGCAAAGTTCAGGTGGGATGTTAAGTATTGCAGCAGCAGAAACAGAGCTAACAACAGTCGTGGGGTTCCTACCTCGTTCCTGCCTCAGTGCTTTTGGGCTGGCACGACACGGCAAGAGGGACCTGAAGTTTAGAGTCAGCCACCTGACACGCTCCATGTGATTCCTGAGGTGTATATTTTAGATGCTTTCACTCTTATGCCAGTAAACAGACTTGATCTCTTAAGGACAGAGCATGTGTTTTATGTTTTGGCATGGTGAAGACATTTAGCAAAGTTGTTGCCCAATCTAGAATAGCTGCATGTAGTAAGCAGTAGTCACTAGAAAGTGCTGCTTGCTAGAAATGGCAGAAACTGCAATATAAGCAATACACTTGTAAGCATTTTACTGACAATAGCATCTAAGTCTTCTTGGATGGGCCAATAAAAATAGTGCCCAGGCCTGCTTGTACCAGGAATTTTTCTCCAGGTAATGCCACTGGTTTCCACCTGTGATTTATCATGTGTATTATGTTTCAAGTACAAAGTTTATTCCCTCTTCATGGGGCTGGAGTGGCACTGTACAGAAATTGGATTCTTGTTGACTACGCAGTGACCTTTTCAGCCTGTCCTCACTTCTACCCACTGAATATCTTGACCTGTAGAAACTATGCTCAAAAAGTAATAAAGCTGAACAAGCCATCTATTCAAAAATACAAGTGGAGGGCTGAGAGTAGTTCTGGGCTTTTGTTACTGGTACCATGTCAATAAGGGATTTGCTGTTTGTCATAGGAAACTGCCAGGATACGTATTTAGACGCTGAACTCCTGAACTTCTCCTTTCACCTGTATTTGAACCCTGCTAAATGATTTTACAACTATTATTGCTTTATAACCCATGACTGTAAATTCTTCCATTAGGTTTTATTACTTAGGGATAAAAATGTGTGCCTGGGGTTTGTATTTATATTTAATAATATGTGCATGAGCTCACACACGAAGTGACTAATAGATAAGATAGAAGGGAGAAAACTGCAGTTTGCATCTGAGAACTGCAGCATTCCTCACTGGGAGCCTGTGAAAGGGCTGCAGCGGGGAGATGTGAGACACCCATCCCCTATTCACCTCCTCAAAAGGACCGCAGAGACCTGGAATCCTTAATCCTGGTAAAGGAAGGAAACACCAGTTTTTCTAACCTCAAGCAGTAAGAAAATTATTATTATGGCTCTATAAAATCTCTGGAATGTTTAAAAGTATCCTTTATAACATGAGTATCTTGGGTTTTTTCCCTTTTCTGAGGCTGTAGGGCTAACAATTTTTAGCTTTTCTCTGTCATCTGAAGGGCTAGGCTCTCTCTTCATTTTTAACACACCCTAAGATTATGCTACAGTATCAGGACTCAAAGAGTTTTATGAGGAAAAGAAAGAAATAACCACTGTAAACAACTGTGATAAAAATTATGGGAACTGATATCAATTCCTCAATGCCTGTATCTTCTACATGCACTCACTGCCTCTCATATGATGAACACTGTTCTGTTTCAAATCTGTTTCCTTCCTTTGCTTTCTTTATTCCAGATCACTTTTTGTGAATTGTTTCCAATCAGAATCATCAGGGAAAGGTGGAGTTTTCTACCAGGCCCTGGCTAGGGAGTCCTCAGAGTGCTGAAGTCCATGCAGGAATTCTCTTTCTCCTGCTCCATCACTCAGCAGGGAGTCAAAACCTTGCAGGGTACAGATGGGAGCCCCAGGCAGGAGAAGCAAAGGTGGCTGCCTGGAGCACACTGCATGTTGGAGCCGCAGACAAACAAGCAGGGTTTTCAGGGAGACGACAAGTGACGGGCAATCTACGAGGCAGACAGCCAGACACACAACAGGACGAGCCTTCGCTCATCTGACAGTGATTTCACTGCTGCTGGGACAAGGCTAGTTTTGTATCAGGACAGCTTGACACCTTTCAAAGGCTGCCACTTTGCCTCCTTAAAAAGATGTCTGCAGGGGCTCCAGCCAAAAATACCCACTTCCACTGACTGAAGACCAACTGTCCTCCAAAGGTCTCAAAGGGCTCACTTGGGAGGGAGGTCTAAAGCACAGAGAAGCTCAGCTTCAGCCTGAGAAACAGGCAGCTGTGAAAGGGGAGGAAGGAGGGTTTCTGCTGTTCCCAGAATAGTTCTCTTATTTCTGCCAACACTGCTTTAAGATAAAATCAGGTTGCACAAAAGAAAAGGGTTTTCATACAAGGCTTGAAAGAGAAGCGCGACTCCAAGAGAGTAGGGAAGCTCCACTCTCTGCTGGACAAAACACTTAAGAAAGGACAGGAGTCTGGTGGACACTGAAAGTTTGGAGAATGATTCAGGGTATTTCAAATTCATCAGCATGGCTCCTGTTTCAGATAATATAGAACTTGTATTTCACAGCCGTGCTCCCTGTTTCTCCAACTCATCTGTCTCCATTACTCAGTTGTTCCAAGTAAAACTCTAAAGGTTTGGCTCTGCAAAATGAAGAATTGGTTTGCAAGGTCCCAAAAGACAAGAAATGTGCATTGATAGCATTTTTTAAATGGTTTTATCACTCTACTTTAACAAAGTTTAAGGCAATTAACTCCCTAAGAGCCTCAGGTGGCTGATTTCCCCGATTACTCAGCCAGAGGGAATGTCATTGCAACTGCAGCAATTAATTAATTAACTAACACCAATTGATTGGAAGAGTCACTCCATTACTAAGCCCTTGCTTCAGTCTCTTGTCACTTTTCTGACACTGCTGGGAGTTTTTCTAAGGATTTCTTAGGGTTTTGCTTCAGTTTAAAAGCAGACTTCTTTTAACAGTTACAGTCAAAGCAGTACGCCAAATATTTCCTTTTACAAGCATGAAAAAGCCTGGGCACACATATTAGGTGGCACTAGGTATGCTCAGATAATGTGACTAAGTACTTAGAAATTGGGAAAAGATTACTGTTGGGCTGCTTGTCCAGTTGGGATCAATGGAGCCCACCCGTGATTTCTCACCATCACATGGCAGCCCAGGGAACAAAGGAATGGCATTGTGGTCAGATTCAGCCCTGCTACTGGAGGTATTGCCTCCTGCAGACAGATTTTTGTCTGAGACAAAAGGGTGGAGAGACAGAGCTCTCCATCCACTGCCAAGGCTGTTTGGAAAGCATGGAGAGACAAGTTGGTCAGATGTGCCAGTTTGGGTGGCAAGGACATCAGTTTTCCCTCTGTGGTAAGCAGAAGGAGGAGCCTCCAAGCTCCTCACTCCTCTCCCCTGAGCTCTGGTTGCACTTTCTTTCTCTGGGAAGTTATCTGAGATGTGCAGGCACTCATCTTCTGCATAGTGGTGTCAGGACTGAGTGCCATAATTTCTCTCTTTCATCCTTTCCTACATTGATGGCAGGTTTCAACTTTTTGGGCTCTTTTCCAATTGCTGTCAGATTTCTTTAGTGCATAATCAGATTTCTTCGGGTTTTCCGCCACAGAAAAAGACAGCACAAGGAACACGTGAGGGAGGGATCTTCAATACTGATACAAGCACTGTCCCAGGGACATCCTTACAATGACAAGCAGAGATATTCTCACGGTGGGCAAGGACTACTGGGGACAAAAATATGGTGAACTTTCACTAGCTTTGGGTTCAGGGAGGTTTTGTAAGCATGCAAACAAAATTGTTTCCCTCCAAATTTTCTGCAGATAGGCATACTTTGTACTTGGATGACATGACTGGAGAACCCACGCAGTCTTGCACCACCTGCTCCTCTTCATCTGGCAGTTGGAGCCTGCCTCAAGATCAGACAGCACTGCAGGAAACCTGAGCAATCACTGCTCACCATCTCCCCTTCTTCCCCACACAGCTTCACGCTTCGCTTCCACACCTCACCTTTGCTTCCCCCACACCCTCCTGTTGACAGTGAAAGACATGGACAGGGTTCATCATGCTCTCATGGAGGCCATGTCCTCCTGCAGTCATCAGGCTGTCTGCAGTGACCCTGGCTACAAGAAGATCTTGTGGGCTGACCCAGTGTAGCGCCTTGGGATGCAGCTGTGATGCTGACAGTGGTGGTGATGTTGAGGACTTTCCACACTCTTTCACAATCTGTGCATCTCAAAACAGTCTGCCCTAATGGTACTGGTTACCTCCATCTGAGCCTGCTCTCTGTTTTCATTTCTCTAGCCAAGAAGTGCTGATGGTACATAGCCTATTACCACAAGGCTGGCCAATGGAACTTTGGCTGTCTCTCAGAAAAACACCAAGGATTGTCCTACAAGTCTGGTGACAGCTCACATTCAAAGGGGTGATCTCATTCAGACTGCACGAGGCTTAACCAGTACTCCATGAGGTCCTGCCCAGTTAGTGTTTCTCTCACAGATCCAGCTGTTCATCTCAGTCTTCCTATTACCATCCCTGGTGACTTTGGCAGGGAAGGCAGAGGGTCCACCCTCCAGTGTGTGAATCTCACTTAAACCCTCTGGAAAGCCAAACTGAGAAGGGTCCCTGCAACTCAAGGAAATTATGGCCCTGCTCAATCAGGAAAATGACAAAAACTATCCTCCCCAAAGGCAAGGGAGGTTGACAAAGTGGCCTAGACACGACAGCAGCAATTCTCTGTGAGTTCTGCTCTTGGCACATCCAGGAGCTAGAAACCACTTCTGTGTCCCAAAAGACAGACATAGCCTCAATCTACCTCTGCTGTAGTTCTCTGTCCACAAACTAGGAACCTTGCTTACACCCTCTGTGCTGGTCCAAGAAGTCATGTGTGAGTAGGAAGGACTGAGCCAGTCATAAGGGGGATGTCTCAGGAAGATGCCTAATAATGTCAGCCCCAGACTTCACACAGAGTATTTGTGATCAGTCTGATATTAAAGCTGTGGCAGTAATGATTCACAGCAGGGTTTGATCCAGGCTGCTTCATTGCCATTCCATGGAACTGTGTTAAGTTACTTGCAGCTTAAGTCTTTCCTTGTAGACAGCACCAGGGACTAATTAGTCCTTCTAAATGTAATATGTCAGTAAAGTGCTGAGCCCCTTACTTATGACTGACTCAGTCCTGACTGATGCATGAAAGTCTCTTCCATAGCAACAGCATCGGGCACTAGCCAAGGTTGCACTGACTGTTGCTGGTGATGGTCCCCGTCCCAAAACCCATTTCAGACTTCCTTGATTCCTTCCTTCCTCAGTTGTCTGCTTGGTCACTAAGCCTCCAGATTGGCCAGTCTGAATTTTTATGTCTGTTCCTAGTAAGAATACCAAGTCTGTGTGAAGAAAGCTGACCTGCAGCACAGGAATAGCACATGAGCCAAAGCCATGTGGAAGCAGTGACATAAATTACTTAAAATAACAGCCTGGGAATCCCCATCTCTGGCAGTTGTTATGTGTGCTTGAACATACATATCTCTACTTCTCTTGACATGGTTTGTCTCAAGTTTATGCTGTATCTCTTTTATCCTCAAACCCTTTAGAGTGAGGACTGTTTCCAGCTTTGGACTTGTAAAGCTCCTAATGCAACTTTGATCTTGTCCAAATTCTTGAAGCACTCTAAGTAATAATAATCTATTCATGGATCTGTATAAACATTAATCGTTTTTCTCCATCCTTTACAGAAGAGTGGCTGCCAGAGGAGGGTTACACTACCCACTTTGAGGTAGGGTTATATTTCAGGATACTATCATTATACTTAATTGATCATTCCTTCAGCACCAAAAAAAAGGAGCCCCTACTCTTTTAACATAACTCATTGTATTTGTCATACTTGCAAACCCTGTTTGCTGCATTGACAAAAGCTATATTTAATTTTTATCTTTCTATATCATAACAGAATTTATGAAGATCCATTACAGAGCACGACTCCTGTGCTGCTGCATGAGCACAGGGGGGAAAAAAAAAAAAAAGCAGTCTTTGCCCCAGAGCGAGATATAAATGGTTATAAAAACAGTGATAATTCATTCTTCTAACACTTTTGTGAAGTAAGCAAATATGATTATCAACCTCATTTTACAGATGGGGAAGTATGTCACAGAAAGGTTAAGTGATTTATCTAATACCATGAAGCATGCCAGTGACAAGAAAAGACTAGAACTCTTGATCCCAGACCCAGACACAGTTTTCTAGACTAGAAAGAAGTCTTAGGTCTTTAGCAGGAAAACCAGAAATGGAGACCAGAGTTACTGAAACAACTTTTTAAAAAATGCCCATCTATTTTTGAGAGAAAAAACATGAAAGATTAATTTCCCAACATTACTTTAACTTTTGTCAATAATTTAAGTACCTGAGCTGAGAAATCTCACATTTCCAAAAACTGTTCTCGGAGAAATCCGCATTCCCCCAACGTGCTGCTTCTCTTTCATTACTCTGTTCTCCTCATTTCAAAATATCTCTTCTAGAAGTATTCACCTAAAGTAGCTAGAGTTAAACGAGATTTGTGTTTCTTGTTTTTTCCTGGACAGACCCAAGCAGCCATGTGTGCTCTGAGAAGCATTTCTGAGATTTGTCCCCAGATGGGGCCAGCCAGAGTCAGTACCCAGGGCAAGCCTGGTCCCTTCCTTGTGTCCAATGTGATGTCCTGCATGCAGGAGGGAGACCACTTCCCACTGCTGCCACAGGTAGCCTGGGAAAGGGACAAGCTGGTGCTGAGCTCTGCAGTACAATTTCTTTGGTGTGACAGCTTGAGTATCCTGTTTGAGGTTTAGGGCCTGTGAGCAATGGGTTCCAGAGCAGCATGCCCACACCTGTTTAGGCAGCCATGTCCTTTCCAGCCTGGTGCTGAGCTGTGCAGTAGCTCCTGTCCCTGCAAACAGGCTGTGCATCCTCAGCCTTAGGTGTACCACCACCACCTAGGACAGTAAGTTGGGCCTCCTTTTTCTTTGAAGCTGGCTCTCATCCTATGTTCACCTGGCAGCAAAGCTGCAGATGCTCTCCTCCAGCTTCAGGCCACAAAGAAATGTTTGTCTGTTTTCTGAAACATTATTAATATTTAACTTGCCCAAAGTAAGATTCCACTCCAGCTGGCAGATGTGAAACCTCAGGTGTGGCCGTGGCAGGACACTCCATCCAGCTGCCCAGCAGAATGAGGGCAGGCACTAGCCTTGAGGTGCCAGCATGCCCTTCCTGCAAGCTCACAGCTCCCAGTCCAACTGGAGAAATTTCTCTGGGAAATGGAGTCCAGAAAAATCTCCTCTGCCACGTCCCCCAAAGGGCATCATAGTTTATTCCCTCTTTACCTTTTCACCTCTGCTTGCCCTGTTTGTAATGTGGAGTTTATGATGTAATTATATCTCACACAGCTGAAATTGTCCCCTTATCACCAGACTGATTACACTTAACAAGGCATAAACTCCCTCTCTCGTTCTCTGCCAGGAGTCCAATTTTAAGCTCTAATTGTTTTATAGGCCTTTTGCACTCAGGAGAAAGGAAAAAAAAAAAAGAGGAAAAAAAAGAAAAATTGGTTGCCATTTACACATGTTGTGTAAGGCACATTTCTCACCCTTCCATCCACACAAAAGCCTCTTGGGAACTGCCCAAATGACCAACAACCCAACAGCTTATATGCCTCAATGCTTTTCTAATGATTTCTAGAAGCCTCAGCTTTTCTCCATCTCAAGGGCAAACTATTTCTTAGAGGTGAGCAGCAAGAGCCCCTTTCCAGGGCAAGAGTTTCTACTCAGGGTCACCAGCAGCTGCCTAATGGCACACGGGGCTGGTGGCAAGCTGGAGAGCGCTGAGACCTGCTCAGATACCTGCCTGCAAGGGCTCAGCAAGGGCATTTTGTCTTGAGCTAAGGGAAGGTATGCAGTGAGTTGTTGTGGCCCAGCTGGGACAACCTGAGTGATTTATGGATCCCTAGGAGAGTGGCCATGGGATTTCACAAACAGCAGCTAGGTTATGCACTGGTCAGCCCTGACATCTTCTCAGATCATTCTTCCTTTGGTGTCTTTTCCTGCTTCCCATTTTCCTCTTTGGAAAGGAGAGGCTTACAGAGGCAACTTTCCCAGCATTTAAGGACCAGGATCACAGCCTACCAAGTTGTCCATGCTCTTTTTTGATAGTAGTATTCTGCTCCCAGACTGCATCCACTGGTGGCAAGTGGTGTGCAGATTTCTAGGATAAGTTTTTGGTCTTTTTGTGCATGTACAGTAAGAGTACCTTCTGCATTAAGAGTCTTGCTGCATGAAGAAAGATACTGCTGAAATACAAGAGAATAGGAGGTGACCCAATACTAAGAAAAAGAACTTGTGTAAAAATTAGGTGGACCATCAAAATAAGGAGCTGAGAGATATCTGTGGGGAGTACATTAATGGTATTTTCAGAGTACAGAAGTCCATGCTGATGGCTTTCTCTGTCTCATCTGGCTCTTCTCCAGGTCTTTTGGCTGCTAGAGCTGACTTATTCCACAATATCTCTTTTTTTTTTCTTTTTCTCCCACATTCCCCAAGCTCACTTGGCCCTAGGGATCTTTAGTGCCCTATTTGCAGTCCAGGCAAATGCTCTTCCATAAAATCCTAGCCAGATGTCCAGCTGACGAACAAATCACATAGCTCAATTGATTTCTGTGGAGCTATAACAATTTATAGCAGCTGAGGCTCTGGTCCTATAAATTGCAATGAGCTTGGAAGGGAACTGCAAAGGGTTGCATACACCACAGGTTAAGGATGTACATTGGTCTGGGGGGAACTGGGAAATGTTTTGGAGATGAATGCTCTGAAGCAAAGCTAAAGAGAACAAGCAAAGATTGTGGACTGCCAAACAAGGAATACAGGAGCGCTGTGGTCTAGGGGTGATGAGAAACAACTGAGGACATCATGCTGGCTTGCTTTCCTGACACACTTGCTAAAATTATTATGATGGAGAAAGGAAATGCACCAGATGCAGTTCTTCCCACCTTGGTAAGGTGAGAATTTTGTAGAGCAATCTGTGAATTCTTAGAGTGGTAAAACAAATTCACAAGGGCATAGATGTGGACATGACAAAGCATGAATGCTGGCTGCAAGCCATGCCTGGTGGTATGTGCCCAGTAAGGGGAGCATCAGGAGGGGTGTTGCAGCAAGACTGTTATTGTTCCATTGTTTATTCTGTTTTTATTAATATCTTCATTAAAGATCTGGAATTGTTAGGAGGAAAGAGCAGAGAGGATGTGAGAGTTTGCTTTCAAAGGCAGCCAAGGAGGAGAAATAACAAACTGTGAACTGGAGAAATTGAAACAAAAGGAAAAAATTACTCAAATAAAATATTAGGCATGGCCAAAAAAAAAAAAAATTATCTGAGGAGATCAGGGAGGGAGGAGGAAAATAACCCAAACCACAGGTGCGTAATGGGAACAAGAGAGCTGCATCATTGGAACACTACGGGCTATAATAGAGGGCAAACTGCATATGAATTTGGTAAGACACTGCAACCCCCTCATTTGTGCACAGAAGCACTGTGTATATTATGAAGCAGCAAGCCACGTTCTTCTTTCTCTACAGACATCACACCTAAACTATTGTTTTCTGTTCTGGACACCTCCATACTCAAAAGCTATCAACACAGTAATATACAATTGATTACTGGAATAGAGACATCTAATTACAAGAAAAGGTGGAAAGAGCAAAGTTTGTACCAGTTCACCAAGCAGTGAATAAAAAAAGTAGGATAATTGCTGACAAGTAGACAGAAAGAGGGACAGCAAAATTATTGAAAGGAAGAGCAGCATAAGAAAGGATAAAGAAATAAATTAATTTTTAAAGTCTTAGAAAACTTTACCAGGCAATGATAGTGTACTGCTTGGTGCAACAGGTTTCCCCAAGGGAAGGCAATGCATCTCTATGACCTGGGATACTGTAAGGTGACATAAATCACTAAGAGGGTTTTGTAGGCAGCAGAGCACAGGGAAACTGACAGTTCCTCTTGCTAAGTTTTCCTGAAGTTTTGCAGACATTTATCTAGTCTTGTGGGGTTTTTTTGCTTGATGCAGACCATCCACAATGTCTGCAAATGCTTCTCAGGAGGTGGCATGAGCTTATTCTTGTTAAATATTCTGCAAGTGGCATCTTCCAAACGCCATAACCCAGGCTCATCAGGCCTGCCTTTTCCCCATCAGTCTTGAACCTGCTGAACTGCCATCTTCTGCAGCATCATTAGTTTCCTAACCCATCAGTTAGAGGAAAAGGGGTAGGACATCCCATTTTTCTTTCAATTGCACAAGGCAGCAGAGGGTTAAAGTGAAAGTGGAATGATTGAGAGAAGAAGCTGGCTTTATTCTTCCCTTCCTACTCCCTGCTCTCCTCTTCATTTTCCTATTACAAGAGGCCAGAAGGACAGAAAAGCCTATATATTTCTTTCACTTCAGTTGATATGATCTGTCCTCAAGGGATTCCTCCCCTTTGTATTACCACAATTCCCAGGCCCTTCTTCCTTTGAGCTTTCCTTTTCCATTATTCCTCAATTATTGTGTCTGATAAAAAAATCAATTATTCCATTCAGTCTTCCCCAGACAGCTCCAATTCTGAAAGGAAAGGACACGCTTAACCTGTTACCAATGTGTGCTAGGCACTGCTGCTAAAGAGAAATCTCTTAAACCAGCAAAGGAATCTGGAGCCACACACATACACACCCCATTTCACGGGGGATTGCACGCTTTTGTAGCAGGTAGATTTATTTTTTCAAATGTAGTGATCTGAACTTCATGAGGGAAATATGAGCTACATTTCATTTTCTCTTCATCTTTTCTCCCCCCCACCCACCACTTGTTTTTCCATCTTTGTCTGGAAATTCGGTAGCAAGCGGGTGCTTTGTCACAGGCAGAATGGGGAACTCGGCATTAACTTAGCGTTAACTCTGGCACTCTTGTAGCTCTGATTTGCTGCCAAGAGAAACAAATTAAGCCCCATTGTGCTAATAGGACTGTGGGTACAGCACACAACCTAATATGCAATAGCACCATCATCAGAGAAATGGGAGAATCCTCAGGGCCATTTTAAGGATGTGCTGGTGCTTCAATGGCCAGGTCCCATCTTTGATGTTGTCTTTGAAGAATATCTGGGACAACAGCAAATATATCCACAGACAGCACTGCAAATAAGTAGCAAATAATTAGTATATAGCCACGAAACACAAAAATGTAGCTCTATCTTGACTCTTTATAAAGCATAAGTGCTTTGATTAAATCTTAAAGTCTCATTTTGCATTTCTAAAAATGTACAGAATGCTTAGAACACCAGGAAATGTAACATATGTTGTCCTGCACAGGTCTGTGGCCCAGAACTATATTCCCACAAAGCCTGCCCTGCACTCTGTCACTCACTGAGGTAAGTGGCTTAATGTGATCCAAATCCTTGAGGTCACAGGAGAGTGTCAAGTCACCCGAGCATTGCAGACACCTCTTTGCTGTGTCACGGAAATAGTGGAGCAGAGACCTCTACTTTCCATCAACAATCTGATGAGTTGTGCAATGCCTCACATATGAGCATACATGGCTCATAGTTTTGCAGGTGTGTAATGTTGCGTGTGTGCACTGCCTGTTGCACACATGCCCATTTACACTGACAGTGAGGGCCTATCAAGGTACTGAGAGTCCTGCAGGAGGACACCAGTTAGAAGATAAACTGCCTCACCTTACTTCAACACTAGCCTGGTCTGTGGAGCTCAGTCCTGTGTATGACACCTGACAGCTGCTGTGACTGCCAATAAGCAATTCCTCGTGTTTTTCCCACTATACCACTTTTTTAGGCACTGTTCATCTCTTATGTCATCAGCCTGTTGACCATGACACTTACTTGGAGACATCCTGGATGCAGAGGCGGCTGTACTGTTCCCTTTCCAAAGGACAGTGTCCTGGTTTCAGCTGGGATAGAGTTAATTTTCTTCCTAGTAAGTGATACGGTGCTGTAGTTTGGATTTAGTGTGAGAGTAATGTTGATAACACACTGATGTTCTAGTTGTTGCTAAGTAGTGCTTACAGTAAGTCAGAGATTTTTCAGTTTCCCAAGATCGGACAGTGAGGAGCTGCACAAGCAACTCGTGGGGGACCATGACCAGGAAAGAGGTATTCCATACCACAGAACATCATACTCAGCATATAAACTGGGGCAAGTTGGCCAAGAGGGGCTGATCCCTGCTCAGGGATGGTCCATGCTTCAATCAGCAGGTGTTGAGCAATTGGGTTGTGCATCACCTATTTCTCTTGGGGTTTATTTCTCTCTCCTTTTCATTACAATTATTACTGGTATTATTAGTATTTATTATTAGTATTACTATTTTACCCCCAATTATTAAATTGGTCTTATCTCAACCCCCTAGATTCATCTTTTCTTTCTGATTTTCCACCCCACCTGGAGAGGGGTAAGCAAGGTGCCTGGTTGTCAGGTGGGGTTAAATCACTACACCAGCTGTGTCTCAGATGTGGTGTCACCTGCCAGGCAGCACAATCAAAACCCTCTGAAGGCAGCAGACATGCTATTTTTTAGGTTGGCTGGGAGACCTGGGGCCCAGGGGGTACTGGTGGGGGTTTGCTGGTGTTAGCTGGAATGCAGCTGTAATGCGAGATTGGAAACTTAGCAGACAGCTCAGGGACAAACATTTGGACTACAAAATTATTCATTTCAAATTTTCAGGGAGAAAGACTTAAAAGAGCCCCACCACTTTTTATCGGGAGCGTGAGTTTCACAAATCAGCAATCATTTGCAACCATAACCTGCAGGGAATATTTCCTTCAGATACAGCCATCCATAAAGATTTTGCATTAAGAGACAAGGATATTTGCAAGTGCCATCTTATTTTGAAAGCTGTCAAAACATCAACAGCAGATGCATTTAGTCAGAAAACTAAGCTTTCAAATAGCTGCCCACCATCTCCAGCCCCTTGCACTGGATTTCTCTAAAGATATAGTTCAAACTGTGCAGCTGTAGGCCTGACTTTGTAGACTTTCTATGTCCTCTCACAATAGCCTTTAACTAGAAACATTTATTTTTATGAAGAAAAGCATTTCACACAGCTTAAGCAGATGAGCTACAGTTGAGCAGCCCCACAGAAAGAGACATCATTACGATCGCATCATCAACAGACCGTGATGGTACCTCAGAAGCCAAGGCTGCGCCCTGCGCTAGTGCTGCCTGGTGTACAAAGCAAGCCTTTTAGCTTCATTACTTTGGCCATGTCTTACTGCTTTCCTGGGGATTCTCCCTTACTTGTGTTTCTGCCCTTTAGGTCCCGAAGTGACAGCTGTTGCAAGCAGCAGAAAAGCAGGAGAGGGAAAGAAGACCAACAGACCCAGAGAGATTGTGTTCTGAAATGAAAGAGAAATCAGTTCCCCCTTTGGATGAAAAATGCAAGGGGATGCGGAATGGGGAAAAAATAAGTGATTTGCAACAGATATGTAAAGGGAGGAAAATTCAGTGACACTGAAGGAGGCTTGGCAGTGACACATAATAAATTCATATACAAGCAGGCTATGAATTAGGACAATGACAAAAAGTTGGAGCAGCCTTCCCTCCACAGACAGGACATGGCTCTTGCAAAGGCAAGGAGTCACTGCTATCAAATGCAGGCTTGTTCTCACCTCCTGCAGCCTCCCTTGTCAGTGCTGGCAGTGGGACAGGGCTGAGCACCAGTGCTGGGACAGGCTCTGGTGAAAACCTTGAGCAACAGCAGTGGGCAAAGCAGTTTTGCTCTGTCTGTAGTGATTTGCCTCAGCTGGCAAAAAGAGACCTCTTAGCCTGAGATCTAGCTAGCCCAGGAGGATGAAGGTAGCTGTCTGGCTTGCAAAAACCAGAGCTGACAACCAGCAGTTTACAGCTCCTGCATCAGCAGGTCACCTTCTTGTCCCTGAGGTGTTGCAGGAGGTAAAAGCCCTTTCCAGCTAGGCAACACCCAGAGCTGAGGGGTTATTCTACTTTTAGCAACTTACAGACAGAAACATGTGCCCAAAGTGAACAGAGTTCAGAGGAGAGCAGTAAAACATGATGAAAGGGGCAGAAGAGCTGATTTACAAGGGAAAAATTAAAGACTATATGTTTATCTTGGCTCAGCAGTGACTGTAAGGAGATTAGCAGATAACTGAAAAAGGTTGAAAGGATGCAGTCAACAAAG
Organism: Myiozetetes cayanensis; assembly: GCF_022539395.1. Lineage (NCBI taxonomy): Eukaryota > Metazoa > Chordata > Aves > Passeriformes > Tyrannidae > Myiozetetes > Myiozetetes cayanensis. The sequence goes on along the minus strand of NW_026087521.1, from coordinate 52,650,056 downwards.
AGGGATATGAGGGGTGGAGAGGGAGGGGAAAGGGCACCGCTGCTTGACCAAGAGGTTTTCACTCACAGCAGATGGAGAATAACCCAAACTGAGAATCTCCACTAGAGATGGCTACAAACCCAGAGAAGGCAACCACTGGCCTTGCCTGACACAGATGAGCTGCTGTCATCCCCATCTGGTGTGGGAGGTTGCCATGCCCCTACCACCTCTAAACAAGGGTGTCCCCTCCCAACAGAGGAAGAGGGTAATTCCTCCTCTGAACTGACACTATGGGCAATTCCTGTAAAGCCACTAACTTCACCAGAACTTCGTCGGGGATTCGTCCTGTGAGGTGAAGGTAGTAACATAATGTTGCAGCAGTAAAATGCATCCCTCTTCTGACTGTGCCAATACTAGCAACCTTATAGTTGTCATCCCACTGCAGAAATGGTTTGTTGAGACTCCTGGACTCCAGAGAAAGTTGCCCAGAACACGTTTCTGGAGGAGCATCGTGTGGCATTCTGGGTTAGCTGGCCCCATGCAAGGTGCTACAACTGATGCCATGTGTCTACAAGCCTGCTCTTAGCATATGATAAAACAGTTTGCCCAGATGTAAGAATAACAATACAAAAGCTGTTCCATAGATTTGCTTACCCTGCTACATATTCAAGTCTTGTAAACGCCAGAGGACATGGAGATATAATCCACTTTTTCCCAGTCCCCTCTGTTGCTGGACCTGCTAAGTGGCAATGAGAAGCAATTCCAAAAGCAGATACTGCTCATTTTAACTTGCTGCTTGTTGGCAAGAACAAGCAAGCAAGCAGGCAAAAGCATGCTAGATACCACTTTCCACAGGTGCTTCTCCACAAGCTGATGCCCAGTGAAGCATGGAAGTAACTTCTGTGACCCTTCCACCCTCCTCTGCTTGGTGGTGCTCTCAGATTTCAGTCCAGCTGAACAGCAAACAAAAACATAACAGCAGGAGAGGACTGCTATATTCAGTTTGTACACACTTTCCAGTCACATCACAGCTCTCACAGTACAGCAGAGGTATTTGTGATTCTGCCCATTTTTTATATATCCTCTCATTTTGAAAAAGCATGTGGCTGGTTGAGAACGCTGAGCTGGAAACCGGGGATTTATGGATAGTGGGGCCAACCTATAATAGGTATAGCCCAGGTTATCCATCACCCATAACTGGTACCCAGCACCCTACTCTGGTCTCTGCCACTGCAGACATCCAGTTATGGATGAGGGAGGACCTTTAGGCAGATCCCTTCTGTTGTACACAAAGATATCTCCAGGCAGCTATAGCTGGCAATGTCCTTTCCCAGCCCTAGTGCTGTGGCATCATTCAGCATTGAGGGAAGCAGAGAAGTTAACCAGAGCAATGACTCTGGAAGCCATCCAGAAGGCCATAAGAGACAAGAGCTCATGTTTCACTGAAATTGTAGTATCTATCTGCCCATCCAAAGGGCTTTAAGAAGCAAGAGCGCCTCCACAGGAAATGCAACATACGTACAGCGCAAAGCACATAATACATGAGAAACTCTGAGGACTACTGGCAGCTAGTCCTACACCCAGGAAAAGTATTAGTTCTTATTCACTGAAGAGGAGACACAGAGAGAGAGATAAAGAATGAGCATCAGAAGATCACACAAGGTTTTCTTTCCACATAATATATCCCCAAAACACTGTGCATCAAAGCACTAGGAAAAGTGTCACTTCTCTGGATATATGACTGATTCGTTCCTCCAGAGCCCAGTATAAAATCCAGAGAACATATACTTCCATAAAAGACAAGAGCATCACTTCACAAAACCTATAGTATCCATCCAGCTCAAGCATAGTCCAAGCATGCCACTTCATATCGCCTGTATAACTGGCCTTGGCATAGAAGATATGTGGGACTGGTCAGAAGTCCTTCAAACACCCTGAGTCCAAGTGCTCCTCAGTTTCTGAGAAGTACCTCATTCTGTATCTAGGGTATTCCTTGAGCAAACGTGATGTTCAACCCATCTCTGGACATGTTCCATCTCTCAGTGTTGGTAACAGCAAGCAAAGTTACAAATTTTGCTGAACTTCCCACTCTTTCTCCACCTGTGGGAGCCTGGAATGAAAACTCATTCTTGCACCTCTGTTTGGAGAGGTGGATGAGACAGGCAAAGGCATCTCCTTCTCCCAGTCTGAGCTCCAGCCATAGCCCTTGCTAGCAGTGGTGAGCATCACTGGTTGCCTGGCCCTGCAGAGCTCAGCACAAGTAAATCCCTGCACCAGGAGGGAGTAAGGCAGCTGCTCAGAAAAGCCTGCAGACAGCAAAGCTTTGCCTAATGTCCCAAGGGCAAACAGAGCACAGCATGAGAGAACAAGATTTTGAAACAAGATGGCCATTGCCTGCCTGTCCAGTCGGTAAGCCTGAGCAGGTCTCTCTTACCCGTCATCTATCTCTCAATCCTAAGCAAAGATGTGCTATGGAAACCAAGGTCCCTTAGCCACTGTACTTTGACTTGCTGCCTAAAATTCCTGAGTGTGCTCTGTGAGGGGTTGGAGCCAGATGCTGAAATACTGCCATGCAGTGAGTGTGCCTGGCTCTGTTTCACCTTGTCTCTCCAGGTAGTGCTGGTCCAAATGGGTTTGGTGTGATCACACTGTGAAACAGCCCCATAACCAGGTCAACTCACAGCAGCCACCAAATACCACTTAGAGCTCCAAACCCAGCCCACACAGCTCCCAGCACGCCAGCAGCACTGAACAAACAGCCTTGTGTTTTAGTCTGATTTGGGGCTTAGAAAGAGCGCTGCAGGGAGAGGGAGCCCTTAGCCAGCACCTCCCTGGGGCAGGTGATTTGAGCAGTCTGGGTGGCACTGCTGGAAGTGGTTCTGTCCAGAGCAGTGAGCAGGGAGGGTGGTGGGCTGCAGAACGCTGTGGGCAGCAGTGCCTTCGTTGTTGCCTGATAGGGGCTTCACAGCATCCAAAGCAAAGCCAGTGAGGGGACCCACAGCCTTCACCCTTCAGTGTCTGCACGAAATTACCAATCCCCAGGTATGAGAAATCTATGCAGCTTCTGTGTCCCAGAGGAACCAAGAGGTGAGCAAGCATTTGGTGAGTTCCCCTGCACCACCAGTTTGGCATCCCCCCAAGGAAGAACTGAGACACATTGCCAGAGAGCTCGTATTTCCTTTCCTGTATTGTGCCTACACACTGGAAACACAAAAAGGTCAAAACAGGGAAAAGAGGGATCCCACAGCACCAGACAGACAGAGGGGGAGAGATGCTCCCCAAAGCCAGGCAGAAGCTTGGGAACTGGCTCTTTTATTTCTAGCAGAAGAGGAACAGCTGTCTTCCCACCTGTTCCTCTTAAGCATAACTCCTGGATTTCAGTTTCTGAAGCTGTCAGCCTGCTATTAGTTAAAATGCATTCCCGTTGCAACTGCACAAAATACCTTCATTTTAAGTCAGCACTGGTTTAAGACAGTCATTTTAACCACATTAATTTATACCTGGAAGGAAAGCAGTCAGCTTCTAAAGCATAAATTTCTCTGGAAGTAAGGCTTTGATAATAAGGGAAATGAAACTGATGCAAACTCTCAGAGATTGCTGCACTAAGAGGGGTCAGATCAGTTCTCACCACCTGTGAATCCAGCACATCAGATTCTTTTTTCATAATTTGTATTTGTCAGTTACTGGTAAAACAGCATCATGTGTTCAAACAAACTCACATCTTCCTAGCCTGTCTTTGCATCTTATTAGATCCAGCAGTGAAGTCATCATGCTAAATTTGTGCCTTCCTGTTTATTTCCACCGCACCAGATTGCAAGGAGCTGTAGACTGTGTGTTCCTTATAAATAATGATAGCACTTTGCATTTATATAACCTTCCATCTGTGGATCAAAGAACTCCACAAAGCAAGGTTTGATGTTCACATTTTATTATCATCATTTCTTGCATGGGGAGAGAGGAAGCACACACTGAAAGGCTCCCATTCACAAGCCAGCTTCATTGACTAGGGAATAGTTCCCTTTGAGTCCCTGATTTTAGAAGCCCAGGATGATTTTAAAGCTCCTAAGGCCACACTTGAAATGAAGGGGTAGCTGCAGGTACTAAGGACTCTTTTGACTCCATGCTTACCAAAAGCCCAACATGTTGCTGCTTATACAGTTTATCCTACCTGGAGAACACGAGGGAGTGTCTACATTGCTTCTGTGGGCTGACATCAGGAAAGCAGGAGCAAGAAAACTGTGCTAGTCAGGATGCTGGGCCACAGTGTGTAGGGCTGTGTCTCAGAGGGGCTTGGTGAGATGGATAACTGCATGAACCCTCAGAGAAAAGAGCAAAGAAGACAGGACAGAGGCTCATTAAACGGCTTTACTCCAGAAGACTTTCTGTGAGAGTAAGCAGCGGAGGAGTCTCTACAGAACTAGGTGTTAGAAGTCAAATACCAAGAACAAGAACAGACAGACACAGCAAAAACACACTCCTCAAGAGCAGGTCTGGTGTGACCACTCAGTCAAGTTCATGTAGTATTTCTGGCTGTCACCTCTGTCCCTGCATGAACAAAATCATTTCTGAGTCAGCAATCACCCTCTATTCCAATGGCTTTTCATCACTGCCGAGTTGTTTCCTCCCTCCAGTACACACAGCTTAAAGTCACTGTGTCAGGATATAGCCCCTGAAGTGCCTGGAAACTGCTGAAGGTACTTTTTTTTTTTTTTTTTTTTTGGTCTAAGTTTAATTCTTACATGTCCTAATGCACAAGGGAGGGCCAGGGCGGGCAAGAAGGAGAGTGGAGATGTTCTGCAAAATATGAGCAGTGATTTTTAAGTCTCTGAATGGAATTTCAAGAAGAAAAGAGCAAACCAGTTGGCAGAGGAAACTGCTTTTAGTTTAAGTACTTGCTTTCATGCTGGTTGCTTTAAGTTCCCTTTAAAGAAATCTTGTGTTGCTCTCTCTCCCTGCACTTTTAGACATCGCTTTTCGCTTTGAAAATCTACAATACAGTGATTCTGAGCAGCTCCTCCTTTATCTACTGGTTGGAGACACATGCCAAACAAATATTCTGTGTCCCCTGATGTGTTCTTATCCATCGGAGAACAAGCCTGGCTTTAGGCAGCATGAAATTGATTCTGAATTTAGTATTGTTTCTTCCTTCTCGCCTTCTTACCACCTGGCCCTGAGCAGCCCCACTCTCATACACATGCACATTGAGGCACAATACTTTCTCTTCATGGCATGGAGTTACCTCATAAGAATCAGAGTTTAAATATGGCTCAGGGAAACGCAGAGATGAAGAGCTTTCAGGCAGCTAATCTGTGCATGGGACCTCCATGCAATAGCCTTAAATAAGAAAAATGGCACTTCTGAGCCAGGCTGTATTAAGTCAAGAATATACTTCAAACTAACTTTCTCAGAATGTGTAAAACCACCAGATATGTTACGTATGTATCAGCACACTGATCCACGTTTTCTTCATATGACCCAGTATCCTACACTCCATAGATGGGATGACAAATCCCATGTGCTCCTAAGCCAACCAACCCTGGTCAGGAGTTTCAAGGGACATGCTCAGCTTGTCTATTAATTTTTCAGAAATTTCTGCTCCAGAATTTTGAATGTTCTATATATATTTTTAAGTCTATTATTGTTGTTGTTCAATCAAAACCAGTCATTAATCCTCTTTTACCCAATTAAGCCAAAATGCATTTGTGACTGTGTTCTTGTACTCTCCACTTGATAAGCAGTCACCTTTTTGTGATCTTTCAAGAAGGTATTGAATCATTTTTCTTTTAAAACAGAGGAAATTTTACTTTCTGTGACTTATCTGGACATTGCTAAGGTCCAGCATTAGACACACGTGCTGGGGCCCTCGTGTCTCTCTGCACTGCTGTATTGCTTTCACCTTTCTAACACCCCTCACACCAGCCCTCTCTAAAAGTACCCTGGTGCTGAGCACATTGGTCTTAGCAGTTCAGGAAAGGGCTGAGGACACCATGTCAGCACAGAGCAAGCTTATTCTCTCTCCTCCCCTCCAAGTATTTTCCCAAAATGCTCTCCCACCTGGGAGAGATGCAAAAGAAACAGTGAGAAGAGCACATACTGCTAGCCCACATGACAGACCTCAGCCTTCTTTGGCATCACAAATCGTTTTTAATAACCATCTGTAATTGATTTTGTTCCTATGAATGGAAACCCTAGCTAGGGAAATGCAGATGTTAGGTACCATAATAAAAAAAAAAGACAAGAAATACCCTAAAGGCTGTAGCTAGACCCCTCTTCCAGAGCAATTCTGGGAGTGGCCAGAAGCCACCTACGCAGGTGTGGCTCACAGGTAACACTGATTTTTGTGGAGGCGCTTCTTCCCCTTCCATGCACCACCATCAGTCCCAGGACATACTCTCTCTCTGCTTGTAAAATCCCCCTGTCCTAACTCATGGCAGCAACTGAGACAAGAGGCCACGCCAATGGTGATGAAGGCTGGGCACTTCCACACTGCTCTCAGTCAGCAGAGCAAGGCAGCAGCACATCACACCCCTGGCAGCTCAGCCCATGGTCAGATACACCTCAACAAAGGCAACAAAACAATTACAAAGAACAACAAAGAAAGGAAGAGGGAGGGAGGAAGGGGAGCTGGCAGCAGCTCCCCGAGGACAATGTGATTCTGTGAGTCTCAACAACACCAATCAAGAACCGCAGATTTTAATTTTCACTGTAATTAACTTTATCCAAACGAGCAGCAAGCTGACTGGCTTTCTTTGGGAGTCTTCTGGCAATTTAATGTGTCTTTAAAATGACTTGGCACTCCTAGAGGAAGAGGAGAGGGAGCAGAAGATTGATGCAGTGTCAGGTATTTACTCCCACTAATGAAAAGGAATTGCCAAGGTTGTTTGATCATATATTGTACCCTATTCACTAGGTGCTACTCAAACGGGAGCACTGCTGTAACCACAGTGTTCTCAAAACTGTCAGCAAAATAACCTACTTTCCAACACGTGTGTAGCATGTAGTGCAAAGCGAATGGCACAGGTATTTAAAATTACATCTGCAGCATGTAGAAAGGTAATGCAGCATGAAATCAGTCTTGCTCAGACTGAAGCAGTGAAATGACAGTCTCTGCATTTCTGGGCAGGCTTTGGCTCTGAGATTTGCATGATGCCCTCACAAACAGTGCCTGTTGGAACACAGGGGCCAGTGCAACAAAGGCCTCTCTGTTCATTCAGCCCTTTTTCTTGAGAAGGGGATGTATTGCACCCATTGCTAAATAACTTGCTCTGACTGCCTTGGTTATATCAGAGGTCCTCCCAGAGCCTGGAGTGGAGCTGAGAACTCAGGACAGAGTGTGAATTGGTGCTGCCTGATACAACTTTATGGCAACAATTGGCCATAGGCATGAGTTAAAATGCATGTATTTCTTGGCAGTTCTTAATTTCTTAAAGGTTTTCAGAGATATTTAACCCTTCCTTGTGAGTAGCATGGGAACTTTGATTCCCTAAATGTGATAAATTTTCTGAAGTTATTTTAAAAACTGCGCTTTTTTTTTTTTTCCTGCACGTTTCTTTGTTGCTCTAGCAGACTTCATGGAAAAGGAAATGATGAATACCTGTGGACAAGTATGTTTATTTATACTGGGAGCTGTGCATGGAACCAGCAGGCCAGGATTAGGTTTCTACTTCTATCAGCTTTGTAGGTGCTACCAGCAAGGTGTCATGAGTTTGCACATCTCAACAGTGGCATAGGTGGAGCAGGACTGCCAGTTTGGGAGGAGCTGACATGGGGTGGCCAAGAAACACCAGTGCCTTGGTGTGCAAGGACACCCTTTCAACGTAGTTAAGATTTGTTTCTTAACACTCTTGCAACAGCCTTAGAGCTGAGTGATCACACAGTCCATTATTATCTGATGGATTTCTCCCCTGGAGATACCCCAGTGTTGTCTGCTCTTAAAAGGGGATTACATCATGGAAGATGCCACCTTTTGAACGAGATTTAGTGTACGTGAGGTCAAGATCTTAAAGAAGATCCTGCAGTACCTCCTTCTGGTACCAAAACAGCATCCTCAGCATAATGACCATGCACCAGCTGCCTGGGCTCTTGATTTGTCTATTGAACCTGGTATTAATTCTTCTCTGATGATGGTGTTCATGGCGTTTCAGCTCAAGCAAGCCCAGTAGTCATTTCATGACCTGGCTACAGCAAGCCATGCCCTCAGTGGCAAGGTTTGTGTTGGAAACATAAGCTGCTTTTTTTCCCAGGGTTGGAATGAGACTTTCCATGAACGTGGCTCTTTCCTACAGCAGTCCAGACAGAAGGGAGATGGAGTGACCAGGAGAGTGAAAGGGTCACTGGAAACAGCTATACTGGCAAATCAGGGTTTGGGAATATCATACAATCATAGAACCATTAAGGTTAGAAAAAACCTCTAAGATTATCAAGTCCAATTTTCAAACTGGCATCACCACCATGTTCACCTCTAATCATGTCCTCAAGTGACATATCCACAAGTTTTTTGAACACTCGTAGGGATGGTGACTTCATCACTTTCTTGGGGAGCCTGTTCCAGTGCCTAACAACCCTTTCTGTGAAGAAATTTTGCCTAATGTCTGATCCAAACCTTCCTCTCAGGTAATTGTAGAGAGTGATAATGTCCCCCTGAGCCTCCTCTTCCTCAGGCTAAACAACCTCAGCTCCCTCAGCTGCTCCTCATAAGGCTTGTTCTCCAGACCCTTCATCAGTTTCATTGCCCTTGTTTGGACAGTCCCTATGCCAAGTGCCATGGAGCAGCCTGCAGCTGCCTAACACTCTGCCCACATTCAGAGAAGGGGAGCTTTACGCAAAGTGCCTCTGAGGAATGCTGTGTGAAATGATCTGATTCCCAAACCATGCACAGTAATCCCATAGGCAAACATGGAGCTGGCACAGGCTGGCAGTGTGCCTGAGAAGTCTCCAGCAGGACAGCCAATAATAGCCAATATCCAAGAGTGTTTCTGTGCACTGTTTGGTTTACTACTCTAAATGTAGGCACTGTGTCCCATCCTGCTGAAACCTTATTTCATCATAAATAACTTTAGTGATTATTCCACCTTCTCCCAAAGCTTTAGGAATAAACAAGCCAATTCACCACCTGTTACGAGGACTGCTAGACCTGCAATGATTAACATTAAAAAATGTAATGGAGTGTGGCTAAGATGAAGTAATGCATGATCAAATACACCAGAAAAGCAGGAATTGAGGAGCAGAGAGAAGCTACCAGGACATTAAACCCGCCATGTACTAGGCTGCATCAATCATGATACAGTTGGGTGGGCGGTGCTGTATTCCTGTGTTTCAATGTAACTTCCCCAAGATGCCGAGCCCTGGGGGGGGAGGAGAAATCTCAATTCCACTGAAGTCAGTGGCAAGCCTTTAGGTGCGTTGTGTCAGGTACCTCTGCATGCCCTGTTTGGCTCCTTCCTTCCAGCCAGCTGCCTATAACACGACTCTCAGCACCTGCACTGGGCTGCTTCAGGTACTTGGAGAGAGTTTCTAGGATGCTCAAATTGCTTAAACCAGGAAAAATTATCTTTGAAGCTGGTGAGATCCTGAGGGCTTCAGGTTTAAAAACAGAGTATTCCTTTGGATGGACCCACATACCACTCACTCTCCCTAAATCCACATTCCTCATTCCCTAATACGAGTGGCCAAGGGACACTTATGCTCATCTGTACTGAGAGCTTCACGGTGGGAAGTCAGGCCTCTTTATTGCTCAATAACATCTTATTTAGCAGCAAGCTCTACTGAGTTCAGGGGCTTTATCCCAGGGTAAATCACTAATTAAAAACAACATGAATATAGGGAAATCTAGCCCCGTTGCTCCACTCTATTTTACAGTTTATTAACTTAGCTTTGTTTTGTAGTCAAATCTAAGGATTAACTCTTTTTGGTTTTCTGCTTTTAGGTGGTTTCTTTGCTTAAAAATAGAGCATTTATTGGGAAATCATTGACTGAACATAGCCTTGTGCTCCTGTGAGAATCTGATAACAAGATGAATGCCCCAGCTGCTTTGAAATGGACAGATCAATATTACAATATGAAAGTGAGAAAATGATTTAGGATTAGAGGTGGCATGCTTGGTTTTGTTCTCACACAGGACGTAAATCAGGCATTATACCACCAGAGTCAATGCCAGTGCCCTGGGGTAAATCTATTAACACAAACCTGAATCAAACCAAATAATTTTCTGGGTTGTGGAAAGTGAGGAATGATGGTCAAGTGGGACAAAATAGCAAATGAAATAATGTATGGGTCTATTACAGATTGTTGAAAGAAAAAGTCCAACTTCCACTTGCTTGAAATAGAGATGCTCTGGATTTCTTCTGAGAAAAGGAGATAGGGTGATGGAATGGATTTGTCCATTTATTCCTCAAATGGGCTGAAGTGCAGCACCACTGTAAGTGTGTGTAAAACAAAATTCCACTGGGGAGAAAAAGCAATTTCTGTTTCATTAGAAATACTCCCATTCACCCCAGTGGTAGAAAGAGCAGGCATCAAAATCTATATACCCTAAAGGAGTCATTTGGATGAATCCTGTCTTTGGCCTGAGGAGCTGGCAGATTGTCTTGGGTAGTAGCTTTTGTTATTTCTAAATAACTCCCTCCACAACAGCCTTAATTGTTACTTCCAGGAGGAAAAGGTTGGTGACCACTCAACATTACCCAAGCCTGCAACTGTGCCGTCTGCTGTGGCACCAGTAACACACTCTCTCATTTCCAAAGCACTTGTTCAGTCCATCCTACTTACAGTACAACCTTTTTTTAAGCTTCCTGGCACCAGATTTTCACCTAGCATCATTGCCCTCCTTCGGTTATTATGTTTTTACCCTCCGGCACGCAACATGGGCTCCAGTGCCGCAGCATCTGGAAGCCTGTCTGTAAAGACAACCCCCTTTCCTTCTGCAGACAAGCAAGAGCCGTGCCAGGATTAAACTGTTCATTTAAGAGCGATCAAGTTTACATGTGTTGTGCTTTCTTTTATTTTACTAAAGGAAACACATGAGTGAGTGATTAAAGCAGACACTTGGGCTGCTGCAATTCATTGAGATTGCTGTTGTTTGCTTTGATGAGATTCCAGTCTGCAGCAAATTTCCTCCCCATGATTAGCCTGGTGTGGAATACACAATGCTTGCTCCACCGGAATAGGACCTGGAGAGAGTGAAGGCAGCATGTTTATGCACTGATGTGCTTGATTATTTATTGCTATATCATCTCTGTGGGATAGCACAGGTTAACAGAGGGGTTGCAGCTAATCCATACCAGAGTTACTACAGTGTCCTTCATAAGGCATTACAGAATGATCTCCAGTGGGGAGACAATGTTGGTCGTAACCAAACTGATCTCCCCTCTGCACCCCACACACAGTCTGTGGCAATTTTTAACACTATTTGTTAGCCACAAATTCTCACTGGGCAAAAACTATAAGGGATTAACTGTGATGATGTGTGCCTGCCCGCTATGCTTCTCTCCCTCAGTCGACATTTTTTTGTCTGCTGTCACAGTTTCATAATCATGCAGAGCTTTTGTTGAGGAGAGAAGGGGGACCCAGGGAGAAAGCTCACATCCCAGGTGAGAGAGAGGATATAGCTTTCCTCTTTGTGTCCTTGTAGCTTCAGGCTTGGGTGGCAACCTGAGTTCAGACACCTTCCCCACCACGCAGCAGTGTTGATAGGAAGCCACACAAAGACGCTGGCAGAGTTACAGGAGGCACATGTGAGGGGGCTTACACTTCACCTCTTTCTACATCTCCCGGGAACATTGCCACTGTGTCTTCATCAGCACAGCAGGAAACCTGACCAAACCTAAGGCACATGGGGATATTCAAGCCCTGAATGGGGTTTGGTCTGCTCCTAGCATCAGGGCAGCCCCACTAACATAGGCTCCTTTTCAAGTTACTCCCACTCTTTTTCTCTGAAGGTGACTTTGCGATACAGCTGGACCTTTTCTGCTCTTGGAATAGATCCAGTGGGCACTGTCTCCTGCTGCCTGCAACAGGCATGCCTGGAGTGTCCCAGGGATGAAGGCTCACCACTCACCACAGCTGCCAGCCCACCCTGCAGAGGGGGAAGCCATACAGGGCTTGTCTGCCTGCTTCCCCTGCTTGCTACTTGTCACCTGTTTCTCAGCAAGATCTTAGGCTGGGTTTTGCAAGAGCAAATTTTTGGGTCACTTCCTCAGCACTACTTGCTTCTACTCCCATTTGATCACACTCAGCATCCTCTTTATCTTCCATCCTGGAATTTTTCCTCTTAACATTATTTCTGTCATAGACTGAATTAATATTGCTGCCCTCCTACATGCACCTGTGTCCTTTTCTCACCTTTGTGGCTAACATTGCCTACCATATGCCCAGTGTGCTGATGTACCCTTTTGCCCACCATAAAACAGCTGCTAGCACAGAGTAACGGGTCTCTAGAAGCTCTGGCAAGTGGAAATCACACCAACCCTCAGCATCCCATAAACCCCTGGCTCTCCCAGGAGCATTGGATACTTGGAACATAGCAGAGCAGTTTTCTGGCTATCCAGATGGTTGGCTGGAGCCAGCTACTCTCTTTTCTCATGTCCTGTGCTAAGCATAGCCTGGTCCAACAGGCCTTTTGGGGGTGCTTTATTTTCAAGGAACTCCCATTTTTACTGCCCTGTTGAAATGAGTTTGCAGCCTATCCCCATATTTCACATGCAGGGCACCTCAGAGCAGATACTCTGCTCTGGCAACATCAATTTGGCCCCTCCTGCTCTGTGCTAACAGAGTGATCCTTGTGTCGAGAGGAGAGCTTCAGAAGAGCTTTATTCCTGGCAAACAATGTAGGAGAGATAATGAAGAAATTCCCTTTGGAAAGCAGTTTCATAACCCCTCAGAGTCAGATGTTGTCTTTATGACAGGACATAACATGGAGCAGGCTGTCTGCCCTTTCCTCTCATGCACCATCTTCACTCCCCCTCTCACACCTTGCTCCCTTGCCCCAGCCTGGAGAGCAGCAGGCAGGTGGATCTCTGCAAACACAAACTGCTTTGGTCACCTCTCATGGGTACACGCTGCATGGTACAGGTCACCCCACACAGCAGCAACTCAGGTGTCTGAGTGCCCTGATCCACACTTCCCTGCATCAAAACCCTGGCATCCACCTTTGCAGGGCTGCTATGAGGCCAAGGAGCATGGGAGCTGCAGGGCCAGGTGCTGCAGAGGTGCATACCCCACAGTGGGTCCTGGAGGGAGGGCAGTGGGCTGTCCAACACTTGGAATCTGAATAGGGAGCTAAGGAGGCTGCATGCTGAGAAGGATCTGTGATCTCCTTAGTAAGCAAACCCTCCTTGGGGATCAGGGTCAGGGGAAGGAGTACTCTTTGCTGCCTGCATTTAATTTTGGTTCCTTTGGAGAGAAATGGTAGGGTCAGGTTGGACTAAGCTCAGGCTGGTATTGATGTCTCAGGAACTTGGAAAAACAACAGCATTGAAAAGACCCTCTGAAAAATAAAAAATCAACCATCACAGGATTTGGGATTTGCTCATCTTCTGAACTAATTTCCTCACATGTTCTGGCCTTCAGAAGACTGTGCTGGATTCTCCAGTCATCTTGGATACAAGGAAGGGAAAAAAAAGGAACCATAAAACACGTCAATCTTTCTCACTCTTAGATCTATTAGGCGCTTTTTTCCCCCTATCTTTGTAATTACAGTATTGTATAAAGTGTAAGATAACATTCAATCACTGTAAAATAAGATTTAATTATGTCATGATGAGATTCATTAGTTAATATTTGTATAGCACAGTGAACATGTAAAGTGGCTGGAAAGCACTAAGTATTAATCTTGTTGTTTTATAAAACAAGGGAATTTGCTTCTGGGGAGCAGAAAAAGCACACTAAACATTTGGGGTGGATCTTCATCTGGAAAAAAACGAGTGGCTGGACCACAAATGCAGGCTCCTTTAGCAGGAGCCTTTCCCTCCTTTTGGGCCAAAGTTATATCCACAAGACCCTCAGTGGCGAGGCTCTGACGAAGCCACTACAGGAGCAGGACCTTTTTTCCTGGATAATTACATAATGGTCTATCATATTATTTAGTGTGTCCAGTGTTGGGATGCCTCAGCCTTTGTTTCAGCTTCCAGGACTTCCACAGTTCCAAAGGTATCATGTGAACATATACTCTCAGCCAATAATCTGATGCTTGCAGTAGCTAGGATTTAATTTTTTCTATAGAAGTCTGGGGCATCACAAACCTCATTTGGGTGGACAGATTCAGGGATACTTGAATTTTGCAAATCTTTCACTAGCTCTGCTCACACTGTGGCATATTTTTCAAGACAGGGTACTTCTCAACAGAGCAAAGGGAGGACAGGAGGGCTGAGGGTTGATGTCTTTCATTGTGCTCTGAAGCTGTTCCCTGCTTACAGCAGTTGCTGCTCTGCTGGCAGCAGCTATCACTCTCTGTGACTACAGCACCACATAAAATAAAACCAACACCAGGGAGGTATTGCAGGCCACCAGTTCTGGTGCACCAGCAACCTTCTTTCTTGGGGACTCCAAGGCATACAGAGCGGGAAAAACAAGAGGTACTTTGCTGTCGTGAACCAGGTCCTGATAGTCTCAGGAGCAACATCTTACAACATGCAAGGAAAGCAGTAAGTTTGGTACCTGACACTTCTGTGCTTCAACAGATGGTCTACAGAGAAGAACAGAAGATGGTGTGGAGAGATAAGCATTTCTTTAGTGCTTCCTCCAGCCATTGGCTGCTATGCATGGTCCCTAGGAAGTAACGAATGTGTTTTAAGATCCACTGAGGACCAGACTACAAAAATACAAAGAGCATCAGGAAAATAATTTTTTGTGAAGGGGTATATTAATATGTTCTAAGGAGTGTCTCCCAAGATTAAGGGGGCTGAAGAACTGAAGGGGCTAATCTAAGGTTTGCTTTGATTTACAGAAGCATGTAGGGGGAAAAGAAAAAGGCACTAATCCAAAATACTACCAGGCTGTGTCACTATTAGCTGGCTACCTGCATCCCAACCCATCACCTCTCTGTTGTATGAAATAACACAGTTCATCTGCTCTGAGAAGCAGCCTAGAGGCTCCAGTCTCCAAAAACTGGATGCCCTGACCTCCTGGCTTAGCTTCAGTGCCTGGAAGACTGGGACATTGCAGTGGCAAGGCCAGCTCAGTTCCCTGAAAGACTCTCTTTTAAAGAGCTACCCAAAAGATGACAACCCCTAAGGCAATAAAAGCAGTGAAGTTGTCCCTATCTGCCACAGAGGAACCTGATAATTCCTACTTGAATGAGTCCTCCTAAGGTTCATATGATTGTTTTCTTAACTCACAATTCTTCCTTAGAGCTTCAAGAAGAGTGCTGTTAAGGGCATTCATTTATTTTCATCATCCCCATCTTCTCTCAAGCATGCAATGATGCCCTCTTGCCAGAAAGCCATTGTTTAACTCTCAGCATCCTGTCCTCCACCATAGTGGGTTGCACGGGAGGATTTACAGAGCTGTCACGCTGCAGTATCCATACCCGTGTACACTGAGATGTACTACATTCTCCAAATTAATCCCCCATCCTTTGGAAATTCACTTATGCCCCCTTTAGGCACAAGCTCATCATGCTCAGGCACATAAAAAGGCAATGAAGAGAAGCCGTGGGTACGGCGAGGGCCAGGCAGCCACCGCAGAGCACAGAAATGCAGCAGCCCTGTGAATCCCGCTGTGTAAGGCAGCTCATGAGCGAGACCGCACACCGAAAGTATTTATTGCTGCTGGAGCGCTTTAATTAAGTGGGAACTGTTGGGAGAGTAAACACAGAGGTAAAGCAGCAGCTTCCCACGCAGGAACACCTCCCTCCACTGGTAAATCTGCCCTCTCTGTTAAGAAACTCCCGCTGCTCCCCTCCTTTGCACTTTAAGAGAAGCAAAAAGACTCAGTCATCCTGAGAGACAACTCGGAGGAAGAAATCTTCATGGCATACATGTTTAGCAGCACTTTCTGGCATCTGAGGGGGGAGCAGTCAAGCTGCCACATTGCTGACAAGTCCCCGTCTGTGCCTGGACAAGCTCCCACCACTCACGCAGGACAGCCTGTTGTGACCAGTCCTCCTTGCACTGTCAAAGGCAGAGTTCACCCCCAGGTCACCCCCTTTACCTCAAGAAGGCTGGGGGGTCAGGGAGGCATCCCACCTCTGCCAGCTCTTCTCTAGCCAGAACTGTCTGATCATTGGAGAAAAGGTCATTTTCCCCAGAATTTTGAACTTGCGCAAAATAGGGCATAAGGAGGTACCAGGAGAACATGGCGAGGCAGGATTGCTGCAGGCTGATCCCTAAAGCCGAGGGATTGGGTTGGTTGCTTGCCTTTATATTTTTAAGGCACTCAAAGGAACAGCTGTATTTTTTCACAACTGCTGAACTCAGCAGGAGCTCTGCAAAATTGTCTTCCCTATTATGGAGCTGCCTCGATCAGGTGTTTAGCCACCTCAATTTAAGCTGTAACTTCTGGGGTTTATTTGGGTTTTTTTTTAATTCAACAGCAAGTCATAAAGCAATGCACCATCAGAATGACAGAGTGCCTTCATCAATGGTGCCTTTCACCAAGTGTGAGGCTGGGCTGCTAGTACAGATGTTCCTAAACGGAAAGGAAGCCGGGAACCCACGACTTTCTTCTGTCTTACTTAGCTTGTCATCTCCTTAGCTTGCTCAGCCAATACTTCCACCTAGTGGCCTGCATCACACATGCTGGGATGATGGATGTCCTTGGATGTAACAGAAGGATCAGAACTTTCTGAAGAGGAAAAAAATAATCTTACAGAATAATCAGATTATTTCTCACTGGCAAGATTGTGTCAAGCTAGTTAGCTTTCCCCTCTGAAGGGTAGGGATGATTATCATGTAATGCTGTGCAGCTGCATATGACTAGCATGCACATTAGAGGAGTAATCAGTAGTAAATTACATCTGAGACAATACTCGGTTGCATGTAAATGATTACTTTGGGTAGTCACTCGGAATAGATGAGTTTTGCAAAGTTTAAACAATCCTAGCAGGGGATTCTGCTCCCCTTAAGGGGACAAACTGCATTGCTAAGCAGCCAGCACAGAGGAGTGCACACACACAGGACCATCCAAGTGCTGCTCCCACTCTGCTTGTGGCCCATGTGCTTTCTGGGATAAATTGCTTACACTATTTGCCTTGCTTTCCCTGCCTGAACCATGCAGACAGTATTCTGTGGGGAGTCTCAAAGCCATCTACCGTGTTACTGGCTGGTATAAATAATAATACCAGCACAGAATTCTCTTAAGGATAATCTTTGTGCTGGCTCTTTGATGGTTCACATGCATGTTGGCTTTACAGGACTTGTAGAGGACAATAAAGGAGAGAGCTGCCATCAGGTATCCTCTTTCTCAGGGCATACCTGAGCTGGTCTGAGACCAGAGCTGAAAGATATTGTTGTTTTGGGTTTTTTCACCTTTAGAGCTTAGTTTTATTTTTATGACAGCACTGGAACATTGTCTTAGAGACTAGTAACAGCCATCATCACTTGAAAAATGTCTAGAAACAACCCACCTCCCCCCAAAAGCAGTTACATTTGTTTTCCAGACCTTCTCTCTATCATCATCAATGCCCCTTTACATTACTCTATGTATTTCAACAGAAGTTAAATTCCCCATGTGACACCAATCCCCTGGACCACTGTTTCCTCTACAGTCAGAAGCAAGAAAATTAAAGCCTCTAAAGAAAGCACACACTGGGGAAAGACATCTTGTTCTGCATCACAGTTAGGTAGCAAGGCAGTAGAGGTGACAGCAGACACCCATGGCACAGTCAGTAAGACCAGTGAGGCTCCTGAAGTCTCTATTCAGTGCCTTTATTGTTAGGTTATTCTTTCTCCTTCAAACATCTTTCTGTGGGATAAAGCCTTCAGGCAACTACAAGACAAAATTTTATATTTTTCTTTCTTTCGTGGCAGAACATCTCTGCTTAATACATTTTTAAAGACTATTTTCATTTAGGAAGACTATTAATAATTAAGAAGAAAACAGTATTATTATGAAAATTAAGGCACCTCTGGGTCTGTGAGAACATGGTATTTCCCGATGACTTACTGACATCCCTTCCAGCTCCCAGACAAAGAGCACGGAGAGCAAGAGACATTTGTACCCCAGAGGGACCACCCTGTTTAGTCCAGATCAATGCACAGGGCTGATGCTCTGTAATTAAAGACAAGCTGTCAAATGATTTTTCACAATTTTTCAGTCTTTCTTCGCTGTTTGCTTTAGGGCAGTGAGAAATCTTTCCTCTCTCCTTGCCCTGTCATTACCAGGTCACTGTGATGGACCACCAGGAATCACTCCTGCACTTCCACAGTGGGGCAGCAAGAACTTCCAGGGCTCTGCAAACTTCAACATGCAGAACTACATTGTCAGCCATAGTTGAGAAGTGAATATCTTGCTGGACTTCATGTTTTGAACACACTCTACAAGTGTTAAATTGCCTGCACCAAACCTGAGAAATAAAGGACTGGCCCTTGCCTGTGCATTTTGCAAGAACCACTCACACAATTAGGGTTATACACAGTCATGCATGCAGATACTGCAGCATATGTGGATATTACTCCAACAGGAGTAAATCCTGACCTAAAGGAGTCCCTGACATAAAATTGCCATGGGCAAGATGGGCCTTATCCTTCTGTGCTGCAGAGACCAGTGGCTAGCAGACAGACTTTGGCTGTTTTGGACACCAATAGCTGTGTAGCCTTGGCAACATACAAGTTTCCCGGGGCCTGCCTGGAGAGTGCTTGTTGCTGATTTCCCTTTCATTGAGGGCCAAAGCAGTCCCTGGACATGCTGGGATGCGCTAGTGAAAGAAAAAGGCCATTGCTGCTTTGATGCCTATAAGTGGAGGTTAAATACAGGGAATGGAGCAATGCCATAGAAGAAAGTGGCTTACTTCTCTGAAATTCTTAAAATCAGATAATTTTCTTTGGACTGAGCAGTACTCATCCAACTTGAAAAGGCAAAAGCCTGCTCCTTCTCCAGTGAAGAACCACTAATGAGCCAGTACCCCACTGCCATCAGGGACTGCAGGTACCAACAAAATCTACTTCTTTCATTCTTTCTTTCACATGCCCTGATTCCCACTCCTTTAAAGCAGGGCTGGGATGAGCAGTATATCTGCAGTACATCTGTGGCAGAGCAGCCACCAGAAATGAAATTATTACTCATCAGCCAAGCTGCCATAACAGATTGGACTCAGGTGTTCCTTGCTCAGTCCAGAAAGGAAATAAAATTTCTAGTCCCAATTGACCTCCACAAAGACACTGAACTACACAAACTTGCTTGCCTGTGCTCCTGGATTTTGCACAGATAAAGTATTTCAGCCATGTCATCTCTCTCTGCACCTACAGAAATTTTCCTGAAGTCTGCTCTACATGGGGAGCTACAAATAAGTTCAGAAAGTTTTAGGTTGAGCTTTAAGTGTGGTTACTTCCTCTCTGAGCAATGCTAATAAGGACAGGTGTGTTAGGTGTATCAGGTGTGCCAGGTCTTAAAACTTTGCTACCTTCCAATGTCTTCATTAAATACCAATGCCTCAATTCAGAGTGGGAGTGAAGTTACTAAATGACTCCAGTTTTAGCTCAGGCTCATTTTCCTGCAAGCAAGTAAGAGTTAATCCCACAATACCACCTTCTCTGGGGTGTATTTTGTCATTATCCCAATGGCTTCAGCACTGCTCTCAGTGCTGCTTCATTTGTTTGCTATCAGAAAGACAGAGAAACAAATTGTGTGTCAGTGCCTACCTATTCTTTAGGATTCATCCTGGAGAGGGAAATCAATGACTCAGTCTCTTCTTGAAGCATCTACATTAAAACATGGGGAGTGAAGTTTGACATTTTGTGTGTGTATGTATGTGAGTGGTTCAGCACTGCCATTTATCTTCACCCTCCAAATCAACAATTATCTTGAGTCCCCCAGGAAGGAAATGTGCTCCTCTCATAAGGTTGGAGTAATGACTGGGAAGCAGTGGTGTGTAACAGGATCCCCAGTGCTAAGCTTTGCCTGATAACCACATACACTAATAAAATAACCCTGAGCTGGTTCCAGTCCTTAAAGTTTCCTTATTACTATTCTATGGGGCCTGTGTTGGGAAGAGAAACATCACTTCCCTGCAAACTAATATCCAAATGCAAGTCGTGCTTAGCATCTTACGTGGGTCTTCATAAATCTGAGTTCTCTGTGTCTCTTCCATCTCATTGGCCTGACAGGATGATCACTCCCTGCTACTGTACTGGCCATGTCCCTTGTCAGTAGCCCACGAGGAAAAATTCACTCTTGACATATTTCCTTCCTAATTTCTTGGTCTACAACTATTTTTTTACCCTTTCTCCCTGCCTAACTCCAATCACTTTTGGAAGCAAAAACCAGTAATGTCTGAGATTTTTTTCTACGAGTTCTAGATCCAGTTTTTTTCTCAGAAGGTCAGAGAAAAAATTAAAGGATGTTAGCATAAGGAATCTGTGAGAACCTTGCAATAAAAATGTCTTGGGTTTGGGATGAGATGGTACACTGCTAAAACATTTACCTAAAAAAAGAATCAGCTATTAAACTCTGCATTATATCTATCCCAGCTTGACATGGATGCTCCTTTTCAGTACCTTCTTGCTCTATGTGTATATGCTGACTGACCTATATGCTCACATAAATGGAGAGAGCAGAAGCTTGTGTATTTGCTCTATGATGTTACTGATATTATTGATTATGAACTCTTCCCTGTACATATCTGCTTATCTCCTTACAGAACTTATAGCTATTTGTGCCAGTTTTTAGTTATATACTAAAATATGTCTGCCTCTTACCCAAGGGACCTTGACATCAGTTAAAATTGCAGCCTACACACACAAGAACAGCTCCAGAGCATGAAAGACACAACACTCATCATGTGGTCCAATAGGCTGTGGATTCTTGTGCTGATGTGCATATGCATTTGTTTTATACAGACTCTGCCTAGCTATGATAACAGCAGCAGAAACCTAGACAAAGACGAGGGTTAAGAAGCAGGCAGAAGCAGAGAAGAGATTGTGGGGAAGGTAGGGGAAAAGAAGGGAAAACAAAACGAAAAAAGAAGACAAAGAATGTATTCATGTTTACCTCCTCTCATGTACAGACCACAATGCTGCCTGCCAAGAAACAGCCACCCCCGTTTTGCCTGCCAGGAGACTCAGCATCTAAAGAGGAACCATTTGTTCAGGGTCGCTCCCCAGGCAGGAGGCAGAGCTGGCAGACAGACACACCGTCACCTCTTGGGTCCCAGCAGCCCAGCTGCCACAGTGGGGATGTCCTTAGTTTTTGCCACCCACAGCTGGGTTGTGCTCCCCAGGGGTATGGGTCTGCCAGAGGCCCCAGCTCTGGTCCCGAAAGTCCACTCTGTGAGAACCAGGACCATGGTATGGAGCAGAAGAAAGGCATCATGTAGTGGTGCTGGGAGGAAAGTAGGGCCTGTGCTCATGAAAACAGGGCAAGTGGTCAAAGCCCAACTTTCCTGACTGTGTAATGATAGCAGGGAGCCTGGGGGACAGTATGGCATATGATGGGGAGTAAGAGAAGACGGCCTTGTCCTGTGCTGCTTTGTCTACAGCTCTCTACTACAAAGGTTGATTTTCCATAACTCATGGAGCAGCGGGGAATTTCCACCAGACTGACAGAAATCTTGTGTTGAGCTAATATTTTAAAAGGGTAAAGAAGATGACCCAGGTAATTATAGGCCTGTCAAGCTGACATCGATCCCAGGTAAAATAATGGAGCAGCTAATAGGGGGAATATAATTCATGACCATCAGCAGGGGTGTATGGAAAACAGACCCTGTCAAATGAACTTAATATCTTTCTTTGCCTTGATTGCAAGTTTCCTTGATGAAGTCAATGGTGTTGATGAAAAAAAACATTAAGATTTTCCAAAGCATTCAATTTGGTACCACACACTAGCTGGATTTAAATCCTAGAACAATACAGAGCCAGCAGAGTATGTAGTAAATGGACTAAAGTGACTGATGACTGAAAACATGATTGAAACCAGAAAGCTGTCATCATGCAATTGTCTTATGGGTTGGGTCCCACAGCGTGAGGTGGCTGACATGATGGTATTTTACATTCATACCTGTGATCTACTCAAATCTGTAACTAAAATCTATCATACTAAGATTGGTAGGGTACAAAATTGTGAGGAGATATCACTGATACAAAAGATTTTGTAATTTCTTGGTGATTTTGGAGCAACAAATATGCTAGAACTATATGTGCTTCAGTTCACTCATATGTGATGTAAACATATCTAAGGACAGAAAATGTAGATGGCACCTACAGGATGGGGAACAGACAGGAATGTCTTCAGAAATGAGTTATGAACCCCAAGTAGTCAAGCACAAATATCCAGTGTGATACTATCACCAAAAGGTCTGATAAAATACCTGATCAGGGTCACCTCTGAGAGCAGTAAAGGAGATAATTTCATCTTTTCTTTGAAGCTGGTACAACCACACCAGAAACTCAAACTGCTCAGCTCAAGAAACAGTTTGACGGGGTGGAGATGCTTCAGAGAAGATCCAGGACAACATTCCTTGGATTTTCAAACCTGGTTTTCAAGGCATGACTGCAAGAGCCAAACTGTTTGGTTTACCATCATCTTTTGGCATCCAACAGAGAGTACCATTGATTTCAGTGGAGTAGCTACTTGCTGAGTGATACCTGCTCTGAAGCTGGTCCTTGATGCATAACTCTACTCCCAGTATTTATCTCCTCCACCTGTAAGTAAGGAACATCACTTGTCTGCTTGCCAGGACATTGCAGCAACAACAGAGATAACAGCTGAAATGCACTGCCTCAGTGCCGGCTCACTCTATAGCTGTACATTCTATTACTGTGTCTGCTCAGCACTGAGCAGACTGCAAAGTTTCACTTTTGCCCCAAACGGCTTCCTTTGCTTCAGAGGCACCAGGAAAGGCCCAAAATTGCTGGAGATGCTCTCATGAAATCTTCCTGCTGGGAATACTAATGCGCACCATGCACTGCGCAAGTGCACACCCTTTACTGTGGTCTAAGCCGTGATACCAAGTTGAGCTAGTACAGATGGCTGTGTATTATTAATTGATTGCTAACAGTAATAAATGGCTCCATACAAGTGGACTTGTAATCTTACAAATAAATTCCCTGACATTCATATTGATGATAGGCAGCTCGTGGAGATGTTCTGGAGAGAGGTGAACTCCAAGCCCCTGTGGAATGAGAGGTGCCATCCTGCATCTTGGCCAAGCAACCATTTACTTTGTATTTAAAATAGAAAAAAGCTCATCAGATACTTTGGGAACAAAAAAAAAAAAAAAGACAAGAATTCTAAGCCCACTCGGGGGGCTGAATTTTCTTATTTGCTTAACATTTCCCAGGTCCAGAAATAGAAAGGGTGGCTGACTAATAGACTTAAGATCTTTGAGGTGAAATGATGTTACTGACTGAAGAATATGCATTAGCTGGCATCAGCACAGCCAGAAAAAAAAAAAAAAAAAAAAAAAGGAGAAATCCACTTAGAGCTGCTTCTCCTGTAAGATAAGCCCCAGGTTCACAGAGTGAGATGCCTCCTCCCTGCTGCAGCAGTGAATTAAGTTTGTCATTTGTTATTGTGTCTTGCCAGCGTGCAAAATAGCAGCCCTGGGCTGTAATCTCCACTCATCTGAGCCTGCACAGTAATTGCTGGCAGCCATGGAAACCAAACTTCCCACAGTCATTTATAAACTTGACCCTCCTTGCTTCCTTATTGCTGTATTCAGCCAAGCCCTTGATGGGGGTAAGCGAAGAGAGAGGAAATCGTAAACTGCAAAAAAACCCTAACGTTTGGCGGAGGAGCACAGAGAACTGGCCAAGAGCCCATCGTGCAAGTAGGAGCCTTTCCAATGTCACTGCTGGCTTTGCAGCAGGCTCCTGGTGAAGAAGATGGAGCAGTGCCATCTGCTCCGATAAGCTCCAGTTAATGACTAACGAGCCTTTATCTGCATCATGCGAGATGTGAGGATGGCATCCTTGCCTCCAAATCCCACCACCAGCTTCCCAGGGACCCTTGGCCGTGCCACCTGACTTGCCTTCTGCCTGAGATGTCCTAGTTATAAACTGGGGATAGCCTATTTCACAGCATCATGATGAAGGGGAAAGAATGAAGGCCTCCAAGTAGCCTTAAGATTTGTACCCTAGAAGGCCAAAGAACTCATGCTGGTTTTTTCCTCAAGGGTACAACAAAAATTCTAAAAGTGTTTCCAGCCCCGCTGAAGCTGGAGGACCTTGCCTAGGTGGCATCCCCTGGAAAACTCAATTGCTCTGCTGAGTCCTAAAAAGAGACCCAAGGAAAGCACTCTCTGAGGGAATTCCCCCACCATGCCTGACCCCAGGCATCTCCTGGAACTGTTTCTAGTACTAAGACTGGATCTTTTTGTCCTCATCTGGTCACAATTCACTGTAAGAAGTGCAGGAGCGATGTAGTCCTTTGGAGGTAGTGAAAGCAGCACAGGTAACTACCAAGCTTCTCACTGCCAGCTTAGGAAGATCTGCAGGCAAAACCTTGACACCCCAAATTCAGTGCTCCTCCAAGGCTTCATTGCTTTGCTGTGGACACCTGGCCACCACTGTGCCTTGGACTGAAACTACCAACCTCATGTATATCAACCACTATATACTCACCACATGCACAATCTTTGGATGCCTGAAGCCAGATGAGACTTCTGGTGTGACTGTTAATTTCACAGTTCTGTGGCCATCCAAACATCTGATCATTTAATGATCACTTTGAAATACCTATTACAGCAACGCAAAGCAAAGAAATAGTTGTGTGGAGTTTTGAAAGAGGCTAGATTTTATCTAGTTTAATTATTTCAGCATCCTCACCCCTCACACTTCAGGAACACTGATGACTGAATACTGACAGGAGTTTCACCGCTGCTGAAAAACACATCATTGAGCATTGGGACCATCAGATTACACCATCTGACAAATAGCTGATCTAATACATCTCATTCCTACAATCCACTTGTAAGGGTTTCTTTTTTTTTCCCCTGGTTTTTTTTTTTTGTATCAATATTATTTGATCTAAAGCCCTGTCCAAAAGGATGACTATTTCTTCTTAACATGCCACAGCAGGTTATGATAGCCTGTCAAAATGTGTTAAGCCAGGCTGAGTTATGTTAAAAAGTGACGCATCTATAACGGATCAGGCATTCAAAGATGGTCTTTTCTGGCATGGTGAATTAAGAAGTATACCACCTCATTTAATTTTTTTTCCTTTGGGAAGACGGAAGCTAGTTAAGATATGTTAAGCTTGGTCAATTTTTCCTCAAAGACAGACCTCCATAATTATTTGGGCCTTGTTTAAAACAAAACAAATATGCTTTGGTGTCATTATTTACCCAAGAGCTGCGTGCTAGCCATGAAGTTTGGCTATAGTGGTTAACTTCACTTATGTTCAGATTTGTTTTGAGCCAAGGTTTTCATATTGAGCCTAATGCAAAGTGTTACACCTCTGAGAAGGATTTAGTCTTTTTCTTCCTTCTTAAGTGCTCCCTGATGCAACATGCTACTCCTGGTCATAGGAAAGAACAGCAGCTGCATGACACTCCTTTTTCTTTCCCCAAATCCTTGTAGTCGTTTCATTTACCTCTCCCCACAACCTCTCCTTATTTAATTTTCCTATCCCTCTCACTTGTTAAAAAGCCTCCATGGGGCTTGTAGGAGCTTTTTTAGCTCTTTACTGTACATCCCAGACTGGAAATATTGCAGGAGGAGAGTTCCAGCAGCAGAATTTGCTGTGCCCAGTTGCACCTGCTCAGATTTGGCCTATTAAAACCACTTGAATATCAACTTTTCCCATCTGTGTTTTCCTCTGTAGCTTGCTAGCAGCTGGTTACTAAACTTAGTCATGAGAAATGATGCACGAGGGCATCTGGAAAAAAATAGCGTGTGATCACATAATCAATGAGTGCACCATCATGGACTGGCGTAAAGGGTTGTGATTAAGCTTGGAGAGAAATCCTAAATTCTTGTATTTTAAACATTCAGAGTGTTTGGTTTAACATGTTGAATGTGTCTTCAGCATGATTTGTTTTAAGGGGTGTCAAAGAACTAATTAGGCAAGTCCACTATCCCTAAAGCTCTTAGTAGTTTAGAGCCCATGCATGAGTTAACCTGCTTAAAAGTTGCACACATGCAAGTTAAGCACATGCACCTAAAGCACTTTCCTAGCTAGCTGTCTTTAAGGAGGGTAAAGGGGCAGCATA
Source organism: Myiozetetes cayanensis (assembly GCF_022539395.1). NCBI lineage: Eukaryota > Metazoa > Chordata > Aves > Passeriformes > Tyrannidae > Myiozetetes > Myiozetetes cayanensis. The sequence continues at coordinate 52,623,778 of NW_026087521.1, read as the reverse complement.
TGAGCAAGAGCATCAGGTCAAGAAACATACAAATAACACCCTTCTCACAAGTTCCAGAGCCATCCAAACACCCTCTGCTCAGCAGCGAAGTCCTGTCTGTCCCTGGAATCAGCTCCACTCCAGATCACAAACTCCTTATCTGCAGCACTGGCCACAGCTTGAGTTGGGATGACCACCTGTGATTTGCCCTAACAAATTTTCCTGGAATTCAGGAGCAACGCTGAACGAAACAGAATAAACCTTCAGCTTCCTCAGCACCCACTTCATTCAGTTACTGTGATTTCTGTGTATTGACTTGACCTAAATTATTTAACAAGTGATGTTTATTAGAAGGAGCAGCACATACATTTACTCTGTACTTATTCTTCTCCAGGCATCTGTTAATGGATGCAGTTTGGGAGGGGACGGGGAGGGAAGAGGGGAGGAAAGAAAGCTGCTGGGTTTTATTTGTTTCTTTGTTTTTTCCAGGCTGACTACAAAAGATATTTCATGGGTGAGGTGAAAAAGACCCACCAAAATGTCCCATTTTCTGCAGAGTGTGGGACCTAGGCAGAGAGGATTGATCCCACTCTTCTCCTGTTCCCAGCAAGGCCCACGAAGGTGCTGTTCTGCTTCTGGCTAAGCCAGTCCACAGGATAGTAGCATCCTGTTGTGGGAGCTATGGCTGCACTGATGGTCTGTGGCACAGAGTCTGGATGCAGGTGGGAATGAGCTGCTGGGAGAGAAAGGCAGCAATATCACCTCCAGACAAGAGGAGGGGACTTGGGAGTCGGTACCAGAGTCATAAGGTCTCAGACCTAATGATCTGGAAGAACACTGTCAGCTTCACAGCATCAGGCACAGACCCTCACAACCACAGGCAGCAAGTAAGAGATAGGAAGTCTTGACATTTTCTCTCAAAACTCTTCTAGTGACATTTCCATGCATCCCAAGTCACCAATCCCTTCCCCCAGAATGTAGCTGTGGCAGGATCCTTGTACACTGGGCTTAGCATACCATTTGTTAGCTTTACTCTCTTTGGAGGATTAGATACTTTACAGCCAGTCTTTATACTGTCAGCTGCTCTATCCAAAAGCAGTGCCTGAGATTTGGCTTTTAAAAGCTGTTTCTGGGGATGCTCAGTGCTCTGGTATCAATGCCTCCATGAGATTTTGCACTTATGCTGCTTCTGAAGTCCATCTGTTCCCCTCAGAGTAGCGAGGTCAGGCTGGGCTCCACTCTTCTTTTACCCCAAAGGATCAAGAGAAGTGAAGGAAAATGTGATAACTCATCTGAACCCATCCTTTAGCAGGAGGTAGGAAAGATACAAGTGGGAAACTGCCAGACCTGCTTTCTCCAAAATCTAACTGCACATGGCAAAATGGGCAGGCAGAGCATTGATTGTTACATTCTGTAGAGCAAACAGGATTAACAGCTCTAGTGCTAGTCAAACACAGAATTTGAAAACAGGAATGGAAGGGCTCAAACGACATTTTGTTCACCCCATTTCCACAAGGCGCCTATTGCTGTGCCTAGTATGTTCTTAAAAGCCTCCCACAATGGAGATGTCACTGCCTTTCCAGGCAACCTCCTCCACTGCTTTTTCTGTCATTGCTGTCAGGAAGTTTTGTCCTCATGCCAAACTTAAATCTCTCTTTCTACAGTGAAAGGTCATTATTTCTTTCCCTCACAAAAGCAGGCAAGAAAAAAAAAATGTATTCCTGTTCTCTGTGCTGTGGCTTTTTGTGCATTTAGAAACCATTGTCATCTCTGCCTTCAATCATCTCTTCTCTCATTTAAGCCTAGTTCTTTCACTATTTCCTCCCTCAATATGTTTTCCACTATCTATACTCTCTATCTGGATGTCACCTGTTGGCTCAGAACTCTCTTCAAGTGTGGTCATAGTGTGTCCAGAAGAGGATCCAGCAGTCTTCCAACTGGTCGTTTTCTTCCTTGAACCATATACTATTTTCCTGGGTCCCATTAGCCATTTCAAATCCTGCCTTCCAGACATGTGTGGAGCCCTTCCCAGCTCACCCTCATCTGATAGATTTAATAATTCCTTAGGCCATCCACCAAGCTGTTTTAATGAAAACATGGCATTATAGGAGACACAGAGTACCCACTCAATAAATCCTTACAGTCTGACAGCAAATCATTGAAAACTTATCTCTAGATCTGTTTATCCCTTTTCCATAAGACTATTCTCTAGTTTGCGTAGCTCAGTGGTTACAGCAGACTGACATCCTTCTGTTGCCACAGTTTGTACAGGCAAAGCACTAGCGGTGTAGTAGCGTGAGTAACTCTTTCCAAGAGGGTTACTCTAGGTGCACCCTCCAAAGAAGTGGATTTTTTCCTTGCAGGAGCTCCCAGCACAGCAGTATGGCTATAGACAGTTGAGCTCCACATCTTGTAACTGCAGTAAATGAGAGACATAGACTCCACGGTGTATTGAGGAAGGGAAAGCTTTCTGGAGCCATTAAGTTACTAATGTCCATGTACGCAAACCTGAAAAAAAGGTGCTGAATTGATGGATGTACTTGTCATATTTATGGTTTGTAGCACAGTGATGAATGTGCTTTGTGGTTTATAATGCAATGCTCATTTAACTCTCCTTTTTAAGATCAGGCTGATTTATAGAAGCCAGTAATACTATTGTGTTTCAGAGGGGTGACAGGGATAATATTATAGTGCAGAGGTTTGTCAATTAGTCTTGTATGACAAAGCCAGGCTCCAGTGGCTGCCTCTGATTGGGAAGATTTAACCCTGGCAAAAATGGATTCCTTTTAAAGGCATCTCTGGTGCTGGACTGAGCCACTGATTCGTGTCCTTACCCAGCATTTTGTGGAACTCCTAATTTATGGGGCTAAAGTTCCAGTTATCTCAGCGAGTCAATTCACAGAGGTGTGCTCCAGCACAGAGCTCATCTCTGGCTGCAGCTGACCAGCGCAACAGATGTCAGGTACCTCAACCCAGCAGTAACAGCACACCCCAGCACAGCCCCTGCACTACTTTTCCAATGAGGGCTAACAGTTTGGAGTACATCTATTTTTATTACCCATGGTGAAGCACTTGATATTCTGAAGTCAGGGGTTCAGCGTGCACCAGAAAGGGTGGATGCAAAATCTCTAATCATGTGAGTCAGTGCAGGCATAGAGTACTAATGAGAGCTTTGATTTACCAGACTTAACACACACCAGCATTCATGTTTTCAACCTCTGCTTTGCTACGTACCCTCAGCTGACTTTTTAGCAAGTTTCTTCCTCCTTCAGCCTCATGTTTCTCCTCTTTTTAAAGTTAATGGAAGTACTTAGCTCACACACATAATTAGCACAGGGGCTGCACTCTAAAATCAGCAGGCACGTGTGTGCTTTAAGCTTTTTCACCTCAGGAAGGAAAACAGCAGAAAAATAAGCCTGTGTGTAACACAAGATTACATCATACTGTTTCTGGTAGGATCTTCCATATTCATTTAGCTCAAAATGCTTTGCAAGGTTACTGGAAATGCAGCTAGTTATCAAGCTAAATATAGCAAAGCATCTGAGGTGGAGGCAAGAAATTTGGAAAAGTGAAAATGTGTGCAGACAGAGAAGCCAAGATGGCCCATTTAAATCTGTCAACATACCTAGTTATTCTTCATTTGCTTTCTCAAACCCTCTGGACTAAGTTTACTGCTGCAGATTTTTATGACATCTGCCCCTTGGGAGTCCATTACACACTCAATTTACTCACTGGGACAAAGACATTTTAAGCAGCTGGAGGATGTGAGAAACAAAAAGCTGGGTGCACAGCTGCCTGGTGCTGGACAGGCACCCGGAGATCAGGATGAGAAGTGGGGACAGCCTCGTTTCAGGAGCAGACCTGGCAAGGAGGTGCTGTTGGGGATGGGGGTGGAGAGATGCCTGCTGACAGAGGGGTCCCAGGGGCAGAGCTGGTACAGGGCTGGTGGCATAAAGACGTGGTTGGGTTTGGGAAGGAACTTCACCAGGCTGTTTGAGGAGGCTCAAACAAAACCAAGCCCTCATGACGTAGGATGTTTCGGAAGGCTGCTGAGAGCACCTCAGCTCCAGCACCTCCTGAGATAACCCCAGGAAAATGCCTTTCCCTAGGGAAATGCTCACAATAAACTATCTGTTAGCAGTGATGTGGCAGTCAGGCTCTGTCACCAGAAATGCCCCAGACAGCCTATGTATTGCTCTGATGTGGGTCTCCTACTGCTTAGTTCTCCCTGCTATTTTTAGGCTGAGGCACTTTATGCCTTCAACTTTTTCTTTTTTTTTTTTTCACCATCAAATATCCACGAACTCTCTCGCAGTTGACTGAAATTTGTATCCTTCAGCAGTAATAGATCCATCAAGACTAGGCTGAGGTAACTGAATGCAGAAATGCATATTTGAGATGCCGTTCATTTTAATAAACTACACTGCATGAATGGAATAGATATTGAATTTAACACATACTGGCATGAAATAATTCTTACTAAGTGGTGTCTGGAGTCAGTTTTCAATCTAATTTCCCCTTTGTAGATTTTTTTCATAAATACATTTTATAAAGATGAGCAAATTAATTTTTTTGGCACGTAGCAGATTTTCCTTATGATGAAGAGGACAAGTACAGTTAAGCATCCACCTGTACACTTAAGGGACTGAGATTGTTTGTTGGCCCTGATAAGCTGAAACTCATCTGAATACATCTCATCAGAACAAAAATTGAATTTTTCAGAGGTCCAGCAGACTTTTGGAAAGCTAAGGCTTGTGTCAAGGTTAATTAGGAGATAACTTTGGAATGGCACCAAGGTAGCTGGCCCAACAAGGAAGACAGAGCCATCAGGCTGGCCCTCACCCAGCCCTGTGAGGCTCTGTGAGACTGGATGCAGCCGTGCAGCTGGGGAGCTCCTTCCCATGCCCTGGGGTGAGCTGGTGGGAGGGATGGCTTTGCTAAGGCGAAAGGGAGCTCTCCACAGCAACCCCTCTCAAAGCTTCTGCCCTTCCTCCCTGATGTACCCTTCAAAACGGGGCTCCAGCTGGAGGGTAAGAGTTTTATAAGACATGGTTTCTTTCTCCAGACAATATTATTATTATTCAAGCCATGAATTGTACAGGTACAAAGCCAAGAGGAACATCATGATTATCCAGCCTGCCTGCAATGGGCAGTGGGAAGAGAGGTGGCAGCCTGTGCACAGATGGACAGGTTTGGTGGATGTTTCCTATTAAAACAAATAGGAGGAGGACAATATAATATATCGCAGTCATTAAAAAGAGAAAGATGTTGATTTCCCCAAAGGCTTTACTACAGGACTTCAGCTCAAAGTAGCTTGCTCCTTGTGCCACATGGCCATCATCTGTCATCTGTCATTTCAGCCCCTCAGTGGAGCCAACCTGTCTGAACAAACCCCTCTTTCTGGCTGCTGTTTTCTCAGTGAAATCTGAGCCAGCCTTTTCCTGCATGACAACACTGAATCCAGCCCAGCCTCTTAGCAGCTAAAGCTGTTGCCGTCTGATGTGTGGTTGCTTTTGGTTCGGTTCCTTGCTGGGGGAAAAACAAGCCTCACCAGAGGGCTCCCCAGCTTTTGGCAGAGCACCCAAGATGGCACAGCATGTGGAGCACGCTGCCATCCCCTGAAGGTGTACATCTAGGTCCAGGCCACTGCAGGGATGCATTGCCCCACTCGCCTCCCTGGAGAGGGACAAGCACACTCCAGCTCTGCCCACCAGCAGATACCTCCAGCTGACTCTTCCCATGAAGAATATGCACACACTAGGCTTAATCCACAGGTCGTGGGACTTGAACCACAATTAACTTTTCAGTCAAGGCATAGCCTCAACAGGGCTGGGCAGACTCCAGTGGAAAAAGGACTGCCCCAGTTTCTTGCAGCTCCAAACCAATCACATAGCTATGGTGAGTAGCAAAAACCAAGCTGCAGGCATGTCAGCAAATAACTGCTGTACAGACTGTTTATTGTCCACTTGACGCCAGTCCTTGTCAGCATCAATATCCCAATTTCACTTGCTACAAACAAAGGTTAAGTGAGTCCAATTACTCTAGTAAGGTAATATCAATAATGCTACTAATTACAGCAATTGCATTATGGATCATTAGTTAGTGATTATGACTTTGTCAAGTGCTTGGCAATTTTATGCAAGAATCACTCACAGTGTGTCATGGAAAAGAAATATCTTCTTGGCATTGCTGGTTTCAAGTCTGTATAAACAATCTTAAAAGTTTGTGTGAAGTCTGCCAAAGGTTTCTTAGGAAAAAGAGATGTCTGCCTAATATTTGCAGTTCCATAGCACAAAACAAGAAGAGAGCGATAGTAAAAGAGGGGTGGAGGAGTCCTGCCATACACAAATGAAAATCCATTATTTTGAATCTTGAAGAGTTTAAGAAAACAGGATCCCATGCAAATAAAATGGACTGAGTTTGTGTGAGGTTTTCACATGTTTTTCTAATAAGAGGCATTATTACTCTTACAGCCTCCCTGGAGAGCCTTGGCATGTCTTATTTTATTTGAATAAATAATTAATTTAGTTTAATTAAGATCATCCAACAGCCTCAAGACAGGTTTTACTAATTCAAGATTCATGGGGGGGGGGGCTAAATAAGTAGATGGTATCCACAGAGACTGATCTTTTTCTTTAAATTGAATTGGAGGTGGTTAAAAGCTGTCTCTGTCCTATAAATTTTCCTCTGCAAATTTTCTGTAACTCTGCTGTCAGAGCAGTAGAGATCAGAGATAGTATGTTCCACAAGACAACTGGTGGGAATCCTCTCTGTGACCTCTTCTTTGGTCTCAAACAAGTGAGTTCCAAGTGCCTGGATCACACTGAGAAACTTTTTGCTGATTTAACGGCTTTTCCAGGGCTTTTACCAAGACCCTCTCCATCTGATCATATCCCATATTTTCAACCCTTTCCTTAAGTGAGTACTAAAATCATCCCAACCCAAGTTTAATGAAAAGTAAATGGGAAATTGAATTTAAAGTCAGAGAAGAGACCATTAAGATCCACTAATTTCACTCATGCACGTGACAGACCATAAATTTCACCCTCCACTTCTTGCACCAATATGCAGTAGAATTAAAATGCCTCTTCTAGAAAAGGTCCTTGTCAGGAAGATGATGAGCTTCCTCGCCTCATCATCCCATTAAAAACTTCAAGGACTCTTTTGCATTTTGAAGGATCTTATGAAGGTCTGGAAGCCTTATGAAGCTAAAGCAAATAGCTGGAAATAAGATTTATTCATAGACACCCCCAGGGTGCTGGAATATCCCTAGAACATTTAGGCATCTTGTCTGCAAAAAGCTTGACCTCTACATTGTGCTTTTCACTGTCCTTCTGGACTTGTTGTAGATATCAAACTGGCAAAACAACAAAGATGAAAGTCCAATGCACAAGAATGCTATAATCTACCATTACTTATTATGTTTTCAGAAATAGAGAAAAATATTTCTTGATACTTCGAGCCTTAAGAGTGAAATTCATGGCTATTTAGTCATGTTAAGTTACATGGCTGGACAAGTGGTTCAAAAATCCAAGGACCTCAAAGAGTATAACATGGTAAATATGAGATGAACACGACTAGAAAAGGGGTACCCAGAAAATGCATCATTCCAGACCAATTTCTACCATGTTCTGTCAAAACTAATCTGAATAGGCACCGGCACTCTTTTGACCATAAAGATGTAATACAAGCAATCATGTATTTACACTGCTTCTGTCAGGGTTAGAGCAAACCAATGCAGTAGGACTGCGATATATTCAACTCACACATGTTCAATATACGACAGTGAAAACTGAAAAGACAAGGACTTGACCTCATTTGCCACTGCATAACCCCTTAGACTTGGGAATATGGCTTAGGCAAGGCTAAAAGCAATATTCAGTCCACAGTCATGTGAAATATTTAACAGAGAAAGCAGATGCTTAATAAGATTGTAAATGACTCATTGGAGGAAACCTTAAGCAAGAGACAATATACACAAGCACATTAAACAAGACAGCAGCATGGGTTTTCCTACTGCCTTTTTAATGTACAAGCAAGCAACCAAAGAGAAAAAAAAATTTTAAACTATTGTAATAATGCAGCTCCTGTCCACATCATAGGGATACCAGCTGGAAAAAGACAGATAATTCACCTCCATTTTCATTTGGCAAGATCAGAAGATCAAATGAATTGTGATGGTGTGCAGCTTTGGGTCGCAAGAGTAAAATCTGTGCTGTTTGTTCTCCACGGTCAGCACTGATTTACCCTCACTTGAACTGAGAGGTTATTTAAGCAGTAATTTCAGCTTCCTGCAACACAGAAGCAATAAATGGATCCTCTCATGCATTTGAGACATTTTTACTAAGCACATTCATGGGGAGACAACTGTTGATTGTACTCCAAAGGCATCTGAAATAATAATTATGATAACAAAATGTCACAGGAAAAGCATGGCTTCCAGCACACCTGCTGCTTGTTTCTCCCTGATGTGCTCATAAATTTCCAGCTTTCTCCTCGTCTTTCTTGGGGCTCCAGGGAGAGAGGTGGCAGGGTGGGGAGAAGAGAATGAGATGCAAGTAGCAAGGCTGTTTATGGCATTCCTGGTGACTGAGGTAATTGGCCCTTGTCACTCGTTAGTATGTGTTAAGCAACTTCATGGGGATGGAAAGTGCTGCTGTACAAAAGTATTGGGATTTCATTTCTTTTTTGCCATGGGACGATTTGGCCTGTTCTGAAGACCCTGCATCCAGTACATTTCTTGGCTGTGTTTTAGTGATCCAAGAAATACAGTTCAGACTTGATATCTGTGTTTTCCTCTGCCTACAAGGGCACAGAAGGGACCATAGCCTAGTTCTGGGCATCAATGTGCCCAAGTCCATGACAGGTGGCTGGAACCACTGTTATCCTATCTGCTGCTTTGTGGTTTGTGCAACCTGATTTTTGCCAGTCCCATCAGCAAGGGTATGGGAAGACTTATCTGCCCAGTCCATCAGAGTAGAAAAGAGACATCAGCACCAACAATTCCCATCCAAACAATAAGGAACATGGTTTAGTGGCGGACTTGGTAATGCAAGGTTAAGAGTCGGACTCAGTGATTCTAAGGGTCTTTTCCAATCTCAGTGATTCTATGATTCTGTAACACAGCCTGAGGCACAAGGAGCAGCCCTTTTGCAGGCAGGTACAGATCCTTGCTAGCTGGGCTGCAACATTTCCACGACCTAACCCCCTGGAGACGTGCTATATAGGATAGCCAGGAGAATAGAAGGAACTCAATTAAATACTGCCTCTGAGAGAAGAAAAAAGACTCTCTTCACTCTACAGCACACTGTATACACACCCCATTACCACAGTCAGGCACAAGACAACAGTGCCTGAGCACTGCACAAGTGTAGAATCCCCTTCCACCTACTCTCTCTAGTTCAAAATTATGCCTTGCACTGGGAAACTCAAAATGTGCCTCATGTAGTTGAAAGAGGGCTGTGAAAATTCACAAAGCTGCCACTCCATCCCCAACATTGGGAGCATGCACCACACTGCCAAAAGAGGAAGTGCAGCTGATTCCTGCTTCCTCAGTGCATCTATTCCTAAGCAAAGCATCCTTAGCTCTTGCTGTCCTAGGACTAGTTCCCTGGCTGAATAAAACACTGCAGGCTGCAGAGCTGTCATTTTGCCACTGCTCATCAGCACTAAATTCAGTTTTGAAAAGGAGAAAACAAAAAGGAAAAACATATCTGTTGGTTCTTGGCACTAATCAGTGAAAATCACTTCAGTGGCACCAAGTAAACGTAAAGGTAATTGAAATGCAATGGCCAGCAGGCTGACCACTTCTAAAAGTACAGTCTGTGTGCCAATTTAAGAATTATTTGGATTTTTCTCAGGGGATTTTCATATGTATAATTACATTTGCATATAGGACCCCTGTAATATGCCAAGTCAACAGCCCTACAGATTGCCATCCTGTCTTTTTAAATAAAACAGATTAAATTCAGAGAACAGATGCTGCCCTCTCGAGGAGTCTCATCCTGTCCGTCAGAGATGCAGCTACTCTAGATTGTTGTAAGTTACTGGCCAGCACTGGTACAGGTACTAGAGTAATCAAAGACATTTGATTACAATCTTTAACAAGACAATCTTCAAAAAGACATTTTACAAAGACATTTAACCACATATCTCTACCTCTGGCCTTTAATTGGGAGCAACCACCCTGTGGTTCTTGAGCCAAGACTTGTGAACATTTCCAGTGCAGCTCAGTTGTAGGATATGTCCCACAAAAGAGGCGTAGCAGTGCAGGAGCTGCAGGTAATCCAAATCCCCAGATGTGATGGGAAAGAGATTAAACCACCGTAGCCCCATCCTCATGTCTGAGTCAGACACTGTGGCAGAGTAGTGGAGAGAGGGCTCTCAACCAGGCACAAGAAGTAGGACACAGTGATGATGTGGATGATGATGATTAGATTTATTGCTAATACAGTATCTAAATATTGCCAATGCAGTATCTAAATAACAGCTTTATCATCTGTTACAATGGATTATAGTATAAGCAGGTCATGGTCCATCCTGTTGAGTCACAAGCTTCAGTGAGCCCCCCCTGCTGTCTAAACTTCTCAGAGAAGTCTGGCTGCAGATAGGTCTACTTAGTGGCAGATTTGGTCAATAGTTTAAAGAGTTATACTATGAGCAGGTTTGGCTAGAAACATAGAGGTTTTGTAGTCTTTGGCCCTGCAGAATTCACAATTACAAGAAAACAAAGCACCTATGTAGCGACTTTAGGATTTTATCTCTGTATTTGAATGAATCTTAGTGCTTTTTACTCATCTGTCCAAAAGTGAGTTTTCCCTACCTTTGGACTGGATGTACTTTACAGGCTGCAACTTTGGAAGACTAGTTTACCCACTTTTCCCAGTCTCCAGCAGCATTTTATGCCTAGTCTGGCTGTAGCTCTTGGCCAGAGTATCCAATATGCTCATACATGAGATGCTAGTGTTTCATTCTGTGACTAAAGAGTCAACAAAGCACAGCTCCCAAAAACAGAGGCTTACGGATTGCAGAGGATTTGATGCAGCTGCCTCCGTGTAGCTCAGCCTGTGACGAGCAGCAGTGACAACCCACCCAGGTCATTGGTTCCTCTCTTTGCACACATCTGAATGCAGCCTTTGGAGATATGAACCAGCACAGCTCACTGGTTCACACAAAGCCTGGGCCAAGTCACCTTTTCTCAGAACAGAGCTGGGTGCAGTATGAATGCTGTGTGTAAAATCGGGTAACAAAGACCCAACCTGACTACCAGCACAATGGCCTCCTAAAAACTTGGTCACCCCCAGTCTCCTCTGTATCTGAGACAGTTTCATTCTTAATTTCCCAAACCCAAACTATCTTTCAGTGAGTCTGCTTTTGAGATTTCTTGCTTTGCAGAATGAGAAAACTGGCTTGTTAAAACATCCAGGTGGAGAGGGTAAACTGCATTGAGCATCTCCTCTATCTATAATTCAGGCACCAAACAGAGGGTGCAAACACAGGCCACAGCAGATCATGCTGATTATTCTGTCAGGAACAAGTTAGGATGGCAAATTTTAAGCTCTTACTTCCGATCACGAAATGCCTGTAAACACATCGAGACTTTTGTACCTGCACTCATTATTCAGAATTATTTGATAAGCGTTATGTGCAAACATGTTTAACTGCACATGGATCATCCACAAATTGTTCGGTGTGACCTTCATTGAATAGTTCAACATTCACAGACTGCCAAGGGGCCTGTCAACCACACCATTCTTTTCAGCCCTGATTTCTTCAGGCTGAAAAAAAAGGAGCCATTCCCAAAAAGAAGTCAAGCAGGACACTATGCTTTTCTGTGAGATAAAATATGCCTTTGGATGGTGAAGGCAGGGTTCAAATTTAGAAATATTTTAATCCTTTCCTGTCTAAAGGATCAAGAAAGGCATAAGCCTGATCAATAGACTGTTTGAAAAACTTCACCTCACACTTTTTTTTCATGCTCTCAAAATGTTATTGCATTTGCATACATGAGGGTGATCCTCTTTGCAGTGGAATCTCTCTTGCTCCCTGCCTTTCATATCTGCTAATTGCTTTAGCACTGAGGGTCTGACTAGAGCTATTAAGTGGCCTGTAGTGTCATGCACTCCACTTTGTAACACACATCTCACAGATGCACCCACTCTCCTCCTTCTCTATTTGCCTATTTTAATTTTGTTCTCTTTCTCCTGGAACTAGAAAAGTAGGAAAGAGGAAAGAACCACCTGTGACAGACACCAGTGATGTTACTTGATAAAAGGAGCTCCTACACCAGAGTGATGGGTGAGAGGAACCTAGGGAAAATCAAATTTGACTGACAGCATCAGTGCTGAATCTCTCGCCTGAGGTATTGGCATTATAGTGCTAAAGGTCCCCTCTCTAACACAATAATATTTCATATACCTGCCATGCACGCTGATTTTAATGTATTCATCTCTCACATTCTGTCACCACCTATCATGGTTCATCACAGTCACTGTTGCATTATTAATAATCCTTCCTCTGTGTATATGTGCATGTTTGTAGCCCAGATGGAAAAGAGCTCCACCTGATCAACAGCAATCTCAGTGGAGGGCACCGTCTGGGGATTTGGAAAAAATTCACAAGTCTGCTCTTCTGTGTCAGTTTGAGAAACAGTCCACCACTAGTTGAAGCATCCTCTCCAGCTGGCCACACACAATACAAGTGAAGGATGAAGTGACAGAGAAGAGAACAAGGGATTACTTATTTTAATGGAACTAGTCAGGAAGCTATGCTGATAAGATCAGAATATAAAGAATGGGAAGCTGAAGAGGGATTTTACCTCAAAACTCTACAGGAAACCACACAGATAACAGCTTTGCCCAGCCAAAGTGGTCACTGGGAGAACATCATGCAACATTTCAGTGAGCTGACAGCATTGTCAATAGGATGACATTATCCCATTCTAGCTGGTGTGGTGGGAAAACTTATATCTGGTGGCTCAGCAGAGCAATAAGGAACCTCAGCTATTAGCTGTTAAGGGGGAAAGTAGCCAGAAGATCATTGGCATGTAAAGAAATGTTAGGGACACCAACATGAAATCCCTGCTTCAGAAAATATGGGGAAAGGGTATTAAGAGCCCTGTGTTTCCCTTAAGACTGGAAATGTCTAGTGGTTCTCCAGGACACAGGAATATAACCAGTGATGTTTCCAGTGAAGAATCCAGTGCTAATAAGCTTCTTTAATCCATGTTTTGCCACAGGGCAAGCTCTCTTTCAAACAACTGCATATGTTCCATCACCATCTTCCTTTGAAAAGAGAACGACAAACAAAATCAAATCCCAGTCCCCAGAAGTTAAACCCTAGCCCATGATTTCCTCTGAGTGTGCCATCTATAGCACATTAGAAAGCTCTAATTTTGTCTTTAGGGCCCAGCTTTGGAAATGGCAAATCCTTCATCATTGGCAGAATCACCCTGGAACTCATGTCACAGCAGATTTGCAACTTTACCTGTTCTTTGTTCACTGTTTTCCCAAGCAGGTGGAGTTTCATGGTCAATGAATAATGAAATCATCTCTTTCCAATGTACAAAACGTGATGGTTGCTGCCTTCCTTAAGAAAAGACAAGGCTGAATGAATGCAAGAGTTGAATCCATGCTTCAGCTCTGAACACAGACCTCAGTTACGCTGGAGAGTGCTCAATAGCCAAGTACTGGGCTTGGAATACATTGCTTTGACAGAAGGCTCATCTTGTCAGTCTGACAACAATATTTGATTCTCACAAGTGCTTCACAAAGCTCCATGTACATCACTAACATCTCTTTCATCAGTCCCTTGTGGTGTTTCAGACCTTGTGGTGACTTTTCCACTCTGGCTGACTCCTTGGCTGCAGAGAGCTGTTTCACCACCTCTGCAGCCACGTGCTGCTCTGGCAGCCTGCTGCAGCATGAGGTTGGCAGTGGTAGAACTGAGGCACAGGTGCACTAATTCATGACTTTGGGCAACTGTGAAGGTGAGTTTTTGTTAAGATCCCATCCTGGAAATGAGAGAAGCCAAGTTGAGGTTCATGTTCCCTTCGGGTGACTCCAGAGGCAGAAACCCCTCACCAAGGAGTGGTACACAGGGTGGGCATGTTTAAACTCACTCCAGCTGCCTGCCATGCTCTGACAGGAGCTGTCCAGGGAGATGTCCATCTTGCCTCAGGATTTTTCAGCTTTTGCCCCAAAGCATGTGATTCAATACCTGCCCTTTTTGCCTTGCCTCAGGAAGCCACAAGTGTTGTAAAAGGTTATGAAATTAGTCCAGCCTCTTTAAAATCTAGCCACAGCCTTTGTATCCATGACCTCAGGGAGAGGGACAATACATTCCATGGATAAATTACATGCAGTATTTAAAAAAAAAAAAAAAGATTTCTTTTTATCAGCTCTAAAGCTGCTGCCCTTTAATTTCAGTGAATGACCCCTTGTTCCCATGTTGCAGGACAGAGTTTAAAGAAAAAAAAGAAAGGAAAGAAAGGAAGGAGCAATCAATTTCACTTTCCATCTTTAATCATTGTGAATGTCTCAGACAAGTCTCCCTCCAACTAGTCATCATTTCTGGCTAAAGAGTCCCTGCAATCTCTCATCATCTGTAAATTCAATGACACTTCTATCTTCACTGACCTTCTCTGGACCTTTCAATATCTCCTACATTTTTCTTCACCTGACAAACAATGATTTCTGACCCACCATCACCTCGATCCTTCCTGTTCTCCCCTACAAGGGAGCCTGTTGCATTATTCAGCCAGTCCCTGACTATTGCTTCCTTTCTGCTTATTTAAAAGTAGGTACTTGAGTCCCTGTTTTCAAAGCAAAGTCCTTTATTTTAGGTAGATTGTCAGTGCAAGAATAATTCGATAAAAACTTAACATAAACCCAGAAGAAAGCTTTTGAAGTGAGTTATCCCCTCATTCCTACCACTAACATACACTAGCATAGCTGGATATTGCTGTTGATAAGCCTGTAGAGAACAACAGGAGCAGTTTTCATTGCTATGACATCAACTTGCTTTGGAAACTGCTCATAGTTAAGCTCTTTTGGGCTTTTTTGCCCTTAAAAGAAACTGTAGTTTTGGATTAGGGCTCAATATGGGTCATGGAAAACACAGTATCTGTTGCTAGCAGAAACTGTGAGTGCATTGGTCTGTGTATTCTCTTGCTTCACTGTCCTTCTGTATAAAACAGTTAATGATGCTGTTGACCTGCTTTGAAAGAACATTGATGGCTGCTAACCAAGAGCTCCAGGAAAGAGTTGGCTGTTATCTCACTGACTTTCATTTAGTTTCAGACCGAGGGGCATAGAGAAGAGCCACACCTCCAGAACATTACATGTCTCCGTCCTCATGGGATATGAAAGCAAGGACATGTTCTGCCACAGCCCTACTCCCTTGTGTCTTACAGCCTGTAGCCCAAAGCATTGCCCAGGCCACTGGTCTGTCTGAGCAGAACACATGAACTCTTTGGAATTAGCTTTCTCCTTCCTCTCCCCAGGCTTCTTTGGTCAGCAATGAAGCATTTCATGTTGAAGACATGGAAAGTGTCAGTGCTGGTTGTGAAGATGGCACCTACTGCAACAAGCCAATGTCATTCGTATGCCACACCTGCTTCTGCAGGCTGTCAGCAAACTTCTTCAGTGCGGCAGCACTACTACACTAGTTCTTTCTTTCCAGATTTGCTGCAGACCCCTGGCAGAAAGGCACTGATTTTTTTTTTCCATGAAACCTCAGATACTGAAAAGCAGTTAGAGGGTCTTGACAATCTTTCCCTTTCATCTCCTTGATAAGACTTCCTGCTTCCCACAATACTATTGCACTCATGCTCAAACTACCCCAGTTTAACTACCTTCTGCTGCCAGCATTCCAAAGGACAGGTCTCTGATAGTGCAGGGATGGGATGAGAAGAGAAAGTTTCTTTTTTATGCCTGACACTTGGAAAAGTGGCTGAAAGTGATAATTACCAGGTGTTGTGCTAGTAAAGACCAGGACGAGTGACCCCCTAGAAATCCTGTACCATATTCTTTTCACGCTGTGAACCACTGACCTTGAGTAGAAAATAATCTGCTATTGAGCAACATTATGATGGAGTACATGCAACGTGGCACCTCTGCTGATATTTGTCTGTCTTTGTTTTACTATTTATATCTGTAATTGTCCTGGAGAGAGAAATTAATTACAGCCTGTCTCGCTATCCAGAGATTTTGCTCATATTACAAACCCCTGAAAGCACAACTCAAGCAGTTTCTGATTATCAGTGAAAGCCTCAAACTGGAATACAAGCTTCTTAATTAATCTCTCCCTCTCTCCTCTTTTCAAGTGATGATTTCATGATGTTTATGGAAAAAAAAGGATGAGAAGAAGAAGAAAGCAGCAGTGAGAGACTGAGAGAGAAAACAATTTTCTTCCATTTAGAAGATAATTGCAGGGGAGAAGCTGGAGGTAGATGCTGGCTGAAGATTTCAGGCATCATGTGTGGCATTTCTCCTCTAGAACAATTATGGAAGTTGGAAAATAAAAACTGATCATCCCATTTTCATGGTCCTTCACGTCCCCAAGGTGCTCGGGGTGTTTTAGTCCATCTTCTACTTGCTGAAAAATCAGGTATTTTCTAAGGAAATGGGATTCACAAAACTGTGCAGAGGAGTTAATGCACGTATGTTTGTCTGTTCAGTTGTCTACCTTTCCTTCCCTCAATCCCTGGAGCTCACTGGACAATTTTAGCTGATTTTAGCTGACATGATAGGCATAAATAAAAGGTTTTCATTAAAAAAGCAGAGGATGTCTGGGTAGAGAACAGAGTCCCTGTGTCCCAAATTATGGAAAGTCTGCAGACTGAACTCACAGCTTATTAGACTCAAGATAGCCCACGTGGACAAGAAACCTTATAAATGCCCAGACCATGGGAAAAGTTTCAATTGGAGTGACTCAATCCAGGTCTCATTAGTTCCAATCGTCATCAACTATTCACTTTTCTCCTTTCCTCCTGTGCCTCTTACAGAGGCAGGTTTCAGTACCTTTCCAGCTTTCAGCAGTGTCCTTTCCAGGCACTGACTACCCTCCCTCCTTTTGGTTCTTAACAATGAATAGGGATGGGGAAGACAGAATTGCCACCTCTGCCCCCACTGCGTCTACTTGTCCCTCTGGATGCTTAGGCAGAATAGAGGCTCTGTTTTCCCTGTTTCTCTTGTAATGATATAAAAGGAGGAAACTGCCCTTTGCTTCCACCCTCCTCTAAACTGCCCTTGAGTGAGAGAATAATTGTTGTTCTTTATGACCATTTCTTCCCAGGTGAGTTCCCCTTACTGGGTTACTACTAACTTATCTGGTCACCTGCAGCCACTCACAAGGATGAGACCTTGTCAAGGCACAAGGACAGTGATGGAGACCATCAAGGGCCATTTATGCATTGCACAGCCAGCATGGGGGCAGGGAAGCATCACTAACAAAACTCAAGCACATGCAGCTGGGGATGCTGGCAAAGGCAGCAGTCCTTGGACCCCACCTGAACATCAAATCTGTGGATGTGAGGCAGCACAGTAAGGGCAGGGACTCCCTGTGTCAGAGCAATGCCAACAGCCAGGACAACCTGCTTAAGGCTGCTGGGTGGTTAAGTAGGTTCAGTTTAAGCTGTATCACTGTCCCTTACTGGAGGGTTCACCACTTGACTGCTTGCTTTGGAAGGGAAGCGTGATGGAGTGCCTCCTAAGGGGTTCCCATACAAAGCCCCTGCTCAGCTCTCAGATAAGCAGCTTGTTTCTGAAGGCACTGTTTATGTCTGAGTTAATTCCTCTCCCTTAGAGGTTATGGAGGGATTTAAGCAGTTCATTTTCAGAAAAAGCAAGGAAGATTCTCTCCCCATGGTGTTACCTGTGGGAATCCTGAAGGAAGCTGGGTGCTTCCTATCATGTAGGAAGCACCCATTCCTGTCTGATCTCTAAGTCAGCAAAAGCTGTGCAGCTACAGCTAAGGAAAATTCATCCTTGTGTTTTGGAAGGGAAAGTCAAGCTTACTGTTAATTAAAGCAGGAAGTATATTTTTTTCTGTTAAGACAGCATAGATAGGACCCCACATGAGACCATGTCCTTGCTATACAACGGATTAGAAGAAAACAAACAAGTATGTTGGGAAAAGTAAAGATTGCTCATTATCAGCATTTCCTAGAAGACTGTCTACAGAGCAGATCATGAGACCCACAGGCATGTCAGAAGAAACTAGACGCATAAGTATTGTAAGTCATGTCTTCAGGTGGATAATTCACTGGATCTGCACTTGTTACTTTGCTTTCCCATGGAAACAAATCTAATAAAAAAGGAAAATAAGCCCACCAGATTCCAGCCCCCTGCATTTACAAGAGTGAATTCTGAAGGGGCTGATTGTGGGACCAACCAGGTTGGACAATGAGGGTCAGAGACCCTTATGTCCCAATAAGCCAGTGAACAAAATCTTTCTGAGTGCTGGAGAGAGACTCTTGAACAGCACAGCTGAAAAAAAGCCTTTGAGAGTGAGCTCAGTGCTCACAGAGATTAGAGGAAGAGAATCCTGAGGATGCCCCAACCATGAGGTAGAACATATCACCCCGAAAAGCACAAACCCTAAGGACACTGTGTTGGGAGGCTCATATCTCCCAGTGCCTCTCCTCCTGCCAGGTCTTTTCTGTCCCATGCTTCCTGGAGATCCCTCTTTTAGGCACAAGGGCCTAAGCCTCAGAGCATCTCCATCTGTGCCTGCCTCCTGAAACAAGAGGAAAAGCTGCATAAAAGGAGAAGAGGAAGGGTAGGAGTCAGCTATTTAGGAAAGCTAGATAAGACCCAGAAGACCTAGTCGGCAACTACTGAAAAGGAATGAGCATCACACCGCAGTGAAACTGTGCTCAGCTTTTCTCACAGATGTTTCTGACAGATGTGTTCAATACCCCGTGTCTCACTTCATTTGGCTCCCCTCTCATCTGTAAGCCAGGGATTTTGATTCAGATCCTTTCATCAGACCCTTGCTGTCTGATGGCATTTTTCATGCATCCCCAGAAGTCTGAGGCTGGACAGACCTTTGAGAGTAGACACCAAAAGAAGGAGGCCATACCACAGCTGACCAACTGATCTATGAGCTGCCTTACCTTGAAGTGCAACTTAACCTAAATGACATCAGGCAAGGAAGGTAAAGCTGGCTTCAATAAAAAGCAAATTCTGTGGTGAATGCTCCAGCAGCAGTGTTACTTGGTGAGAAAACCAAGTGTAGTGGAAAACATAGTGAGATGAAATCATTCATATATCACTTACCCTCTTTGAGTTGACATGGAAGAACAATCTTTCTTTCTTCTCTGATCCCATCTTGAGCTGAGAAATAGAAGGAAAAAAGCATCTTTCTTGAATAGAAGGAAGTATCCTTCCATGGCAGTGTGCACTTGCAACCCAGGAAGCCAACCATATCCTGGGCTGCATCAAAAGCATCATAGCCAGCAGGTTGTGGGAGAGGATTCTACTCCACTCTCGTGAGACCCCATCTGGAGTGCTGCATCCAGCTCTGGAACCCCCGATAATAAGGACATGGACCTGTTGGAGTGAGTCTGGAGGAGGCCACATAGAGCATCTCTCCTATGAAGACAGGCTGACAGAGTCGGGATCGTTCAGTTTGGAGAAGAAAGGGCTGTGGGGAGACCGTATTGCAGCCTTTAAGTACTTAAATGGGGCTACAGGAGAGATGGAGAGGGACTTTTTGTATCATTACATACCCATAAGGGTATATAATGATACGACAAGTGGTAATGGCTTTAAACTGAGAGTACAAATATATTAGATATTAGGAACTAATTACTGTGAGGCACAGGAACAGGTTGCCCAGAGAAGCTGTGGATGCCACATTTCTGGAAGCATTCAAGGCCAGGCTGGATGGGGCTTTGAGCAACCTGGTCTAGTGGATGGTAAGTCCATGGCAGGGGATTTGGAACAAGACGAGTTTTAGGGTCCCTTCTAACACAAACCACTTTGATTCTATGATCTTTTTTAAGCACTGTGATCGGACAAGGACTAGAACAATGGAATAAACATGGAGACACAGAATGAGCTTTTTAGACCCTGCTTTTCACAGCAGGATGGCACTTGAAGGCAAACCTCTCTGGAGTTCTGGAGACCTGACTATGCAGCTATTCAAACGCAATGTGTGATGTTCTTTATAACCTATAGCCTGGCTGACTCTTGTGGTATGTGTTGCATTTGAATGCATTTCATTGCACTGCTGACTAACTCTTAATTTCTCCCTGATGGGCGGTCAAATAAAATAAAGTACAGCTTTGTAAATTATTACTATTAAAGATGCTGCCACGAGCTATTCCATACATTATGTAAGTTGGGTTGAAGTAGACACAAATCATCCCTATGATCAAAGCTTTTCAAGTTCAAAATTGTGTTCAGTCACGTTTTCTAGGAAGCTCTTGCATTTACATTAATAATAAACTGTTATACTGAGGCCCTCAAGGAGCAGCAATTAGGCTTGAAATCATAGACAATGACCTTTTTTTGTGTTGGTACATATTGTACAGAGAGAAGATTTCAACTTGACACTCATGTTGCTCCTTCACACTTCAATACTCACTGCTTCAGTGTCACTCCTCACCCTCTGTCTAGTTCCCTGTTCAAATAACCAACCTGGCATCCTGTTTCATAAGACACTGTGTCTTAGACCTGTCACCTTTTACCACGCACCACGACATTTTCCTTCCTTCTCACAACACTGTTGCACTTGCCAGTGTTGTCTGCTTGACTGTATGAATTTGGAAAGACTATAACAGGTGCTGAGGTATGCAAAACCTCAGAAAATTTGTCTGTGCTCTGTTAACCCCATTAGGAGGTTTTAAACGATGTGTAAGATGGCAGATTCTCAAAGTTGTTAATCCTCTGACACTCACTGAAATGGGTGGTATTTAAGCAGCTAAAAACCAAGAAAGCTAAGAACCAGAAACATTATCCTTTTGCACTCTTATAAATCTTTTTGTATGCTTACTCATGATGTGGGCTTCCAGACTGTCCTGGACTCTCACCTTTTATAAATCAATACCCTGCTGGTTTGCACAACCAAAGACCTGAGCCAATGAATCAACAGCTTGTTTTTCTTAATCTAAACTCTCAGTTACAGTGAGGAGTCTACACAGACCCCTGCCTTAGTATTGTGTAAAGCTTTGAAATATTAAATCAACAGTCCTCCTATATTCAACACTTTCCTTGTTTCCTCTTTTCCCTTTTAGTGACATAATACAGCATAGTCCCGCAGCAGGAAGAGTTTGTGACTAGCAGCTGGATAAGCCTCCACAGCCACAAATTAAGGGGCCCAGGGCCTGAAGCAGAGAGAACTAGTCCGGCTTTTGATCATGATTCAGCTTTGTTTTAACAACAATGGTTTGTACTAAGCTCACAACTGAAGTAGCGCAGGCCCAACAAAGTAGTTCAGTTACTAGTTTGATCCCAAGACACTGACACCAGCAAAGCAGGAGACACCAGCCTGCAAGCTTACTGTCAGGACTGGCCTTTCCCACCATCCACATTCCAAGTCTTCATATGGGACTCATGTGGGTGCTCTGTGTATGCTCTGTGAGTTGGCATGATGTAGGGAGTACATACAGAGGCTGTTTGGGAGGCCAAGGGACTCTGCCAGTCCTCCCTCAAGCTGCTCCTGCACAGCAGCATAGACCCCAGAAATTTCCACAGCTGTGGGAGGTGAGGATGTGGTGGTTAACCTGCAGCTGCACAGGGGAAAGCGCACTGGAGGCCTCCAAGTTGTGTGAGGCACGAGCAAAGCTGGGCTGAGAAACATGGGCTGTCATGGGAGTCCTCACAGTTCTGAAGCAACATCCACATGAGGACAACCACACCTGTTAACCCTGGAAATACGAGGGATACCACTGGGAATGCCACTGAACCAATGGGATCACTGTGGTGCAAAATGTGGCAACGTCATGAGATGTGAGGTGCTTTTGGACCAGCACTCTCTGGAGACAGAAAGCTGGCAGACAAGCATCCTGCAAACTTCTCGTGACTCTTTCCACCTAGACTCATCACCAGATGTGTCAGACCTGGCTGTTTCTCCTTTTGTGGCCTGGTCCACGCAGCTCACCTTGTTGCCTGTTTTATTCAAACATGGTAGTAGAAGAGCCAATCTGGCAGGATGCAGTGAGCTGCCAGACCCAACATGGAGCAGCAGTGGTGAGCACAGGGGTGAGTCAAGCTAAGACACTATGTTCTGGGATGGGGATTAACACAAGCCTCCAGTTTAGGGTTCGTGTCCACTGATTTGGAGCAAAATCAGGACATACATGTCCGCCTGCAAAATATCTAACAGATACTTCCTTAGACTGAAAGCTGTCAAAAGCTTGGTGTTTCTTTTCTCCACCATCTCACAGAAATTACATGAGCTGCCCAGTTTTGCTGGGACAAAGCTTTTCTCACAATGCTGATCATGACTAGGCACCTGATTTCAGCCCTGAGGGCATTCTGCCCATTTCTGCTCTTGCTTCATCCCCCCATGCAGCCACAGCAAAGTAAAGAAGCCTGCAAGTGGTGAACTAACCTGGGCCCATCCAATCTTACTAAGTAAATGTCCCATGTCTGCCCTTTATCGATCCATCTGCAAATGTGCATATGAAAGCAGGTAACTCATGCTGAGATTTGCTAAAAATATGTCTAACTCACCTTGTGTTTCAACTGGCCATTCAAATTACTTTCAGAAATCTATTATGTGCATTACCATTTTTATTTTCAGCACAAAGGGTTTTTTTTTTTCCCAGCCAGTCAAGTTACTGTCTACTTTTATAGAATAAATTGCTATAAATTAAGTTAGCAGCAGTATAAACAGAGGTAATAGATCCCTGTCTCTGTAGTGGCAGCTGACAGCATTATGGAAATGAAGAATGTCTATTTCTGAGTTTATTCTAATGCTGATGAGTTTGCACTGATGTTCGTCTCTCTCATTTCTCATTTTATCACCTCTAATGCAATGATTTCCCCCCTGCAAGCTTCTCCTTCCTGAGGTTTGATTTAGTCAAGTAAATCCTAAAGGCTATTTTAAAAATGAGCTATAGGAAAAAGCTTAGAATTGGCCTAGTGGGTACCACTTAGGCTTTTGTTTGAATAAAAAACTTTGTTTCAAAATAATAAAAGATGCTACAATTGAATGCATTCAGTCCAATAAAAGTATAATCCATTTTCCCCTTGAAATATGCTCATAATAAAAGAGAGCATGTATTTTTGCTTTAAATCCATTTCAGATTTCCAACCCCTGCTGAAGGATAGCATGAAGAAAGTGAAGTAGGCGGGAGAATGAGAAAGTTTGCAGCCTAAAATGTGTGAGTGTTTGGGTGTGCAAACACATAAAATTATCTCCTTTTCTACTAACTACTTTTCCACAACTCTGGCCGTGTAAAAAAAGGCTTTTAAAATGTGTGGATTAGAACCAATTTGAGGAATTCTTTTCACCAACGAATTGTAATAGGAACACTTGTGGGAATAAGAATTAAGCCCTTCACCTTGTGAGATTTTCCAGATGCAACAGCCCCAATATCAAATTAAAAAAAAAAAAAAATTCTTAGTAATTTCGTAAATTACAGAGGTGACCTTGGAAGAGTCTCTGTCCAGGAACATGTTTGATGGCCCTTAGCTTAGAACCCTCCATCTGCCTTTGCAGAGCACAGCAGCACTTTTGATTTTGTGAGAGTTTGGTGAAAGGTGTCTTGAAATTTGTGACAAGAGCCTTGTCTTTCCCAGTAGGTTTGAACACAGTTGCCTTGGTCCATTTCCAGACAAAACTCCATTGAAAAGAGCTCTTCTATGAGGAATAAAAGCATGGGCTGATTTTTTTTTTAGACGGCGGGGGCGAGGAGAGGGATTTTCTGTTAAAAAAAACAAACCAGAGGAATCACAATAACCTTCCCTTCTTCCCCCTGCCCTAGAGCTCAGCTTGCCATTGAAGCAGGTGGGGAGAGAGCTGTTAAACCCAAAAAGACCAGACCCTGACCACCAGAGGAAACTTTCTCCTGGTTTTGACATGGACATCGGAAGTGTTCCTGAAGAGTGGTCAAGTTTGGTGAGGTTTCTTGGGAAACAACATTTGACATGGCCAGCCAGGCTGCTTTCCTGCCTGTGCACAAATCCATCACACTGTTATGGAACCACAGAATTTAATGGTTGTAGCTGGAAAACTGCCTGGAAATTACTCCTTTGCACAGGAAATTCCAGAATTGGAAAACTTGAGGATTGTTCCAAACCAAAATTATTGTGAATTTTTTAATTCTCCAGGGTATTTCTCTCCTCTTAGCATTTTGCTTTTAGCATTTCATTGAGCAAAGCCAACTGCAACAGTGGAACAACAGCAAATAGTGTCATTAACAAATTCCTACTATCCAGTTTCATACCGGAAACAAGGAATCTGGAGAAAAAATAAGGAATCATCCATTAAAATCCAGCCTTTGCAGAGGCACAAAATGGAGAATATAAATCTCTTGCTCAGGAAGAGGCAAGTGCTTTCTCAGTAGGTATAGCTGTCTTTGAACACCCTGCAAAGCTGGGAACTCTGTCTACAAGGAGCACCCCAGAGCATGCAGCTGTGACCAGGAGTTCAGGGCAAGAGGAGACCAGAAACGACTCTGCTGCCATCTGGTGATTTTTGTAACCATTTGATCTTAAGATGCTGTGAATCTTGGCAGGTAGCACTAGCTTAGCAGTGCAGGATAATACATACATGACTGTGAACTTATCTGTGGTAAAGAGAGGAATATGGTGAAAAATTCAGTGCTGGATGTCTTCAGCACGTAATGAACATAATGTTGTGTAGATCCACGTTCAGCCCAAAAGACATTGCTGAGACATTATTGCTAGCAATGACCAGAGCAGGAACATTTAAGAAATGCTGCATTTGACATTTATGTGATCATTTGTCTCCCAGGAGCATTTCTTGACAACTTCTCAGAATCCAAATACGACTTCTGTTCCGGAACATGGCAGGGCTCTGCCTTCCAGAATGGAAGAGTTTAAATAAAAATGCATTTGAAACTACAGAATTAACACTAGAATTAACACAAAAATTTATGTCTTTGTTTAAAACTGTGCTCCTGTACTCCAAAAAAGATGAAAGCAGGGATTTCCACTGCCTCCTTTTGTCATGGAAGGCAGTCCTTTTACCAGTCTTTTTCCTCTCCACTAAGCTCTCCTTTCTTGTTGTTTCACAAAATACCCCCAGTGATTAGTGGTCATGTCTTCTCCTGCACTCTACCTTACATGGTGTACATTTCCAATCCCTTCTCCATCTTTTCAAAAATGTTTCAATCTTTCTTTTTAGAGGAGTTTTCCCATGAACAGTTTCATCCCAGTGGTCTGACTCAAACACCCTCTTCTCCTCCTTTGGAGTAGTTCTAAATTGAACTGAAAACTCCTGCTGAAGGCATAGCATCGATTTGCATAATAGCACTGCATTATCCCACATCCCCTACATTTTGCTTCTCTTTAACCACTAATTTTGTCCATCCACAGAAAATACTCATTTGCTGAATGTGCTGAAAATATGCAAACGCACTTAATAGAAATAGAAGAATGTCTGTTGCTTTTCTCCTTGTTAGATCTTAGGCACTGTCCTCATCTTCCCACCTATCAGAGCCCGTAATTTACCAGTGCTGTTTCCAGGACAAATGTGTCTAAAGAGTCCTGAATTTCAGCTCAGTAATAGGATTGCTAAATCCAAATATAGAATGATCCAAATAAATATATAGAGGTTTTAGCCCAACCTCACTCATTTTACTAGAACACTGCTGTGGGGGTGTTTTGAGCTGTGGTAATTTGTAGATTTCTTGGTAATAATCATCTTTTCTTCAGGTTCCTTCAACTGGAAACTAATGCATTTCAAGAAGGAAAATGTGAAGAAAACAGCAACAACTGAAATAGACTCAGTGGGGGAGGTTTTCAGATTTGTTTTTTATTTGGCCATTTATTTCTTCAGAAAAAGCAAGCAGCTCAACTAAATAAAAAAGAAAACTCCTTGCTTATGAAATCTAGCAGACAATACAATGCTCTCAAGTGATGTGGTAAAAGCTTCCATTACCTGAGACATTTAACCGTGAATTGAATTTAGGACTGTAAAACCTCCCATTCTTTCTGTGCTCCAAGTGCAGCACAGGTACTCAATAGCCTCACCAGGCTGGTACTGTTAAAAAGAGAAATGAGTTATGACTGGGATATACACTGATACAATCTCTCTACTCCTCTCTACTTAAGTACATTAAGTGTTGTATGCTGCATAGAAATAAACAACGGCTTTCTTCTTTTCTTTTTTTTTTACACTCCTCCAGTCTGAAATCATAACTAACACCCATCAAACTCTTCCCTAGGTTTCCCATCAAAATAAATGTGGGGCACGCAGACCTGCATGCCTCATCTGGAACCAGCCTTTCTTGGGAGAACGATTTATCCTCCTTGTATAGTGTACAAGTGATCAGAGCACAGTCCAGACACACAGTAAGGATTTGAGAATCACTGGGAGGCTGGTTGAAACTATTTTTCAGACTGTCACAACTTCAGCATCCCCAGACAATGTTGAAAACCCTCAACTTCCATCTGAACAGCAACTAATGAAAGAAAAGAAGAAATTTCAAAATATTGTTGTACGGTGCGTTGAAAAAAGAGAAAGAGCTTCCACTCCCGTTCATCTTGAATCACCTCAGCTTCTTCTGGAGGTTTCTGATGTGGATTGCAATGAAAATGTTCTCATTGCAAGTTTATCCCATGTTTTTACTTACACTTTAGAACAATACTGTCTTCACACAAAAAATTTAAGCTCAGCTTTAGGACTTCTCAGTCTGCTTGGTGCAAATTCATTTTATGGAGGCCTTCCTTTCCTATATCTTTCCCAGGATTAGCTCAGTCATAGCCTAGAGTGCAGAATTCCCAACTAGGTAGTTCTCTTGTACCATGTTGCAATGCCACAGGTCCTTATTTCCAAGTTCTCCTGTAACCCAGAAAAGTGAACTTGAGTTAATATTTATTTTAAATTGTGGCACAGTGAGAGGTGAGGCTTCTTCAAGTAAGTTTGCTAACAAACACTAGTGCAACCCCAAAAAGCAGTCCAGGACCAGCTAGCTATACTTTACCAAATACCAAGGACTAGTTGCTTTTACATAGCTGGAGAAAGGGAGGTTGATGTCTCCATGCAGGACAATTTCTCCTTGCCTTGAATGATGATTCCCAGAAAGTCTCAACACTCAACAACTTTCCATAATGATGTGTGCCCTTGAACACATAAGCAAATGACCAGGATAAATATCTTCTCTTTAATAAATGTTATAAAAATCTCCCATGTTTCTACCTCTGCAATTTCTTTCCATACTCTACTTGCAAATAATACAAGTCCTATGATCTGAGTGGCATAATACAGCAAACAGCTAATTTTTCAGACAGTCAGAACTGGCACCAAACTAAATATAAATGCCTCCAGCATAATAGTGGTGGCCCAACCTGCAAGGTGCTATCACAGAGTGCTACCTACAGGCAACAACAGTCCATCCTCCATATGACGTGCTGCAGACATAGAGTAAACCTAGAGCTGAGCAGGTCCTATTCTGGTCCCCAAAAGGCCAGGAATAAGCTGTATGTGTTCTTTGTTTGGCACATCCTTCTGTGACTACATGGAAAATTATAATGCAGGTAGACTTGCGCTGGTTTTTTTAACATCTTATCAGAAAGTTGTATCCAAAGGCTTTAAGAAAGCATTAAGGAAGTATTAGAGTTGTTGTATAATACTCTAATGAGACTTCTGCTCAAGCTGTGTCCATTACCACTCATCCAGCTTCAGGGAAGAATTCAACATAAGCAAGCACAGAGCAAGGCTACCAGCACGGGGAGAGGGAGGAGGAGGCCCCCAGTTAGAAGGGAGGTAGGAAAGCATGCTTTGTTTAGCCTAGCAAAATGAGAAGTGAGTAGAGGTATGATGGCTCTCTATAAATACTTCTGAGCAAAAACAGCAACAAGAGACAATAATTATATTAGCTAAAATAAGATGTTGGCACAAGAACAACTGAATGCAAGTTAACTATGAATACATTTAGGCTGGTAATCAGGAGATGGTTCCTAACCATCAGACAAAAGAGATTCTGGAAGAGTCTCCCAGTGAGCATTGTGGGGGAATGAGACTCGATTATTTTTGAGATAAAGATCGATCAGTTTACAATAGGGATTGAATAACAGTGGGCCTGCAATAGCAGGGAACAAGACTTGATGACCCAGATCATGTTGTCCTGTCCAGTGACCATGAAAGCTTTGCAAAGTACTTGTCACATAAAACATATAAAATGTAGTGCAACACTACCAATTTCTCCCAACACACACCACTCTGCAATGCAGGTGGATGTACAATGCACTTTTTGTTATTCCTCACCCAGTCTTCATACCAGTACATCTTCTTATTGCCTTTGCTGCGCCTCCAAACTTAGTGCATCTGGAGTCCTTTCCACATGTCACTTCTTGCCTATATTTTTGCAGCAGCCCCATAGACCATGGCACACCATGCTGACAAGGTTGGAATTACGCCAGCTGGCATCTCAAGAGTTTTGCAGGCAGAACTGTCCCATTGCCAGCCTCTGCAAACTGCACTGCCACCTACCAGCCGTTCAGGAAACAGTGAAATCTTCTGTTCTGATCTCCATCTATGGCATCTGTAGTCATAAGCAGAAGCAATATACACGCTTGGTCCACAGAAATAGATATAACCCATCCACATTATTTGAAGAGAAATTTTGTAATACAGTAATTTCTGCTACACAGTACAGGACAGATGTCAATGCTGTGGGTCTGTCATAAACAGAAAACTGACAAAATGAAGCACCACAGAGTAACAGGCTTTTTTCCTACAGTGAAGGATCACGCCACACTGTAGAGCAGTGTCAGTCTGGCCTGTACGGAAGAGGGCTGCCATAGAATAAGGTATGAGAGGAGGAAATTAAATAAATCAACAGATTCAAGGGAAAAAGGAAAATGCAAATCAAGGATATAGATAAAGCTGAATGCCTGATGTTTTATGAGACCAGGGTTGTGAGGAATTACAGTCAGTAGAGACCAGCAAGGTCTCCAGGGAGCAGGCATGGAGGGAGAGCTCAGTGCTGAAAGCAGTGCAATAGGCCTTGTATGTCTCTGTGAAACTCAGATTAAACCATTCTATGTCCTTGGCAGGTGGCAAGAAGGGAGAGATCAAAATCAGTGAAAAGAGGCGAATTCACTGCTGACTGATTGCCTGCATTTAGCCTTCTCCTCTATGCATATTGCCCTGGTATGGTCCTTTTCCTTTGGCGTAATCATATCCTCTCTGGACCCCACTAATCCTACTGTAACTCACTGTCGTGGTTTTGCTCCGGGTCAATTTTTCTCACACCTCCCCCCCCACACACAATTACTATAAGTTGAGAGAAGGTTTATGTAGACAAAAGAGACCTGATTGGGGAAATAATATTAACATTTATTACTAGCAAGATAAAAAACTAAAGCACTATATCTACAATAATTCCACTAAAATAAAAGTGCTATGTAGTTACTATGATTCTATGATTCTATGATTCTACAGAAATACCTCTCCCCCCTTTTTATCAGTCCAGGAGGAGAAGCAGTTTCTCCACTCTCGGAGCTCCAGATCTTTTCAATAACTCTGAGCACTCTAAAGCTCTTCTGTTATCTCTAGGACAATAACTCTGATTCTTCATAGCTGGAACTCTTTTTCTTTCTCTCTCTTTTCTATGTCGGCCTCCAGGGCTGGGCCTACACCCCTCCGGGGCTAAGACCGGAGGCTGGGGGTTTACCCAGGCCTTGAAGATCTATTCCATGGACTGCAAGGGGACACTTGCCTACCATGGATCTTCACCACAGGGTCACAGGGGATAATGGCTTTTGAGTCCACCCTTGTTTCCTGTGGGGTCCCTCCCCACAGGAGAACAGTCTTTGATAGACCTCTCCAACATGGGTCTAACATGGATCCCTCACTCAGATCCCAACATCTTACCAGAGCTGTTCTTGCTCCAGCGTAGGTTCTTCTAGGGTCACAAATCTCCCATCAGTAGCATGGATCCCTCGCTTGGATCCCAATATCTTACCCAAGCTGTCCTCGCTCCAGTGTAAGTCTCTCTATGGCCTACAAGCCTCCAACAGGACTCTGTTTCATTTCAGGTTTCTCATCAGGTCTCAGTTTTCCTTGTGCATCCACAAGCTCCTTTATGAGCCGCAGGGGGGTCTCCTCACCCCAGCAATCTTCCACAGGTGGCAGGTATTTATTTTCAGTCTTTTCCCTGCTGAAAGGAGAGAGAAAGAGAGAGTAAGAGAGGAGGAAGAAGCAGCTCCCCCCCCTTCAAACTTCTCTTCTCTTCTCTCCTCTGCTGCAGCTTTGGCCTTGAACACTTCGTTATCTCTCTGCCGGAATTCTTCTACAGTGGTTTTCATCCAAGCAGTCAGTCCTCTAAAGTTTATTTTCCTTTACTCTCTTACATGAGAGAAGGGGGGCTTCAGTGCCACACCTGCCCCTGGCCCAGGGCCGGGGGAGGAGGGAGGCCTGGCCCCCACCTGGGGCCTGCCGCCGCTCCTACATGGCTACCAATTTCAACTGCTACTAATTTCAACTACGCAACAGCCTTCTCTTCCGTTTTCTTAAAAATGTCATTGGCAGAGGCATTATTGAAACTTTGATTGGCTTTTTCTCTGGAAATCCACCTGGACAAAACCATCCTGAGCCCCAGGGACTGGCTGGTGGGCAAACCATGATGCTCACCATATTTTTTCCCTCCCAGATGGACATCGACTTCCCATCTCACCTTAAGTCTCTTTGCATATGAATACAGAGGGTGAAGCCCTAGGAGCAGGGGGAGAAGGTGTGTCCCCACTGTGACAGATGTTGTGGCTCTGGGCAACATTCAGGCTGTTGTATTCACATTACAAATGAATGCACACACCCTTGTGGTTTCATTAATGACTATACTGAAAGATGAAGAGGCACAAAAATGAATGCATCCTGCAAGAAAACAAAGACAAATGGGAAGTAATTTAAGTAAAGCCCCAACACTGAAACAATGCACGTAACAAATCTTTTGAAATTTTGCTTCTTTAAGGAAACAAGCCCTTGTATCCAAACAGGAGTCACCAGTCTTCTCTATAAATAAGAATAAGGAAAACTATATGGCTGAGACAACTGGCAAGAAAGCAAGCAAGGGCCATTACACCTAAAGCCCTCTGCAACATCATGGTCACTTCCTTCACATTCATAGCCATAAGCCTTTTAAAATATATCTAATTTTCATAGAACCTAATCAATTGTAACAAGCTGTACTCCCTTTTTAAGAGCAGCTTGGTAGCTGGTGACATACCAGTCTTGTAATGTGTGCAGAGAAGAGTAACACTCTTATCTTCTTATGTCTGTGAAAAACAAAGCAGGCTTTTCATGGATAGGTGGGGCTATCAGAGGTTTTAATCCAACCCCCATTTCAGTTAATGCCAAATCATCTTGGAATCTAGGAAAAAAAATATGGGAAAATGGGACAGGAGTGGAAAGAGATTTATGAGTTGCAAACTATGACAGGGAAAATTGATAACTGTTCATACAGCCCTGAGTGTTGCATTTAATTCAGTACATAACTTGGTCATAAGCTTGTTGTCCTCCTATACTCATTGTACTTGAGACACCACAGAACTAAGTACTAGAACCCAATGAAACAAAAAAGAATTACTAAACGTAGAGGCTTGGACTGTTGTTCAGTCAGGAGAAAATAAGCAGAGAAGGATACGGGGTGGATATAATGTGGGGAAAGCAAGACCATACTGGGAGGTTTCATGGGTGGTAAGCTCTTAGCACACAGCTAATCTTGCATTAAGCATAGGAAACTACACACACACCTAAAATGTTCTGCACTGGCAAGAGTACTTTATACAATATGTATCTCACAGACAAGAAGACACCTCAGGGAACATACCATGTACCATTGTGCAGTTTCTCTCTCTGGGATACAGGCAAAAGAATGCAAGATACTCTGAGCAAAAGGAATAAGCAATATTCACACAACAGTCTGAGACTGACTGAAGTTACGCTTCAGGTCTTAAAAACTATGGGGACTGTTTGATTTTCTGATTCACTGGCTATGACCTCTCATATTCCATACTACAAAGATAAAATTATGTCAAGTGTTAAGGATTTGAAGGGGTTGTGACTCTCTTAAGTTTGCTATCAGCATTCTGACATTTTCCCCACCTGACCTGTTTAATCTAGGTGTATACTCTAAAGGGATTCCTGGATTTCTAGAAAAGGGAAAGGCTAAGCTGTCTGATAGCATCCAGTAAATGCCAGTGGTTTGTGCTGGTCAGTTCCCTTTATTTGCTCTAAAGAATGGATATGATTGAAATTAATTTTTCTGAGCATTTCTTCACTGATGAAAAGTGCAGTAGGAGGGACTACATGTTATTGTTGTCACTATTACAATTATTATTATTATTATTATTATTATTATTATTACTATGTTTGTTCTGTGGGAGGAAAGGAGTATAAAAAGATCTCACCAGGGGAAGTCTGAATGATTGGTGCTTCAGTGGCTTTATGTGCAAGTATCCTGCTATATGCTCATTTTTGCAAATTCACCTGCAAATTCATTCTCTCTTCTCCACATACAGTCACTGACACAATCTAATACCTGTGAGCCATCCAGCACTAAAAACATTAAACTGCAGGGAAGCTCAAACGCTTTCTCATTCTAGGGTGCAGAATATTAAACATAGCATCCCTGCATTTTACTAGCTATCATTACCAAATGCTGGTTATCATCAAATACCAGGCTAATTTAAGCTTTCAGTTTTCAAAGCAACCTGAATCCATATTCCTTTGGGCTGCACCTGGCCTCGCCCAACCATGTTACCAGCTTCTTCTGATTTGCTCCCATTCTGCCTTCACCTGACCCATAGGCCAAGTGCTCCCAGGAGTTAACTGATGTTTCTGTTACATCCATAGATGTTTCTGTACAGTGTGTAATACAAGCAAGAAAGCTGAAGACTATAAAAACATGGGAACTGTTTTTGTTGTGTTGTGCATTGTCAAATGGGGTATGAATACATCTCTGGGATCCCTAGAAACAATTATCATCAATAATCAGAGATAAGGAACAGGTCATGTCAGGTTCAACTCTGGTAAGATCCTGGTCATAAATTTGCAGAGGGACTTTAAAGTAAGCTTTACCAGCAGCAGGCACACGTGTGTACATGTGTGAGAACATCTGCACGGGCTTTGTGCTCAGCCTAAGGGCTGGTGGGTTTTTACTCTGATGTGTTACAGCTGCTGCACTTGCAAACGTTGATCTGTTTATACAGGCTGTACCTCCCATTTTGGATCAAACTACACTTTTACACAGCGTAACAGGCACTGACCTCTGTTCTCTTCAAATTCCTCTAGGCCCTACTGGACTGCAAATAATTACTGTCATCGTTATGTACTTGTCAGGACACACAAGCATCAGCAGGACCAGAAGGCAGATTTATAAGGGTTGGGGAACTGCATGTCCGTGATGGGTCAGGTTTAACCTCAGGCATGGTTGGGAATTGTAGTCTGCAGACAGCATGTGACTGTGAACAGCCTCTGACAAAGAATCGTGCAAATATCTAAATAAAAAAAAAAAACTCCTGCATCAGTGGAGATGATAAGAGTGAAATGAGGTTTGTTGAACCTCCCGAGAGGTCAGAGTGGACAAAGGCTAACCTAGTGGGGAAAAGGCTTGTCTATTCTGACCTGGCTGTTTCTCGAGGTTTTTTACCTCTGTCTTGAATCCTTTGCAGTAATTAACAAGCCCTTTAGAAGATGTTGAGGGTAATTTGCCTTTCTCTTGCCTGCTACCTTTGTAGTTGATCAGAATGGATGTGTGGGTTGTGTGATGCCTTCACGGCAGCAGCCCCGACCGTGCTGTTCAGACGTGCTTCTCTCTGCCCCACCTGGTCCTGACTCTCCACCTGTGCCGTGCATCCACTCAGCTCCTCGGGCCATCAGACGGCCTTGCGGGAGATGTACCCGTTCATGTGAGTGCGTGACTAATCTCACGGAGGCGCTGGCTCAGTAAGCGTTTAGTAACAGGATTTCACCCTTTCCCATTGACCCACCGCTGCAGGCACGAGCAGCCAACAACGAAGCCAGGCTGCAAGCCTGGCCAGGTCAGTCGCCTACAGACAGGGACAGCGAGGGCGGGGAAGCTGCGCCGGGACACGCACACGCGAGGAGAAGGCTGCGCCAAAGCCAGGGGGAAGGCGGGTGCGAGCTCCACAGGTGCTGGTCGGGCCGAGAGCCAGGACGGGGCCGAGGTGTCCCGCGTGTCTCCCACCCGCGTGTGTCCCGCGTGTCCCCCAGCCGAGTGTCCCGCGTGTCCCCCAGCCGAGTGTCCCAGCTTCCCAGGAGAACGCGGCTCCAGCCCGGCCATCGATGCGCTCGGCGAGCCCACGCCCCGCCCTCTCCCCCGCCCCGCGGGCGCCGCGTTGGAGGCGCTCTGCGCTCGGCCGGCTGGCCCTGGCGGCGGCCCCTTGTCTCGCAGCGCAAGATGGCGGCGGCGGGCGGCGGCGCGGCGGGAAGCGGCGGGGCCGAGTGAGGCGGCCGCGGACCGTGCCCACCCTGCTCCCGCGGCACGGCGCCGCCGGGACGTGTCGCCGCCGGTGAGGCCGCCCCGCGGCCGGGGCACACCCGAGCCTTGCGCAGGAGCGGAGCCGCGAGCGGGCGTGAGGCTGGAGCGCGCTCGGGTGAGGGGGCGCGGGGCGGCCGAGCCCGCTTTGAACGGAGGCGGCGGCGGCGGGGACCGTCCCGGGGGGCGCTGGGGCGCATGCGCGGCCGGCAGGTGCCCGCCGAGGGGTCGGTGCCGCCTGTCCCTCGGCCCCGGCTGGGAGCTGGGAATGCCGGCGGGAAATGAGGCGAGGCAGCTGCTTCCCGCGGGCTGCCGGCGGCGGGAGCGAAGTGTGGGGCCCCAGGGCTGCAGGAGAGCAAGGCTGGGTCTCCATCCCCCGGGCGTGTGCGTTACGGAACGTGGAGGGAGAGCTTCCCCACCGAGCCTGTGCGGTCACTGCTGACACCGAGGAATTCGAAGCAGGGGAACCTGATTAGGATTTATAGGATGAGACTATTAAGTATACGTTTTGTGTTTGCTGGTTGGGATGTCTGGGTTGTGAGCCCCTCTGAACCGTATCTACCAACCTTAGTACCTGCCAAGCAGGTAAGATTGAATATAGAGTAAAAGGTATGCACGTAACTGCAAAGAAATCCCAGTTTCTCCAAGTCATCCATTCATGAATGACTGTCTCCAGCTTTGTTTTGCTGAGCAGTATCTGTATTAGGCCCTTTCCCTCTTGAGCACAATGCTTTAATATCATGTGTCTTCCCACAGAAGTCTGTTTGACAGATGAACATCACGAGATGTTGACAACATCTGGTTCAAGATCGTGAGCCCATAAGTGGCAAGATGCCTTTTTTTATTGCAAAGTGCAGTGCTCTAGTGCACATACATGTGCAGTGCTCTTGTGTGTTGGCAGAACTGCTGTGCTTGCTACCAGCAATGTATAGGGGTTGCAATACTGACTTGACATTTTGTGATGAATGGTTTCTCAAAACCTGAAAAAATAACGTGTATGCCTGTGAACTTAAGCAGAAACATCTCCTGTGTACCCTCATCCTTGATTCAGTTGTGACTTTGTTATATCGTTTAAGTAACCACTATAGGAATGGATATGTTGTACATTGTACATCAGGCAGTTGTCTGTAAAACTGAGGTGTGTGTAGGGATGTACAAGCACAAGTTCCCTGCTCCCCAAGCATTCCAATATAACTTCAGTGTGGCAAGGTTACCGTGACAGCTGGAATGAACAAGCTGCACGGTGGAGCGTTTACACGTGTGCACATACACACAAACACACAGAGTTCGGTTGGGTGTGATTAGTTTAATCACCTATGAGTAGAAGGTTGATCTTTTCTTGCTAATCTGGTCACTGCCTGAAGAACAAAAGCTGTATGATCTGAGAAGTCCAGAGTGTGGCTGTTCCATAATGGTAGTGTCATTTTATGTGCCAATAACTGTGGAACAGGGTGACTTAGTTAGAGGAGGTCTGAAACCTGTGGGCTGGCAGAGGTCAGGGTGCTGGAGAAGGCCTAGTGAAAAGGAGTGCTCTCTTCAATCCCCTCTCCCAGGCTGGCATTGAGAATGGCTGCAGTGGTAGCATTGGAAAACACATCAGAAGGGTGCACACCTTCTCTACAAAATGTGTGATCCTTTAGTTAAAACAATTTGAAATCATTGTTTTGTAATATAATGATTTCTGCCTGATCCATTCTTTTCCTTCACTTCATCTGACATTCAAGGGTTTGAAATCTCTCTTTAAACATCCTAATCTTTGCTGCAGTGGCTCCTGACAAAAATGGCTTTGGCACAGTTTGGGTGTGTTTTGTGTGTCATGAAAATCAAACTCAATTGCCTTCTCACTCTCTTCTACTTTTGTAAAGAAATTACTTCAGTGATTTAGATATTTTATAAGGAAGACGTAGTGTTTTCTATGTCGAAAACAATACAACATCCATTTTACTTTAAAAAAAAAATCTGTCAAGCCTGGATAATAAGCAAAAATTTATCCAAAGGTAAACTCCTTTCACACTGTCTTCCAGAGAATCTTCACTTTGTTCAGAGAAAGTTTCCCAATTTACACAGTGGTTCTTCTATATGGGAGAGTTATTTTCATTCTCTGTTTCTCAGACCTTTTCCTATAGATGGGAACGGGGGAAGGAGCCCAGACGTGGCAACTCATTCACAGGCTCCTGCAGGACCACCATGGCTTATGATGGCGCCAAGAGGAAAGAAGGTATGACTGCTTCATAATCTCAGAGGGATTTGCCAAAAAAAAAAAAAAAAAAGAAGGGGTGCCCTACCTCTGCAGCCTTCCCAGGCCATGCAGTCAGAGTGGAAAAGGAAGCTAGTGTGCTGTGGAGCCCTTAAATTTAGCCTGGCCAAGTTACTGGAGGATCCCGAGCCCTTGACTTTCAGGTGTAAAGTACTGGGATTAGAACTTGAGAGAAATGGGTGGTATTTTCTTGTGCAGACACCCTGATTGGAAACTCTGCCACTGCAGCCTTTCTTCTCCCCTGCCAGGTCAGTGGAACTGGGGACCAGCAGTAAGGATAAGTTTAGTCATGGTAACACTTCTAGGATCACTTGTCTTTAGGAAGGAATATACAAGGGTTAGAAATTAAATCTGGAGTGATTGTATTAGTGTGTTAGAACTCTGAGCCCCATCCCTATGGTCAGACAGTACAGGCTGTTACCTTTTAGGCCCCTGTGCTTGTTGGGTTTTGTGCATCACTCTGCCAACATCCGCTGTTCGCTTATTTTGTGCATGATCCACACGTCTATCGTTCCATAATGGGGTATTTCATTTCTTTCTTTTTTTCCCATTTCATGTAAACCATAGAGTTCCTAGAGAGTCACCGAGGTGCTGATGACGGGCTGGCAACCAGCAGGATACAGCGAGAGAAGAAGCGCTCTTACAAGGATCTGCTGCAAGAGGAAGACGAGGTAGCAACTCAGGTAGGAAGCCCTCAGAGAAAAAGTTGAAGGTGGAAGGATGCGTGTAAAGCTAGTGATGGAGTGCGTTTCTTGTTCTCTTTTTTTAAATTTAGAAATGCATGTAGAAGGCTGTAAGAGCACCTAATCATTTTCATGGCTTGACAGTGTATGCATGCTTATTTATTTCTTAGCTTTATTAAGAGGTAGATGTCTGGTTTTTATCATCTCATCAGCTGATCTCCAAGAGCTATCTTTCACTGCCCATTTCTTAACCCTTTCAAATGTGCTTTTTCAAGTTTTCTTGTGTATTGCTCCTCTCACTTTGGGGGGACCTCCCTCTAGAGATCTGTCTTTCAATTTGCTTGTAGCCCTGTTGTGCTGCAGTGCTTATGGAAAGCTCGATTCTGATCTGGTGGCTGATGTGCTGAAACCAATCCTGACTAATACCATTTTTTGTATTCTTCCACTTTTCTATAATTTGTGTTTTGTCTTACTTTAAACTGTGTGCTCTTGGGGACAAAGCATGTTTCCTTTCAGCACCCAGAATGATGATCCTGGCTCATTCCTTGATGTTACAGTAGTACAAATAACTCTTGATATCTCCTACAAATTGTTATCTACGTTAATAGTTCATGTGAATCTCATATTATTTCCCTCTTTTTTGTCAGCAACATTTTTCTTCTTATTCCAGGACAGTGAGTATTTTCCAGGAACAGAACCTCACAAAAAGAAGAAAAAGCACTCCTCAGATGAGTTCTGCTACAGAGGTAAGATAGTAATCAAGCAGGGGAAGGGGCTAACAGATCATGACTTTGAGGAAAGGATGCTCTTAAACCAGTGTCGTGAAGCTTTGTGGTTAGCATTTTAAGGGGAAGTCAACCTGCCTAGAACAAGTAATCAGAAACCTGATGCGGATCAGCACCAGACAGCAGAAGATTAGGGAATTATATTTTCAGAGTCTAGCTTAACAAGTTGCCATTGTTGGGGGTAGAGATCTTCCACCCCCTTTTCATTGACAATCTGTAGTTTTCTAACCTATGTCTTCCCATTTGGCATTTGCATTTCTCTTTATCTTACTGCATTACAAACTATAATTATACTTGCAGGTAATATTACCTTTCCTGTATTTATAAAAATAAAATGTATGAGGTTGAAAAATAAATGCTTTTCTGCTCACTTATTCTCTCAGTAAATTGTCCAGAAAATGAAAATTCGACTCATAAAAGCTTAACATGTTTAGAATTTTATTTTTGGCACAATGGAAGGAGAAAGCCAAGCTGAAGTTTCATCAAAATCTGTCTAGAGAATGAAAAAGCTCATATTTTCAATTCATTGGTCTCACATTAGCTAAAAGTGGCATGAAAACCTTGCACTCAAGGCGTAATTTCAGGCTCAGTAAGATATATTTCTATCAAAATATGTTACTTCACAATAGAATAGAGTTTGACAAAACTTCAGGAACTTTTCTGCTGTCTTACCAGCTCGGGTGTTACAGCCTCTGAATTGTATCAGTAAGACCATGCTGAACTGGCTACAGTCTTGAGAGATGTTCTGTTTAAGCCAGGCTGTAAATCTCTTACCTGCAAATTGTAAGTCTTGCAGGATTCCCACTTCCTTTCTTTGCTGTCTTTAAAGGAGTCATCTTGATGTACCTGTCTCTTCATCTTTTTCAGGTGTTTCGCCTCTGGATCTACCATCAAAGAAGAAGAAAAAAGCAGCTTCTAGCCCATCCTCAGCTGATCCAACCATGGATTTACTCAAGACTATCACCTCACCTTTGGCCACAAGCTCAAAGTCTTCAAAGAGGACCTCTGAAAAGTCATCTCATTCTTCCTCTGGCCATTCTGAAAGCAGAAAGGAGCACACCAAGAAAAAGCTGAGTGGGAGCAGTGCGGAGCACTCAGTGGACGATGGCAGCTCCCACAAATCTAAAAAAATGAAACCTCTGTATGTGAACACAGAGACACTTACTCTTCGTGAACCTGATGGCTTGAAGATGAAGCTCATCCTTTCACCGAAAGAGAAAAGTAGTGCAGCAGATGATGATGCTTTATCCTACTCTTCAACACCAGCAGCTGCAAAGAAATCTTCAAAGAAATCAGCTCGAGATGAGCAAGGCTCATTTCTGATGGGTCATGAACTGCAGGGCTTTCTGAAGTCATCTCGAAAGAAGCACAAACCGCCTTCTGACTCACATCCGCCTTCTGAAAGTTTTGGTGCTGACACCTCCCTTCATTCAGAGGGCCATGGAAGCGAGCACGAGATTCCAGGTATGGAAGCGCCGCCAGAATCTGGTTCTTCTTCTGGTGGCGAGTTGGAGGCTGGAGAGCTAGTGATAGATGACTCCTACCGGGAAATCAAGAAGAAGAAGAAGTCCAAAAAAAGTAAGAAAAAAAAGGACAAGGAGAAACACAGAGAGAAGAAGCACTCTAAGTCTAAAAAGAGTTCTGGGCATTCTCCTGTGGCGGTAGCAGAAGTAAGAGTGTCACCACCACCTCCCAGTACCCCCTATGTTGTCCCTCCACCTCCTCCTGCTGGTTCTCACTCAGATGGTCAAGGTGAGAAAAGGAGGAAAAAGGAAGACAAGGAGAAAGACAAAGCTGAAAAATGGGAAAAGGAGAAGGAAAGAGACAAAGAAAAGGAAAGAGACAAAGAGAAGGAAAGAGACAAAGAAAAGGAAAGAGACAAGGAAAAGGAAAGAGACAAGGAAAAGGAAAAAGAAAAGGAAAGAGAAAAAGAAAAGGAAAGAGAGAAGGAAAAGGAAAGAGAAAGAGAAAAAGAAAAGGAAAGAGAGAAGGAAAAGGAAAGAGAAAGAGAAAAAGAAAGAGAAAAAGACAAGGAAAGAGAAAAGGAAAGAGAAAGAGAAAAAGTAAGGAAAAATTGGAAGGAAAATAGAAAATTGGGTGGTGGGTAATGGTGGATTAGGCATTCCATTACAAAGACATGTTAAACTGAAACAGAAGGATAACTGATACCACTCTCAATGGTTTCACTGAAGCATGTTTGGAAAACTTTGTCAGCCACTGTGATTTGTAGCAAAAGGAACATATGTTTGTTTGGGTTTGTGGCACAGGTAGTCTTTAGCCGACAGAGGTTCTCTGGAAAGGTTATACTTAATTTTGCTTTGTAATAATAATAATAATGGTCAGTCTTCGCGAGCGAAGATCCGGGGAAGGTCTTTACACCTTCCAGCCTGCGCATTGGATTTTTTAGGTGAGACACAGTGTGCGCGGAACTGAGCCCACCCTTTAATCCTAAGGTTCATCTGCCGGGGCCAAGCGAGCTTGGACGGTGGCAGCGAGGTCCTCAGGACGTAGGTGGGTTGCCTTTAAGGGCTAACGAGCCCCACCTGCCCGGGAGTGGCCCTGACCGGGAATCGAACCCGGGTCTCAGCGGTGACAGCGCCACACCCTTACCACTAGACCACCAGGGGCTCCAATTTTGCTTTGTACAGGTCAGGTATCAAGCACAGCTGCATCATTTTCTAACATAACTGGTTCAAGCTATTACCAGGCAGACTTTTGAACTAGTGATCTAGTCCATCATCACAGTAAAAAGGAATCAAGCTCTTACCTGAAAAGTGAAGATATCTACCCATTTACTCCTGTATTCAAGTGAAATTATAATTCTTATAGACTACTATGTTCCCAGTTTTGTCCTGTACTTATAAATTCAGTTTTCCGTGGTTACTGTATAAAGAATTGAGTAGCAGAAATGGTAACTAGCACATGAACAAGTTTGCAAATTATGTAACTGTAGCTGTGTAAGTTTACAAATGGGGAAAAGCAGTTT
The DNA here is from genome assembly GCF_022539395.1 of Myiozetetes cayanensis. Lineage (NCBI taxonomy): Eukaryota > Metazoa > Chordata > Aves > Passeriformes > Tyrannidae > Myiozetetes > Myiozetetes cayanensis. The sequence goes on along the minus strand of NW_026087521.1, from coordinate 52,582,446 downwards.
CTACATGCTCAGATAGAGAAATGCTGCTTTGTGTGAGGAAATGGGCAGACAGAGCCCAGATCTGTTCAACCATTATCCTATTCTATTTGGGAAGTTTTCCCTGATCATAGCTTGGCAACTGCAGTATCTCTGCTGTCCATGTACTTAGACAATCTGTTTTCTTGCCAATTTGAAATACTTTGTAAGGGTGCAAGAGGTAGAACAAAATATTATCATGAGGACTGAATTGTTTTGACAGATCTATAATAGGTACTGGGGATAGTGTAACAGATACTGGTTTTTATTTCAAGTTTTAAAACTGAGAGGTTTTAAAACAGAGAGGTATGTTGATCCTGAAATTAGAATAGCAGGTTGCTGTTGAGCTTTGTAAGATAAGCCATGTACTAACACTGGTTCGGGCTGGTTTCTGTGCTTTCATAAACATTAAATGCAACCAAACATGTAAAACATTGCTTTTTAAGGTTCCTGATTTAAGTGCCGTACTTTTCTCTAAGTCTTCAATAAATACCAAATTCTTACTAAATTGGAGAAGGTCTCATTAGGATTAAAAATCTTTGTTTCCTTTCTTCTTCTGACTAGCCAAAGAAGAAAAACATGTCTGCCTATCAAGTGTTCTGTAAGGAATATCGCACAACTATTGTGTCTGAGCACCCCGGAATAGGTAAGAGAATAATTGAGCCTTCTTTTCTTTTGCTTATACACCAGTCACATTAATTAGGAGAACATATAATCTCTGTTTCAGACCAACCCCTTACTTTTGACAGAATGCAAAGAATCTGCCAACTTAGAGTTAAGAGGTGGAGAGTTCCAGTTGTGCAGTGCCCTGCTTCCTGAATGTGTATGGATGGGCCTGTAAGTTTCCTCTGTTCTCTCTTTGATTTTATGATCTAATTTGTTTTAAACATTTTTCTTCTTTGTTTCTGCCAGATTTTGGAGAACTAAGTAAAAAACTGGCAGAAGTGTGGAAGCAGCTACCTGAGAAGGATAAACTGGTGAGTGTGTGTGTGAGATGTTTTTGTAAAATGATTTCTGTAAATTAGGTGCTTAGATCAGAATGTGCTAGGAGCATTGCCACCATACCTTGAAATATGCTACCTATGTCCCCAAAGTATGTAAAGATGGAAAGTATGGAAGCCTTGCCCTTGCAAACATAAAAGCTTTCATTTCCTTCTCGTGATATTGCTTCACCCATTAGCTACATAACATCATTCTGCCTCCACGTCCTGGCATCAGGTAGCAGAATTACCTAATGTTATGAATCTCTCTTTTCTTACCATGGTAACTGCAGATCTGGAAACAGAAAGCTCAATATCTCCAACACAAGCAGAATAAAGCAGAGGCCACCACTGTGAAGAGAAAGGCATCGTCTTCAGATGGTGTACCAAAAATGAAAGGTAATTGTTGCACTTTATTTGCCCTCATCTTTTTTCTTGGGCAAGGAAGATAGTGTTGCCAGTGGAATAAGAAGCAAACGTCCTTACCTGCTTCACATCCCTACCAGCTTTCTCACAAGAGTTGACATTTAAATCACCATACTAGCCAAATTAATTTTTCTTGGAGAGCCAGAATGATGTAAGCATTTTTCGTATGGATTTCCTTGTCTAATTCACAGAGTAATATTGTTTTTAGCACTTCAGGGATTGAAATGCAAAATAAGAAGAAGCAGAAAGGAAGTTGTAGTGGGATTCATTTTGCTGGAAAATTGGTTGTTCTTGGTTTGGCATCCCTGATACCAAATCTCCCCAATTGTATTCAGCTGAGGTAGATGCTTTTGTACATGTGAAAAAAAAGCTTTGACTCCAAAGACCACAGGATTGGGTCCCCAGAACTCTTTAAGCATCTCATGCCTTTGAGATTTGAACTTTACTTAGTAAACAGGCTTGTAAGTAAAAGAGTGAAAGAAACAAATATGGAATTTTAATTTGCATGTTTCCAGCTTCTCCAACAGGAGTGATTTCCCCTCATAAGAAATCCCCCACAAGCACTGTGGTGGTGCCTTCCTCGCCTGCCAAAGCCCCCGAGACAGATCCTATTGATGTAGCTGCACACTTACAGCTGCTGGGTGAATCCCTGAGCCTCATTGGACACAGACTGCAGGAAACAGAGGTGAGTCTGTAACCAGCAATGTCACCGTGATATCCTGTGATCTGCACATTGGATTGTGGGGGGTTATTATTTTATTTAACTCAAAAGTTTTAACCAATGGTTTTTGATTTAGGAAGAGAAACTAGAGGTGATGTGCCGTGTTTTTTTAGGCATTGCTCTTTATGGTAGTTTTCTGGCAGTATCATATTGCCAGTGCTTTGATAGGGGCTACTGTTGTTTCAACTTACCTAGTAACATAGAAGATGTCATATTTTAATAGTTTACTACTGTTAAATGATAGTGATTCTATGAATACACACACATACGTGTACTTTCAGAACTCAGCCCAGACTCTAAGCAGAACATATATTTGTCTCTAACAATACCATGGAATTTTATGGGTAGCATGATCATCTCATCACACTGTGCTTGCAAGAACATGTATTTCACTGCTGATAAAGCAAACTTTTTGGTTTTGGGATTGCTGAGGTAATTTTCAGAGGAAGAACCAGAGTACAGAAGGGCACAAAATTCCCTTTCCCTGAATGTATATCAATGACTAAAGTATTTGTTACAGACATAGCATTTCTTTAAACTTCATAAATCAAAACTTACTGTCATTAGGACTCAGGTAGTTAACAAAATAGATGGTATGAAATGGCAAAGCAAGTTCATTACAGAAATTTGGGGAATTCAGTGTTTTATGCAACTCACAGCCTTCTGACCTTTTCTGTTGTTCCCTACCTTTTTCTTGCACCAGTATGTTGCCTACTGAATTCTTAAATTTTTTGACCCAGCAGTCTCTCTGGGAAGCACTCTAGGCACAGTACTTGTTACTGTGTAAACAATGAAAGTGGAGTAGAGGAGCTGAAGATACTGTATCTGCATGAGGATTGATACAGTTGAGAAAGAACCATCGGTTCCACTACTCATCTGCATCCAATTTTTTTTCTTTACTGCCAGGGAATGGTGGCTGTTTCAGGAAGTTTGTCAGTACTTCTAGATTCAATCATCTGTGCTTTGGGCCCATTGGCATGTCTGACCACACAACTGCCTGAGCTGAATGGCTGCCCAAAGCATGTTTTGGTGAGTTCCCTGTGGTTGTATGTTACCATTATATGATATTGTGTAACTTTTTATCTCCCATTGGCAACTGAACAAATATTTGTAGCATTAATTGCAGTGTGGGTAGGTCCTGTTTTAGTGATGAGTTAATCCATCTGAATCAAAGTGCCAGTACAAGTACCAGTATTTTTGAAAGTTTGATTTTCTGTAAAGATACCCCCCCCTTCTAGCTGCTCTGTATCACACAAGCTATTTTTCCTTTAGAAGCATGAAAAATAGTTTGTGATCTCAGGATTCCTCATGTGATGGTGTAGAGCCTTTTACATATGGCTGAAACCTTCTCTGAGGAAAGAAAAATAGTCTCTGTTCTGAGGAACTGCATAAAAACAAGTTCTTTTCCACTTTAAATTACACTGAGTATTGAGCCCTGATTTAGCAACAGCTTTGGCATCTGTGTAGCCTGATGTGACAGATTAAGATGGCAGCAGCATAAAAGGAATTGGGAGTCATATCCCCAACAGGAGACATGAGTAAAGCCACAAAGGATAGAAGCAAAGATCAAAAATACACAATCTGCAAAAGTTGAGAGACGAATCTGGCAGAGAGAACAACAAAAATGGGATAGGAATTGGCATGTCATAATAGGGCAGCCCAAACATTGATTCATTCTGAGAACAGACTGTTAACAACAGGAACAAAGTCGACAGCTTAGGCTGTGAGCTCCCACAAACTGGCTCTCTGCACAAAAGCTGAGTCAGTGGGGTGTTCCCATCCTAAGCCATGGAAAAATCATATGCTTTTTTCCTTCTTGCTTGCCAAGTGCAAAGACACCACATGACTAATGGTGGGTCTATTGGAAGTTTGGTTAACTTATTGTTATAAGCAGCAGTGGAGCTTTAGGTGAATTAAAGCACCTACCTTTTAATTCTGAAAACTGGTGTTCAAGAGTTGATACTAAATAAATAATTCTGATTTTTACTGTCAGATACATAACGAAAATGGATGAAATTCAGCAATTGTGTTGCATGTAGAATGCAGTTTATATTTCAGGCAGTAGGTGGCATTGTTAACTTCTGGAATCACAAATGGTACAGGTCTAGCTCCTCCAATTAAAAGCTGGTGTTCTGAGGCTTTTGGCTATCCAGCCACAGGCTTGAGCTTACTGAAATACTGCACTTGAAGAAACACAGAGCTGGGGACTTTTTTTCTGAGGTGTGTGGAAGGATTCTTTCTCTGAGAATTGTGTTAAGTTTTGCAGGAAAAACTGAAGAGCACTTTTTTTTCCCATCTGACACCCTTTTCAGGGTGTGTTTAAGGCTTTTTCTCTTTACTTTTACACTACAGAATTTCGATGAGAACTTGTGAGTGTGAAGTCAAATAATTTTTTTCTATATGCTACAACTTGGATCACCTTGCTCAAAACCTTCATCACTGGTTTTTCTGTGATGTGATATGGTCACTGGCTCGCAGGGATAAGAGTATAGAGTTCATAAGGAGGAAGTCACTTGGGGAAAGCCTCAAGCATTTTCAGTGTTTCCAGTGCTTACAAATACCAAGGCTACCTTTATGTTTAGTTAACCTTCATTTCCAAAAATGCGAAAATAAGACCAGTGATCCATAGGCAGATTTGGTTGTCTCATCATATGATAGCTTGTAAGACAAGTGAATATGGTTAGTATCCTCTTCTGTGTAATTTTTAAGAATTTTGAGTTATTGCCTGACACTAAAAAATACTGAATTTCTTTTCCCAGTCAAACACACTAGACAACATTGCCTACATCATGCCTGGACTTTGATGGGAAAGGATTCTGGGATGTACTCAACCTCTGCGTAACTGACTTGTGTACATATGCACTACGCTGGAGCTCCTGAAGGGCTCCATGTGGAGGCTTTTAAAGTTTTATATGTGTATAGTATATACATAGGATTGTAACTATTTGACTTCTATTTTATGAAAAGTTGTGAAGTTAAGCTGAGAAAACCCTTTTGTGTCGGTGGGTGAAATGTCCTGCAATCTGAAAGTACTTTGTATGAAGAATTCAGAACACTTTTGAGATACTTGCCTTAAATTCAGATCCTTTAGTGGGGGAAGCAGACAGAGAATGGACTTCTTGATGTAAAGAAGAAAGCTGTCACCATGAGAAAGGTCATTGAAACAGGTGGCCCAGAGGGGTTCTTGACTCTCCATTCTTGATGGTTTCAAAAATTAAATGAGCAGCCTGCTCTACTTGGACTTTACTTAAGCAGAGAGATGGACCAGATGACCTCCTGATACCCCTGCCAACTTAAAGTATTCTGATATTCTATGGGCAGATAGAGATAATAATATATTTTGGACCAAGGAATAGAACTGAATTCTTCACCAGCCCTATTTGTAACTCATTTTCAGTTTAAAATCCACTGCTTGAGGGGAAAGCTGGATAGCTGATTAAAGATACAGAGGTCTTTGCCTCTTGGTCACTTTGTCCAACCCTCGCTCCTCAGTCAGTAGTAACTGAAAGTTGTCAGTGTCAGCTGGCTGGTCTGGTAGCTGGCATTTGAAAGTGAAATAGAAGATGTCAACAAGTTTAATTTTTTCTTGTGGACTCATACCCAAATCATCATTAGCACAATGTATCAACCAACTGATTGGCTTGAGAGAATGAACCTCCTGCTGACTTTTTCCAGGGCATGGTCAGTCTGCTTTGATGGAGTGCAGAAGCAGATGGGAAAAACTTGGATTGCTTCTGCCCATCTTGCGCCTGTTTTGTGAAGTTCCTCACTCCCCATCCCTTTCACCAGCACTATTGAAAGAGCCTGGTGCTGCTGTGAGGCAGTGACTGCTGACTAGTTTGAAGCAGCTATGGCTGAGTAAGGCACATGTGGGTTGATTGGACCGGTTCTTCTTCCTTCCAGCACATACTTGGAGTTGGGTTTTCTGCTCCTCTGGAAGAGGAGATGCAGAAGACTTAATTCCTGTTTAGACTTACGTCTGTCTTGTATGTGTATGTGGTGTTCATATCACGTGTATTTAACTTTTACCAATATCTGTAACAGATTTTAATTTATCCTGTATATTTCTCTGTGTGTGTGTGTGTGTGTGTGTGTATATACATAATTTAAAAGCAAAAATCCTTCCCTCAGCCAACAGTGTGTGGAAAATAGGAATCAACTTTGCCTCACCTCAGTTCCTGCAGGAATCAGCTATATGTGGGAAAACACCAGGGAGATTCTAAGTGTTTGTAAAAACAGGCTATCTTCTGAAAGTAAGTAGAACAACTGAAATATAGTTTGACTCAAACCTTTCCAGCTCTGTAACAGGAAAGTGCTAAAATTACAGAAGAGTCTTTTTTTACATCCAAGTAAAACTAGCTTCTGTTTTTCAGGATAGTTAAAAGTGAACTATCCCTCATTCTGGCTAAGCCCCAAATGAGGAGTAAATTAAATCCTTGGGTGTGCAGGAGGGTTTTTGTCCCCATGCCTCTTCACCATGTATTCCCCAGATGTGCCTGTGTACAAAGTAGTCTTGTCTCTTACAGAGTTTTTCTCAGTGCAGTGAGAGGTTTTCTCAGTCAGTTAGTGGAAGAGGCAAAAGGTTCTCAGACCACTGGACCAGAACACGTTTTAACAACGTATGACAAATCCCAGTGAGCCCAGGATTAGAAAGGTCCCAGGAGGAATCCTAGCCCATACTGAACCATCTGCTGCTGGGAGCGGCACAAAATAACTGGTTTTTTACCAGCCCTTTACAGTTGAGAGCACTGTGGTGAAGGGACAGATCTGCTCTCAAAGAAACAGAAGGGGATCAGCTTTAGCTCTGTTGTCTGTACAACGAAAAACTCTTGAAGAGTGAAAAACACACACAACCCCGGTGTATTGTATTTTTATTAAAATTTGTACACTTTGTATAATCTGTATCTTGTGGTATTTGGTACTATAGGGAAAACTTTGGCAAGACTTAGCCGTTTTTATATTTTTGTTATTTCTTTGCTGTTTGGTCCAGATTACATTACAATTATACATGGACACTTTTTTGTACTGTACTTACAATATAATTTTTTTTTAACATTTGGAGTATTGTCGTTCATTGCTGGCATGCCCTGTTTTCTGCAGCTGTTGTTACTACTCATATCTAGTGTTTCTCAGCAAAGCACGTCCAACCCTATCCCCACTAAGCTCACTCAGTTTGCAGGCAAGCTGTACGCTTTGCAGCAGCACAGGTCACCCTAATCATCGATGGAAGACCCCTGGCCATTTGGCCCTTCTTTCTGAAGGGAGACAAACCATCGAGTACCATGGATAGCACTGGGGATTCCTCTTCCCTGCTGCCTCACCTCAGTTCGGGTTCATAGTATCAGGTGAGACCAATACCTGGGACTTGAGTGTGTTCCATGGGATGTCAGGCGTGGCAGCGTCAGAGCAGGATTTGTGCTGGCTGTTAACATGTCCCCATTTTCCGGGTATGGGTGTTGGTTGATTGCAGCTGCAGCTTGGGCAGGGCGGGGGATTAGGCCAGGAGCAGGTCACGGAACACTGTGCCTTACCAACCAACCTGTACGGGGTCACGGGATGGTTTGAGTTGGAAGGGACCTTAAAGCTCATCATTGCAGCACCTGCCATGGACAGGGACACCTTTCACTAGACCAGGCTGCTCAGAGCCCCATCCAGCCTGGCCTTGAACAGTTCCAGGGATGGGGTATCCACCACTTTTCTGGGCAACCTGTTCCAGTGCCTCACCACCCTCACAGTAAAGAGTTTCTTCCCAATTTCTACAAGTATGCTCCCACACCAGGCCCTGGAAAACTAAAACCCCATCGCTACAGGCTTTCCACGACTCGGGCACCGCTCTGGGTGTTCTGCACGAGCTCGGTGTGGCTGCAGAAAGCGACTGCAGAAAGCGGTTCCCGCGGGCCGAGGCTACGGGCCGGCAGGACACCTGTCCCGGCAGTCGCCGCCCCTCGGCACGGCGGCTCCGCGGCTCGGTGGGGCCGGCCCGGGGCCCCTCCCGGGCGGCGGCGGCGGCGGTGGCGTCACAGCGGGGCTCGGCGGGCCCGCCCCGGCCGGCGCGCGGGTCACGTGAGCGGCGGCGGCGGCGGCGTCAGCTGATCGCGGCGCGGCGGCGGCGGCGATGGACTTTCTGCTCGGGAACCCTTTCAGCTCCCCCGTGGGGCAGCGCATCGGTGAGACCCGCGCCCCCGGGCCCCCGCGCGGACCCGCACCCCCCTCGCCCCCGTCGCCCCGGGGGCGCCCGACAGACCCTTCCTCGGGGAAGCGCCGGGCCCCGCCCCCGCGGTGGGACCGAGCCGGCGCTGACCAATCAGAGCAGAGCTCCTCTCTGAGTGACGGGCACTGCCGACCAATAGCGGGCGCACTGCCCGAGGCGGCTCCGCCGGGGGCCCCTCCAGCCAATCCGGGCTCGAGGGGGTCTCGGGGTGAAGTTTGCTCGCTTAAAGGGGCCGCGGGCCGGGGGCCCGGGCCACGCCCCCCGAGGCTGCCAAGGCCCGTGATTGGCTCGGGGCCATTCCCGCCAGCGCCTCTTCGGGGGCTTCGCGGCGGGGGCGGGGCCGCGCCGGGGGCACGGTGGGAGACGCTGATTGGCTGGGCACGGGGGGGTAGGGGCGCGTGAGCAGCGGTGGCACGAGGGGCACCCTCGGAGGCTGAGGGGAGCGAGGGGACAGTGGGGACAGCGGGGACAGAGGGGACAGAGGGGGCAGAGGGAACAGCGGGGACAGGGGGACAGCGGGGACAGAGGGAACAGCGGGGGCAGTGCGGACAGGGGGCTGCAGGAACAGCAGCTCCGGGCTGGCCTGTCCCTGTGGCGTGCGGCTCACCCAGTCGGACCAGCATCCTGCAGCCGAAGGTCGTGCGCTCTGGGCACCCAGGGCGGCTGCCCCGACCCTCCCTGCGCTGAGCTGTGGGACGAGCGTCAGGGCTGTGGAGAGCAGCTCCCTGCGGCCCGGGCAGGCTCAGGGCACTGAGCACCAGCTCTGGCAATTAACACTGCGCCCGCGCTGTGACCTGGCTGGTCTCCCGCAATCCCTGTGCTCAGGGCAGCTTGGGGAACGTGGGAGAAAGATGTGGTCTGAGAAAGTGGAGCAGCGAGACCAGAGTTAGAACAAGACCATCAGCAGCTGCACTGGTGTCGGAACAGAGATTCTTAAAATCAGTTCTTTGAGCAGTTCTTGAAATAATTAGAATGAAGACCTGTACTTCCCATGTTGAATTGCCTAAGGGCCTTCCAATTGCACTTGAAGGTTGATGCCCATTTAAACTCTCCATCTGTGAGTTTGTGCCCTTCCATTCTTCCTGTTGGTCACTTGTCAGACCTTAGCTCTTCGCTGTGCACATCTGGTCCTGGATTCAGTAATTTTTGATGCGTTCGCGTGGGTGAATGGGCTGCTGTGGCTGGAGCGGGAAGGGAGCAAGCAGCTGCTCTGAGTAATGCTTTTGTAGGCACTGCTTATTTTAGAAGCTGCCCTAAGCACTGTCCAGAAGTGGGTCAGTGGCACTGCGATGTGCCACTCTGGTGTTGGGCCACATAAGTCAGATGCACTACAGCAAGGTGGGGGATGAATCATCAGAGAGCATTCTGTTATCAAAAACCTCCAGATGATCTTCAGCATCTCCCCAGAAGAACGTCACATGTTTCATCACACGTTCCAGGAAAAGCTGTCTCCTGCCCTTTCCCAAATGAATGCTCTTTGTTCTCTCAGTGACTGTATCAGATATGTCCTTGTGCTTGGGTAGAGGCAATCTGAAGATGTCACAGATCCCTTCTTGCCCTCCAGATCTTCTGGTCAGTATAGTAACCAGATTGTAAGTGGGGTCCCTCTGGGCTTTGCTTCAATTAAAGAAGGGATTCCCAAGCAACAAACCAACAGCAAAGAAGAGGGAAAAAAGGTATTGCAAGAGTGTTGTCAAAGAAGAGTTGAGAATCCTTAGTAATAGAGGTATAATAGTAGGGAGGTCTTAGTGACTGGGGTTATATGGGGTTATCTGATTTCAAAGGGGTGGAGGAATTACAGAAGATGAGAAAGGAACTCAGTGTGGAGGACTTGAAAGGGGTGGTGGTTGAAAATATTAATGTTTTCTCCTTTTGAACATTGTCTATCAACATCCTGGGGACATGGATAAATGCTATCTTCCCTGTTTAATTTGAGACGCGAACATAACTTACCCAAACTTGTTTGGTAGGTCAGTGGCAGCTTTGTGTCTAACCCATGAGCCTGATCACCAAACCTGCATAGTGCTGCTGCTTTGGGCTGTCTGCAAAAAGCTAATGCTGCGTCCTTGTAAATTACTTAGGCAAAGTCATGTATGCTTGATATAGTTTATGAGGTCTAAAATAGCTTTAGATGAAGGCTAAGGAATATTAAAAAAATCCTCTGTGGCACACTGCAGTGATGTTCTCAAATTCCTTCAGTAATGTTAATCTAGTAAGACCCATTTATTTTGCTGACTAGGAATCCAATGCTGAGATAATCTCAGTGATCTGTCACAGAATGAGTCAGTTGCAGAGGAGTAGGTTTTCTAGTTTCTTACTCACAGTTCTGAGATTTAGTCACAAAAGTTGCCTCTGTCCTGTTTTTGTTTGTGATGTCTCTTCCCAAGTAAGAGAAATACAGACTTGCTTGTTTGTTTTTTCAGTATTTATTTTTTGTGTGTGAGGGTTTTTTTAAACACAGTACTTCTTACCAGTGGGAAATTTTCCAGAGTGATGAAGCATTGTAGTTTGGATTCCCCCCTCAAAAGGGAAATCCACAGCACCTCCATCTCAGAGCTAAGAGAAGCTTTTTTCCACTTTCAAAATGGAAAATCTAATTTCAAGAAGGTGAATTCCCTCTGAGTGAGAGAACGGAGAGGAAACCACCAATGCTCTCTCCTTACCCTGGAAGTCTGAAATAAACTGTTAATTATAGCAATACCGAAAGGGACAGAGGTAGGTTTATTTCAGCGTGTGAGGGCGGGCAAGGCAGAGGAATAACGGTGTAGCACAGAGATGAGGATTTTTTATGGTTGGGAGTTGTTTTAAGCACAAGAACCAGTACAAGTTGAGAATGTAAAGAGGGAGCAAGTAAGAGAGGCGCATGGGTGAGGAAGAGGGGCAGATATAACACAATATGCTAGAAAAATCTCCACAGCCATTTGGATCCCACCTTGCAGGTATCACTGTGCCCCTCCATGAGTTGGGACCTTGGGAGCAGTTGTCAGTAACACTCTCCTGTTGGAGCCAGGTGGGTCCCTGCAAGGCTGTACTTCTCCAAGAGGTGTTGTCTTGTCTTCTGTGCCCACTCTGTGTGGAGGAGAAAGGGAAAAGGCAGAAGTTGAAGAGTCACTTGATCCCTGAGAGTTTGAGCTGAGTCACAGGAAAGAAGCAGGAGTTTAGAGACCCAAAAACACATAGCACTATGTCAGCATAGTCTGTGTCCATCACCGTCCTTACGTTAGCTTTGGAGCTATATCTCTGTTATCTCTAGAAAGCATTTTGTCCCCTCAGTCTTTGGAGAGGTGATACAGCTAAATGGTAGAGTCCTGACAGAGCTGAAGTTCCTTCAAGGGAAGCAAAAGCATGAGGCTTAGCAAGGAGAGTTTGTACAGGGTGCTGATTTGGGCCAGGGGCTTTATGAACTGAAGGGAGGATGGGAGAAAGGACTGTTGTGTTGCTTTATGTTGAACCTGTTTAGTCTTGTGCAATGGAATGCTGGTGCACTCAAATGCCTGTTGGAATGGGTGAGAATGTACTTGATGCTTTGCTGAGGAACTTAAAAGCTAGCAAGACTGATCACTGCAGGGAGCACTATTTAATGGCTTGATTTGGAGGAGGGGCACACAGTTTCTGACCTGTTATGGCAAAGCATATCACAGGGAAAGGGTTTCTGAACAGCACCTGTCTGGTTATGGGTGCTTCAGATTTGGGATGGGGAGCAAAGGGGACAGGAGCCCATGCAGAATCTTCTGTCCCTGGATCCTTACTTCCCCACATTATGGACTGCAGTGATGGTGTGCTGCTGTGGGGATGGTTGGGCTGGATTGCCAGACTTAACAATGGGCTCTACCCTGCCACGCATGAGGGCAGAGACAATAAACTTGAAAAGAAGCAAAGTTGTGAAATTCACTCATGGCACAAAGCAAGGTACAGCTCCCTTGTGTCAGTTGTACTAAGCTCAGAGTTCTTTGTTATCTGATGACTCCAAATAACTTTTATAACCTAGTTGCAATCAGCAGGAGCACATCAAATGCCAGGCAGGAAAAGAGTCGATGCTCTGGTTGAACCCGTACCACAGTCTCAGTGATGCTGGGTCGATCTGAGCAATTTGTGAGGCAGCAGACTGGAATCAGACAAACCCCAATGCTGTCACACCCGGGGAACTGGACTTGCTGCAAAAACAATGTGGCTTTGAAGCAACCCCGTGAAGGGGCCTCCTGTACATTCAACAGCCAGTAAGTTTGGGGCTTGGAGGGAGACGGCATTCATAGATAGTCTCTGCCAGAGGGAATTCTCCGCTGCGGGTCAGGCTCAGCTGTTAGCATGCAGAAGGAGATGCTGCCTGATGAGTCCCACCAGGCAGAGTGCTGGGCATGCAGTTGTGCCCTGCCTCCTGTGCTCGCTGTTTTTAGGGACTTGTCGCCGCCCTCAGCCATCCAGGGCTCAGATTTCATGAGGGGCAGACAGCTCATGTGCTAATTACAGCTCATGAAATGGGGCCAGCCACTCTGATCCTTCATGTGACTAATGAATTAGACTTTGTTTCCTTCCCTTCTGCAGGCTTTAGAAAAAGGGTAAAGTTCGGGATTTCAGAGAAAACTCCAACATATCTTATTAGGCTCGGACAGTCCCTTAGAGCTTGGAAGAGAGAAAGGAGGATTAAAAAGGCATTAGCTCCAACTCTCCCAAGGCCAGATAGGCCAGGCCTTAATCTGTACTGGGTGAATTCAAGTACTTTGTGCTTGGAATTGCCTCAGGGTCACATTCCTGTTTTCCATATACCCTAATACTGCTCTTCCAGCTTTTTATTTTATAAGCCTACATTGCATTTATGACAAGTTTACTCCTTTACTCCTTACCTGAACAGGGGTGGTGGTAGCAGGATGACCACAGCATTGTGAACCAACAGCAAGGCAGTGTGTGTCACTTCTGAGGAAGCCAAGTTTTGAAATAAGTGGCCAGAGCATGCATGGTTTATTTGCATTCCTGTCCGAAAAGCAAACCTACTGCTCGACCTTGGCAAGATTGGTGTGTTTGGAGGAAAAGGAGTGGTGGGGATCAGGTTACGGAGTGCCACCAACCATTGGGAAGCAAGGGAAGGGTGTTTACAGATTCAGTTCATGCTTGTGTACAATGCCAGTGAGAATGAGGAGAGCTGGGGAGATTTGAACAGCAAGGACTTGATGGTTAAAGGCAGTTTTTATTTTGTCCTTGGTTTGTTCTGTAGCTCAGAGCTTCCAAGCAGGCTCAGCCCAAGTCCCTGAGTTGTGGGTTTTTCCTTCCATGTGCAGTGAGAAGACTGTGAGAAGAGAGGATGTAGACTTCCCTTTCAGCAGAGCAATGAAATGGATTTGTGTGATTCATTTCCAGCAGCAGCAAACAGTGCAGAGAAAATTCTCACTTCTTCAAACCACGGTGTGTCATGAGCAGGGAATCCCAGAGGAGAACACAAATGAAGGGTGGCTTTGTGACCGTGTGTGCCAAATCCTTCAGACTGACCTGAGCCTGCTGGCAAGGCTGACTATGTGGTGTCCCACGGCAGGAGGAAATCTGGAACTCTGATATTACTGAGTCCTGATCCCAAAGATGCCCCAATGGAAAACATTTTCCCCATGTGTTACCACAGCTTCACCTATTGATTGGTGTATGCCCTGGTGCACCAGACATGCCCATTGCCCTGGATGTATTCTCTACCACATCAGCCAGTGTGATGCTAACTCCTGTGCCTCACTGAGGAAGCTTGGATCTGGCAGAGATCAGGATTCCTATGTAAAATTAGTACTCAAAGTGATAAAAGTTCACCTGAATCAAGGAACCTTGTGGATATTACAGTAGTAGCCAGACCTTCAGAAAGGTGGAAGAGCATCAAGAACATTCTACCACTCTCCTTCCCTTGTCTGCCCTCTTCCATCTGACTGTGGCCACAGTGTAATCAGCATAATCACAGTGTAATCAATACATTCTGCAGCCAACAGAAAAGGTGGTGGCTGGATTGCGATAACGTGCAAATAACTTCACACTGTGGTGTGCAATCTGTGGGAGGGACACGTGTATAAGAGGCTGCCTTGCACAGTGCTGTGAATAGCTCTGTGCCTGACCCTTAAGTAACAGAACATCGCAAAACATGATGGATGTGCTTACCCAGGCAGGAATTAAAAAATCATCTTCTTCCTGTGCGATGGCCTTATCCCATTACTGCGTGAATGGGCATTTAATTTCATTCCCACACAGGGATCATTAGCTGCTGGGTCAAAAGGAGGAAAAGGCAGCTCTGCAGAGAAAAGGGGTAGAGGACCCACAGCAGCAAGGGACAGCCCCAGATTTTGCAGGGACAGCAGTTTTGAAAATGCAGGCACTTCTGTTGGGTCTGAGCTCTCCTGAAGAGCATCTGGTAAGTGCCAAACCAGTCTGGCCAGTTTTAGTTCTCTAAGTTAAGTGTTTTGTAGGATGGGAGAGCTGGGAAGGATGATTCTTGCCCTCTGCTTGCCATTTGTTGCATCTCCGTGTTTCCCCGTGGTTTTCTGCCAGCCCTGCTGGCAGTTCTGTTTCCCCCAGCCGCTGGTGGTGTCCCTGAAGGCATCAGTCAGTGGTGTGGCCAGGATGGAGACGTGGCTGATTACAGGGTGGAGACATTGGTGCTCTCAGTAATAGCTGCTCATTTCCCAAATCTCTGCCTTGAATAAATAACATCAAGGCTGACTAAGGAATTCCTAATTAAAGGGAACACAATCAAAGCTGAAACAATATTGCTTCGACTTCAGCCTGCAGTTTGCTTCTGCCCACACTCCCCAGAGGCCAGAAGTTCAGGGGAGAGGTGTAAATGTCAAACAAGAGAGAGCCTGCTTTGGTTGTTTATGTTTGCTTGTCTATTTTTATAGGGCTGGTGTACCAAAAAAACAGGGGGGTTGATTCTTTTGTCTCCTTAAGTGGTACAAACCAAGAGTGACTTTAGAGCTCTGACAGTGCAAACAGACCAAACTCACAGTTTCTGGCCTTGCAGTAACAAAGCAAATAAGCCCCCCTTTCCTCAGCTGTGGAGCTGAAGTCATGCTGAGCCCCTTCCCTTCCCACCAGTGATCACACAGTGTGTGTGTGTCGGTAGCATGGGTGGCACGGGTGAAGTCGAGCATCCACCCATCCCAGCACCAGCCAGGCATGTGCTCTGTGGTGCTGACACCTAGTGGGGAGCACTTGGTGACCCGGGATTTGTGGCTGGATTTGCCTCCTTGCATATTGTAGTGGGAGCCAGGGGGAAAGAGGCTGGGATCTGGGGTGTTATGAGAGCTTAACAGCAGCCCATGAGAGTGCCAGGGCTGCTCTTAGCCCTACCCTGTTTTGGTTTCTGTTTTCCAGAGAGAGCTACCGATGGGTCCCTACGGAGCGAGGACTGGGCTCTCAACATGGAGATCTGTGACATCATTAACGAGACCGAAGAAGGGTAAGGAGAGCTGGCAAGGGTCCATATCCAGCAGTGGGTCCCAGCACACCCTGTAACACTACATCCCTAGGCTGCAGTGGTAGCATACACTGGTAGAGGTAATAAGCTAGGCTTCCCAACAGTCCCTTAGACAAGACTCTGCTAGGAGACCTAGAGACACAGCCAATCTACCACAGCATTTGTTAGATGCATCTGTATAATCTCTGTGAGTGCTGGGAGCCATTCAAACAGGCCTTCAGGGTCCCCAGAGAACCCTTGATTCAATCCAGGCTGCCTCCCATGTCCCAAAGGCATATTTGCAATTCTTCCACTTTGGTTTATTCCTTCTTCATACCCCTCTCTTTCTTTCCCCTGGGAATGTAAAAATCTGCAGGCTGGTGACTAAGGAGAAAGCTGCTATTGAGTCCTCTCACTGTGCAAGTCCTACTGGGGTTTGCTGCTCAGGTATTGTCATGTACAGTCACTCAGACTCATGCAAAGTGGGTGGGGGAGCCCTTGTCTCCCTCTCCCTGCAGGGAGATGTTCTTAAATTTGCCAGACTTGTTAACTCTGGACCTGGGGATTTGCCAATGAATTCAAGGGAGGCTGCTCCTTCACACAGTGGAGATGTCAAGAGCAGCATGTAAAAAAGAAGGTGCTACATGGAATAAAACATGTAGGTTTCACTCCTGCTGTCCTACCCCACAGTGATGTTGACAGAGGATTAGCAAGCCCAGTTTTCAGCTTCACAGTTGTATGAAAACAAAGTCAAACATCTTTACTCACAGATCTGTCACCACTTCTTTTTCATGCTATTCCCATGGTGCAGATACACCTGTCTCTGTCCACAGTTCTCAGCCCTGATCTGTGGCCACTTGTTTGAGGTCTGGACACCTGATAACACAGCTGCACCCTTCTGGGATGACAGGCTCTCCTATTGCCCTGCTAATGCCCATCCATTGACACCATGCTACCCCAAGGACCAATACAGTCCTTCCCTCCTCACTGGCTCAGTGTCTCCCCCTGACTCTTTTCCCCTGGCAGTGCTGCTCTTCCAGCTCAGCCTCACTTCCTGTGCTCTACTAGAGATCCATTTGTGCCCTCTCGAGGTCTGAGACCACAGTGTTTCTCCCCTCTGAGAATGGTTAAGGAGGCCCGCAATATAGGCAAGATTTTGCCACTGAATCTCCCCTGCAGCTTTTTAGTCTCCTTTTCTCCAGGGAAATGTTGTTTAACAGCTTCTCTCTGAGCAACACAGGAATCGTTGTAGCTTGCTTTCTTCTTCCTGTTTCTAACCCATGCCAAGCTTTTCTGTGATGTCCTCCTTTTCAGTCTCTCTGCCATGGGATTTTGCCCTCTCCTCGAGCTGTGTGTTTCTAACATTGCTTTTACTCTGTTCTCTCTTGTGTCCTGAGCACCTCGAGTTGTTGCAGACATCAGCACAGAGGCCCCCAATTTCAGGAACAGCACTGAAGGAGATGGTTTAGTGGTGGACTTGGCAGTGTTAGGTTTGCTGTTGGACTTGATGATCTTAAAAGGTCTTTTCCAACCTAAATGATTCTGTGATTAGCTGGGCCCCACTCCTCTTGCAGAACCACAGGCAGAAGCTGCTTTACCAGTCATTGCTTTAAGCCAACACATGGTGGGGAAGGACACCTGCAGAGTATGAGGCATCCAGAGCCAGTGGCTGTTTTGCTTTGCCTCGCTGTAGGTGGGGCTCAACTTTTTGATGATCTTTCTTCATTGCATTTCTCCCTCAGGCCCAAAGATGCTTTCCGAGCCATTAAGAAGAGAATTGTAGGGAACAAGAACTTCCATGAAGTTATGCTGGCTTTGACGGTGAGTGGTCAGGGCTCTTTCTCAGCTTTACTGTAAAGCTGAGTGCTCAACATGAGCTTTAGCTCACGTGCCGAAAAGACACATGTATCTAAAGCCAACAAGGCAAATAAACACGTGTAGGCAGAGAAGTCTATAGCAAATGCTTCATTGCCTTTGAAGGTCCTGGAGACATGCGTCAAAAACTGCGGCCACCGCTTCCATGTCCTGGTGTCCAGCCAGGACTTTGTAGAAGGTGTCCTAGTGAGAACAATCCTGCCGAAGAACAACCCACCTGCCATAGTGCACGACAAGGTGCTGACCCTCATACAGGTGAGCCGAGAACTGTGAGCATCTGCACCTGTTCAGAGAGTGTTTGTCTTTAGGTTTTTGTACAGTAGAGTATCATAAATGATGATGGGCTGTGCTGTCTCCTTCTCCCCAGTCCTGGGCAGATGCCTTCCGTAGCTCACCGGATTTGACTGGTGTCGTTGCTGTCTATGAAGACCTGAGACGGAAGGGCCTAGAGTTCCCCATGACTGATCTGGACATGCTGTCACCCATCCACACACCACAGAGGGTATGGGAGCATTGCTGAAGAGAAGAATGTTGGGCAGCTGCCACTCTGGAGCTATGAGGGGACTTTAGGGACTCTGTCTTGCATTTAGAGGGCTTTTGGGGAGTGAGAATCTCCAGGACAGGCAAGAACTGTTGAAAGCAGGTGCCATCAACATTTCTCCTCTAATGTCAGGTGTGAGTGTCTAACATCTAAATCTCTGTCACTTTTCCCACCTCTGTCTATAGACTGTGTATAGCTCTGACTCCCAATCCGGACAGAACTCACCTGCAATCAACTCCCCTCAGCAGATAGAGTCCATCCTCCATCCTGTCACCTTACCCACTGGGAGGGGCTCATCCAGCAACGCACCCATCACACCCACACCAGAGCAGGTGAGTTGGACACAAGCCCTGTGATGTTCCTTACTCTCTGTGTTTGGGGGCTGTTTCACAAACACTGTTCTGGGACTGCTGTCCTGGTCCTTACCCAGCCTCTGTCTTCAATAGCCATTCCTCTAAAGCACAGTCCCTCGAGAGCTCCCCAGAGCTCCACTGTGGTCCCATTGATGAGCTGGGATACCACAATCATGGAGTAGTTATGTTTTCCAAAGACAGGGCTGCTTGCAGGTAGAGGGAATTTCTGGTTATAGAGAAGTGGGGACCAGAGGCATCAAGGTTTAGAGTGAGGTCTTTGTAATGCAGTTCAGCAAAAGCTTACTCAGTAGATACCTCCTTATCATCTTTGTTTATCTTGCCTCACTGCTTACTTTATACAAATCAACCCTGTCTGGCTCGTGGTTTCCGAAGGCTGGGGCTTCCTCACTTGTTTCCCCATCCTCTTTTCTCCTTCCTCACCCTGTCTTCATATGACACCATATTCAGCACCAAACCTCCAGCTGTCAGTATGTTGCATTCCCTTGCAGAACAGAGGGTACAAACTGTTCTAAAGAGGCTCATTAGCAGCTTGTGAAACCAGAGGGATAAAGCTTCAACTGCACACTTACCTGAGGCTCTCCTGTTGAGTGGGAATTAATTTTTTTCGTCTGCTTTGGAAATTAAACCATTTAAGTGGCTGCCACACAGGAGTTGCTAGCTGGGGAGAGATTTGAATCATAACAGCAGCCTGTGCTGGCTATTAAAAATCAAGGCTAGGCTAGTAGCCAAAGGTCCCAGGTGAGGGTCTGGCATCTGTTACCAGCAAATTAACTCAGTGGTAAGTAATGGAGATTCTTTCTGCTGGGGGCTCCTGAGAGCTTAACTGAGTGGCGACAGTGGTGACGAATTAATTCCCCAGTGGCTGTTCCCTGCAGCTCTGCGAACACACATATAAACATGGTGCTATTTACTGCTGTACAGAGCTACCTCAGCTACCTCCCCAGTCTTCCCAGGTGGAGCTGTCACTTCCCTTTTGCAGATTGGGAAGCTGCGCAGTGAGCTGGAAGTGGTGAATGGGAACACAAAGGTCATGTCGGAGATGTTGACAGAGCTGGTGCCATCCCAGGCTGAGC
Organism: Myiozetetes cayanensis; assembly: GCF_022539395.1. NCBI lineage: Eukaryota > Metazoa > Chordata > Aves > Passeriformes > Tyrannidae > Myiozetetes > Myiozetetes cayanensis. Next base: position 52,562,813 of record NW_026087521.1, on the reverse strand, counting down.
CTTCTGACTTGGAGCTGCTGCAAGTAAGGAACACTGGCAGGGTGGAGGGCTGGCACATGCAGCAAAATTTAGCAATGACTTGATGGACTGAAGCATGATGCATGCATGCCAGACATGGGTAACAACTGGACAATTTAGTGTGGGGCTTATTAGGGAGTAATGGGATAAGGGAGACACAGGGTAGGTGGAGGGAAATTGCACTACTGAGGCTGGAATCATCTCACATGGGGATTTGTCCCTAAGGGCCTTTCTTTCTGGGCAATGTGTTACACAAAAAACATACAATTATTCCATGTAGAGTCCAGACTCAATTTAACTCTCACACCAATATTTATTGCTCATCAACAAAGTCCTGATAGATCCCAGTAGCCTCTGGAGTCTATGTCTATTCCAAGTAGACTCCCAAATCCGTGAGTGCTCAGCCTTAGCGTGAGCTGTGTGGTAACTTCCCCTTGCTTTGAACAGGAGCTGAATCGGACATGCAGAGCCATGCAGCAGCGTGTACTGGAGCTGATTCCCCGTGTCCTCCATGAGCAACTCACCGAGGAGCTGCTTCTCATCAATGACAACCTCAATAACGTGTTTCTGCGCCATGAAAGGTACCTCTCTCCTCCCTTCTCTGCCCTGCTCTCCCACAAGAGTTTACTGCCCCTTGAAGGCCACCTATACCACCCTTTTGATCTGTCCATAAGTATAATACTCAAGATGCATCAGTCTGTATCATCCCTCTTTGAGAACAAAGACAGTTCTCAGTTTTTGCTGACTAATTCCTGTCCCTTCAAGACTATATGGAGAGCTATGTTTAAACCATTTTGGTCGGGAATAGCTCTGGAGAATCACAAGGAGCTTTCTCTCTCAGGAGACATCAACTCTGTGGGTCTTGTTGTGGTGCCTTCAGTCTTGAGAGGAAATTAGGCCTTGAGCCATGTTCCCCCTTTCCTATTATGTAGGAAGGGACAGGCTGTGCCATGCCTTATAAGAAATCTGTGGGTGAATAAGCACATGCTATTGAAATGCGTCCTGTCATTTTTCTTGCAGGTTTGAGCGCCTCCGGACAGGACAGCCTGTCAAGGTAACTCAGAACAACTTCACCTCTGTGCAGCTTGGACTGCATCCCACAGGTCCAGCTAGGCCTGCTGAATTGGAGAGAGGTTCAGTCTGCCCCCTTAGAAGTGGTAGGCTTTGCTCTCCCAGCAAGGTGCACCAGACCCACCTGGTGTGCAGGACACTCCAGTTCCCACTGCCAGCCTTGCCCTCCCTGCCTGTGGGAGCCTTCCCCTCACCCAGAGAGCAAGAGCAGAGCAGCAGCAGCCGTTATGGTTTTCCAGTACTGAATATTGGGAGGATCAATTCCCATATGAGCCTTCTCTGAGCACTGCCCTGTCCTCTGAACCGGCATCTACCCTACTTACTGACATCTAGCAGAGCTGGGAGGCTGGCTACTGAGCCCAGCCCTGGGACACTGTTCCCAGCAAGTTCTCTGATCACTGTCTCCCTTCTCACAAGGAAAGGCTTCACAACTGGCCTCTTTCAATGGGTGTAGAAGGGCTTTCCTCTCCAGTATTAATGAGCTAGGATTGTAGGGCCAGGGTGTCCAAGCTTCAGAAACTCTCCACCATCTTCTTTTTTCTTCCTTCAAAGGCACCAAATGAGGCAGAGAACAGCTTGATTGATCTGGGACCAAGTACTCCTTCTGCATTAAAACAGCCTGAAGTCACCAACAACCTTTCCTCTCAGCTGGCTGGAATGAGTATGTTTCCATGCAGTTTTCCTCTCAGTCTTTCTCCTGTGCTGCATCGGGAATGCCTTCTTGCCCTTGAATCATCTCTCAGAATAATATAGTCATGTTCACAGAGTAACCTAGAGAAATGGTGTGTGTTTTCAACTAATAAACTCATGAAGAAACTTGTATATGCCCCAAGGCACTCAAGTGTATATCTTGGCATCCACACCTCCTGTTGTGCAGGAGGTGGACATGCCTTAAGAAGGACCTCAGCATTAGTCTGTGGCTAGGGATTAGGCCTTTCAGCAGGTAGGGGATGAAATTGCCCCCTCTGCATGCCTGGCAGCATTGCCTAGTTGCCTCTCTTGCTGTGTGGCGTCAGGCTGACCTCTAAGGTCTAGAAGAAGAAAATCAGCTGAAACTATGCTGCAAAGGTGAAGCTTTGAGCATCTTGGGCTCAGGACTCAGGATCTGACAGGTTGTTTACTCAAAAAGCCTGAGAGGTCCTAAGGGTTCTTCAAGATATACCAGCAGCCTACATAACACTGCCTGAAGCTCTCACTGCCTGGGAGCACATTCAGTACAGCTGGGATGCAACTACCGAAAACTGGCAAGACTGTTTTTACAGACAAGCCAGCTGAGATATTTTTCAAGTCAGGTTTTTTTCAGATGATGTCTGAGTCATGAAAAGCCACTCATCTGTCTCAGAGGTGCTTGCCCAGAAGCACAGGTCTTCCACAGGTTATGGAGCAATTCCCTCCCGAGCTGTCTAAAATGGTCAGGAACATCTAGCCTTCGGCATCAGATCAGTAAATTGATGATGATGCTTCTGCCTAAGACTGAGCCAAAAATCTCTACTGAGCAGGCAAAGAAACTGCTTCTGTTACTTCACTCTCGACACTGCACACTCATAGCCTGTAGGAGTGGGCCTAGAACACTTTAGCCTGTTGTGATGATAGCTTTCCATCTAGCACTCTCCTAGCCCACAGCCCTTCATTTACTGCTCTGAGCTGCCTGTTCACCCTTCTTTCTCCCACAGACCTGGGCTCAAGCAGCGTAAGCGCGGGGCTGCACTCCCTCGACACCTCTGGCAAGCTGGAAGAAGACTTTGACATGTTTGCCCTGACCCGTGGCAGCTCGCTGGCTGAGCAGCGCCGAGGGTGAGTGCAGCAGCCCACTCTGTCCTGTCCTGCCTTCTTGTTAAGGAAGGAGTGCTCAGGGCAACTGGGGCCATGATCCCAACCAACAGCAGTTCCTGGGATACAGTAGGATGCAACAGAAATGCGCTCTTTGGATGCATAGTGTTTGTAGGATGAACTCTGTGCTCCCAGTCCTTTTTTCTGCTACCATCATCTCCCCTTCATAGTATCCTCCTGGGTATGGAGAGAAGGAAGCAGTTCCTGTATATGAGCACTGTGGTGCCACATGTTCTCGGGAGACTCAGTGTCTGGAGATGAAGGTGTGGAGTGGGACTGGCTGAGTTTTCTTGTCTGTCTCATGTGCCCTGAGTGGGGTGATGTTGAGTTCAGGAACTGTTGAATACTGATGCAGCCTAACAAACAGAGTATTGAACTGGAGTGCAGGAAGAATGCAGTCAGTTGTGGCAGGGCAGGGCACTGCTCTGTGCCTCAGTTTCCCTGTTGGCAAGTGGGACTGATGTTTCTTCCCCTACAGTGTGTTTGAGACCTTCTGGTGTAAAGCACTAAGAGCTGGATCTCCATAGTACTGGCTGAAGTGGTCTTCTCTACTGCAGGATGGATTCCTAAATCCTTGTTCTGGAGTAGCTAACAATGGCTGTGCTGACCAGATCTGTTGGGTTTGAGAGACTGTGGCTGATCTCACACTGCTTTCCTGTCAGAGTCATTCCCTGCTCTCCTTCAGCTACCAAGCAGTAGAGCCCACGGGCGCATGGCTGTCTCCAGCCCTCCAAGACCTGTGCTCCTGCATCCACTGGGGTGCCTTGTCCTGCAGCTGGGTAGTAGCAAGTTAAGGTCTCTTATACGTGTCAAGTTAAGGTCTCTTAAGGACATCTCCTTCCATTCCTCTGCCTCAGACTGCCTCTGGTAAACATGATGGGGAAATCTGTGGCCTACACATGACTTCATGTGTTTTGTCCATGGGTTTTCCCACCACTTTTATGGTGAGGTGTGCTGCCTGAGGGCAGAGGCAGTGCAGCACAAAAGCAATCGTGCCAACAGCATCTGATCTGGGGCTGAAATCTGAGCCACTGGTATGCGCTCAGTGCTGGAGGCTGGGGGAGTTCTGGACAGGGGTGGAATTGTATCCTCTTTGCTGTGGTGCAATCCTTAACAGGCTGAGGCACAAGTAACAAGACATCTTCTATTTATTCCTCACTGCCCTTCATCTGCCTGCACTTGCGCTCCTGCCAGGTAATCTCTACAGGCTCAGGCTTCACATTTCACTCATCAGCATCTGCTCTTAGTGTCTCCCTTCACCTGAACAGACCCACTGCCCTACAGCTCCCGAACAGGACGTGCTGGCAGGAGACACAAGCAGGGCTGCTGGGGTTTCCTGACCCCCCCATGCTTCATGTGTGCCTCAGCGAAGCAGTGCTTGAAACACTTCAAGCCTTTCCTGCCGTTCTTCCTCATCAGTGGCATGATAGCAGCGCTGTACTTCATCCTGGATGCCATTGTCCACAGCGGCCCCTTCACAGATGAGCACTTCTTTGAGAAATTTGAGCAGCGGTGGCCCAAGCCCCTGGCCCCCAACAAAAACAGCTCCACTTGATGGTCTGCTGGATCTGCAGAAAGGGGCCCAGGAGCAGCTGGAGAGGAGACTTGTGGAGAGTTTCTGTGAAAGGCTTCATTCTCCTAGCATGGATGGAGTGTTTTCCCCACTCTGCATGGATCAAATGGTGATGTGTGGCATTATCATGTGGGATAGCAGCCTAGAGAAATGGGATAAGGGAGATTATGGGTGAGATGTATCTGTGTGTGGAAAGAAGTTGCTGTAATGGTGCATTAGGAGACCATGAAACAACACTAGGCTCTTCTGGTCTCACATATGTATCTTGGGCCAGTGAGCCTCTGCCACCATCAGTTCTGTTGTATCAGTTAAAGAGATATTTTTGAGCTGTGTTTGTGAGGTGAGTATGTAGGGGCTTGTTACTCAAATCCTTTCTAAAATAGCTGTAATATCCTGGTCAGTCTGAGTTAGTTTTCTCTCTAGTCAACCCCGAAGAAGGTAAGTGGTGTGGTTGATGTACCTAGCTCTGTAAGTCTGTGTCTAGTTTCATATGATACCTTGTTATCCTCCTGTCATGTGCCACAGCTGTCCTGTCGCATCCCATAATAATGTTGCAGTGAGTAGATTAGTCTGTTTTGTTGTGAGCTATACCTTTAATAGGGGTTTTGCTCACCTTTCTAGAAGCTCTTGGGAGCAGAATGGCAAGAGATGAAAAGTCATGCAGTCAGAATAACTGAATATATGTTTAGGAGTTTCTGCTCTTCACTCTCAGGCATCTCATCAGCCTGTGTATTATCTAATTTCATTCTTTCAGGGTAAAGTACGAAGATCCCCAAGCCACCAAAGGACTCGCTGGTGCCCTGGATGCCCGGCAGCAGAACACAGGAACAGTAAGTGACCACAGAGCTTTTAGTGTATTACCAGAAATAAGAGTATCTTCCTTGCTCACCAATGCAATAAATGTGCTGTCTGTTTGCAAAAAATCGAGTGCTTTACCTTACCAGTGATAATTCCTAGTCTCCACCAACCTGCATGTCTTACCTGGGCTACATATCTCATTCTTTAAACCCCTGAGGTGCGGAACTATGGAAACCCTGGGGTTGACTCAGTCAGTCACAGGACATCCTCCCTACATTTGCAGGGAAATTTCCACCTGGAAATGTATGTTTTATTCATCTTAAGCAGGTTTCCAAGTCCAGTTGCCTTCTCTCTGCAATCAGAGAAGTAGGCCACCAGTACAGGGTGTTCTTTCCCCCACCCTAAACCCACTGCCTCCCCTCTCCCTCACACTCTGCAATGCAGGCTCTCTCTCATCCAGGGGGAGTCTGGTGCCTCTAATGATGGAGCCCAGCTGACTAAATGGATGATGCGGCAAGGAATGGTGAGATCTGAGATCGTGGAGGGCCGGCAGGGAGGAAGGAGGCTGGGGCTGCTGAAGTAGAAGTGGCAGTGGCACAGCACATGAGGATGCACAGCAGACATCAGCAGAGATTGCTAACTGAAATGGAGCAACCCTGGTCTTTGCCAGTGGTGGAGACCAGAGTTGGGAAGGAAGCAGGCGGAGTGTCAGCCTCAAGTAAACATGTCTGTAGGGAAAAATCCTAGGAGCTCTGAGGCCAAGAGAGCACACGCACTCTGAGCTAGAGGATGGCCTGTTTTGGGGTGGGTATCTGGGACAGAGGCACTAGCTGGTGGCATCATGAGCTGCTTCCATTCATCCCCCTTGCAGCCTCTCCTGCTTAGCACAAGCTGCCCCATTTGGAGGAAAGCACATTGTGACTTTTACTGTTCAAGGCCTCCTCCTGTAGCTTGAGTGTTTGAGCTTTCAGGCTGTTGAATTTGGTCTTTTAGCAGCAGGAATTCCTAAAATTACATTCCCTCAGGCACATGGAGGCTTTGACAGCTCCCAGGTCTGAAGCTTGTTAGCCTGTCTTCCTGGAATTGGCACTGCCCAGACTGATGTCTGCTTTACGAAGTTTCCCCACATGCTGTCCCCTTGGCTTGAATGCACTTCTACACCAAAGAGTTTCTCTCTGGGCAGGCTCTCCAGTTCGCTTTGAAACTTCCCTAATCTCACACAGCCTCTTCCATCCCCATTTATCCATCTACCAGCTGTGGTAACTATCTGCACTTGCTCCCTGGTTTGGGGAAATCTTCCTGTGCTTGGTAAGAAGGTGCTGCTCTTTTTCTTGGTCTTGGTGTTTTCCTGAGGGCAAGGGAGCTATACATATTAGAAGACTAATAAATAAGTTACCACAAATACTCTCATGTTTCTGCTTGTGGAGTCTTTAGCAAGGGCTGCTTCTTTCTCAGCTTTGTTCAGGAGCTCCTGCATAGAGAAAAGGACCAGACTTGGTTTTCTTAAAGGTTATCTCTGTCCACTAGTAATATGTGTCTTCAATGCTTAAATTGACCAGGGACATGAATTATTCTGAGATAACCTCATCCCTACTGAAAGTAAAATTTACTTTAATTGTAGATGACATTCTCTTCAATTAATCTGTTTCAGTAGTTTTGTGTGATGTCAAATCCTGCTATGCTTCATGATCCTACCAGGGTTCTTGGCAGGTGTCTTTCCTCCTTATTTTGGTGCCAAACCTGGTATATCCGATATCTTCAGCATTGCAGACTTTGACATCAGACTGTCACTGGTTTTTAGAAGGGAAGAGGTGTGGAGAAATGCACACCTCTTGTCCTCTGGCTGCATAACACAAGCAGCCAACTCCCACCCAGTGACACCTCACCAAAATGGAAAGTCTGGTCTAGTTGTAATACCCCAAAGTCAACTGCCAAACCACAGAGGCTCTCAATGGCACATACCCTGGAAACTGTGCATGTCTGGGCATGGGTCGGGGAGAGGAAGCAGGTGAGCGGTGGCATTGGTACCTGGGAGAGCTTTGCAATGGCACTGGCTGGATTTGGAAGGGCCTGAGCTGACTGAACAGTGGAGCAAGAGGGTGAGCTTCTGGGTTGGGCTTTCTTTTTGTGTAGTGGATTTACTGGAACGTCCTCTCTTGTCTTGGCCTCATCATCCTTTTTTCCTTCTGTCCTAGGTGCCAGTTCCTCAAGCCAATTTCATGGAAGACATAGAAAAGTGGCTCTCCACTGATGTGGTAAGTGAGGGGCTGCTTTCCTGGAGCCACCTGTCCTGCCAGAGTTCTCTGCATGGCTGGACTTCAGGTGGTGGGCAAGATTGCTGAATGTGTGGCACAGGCTGCTCAGAGGGAGCAGGGAAGGAAAAGCCAAGGACACAGGGCAACAGTATAATTAGCCTTCTGGGAGGCATAGCAAATGAACTGATGATCAGGGCCACATGTCTGTACTGCAGAAGTGGGGGGAGAACTATCTTGTCTCTCTCTGTGCAAAGAATCACATCTGTGAGACGCCTTTATCTATCTTCCTTCTAACCATGCCCTTCTTCTTCTCTAGGGAGAATCAGAGGATGCAAAAGGTGTCACCAGTGAAGGTAAGACATGCCAGCTATCCCCTTTTCTCTAACTGTTCCTGGCAGCACGTTGGCTCTTCCATTCTTTGCTGATGCTCTGCTCTTTTCTTTCCCTAGAGTTTGACAAATTTCTGGAAGAGCGAGCGAAAGTTGCAGACCGCCTACCCACTTTGTCCAGCTCCTCAGCAGGGAGGTCTGTCTCCCCTCCAACTGCCAGCCATCATCGGAAGCAAGCAAAGGAAGATGATGCTATGTTTGCTTTGTGAATGCTATGGACCAGTGTGCTGTGGAGCAAGAGGCTGTGTGTGCTGTTTTGCTTGCCTCCAACCAGGGGCCAGCAGAGGAAGGACTCTGTCCCCTTCCTCCATTCTCTTCCTCTTTTACCTTTGAGTTGTTTTTATTATTAAGCTGCTTTCAGACTTCAGATAATCTTTGTTGTGTTTAGGGATATCACACGATAGACTTGTGAAGGGGAGTTTCAAAGCTGCTAGAAGAATGTGGGAGTTCAGTGGGCTTTTCTCTTTTTGGTACAGTGTGGGCAAAGCAGAAGAAGCTCCGGAAGAAGCTCCCCATCCTACTCTCCGGTGACGTAGTTAGAGATCTCTCCCAAGAAACAGGAGAGGCTGCAGTCTGCTGCTGAAATCATTCCTGCCTGCCTCTTCCCTCACCCCTTCCCTAGAATGGATCTTCAGCCCTCTGCCTGCCAGTATTAGACTGGAAAGCACAGGGATGTGAAGCATTACTGGTGGCCAAGGAGGAACACTAATGGTAGAGGGACCCTGTTGCTCTAATCTCTCTTGCACAAGTGCTTGTGGTATGCAACACCTTCCCACTCATAACCCCTTCTCTTCCTCTTCCCTTCCTCCCCTTCCCCATCAGTTTATCCAGAATCCTACCCACAGCCCAGATGTTTTCATTGCAAGACAGCCAGTTACCCAGGCCCTTGGCAGCACACAGGGCTTGAGCTGCAAGCGGTACCCCAGGCTGAAGGGGCTGTCTCCTATGGGGTAGGATGTGCCTTCAGCAAACTATCTGCAGTTAATTTAATTCTCCCATTATTATACTTTTCTCCTGATGTGATCCTACCCCCCTCTCTCACTTCCACTGATGCCTTCCACCACATCGTGCCGTGGTGTGGGGAGTTTCTCCATACAGACTCCCTCAGGGTACCTGTGTGTTCTGGGGTCGCAGAGCTGTGTTCCCTAAAGCAGGAGGCCCTTACATTGGCACTGTTACACCACTGGGGGGAACACGCTGTTGCTGCAGTTCAACTGGTGAGCACAGGGGCGAAGCGAGACATCCATCATCTCATGCCAGCCAAGCAGCCCTACAGCAGCCAGAAGCTCCTTTGCACATGAGGAGCAAAACCCTTTGGAGCAAACTTCACATGCTGCCTGATTGTAAAGGAAAACCAGGGAGGAGGGTGCCAAGCCCAGGGCTCCTGCTTGTGGGATTTCTTGCTGAGTGTGGGAGAGTTGCCTTTTTTTACTGCACATTAAAGGAGCAAAGACTTGAGCCTCCCTTGAAGATATGGTGTGTGCTGTCAGTGCTGGCGTGGGGAGGGGAGGATCCTGTGGGGAGGAGTGAAACCATGCAGCCACATTTTCTTTCCATGAAAAGGCAAGGACACTGTCATGCTGCGAGGAGGCACGGCATGGGGGCCAAGAGTGATGGGAGCCAAGGCAGGTGCTCACTGCTTTTTACCAGCCTCCTGGGTCAGTGACTACAGCCCATCTCAAAATAGCCAGAGGGTGAGCTACCTCCTCTCCTTTCCCTCTCTGCCTTGTGACCAGATCTGAATACCCACCTTGCAGCCCATAAGTCACTTAAAAAGACATGCAAGAAACAGTTGCTACGAAAGGGCCCTCTGGTATCCACAGGGCATTCTCAGTTGTCCCCATGCCATCCCCCAGCATGCAGCTGAGTGGGAGCTGAGGGAAGGATTCTTAAAAGGAGGTGTAATGGGTTGAAAGTGTCATCTGAGCCCTAGACTTGTGGGAAGGAGTTAAATTAGCTGAAGTTTTTCATGCCTCAGCACCTTCCTCTCCCCATGCCTGCTTGCAGTCTCAGCTGTACCAAGCTCAGGCAGAGCCTGGAGGATAAGAGCTGCAAGGAAGCTGGGCTGCAGCTGGTGGCAGCAGAGCTGGAATAATCAGGGTGCTGGGTTTCCTCCTCTGTAAGCAGTTGTGGGACAGGAGGAGGCTTTGTGTCTTCTTTCAGCTTTCCAAGACAGGCAGCACATACTATCTTTGGATAGTTTGTCCCTTGGAAAAATGGATCACCATTTTCAATTCCATTGCATTCCCAATGCCTCTGGCAGGACCCAGGAGACCTCTTCCTCCTTTTTGAACCAGGTGTTACTATGTATTTAATATAACTCTCTTTTAGCAGCAGCCCTCAAAGCAGGGTGTGCATGCTATCTTCTGGGTAGCGGGGAGGGGAAAGCCCAGCCTACTGAGCCTGAAAGCTGCCCGTCCTGCCCCGTCTTGCTGCTGAGTCCATGAGTGGCTCTGCTGGGGGCTGCCTGAAGCTGAATGGTTGTGGCTTCACTTCTGAGCTACTCTCCCTCCCGCAGCCAGTTCTGTAGCAGGACTCCACTGTGCCCAGGACCCCACACTCTGCACCTAAGAAGGGCTTGAGTAGAACGAAGTGTACAAAGTGCTTTGTCTCTGAAGAGCACAGCTGAAGAGCCACAGGCTTCTGCCTTACCAACTACATGAGGGTTTCACATGGCAGACAAGGGTAAACACTGGGGATTGGCACAGCTGCAGTCCTCTAGCATTTTTAGTTCATTTCTACCACACTCACGGCTTCCTGAGGTATCTTTTTTTTTTTTTTTTTAAATCTCCAAATCATCCTTGTCACAGCAAATGTTTGTAGTGACACATGTGTGGAGAGACTGGATTTACCCATGCAGCACTGACTCTGGCCTCTGCTGTCACCCCTGCTGAATCCAGATCCTTGGAAAGCAACTCCCACCCCAGTCAGTGCACACAGAGCTTGTACTGAAGGCTTTGTGCTGGCAGGGTGGCCCTCAGGAGGACACTAGAAGTCAAGGGACCATGAGTGATAGGACAAAGGGGAATGGCTTTAAATTGAAAGAGAGTAGGTTACAACTGGATATTAGGAAGAACTTCTTTACTCTGAGTGTGGTGAGGCACTGGAACGGGTTGCGCAGAGAAGCTATGGATGCCCCATCCCTGTGAAGTGTTCAAGGCCAGGTTGGATGGAGCTCTGAGCAAACTTGTTTTGTGGAAGGTGTCCCTGTGCATGGCAGGGGGCTTGGAATGAGATGATCTTTAAGGTCTCTTCTAACACAAACCATTCTATGATTCTGTGAGAGCCCAAGAGCTACAGGTCAGTGCAGCATTCCCATGGTGCTGGAGACTTGTGAGGGCAGGTCCCTCCTGCAAGACAGGGCTGAGCTGGGATGTGAGGGTCTGAGACACCCTGCAGCTTCCCCTACCATGTCAATGGAAACCCAAACTAGGAAGAACAGCAAAAGAGCAAATTACTGAGCTTCTCCCACTGGAGCACCTGCAGGAAAGAGAGCAAGAGCAGGGGCATGATGGAGCCCAGGCTGGTGAGTTTTGTAACTGTGGGGCCAGAAAGGCCTCCAGAGGAAGCAAACGGCCTGATGTCCAAACCCTCTTGCCAGTGCCTGGACTCAGGCTGCCTGGCTCTTCTGGGAAGAAGGGGCTTCTGGTGGCCAGTCAGCATTTGTGCAGGATAGCAGCCTGTTCACACCAGTGTTGTTTTGAATACCAGTTAATGCCTCAACTAGTGCTTAAAGCCCTCAGTGCCTCCAGCTCCCTCTGTGTAGGGGGCATTGCCTGCAGCTTCCCTGAAAAGAGAAGACATCCCTAAATGTACACCCCGAGTATGGGGAGTTCAAGCTCCTCCAAACTGCCTCTGGGATATCCTGAGCCCACCTCAGGATAAAGACTCCTTCTTCCACCGTGACCTTGTTTTTAGCTCCCCAGAAAGTGGACATGGGACCTGGCAAAGTCAAGAAGTAATGATCCCTGAGGAAGACTTGAATGCAGGAAAATAGGCTCACTGCTATTTTTGTCACAAGGCAAACAGGTGGGAAGGGTTTTTGGTGGCTGTCAAGTGGAGTCAGTTTGAATCAATGATCAACAGGTGAAAATTTAGATGGCTGCTTGTGGCCCTCTGGGCGAGCCTGTCCTCTTCCCACCATGCAGCCAGCCACAGCCATGGCGCTTTCCACTGCAGTGCTGCTCATCCAGCATGGAGATTTATCTGACAGGGATGATGCATCTCTTTTTTAAGTAACTGAAAATATGAAGAACGGGAATGAGGGCATGGAAAGATTCCAAACTAGTACTGTCACACTTCTTATAGATTATACCAGTAACAGCTTGAATTATTTTGTAAGGTTTCTTTTGAGGAGGAACCTGGGGGAAAAAACCTGCTAGTTCTGCAAGGGATCATTTTAAGTAGAGGCTGGACATTTTGCATTGTCAAAAAACTGCTTTATGATTGAAAAAATCTAATGACAGCACTATAAATAATTCCTTTTAATGATTTTCCCTTTTTAAAGGAGTTTTCTCATGTTGCTATTTTAAAAAGAACAGTGCTGCCTGCTCATTCTGACCACCAGATGGCTGTGGTCCCTCACACACTCAGCCCGGGCTTCCCAAACGCAGAGGATAACCTCTCCCTTCTCAGTGACCTGCTCAGCAGGCTCTACCACCCCTGGGAACAAAAACAAAACAAAAGTTTTTCCTCACTGTAAGTGTTATGCTGCAACTGTCAGCCCAGTGAAGACTCACAGAGCAACTGCTCCAGAACAGGCATTCACGTGTTGCAACTGCACAGGGGACAGGAAGGAGTGCTTTGTGCTCTGTCTAAGCATCCATTAATAACCACACTGGGAACAGGATCTTGACCTGGACAGATATTTTGCATGACCCAGAAGAATTGTTGCTATGCAAGAATAAGAAAGCCGTAACTTCCTTGTACTGGGCCAGAGTCGCTCCACATCTCTGAAAATTAAATACATGCTCAATGTCAATGAGAATTTCCATGATGTTTGGGTACTGTGATATCTGCCATACCAGCACTGCATTAATTCATAGAGACAAAAACTTGCATGCTTCTCTTTTACCAACTACTAACCCCCAAATAATATTTGATTCTTTTTAAAGGGCAGTTAACAAAAGTATATCCTGTTTTCCCACAGCATTGTCTCACATTTCACCACAGAAGTGTCCCGAGCTAGTACACTGGGAAAGCTGTTCTCCATTCCACTGAATTTCATGTTGCTCTGCCACGTCAAAACTTCCTCAAAGTTTATTTTGGATAACAAAATTCCCCCTTCCTTCACAAAATGAGAATAGAGCCACTTCCCCTTCCCTTCAGATTACTGTTAGTGGTGCTGCTTAGGGCAGATGAAGATGTTGGGAAGGGACTTGTGGTGGGAGCCCAGTGGGCATCAGAGAGGAGGGTTGTGAGGAAGGAAAACATTTCTGTAGGTAACTCATTTTTACCTGTGTAGGGGACATAAGCAAATGAAAGCACAAGAAGAGACATAAGAGATGAAAAAAAAGGAGTGGGGGGTGGGGAGAAGGATAGGAAAAACTGCAAACATATAGGAGGAAAATAGGTGCTCTGGTGCTCAGGAGCAAGGGAATGGAGGTCATCACTGACCAGTGATCACCAGTGCAACACAAGGAGTTGTACTGCAGCCAGTCTAGGGTTTTTTTCTGTTTCTCCTGAAGATACTTCAAAAACCATGCAGACAGAGGTAACCTCTTGAACCAAGGTGATATCAGGGTGTTTTGTAGCCCTGAGGACATTTCTCATTGACTCACCTGCCCTCCCCTGGCTTTTAGGGTACCCAGAGCATCTTGCCTGGTGCCCAGAGCTCTGACACACGTTGTGTGAGCAAGTGTCCTTGTTGCTTTGTGTCAGTGACCAGCGAAACCTGAGCAAGGGAACGGGGACTCTGTGGCACAGGCTCCCAAGCAAGAGCTTCCTCTTCTTTATCCACCACCATCGTTGCAAAATCTTGTGTGGTGATGCACACAGTGGGCTTGGGACTGCATAAGGGGGCAGACTTTCATACCCTTCCCAGCTGGGTTGCCAGCAATCTGAGGGTTGGAGGCAGGTGAGGGTGGGCAGGATCACTCCCCATGAGCACAGTTTTGCTGCATTGCTGTCTCCACCAGCCTTTCTGTGGGGCTGGACCTTGGTCCTTTCCAAGAGCCCCTGGTCAGGGTGTGCAGGGGTTGTTTCACTTTGCAATGATGAGGCTGGGAGCTCAGCCCTGGCAAGGAAACCCCCAGAGAGCAGAGATTTTCTCAGGGGGATCAGTCATTCCCTCCCAGCACAGAAAAGCTGCATGTGCTGGTATCCAGGCACTGTGTTTTCCTAGCCAATCTCAGCAGAAAGTTGCAGATCAGGCACAAAGCAAATTTGACGGTGGGGTGAGGCAAGGACATGGCTTTCCTGTGGTTTTAGGGGAGTCTCCTTCACCAGTACAGAGTGGTAGGAAAATCTGTGTTTAGAAAATTGCTGTGAGTACTTCAGTGGTATTTTTAGCTCCTTGACCAAAAAAAAAAAAGAGCTTAAATACCAGATCAGTCTTAGTGGGAGATAGGTGCCAATTTCTCTGAGCTCTTTTGCAGAGCTTTAATCCAAACAGGGAAAAAAAAAAAAAAAAAAAAAAAAAAAAATAGCCAGAGTGTGAGTGACCTTCTGCCAGTAGTGCCCCTCCGCCCATCTCTGCCATCTCTGGGCAGGGACATGTTTTGTGCAGCAATGCACACCACCAAACACCAGCTCCAGCAGTGAGATAAGGGGGTGGCTCACCTCACCACAGGCACCTTCAATCTCACCACTTGCCAAACACCTTCGGCCTCACTCAGTGCCAAGCACCTTTGGTCCCTGCCAGCCTCTGCCAGATCGCACTCGGCAGCTGAACATTTGAATTCAAACTCTACATTGCCTCGGTGCTCTTGTTAATGTTTATTTAGCTAAAGAGCTGCATCCATGGCCCTGAGGTCCTGCTTTGCCAAACACTGCTCAGGAGAAGGGGATCTCTGCCTAACAGAGCCAAAGCCCTGACTCCTTGGTGCCTGGGATGCTAGGGAAGGCCTTCCCAAAAAAGGGGGATGTTCTTGCTCTTTTGCAGTAGCAGCTGCAGTCCGTGGTGCACAGCACTCTCCAATGCTGAGCCCACTCTTCCCCTAAACCAAGAGCTTTGAAGAAATATCTCCCCTTTCTAATCCTTCTTTTGTTTGTTTTTCTTTGTCAGCATGTAGCTGTAACCCTCCCAAAACAGACAGCAGCTCAGTGGGGTAAATACAGTCTTGCCTGCCTGCCCTGGAGCGATCTTGGGTAATGAGTGAAGGTAAAGGAAGGGGGAAGGAGGGGACACAGGCTATGCCACAGACACCCTATGTGGCCTTGAATATGTCCCTTAAATTTGGCACATCCCACATGCCAGCCTCTAAAATAAACTCATTCCCACACACTGTTCCTGGGTTTGCTGTTTTCCACCAGCACAGGTGAAAGCTGGGTGCCCATCCAGCACCCCAGAGAACAGTGTTCCTGTGCCTTGATTCCCACCTGTATAGAGCAGGAACTGTCCCGTTCCCAGAGCAGATGGCCACAACATCCTCCATGTCCACAGGTCAGAGAGGTGTGCAGCTTTCCCAGTCTGGGACATCTGCTTTTCCAACCTTTCCCAGCCCACCCGGAGCAGCTCTGGGAAGCACAGCTGAAGGGGAAACATTTTGCAGCTGCCAGTGACACCCCACGTTCCGTCAGGACTCCTCACTCTTGCGTGAGCCCCAAAATCTGCAGCCTTTCTCCTGCTAATGCTGACTTGCCCTTTCCCCAGTGTGGGCATCCTGCTGAGTCAAGGTCAGGCTGGGACACCACATACTGCTGAGTAAAGGTTTTGGGCTGTGGCGGAGGGGCTCTCTTTTGCTGAGTCACAGTGGAACAAGGTCCACGTGAGGCTGTTTATTACAGGCGGTTCCTGTGCGCCGCCCTGAGATTGCAGCTGCTGCTCTTGGCTTTGAGCCTGCTTCTCGGGACAAGTGGAGAATTCTCCAGAAACAGCCTCAGCTTTCTGTGGCCCAACATGTCTCCTTTATTCAGGGGCAGGGAACCACAGAGGGGTGGTTTGGAAATCTTAAAGGGGGGGAGGTATTTGGGTCTCACTTTCTGTGCAAAACTTGGCTCCCAGCTCTAGTTCCTCCCTCTCCTGAGAAAGGGGTGTGAGCAGTGCGGTACAAGGTCCTCCTTGTTGCCTACGTGTGATTTTTCAAATCCAAAGTTTCACAGTTCATTCCATCTCACAGTCAGGGCACACTTTGTTTTACACGGTTGTAGCACTGAAACAAAGGAGGCAGCAAGTGACTGAAACATTTGCACAAATGGGATTTTTATTTGCTAACTCTGCCCCGCTCCCTTCCACACCTCCTTTTGGCTCCCAAAGCACACATTCAGCAGGGCACAGGGTCAGTGAAGAAGGGCACAATACTTTAAGAAGCATGGTGGTCTCGATGCACCCTCCCCCAGAATTTTAGCCCAGTGTACCCATAACCTGGAGAGCGGCTGCACGCTTTAAGGCACTGCCTGACTCTGGTCAGGGACATGCCTTGCAGAGGACTTGCTCTTTTCTCCCTCCTCCTGCCCACTCTGTTTCCTGACAGCCTAGAGCTCTCTCCTTGTTCAAAGCCATGTGCTGGAGACACCCATGTGATGCAGCACACATATATCCATAAGTCTATAAAAATATGTACTGTAATCTAATATTTCCTATTTTTATCATACTGGTTCATTTATCCCAAAAAATCTGCCTGCACCTCCATCTCCCACCACGTTGGTCTCCGGGGTTCCAGTGCATGGGTTTTGCTCAGCACAGCCATGCCTGTCTATAGGACCCTCCAAAGGTACTAGCAGTGCCAGCCCCATGGACAGATGCAGTACCTGAGCTCTCCATGGGCATTTCCAGTGCGTTGGACTCCTGACCTCCTTTTTTCCACCTGTATCTTTGATCTAGGTGGGACTTTCAGATGCCGACAGCAGCAAGCACAGTCAGTTCTGCCAGGGCAGGGTTGGGAAAGGCAATCTCCTTTTGGTAAACACAAATTAACCCGCAGATTATGCCTGAATACTCCAGCACTGACTCCCTTCTCCAACAAGTCATTTTCAGCGGTCATCGCAACTTTTTTTTTCCTGCCATGACACAGCAAATCCTGGTGACTGAGTCAGCTTTCCAAGTGCAAGCGAGGCAGCTGCATTTTGCTGTGTCATGGTTTGAAAAAGCCCATTAGCCCTTCCAAGTTGGCTACCCACAAGGGACTGAGGAGGGATGACTTTGTACCTCGTGACTGCCTGTGTAACTAGGCATTTCTGACCATAACTCTACAGGCAGAACAGGCTGTTAATATACAAAGAAGAGAAAATTCCCCAGTTCCCTACCCCAGATGGAAACACTGATCCCTCAACAACTTCCTGCTGCTGTTAACCATTCAGCTACCATCTCTTGATTAAGCATTTCCTCAGGGCCTGGGATGTGAAGACAGAGGCTTTTTAGCCCAGTAGGAACTATTACAAATATTTTGCCTGAGGCTACTTTATTCATCTTTGTTGGAAGTCTCCTAAGCTGTTTCAGTAGTGCCCTCAAAAGGAGTAGCCCTGGCACCACCCAGCCACAGCTCACTGGAAGAATAGATGACAGGACTAATGCCAGGCATGATGGAGACCACAGCCCTGACACTTCAGTGATATTCAAGCAAAATCTCCTCGTGATCTGGAGGTGGACTGGCCTCTGCTTTCCCAGTGCACACTGTGACCTGGGAGCCAGTCTGCTCCTTCCACTAAAAGCATGCACCTCCTTCCCCGTTCATCGCTTCTGTGTTGACTTCCAAAGTTCTCTTTGAGAAAGAGACAGTCCCTCACAAATCCCTGCCAGTGCACTGGCCCACTCCATGTCACTGACCTTTCCCCCAGCACAAAACAACAGCAGAGCAGAAGCAACACAAGTCCTCGCCACAGAGCACTGGATGGGGCCAGAAATGCCTCAGGGCAGCAACTTGCAAAGATGATGACACCCCACTTTCAGTTCTCCTTCCATCTTACTGCAGGATATTTGGGCCTTTCCAGAGCGCTAGGCCCAGTCTCACAACTGCTCCATCCCAAGAAACCCAGATCAGTGAGAGATCAGACAGCATAAATCAGTTATGTAGCATGGCTTCCTTGCCTGCACCTTTGCAAAAGCTTATGGCAGAGGTGAGCTGCATCTCTTGTGACCAGCCCAGGGAAAGGTAAAGCCCCAAGATCCAGAGGAGGTACACTGCCTCCATGTCCTGGGGCAGTATGGTTACAAGAAAGGAAACGTACCTGGAGTGGTAACAACATGATTAGACACCCTCTCTTTCTTCCCCCCACTCTCATTCACATCTACCCCAATCCTGGATGAAAGGGAGAAGGACTTTTTGGCTACACCCTTCATAAGGCCTCCAAGCATGCAGCCTCTTGGAAGAAGGCAGGCAGGGGACAAAAACACTGGCCTGAAAGCACCCAGAAAGTTCTTGGGAAAGAACTAGGTGCATTGCCAGAGCTGCAGAACAGAGGTGAAAGGAGGGGCAGGGCTTGAGGGTTGGATTTTTTTTCATATATTTCATAACATGAGTAATATATTCTCATAATATAATTCTTATTCACATATAATTCTCATGTATTTCCTACTTTCCTGCACTAGAATTACAGGTTGAATTTGTGCTTCTGCTTCCCATGTCAGAATAGGACTAACTGAAAAGGACAGAAAATGTGGCTTTAAGAAGTTATGCCAGAGGGGAAAATTCATTTTGGGGCCGTCCCTGTGGCAAAATGGCATCAACATTTTCAGGAGGGACTGGCCATGCCGCTCTATGCTCTGCACATCGACTCCACAAAAGAGCCCTCTCTCTGGAGCTTTGTCACTATTGCTTCAAAGATTTAGACATCCTGATACATTTATTTTACCTTAGAGGAAAGAAGCAAGCCAGCAGCAAGTTGTTTGCAACGGCATAGGGGTGAGAGTGGAACGTGACAGGACAGCATTTGCTAGTATGCACTGTTCCTTTAAAAGACAAAAGCAAGACAGGAAAAGTCTGGCTGAGTCAGGATGGAAACGCTGAGTAATGCCTTCCTGAATACTGCATGCCAGATGTCTGCCAGAGTCAAAAAAAAAAAGCATGGAAGCATATTTTCCCCAGGACAGCTTTCTAACCTGCAGCACCCAATCCTGCTGTGACCTGGTGTAGGTGCAGTGACAGGGAGACAAGTGAGGTGAGTGGCTTGAACAGCAGCATCCACCAGCAAAGCCACAGAGAGGACTGGCTGGAGAGGGCAGATGGACAGCAGATGTCACAGTCCTTCTCCCTCCAGTCCAGGCTCTGCCTCCCCACCACCTCCTGCACAACTGTAGCAAGGACTGTCTCACACCCACAGCAGCAGGGGAATGGTGGCTCTAAGTGCCTCGCTCTTTGGGTTGAGCACAAAATGTGTGCTTTTCCAAAGTATAGCTAACCCTGTCCCACCTAGCCCTGTTTCCAGCATAGCTACAGGTGGAAAAGAAGAGCCCAGCTTTGTCTGTTGGCTGCTCCACTGACCATCAGCAAAAAACATCAGAGCAGACAGCTACTGGCAGAAGCACCTTGTCCATCTCTCTTTTTTCAGATCAGAGAAAATTATTTGCCTTTGAAAGTCTCTGCAGACCAGACTTCCTCAGTTTCCCCCAAGCCTTGTATGATATCTTTTCAGCCCACCAGCTACCTCAGCCTTCTGGGTATCTAGGAGATGGAGTGCTGTTTTCCTAAATTGCCCTGCACACTGCTGTGGTGACAACAGGACCCAGTTGTCAAACAAAACAGATGGTATTGTTTCCATGAGCAAGAGAGCATGGAACCAATTTTGCTGTGCATCAGTGCTGGCACACCTGTGCTGGCCCCATGCAAAGTGACAGGGTTTATTCCTTAGTGCCCAGCACTGCACAAGGGCACTTCTGGCACCTGCAGACCTGAGCTGGTGCCACAGCACCCAGACTACCCCAGGTGTCCATGCCTGGTACATCACCCAGGGTCCCTGCTGTGCTCCCCAACCCCTAGTGCTGAGCTCCCCATCCCATGGCCCACAACCAGTGCTACCTGAAAGACTCTCTGAAGATTGGCATAGCCACAGGAAATAAGATGCTTATACCTGAGTTATGCTAGAGCAAATGAGGGTGGGTGCTGGATTAGCTCTCCAGGCAGGGTGCAGCCAGCACATAGACTGGGGTGTAGGGTGAGGAGGCTGCCCTCCCAGCCCCAGCCTTGTAAATCCACCCTCCTTGTCCAACCCCACTGCCCCAGGCACCCGGGCTCTGCCTGCCATGGGCAGCGCACTGAAAGGGTTACAGAGCCAGGCACCCTTGAAGGAGAAGTTGCTGGACATCCTCTTGTTTTGTGCTTAGTTATCAAGATGCATCAGGTGACTTCCTCCTGGTCCCTTGGGGGCTGCAGGCCAGGAGAGGGTGACAGCCCGGCTGGGAAGGGAAGTGCTGTTGTGTTGCAAGACGTTTGTACTCACACTGAGGTCAGCGTTCAGCTGCTCACGTGGCCAGGCAGTATAAAGCTGGATGCGGGAGCCGGGCTGCCCAGCTCAGAGCTTCAGTGTCCCGGGAGCAGAAGGGAAGGAGGGAAGCACGAGCAACAGCAGGGAAGGGGAGGAGTGAAACGACGTGGAGAAACATGGAAACTTCCCAGACGCACGGCTCCGAAAGGTGAGAGCGGGACGGGAACGAGAGACAAATGTTTTGCCAGAAGAATATTGTGTTTCTCCCGTTGCTTTTAGGCATGCTGTTCCTGTTCCTGCTCTGCAGGGAATGGCATGCTGCTGCTTTCACCTCTGGATGGAGTTTGTTAGTCTTCCTCGACCGGGACAGCGTTTGGGAAGCTGGTGCTCCCTGGTTCCCATACGCAGCTCTCAGGAATGCTCTGCTCCGTTTTTTGTCATCCCAGGCTCCCCCTTTTTTCCTAGCGAGCTGAGATCCATTTTGCCAGAGGAGAGAGACAGCATTAATATCTGTTTTGGTGTTCTTTCCCAGCATGGCCAAGGACCTGTCAGAACTGTTGAAGGAAGCTACCAAGGAGGTGCATGAGCAGGCAGAGAACACACCATTCATGAAGAATTTCCAGAAGGGGCAGGTGTCACTCCATGAGTTTAAGGTACTTCACAGAAGCATTTGCCTGGGGATGGGATTTCCTCACCAGTTAGATCAGACAGGCTGAATGGGGACTAAAGGGGGGAGGATGGAAACAGTACAGCTAAGGAGAACAGGAACAGTACAGACTGTTTGGTATCAGCATCTCCTGTGCAAAACATGCTTTTCATCAAACTCCAGCACCCTAAGATCTTACTGGCTCTTCTTACAGAAGGCAGGGCAGGACTGTGCATATCAGGATGGGCAGCCAAACTGAAACAGGAGAAAAAAGACAAAGAGGTTGATGGGATTAGTGCAACTGCTTTTCTCTTTCTTCATAAATGCCTGCATGTTAATTATTGGCAATGGTGTTTAATAGAGATATAACTGTGCAGATACCTGAGCAGCCAAAATGACAAAATGACAAAAAGAGAGAGAATATTATATTTGCAACACTGTAGGCAGAGCTAGAAATAATGAGGGAATGGTGAGAAAGTGAAGATGTGGGATCAGCTCTGGCACTGAACTTTGCATTGTGATTTGAGTTATACCAGCGCTGAAATCATGAACAATAACTCAAAAGCAGACTGAGTTTGAGCAATCCAAGTCTGCTAACAGGCAGGAGCCTGTTGCTTCTTTCAAGATAAAAGAGAAACATTTCCACATATTAGCCTAACCTGGCTAGATACGATTCCTGGGATCTGAGCCATGTAACAAAGCTATGAGCAAAACCAAAGCAAACACCTGGGCAAGAAATTCCTGAGAGGCTATAGGATGTGACGCATGGGCTTGCAAATAACAGCTAGTGATCCAACCTCGGCTTAATTACGTTGTTGTTGAATTGTTTCTTGGCAAATAAATCCACAAGAGTAGGAAAAAGACTACTTATTTCTGACAGCTGACATTCAGAATACTTAGTCAAGCATAAATTTAATCTCAGGTGCTGACTCCCTGCTGTTAGAAATATGGCACTGGTTAGGCAGTGAACTTTGAGACAGGCTGGCAACAGTGTAAAAAGTCAGGCCTTCAGGAATACAGCTTAGTTTCTCAGAACAGTTTTATATGTTGTTGGGGAAGTGAGATAGAACATGGGTTTTAAAAATTAACGACTGTTTTCAAAAGCCACGTTTTTCATTAAACCACTACCTGCCTCTGAAAACAACCAGTTGACCTATATTTTTGCCTACTTTGTTAGGCAACGTTCCCATATTTTGTTTCTTTTCCAGTAAGCTGGGTAGCAGGTTATTGTTTAAAAACCTCTATTTTTGTTTACTCTCTTGGCAAACCTCTATGTCTGCCCTGCTACCTGACTCTCCAGATGGCGAATATTTGTTTCCACAACTAAGTCACTGCCCATGTGCTTATCAAGGTCCTATTTGCTGGCACAGTGGGGAAAAGTTGAAATGGCAACTCTATCCCTGCAGAGCTGACCGCTTTCTGAGAGAATAAACTGCTTTCCCTCCTGTGAGCAGCGTAATCCCCCCTACCCAAACCTGACTCACTTGTACTGCAATACCTTCATCTTTTACCCTTTGCTGCTGGCAAGGGATCCCAGTGTAAGGAAGGGGTGGTGTAGGTGTAACAGCCTCTGAAAACAGAATGCCTGGGGAAGGAAAGAACACAGCTAGATTGTCTTAGACCACGTGGAAAAGCTGGCAGATAGAAGAAAGTATCACATAAGCTGGGAAAAACAACAATAACAATGGTTTCAAAATAGAGGGGAGAACACAGGCTCACAGCGCTCCTTCACAAAGGCATCTTTCAGAGGCAGGCTGTGTTTCCAGCTCCCTTTTATCTTGTCTCCCTGGGACAACCCAGGAGGCAACCCCACTTGCATGCCTGAATGAGCAGAGTGGTGGTGCCTTGGTTCTTCCCAGGATGGTGGGATGCCAACAGGATGAATATGGTGAAAAATAAACAGTGTGTGTCATCATCTCACAAGGCCCCATGAAGGGAAGCCACATTTTGAAGCATTCAAATTTGAACAATGCACCAGAAAATGTACCTTTGGGAATACTCTCTCTATTGACTAAGGGAATGAGAGTAGACCAGGAATGATTAAACAGGGCTCAGTTTACATTACATCAAGCTGCAAGGTCTTTAACGTGAAGGCAAAGGCAGTGACTTTGAGAGCAAGTAAGACCAATATCTGCTAGAAAGGGCTTACCTGGTTGCTGCCTCAAGCAGAAGGGAAAGAGCTAAACAGTGGCCCCCTGCACCTTGCAACTCTGTTTTCCAAATGGGAAATCTGCAGCACCACATATGTGCATGACTCACATTGGGTGTGCCCATGAGTACCTTTTTTGTTAGTCGGATTTGTCCCACAAACTTGAAGGAGACAGACAGATGCACTTGGAGCTAATCCTCTTTCTTCTCTTTCAGCTGGTTACAGCATCCTTGTACTTCATCTACTCTGCTCTGGAGGAAGAGATTGAACGTAACAAGAACAATCCAGTTTATGCCCCTGTGTATTTTCCGGCGGAGCTGCACCGGAAAGCTGCCCTGGAGGAAGACCTGAAGTACTTCTATGGCAGCAACTGGAGGGAAGAGATCCCATGTCCCGAGGCTACTCGGAAATACGTTGAGAGGCTCCACTACGTAGGCAAGAACCACCCAGAGCTCCTGGTGGCCCATGCCTACACCCGGTATTTGGGAGACCTCTCTGGGGGGCAGGTGCTGAAAAAAATTGCCCAAAAGGCCCTCCAGCTGCCCAGCACCGGAGAAGGGCTGGCTTTTTTCACCTTTGATGGAGTCTCCAATGCCACCAAGTTCAAGCAGCTCTATCGCTCCCGCATGAATGCTCTCGAGATGGACTTTGCCACTAAGAAAAGAGTCCTGGAGGAGGCCAAGAAAGCATTCCTGCTAAATATACAGGTGAGTACACAACCATCCAGCCCTGCCAGCCCACACCCTCTCTCAAACAATAAAATAGCTAGAGGGGAAATGCATAGCCAGTATTTCTTCTGGGAGCTTATGAGAAGTTGTAAATTAGGGCAAGCTAATCAGAGCTCGATGGCCATGCTTTACTGGGAGCTGAGTAAAAGTATGGTCTCTGAAAAGCTCTTCTCCCTCCCTTAGTGTTTGAATCCAGCCTCTTCCATGTGCCAGTATCCAGATATGAATTAGGGCTGATACTGGGAGTAGGGATCACCACCTATCTGTCCCACCAATGTAGTGAAGTTACACAGGTCCTTTGTGGACACTGACCAGGCATACAGGTACCTTGCTTTCCTTCCCATCAGAAGATAGGCAATCACCTTATCCTTAGCTGAAAGCTTCAGAGAGAACCTGTAAAGCAAACAAGGAGCTTGAAAGACATGATTTGACCCCACAAACAGTTTATTTTCTATGCAAAATGTGTCAGGAGACTGGGACCGAAGGCTTGTGTCTTCCTCTAGTTCATAAAATGCCTGGGGAAGGGGCAAGGGGTCCAATGAAAGAAGAAGAGGAGGCCACATAATGAGACAGTGTTTCTTCTCAGGTGTTTGAGGCACTGCAGGAGCTGGTGTCTAGGGGCCAGGAGAATGGTCATCCTGTGCAGCCAAAGGCAGAACTGCTTCGCACAAGGAATGTCAACAAATCACATGAGCACGGTAAGACACTTCTAAGGGCAGGTGCTTAACATTGCTCCTTCATTTCCTTCAGCTCCCTTCCTCTGTTCTTGTTTGTAAAAGCCACTGAGAAATGAGCATGAGGTGCTTGTCCCATGCCTTCTCCAGCCATCAGCAGGTAGTGGAAGGAGAGGCACTGGTGTGTGCAAAGCTTCTTCTAGACATAACAGAGGGTGGCACGTGTGGGCTCTCCAGAAAGAGAAAAAGAGACTCCCCTCTCCGCCTCTTAGACTTGAATGAATGTAAGGTTCATTCACCACAGGGAAAGCTGTCCTTAAGTTCACAGAAGCAAAGGCCCAGCAGATCAGCTGTGGTTCTGTGATGCTCACAGAAGGTTCTTCCAGACACACAGTCCTATCCAACGGCCTGTCCCTTTGGATTAAATCTCCATCTGGTAATTTTCCTGCCTTCCAGAAGTATTTGCTGAAAACACTCCAGAGAGTGCGCTGGGTTTCTAGTGAGCATTGTTCTGGATGGTGAAATGTAATCAGCTTGTGAGGCTTATAACTGAGTGAGGAGCGAGCTCAGGTGTTTACAGAGCAGAGTGGTTTCCCTGATGACATATGAGTCAAATAAAAAAACCCTTATTATCTACCCATTCTGAAACTAAGAGGGAGATTTTTTCAGTGCACACTGGATTGAACCACAGTTTTCCCATGGCAAAGAATGAAAAGCAAACCTCATCTTGTGCATCTCCAGATAATGAACCTTAGAGCAACTTTTTTGAGAATGGCACTGAAAGTTCTCTGTTCTTTTCCCAGCACAGTCATAAAAGTAGAATTTCAAGAAAAGTTTGGTATTGAATGAGGAATCTCATCTTGAAATTGTACTGGGAAAATTGTCTGGAGTGCTGAGGACTATTTAAGGTTATTAGACACCTAATTAATTAATGAGAAGTAGGAGACAAAATGCCTTTTAAAATTTTGGCTCAAGTATTTGGCTGTTTTCTGCACACATCAGGAGTTTAATGGATCTGGGCAGTGCATTTATAAGCCTGTAAGGAGTCAAAGGAAGAGGCTGGTACTCACATTCAGGCAGAGAGGTTGTGAGCCCTTGTCAAGTGACTTGATGATCCCAGCAAGGTCTGCTCTGGCACAGTGGAGAGCAAGTGTGCCATGCCAGCACAACTTCTTGCCTCAACCTCTTCTCACTTGCCTTTATTTTCTTTTTATCTCTATTTGATCTAGGTCCAGCACACGGGAAAGAAAGTGAGAGGACAAACAGGAAAAACACAAACGTGACGCCCACCACTTCCCTGGTGCGGTGGGTCCTGGCGCTCAGCTTCCTAGCCATGACAGTGGCCGTGGGCTTATTTGCGATGTGAAAGAGCGGGATCTTCGCCTTGTCTCTGTGCCTTCCCTCGCCCTGAACTAATCCACCTTCCCCAGTCCTTTTTCGAGAAATTCCCCCTGACTGGGTACTGTGATCTTGGCTCTGCCACTAATACTAGGAGACTTTTCTCCCCAGAAATAAAAGAGAGTGCTGTTAAGGGGGTTCAGGCAAAGTCTCTCCTGTGCTTGGTGTGAGCTCTTCTCAGAGACTAACTTTATCACCAAAAACTAGAGTAGAAAAGGCTAAAAATGACAGCCAAGAATTGTCATTGCTTTATGGAGCGCCTACAAAAATCCTACAGGATCAGAAACACAGCTTCGACATCCGTCTTTCCTCAGAAATACAAAGGTCCTTGGAGCTCTGTTTGCTCAGTCTTTTTATACTAGTAGGTAATACTGTGATCACTTTCTGTGGAGCCACATGTCTCCCGTGGGTTACAGACTGTTTTATATGACACTAGTAGGTCTTTGTTAATTCTTTTTCCAATCATTCTTGGTTTTTGAAAAGCAGAAGATGGTTGTTGAAGATACAGTGTCATTGTTGTCTGGTTATATAATTTATACACACAATAAACTTCAAAGTAAAGTCTTCAGGCCTGGTGTTTCCTTTTATTAAAGCCTTACCCAGGGAGAAAGGAGGTGTCTTTCTTCCACCCGGTTTTCTGTCTTTTGGAGCTGCTGTCTCCACAGACATGACAATAGACGGAAGTGGGAGCTATCATCAGAGCCAGACTCTGCTCCCACTCAGTGCTAACAATAACCTGTTATAAGCTGGGGCAGGTTTCTTCAGCTCCTACAGACTGCTCTCTATTTCTAGAAATGGCACAAAATTCTGGGAGTCTACAAAGTATTTTTAAGGGGTGGAAGCAGTACATAAGAGCTGCTATTCTATTACAAACAAAAGGTGATGGGACCCTCAGCTGGTCAAAACCAGGACAGCTCCGTTACCAGACTGCCTTTATGAGAGCTTCAGCATGAATCAGAACAGCAAGTACATTTTCACCACCCAAAAACTAGATGCATCCTAGGTTTTCATTAAGGCAGCTAAATGGGAGACATGAGGATACCCTCACCTGAGTAACAAACCAATCCAGCTTACTCTCAGGACATGGCACACATAGAACATTGCTAAAGACACTCCAAACCACAGCACTGCCAGAGCAGACTATGCACACACCTTGCTTTCCCTGCCTGTTGCCGAGGCAGATCTGAAGGGACAGCTTTGTTGCCAGCCGTAGGCCCTATCTGCTTTGGAAGGCCTTCCTACGCAGGAGAGGCTGCAGTTCAGTGGTGGCCAGGTACTGAACAACAGTACCACCTGAGTACCACCTCAGAGTCCCTTCCTCTCTTTCCACCAGAAAGCCTCTGTGATCAGCATGTCTCCACGATGCTGCCTATTCAGTCCCTGTAAGCCACCCCAAACAGCCAGCCCAGATCATTATGTTCACTCAACCATGCTGAGGTAACTAAGATCCCAAACAGGCAAACAAATGCCCATGAGCTCAGAGACACACTAAACCACACTCAGCCCTTCTCCGCTGCCCAGAGGTCGTGACTGTGACCCCAAAGTTAGGAAATATGGATTCCTACTGACGCTATCCCCTGCCTGCTCATGGCAGGAGAAAAGACGGTCCTTTGGGTATCTCACAGCCACTGTATGATCACACATTGAAGGACTCCAGACTGAGCCTAAGACCCTCAGAGGTGAAGAATGAAGCTTTTCTTGTACTCGTCTATGATCTTTATGAATACATCTGGTTTCCCTGTAACAACGAGACGGTCTTTATTTGAAACCTCCCTTGCAATGCCCCACGATTCTCAGCTTCCTCATCATTTAGGATGTGCACCACCAGGTGTTTGAAGGGCCAAAATGCGCACCACTGCCCTGCCGGCCTTCTCCACAAACTCACTACTAGTCAGGAGAAAGGCACTCCGGAGGTGCCCTGCAGGGACAGGCCCGAGCTGCCCCAGGAGCCTACAGCCACAATTAATTCACTTTATTCCCGGGGCCCCCGGCGCGCTCCTCTCGCCCGCAATGGTTTCGCCTGCTCCCCCTCCGCCACAATAGTCCCGCCCCCCCGCCATTTCACCTCTCCCCGCCCCTCGCTCACCGATTTCGCGCCAAACCGCTCGGGGCGGAGCGTCCCAGCCAATCAGCGGCGGCGGCGGGGCCGCGCGCCCCCTCGTGGGGCGGGGCGGGAGGGAGGCCGGGGCCAATCGGCGGCGGCGCGCGGCGGGCGGGCCAATCGGAGCGCGCGGCGGCGGCGCGCGCCTTGCAGCCGTTCGGTTTCCGCCGCGCGCCGGTTTTGCCGCGAAAAAGTTGTTGTCGGGTTCGTGAGGGCGGCGAGGTGCGGGACGGGAACGGAACGGAACGGGACGGAACGGGGTGGGGAACGGAACGGGAACGGGGGGGAACAGGAACGTGGGAGTGGGGAACGGAACGGGGACAGGAACGGGAACGGGGTGGAGGAACAGGGACGGGAACAGGGTGGGGAACGGGAACGGAACGGGGGGGAACGGGAACGAACGGTGGGGAACAGGAACGGGGTACTGCGTGCGTGTGTTGCAGCCCGGGAGGGGAAATCCCGCGGGCCCCTTGGCGCGGGAGGCGCGGAGGGCGGTCGGGGCTGACCGAGTGCTCTCGCCCCCGCAGCGCACCAGCCGTCGCGATGTCCGGCTTCGACGACCCCGGCATTTACTACAGCGACAGCTTTGGGGGAGATGCGTCCGTGGACGAGGGGCAGGTTCGGAAGTCGCAGCTGCAGAAGCGGTTCAAGGAGTTCCTGCGGCAGTACCGGGTGGGCACGGACCGGACGGGCTTCACCTTCAAATACAGGTGCTGCTGTGGCCCCTTTTTCTCCTTCTGAGCTTTACCCACCGCTCTTTGCATGTCTAGTCTGCTCTTAATCTCCCTCCTGCAGTGCACACCCCAGATACATGGTAGCACGTCCCAGCTTCTCTCTTCTGGTAGGCCAGAAAGCCAAGCCATAAACCCTGCTCATTGTCAGTGTAAGAGATGTTGTTGTTCCTACAGAACCTGATAGAAAAATGTAGGTCTGATGTTCTCACAAAGTTTTAGGCAGCCACCCCGTGGCAGAGGTAGCAATAGAGGGATCTGCACTGCCTGGCTTGCACTTCTGGAATTCAAGATCTGTCTTCGAGTTCTGACACTTTCTGGTCTGGAGTTTTGTCTGCACCCACTAAAATCAGTACAGCACTGTTCACATGTGCCTTCCAAGTCTATGAAGTTCTCTTGGACATCCTTTTTCCTATACAGCTTGGAGACACAACTGTGAGAGAACATGGAAATGTATCATAATCAAGGACTAGAACTGTCTCTTACCTCTAAATTTCACAGACACTGTCTTTTTTAATAAGAACGGTGCTTGCTCTGCTATTACTTCCTTTGTTTTAAACCACATCTTAGGTAAAATAGTTATTATCCTATGTAGAAGTTTTCTAATTGCTTATCTGGTTATGTAACTCATAAGTGCATTGTCACTGCAAGCACTGGTGTCACCTGGCCTTATGTCACATTTCAAAGTGGATTTGGGTGCAAGATTTGCTCAGGTCCCTCTGCTCTTCTCTTTTGGCACTCCTAATTTTTCCTGTTTGCTTTCCAAACCAAGGACCCCCTGCAGAACCTGCCTTCTCTGATCCCTGCTTTTTATAAGGTTACTGTGGGAGACTGGTGCTTTCTGCCCTGCAAAGCTTTACCACTTCCTGCCTTCCAGGGATGAGCTCAAGCGGCACTATAACCTGAGTCAGTACTGGGTGGAGGTGGAGATGGAAGACTTGGCCAGCTTTGATGAAGATCTCGCTGACTATCTGTACAAGCAACCAGCGGAGCACCTGCAGCTGGTAAGGATGGAGGAGGTCGGCACTGACACCGCCACACCTTGAGAGCAGCCCTGACATGATCCTGTAATGTACCCATTAATAACCTCGTTGTTACCTTTCTAGTTGGAAGAAGCAGCAAAAGAAGTCGCAGATGAGGTCACTCGCCCTCGTCCTTCAGGGGAGGAAGCTCTGCAAGACATCCAGGTGATGCTGAGATCGGATGCCAATGCAGCCACCATCCGCAGCCTGAAGGTGAGTGGCAGGATTTGCATTTGTGTGGGTGATTGTAGGGGAGCCTTTGGTACTTCATCACACAGCTCAGGACATGGATTGCACATTAATTTACTAATTTAAAGCAGCAGTACTCTGCAACTGAAATCTGATTGCAAAGGACTGTTATTGCTGGTTTCTGCTGCTGGGGCATTATTGCTGTTAGTGATGTTCTGCATGGAGTGTTCTGTCCTCTCCTCTCATGCTTTTAAATCAGCATGGCTTAAGTCATGTTACGTTACTATGGAAGAGTGAAGGAGTGACGTTGTGCAGGCTTTTTTATTGTGGTTCCTTAGTCCTGTGAAAGTGAGAAGTGAAGCTAAGAAAGAACTGTGTTTCTTTACTTTAGTTTCTCATCCGTCCTCCATCAATGGCTTTCTAACCTTCCCTTCACCTTTTCCCTTTCAGTCTGACCAGATGTCCCACCTCGTGAAGATCCCTGGGATTGTAATTGCAGCAACCCCCGTGAGGGCCAAAGCTACCAGGATCACCATCCAGTGCCGCAGCTGCCGCAACACCATCACCAACATTGCGGTGCGCCCGGGCCTGGAGGGCTATGCTCTCCCCAGGAAGTGCAACACGTAAGGACTGACAAAGGGGTGGTGCATTTGGCAGGCTGGTGGGGGTAGAAGGGCTGCGTTCCCTCCTCCTAATCGCCCTCCATCTCACATGCTGCAGAGTCAGCTCTCTGTTGCACAAGGCAGAAGCATCTTCACTGCTCTCTGCATCCACCCTTCGTGCTCCCCCTGTGTCTGCATGTAGTGTTGAGTGACCGTATCCAGGGAGTTCTTTTTATCCCTAGGGTGTTTTGCTTTTGTACCTAAAGATTCGTTCCTGTCTCCAGCTGTGCCATGATGCTGTGTGAAGCTGCTGTCCTGATCTCCTATTAAGTTCTTTCCCGAACAAACTTCTCGCTTCCATATTCCCCCTCCTGAGGGGCCTGTTTTGTCTTACCTCCTTAAGGGTCCTTTGCTGCTAACCTTTTTATCCTGCTTTACAGCTCTTGGTGCCTGTGCAAACCACGAGCATTAGGCTGCCACTGTGCTGCAGCTCTTGAGCCAACCAGTCCTGGTGGGTTGGGTCTTCAGGCTCATACCTGCCAGTATTTATTTTCTGCATCTTAACTCTACTGCAGCTTGAGAGGTGTTTGGGATTGCTCCTGCATGTAATCTGTGCAGCACCTCACTCCTGATCCCTGACTGCATGAGTGCATCTCACCCTCATGTTACCCTTCCCAGAAGCCCTGCACGGAGTCAGGCATCTGTAGTGCCGTTCTGAGACGGCAGCAGGATGTGGAGGTGCTCTGTGTCTTGGAGAGCTTGTAGTCTAGCAAGGCAGATATGTCTCGAGAGACTGGGAGGTGGATGTCAGCCTTGTCACGTTGCTAATTGCTTTCTCACCAGAAACCACTTAACATTTGCTTCATGTATGAGGTTATAAAGAGAAATGCCCTGCCATGTCACTGAGCCTGTACTGTTACCTTCTGTGTAATTAATGAATTACCTTCCTCCCTGCTTCTAATCTGGCAAGGGAGAGGAGGGAGGCAGGGAGAGTGCTCAAACAAGTATCACTCTGCCTCTGGCTTGTTCTCATGCACACTTTTGGCAGCTGTTAAAGACAAGGCAGAGGGCTTGGTGAGCCTTTGGTCTGACCCTGTGTGTCTGCCCTTACCTGTTGATGGGGCACTGTCACTGCTGTCCCCTCCACAGATGGGCTCTAAGGGGTGGCTCTTGAGTGCTAACAGCCTTCCCTGATTGATCTCTCTGCACAGGGAACAAGCTGGCCGCCCAAGGTGTCCGCTGGACCCCTATTTCATCATGCCAGATAAGTGCAAGTGTGTGGACTTCCAGGTCCTGAAGCTACAGGAGTCCCCGGACGCTGTGCCGCACGGGGAGATGCCCCGGCACTTGCAGCTGTACTGTGACAGGTACTGGCACAGCCTCCCCACCCTGATCCTGCTGGATGTTGCTGGTGCCATCCTTTCCCCTGCTACCATCCTCTGCTTTCTCCTTTCTCCTCTTAGGTACCTATGTGACAAAGTTGTCCCAGGGAACAGAGTCACTATCATGGGGATCTACTCCATCAAGAAATCTGCCCAGAGCAAGGATAAGAGACGTGACAACGTTGGGGTGGGCATTCGAAGCGCTTACATCCGTGTGGTGGGCATCCAGGTGGACGTAGAGGGATCAGGTGAGGGCTGCTTTTGGTGCACGTTTTTTCTGTTTGGGTAGCCTGGTATTGGGAGACACGCCCCCTTCCTGAATAAGGTGATCCCTCTGCAAGGACTGTATGAAATCACAGCCTTGGTCCTTCTCTACTGCTTATATAGCAGAATGTTCAGGCCATTGCAGGGCTCTGACTTGCCCTGGATGTTTTAGTTGTGTCCTGTAGGACTTTCTCTCAGTAATATTAACTGAGGAGGTTTCAGCCTGAGTCCTCCAGGGTATTTAAGTGCTTTTGTCTTATTGATCGTAGTGGAAATCTGCTAAGCCATCCCTGAGGATCCGGGCTGAAGTCCATCGTTCAAATTGAGCTATGTATTTAAAACATGGTCCTGACTATAATTCTCCCTCTGGTTCCTGCAGAGCTGCTTTGCCCAAGATCCTTGCTTTTTCTTGACAGGCTGTAAGAACACAGCCTGTCTTTCTTGGTTAGCAGATGCTTGCCCTCTCCACCCTTCCCACCTGCTTTTGGCAGCACTTGGCATGATCATGAAGGAAGGGTTTTGGTGGTAGCAGGTGTGGGGGGGAGTGATGTAATTTACTTTAAAACATCCACTCTTGCATCATTCTCCTCATCATTATACAGGGCATAGCTTTGCTGGCTCGGTGACCCCTCAGGAAGAGGAGGAACTTCGTCGCCTCACTGCCATGCCCAACATCTACGAGACCATTGCCAAGAGCATCGCGCCCTCCATCTATGGCAGCACTGACATCAAGAAGGCCATCGCCTGCCTCTTATTTGGAGGCTCTCGCAAGAGGTGGGGAAAAGTCAGCCTGGTGGAAGAGAGTGCTGGCAGGGATGTCATTGATGGCACAGAGCACTCATACAGTCTCCTGGCAGTGCTGCCAGCTGCCTGCCACTTGTCAGCAGTGCTTAGTTGCCAGAATTAAGGCTCACCATCTCTCCTCCCTCTCTTCTTCCCACTCTGTCACTCCAGGCTCCCGGATGGGTTGACCCGCAGGGGGGATATCAACTTGCTGATGCTGGGTGACCCTGGCACGGCCAAATCCCAACTGCTGAAGTTTGTTGAGAAGTGTTCGCCCATTGGGGTAGGTGGTTTGAGGTGCCCGCTTGTAGCGCACTTCTTTTGTCCTTTCTGCTCCTTGTGTAGCACCAAAGACCAGACTGTGGTCACAGCAGACGTGTCGCTGCATCCATAGGTAGACTTGCTGGCAGAGGTGTGAACTGGTGCTAGCTTGGAAGAGATGGGGAATAAGGGAGGGAAAGGGAAACAGGTAATGCCTTTCATTATATGCTATGAACCAGGCTGTTTGCAGATGTCCAGAGATGTGACTGGTGCTGCTGTTTATTGTTGAGACTTGATCAGCAGAGGGGCTGGCTGGTCAGGACAAATTAAGCTGACTGCATCTCAGGCACGGACCTCCAGCCTTAGCCCAGGCATAGAATTATACTTTCAACTGTGGTTTTTTGTCTCTATTAAACTCAGCCTCTGACTGCATTGTTCCCTCCATGGGAAAACAAAGCTAACGTAGCAGCCCATCAAACAATGAATCACTCCCTGTTCTGTACTTAATGTCTGTATTTGTGTGTCTGCACACCCTCGGGTGCGTCACAGTTGTTTAGTCCGAGGCTTGGGACGAGGCAATAGTCTTGCTCTTTACCCAGCACCTCTGCATGTGCTGAGGGCTTTTCATGGAGGTTCTTCTGTTTCCTCCAGCAGCTCCAGGTTTTGCAGTGCCAGGGCTGCTTTGTCTTTCAGCTGGAGCACTGGGCTCCTGGATGCTGTAGCAACTGATGTGCTGTCCCTTTCCTTGCCCCACATGCCACTAGGTGTACACCTCGGGAAAAGGCAGCAGTGCTGCCGGATTGACGGCCTCAGTGGTCCGCGACCCTTCCTCTAGGAATTTCTTCATGGAGGGAGGAGCCATGGTGCTGGCAGACGGAGGAGTGGTGTGCATTGATGAGTTCGACAAGGTACCCATGGAGCTGCCTGTGAAGGAGTGGGGAATACAACCCTTGGGGATGCCAGCTTCTCCCAGGAGAGCCCAGAGGTGCAGCAGAAAGGCAACTCTCCTGAGAGTGCCTCACTTCCTTTTGGGGGAGGTCAGGGGGATGGGGCTGCAGGGGAATTTGCTTGCATCCTGCACTCTTGGGCAGAGGTCCTCACAGAGCTTTATTGGGGGTCACACATGTAGCTGAGGTCTGGCAGAGGTGACTGATGGTGACTTCTTTTCCCCTTGTCTGGTTTCTCCCACCTGGGATGAGAAGATGCGGGAGGATGACCGCGTGGCCATCCATGAGGCGATGGAGCAGCAGACCATCTCCATTGCAAAGGTGAGCTGTGGATGCATGTTGTCCAGGGCTGTGAGCCTGGGACCCCAGCAACCAGTGGTCATGCATCTTTTGCCAGAATTGCCCGTTTTAGAGTCCGGGCAAGCAGTATTGATGGTTGCTGGTTTCTCTGATGTGAGACCAGTCAGCCCTGCTTGCATGCTCTGGGTTGTCTTCTTGTGGGCAGACTGAACTTCAGCAGGACTGAAACAAGCTCCCTCTGCTATGCCAGTCCTTTGCTCCTCTTGATTTATTAGTTCTGCTGATGTCCCTATGTCACAGCCTGATGTCACTTCTTTTTCTTCCTTCCCACTGCTCTTCACCCCCTCAGAAGATCTGCAGAAACCGTCTGACATCCTGGTACCAGCTCCTTTCTCAAGTCAGAGTTTCTCTTCGTTTCTGCTGCTTAATGTTTTTCTGTAGCACCTCTGCTGCCTCCTGATTGCTCTGGCTTGCCCCTTAGTTGTTCAGTCTCTGGAAAGAGCACCCACCATGGCTTTAGCTTGCTGGTTGCTGTCATGCTGCTACCTGCAAACCCATGCTTTGTGCCAGAGCTGTCCAGGAGGACTCAACCCTGGCTGAGGACCCAGCTTCTGGCTCAGATCGCAAACTTGTGTTGGGGTCTTGTGTTTCTGTGCCCTTGACTTGAGGTTTTCAGTGAAATCACTCAGTTCTTAAGTCTCAGCTGAAGCCAGTCCTCCTCCAGAAGGACATGGGTCCAGTCCCCCATAGCTCCTGTGCTGAACCCTCTCCAACGTGGAACCCTTAAAGAGCAGTGGGGTACTACTTAAGGAGGTTTATTTATATGCAAGTGATTGAGGATGAGTCCTTGCAAACCACTCTGGACCTTTCGCTATGAGTTAATGTCTGCCCTCCTACGATGTGACACCATCCGTTTCACCTTCCCCCCACAGGCAGGAATCACAACCACACTCAACTCCCGCTGCTCAGTGCTGGCAGCTGCCAACTCCGTCTTTGGGCGCTGGGATGAGACCAAGGGCGAGGAGAACATTGATTTTATGCCCACCATCCTGTCCCGATTTGACATGATCTTCATCGTCAAGGACGAACACAATGAGGAGCGAGACATGGTGGGTTGAGGCATGTGGGTGCAGCTGCGACTCCTGGTGCCCCGTTTTTTGGGAGGAGGAGGAGGAGACAGGGAGGTTCCTGCTGCCTGACTGCCTTCTGCTCTCCTAGACACTGGCCAAGCACGTGATGTCCTTACACGTGAGTGCCTTGACGCAGACCCAGGCTGTGGAGGGTGAGATCGAGCTGAACAAGCTGAAGAAGCTCATCTCCTTCTGTCGGACGTGAGTGAGAGACATGACGTTTTAGCAGCACCTGGGTTGCACGGTGGGAGGCAGTGGTGAGAAGCAAACCATGCTGTGCTCTCTCTGAGTGACCCTTTTAAAACTCCTGCATTGGAAAAAGGGATACCAGAGGAGCTGGCGATGGTGCCACAGCATGGTCCAAGGGAGTGAGGGGTGCCCAGGGATGTCCCTGCCCCGGGGACTCTCACCAGTGGCACTGCCTCCAGCTCCTGTCTCCCCTTGCAGGAAGTGTGGCCCTCGGCTGTCGGCAGCAGCAGCAGAGAAGC
Organism: Myiozetetes cayanensis; assembly: GCF_022539395.1. Lineage (NCBI taxonomy): Eukaryota > Metazoa > Chordata > Aves > Passeriformes > Tyrannidae > Myiozetetes > Myiozetetes cayanensis. The sequence goes on along the minus strand of NW_026087521.1, from coordinate 52,526,565 downwards.
TGAAGAATCGCTACATCCTGATGCGGACTGGCACTCGCCAGCACGAGCAGGAGAGTGACCGCCGCTCCAGCATCCCCATCACCATCCGGTAGGCAACACCCCCTCCTCACTGCACCACAGCCTTTGGGATTGGGGTGGCATTACTGGTGTAGCCCAGGAAGGATGTTAGTGGGGTGCTCGGGCTTGGGGGGAGCCCTGTGTGAACAAGGCAACACTGAAGATGCTGCAGGGGAAGGCAGGAGGTGCCTGCAGTGGGGTAGCTGGGGATGAAAGGGGTTGGGGGGATGGAGAAAGACCTAAGAGCTGCAGTAGAAAACAGGGAGCATCTCCTTTGGCTGCAGGCAGCTGGAGGCCATCGTGCGCATTGCCGAGTCCTTGGCGAAGATGAAGCTGCAGCCCTTCGCCACTGAGGTGGATGTTGAGGAGGCCTTACGGCTCTTCCACGTGTCCACACTTGATGCTGCCATGTCAGGCAACCTGGCAGGTGAGGAGGAGATGCTCTGTGCTGAGGGTTGGAGAGACACGCTGGGCCTGGCTGCTCAGGGCAAGGAGAGACAAGCTCCCCTCCCAGGATCTGGCTGTCAGGGGCAGGTGCTGAACCTCCTCCCTGAGCAGAGGCAAAGCAGTGCTTGTGGCAGCAAGGGGTTACCATGGCTGTGGGGCTGTGCCTCACAGGGAGAGCAATGGCAAATGACACTGAGGGTCTCCACCCATGCTGGTCAGGGGAGGGATGGTGTTTCCCCTTGTGGTCCCAAGAGCAGAGTCTGGTGCTGGAGGTGATTCCCAGACCTATTAGTCCTCTAACATCTTTCCCCATGGTGGTGAAGACAATATTTCCTTGGGTACCAGCCTGGCATTAAGGTTTGGAAAAAAGCTCCAGCAGTCAGTTTTACATTCAGCTGTGTGGAGCTGCACAACCTTTGATGGTGGAGTTGCTCATGGGTTCCCTAAAGTCTCTGAGATGTGCAGGTGTGGTGGGAGACACAGGAGATGGGCACTCTGGCTTTGAGAGTGACATGGGTGGCACGAGACCTCACCCAGCCTCTCCCTCCAGGGGCAGAAGGCTTCACAACACAGGAGGACCAAGAGATTCTGTCCCGCATTGAGAAGCAGCTCAAGCGCCGCTTTGCCATTGGCTCTCAGGTGTCGGAGCACAGCATCGTCCAGGACTTCATGCGGCAGGTGGGTCAGGGACCCCATGGAGGGTTGTTCTGTGAAACCAGGGACCCCAAGCTGCTGCTGGGGTCTGAAACCTATTCCTCAAAGAGGTGACTGAAGAGCCTTTTGGTCATACCTGCCTTTGAAGTTGTTTGTAGAAATGGTGTGCAGTGTGATTGCAGCATTTAAGGGGATTTGATCTGCAAAAGCTCTGAGGTTTGTGGCTGGTTTGGGTAGTTTGGGGTCCTACCCTTGAAAGCAGCATAATGTGATTTATGAGACTAGCTGCAGTCAGACCTGAAACAGTGAAAGGGGAAGGGAGTATCAGCATCTGATGCTACTGGTGTCCCTCTCTCTGGAGGGGTATAGTTGGGCTTTAGCAAAGGTTGCAGGTTCCTGCTGAGCTCCAGTCAGCTGTTCCACAGTGGCTCATCTTCCCCTGCTCTTCCCTTTTGCAGAAATATCCAGAACATGCCATCTACAAGGTGCTGCAGCTGATGATGCGGAGAGGGGAGATCCAGCACCGTATGCAGCGCAAAGTCCTCTACCGCATTAAGTGACCTCCCTGTGCCACCCTCCAGGAGGGAACCAATGCTACTTGACACCTGCCCACGTACAGGCAGTGCCCAAGAGGGTCACAAGCTGCTCTTGGAAGAGGCTTTCCCCTGGGGACCCAAACAGCCCACGGCCTCCCTCTTGAACCAGGGTTTGGGGTGGTCAGGGTTTCCCTTGTGTGCTCTGTCGCTGTGTCACATCAGTGTTTCTTTGAACTCCAAAAGCTTTTAGTTTGTGTTAAAATAAAAACTGATATTGGTAGCTCAGGATCTTTGGCCCTGAGGGGCAGAGGGGATGTATGCCCTTGCTCCTTTGGAGGTGGTGCAGGATTTTGGTTTGAAAGCTATGCCTTGTGCTTGCCCTGTGTTATGCACTTGCCCCTAGTCAGGACACAGCCCCATGGGTAGCACCAGTAGCGCTGAAGGCAGAAATTTGTTTCTCACTCAGGGTTTAATCGTCTGTTAAGGCATAAATCCTGTTGGCATAGGCTGTCCTGTTGGGCTCAGAACTGCAGGAGGCACTTTACCCAGTCCCTGAGTGCAGTCTGATGCTTTCTGCTAGCAGTAGCAAAGGAAACAGCCTGCTGTTCTCTCCTTCAGAGCTGCTCTTTGCTTATCCCTCCTTCCCCTCACGCAGGGCTGCAGCAGGCAAACACTTAACCCTGCAGTGGAAAGGGCTGTGTGAAAGCCTTGCAGGGGGGCATGGGCAGAGCTCTGCTTGCTCCAGCAGGGATGGGGATGCGGGGTGATGCACATGTGCCATGTGTCCTACTCCAAGTAGTCTCTGTCACCTCATTCTTATATGCCAGTGGCCTTGGGGAGGATTGTCTACTCACCAGGAGACTCACCTAGGCACTCCCCTGCGGTGCCTGTGTGCAGCTGCTTCACTTCTGCATTTGCTGCACAGTCTTGCACTTACTTAAAACTTGGCAGGTTTTTATTATTGCTAGCAAAGAGTTGGTTCTCTTAAGCATCCTTCCAGAGATGTAAGGTGCAGGTAAATCCCTGCCCTTGGCAGTTTGGGGTCAGCTGGGGGCCTTTGAAGACAGCATAGTGTTGGGCGAGCAAAGCTGCTGCAGGAGCTGGAGAGGCTGATGCCGTGTCTGCAAGTGATCTTCAGGCTGAAAAACACCCCAGGAGAGGTTTTATTAGCGAAAGAAACGTTCAGGGCCAGCAGAGGGTACCAGAGCCTTGAGGATGCTGAGCTGTGGAGCTGCATGGGATGCACTGCCTCTCTGCTTCCTTGTCCTCCCAGAGGGGAAACTGAGGGGTCCCAAGGGGCTGAGGTGCGAGGTTATGGGCTCAGAAATCTGGAGGGGCTGGGTGGTGGTGAGTTGGGAGAGACTGGGTGCACATATAAGAAGCAGCCTTCTGCTCTTCACTCCATTTTTTGGATGGGAAACAACCTTTGTGGAGGGCTAGAAGGAAGAGGAGGCTGGTCCCAAGGCTCCCAAAGGATAGAGAGGGATAGGTCCCTAGAAAGCTCACTCCAGTGATTTTACTGCCCTGTGTTTTTGCATGTGCCAAGCACCTCACGATGCTTCTTGCAGCGAGCAATGCTGGGGCAAAAGTGGGCCCCTTTTCTGTTAATAAAAAAAGAGAGACACCTGTCCCCACAGTTCTCCCTGGCTGGAAAAAATAAGAAAAGGATGCTGCTGCTCCACGGAGAGGATCAATGAGGCCACATCCTCACCTACTTCCCAAAACTGCTAGGGTCTGTTTGAAAGCATCCTGCCCACCACACAAGCTCCTGTGCCCCTGTTCAAGCACTTGCTATTGCAGCATCAGAAGGTGGCTTGTTAGAACAGGGTCAACACAGGCAGGGAGCAGCAGTGGTGTCGTGGCTGGTTTTCTGCCACATGTCATAGCCTGTGCAGTGCTGCAGTTATGGGTTCTGCAGGTGTCTCAGCCCCTGCCACCTTTCCGCAAGTACCTCTGTTGTTTCTTTGGTGGTGCAGACTGACTGTGGTTCTCTTTCAGAGGTGCAGCAAGAGCAAAGCAAACAGAATTGAGTACGGGATCAGTATAGCCGTAGACTGCCGTTACTGCTATTTTTGGGGGAGGCTGTGAGACTGTGTTCCCAGGCTTGGAAAGAACACCCAGCGATGGGGCTGGGTGGGGAGAGAATGTCCTGGGAAGGGGACTGGGGTGGAGAACACAGTGCAAGGGGCTCTATTTCCATGACCTGCCTTCTTCCTCTCCTTCCCTGCTTCCCTCCTCCCCTCCCTTAGATATCCCCCCATCCCCATAATATTTGCTCCGTGCCAGAGCAGTAGGACAGTCTGGATTTGAACTGCTGACTGCCAGAGGTGGTCATGTGGTGCTCACAGGTTTTAAAAAGGCTACCATCTCAAGGTACATCAAGCTCTGCTGGGCGTTGGCAGGTGTGGAGGTTGGAAGTTCTTTTTTTTTCTTTTTTCATGTTGTTTTCATGACATGATGGGGGGCAGAGGTATATTTCTGTGATGGGGATCAGAGTGATTGATCTCTTCGTGCTATGAAATGTGTTGATTATATGGTATGAGGTTATGTAAGTGTACGTACGACTTGAAACAACATTGTTTAGCAACTAATGTATGCAGTGTTATCACAAGAAGCGGAGCTAGGATGTGCGCAACTGGTATTATTTGGAACTTGAGATCATTGATTAGTAATGACTTGTTTTGAACATAGTGCTGCAGATGGAAATTTTGTGAGGAACAGCAGTTTCAGTTGGGTAGATGCTTGACGATATCTACATGATGAGGGATTGGTGGTCCTCCTGGCGAAGATGACCAGATTTTTCCTCAAATGTTAGCTACTTGATAAAGGACTGTCATCTTCCTGGTGAGAGTGTCTCTTTTTGGTCATCCCTGAAGGTCTGGCGTGCTGAGATTTGGGATAGAGTTCCTGTCCAGGTATCCTTAGATGACCAAAAATGCTGTTCTCAAATCCAATGCTAACAGAGAGAGTAAAACCAGTCAGGTTTAGCCACTTATATTTGAGCAGTACAGCGTTCCCTTACCTAGCCTGCCAACCTGACCTTGCCCCTTCCTCACCTCAGTGCTATACCACTGGCATAGGAAGCCCCTTTCCCACCTTTCTCCAGCCTTGGCTTGTCTCCTTGGGAAGCACAATTGGATGAGTGTAACCACCCTAAACAAGGCAGCCACCAAGGATGCTCAGATGCCTTTGATTCAAAGGTTGGGCTGTTGTAGAAGACACTGAGCTCTCGTCACACTGAAGTAGTTACCGAAGAACTTGCAGATTACATGTAGTTATTCATGAGATGTGTTAGTGTGAGTGGACAGGAGTTTCTCACTCCAAAGAGATCCAGTCCACTTGGCATTCTTGATGTCCACGGGAGGGCTGGACATCTCATGAGGCCTCAGGAGGTGTGTCTGAGCAAGGTGCTCTCTGTGCCAGTGCAGGGAGTGAGCACTTCCAGACAGAAAGTTGTTTTGTTGCAAGTAAATGTTTAAAAGAAACCAGAGAAGCTGTTCCCTAGTTGCATTTGTTTTCTCTATTTAGAATACCAAAGAAGGTCAAGGCAACTAGATCAAGTAGGCATTTTTTGATATATCATAGGCGTCTCAAAACGGGGAGATGTGCATGTCCTTCCTCCCCGTGTGCTACACTGCTGTATGGGAGAAAGGCTTAGGAGAAGGCTTGCTTTGGGTGGCTAATTTTGGGACAGCTTCACTACCTTTGATTTTCGTCTTACACCCAGCTCATCAGAATATTTCTGTGGAATGTCAGTGGAGCTACAGTACTGTAAAATCCAGCAAAGCTGAGTCATCACATCTGCACCACTCGGATCTCTTCCATCTCTGTGTAGGATGAGAGCTGTTGCAATGCAGCAGTGTAACCTCTGAGCATGCTGTGAGTGTCACTTCCTCCGTAAAATAAAGCAAAACTGAACTGCAGAGTCCTGAGGGCTATTGCTCAAGGATGTGAGATAAACACTGGCGGGTGGAATATGCTGATGTGGGCAATGTGAGAAATAATCTGATCTGGTCCACCAAGCACCAAACTCAGATGAAGGAAGCTACGACTCCTTCCCCCTTTCTGCTGCTGACTTGCTTGACTAGTTGAGCAAGTGACTTCACCTCCTCGCGTGTTCTAGATAATAACCTTTTTGGATCATGGATCACTTCTTACCGTGACTTTTTGTAGTGTCTGGTGCAACAGTAGCCCAATCTGAGTGGCAGAGTTTACCTGCTGACATAACTACCATTAACACATTCTAGGCCTCTTCAGCCCTTGCCAGGCTGAGAAATGATCTCCTGGAGGCAAAGAAATCCCTGTGCTTTGCTCTGGACTGTGTCAGAAAAGATAAAGAAACACAAGAAGCCTGTGGTGCAGCAATGCTGTGCAGCCATGGCATCACCCTGTGGAACAGCACAAGTGTCTTGGGTCTGGGTGCTTGTGAAGTGCTCTGCTGGATGAGGATGTCTCCTGCTGAGTCTCAAGTCCTCTAAGAAGCTTAACTAACAGCCTATACACCCTAATTCAGGGTTAGGTTCCTTCAAAATCCCAAACCACTCATTCTCCCACAGCAGTGACCTCCATATGCTCGCTATTGTTCTTCATCCTATTTTGCCCGTTCTGCAACATCCTTGTCTCCTTCTTGCACACCTCTGCTCCAGGTCTCTCCCACCAATGCCAGGCAGTGCATTTACTCTTCCTACCCTTCACTGCATGCCTCATGCCTGCTGTCTCTTCTCATCTGCATGACCATCCCCACCTATCCCCCTTCCTGGCCATTGTGGTCTGTCCCTGGCCATCTTACAGAATGCCTAGCAAAAGCCTCCCATTTCTGTTTTCAAGCCTGCTGGCTTCACAGGCAGGCAGAACTCTGGGTATAACATGCTGGATCAACTCTCAGCACTGGCTGTTAGGAACAGGACACCAAGGGACACGAATCAGAGAACATCCCCTGGACCATCTGCTGCTTCTTGGCCGTTCCTCTCCTCCCTGCCCTTCAGCTTTCATCCAGCCAAGATGCTACACCTCATCTCCCCATTATTTTTCTTCACCTTATCTCACCTTGCTTTTTTTTTTCCTAATGCTTTTTTTTCTTTTTCTCAGACTTGTGTGTGGGCAATTTGGCCAGAAATCCCCAGAAATCTGCGGAATTTCCTTTTCTGACCAGGAAAACCAGGCAATGCCGGTTTATCAGCCCTTTGCACCACACACTTTTGGACCCTCAGAACAAAAGCAGGAGCACTATCCTGCTTGCCTTGATCACAGTTCCCCTGAACTGCTTGCTGAGTGGAAAGCAGGTCTGTCCACAGCTGGCCACACACTGTGTGCTCGTCAGCATCCAGCACCTCTGCAGTATAAATAGGCATCTATAAATAGACAAATAGGCATCTTTCCTTTCTGGAAATCCTTCACTTGATGGAATCTGTCAGGTTTCAAACTGCACCTGGTACTCTGTGGACTCTGTCACAAGTGATCATAAAGAGTACCTTCAGTGTTTCACTAGGACTCTGGAGCTAAATGCACAATATCCGAGATATTTATAAGGTTTTTAAAGCGACAGTTGACAACTCACCTAGCATGCAGGTAATATCACTGTCCTAGATCCTTGCACCAGAATAAGATACACATTCTACATTATTAATTATCTTCTATTTGTGTTTTGTAATGAGGAGGTGTTTGGTGGTCTGACCAGGAGTGCAGAGACTGTCACCAATCTGAGAGGTTTGCCTTTCATGTGAGTCCAGCAGGTGAAGGGTGAGGGCATGAGTTAAGGAGAATTGAAGGACTCAAAAGGGAAATGGCTTTCCCAGCACCACATGGCTCTCACAAACTGCTCAGTGCCAGAGCCCTACATACCTGATGCTCAGTCCAGATCTTTTGGCAGCATAGTTGCTGCAATGGCAGAACTACAATGACTGATTTACCTGGCTTTTCCTGAGCAAACAATTAAAATATCGTGCTTTCCACAGTAACATCACTACTGCCATACTGCACCAACCTCACTTTACGGCACTCTATTCAGTTGGAAATTCAACTTACAGTAATAGATCCACCACGTGGGAAGAGGGTGAAGCTTTCCCAGTCTTTAGTTGAACTGAAACTTGAGTTGTTGAGGTCAGAAGACCCCTTTTGGTCCAGCTCACCTGACCTCCTGCATGACACAAGCCTTAGCAATCTGGCCAAGGAGCCCAGCAATCAAATAGTTCCACAGACAAAGCGAATTCTTGGTGGCTGCCTTCATTTGATGTGAAAGTGATTTGCTTTCCAAGGGGCTGGAAAAGTAAGGACTCTAAAATTGCCAAGAAAAAATGATCCCAAAGGTACTCAAGTTTTCCCCAAAGAACATCACCAATTGGTAGGAAGGCAAAGTGCAGAAGCACAGGTATCCACAGCCAAGAAAGACCATACAAAACAACCATGTGTAGTCCTGCAGAATCTGACAAGACATGTTCACCTGTATTCCATGTGATCTGGCAGGTGTGTTTCTTCAGTGCCTCCCCATGCCACACTACCTGACTGCTTCCCAAAACCTCAGAGGAGAAACCAGGATTTCTGCTGTTATGTCTCTTGCATTGGACAAAAGGGTAACATTAGGTCAGAGAACAAGCTCAGAAGGCAAAACCCAGTATTTGAGTCCGTTCTCTATGAGAAAAAACAGAAGACCTATTTGCTTGTGGCTCATGCTGCATGCCCCAGCTCCAGAGACACACAATTTACAGTCGTGACCCCTTCACCTTTCTTGCTCCTCAGAGGATAAAATGATTTCCTGTTTATTCCAATGGGCAGCTGTTGTATCCACAGGGGAGAGCAGCACTCATGGCTAATATGGCTGATATCCAGACACGTTTTGCAGAAGATGCTTGTTTGTTTGCTGGGCCATCCAGCAGCTGCTGGAAGTCCTGCCTTTGGGAATAGGATACTCCTAGGCAATTCTCAGATGCTAGAGCATGGGAGAGGACTTGTTGCCCCCGCCACTGTGATCAGCAGGCAGGAAAGAGGTCCTGAGGGTTTCTTCAACCTCTGACATGTGCTGAAGTATATCAGGAGCTATAGGGCCTCCTTCAACTTCTCCAACTGGTTCGTGTGTGCCCCAGGAATGTTCTGTATTACCCCTGGGAGAGCAGAGGCAGTGCTCTGCCTTGGGGTCTCATAACCTCAGTTAATGCTGCTAGGCATGGGTTGGGGTTGCCAAAGCTATGAAACATCCAGAACCAATCAGGGAAAATCCCTGGAGTCAGTGCCCAGACAAGAGAAGTCTTGAGATGTGGTCAGTCCCTGGAAATCACCAAACAAACATTATCACCATGGGAGTCACTCCTCACTCAGGCTGCTTTGGTAGTGACTTGGACAGAAGAAAACGTCCCAGGATGTGAAGGATGCAGCTCCTGGGGAGTTCTCTGCCAAACGTACCATCACCATAGGCCATTTTTGGTCTTCTCCATCAACCAGGAAGAGGCAGTTAAAACTGAATGCCCATGGGAAGGAAGCATCAAAGACAATTAAATGCAGGAGAAAGACAAAGTCTGCTGCCCTCTGTATGTTTCTTTTTTGACATCAAGAATACTTTTCATGTTTACTTTCCTTCTTTGCATCTGCCTGGCAGGGCTGTGGTGGCTGTTTATGTTTTTAAATGCTACAATGACCCAGATTTGGAACAGGCAGGTGGTGATCTAGGCAGTGGGTTTGTATCTGACTCTACTTATGCAGTCGGCTATGAATTGCTGAAACGGAAAGAAATCAAAGCCTAATCTCCAGTGACCCATACACAGGCATCAGAATCACCATCAGTCTGGAACTGGGGCACTGAGGTACAGGCTAAAAAATGGGGACATGGCAAGAGCTAGCCTAATGAATCAGTTGTGCCCTCTGGTCAAGCAATATGTGGTGCCAACCCCGTATACTTACTCATGGGCTTTGCTTTTCAGCAGCACCTCCTATGTGCACCTCCAGGCTGTAAAAGATGCTGGCTTACAGGCATTGCAATAGTCAAGGGCTTTGGAGAACTCCTGTTGAAGTGATAATTTGTTTTAAGCATGTAATGCACCTGCTTATTGCATGAAAAAGGATGTGAATGGTTCTGTTCTGGTTCCTGAAGTGAGCAGCAAGAGGCAGGTGAAATCTGTACAGCCCAAATGGCTCTAAGTGAACTAGCTTCTCTTATTTTTCTGGATATTTTTGTGGGTTTCCTCATGTGAAGGTGATAGCAGAGCAAAGAGCTGTTGGTGCAGTTGGAGGCCACCCAGACAGGGCATGTGAGAAGATCACTTGGTGCTGGTGGAGGCAAGGGAAATACAAGGCTAATGGGAGCTGTTGAGAGGTGAGAGGGGAGATCTTGTGTTAAGTGTACCTGTGCAGTCTCACTCCTCAGTCCTAAGCTGGTTACTAGCAGTGACTTGGCACCTTTGAATCAGTAACATATCTATCCTTTCAAACTGTTTGGTGGTAGAGAAGTCTGGTCATGCCTCCCTGGAGTGGAGGCACAGAAAAGCAACATGGCTTAGCCCAAGATTCGCCAAGAGTCAACAGCAGAGAAGGATGGATGAAATCCAGCTTCTTTAATCCCAGGCTCTGCTCATGGGGATTTCCTTCATCCTACAGATGCCACATCCACAGTATTTTCCACTCCTCCTGAGCTCTCTCCTCTTCTTTAAGAGGCAGAGAAATATGTGCCATGACTTTTCACCTCTCTAATGTCCCCCTCTCTTGTTGTTAGTCTTAGAAAGGTGGTTTTCCCACCTTTCTTCCATGTCAATTCATCCTCCCCTTGTGGGCTGAATCACAGCCCTCTCTGTGGAACACCACTGTTCCACAAGAGGCTACTGACATGGTGAACAAATCCCCTCTGAAGAGTCTTGCCTAGCTGATCAATACTTGCTGCTACTTCAATAATAGCTCCTCAGCAACTTTAATGAAATAAAAGCTAATTTTCCTGCTCATGTCATTCATGCTGATTTGTGGCAGGATAGCCTTCCCAGTACTGATTCCCCAGGTTCCACCCTCAGTCCCCATGCCAGCAGCTGTGGTGTGCCATGCTCATATCCCTGTTATCATGCTCTCGCTGTCCCTTGCCTGTCCTTGTCCTGTCTTGTGCTCCTTGCCTGGTGCCCTTTCCTGTGGTGATGTATGGCCTCATCCTGGGCATTTCCTTAGAGCCACCAGTGGTCCCCCAGCCATGCCTCCAGGGCCTCCTCCACAGACCATTCCCTCTTTTTCCTGGATGCAGCACCCTGCTGCCTCATGAAGTTGCTCACTGTCTTCTGGAGGTGAGCCAGCCACAACCCATAGGCAGCTAAACAGTGGTGGTGCTGTGTCTCTTACAGACTACCAGTCAAGAGGAGGGTGGGGATGACTCCACTTCAAGAGCTGCCCAGAGCTGTTACGATTTTTGGTGGTGATCACGTTTATTGCAGCAGGATGTCAAGGAGAGTCCAAATCCAGGCCTCACTATCTGGAAAGAAAGGAATCCCTGCTTCAATGCATTTCAGCAAACACCCTGACAAATAGCAGAGGTGAGGACTGTAATATGTTAGTGAGAGGAAAAGTGATTGCAGTGCTCCTCTGCAGAAGGTAAATGGGTTTCTGTTTAAGCATAATTTAAATATCAGAGGAATGATGATCTTACAAATGAAAGACAACACCCCCAGGGGCTTATTCCTACATCAGTCACTAATTTACTCTCTGACCTTCAGTAGTTCATTCAAGCTCTCTCTGTCTCAATCACTTTTTTTGTCAAATAAGCCTAGTGACAAATTCCTTTCTTGCAGAGGTCTTGTGAGGACTGTGCATCTCCATGAGATCTTGACATGATACATTGAAGGCAAAGTGTTTTTTCACTGAGATTGCATATAATATCTTCAGTGATGTCATGTGGCACATTAGCTCTCCAGTGCTAAGCCTGGAGCCTCCCACTTAAAGCCCATTCCACCTGCCTCATGCGAAGGCGTGTGTTGCCCTTCCGCAGCCACTTCTCATCACAGTTCCTTCCTCTCCCCCTGTTTCCTTGTATACCTTTTTAGCCTCCCCAACACCTCCTCCCTTACCACAGCATGCAGGTCTTCAAAGAAGAGCCCTTGCCTTGGCACGGATAGGCAGAGCCAGTCACTTCCCTTGAAAGGGAGATGTTGCCTCAGCAACGAAAGTTTTGAAGTCGGGCAAAGTTCTGAAAAAAAAACCCAATTGTGATGGGAAATGACACTCAGGAACAAATGTACCACGTTGCCATGGCAGCCTGAATATTTCCATGGAACTTGGTGTTTTGAAAATATAAAAAGACTGTGCTTCAAGTGAGTCCAACTAACTTAATGCCTTTGTCAGGTAGCTGCACAATGCCAAGTGTCTGGTGTTTGTGTTTTATACCTGGTGTATGAATGACTCCATCACTTCTGAAATGGAAGTAACTTCTCCTCTCAGTCTGAGAGAGGAGTATTTGAGACTGCAGGTTTTCTGGGTTGCTTGGTCTGGTATTGATCTGTTAGGGTTATTTCTGTCATTTGATGTCCATCAGTACTTGGTTGTCTTGGTTTCCACATCTGTGTTTCATCTGTTATTACATTTGATGCACTCCTGTGTCTCAGTGTCTGGGCTAAAAACAGCAGATGATTTGTTCAAAACTGTGGGTCCTCTTGCTAGTCCTGCAGTAATCCATGTCTTTCCTTTGAACCATGAGGTGCATGAGTGGCTTTCAGGGACCACAGTCTGCTTCATTCAGCTCTGTGAGCTGAACCAAATATGATTTTACTTTGTCAGGCAGGTGCCTTCTCCTAATTACAGTGAGGAAGAGGAATAACAGGTCTAAGGGTATTTCTGTGTCTGTTGAACAGACTCACTTTGTAAATCCAAAGGTGAACTGAACTCTTGTGACAGTCTGTAAGACCATCCAGATCTGGAGTTCATCACCATTTCCCCTAGAAAGGCCTGATTCTCATTTGGCATCTTCTGGATAGGGCTTCCTGTGACCTGTGAAGTGAGAAGATCAGAAGAAGAGCACGAACCTGGCTTATGGTGATCTGTTGCTGTTATTCTTCACAGTCTAGGGCAACCAGCCCTCTGGTAAAAGCAGTGTGGGTAGGAAAATGGCTGTGAGATGCAGAAGAAAAACAGCCCCTGGTCGAGTTCTGAGAAATTTGAATCCCAGACAGTTCAGGGAAGGAGGCAGATTCTCAGTATTAAGTTGAGAAATTACCTGAGGTCCTGACACCACATTTCATTCCTTGCTGGTAAACCCTTTCTGAAAGCTAAGCATGGGGACAGCTCTCTCAACTGGGCAGAGCCAACCAATGCCCTTGGCAAACTCAACTCCCCTCTGTTGGCAGAGAAACACCCCAGCTGAGGAACCACAGTGCTGTCTATGGGTGCAGTGAGGCCACTGATGGACCCCCATGTGCCACCTTGGGCTGGGTACGAGCACTAAGCCCACCCTAGGCTGGGCCACAGCTCAGAGATCACGTTGCACCGTCTTCTGTGAAGGCCTTTTGTTTCCCTTCATCCACTGGAACGTATGTTTCTAATTGCCCAACCCACCCTTGCATCATATCATCTCTGGTTCTGCTTCATCGTTCTTAGCTTCCTCCCCGTTGCTCTGGGTGGTCCAGTGCTGGCTGCTCTTACTTGTAGGCTGTGTGGGAGTGACCTAATTTGGAGAAACTGTAGAAGGAGTATTGGGAAGCCCGCAGGGGAGTGGGGATTTCTGTGCTCCTTGGCAGCAGCTCAAGCCACGTACCCATCCCCTGCAGCTCCCAGGCTCTCATCCCCGGGTCATCTGCTCCCCTGGTCTGTCTGTGCATCCCACCCCAAATGCTCCTCTACAATTAGACTATTAAGGAGATGGTTTATCTCAAGTGCTTTGGAGAGGGCGTCACTGTTCTTAATTACTTGGCGGTACAAAGGTTTCTAGCCTCTCACTTCCCCTTGACAGTTTTATTATGGAAATACTTTTTACTTAGGACTCTGTCTTTTGTGTTTCTGTGTGGCGTTTACAATGGGGCTCCTCCGTGCTTGTTCTCGAGCAGTTCCAATGAGAGACTGGCTTCAGACAAAACACACAGCTGCCTCCAAGGAGGAAAGCAGAGAAATGCCGACACATCCTGTTCGGTCCCAGCTCCCCAGCCTCTGGTATCCACACCTGCCTTTTCTTCTCTTGGCCTCAGTGACTGCAGACTCGAAGGACAGGACTGGTCCCATGCCCCATGACAGGTTCCTCTTTGCAGCAGTGCCCTCCCCATGATATTTGGGACTGCAGGCCTATGAGCTTCATCCCTCATGGAATTGCCCTCTGCCACTCCACCTAATTACTGTTTCTTATCTGCTGTTTGTACAGAGCCATGCCAATAGACGGAAGGGTATGGTACGTACCGGGCAGATGAAGATGAGATCTGGAAAAGAAATGGAAGGAATGTGAGATCATTTTAAATATTCACTTGGATTGGAGCCCTTAATCTGAGCCTGTTGATGTCCATGGCAGCTTTTCTGAGACTAATTCCACAGTTACTCAATAAAGAAACCATACAAAATCTATAATCATCAGTACATTTGGGATTGTTCCAGTTTACCAAAAGTGCTCAAGCCTACAGCAATCCCATTCAGGAGGCTTATTTTGTGCCATGAGGGCTAAATATGTTTCTGAGCCCCATGCATTGTAGACTTAGAGGGACAGAAACCTCTCAATCTATAGAAGAAAAAAGGAGAAGCCTATTTCAGACAAGCATCTTTTACCAAAATGAAAGTATGGCCCTGCCCATAATCCTGTCCACCACATTTTGTTGTTTTAACACAGAATGGGTCTGTCTTCTGTCCGTGTATCCTTCAGTCTAAGGGTATCACAGTCACCATGTGAGGAACAGGGGATTGAAAGTAGATGGTATGTAACCCAGCCTGAGCCCGTGACACTGCCCCAGCAGTGGAGGCTTCGAGGGAGTGGGATCTTTGTAGGGTATTTGGATAAGGAGTGAAGATCTGCTTCATGTTATATTAGTGTTTTTCCCTGGTGTTGTAGTTTGTATAAGTAGGGATGAGTAAAGTTGAATCGGTGGGAACGAAGCAGAAATGGTTTCCTAGAGAAGTCCCAGTGGATCAGTGGTGGTTGCTGTGCTGATACTTTATTGCTCAGAGTTGACTCACTCTGTCCAGAGGGGACCTGATCAGCAGTGGCAGAGTCTGTCTTGAAGGACAGAGCGTGGTGACGTGGGTTTTTCCAGGATGATGAAGATGGCCACATGCCATTACCTCTGACAGTTCCTCACAGGACCTGTCAGAAAGGTTTCTGCAGGGTGACTCTGTGCCTGCAGTTTTGGTGCACTGCTTGAGTTTTGATGTATGCATGGGTTTGTGTGTGTGTGTGTGTGTGCACTCATCTGTAACTTGTAAATTACCATACCCCTCAGCCAAAAGGTGCTGTAGCTCCTTGTTCTCAAAGACTCCTGAGAACTGCCAGCTGAAAACACTACAAGCATAAATAACCAGGCAGACCTGCAATTTCCCACATTCCAAAATAGGGAAATAGCTGCAATTTCTCACCATAACCAATTGTTTTGGGTTTTGGGGGGTTTTTTTGTTGTTTGTTTTTTTTTTTTAAAGGGGGCTTATGACTGCATAAATCCCTGCTTTCTGAACTCAGCAATCGGCAGAAAGCTCTGTTTACAGTGTGTGTACAGATGTGCAGAACCAGCTCCAGTCCCAGGGCTGGAACAATCCACAAGGCCCTGCCACCTCCAAACTGCTGAACTTTGACTGCAGGAATTTGTTATAAAGCCAGGGAAGGAGGAGAGGGAGGAGGGAGCTGAAGGTCACACGGGATTTTGGTACCTGTGGGACAGAGGAGAGAGGGTGGCATTGCTGACTGATGAGGGCAGATGAGGAAGGAGAAATTAGCTGTTTGGTGCTAGTGGTTGCCACAGATTATGAAGAATGAAATATGAGAAGGGTCATGGGGAACGTACAACAAGGAGGAAGATCAAGGAAGTGGCACTGAAGAGATGACAGGAAAAGGCAGTAACTAAGGAGACGAGAGTGGAGTAGTTGTGGTGGAGAGCAGAGGAGACCCCAGTGAGGCTGGAGAAGGGATGCCAGAAAGGAAGTGCTTAGTGAGGGACTGGAGACTCTGCACCCAGTGTAGGTTCCCAGTGAAGGTAAGGCAGGTCCAGAGACCAAGGCAGGGATCATTAGGTTGTGCCACTGTGCTACCTACACTTACATGGGTGCACGGTTGTCCCAGCAGTGGACAGTCCAGCAGCCCCAGGAGTGACAGCAGGACAGAGGGCCAGTACAGGCAGCTTTGGAGCTATGGGCTGCAGACCTTGGCAGAGCAGGAGGTGGCTGCTGGGACTTGGTGTCCTGGCTGGGGAGGAAAACCAGGAGACATGAGCAGTGACAGAGCAGCAGTGAGCAGGGTTGGGTTGGGGCCAAGCACAGCTTGCAACCACTACAAAAAGTATTGCTGCACATGCACAGTAAACAGATGCCAGCTGTTGGCCAGCCACGGACTTGGCCAAGTCAGAAAAAGTGCCAGCACACACCAAGATAAGCACACCCTGCCACTGAACAAGCGTGCTTTCTCCCTGATTTCCTCTACATCAGAGGGAACCTTTAGTCCTTATTAAACACAAGGATTTTGGTTAGCAGGAGCTTCTCTTGGAAATTGCTCTCTACTTAAAAGCTAATTGTCCTCCATCAAGGCATGTTGTGATATCCCTGAGTCAGTAGGACTAGTTACAGCCCAGCTCCTTGCCACCAGAGCAGAGTAGCTCTTGTGCCCCAGGAGAGGCAGGGCTACACTCTTCCTTCTTGTGTGTGTCCCCTGGGGCCTCTAGTTTGGTCATGCACTGATCTGAGCTTCACCTGTAACGATTTGCTATCACCCAGTGTGAGATGCAATGGTAAACTGGGGTTTCCAGGAACTCTTTCCTCAAAAGAGCTCTCATCCCTTGAGACAGGACTGCCAGCATCTCCTCTAGGGACTGACTTGCACCCAGCCCCAAGCCCAGAGGCACTGTTGCTGTGTGGAGACAGTGGCAGCACAGCTCCCACATCCAGGGGAATGTGCAGAAGGCAGCAGAAAAAGATGAGAGCGTGTTGATTAACACTCAGGAACACCTGAAATCAGAAGGGAGGTGGGAAGCGTTATCTCTAAGTGCTGAGGCCATCAGGATGGAGCTGGAGTACCGCTGAGTGGAACCAGCAACGACAGGTATACAGAAATAAATGACTCACTCAGAAAAAGGTCAGTCACACTTGATTTGCCAGAGCCAATTTGTGGTGAGCGTGCAAGCTGTGACATGCAGCAGTGACCACTTTTAGATGATTTGTTCTGAGGCCACTGTGAAGGTATGGTCTTTTGCCCTGAGAGCCTTCAGAAAGTGATGTCTAACCCTGAGGAGGGTATTTTTCAGCAGAAGTGGGATGGAGGGGTGCTCAGGCAGGGGTCTTTGCATTGCTAATAGGCAAACTTGGTAAGCAAATGGGAAATTTCAGTGAAATCAAAAAAATTAGGTGGGTTTTTTTTTCCAAACTTCATGTTTGTAATATTTGCTTTCTCATGGAGAAAAGAAAAATCCTGGGATATCAGAAGAAACAAAACCTTTTTTAATTTTCAGTGCTACATTTTTCACCACAGCCAGGAATGTAAATTGGTGAAGATGGCATTCACAGAATCAGAGAAAATTCTGAGTTGGAAGAGACCCCCAAGAATCACTGACTCCAACTCTTAAGGGGTGCCCATACGGGGGTCACACCATGCTCTAACCAACATTTATTTGGGAAGGAAGAAAATAGATAATTTCTAAACACATTAAAGGAAAAACCAGATGACTTTCCACAACAGTGTTTTGCCATGCTGCATCCCAGGTCTTTCTGTTTGCACAGAGGATCATTCCGTGAGTACCCACTTAGGACACCCTTTGGTAACGACATCCTCTCAGCAGGATCGTCCTGGGACAGCTCAGATAACAGAACAAAACATTTCTTCTTCTAAAAACAGGTCCCAGGCAGTCTCTGGGCACTCTGAATCTGATTATTTAAGTGGGTTTTGAGTACAAGATGTGATTTGGTCATTACAAACTCCCATCCTTAAATAAATTTACGCTGGTGTTTCATGGGAATATTTACTCCTGCTTCCCTGAGTTCCAGACATTAAACAAATGGATTTTGCTTAATTAAAAGCACTCTGCAGGGGTGGTCCCTTAGCTGGGAGATGGGGGATGAGGAACAGAAACAAATAGGGAAAAATGAGATGTATTTCTCCTTCTCTTGGAACTGCATATTTGTGTCAGGATCCCCAGTTCCTCATTTTTTTTATGCATGGGGTCCTTTGGCCTCAGAGTTAAAATCCATAAAGCAAAACAATTCATTTGAAGTTTCCCACATGGATCTCAAAGAGAACTGACCCTGTAAATGAATATTGTCAAATATAAATCTCCAAGATTTAATAAGATGCTGGTTTTGACTATTGAATGGAGTCAAACTGTCAGAGGAATAATTCTCATGCTGTAGCAGCCTCTCGGCAGTGGTTCTCAGCCCTTTTCACTGATGTGTTGTTTTTTTCCAGCTCTAGGAACAGCACTGCTCCTAGACTCAGCACAGCCAGAGTGTTTCTCTGGGATCTTGGACCTTGAAGGCATGGCAGCACTTACAACTACATAATTTCCAAAGTAGGTTCATGTGATTCATGTCAGTGGAGCTAAGGAGAACGAAAGGTAAAAACAGTCGTGGTGGTGCAAACCCAAGATCCAGCTTTCCTTTGCCTCTTCCAGCAGGCAGTTTTGCAAGCACAAGAAAGAGTACAGCACGCTGGGTAAGTCTTAAGTGGTCTTACCTCAGGAGAACCCTTCTGAAAATCAGTAATTGTAGGAATTCCTGAGCCAGGAGATGCGTCTGGGCAACTATGTTTAATAATCACCGGAGAAGCCAGTTACAGCTACCACAACACCTCATCAAGAAATTCCACTGAGCAATAATGAGCATTTTTTGCCAAGATCCAGAGAGTTCTTACTGCTGTCATTTTAACTACATTTTTACCCTTGACAGTTTTCAAAACACTATAAAATTATAGAAGAGTGAACTGAATGCAGTTCTGCCTGTGTTGGATTGTGAGCTGGAGCTGAATTTGGTGTCTCAGCTTGGCCTCTGTTGCTAGAGAGATAATACTTTCAGCAGCCTGGTGATTAGCAAAAAAAGCTTCCCAACCGTAAAGGAAACTGAGAAAAATAACTCTCAACTCTGTTATTACTGTTAATGAGATGAGAATATTTCCTATTTGTATGAAATAGTGTGTAAAGCTTTTTTACCCAGAAAACTTTCGCAGAGCATCTCAGTGCTGAATTCTATGACCAAAAAAGGGTTCCTTGGTGTTTCTGAAACGCTTTTCCGAAATCCAGGTAGCATATAGGATTTTCTAGTGATCTCAGACATGTATTTGGCCAGTGAACACATGGGATGTCACAGTGTTCTCCCGCCAAATGATGTTCCTAGAGCCTTGCCTAGTACTGAGCTTACCCCTCCATGCAAGCACAGGTTACTTACTTTCACCTTATGAAAAATTTTCCTGAAGTGATGGAAGAGGAAAGGGTTTAAATAGTTGTTGAGAAAAGAGGGTTATGCAGAAGTGAAATATTTCACGTAATAAACAAAATTTAAGAAGTAAGCCAAACATTAGAAAATAGCAAAACAACAGAAAGAGAAGCAGAAATATTTTGAAATGTATCCATGCATCCTCATGGAGATGCCCTTTATGAAACCTAGTGCCACTGGGTTTGCTCTCTCTTCACCATTTAAGGAGCTCCTTGCATTTTCTGTGCATCATTGCAACACTGATCCTAGCGTGCAAAGAGTAATTGTGTTTTCTTTTAGTGAAAATCTCCAGCCCCCAGCTTTGTTTCTATGGCCTTGTTCTTGTAACCATTCTTGAGAGGGTGCCTTGTATTGTTCCACTTATTCATTAATAACATGTGTTGTGGCTTTTTCTGATGTAAACATTATCCAGGCTTTCATGAAGTTTTAGTAAACTTGTCCACCACCACATACATTAAAATGAAAAATTATCGATGACCCCTTCTGCAAGCCGTTAATGAGGGAGGACATGCAATTTGGCTGATGAATCACAAGTTTGCCGTAGATTTAGGCTATGCCTGTGTCCATCTCAGTGGAGTCAGTCCCCTTCTTCTCCATGGCAACTGCTCTGCCTCTGACATCACTAGCCAAAATAGAGCAGGGAGGTTAGAAAATCCTGAGGGGGTGTGGGGTGGGGAAGAGTAGAGACAGATAGAATGAAAATATATTTCAGTAAGGAAACTTCCTTAATGCTTTAGTCACCAGACAGTGTCCAGTGCACTGATCAGGCAAAGGATGTCTGAAATCTGAGAAATGGGGATATTTCAGAGCTGGAAATTTGGGTAAGATTATTGAGACAACTCGGAAAGCAAAACAGTCTGTGACTTCTTCTTGGACTGAGTTATGAAGCACTCAATCCATATGATTTTCTTTCTTGGCATCAAAACCCCTCTTCATCCCACAGGGGATAAAGACCCCAACGTTGGGAGTTAAAAAAGTTCTTTGACAACTAGGGAAAGGAAAGCCAAAAGAGCAGAAATCTCAGATTAGATGTACTAAAGCAGACGCCAGTACCACTCAATCTTTATCACAACCCTTATCTGTGATCTGGGATGTTGCTTTTCTAAAGCCTAGACCCCAGAAACTATGAACTAGATGACCATCTTAACTTCAATTAAAAAAAAAAAAAAAAAGAGGCATTCTTTTTATGTTGAAAGAGAAAAATTTGATGAAAAAGGCCAACATAACTTGGAACTTCAAAACCAGAAGGGAAAGAAAATGAACGCAAGGTTTCTCAGCTACTAATATTTCAGAGCTCAAAGTAAAATTGGGTATTTCCTAGACCCCAGTTTAATGTTCTGGAGCCATCAGTACTGAAATTTGGATATCACTGCAGAACGGGAGTGCTTAGAAGTTGTATTGAGGGGTGGGTGGAGACAGTGAGTTGTGGGGAAAGGTTAAGAGAATGGGAGGGTGTTTAGATTCATCTCTGTTCATTTGAACAAGGCTATTAGTCTTGGGAGGGTTAAGTGTTTCCAGGGGAATGGAATCTCAGCTCGAGCCTTGTCAGAGCTCTGATGTGACAACACATATAAAATAAACAGCAGTGGAGCGTTAAGATAATGCACACACGCCAGGTCTGTGCAATGTCGGGATCATTTTAGATCACAAAGTTATCATTCCTTTGTGACTTGCATGGTTAGCCAGTTTTAAACGTCCTCAGTACTGTTTCATTTAGGAGAAAAAAGCTAATAACAGAGCCCCATATTTTCTTACTGCAGCCCTGCTTTATTTACACAGACAGTACATTAAACCCTCTTTACTTGAGCAGAACAGGAATGAAACAGCAGGAAACAGTTTCTTTGTTCACAACTCTGAGGCAGCATTTAGTCCCAAAATTTTTTCTCTATGTTCTTTCATTCCTGTGTTTTCCCTTTTGCAGCACCAGCTTTCCCCCCCACCCCCCACCCCCCGACCATAAACCAGATGTAGTAGAGGTTTTGTTTATTTTTACTGTAATAAAATGTCTTCTAGGAAATTCAGAAAGCAAGTTGTTCAATGAACAGCAGAAGGAATGCAATGTGAGTTCCTATAAATTTGTACCCATTGTCCCTGTCTCTACTTCCACTCAGAGCTCAAAGAACACAGACAGTGATCATGTGGCTGATATCCATTTGCAGTTTGGCTTGAGTGACTATCAAACTGGAAAAATAACAGTTAAATGTATGCTGTGGCCTTTCCCTCAGCAAGTTCCTAACTTGAATATCTTCACTTGGTCGTTGATTTTCACGCAACTTGTAAGAAATGGTTATGTTTGAGGTTTTCACTGTAGAAACTAGGGAGGCTGATGGCCAGACAGCATTGTCTCATGTCTCATTTCTTTAGGACAGCCAGATGAAAAACAATAAATGAATCCACCTTTTTTAAAAATTATTTTATTTCAGTGAACTAAAGAATGAAAGAAACAAATAAGGAGGGAGGAAGGAAAGAAACAAATAAGGAGGGAAGGAGAAATGGAGGGAGGGAAGGAGGGGAGGAAGGAAGGAAGGAGGGAAGAGAACAAATGAAGAGAAACAGAAACAAAGAAACAAAAGTAATCTACACATACTTTAGGTAAAGGAATTTTACACTGCTTATTTTATAAAATTAATTTAAACTGCCTTGCAGCTACAGGTGTGATTAAATCATATTTCTCTATTAAAGGATAACAAAATTTAGTTGCACCATCTGCAGAAACAGCTGTCAGATGTCTGCTGTCTCTGTTTATTTTGGTGAATCTGAGTAAGTCTGGACCTTTGCACGTATGCACAGCATATATATAATTATATTAAAAGTGACATGATATGGTCCTTTCTTGAGCAGATTTTAGCCAGATGCTTAAAGATACATGTTCCAAAATGCTTTTGGCTAAAAGAATGGATATTACACTGTGGTCGAACACCGAGTGTTGAGGTTTGAACTGGTGTCCAGTAGGACCAAGGGAAGTGGCAGGGAGCTGTCAAAGACAAGCAGGAAGTCCTAGCCTGGGTCCTTGGCACAGCCCTGGATCCATAGGAAAAGGACCTCCTTTGCCCCTCTTGGGGCAACCACCTCCTTGGCCCATCTTGCCTCTTTGAGATGAGGGTTTCCCAGATCATGCAGAGTATCTGCTGCCACATGACTTCAAACTCCATATAGAGAAGTACAGTGTGACCAATCACCCTCTGAGCTTCCTACCCTAATCCATGCAATGAGGAGCATCCCTTCCTGCCTCTGCCCCTCACTCTTGCCTCTCCTCCTCTGACATGGTGGCTGCCCCTGGTGAGCAGAGCGATCATGCCACCCTCCGATGGGCACACTCCACCTCCAGCCTTCAAGATCACGCACATGTAAGACAAAGGATGCACAAGCACTGGCAAGGATGTGCAGAAGTGTTGTAGGTCACTGGTGTGCAACCACGCAGGATGACATCTTCACTTGTTCCAAAGCCCAGGTGAGAAAATGGCACAGAGCAGGAAGGAGGAATGCAAGCAATCATCATGGGGTGATTCAGATGTGAGCAAAGCAAGCCCAGAGGCAAGATATTAGCTCAGGGGTGATGAAGAAATGTCACCATCCCTTTCCAGGTCACTGTGCTTCGTAAGTGGGCACCTGCAAATACCAAGCGTACAACTCCCACCTGATCGTCTCCTCCGTCTTGCACTTTCACCACGCCGTGATGTGTGGCCTGTGTAATTTGTCACCATGCTGCAACCACTCCATGGGGTTACAGAAAGCTGCACCTAACAAAGAGTAATGGAGCATATCAATATTTTTAAACTGGTGAAGAGGCAAGGTACAGATGACAAGAATCAGTCTGAGAGCCTAACCCCAGCTAACATCACAGCTGGAAAACAGCTAAAGGAGCAGAGAGGATTTAGGGGTACACATCCAGAGATGAGCAGGCAGGCTGGCTACCCTTTTAAAGCAAAGATAGAGGTCTTTTTTCTAGATGGATCTTAGATGGATTAGATAAGCCAGCTGAGCAATGTATGGATCAGATGGATCTAGATGGATCAGATAGTGTTGCTGCCCATTTCAAAGTTGGGCAGAAAATTTTTGCTCTTTGGATTCAACTGTCTTGTTATTCTTCTGTGTTTCAGATAAAGCTTTTTTCAGGCCACCTAATTTGTGCTGACATGGCTGGTGCACTCATTGGTCAGAGCACCTTCGTCAAGTCCCCCATGTCCCATGAGAGCTTCATGGGAGGGAGCTTCCGACTGCTGACTAATGTGTTGGTCTCTCCCTTGTCCCGGTTAAAGCTGCAGATATGTCAAGTAACAAGTGTGGGTTTGCTCCAGCCATGTGACAATGAATAAACCCTGACTGTGTGATTCAGATCATGCAGATGCTGTGTGATCTGAGTGAGGATGCAGGGGCTGATGCGTAGGTTGGAACAAAGTGGAAGAACCTGCAAACTGGTGTCCTCCTTATCAGGCAGAGAAACATTTGTTGGTTAAAACAAAATGTTTTCTTCAGCAGTGGCTTCCCTGTGTCATACTGCCTGTGCCCTCAAGTTTGCTTCAGGAGACATTCAGTGAATCAGCTTTCACATTGCTTGTATTTGATTTCAGCATTGTGTGCCAGGCAAAAAAGATGGGGTGGATCCTGACTAAGTCCTACAAGAACAGCAGACTTGGATCTAAATAGGAAATGACAGGGAAGGCTGTGAAATTATCTTAACTGTGGAGCTTGTGGATTCTCTGGTGATTTTTGGCATCTATACTCAATAGTCCCCTGCAGCAATAGTCATACTTCAGAATGTGGTGTGGAAACGGCACTGCTGCCTGGTTGGAATGAGCACTCCCTTGCTGTGGAGGGCCAAGTGGTACAGCTTGGCTGTGTGGAAGATGCTTTGGGAGGCAGAGGATGTCTGCCTGCTCATAAGCAGAGGATGTGACATGATATGATAGCGTGGCTCACTACCATTGGACCCAAGTTGTAGCTATTACTGCAGATAATTACAGGTGTTTCAAGTTTGTCAGTGTGCTTTTTCCAGAACTATGTGTCTTAGCACATTTCAAAAGAAGCAAGCAACCCACAATAAGCATGCTAATTAGCAAGTAGTGCTGATGAGAGACACCAAAGAAATGCTAGAGAGAAAAATGCCACAAATGGTTCATAGGATCGTGCGTTGTGACTCTCAGCCAAACTCAGACCTTGCAGTCAGCCTCCTGGCTTTGTGGGGTGACATTTCTGGACTTTGAAGTCACATTGTCTGTTGACAGCTCTGAGTGTTGAAGATGAGCCCATGCTGCCATCCCTGGTGTGCAGAATCAGATGCAGATGGGCTAGTACAAATCATTCCCGTGGCAGAACAGAACAGCACACAGCCTGCAAGCCCTGCAGCAGGCAGGTACCGGCTGCAGACACGGCTGTGCCACTGTGCCCTCCGGGAGCTGCTGACTGGGCTTTATCAGGTTCCTTTGGAGCAAGAATGTCCTTGGTCAAGCCAGGCCAGACACATGCCTGGCACAGGAGGTTCCCAGCTGGAAACCTGACTCCTGGGAATGCCAGGAGGCTGCTAGGATTGCTCCTGGCTGAAGGAAGTGACACCTCACTTCAGAAACGAATCACAGAGTCTTCTCTTTCATATTCCTATAAACCACATGAAATCCGTCCTTCTTTCCCTTCTTGTTTTTCTGGGCTCTCTCCCAAGTGTTCTCTCAGAATTTCCATGAATATTAACTCACAGCATAATGGAAACAGAATTAAAAAACACATCCCATCTTTTTTCTTGATGACCTCAGCTATTTTAAGGTGAGGGTGTCATGATGGATGACTGGGGAAGTTCATTTCCATTTTAATTTCAAACTTCAATGGAGTGGGTCACCCGCTTCATTCTCTGAATGAGGCATCATGTGCTGAAAGCTGTTATCTCTAGGCTTCGCTGCATTAAGAAGTGCATTACATTAACTGCAAATCTCTTCACATTTATATTTAAACTCTAGGTGTGCCTACTGGATGAATTTGCAAAGGTAACTGTTAGCTTAGCAAAACCAGTCTCTCTCAAGGAGCTGCCCCTGTTGCCAAAGGTGAAAGAAGTTCTACAAAATTCTGTTTAAAATTATAGAA
Source organism: Myiozetetes cayanensis (assembly GCF_022539395.1). Taxonomy (NCBI): domain Eukaryota; kingdom Metazoa; phylum Chordata; class Aves; order Passeriformes; family Tyrannidae; genus Myiozetetes; species Myiozetetes cayanensis. Next base: position 52,501,255 of record NW_026087521.1, on the reverse strand, counting down.
ATCAAGGCCCTGGCTGGGACTAAGTGAAAGAGGGTCCTTCTTAGTGTGTCTTTCCAGTGATGTAAATACTGGAGAGGTAGAGGGGGTTGTTTGTGTCAAACCGAAGGAGGAAGCTTTACATATTTTTTTCTCAACATAAAAAAGTGTTTCAGGTCATCCTGAGGTCTTTTTGCTCCAGCCAAGAGAAAACACTTCACCATTGTCTTGTGAATCTTCTGGGAATCTTACTTTTTATTTTATTTCATCTTTTTGAACAAAATTGCTAGTCAGCCATCAAAACCCACTGTTTTGAAATTCAGTGGCTAGAACGCTGTTTGAAAGACTGAAGTCACTCTGAAAATCTTTGATGTGATTTAGGCTTTTCCAAAATGGAACATTTCATTTTGCACATGTCTAAGTGACATTGCATGGCATTTTCAAAATTTCTCTTTTTCTTCACACTTTTTTTTTCCCCAGCCAAAATTATTTGCTGATTTTGACCCAGTTTTGCAAGTAGTTCCTTTTTAGTGTTTGCCAAAAAATTTTCTAGATGATCTAGCTGTGCTGAGGTCAGAGGCCAGGAGAAGACAGGATGCAGCAAGGGCTGTGTGAGGAAGGAACAGAGGGGCAGAGGTGTGAATGGTTGAGCAGGGGCACAGCTGCTAAGGGTCTTGGCCACTGTCCTCATTGTGGATGCTTAAATTCAGCAAATGGGGTGTCACAACAAGGACAACACTCAGGGAACAAAAAGTAGGCGGAAAACCTGGAGTGCAGAAGGTGCCAGGAGAAGAACTGAGAGGAAACAGAGAAAGAGTTAACTGGAACAACCAAAATAAACCAGGAGTGTATTTCCTGGTGACAGTAAAGCCACACTAACTCATCACAGCTCAGTAAGCAACTGAATGCAACAAAAGTGATTTAAAGCAGACTCAGGTCTATGAAGATGGGTGTGCAGAGGGTTAAGCTCAGCCAGCTGAGCAGTATATCTTTGCCTGAGCTGGCCCAAACAGGAATGGGGAGACGGTGAAGTCCCATTGCAGGCTCAAATTTTTTGCCCAACTGCCAGTACTACGACTGAGCTCCCAATCTCACTTGCAATAAGCCAGCCTCTGTTTGCATCCCTATCCCTATGGTGGTTACAGAAGCCAGGCCCTTCATTGCCCAGACACAACCTGGAGCGGGAGGTGTGAAGTGCTGTTCACCCTGTGTGGTTCCAGGTGAACAAAGTGCTGAAAGCACAGACAATATCCCCCAAATCCACTCCTGCCCTTGGATAACACCATGCTTCTTGAAGGTAAAGCCTCTGTGTTCAGACACTGGCTGAGTTTCTTCACAACTCAGGGTCTGAACCGGTTCCCTGTGGCCAGGTGGCAATGCCAGACCCATGGCATGCAGCAGAGATGAACTGTAGAGGACAATGGGGGCTGCCTCTGCAGGCAAAAAAGGAAAACAGAGACAGGAGCACGCGAAAACCTAATAAATCTAGGAAAGAGTTTCGTGAAACAGCACCTTAAAAACTTGCAGTCAGTTTTTCCCTCTTCCCTTTTTCAGTGGCCATCCATCCCTCTGTGCTGGTCTGGGATAGAAGCATCTGGTGGGACTACACAGCACTGAGATGTCACAGCAGTTAGAGCCAAGCAGATCCTCTGGACCCTTGGGGACCTGTCCTCCCTCTCATTATTTACGTCTTGGGCTGGCTTCCATGGTAAACGATGATAGATCTGTTTCTCTTCATGTCTGTGTTTTTCTGTGATATTTCAGGAGAAGAGACATCCATGGGAAAGAGTACTCACCCACAGGGCTGGGGGAAGCCCACATATTTTAGGTATTCCTCAAGGATACAGAAGCTATCTAGGGATAAAGGAAGCCCAGCAGCTTTGGACTTGTGCAAGCAGTGGTGGAGGGAGGCACAAAAATAGTTTGGTGATTAAAATGTGAAACTTGTAATTGCCTCACTCTCCCTTGCTGCAGACCAGGTATTCCATATGTTGTGTATAGGACATAATAGTCTGTCTGTTTCCTTCTCCACAGTCATCCTGGACCAGATGGAACTGGATGTCCTGGATGTCTTCTGGCCCATGGTGCCTGGGTGGGAGAGGCACTGCAGCACCACACTGCCACAGCGAGTATACAACCCTCCACAGCTGCTGCTTCCCACTGCAGCCCTTTCCCATCCTCCCTGGTACGCTGGATATGCCTGTCATCACATCACCTGATCCCTCAAGCATTACACAGGAGGATGCTTGGGAGATCTCGGCAAGGAATACAGCGCCTTTTACAGAAAGGAGGGGGGGAACAAATGGTATCTATCTCTCCAGGATTAATTGGAGAGAGTTATAGTAAGCTCTGGTTTCTCCTCTACATAGAGGAATAATACTGTGGATCCTCATCTAGAGTAAATCAGCATTGCTGCACAGCCAAATGAGCATCCCTCAGCACACACAGCAAATTGTTCTTATGCAGTCTCCTTTGCCAGTATTCCGAGAGCATTCTTCTCAGTTCAACATAAGATCAAAATCTTTAAATTCCCGATGGTGCCATTGCTCCAGTAGCTGTCTCTGGCTTTGGCTATGTCCTATATACTCTGCCTTTATCTCCCTGTTTCTCATGGGTCCCCTTTCATTTTATGAATGTTTTTCCAGTGAAAAGAGCAAAACAGGTAAAGAGCTCTTGGGTATACTCAGACAGGAAGAATGACTCCACAGTGAGGGGCCACAGCTTGGCCAAACCATGGTCAAGTCTTTGCTCTAGGCTCCCCAGGCTTCTAAGCCATGAAAATAAGGGTTAATATAATAAGCTTTAATTATATTAATCTCCTAGCTCTTAACCCATGAAAACAATTTCCTGTAAAAATATCAACTGAAAGCACAAAAGTCCAATGCTAGGGAACGTTGGAGAGTCTTAACACCTCCATGCAGTTTCCACCTCATCCTACAAGTATTTAACTGTAGTTCTGCCCTGCCTGAATGCTGCAGGTAGATGAAGGATGCTCTCTCAAGCACAACCTGGAAGAAGGAGCCAAGCTGTGCAGTGGTTGGTTTCATACAAGTCTGATCTCTTAATGAGGAGGAAGCAGCACTTGACTTAGGGTGATCACACAACACTATCACCTCAGTAGAAGGGGACAGTATAGGCCCCAACCTGACCAAGAACTGCTTGGAAATGTAGAATGGAAAAAGGATTAAATAGCACAGCATTCTGTTTTTACAAGCAGAGAAATACAAACAGGAAGAAAAAAAATCTGACAGAAACATGCAAAGGTTAAAATGAAACATCTAAGCAATGTATGGTTTTTAAACCAAGTATAAAGATCTGGTGAAAAAGTTAGAAAGGTTTTAATTTTAAAAAAACAATACTGCACTCTAGGTTAGCTGATTCATAGTCTAATACCTTAGTTTAAATTCACAAAAGCACTGTATGTCATGCCAGCAGCTGCAGGTACACAAGCCCAGCATTGTTATGCCATAGATCCAGGGTATGCTCTTCAGTGAAGGAGAAAACTCACATCCCCCATTAGCCTCTCATGGATACTTCAGGCATTCATTGAACTCCTTGGTTTGTTGATTTGGCTCACTAAGTTGGAGGAAAATCAGTTCATTCACAAAATATAAATGGTTATTCTACACTAAGCTACTGAGCTGATCTGAGCTCTAACATGGGAAGGACAAGAGCTTGTGAAGGGTTAATTCAGTTCTGAAGAGGATGGGACAAGGGCACTGAAGAGCACAGGGATCTTTGGAACATTGGGTTTAGGAGGAGGGTGAGTGATCAGAGGTTTAATGTATCAGAGAGCACATTGTACAAGGGGTTTGAATCCACTCAACACCTCTTTCCAGAACTTTCCTGTATATGAAGGACAAACATTTCCCATCTTCACACAAGGTTTTTGCTGTCCTTCACATACCTTCCCCCTCCGGCTACAGCACGAGCTATTCTGCCTGACTTGGTTGTATCCACTCCAGATATATCCTCTGCCATCCCGGGATATTTCTGCTGTTCTCAGTGAGTATTAAGCCCTATTTTCAATGGTAGACTAAAGGGATTTTTCTGTCAAACACAGACTTATTGCCTTTTGTTGACCCGGTGCTTTCCATTCCTCTTGCTCAAGCATCTCCTTGACAGTCTCACTTTCCTCAGAGTAACAAAGAAATGAGTCTCCCCAACTCGCTGTGTAGAGCACTAGAATGGCTCTACTGGAGCTGCACTTCTCAAACAGAAATGCCCTTAGAGCAGTTTCACAAGCTTTTAAAATCCAAGAAGCACCTTTCCTTTCTGAAAGGGCTCTAAGGACATCCTATGCTGTGTCTCCAAGGAGGTTTTCATTCACAATCCAGTAACAATTAATCCATTAAAAATACATATACTCATTTTCTTCATTCCATCTGTTTACGTATTTTTCCATCTCCTACATCAGAAGAATGCTGAGTGGGAGTAGGTTAGGAAAGAAGGGGTTTTGCAGTCATTGTCCTAGTCACAGTCTGATATATCTCAAGTACCATCTGATGATACAATTCTTTAAGGGCTGTTTCCATTTTTTGCTCTGTAGAGCTCTAGTCCAGCAGAGGAGGAACACTACCAAAGGACACTGATGCTTTCCTAGATGCTGAACTACTTGTATCTTCCATTTGCCTAAAACTGCTTAGCCTCCCTAACATCTTTCTTCCCTAAAAATAGTCATATTAAAACAGAAGTTTTGTCTTTAAAAAAGAGTAATTATCAAACCCTGAACAAAGCAAGAGGTTACAGGATTAAGAGAGTCCTTACAAAAAGGACTGAAATTAGGGAGTGTTAATACTTTCTGCTGCCAGCCACTCATTCAAACACAGCCTAGATCATTAGTAACTGGAAGTATTTCCTGCCTGCTGGATTTTTCATTGAGCTACACAAATAGAGGTGAAATGGAGAGGCTCCTTAACACAATGGCCAGATGCCAACATCACAGCCCCCCAATATACTTTTCAATGGAATTGAATGGTACAAATGAATTATGAACAGCACCTTTTTCACATGGCCTAAGTATTTTCCTCCACAGTCCTCTCCTAGTGGTGAGTAGCTTGCCTTACTGCTATCACAGCTGTAGCTTTTTTGTGGGTAAGTGGAAGATTTCACTTTTATGGGCTGTCAATTAGGTGGCTTTCACTACCAGCTAGAGCCAGAGGGATCATTAAGTGCAGCCTTTTTTCCTGCGCTTTATAAAAGCAACTATCAGCCATTCCAGAGGAGAATAAAGACTTTTCCTACCTCCTGAAATCCAAAATATGGAACAGAATAACTTTCAAAATGTTGGAAATAGGTATTGATTTACCACAATTCTTGCTTCCCATTTAAAGAGACAGCTTGCCTTTTTTGTATTGGCATTTTATTTTAGTGTTTTGCCTTTCTCCTGGATCTCCCCTTATAGTGTTAGTGCAAACTGGTGACCACCTCTTACTCTTTTCCTGCTACTTAGCATAACTTTACTATTTTCGTTTCTCAGAAATGTAATAATGTCTTTAATAGGAGGCTGACATTCAGGTATCAAAAGACCCTCTAAATCAGACAAAAACCCAGGCTATTAATCACTTATGTTGTACCTTCTTGAAGAGCAGCTGTCAAACTTCTCATGTCCTGGTCATATCCCAGTTTGGCAAATTTCAACTGCAGTTTGGGCTGGAATATTTTTATTGACTCTCAGCCCTAAAGCTCTCCCCAGACTGTTAAACAGATGCCACATTTCATACCAGATGTGAATTTCCTAAAGTAATTCCTGCTGTACATAGAGAGGACTAATATAAAGCCTTTGAAGTAAATAGTAAAACCTGCCATTGATTCTGGATCATATATCTATGGGGTGTAGAGATATTTGCAAGTTCTTTAGGATAAGAAGACCACATAGATGCAGAACATCACTGCAGGCCAGTAGAAGAGCCTGTGATTAGTTTAAGATGGAAATCATCCTGCTGTCTTCAATGGGAGATATATTTCAGAGAAATATGTATAGTAAATGTATTTTTACATCCTTAGAAGATTTTGGAATGACAAATATTCTTCTATTCCTTCATTGATATGAATCTACTGGGGGGCTTCTCTTTTCAGTTTCAACATTGGCAAAAAATACACAGCAAAGTGCTGAATGATGACCAACATCCCCCAAGGACAAGTTTCATCCCAGATGGTATATCCTTGAAAAAAATCCCCACTTTCTGTGGATGGGCATGACATCATTAAAAAAAAAGCCTCTTTGGAAAGTTTCTGACTGTGAATTTTTTTACAGACAGTTCTAAGCACAAGCTGCTACTGAGAAAGAGACTGGGAGGTATTTGGCTCCTGCCAGGGATTGTTTCTTACTTTGATTAAGCTCTTAATCTTGTGTTTCCTCTGTGAGTATCAAGCTCCAGAAAACTGCCTTATTCAGATGCCTAAAGGGAAATAAGATTCAACTTCAAACAAACAACGAGCACTGCTCCATTTCTGATCGTAATCTAGGGGGAAATGTATCATGAAGCATCGTGGCTCGACACCCCCAAAAAATCAAGTTTGGGAGTCAGAATTTAAGAATCTGTCAGAGATAATCACTTCAAATAATGCTGCAATAGAAGATTGGTCTCACCACAAGAAGCAGTTGCAGCAGGAGATAAAAAGATTACATGCTGAATGATCTGATGTGAATAGGAAAGATGCTATTCTTAAAGCCCTGAGCTCCCATGATGCAATATTTCAGCTTTGGACCAAAATGGTAAAGCTAAACCAGAATTGTGCGTTGTTAACGTCAGAGCAATCAGCCTCTGGGATGAGAGTAGAAGTCCTACTTGAAAAACAATTTTTTTTGTTGAATTGCGATTATTAGTATTTAAAACAGCAGCAATTAGAGTCACTGAATCCGAGCCACACTGTGCTAGACTTTATTCCATTATAATACACAACTGTTGCCCCAAGGACCACAAATGTGTAAACATACAAACCAGAAATATGGTTGCAGGGGATACAGAGAAGACATGACCTGTCAAATGTTTAGAATCATATCAGCATCACAGCCAAAAATACAATATGGGGTCCTAGCTGGCTACTTGCTTCAACCAAGCACCCCCAAAGCTGTCTGCTCACAGAACTCATTTTACTTTAAAGGAATCTCAACCTCAGTGAGACTTTATCCTTGTGGGAATGCAGAGGCAAATGACAGCAGCTGTGATAAGGTAAATCCCACATGGTAATCACCTGTTCTGCTTTCACCTCTGAATTGAAAAGCCTTTGGAATGAAGCCTTTGGCAAGAGATGTTCCTAAGGGAACACAAAGTATGTCCAGGTTTTCCTAGGATACATGGGCACCTTTTTCAGGGAATTTTAAAAAGTGCTCTACAGATGCTCAGACATCTGAAGAACAGTGAAAGTCAGGCTGGCAGGTTGCATTCAACCCTAGTCAAGCTGTGTTCAGGAAAGGTGAATCTAACAGACAGAGAAAGGAGTTTCTTGGGGAGATTAAAGAGATGCTGTCTTATGAGGAGAAACCGCAAGAGCCTATCTCTCGAGTCTGGCTTCAGCTAAGCACAGCAGGAGGAAAATATCAGGTTGGGAGAACAGCTGTTCAAGTTATAGGATGACGTTTAAAAGTGGCAAATGAGCAAAAGTTTTCCATAAATGCATTTAACCTTAGAGCAACCCCTGCTGATAGGACTAGTGAGGCAAAAACTAGTGTTGCTTTTACAGTGGAGTTTTGTGAACTGGCTGTTGTGATGTGCTTTCTTACGGAAAAAGGAATGGAGTTAATTGGTCCTCCAAGGCCTTTGTTCTAAGAAGATAGTGCTGTTCTTCAAAAGACACTTTTCTAGAAAAAAAAAAAAAACAATGGATTTTTTAAAAAGCTCCGTGTTCCACAGAAATCTTGTAAAGTCTCTTTCCTATTGCAACACCATGAAATATTTTATAAATATGGGAATATCTGACAGCTTCTTGAAGAGTCTCTTGTGATCATTGAGTAATTTAGTCTTTATTATTCTTCGGCTGGACATTTCACATTTTGAAAAATTCTGCTTTTAAAATCTGAACCCTTTTGGCCAAAAAAAAAATCCCAAAACTTTCCCCCAAAATGCAGGAAACTGAAAGAGAAACTCTCTGCACCTGAAAAGCAAACCCATGAACTTGCAGTTATCCTGGAGTTTGTAACAGACATATTTATAGCGATCTTTTGACCCTTCCACCAGCCCAAGATGATTAATTTTTGAGAAAGCTTGAAGCCTGCCTTTAAAGGATATCTTCACTACCACATACACCCATATCTGTTGCCTCTGTGGAAAAAAAAATAATTATAATACATTGCGTTGGTATTGGTATATTAATCACATATATGATAATTACTCTTGATAAAGCAGCATAACAATATAATACAGCATTAAGGTAGATCTCTGATTACATATCATTCAGCAAGGGTTGAGCCACTATATTTAGACACTGACTAATTTGGGAGAGTACTTATGCATCTTCCTGAGGAATTTCTGCAGCTCTCCTTCCTGTGGGACCTGAAGACTTCACAGCAGCTGGGCATTTCTCTCCTAGTGCTCCTCCAAGATAGGAACGTGATGACCTCCCCATTCCACACCTGCCTCTCAGGGCTCCCAGCCTCCTGCTTGCCATGATGGTACCAATCCTTTTCTTGGCTCTCTCAGGGGCAGCAAAGACCTGCTGTCACCTGGACAGAGTTGAAGTGAAGGACATGTTCCAAGAAAAATGCACCTGTGACAGTGGAGATCTGGTGTCTCTGGTGCCAGAGACTATGGCATCACCCAGATGTACGCTATCACTGTATGTCCTAAAACAATATTTTGATGTAACTGAATCTGATTCTTAGTCAAAATATGGGCACTTTATGTTTTCTTACAGTGTATGTAGGAGGGGAGGAGTAGAGAGTTTTTGAGTAGGTGTAAATCCTCCCCTTCAAATTCCCCTTATCAGTGCCCCAGTGTAATTCCAGTTCAGGGCACTGTGTTCATGTGCAGGGTAGCTCTAAGGAAGCATCCTTACCTACTAGACATGAAGTCCCCACATTCACACTGCTGCTGAGACACATTTGCTGGGAGCTAGAAGGAAACACTGCTCACATCTTAAATGAGGAGCCACGGTTACAAAGCCTTCAGGGACAGCAGAAGTCAACCCAGCAGTGACTTTCCCAGATCTGAAAAAGATCCACGTCCTGGACAGACCCAGGGACATGTAGTCAGAGCCTTTTTAGGAGCTTGTGAACTGACTGTAGAGGCAGACCCATCAATGTAAAAAGCTGGAGGAGGCACCGAAGGGCTGACAGAGAGGCTGGCAAGGAGAAGCTGCAAGAGTGAAGCTAGCCCAAGAGAGCCAGGAATTGCCCATCATTCAGCCCAGAACTACAGAAACATGAAAAGACAAGGCAATCAATCTTTCTAACTTACTTGGCTACATGATCAAGGAATGTTAAGCACTGCACCATAACGTTGCTGTACTTGGAAAGGTATTTCAAGTCCACAATGTACTGAACCAGAGCATACTGAGCAAGGCTGGATGGTAGGTTATTGATTGATTCTTACAGAGACAACTGCCTCCTCAGCATAGCAAGAAAGGACCACACATAAAGATCATGCACATGAGCTATACAACTGTAAACCCTCCTTTAATCAGACCCCAGGATCCAGGCAAACGAAGCACATCTGAATGTCTCTGGCAAGAACACGATCCCACAGAGCACAAAGACAGCATGGTGCAGGCAAGGTTAGAAATAGCTGAGCCAGAGGACACGGGAACTCAATCTCACTTCGGCACAGGGACCTGTCTATCCCTGCTTTGTAACAGGTGGACAAACAAATAACAGGATCATATTTGATTGCCCCCCTCAGAAATGTCAGGTCACCATTGCAAGGGCAGCTGACTGAAAGGAATGTGTTTTTAAAATCACTGCATTTAGCTGTGACTAAAGCTAGCAAACAGGGAAGTTTAATTTATGATTGTTATTCATGGGGTTGTGGGGTTTTTTGCATTTTTGCTTTTAAATAACTTTCCTGGGAAAAGAGAAGTGGCTCCCCTCCCACCCACCCTCCCTCTCCCAGCTACTTAACAGTCAGATTTGCAACTAATTACAACCTGAAGAATAAATAAGGTATTTCTTTTTGCTAATCAAGAGAATAACCTGTGCACATGCTTAAACGTCTTAGTATAGCAGAACAACCATTCACAATTTTCTAAATAGTTACATTTTTAAAATTCCTAATCTACATAATTATAATTTTGGACACAGCTGAGAATCCAGACAACTAGCATTAAACTGATATTGTTAGCTAAGTCAAACCACATTACGTGTGCCGGACAGAAGCCACTTATCAAAACATTTTACATTAAAATGTGTGGCTTGTTCTCCAAAGAAAATATGCTAATGAAAATTATTTTCCCCTTAGAGTTCACCAGGTCTGTCGAACTAGTAGATCTTAGCCTAATTGTAAGTCCAGGCTTCGAAGAGAAAAACAGACTTCCCTTTCCAGTTGTCTATTCTGCTTCTCAGCTTTGACTGGGTTAAATGTTGGACTGATGTAAACTGGAAACAAAAGCAGAGAAACTGTTATCCAGCTGCAAAAGGGATCTCAGTTGTCAAAACGATCCACTGCTTCAGTAAACTTTCACTCCTGGCAATTAGCCAGTTCAGCCAGTTTTTAAAATTTATAGCAGTTCATGTCTCCTGACAACTGTTATTTTTAAACCTCAGTCCTTCACCTTCCTTGCCCCCCAGAGGAAACTGTCCAGATCCTTAAGGGTAACAGCAGCCTCTGCAGCCTGGCCTATCTGTGCTCCCCCCAGGCTGCAAAGGCAGCTGTCTTGGCTAGGGTACAACTAGGTATAGCTGGCACCACTTGCATAGGGAGAGGGAAGGTGAAAGAGGCAGAAGATGCTACAGGCAGATGTTACAGAAGAGGAAGAGATAGCTGTCCATCCCCCCCTTGGGTTAGATGCCTAAACAACTCACTGGGAGAATTAGGGTTTGCAACTGGTTTCCTTGTAGACAAAGACGGTGCCTAAACTAGCCAATACACATCTGAAAAGAGAGTTATGGCTACCTCCCATCCTCCTCAGGTGCTTTGATGACTGAGTTGCTGGATGTAAATACTGCAAAAGATCAAGGTGTTTCAATACCAGCCCAAGGGACTGACTGCCTTTTAAAGCATGTACGTAACCATGACTTATTTCTGTTCTGAAAGTAACTTATGTTCTTCCCATATGGGTGTTTTTGAATGCAGCCCCAAAATAACAACCTCCACTTGGTTGGGAGTGAGAGTACAGAAGAATGAGCAAAGCTGTAAACAGCCAAATTCTCCTGGGAAATAAGTATCAGTTAGGAGTTCATAATCAAAGGCTATTTCATGCCTTTATAGGTATTATTAGACTCCTAAAGGAGCAAGTTAGACTTGGAAACTACCCATCTATGAAATTTGCTCTGTAAAATCTTGGATGGAAGTTACATATCATCTTACCACCAAGTCTCAGATCCTGGGGGAGCACTGATTAGCAGTTGCTGAGGACATCATCTCAAAAGCAGTTCCCACAGATTTGAAAGGTGCATAAAACTCCTGTGGTTGCAGGGGCAAATGCCCAGGGATTACCCCAAGGCTCACAGCAGGCAGTGCTCTGGGCCAGAGAAAGAGAGAGAAAAGTGCCCTTGGCAGAAGATGTGTAAGCAGTCAGTGCCTGGGGGCACAATAGGGCTGAGGAAGCCAAGACTGATGAGGTCTCCAACTCATGCTGCCTGAAGGGCGAAGCTAAATGTTCACAGAAGAACACACAGCCTCAGTAGCAGCTGGTTTATCCATTTCAACAGAAGCTAGGAGTGAGCTGCAATACATGTAGCATGGATAACCCCATGAGCAGGACTCAAGAGAAAAACTGGGAGCTAAGTTATTTGCTTGTACAGACATGATCTCCGATGAGGGACCTGACTCAGAATCACACCAGCCCTGTCCTACTGCTGGGGTATAGGATATGCAGAGTTCATGGCCAAAACAGCAGATTATTTCCCTCTTCAGGTACTGGAGTCTCTTGAATTGCCTCTTAATATTAAAACCTGACTTTTTTCCCTCCTCCCCTGCCCCTATACTGCCTTTGGTGCTTTTAGGGATAGGCTTCAGTTTGTTCCCATCGCAGGATGGCTATTGGCACTTATACCGGTGCAGCGTGGGTGGGTGAGCATCATTCCACTATTAAGTGGTAGCTGCAACATAACGTTGCCCTAGCCCGTTATTTCCCCACTGTGCTCTTCTCCCAGGTAAGCTGTGTGCTGAAGCACCCTCTGCACAAAGCCGATATGCTGCACAGTGTTTGGGAGATGTCGAGTCCCATCCTCCCCCCCACGCACACACAGCTTTCTGAACTGCGCCAGCACTGAACAGAGATACTCCATTCATCAGCTTCTCGTATTTATTTTCATCTGTCAAAAACCAAATCCGAGCCTGAAGGCTTGCAGGAAGAAGATCCTGGCGTCCAGACCGAGGTTTCAAATAGGACTAAAAGTCACAGGTACTTATATTAACTTGTACGGTTTTCTGCATGCAGAAAACATTTGAAGAAAGCCAGAATTATCAACTATATAGCAGATTTTTACTGTATCTTTAATGCTAAGCTCTACACCCACATTCATGTTCAAGCTGGCTAATATGTTTTGCAACCATATGGAGATGCCATATTTCAGACCTGCTGTAAAAAATATGGCATCAATAAAATGCCATATTTCACTTTAAAACAAAGTATTGAAAGAATAATCTGGTCTACCAGTAATGAATACAGACAGGGGAATTTGCACCAAATTGGCTTTATCAGTAAGGAAGAGATGGAAACTGAAGACACCTGGCTGAACCCCATGTCTCATTTAGCACTGGACTCTTTGTGGCAGGTATGAACCATCTCCAAATTCTCCTCGAGCAAGTGGAAAAGGCACTCTCCAAAACTCACTTCAACCAGTGGCTCGGATGATTTCATGTATCCTTGATAAGTCTCTTCCCACAAGTTTTTTGCTGAAAACCTCTCTTAGGAAAAATAGAGAATTGTCTTTTTTCTGGATTGCCGACTGTACCAATGCAGAGACCACTCATGAGACTCTGACAGTGATGCCAGACTGCCATTTAATGGCTAGACTGTGGATGTGGTTTATTCTAGTGGAAATCACTTCAGCCTTTTACCACTGAGTAGCTACTTACCCACAATGTACTGAGATGCTTTGCAGTTACAGATGAGAGCAGAAATGACTTCTATAGGTAAACTGCACTAGTCTGTCTATAAGCCCTACATCCTGACTCTGACAGTAGAAACACAACCTCTTAGTCTCTTGCGGGTAAGGTCTAGTGTAAACTGTGATGTACAAGATTGAATATCTCTTCCAGAGTGGATTAACAGGCTCTGACTCTACTCTCTTCTTTTAACTCAGATGGGGATTTGCAGCTGTGTAAACGAAATGAGAATTGCATCTATATCTGTGCCAAGAAAATGTGCTAAATATACAAATAGGCTGAAATGAATATGATTTAATCTTCAAAGCAGACACATTTTGAAGGATTTGATTTCTTTTCCCTTCTAAAAGTCAAGCTCTTGCTGTGAGCCTGTATCTACAGAACAATACTGTTTGGGGGGACCCACTAGCTCTTCCTTTGTCTTAGGGACTACCACGACCCAGACCAGCTAAGGTAAGGAGCAGCCTCTGTTTCAACACCCTTGTAAAGAGTGGGGAAAACTTGGAGGAGCCTCCTGGGCAATTTTATCGTCCCATGTACCCAGGACTAGTTGCAATCATAAACCTGGTTCACTTCCAACTAAGGAAAGACACTTACCAGCAGGTTGTAATAAGGTTCTCTCTTGCTGGCCATTATGGCAAAAAAAATTGAAGAGGCATGAGCCCATATGGTGTTCATGAGGAACTGCATACCCAGTGGGCAACTGATAGCAGCCTGATATCAAACATTTATCTGTGGCTTGCTAGCAGAATGAAAACACACCTGGGCAGGATGAGAGGAGGAAATCCTTTCAGTGGGCGGCAGAGTGTGAAGGGATGTTGCCATTTTGGAAGCAGACTCATAACCAAAAGCTTTTCAAGCCAATATTTCCCAGATAAATCACACAGAGGGAGGTTTAGGACAAGGTGTCACTTGCCCAGCCTGGATTAGCTCTGTGACAGGGATGCCTGTTTCTCTGCACTATGGCATTTTGCTTTCAAGAAGCCAGAGAGGTCCCAGTTCATTCAGCCATGTGCTGGTGGCCTTTACAGAGTCATGTCGAAGTTGGGCTTGTGGCCATTCTGACAGCATTATTGGCTTCAGCTAAATCTGCCTGTTTATTAAGGTAATGTCCCCTAAACTCCCAGTGTGCTGAGAGTTTCCTTTAAGTGTGCAGACAGATGTGTATGCAAGTGCAGCATGGTGAGACCATGAGGAGAGAAGCAGTAACTCAGTCTGGAGAGGTGAGATGAGCAGGCAGGAGAGGGCACTCCTACTAAAGCAAATGGGAGCACCAGCCCACCCAAGACATGGCATTTAGTGGAGTTTCTGACACATCTGTGTTTGCAAAGGGACTGTTTCACATCAGGAGTATGGTTTAATGGGAGGGATCTACCTTGCCTTGCAATAGAATCACCGGCTGAGCTGGAAGGACTGGGCTGCAAATCTCTAGGGACACAGTCATTTATAATGAGCTGCCCAGACTCTGGCACGAGCAGTGGGTCTGGCTAGAGACAACAAACCTCTATTTGCTTATGTTAAAGGAAAAATAAAGGAAGCAAGAAAAGAGGTTAATGCTGCTTACTCTTGATAAATCTTTTAGCTGCAAAGTGTCACATTCTTCAAAACCCAATTAGCCAATCATGCCCTAGGCTTTAACAGCTGTAACCAAGAAAATTAGTTGATCTGCATCATGAAAACACAAAACACAGCAATAAACCACAACACACATGCTAATCAAGTTAACATGAGTGTTGGCTTCATTGACAGTGTCCCACAGATGACAGAGCCCACTCTGGACTGTGCCTCCAAAGCTCTTGAGGCCCTTAGACACAGCAACCACACCAAGATGCCCCATAAAGAAATGAAGTTTTAATTACTGCTATCAGTCAGCCTTCAAGCAGTGGAACAACCAGCTCACCCAGATGATTAGCATTCCTGCTGCTGCAAGAGCATGAGTCCAGCCTCCTGGAGGGAGGCAAATGTTGATTGACATCTTCTGACATTCATTACGCTGTTGTCTCCTTCCCTGGGAGAAGGGTATGCTCCCCTTTGTCCTCATCTGGCAGCACCACACATCACCTCTTGGTTTCCTGCAATACTGATCCAGTGACACCACCAAGAATAGCTCCAGACCTCAGGACAAGGAGGGAACTGCCCAGAGTCAGATTTTAGAAGCAAAAAAAATTATTCCAAGAGACAGTCAGATGGACAGCTTCCCATTTTAAGCTGTGTATTCCTATTTTATTTATCTGCATTGCCTCCCAGCCCTCTTCATAATGGCAGACTAGACCTGGATTTCTGTTTGTGAGAGTTCCCTGCAGTGTTGTGTCTGAAGGCTGACAAAGGCTTGTAAAGCCAAAAGCTACAGGCAGCTTCTAGAGGACTCTTGAAACTCTTGTCATGGAGTCATTCATGAAAAACAGGGCTGTGCATCCACTTGGGTTATTTAGGGGTAAGAAAGTTCATTGTGATGGTGTGTTCTTGCAGAGTTCTAGAGATGGAAGAGGATCTGAGATCGTACCTACTTGCCAGAAGAGGACTGCTCCCTACAGGGCACTTCCCAGCATCTGAGTCTGTTAAGCTTTATACAAGCAGCAAAAACCAAAGCTGTTTTTCAACACTTTCCCTGGAGATTAATCCAAAATCAGTCAGATCCCGGCATTCAGAGACTGTCATAGCATCGGACAGAATGTTCTGCCAAACAATTCACTCTTTTCCTTGATATCTGCAACCTTGTGGTGTTTGTGGACTATGGTTATCTCCTCTATTAGTCTCCCTGTTTTAGGTGTTTCCCATGTGCAAAGGCCTTTCCACCTGTGGAGGGATGGATCTACAGATGCTATCTCTTTCAGATAAAAGGTAATTTTCATCAGGCAAAGAAATTGTTCATGCCATTGGAGATTTTTGGCATGGTCCTGTATGTTTACCAAGGAGCTATGAAATCCTGCTTCCATGCCGCATTTTTCCTCTTGGGCTCTAAAATCTTTTAAAGACCATACAACACAGAGGCCTTTGTCTAGGCTCTCTTCAGGGCCATTCTCCCATGCATTTCGTTTTCCAAATATTGCTGCCTGTTTTTCACAGGAACAGTAATAGGTAAAAGCCTTTCATCTGCCTTTACTTTGGGTAGAAAAACCTTGAGGTAGCAGATGCTCTAGTTTTGGTTACTGATTTCACAAAGGAGTTTATCTGCTATCTATAGGAAAGGTTCTATGGGTATTTCACAGATTAAGTTGCATAATTCCATGATTTGTTGAGGTATCATTGTATCAACAACAGCTATCTCAAGAGATGAAAGGAAAGAAGTGTTCCAGGGTCCACGGAAGAGTGTTATGGTCATACTCACTTTCAAAGAGGAGTAGTCCCAGCAAAATGCGGGATTCTCACCTCTTGAATCATCAGGGATGTAATGGTCAGGTCACACTTCAAGTGGTTTGGGTTTAGTCCCTGATCTAAACAGGGCAAAATGGGGATGCGAAAAGCAGGTTTCTTCCTTTACAGATTCCTGCAGTGAATTCTGGCAGAGTGTGACTGAGAGTAGAGGGAGATGTGACCATCTGGGAGACAAGAGTGATCTAAGCTGGACTCCAAGCAAGGAGCCAGAGGACACCCCACCATTCTCCAGTATGTTTCTGGTAAGCTCCCACACTCAAGCTCCTCATTACAGAAGATGGCTGGCCAGAGCCACCTAAATAGTAGGTAATTGCCTTTCAAAGCTCTGATAGTAACCAATGCAGGCCAAACTGCTTGTGTTTAGTTTTCTGGCTGACACACCTGGCCTGGGTAACCAAGGCCAATTTGCTGCCTACTATTTCTCTCACATCCCTTTAGACACTTGCTTTGCATTTCTCCCTCCCAGGGAGCATCTGTGCTTTCTGTTCTTTTCAGCAGTTAGCATTTAACACAACTTGATCTTATTGTCTTCTCTACATACCCCTTCTCTCCTTAAGCTGCTGATGCAACCATGGTTGATGCTTTTGAACCTGGAGTGTGTGCGTATCTCAGGGTTACTTGTGACTGCATGCTGGGCTTCAAAAAGTAAGTGCCTTGTTGGGGTCCTGTCTGAGAACTGGAGAAGGGCCAAGTGTGTCCAATTCACTATGCAGCCATCCATCTCCCTGGAGTTTCATAACACTATCCATCTGTTCTTTCACTTCCTCACAAGAAAGGATCTTGGGGTTACAGAGGTACCAATTAGCACATCTTGTTGAGACTGTGTTTAAAAATATTCACTGTCCATCTGTGTGGAGAGAAAAATCCATTCCTGTTAATGTGGTTGTTTTTGTTCTGACACTTGCTGTCTGCACTACCCAACTTGGAACAATGAGTGTTGGGAAAAAGGGAGAGCTTTACACCAAAGGGACTAGCCAGAGTCAACACTGGAGAGTGAGAGGGAAGTTTGGATGAAGGAAGGTGGCAGAGGAAGGGGAAGTATTTGTAATGTCCCCCTTTCCCAGCCACAAATACCACTGGAGACAAAGCCTACAAATGGTATGGTGCCATGCTTGAATTGCACTAACAGAACTCCCTTAAGTACATTCTCACTTGTATCTTGCTGGCCAAAGAGGGACTATAAAGGGTGGTTTTGCAGAGTGCAAGCACTGCATTGGCCACAAATTGGGATTTGCTTGTCTTACAGATATCCCTAGAAGTCTCATGGCAAGACTGCCAGCCATTCCCCACAGCCACTAAGTTCAACTCCATCCATTGTGCTTGGACTCTATCTGTGATCCTCTTTCACTGTCTCTGACAATGGTGGACAACAGAAAGCAGCAGAGATGTGAAAGAGTTTGGCTGTCCTCTCATCTGAGGGCGGCTTTGGTCATCAGGCCAAATTCAAGAAAATGGCTGGCATGGAGTTCCTCTGAATCCCTTTGTAGGCAGAAAGATTGAGGGGGTAGTGGCTAGAGAGGAGAACAATGAACAGCTCTATGCCGTCCCTCCACCATCCCCTGCAAGGCACCCCTTCCAAGAGCCACTCAGCCCATTTTTAAATTTATGGCCTGTCACCTTCCTTCGCAGAGCTGGCACTTTCCTCCAGTGCAATGAAGCACTGTGAAAGGCACTTACCACGTCTCCCATAACTCCCTCAAACACCTGGGATGTGAGTTCCTAGCTGTGTCTGTATGCTGTGTTAGCCTTGCTGCTGGTGCCACTGCAGGGAGAAATGCAAAGCAGCCATGGCCATAGAGACACTTGAGAGAAACAGCAGGCAGCAAATCATGCTTGGCTGTGCAGTCCATGTAGCTGGGCCTACGCTTTGCCTTGGACTCTGTTACAGCCTCAAAAGGCTCTCTACACAACTCTGGCCTGCTGTGTCAGACTCTCTTGGGAGAGACAGTGGTCAGTGAGCAAGGGGGATGCTGTCTGTGTGTGGTAGGTAGCAAGATCTGACAGTTTGAGTAAAGCTGAGGGACAACTCCATTACCACACAGAGACACAGGATATTCCAGGACCCCTCTGCACTGCAGCTATGGGACAGTTAGGGAATACAAAACCTTTAGCTTAAGCAAGACTTAAAAATTGTTCTGTAATGTATTTCTCGGCTATTTATCACACTTTGTGTGATCTCATTGCAGTTGGGATTGACACGCTGCAGTCTTAGATTTGCTTAGCTTCTTCCAGCAATAACCAGAGAGGATGTGACAGTACCTGCCATACCATTCTTAGCTGTGATTTTCATCTTAGCGTCATAACCTGGGTTTGATCAAAAAGGAAGCCCTAAGGGAGTTTACAGACCCAAGCCACCAAATGAGAGGGCCTTTCAGTGCAGGCTGGTGCACAAGCAAGAGTAAGATTGCCCAGGTGCTGTCAAATAGACCGTAACCTTCTTCCTCATTGTGAGCTCAGTGAGTCTGGACTTGCTCTGGGCAGGCTCTTAGCACCTGTAGAGGTGTTGGCACAACGTCTGAACATCCCTTCCTCCCTTCCTTTTGCAGATCCTTTTACATGATTCCTGTGGGCCACAAACAGGACAGCTGTGAAACAGAAGTTGGGGCAGGGGGTTAGAAGGGCTGTTAAAGAGAGTTTGTAAATCTGTTCCCTTTCCACAAGTACATCCACTTTCAGGATAGCTGAGATGAGCTTGCCAACTCATTCTGTCACCTTCCCCTGCTTTCCCCTATCCAGAGGATGAGAAAAAGTGGAAGCACCCCAAAAGAATGTGTTCTCTTTGGTTCTTCAAACCATACAATAAATCCCCTTAAGCTCAGTGTCAGGAATGCTGGAAAACTGCACCCTGGCAAGAGATGATTTCTGTATAGAAAAGAGCTGTCCAGCTGCAGAACAGGTAGTGAATTGGCTGAGCTCCTCACCCACTTTGATGATCTTAAAGATGCTTGGGCAAGTTTACTGAGAAACCTATAAGGGCATGTTCGGCAGGTCAAGGCACCGAGGAATACCAAAACCGAGGGATACCTGGGCAGCCAAGGGTTTTTGCTTCTGTAGTGGCTATGTGGAAAGTCCTAGCACCTCTGACTAGGTGCTAATGGGACACTGAAGGTGTTTGTAGCAATGTCAATGCTGCCTTGCCAAGCATTTTGAAGCATGAGTCACCTCTTCCTGAATCATGAGACTGGCTTACAAGTTATTAATATTTATTTTCTGACTGAAAGTTGGAACAACCTGCCTTTACTTCGAAACCTTTGAATCTGTAGGATTAATTCCAATGATGCTTACCGAATTTTGTCAGCATGCAGGAAAACTTTGGGGTTTGCTTTGTGTTACTTTCATTGCTTTAAAACAAAAATAAAACTGAGAGTTTTTTTCCTTTCATCACACAGATCCAGATCTGGAAGGACTCATCAGCTGTTAGGAGATTTACTGTAAAACCACAAGGATTTGCAGTAGTTATTGAGCAGCCATATGCTTGGCTCAGTGCAGTGACCTTTTGCACCTCTGACCAAGCTGCCTATCTGTCCACTCTAAAGCTCTTTCTGCTGGCAAGAGTTTACATTAGCTCAGCTAGAGCAAGGACATCGGATTTGTTCCCTTCTGCCCTTTTCAGTATTCACAAATAAAATTTGTCTAGCATGATAGATACAGTTGCTAGTGGTGTCTAAAAACCTCATAACTGAGGATGCAATAAGCCAAGATGAAAACACATTTCCAGTCAATCCCATGTGCTGGAAGAGTATCTTGAAGATTCACTCTGCTTAAAAAAAACCTGGCTTTTCTTCACCTTCCCCTTCACTTATAGGGAGAGGACAGAAGAGCTGCTTAGCTGTTCACCTGAAAACACTTAGTGCCTAAAACCTCCACGCTTCCTATTGGCAGTGAGAGTGAAAAGCAGTCATACAACCTCTTCATCTTCTCCTTGGAGCTGCAGAACTGTGCCTCTGTGTGCAGACCTGGAGAGCATGGTTTTGTAAAGCTGGGTGTGTGAGGGCTAAAGCAACAGTCAGGCAGTCAGACATCCTATTTTTACTAGTCTTCTGTGTACCTGAAGTACCCTTCATTGGCTGCTGGTGGACAAAACCACTGAGCCAGTAACCTTCCTCAGGACATGCTCTGATGGGTGATGGATGGGGTGAAGGGCACTTTGAAGGCTGCTTCTGTTGCCCAAAAGTTTGTGAAGCCTCCAGAAAGAAATGCAAGGCATGGGTGAGGCTTTGCAGGAAGCACAAAGCTCTGGCAGATCATTGATTTCTGATTAACTGCCAAGGATGTGAAGTGCTGGCTGATGAGGTGAGGCTTTGCATGTGTGAGAGAAGGGAAGTGCCCTTTCACACCTTCTCAACCTGTCTGTAGTTGCATAAGCCTGAAAGCGCAGAGCCTGAGGTTGCTATGCCAACATGCTGAGTTCCTCCCATCCACTTCCCTGTCTGAACGATGGGGTGGGCCTGGAGGAGTGGTAGTTCACCCCAAATTATCCACCAGGGGCAGAGGCTTTGCTCCATCAGTGGAGCAGACTGCAGGGCTCTGGGAGGAGTGTGTACCCATGGCCCTTGTGCCACCAATGAGGGACTGCACTAGAGCAACTCGTTTGCAGCACTTCTGCTTCCTTATCCTGAGGGCTTTACCTTTGCTGCTGAACTTGGTTTCAAGTCCTCATTGGCAGCACAGGGCCTGTGCTGTTACCCATCAAAAGAATCTCAAGCGCAGCATGAGTTTGTGTGCCTGCTTTCCTTTCTGTAGCATTAAAATAGAGCAAAGTGCCATTCAAAGACTGAGAAGGAGAAATCGCTATTTCCAGGTACTTATATAAACTGTCTTCAAGTGCAGAAGTGGGAAAACCTGGGCTCCTTAGGTTCTGCTCCTACCCCCTTCCTTAAGAAGGACACTATATAGAATTAGCTTGTATGGTAAAAGGGTTCTTGAGACAGAACAAAAAAGCAGTGTGGCTTAGGTCTATATCACATGGAAGAGGCTGGCAAATGAAGCAGCTCCATGTTTTTGCATCCTATCTTAATTAGCAGTGCTTTCTAGCACAAATTCTTATGGTTAGCCCCTTCCCTTTCTTTGTTTGACCTGCCACATAAATTGCAAACCCTTTTCTCTACACTCTGGCGCTATCAGGAATAGAAATCCTGATGGGTTAGTTTACCAGCAATTAAATTTGTCCCTTCTGTTCATTTCATGGATGCAGTTGCCCTTTGCTTCGAAGCAAAGTGCAGGTCAGTGCCAATGGGAGCCTTTAATAATCTGGTAGTCTTATCTGGCATTGAAGATGGAAAGTTTTCTTGCTAATTGCATTATTGCAAAATTATCTAAGAGGAACAAGCTCCTCTGGACAGAGGGAAGTTGGAAGCATGCAGAGTGATAGAGAAGGTAATGGGTAAATTTATACTCCTGCACACGTCCTCCGAGCCTTCAGCCAGAACAAACACACAGCAAATGCCTTAGATCTGATTTCCTTTGACTCAGCAGCTTGCCTTGTCATTTACACCAGAGTAAAAGCTGCTTTGATGGGCTTTCATGTCAGAATATAAGCTTTTTACGTTGCTAAACCTGGTGTGCCAGGCTAGAACAGCCTGCAGCCTGAACAGAGGAAACAGGCTTGCAGCAAGGAAAGCCCTACTGCTTCTGCTGGGCAGGGCTCGAGGTGGATGGCTCCAGCCCTTGAAATCTGGCCCCTGAGGAGGCAGGCAACAGCACTGTGGGCTCCATACAAAAAAGAACTGCTTGTAGCTGTTGCTAAAACCCCTGAATTTTCCTGATTCCAGATCACTGGAGAGACTTGCGGGCAGAGGAACCAGGCTGGTTTCAGGAAAGTTCCCCAGTTTCACATCAGCCAAAGGGACCCACTCAGATTTGACCTCTGTCAGTATAGATGTGCAAATGCAGAAGCTTTAATCTGACTTCTGATTTTTTAGTTAAAAAAATAAGATGCTAGTCATTTCCACTGAAGAGAAAAACCTGACCCTGTAGCACCCTGAGGGCCTCTTTCTTCTTATCTAGCTGGTTTTAATCTTGCAGTTTTTAAGCCTGTTTCATGATTTTGAGGACCTGGCATATATCTGTGGAGAGATTGTAGCAGGCAACACTGCCTTTTAAAAACTGGGCCAAAGCACTTCCGTGTTCTGGTTCCTTTCAAGGACACAGAAGAGATTATTGACATGTCCATTAACTGTACTTCCCAGGAAGATTTTGGTACTCTGCATCAAGTTGTTATGCACACATCTCTGTGTGCTGTGTCACCTCCTGGCCATACACCTCATGCCTGGGACTGGGGACTGAGGGCTATTTCCAGTTGTGCAGCCTGAAGGCTATTATTTGTGTGTCCCTTTGCAGGCAGACGAAACTCATTCTGCTCATGCTCTGAACTGGCCAAAAGCTATATAATCTCTCAACATGACTAATTAACTCGTGCTCCACAGCTAGCTCATTAGTGATGGCTGCTCAATTTTCAGTTAGTTTGGAGTGTGGGCAGGGGGACCTTAAGTCGGGAGATGCTTACCCTGAATGACCTGGGAGTAACTGCTTAAAACCTGTGTGCACGTTCAGGTTTTCCATCTGTAAACTGCTAAAATATTGATGTTTCTGCTCTGTAGGGGAGACTGAACCTAGGGAAGCAGCTTCCTAGATATTTGCAGAACACGTGGAAATATTTAACAAAAAAGTTAGACTAAGAGTGCATAGTATTCCCATTATTATTATAATGGATTTTACGTGTATTCTTGAGTACACGATTGCAGTCCTCTGAGAGGGTGAAACAGAACAAGAACAAAAAAGAATATAAAAGAACAATCTGTCATTCTCACCTCTTCTTCCCTCAGAGTTATTCCCATTCACTGTCTTCCTTTCACGATGAAAAAAGGTGTATAATGTCTATCAAATCAAAGGAATGTGGCATTTTTCGCTCTCCAAACCATTCTTATTTTCTTAATGAAAGGAACTGTAAATGCCCATGTTCTAACATAGGCCAGGTCCTTTAGATAGAGGAAGGCACAGAAACAACTAACACTGTGTAAAGACACAGTGCCCTAATTCATGTTCTTGTTAGCAACCACAGCAAACCCAAGAGGCTAATAAAACCTGTGCATAATCATGTAATTGTAGATCCAGATACACCCTGAAGCTTCAGGGTTACGGTTGTGCAGTCCACCCACATGGCTTCAGGGAGCTGCACTGGATTTAGACAAGCTTGTTAGCCAGGCATGAGAAGACAACCTTGTGAGAAGAGTTGTGCTAGAAGGACGTACCTGTAAAGGCTGACAGGTTTTGCAGGTGAATTAACCCTATTTTCTGGAGGCACAGCTGTAGAATGAAGGTGTTGGTGGAGTAAGGAAGGAATGTGAGAAACCAGATCCTTAGAGAAGAAAGTTTTCTCCTTTGACACCTTGCAAGGCAAAGAGGCCTTCTGAATGGGAGTGTTTATATGGAACCAGCTTGTACCAAATATAGTGGCCAGATTCAGACTTGCAATTGCCACTTCTTAATGGAGACTGAAATAGAAGAGCTGGTTACAAGGCAGCATTACGTGTGCTGCAGAGGGCTCTGGCTTGTCAGTCTCTGTTTCATGCATTTTTCATGCATCTCCTCTTGTTCCATTTGTTTTGTCTTTGTTTTCAGCTGCATCTAATGAGCCTTAATTGTACTTCTGACTTGATATTTTTCCATGAGGAGGGATAGGGCTCTCCTCTACAGTCCTCTTCATCTTCTCCCAACCCTTCCTTCCCCTCTGCTCTCCTTAGTTGTCCATGTTCCCACTGCAGGTAAAAATCTTCCAGAGATAATCATCAGTCCTGGTAAGAGGGTCAGAACCAATGGTAAAACAGGACAGGTAAGGACGTATCTTGGGGATCCAAGAAACATCAGTGGGGACACAGCTACAGAAATGGCCTCAAAGGAATGATTTTGCTCTCTGTCTTTTGGAAGGTGTCAGTCAGGGGAGAGTTTTGGGGGCCTTTTTGAATGAACTCCTTTCTACTAGCATCATTCAGCAGTAGAGATCTGGGATGGCTCCTTCACAGGAGTTAATCTGTCTGGACAAAGGCCTGGGAGCAGGTAGGGAAGTAGGATGGTAGATGGAAACTGGATGTCATGGAATATATCTACACCCACTCCTTCGTGAAGCACTCCCTGTTCACTGTCAGGTGAGTGTATGACTTGTTCTTCTGCTCCAGCAGGATCAAAAGCTACACAGACGGATGTGTTGGGGATTGCTTTTCCTCCATCAGAGCAT
The DNA here is from genome assembly GCF_022539395.1 of Myiozetetes cayanensis. Lineage (NCBI taxonomy): Eukaryota > Metazoa > Chordata > Aves > Passeriformes > Tyrannidae > Myiozetetes > Myiozetetes cayanensis. Next base: position 52,476,463 of record NW_026087521.1, on the reverse strand, counting down.
GAGAGACTACAAACCACTCTTGCTTTAGTATTCACTAAGGGTAAAGAAATTAATTGTACGCTTTAGTTGGTTTCTTCCCCATGTCCTACCCTGAAGTATTTTTTAATAAGCATTTCTTTTTTTTTTAGCTTTAATTTTACTTCTGAGTAATTTTTCAAATATGGGGAGTTTTAAAAAGTTTCAGTAGTAGATTAAAAATGAAAGGATGCATGCATGTCTGGTGAGGAAATCTGGACGTCCTGTGTCAGAGGCAAAAGGAAAGGAGGGGGACTAGAGATGCAGCCTTTTCTCAAAAATATTTCATTAAAATGTAATGAAAAACTAATTCACAGCAAATGCAGAATAGAAGAGGTGACTTGAATTCATTTTTCACAGCAAAGTAATGCTTTTCCATTTTATAGGGATCTCAGTAAATACTATTAACACACTTTTACACTCTGGGATGCTGAGAAATTAGTTATACACAAATTCTGTGACAGGACCAAGAATGTAAATCAAACCATCATTTTCTAAATTATATGCCTTCTCCAGTTGTATTCTCCCAATTATTACTGTTCTCACTCATAACTGATGATCATTAGTTATTTTCCCAGTCACTGTAACACCCCTGGAGAACCCTTCACTGGGTTTAAATGCCAGGAGGGGGTACAGGTAATGCAGGGGCAGTAACACTTGCAGCTGCTCATCTATTTGCTGTTCAGAATATTTCTTGGTACCTGCAGCTTACTGAGTCCTGAACACTAACTTTTCAGCACTGCTCAAAGGGAGAAGCACCAAGCAGGAGAGATGAATGTGGGAGGGAGGGAGGGAAGGAAGGCAAGGGGGTGGAAAAATGAGCCTGCTTTACTGAATAATGAGGGGAGTTAAAATGAATGGGAAAAGAGAGAGAAAAACTGGTTTAAATATTTAATCTCTGTTACATTTGCTTTTGAAGAGGAGACAAAAGCCTTGGAACATCTTTTGTCTTGAACTAATTCTGACCAGAGATGAATGGCATGTGATTGTCACTTCTGTCATTTGCCTTAAGGTGGAGAGAAACAGGTCCTGCTGCATCAGCCCAGTACATCAGTCTCTGTCTCCAGCCATGGCCGGTACCTGAAGCTGCAGAAGGTATTAAATTACTTATGACAATGACAGTTCAGCCTCACAAGCCCACATTTACCTGGATCCTGGTGCCAGCATGGTCAGTGTGCATGCTGCCTGAGAGCTGCACCTTTCTTCAGACAGGTAGAAGCTCCTTTGAGGGGTCTGAGAAGTAGTTGTGTCTCACCACAGAGCAAATCGCTTCATTTAGGTCTTCACTGTTTGAAACCAGCTGGTTAGTGCAACACACATCAGGCTGTATTTTCTCCTTGTATCTCCCTATTCGTCTGTGCATCTTTCTACCTAGCCTCTTTCTTCAATATTTCTCTTCTACTTCCTTTGACTCACCCTCCCTAGTCCTCCCTCTCTGCCCGCCACTGTATATGCAGAGCCAAAAAACATGCGGCTGTCTTATCTACCAGTCACAGCTGCACCAATTGCAGTACCTTCCACAGCTGAGGTAGCCCCATGGATGAGCCAGCAGGACTTGCATGCCAGCATCGGAGACAGCAGCTAAGTGTGCTGATGAGCCACTGCATCAACAAACCATGGAACCATAGAATAGTTTGTGTTGGAAGGGACCTTAAAAATCACCAAGTTCCAACCCCCCTGACATGGCCAGGAACACCTTCCACTAGAATAGGTTGCTCAAAGCCCCATCCAACCTGGTCTTGAACACTTCCAGGGATGGGTCATCCACAACTTCTTTGGACAAGCTGTCCCAATGCCCCACTGCTGTCGTAGTAAGTATTTTTTTCCTTAAATCTAATCTAAATTTCTCCTCTTCCGGTTTAAAGCCATTACCCTTGTCCTATCCCCACTCCATCTTACTGGTAGGCCCTCCCTAGGTACTGGAAGGTGTTACTAGGTCTCAGCACACCTTTTTCTTCTCCAGGCTTCTCTCAGCTTGCCTTCATAGAAGAGATGCTCCATCCCTCTCATCACCTTTGTGGCACTCTAGAGCCAATCCAACAGGTCCGTGTCCTTGTTGGGGCCCCCAGAGCCAGACACAGTATTCTAGGTGGGGTCTCACGAGAGTTGAGCAGAGGGGCAGAATCACCTCCCTCAACCTGCTGGCCACACTGCTTTTGATACCCAACCGTAACCCAGGTTACGGTTGGTTTTCTGGGCTGTAAGTGAACATTGTTGGGCCATGTCAAGCTTTTCATCCACTGACACCCCATGTTGTTCAGTTGATATAACTCATCTTCCACACATTCTGTTTCTCTTGTCTCTCACACTGGACACCCAGACTCAAGGACTGCAATAAAAGCCATGGCCAGTGTTACCCAGTGAGGCAGGCACAGCCCTTTGTAGCAATGATGGTTTCTCTGCAGCCTGACATCCTAAGAGACAGCCTTAGACAGATAAAACCCTCATTTAAGCTTTCTTTATAGACTAGAGGAGTGGGAGGAAGAAATGCCTCCAGAGAATAATACATTGTAAGCCTGGCTTTTAAATTGGTAAATATCTGTAAGCTCTAAGAAAGGCTGATGGTCTCTGACTAACTAGAGAAAACTGTTGAGACTGGGGACTTTTCCTCTTGTTTCAGCAGTGACTTTGTCTCTCTGATTCACTTATTCCTTTTATAACCCTAAAAGCAAAGAGGTGCTGCTATCCCTACTCCTCAGATGGGGACAGATATAACGTGACTTCTCCTTCAGAGCCCCTCAGGATGTCTTTGAAAAAGTAGGGATTTTTTTTGAGCTCTGGTCTCTTGAGCCCTGAGGAAAAGCACAAAAGCCTGGGTTTTTGTCAGCTCCTTAACTGGGAACACACCAGAAGAAAGGAAGCAAAAAACACCAATCTGAAAACCTACAACAATGTCTTCCAAGCCTCTGAAGGCTCATAGTTATCAATTATCTTTTGAAGGATTACTTCAAAAGTAATTTATTTTTTTACTAGGTGTCTGATAAGAGATCAAATAAAGCTAGGGTGAATAGTCAAGTATGTTCCTATTTTATTTTGATATCATTTGAGGAACTTGACTGGCTACTTGAAATGCTGGAGAGAACAGCTGAGTAGGAGTTTGGACTGAGTGAAGCCAGCTAGGCAAGAGTTTTGCATTAGGTTTACAAAAGAGCTTGAGTAGGCTGAGATTCCAGGATGATGAGATGGTCTCCTCAATAACTACACTTCTTTCTTGGTAGAGAACTCAGTTTGCTTGACATGTGAGTTATAGGGATGGAAGTGGAGTCGATTTTCTGTAGCACTACAGGACCTGATGTTGCTGATTTTTGCGGCATTTCCTCCTGTGGCAATGACACCAGGATGCTGGTTGCTCTGTTTGGATCTAAGCTACACAAAGAGCTGACCAGACACCAAAGATGGCAGCTTTTGGTCCAGGTTTGATCTGAACCAGTGACTTAGGAATGAGAAGCATCATATCTTATGCCAAAAATTTGTCTGAGCCATAAAAATACTCCTCTGCTTTTTGCTAAAGAAAAAAGGCACAGGAGCTGACAAAGGAGATCTGGTACTGTGGTCTAAAAAGAGCTCAGTTCAGGTCATGACCAATTACCAATTCAGTACCAGGTGAAACACCAGGAGTGTTTCAGTGGTGCTCTGCCGAGCTGTGCCCTTCCTTCCCAAATCTGAAGTTGTTTGCAGGAGCTGCTGCACCCCAAATTTGATTTTTACCTTTGTGTTAGCCCGGGACCCCCAAATGCACATCAGGACGGCTCAGGACAGCCGTGACTGACCTCAGTAGGAGCTGCTGCCTCTCACAGGCAGTTACAGCAGGACTCATCCCACAGCCTGTGCTGTATCCTGCCATGTCTGTCGGCACAGAGACAGGCACAGGCGTGTCAGACCATGTGCCTGCAACAGCCACACGAGGAGTCCTCCTCGGCGCTGCCAGCTGCGGGTGGCTGCTGAGCAGCGCCAGGAGCGCCGGCAAAGCAGGGAAGCGTCATTCCCAGGGTGGCAACAGAAACCTCCCTGTGCTCCGAGGAGGAGAAAAAGCGAAGCATCTCAGAAATTCCTCCGAAGCTACAGAAATTGTTACGTGGGGAACAGGGGCGATGAGGGAAGGGGGGGACATCTGGAGATGAAACGTGGCATGGTAGTTGGAAGAATCTTTGAGGGCAAAAAGGAGCAAATTTGCTCAGAAAAGAAGGAGCATTGCAGGACACCTGAAACTATACTTGCATGTGGAAGACCGTGTTTCCCTTCCATTTTCCTATTGGCAAAACACCTTGAAAATCTCAGAGTGTTTTTCTTCTTCCTCCCACTCTGCCCCCTGATCAGGAATTTTAAGTGGGAAATGCTGAAATAGTTCATTTCAAATCTTTCAAAATCAATCTTTCTCACATCTTCTAAAATAAACTTGTAGATCTAAACTATTACTTTAGCTCAAAAAGGAGAAAAAATTCAAGGCAATTATCAGTTAATATATTTCAAGTAGTTTTTCACTTGGGGTTTAACAAACTCCTTGGATTTACCCTAGTTTTAGTTCGTTTCTCTCTGTTTTCTGAGCTTCAGTTCCCCACACTTTCAGTTTATTTGACCTTTTTTTTAACATTTCTATTACCCATCTGCAGTTTAGTTTTTCATTTATTTAAATATTAATGAGAGAACAGGAGTTACACATTATTCTTTTTTCTTAATCAAACCAACTAGCTATTCTAATGTAACTGTCTTTGAGGTTGAGGAAACAGGAGAAAGTATTCCATACAGCAAAAGTATTACAGAAATCATGGACAGAAAGCCTCTGCTTGGAGAATGAGTCAGTCTGCTGCTGTCTAGCAGAAAAGATCAGCACAGAAGTATAGAGCCTTTAGAAACAGCTTATGAATTTACAGCTTGCAAAGTAAATGAATTCTCTATGTCTCTCATACACACACGCTAACTCATTCCCCACACATGCACACATACAGGTCTCTGGTGGAAAGACAGGGAATGTGCATTCTGCAACGCCTATGAACTTTCTGTTTAGAGGAGAAAAGATTTTTCCAATAGGCACAAAATCCCACCCCCTCAGCACCCCTCCTTCCCCTGTGTCTGACACTGACTTCAAGGGAGGAGTTGAGCCAATTATCTGTGAGTCCTACAGAAGGAAAATCTGCAATTTGCCAGTAGTTGTGAGAGTGAGAGGGAGAAAGGCAGAGAGGGAAGAAGACTTAATTGGCAAATATAAAGAAAAATCCCTTCTGTCCTAGAAGGAGAATATTTTAAAGCAAATCTCAGCCCGGCAGAAAAGAAGCTTTCAGAGAGGGATGTACCAGGCAAGACCTGAGGAAGCGTAGACAACTTCCATGCCTGCACTGATCTTTCTCCATAGGATCTGAAGCAGCATACAGGCAGGGTGGCCAGCCAGATGCACCCACTACCCTGCACAAATAGGTGTTGCTCCTGAAATTCTTTTCCCCCAGCAGAGCCTACGCAACTTGTAAGAAGAGGCAGTGGGGGTGGGAGAGACTCTGCTTTTCCTTTTGTCTAACTGAGGCTGTGAAGCAAAAAGCTCACCTCATCAAAGGAAAAAGCTGTCAGTGGTTCTGAGACTCTTCTTTAGCCCATGTCGGTTGCCTGATGCAGTAATTACCATTCATGGGATAACGCCCTCTGGAGCCCTGCAGTCCTTCCCAATCCTGCTAAGTTCTTGGGAAATACTGGAGAAGAACTGAGCCCAGAACAAGCAACGTGGGATCCACAGAACAACAGCCTTTTACAGCAGCAGCCACCCCTGATTAAAAGTATCAGCTTCATCAGACTGCACCGAGATCCAGGACTGCTCCTCCAAGGAAAGAGAGGTAAGAAATCAGCATGGAGTTTGGGATGAAAGTAGGAAACAAACATCCCACAGGAGTGATTTTGGTGTGCATGAAAATTACAGGGACGCTAACAGTGATTCACAAATGACAGGTCTGTTATGCAGGATACAGTTTGTGTCTGCCTGTGTCCTTTTTAGCTGGGTGCAGTGATTTATTCTGGAGTGGCAAACAGAGATAGAAGCAGTAGCTGGAGACGGAGGAGCGCAAGAGAGGTAGTTCAGAAGTCTGTTCATGGATTGGGAGTGGTAGGGAGCATACACCCTGATGGGAGGATGGAAAACTAAGGTGCAATAACTCCAGGTAGGTTGAATGAAGAATATCTTCCTTAGATATTTCTCTCTGAGTGCTCAGGATCAGATTTGCCAGTACCTCACTGGAATTCAGCCAAGCACTCTCCAGAGCATACAAAAGCAGGTTGTTGTCATTCACCCGATGCCTGCCTATGAAAAGAGCAGTGGTGGTTAGCAGGTAGAAGATGACATAAGGAGTCAAGATAAATGGTGTTAAATGTTGATTTTGGTCTGCTGTTTCAGCTCTCTCTGGGCATATGAGCCTTTCACTTTATTAAGAGGAGATAACATTAATTGCCTATATTTCTATGACATTTTTAAAACCCTGCACTGTACCAATATAAAATACTAATGTAAAGTTTCTAGCATCAAGCCAGTATCTAAAGCAGAAAGTATCACTGCGAATTAATCTATGCTTAAGAATTTAATAAACTGGGAGGAAAAGATGTAGATTAAAGCCAGCTGGAGCTTATTTGTCTCCTCATTCTCTTCTGATTGATTTTGCTTTACTTAGTACATGAACATGTGGTCTCTCTCTGTTTCCTTTCTTCCCTCTTTAATCTTTTTCACCTCTGGGTGTGAAGGCTAAAGTTTCATTCCTTTTCTGAAAAGGAAAGAAGGCAGACTGTGTTGAACTGGAGAAAAACTGGAGTGAGGGGATAAGAAGAGCAGGCACAAAACACAGATATAATGTCCCAGTTCAGCAGCATGCTCTGGAGTCAGATTTGCAGGAGAGGTGATGAGTAGCAACTCCATGAATCAAAGTGCTAGAAAGCCTCTTTCAACTTCAAGTGAAATGAAAAACAGTCAAGAAAGCACAGGAGTTCTCTTGACTGAATGCCTTGACAGGTGGAACAAGGACAGCGTAAAGTGATCAGGTCCCTCGGCACACATATTCTGTACAGGAAATATAAGGCATTTGCTTAAAATGCATAACTATGCTCAATCCCTGATGCTTTTGCACCGAGTTGATCTCTAGCAGGTGTAAAACAACACAGTCCACTCACCCTCATGCAGCTACACTTGTCCACCTCAGTCTGAAGAGCTGCCTCACTTCTAGATACTGACGCTGGGCTGTAAAGAAGTTTGTAGTTTTTCTCATTAATCTATCTCCTCTTTTTCTCTGCCAAATAAGCCTAAGAGGGAGAAAGGAAGCATTAAGTCTGTTCATGGATGGAAGACAGTATTGGACTGGCCACGTAGGAAAGGGCAGAGACAGCATACATGTCAGTGTTGTTTCAGAGACTGAATATGGTGTTTCTGCACTACTGGAGACAGGTCCTGTTGTGACTAGAACACAGAGTCCAGTTCAAATACCAGATGTGCTCCTTGCTGTCATTCCCACCACAGCAATCCCAGCAGTACCATAACTCTGCATGTATGTGTCAAAGTTACGTTCTGGCATTACTGTCTGCCTCTAATATGATGCTGTCCTGCCTGCTGAATATAATTCAGAGTCTAAGCTACTCTGAGGAGAGTATTGCATTTTCTTTTGTCCTTTAGGTAAGGCTGCTGTTGTCATGCAGCAAGTCATAGTAATAATAATAAATAGTTCTGTTTTGCTGTTTCCTTGGGCTATAGCACAGCACTTGAAATCATGCTGGATCACAGTTCCAGAGAATTCTTTATTTAGTGGTGACTGTATCTTCACTGCTGCTTTGGTGCTTAGCACACGTTAAACAAAGTAAAATATTTTAAGCTCTTGACTGAGATAATTGTCAGCCACATAAAAGCCTGGGAGAAAAAAATTGACTCAGGGCAAAGACAGGAATCCAGATCTGGACCCAGAAATGATATTTCAGTGTACATAAAGTACTTGCATTGCAATATTAAATAAACAACACCAAAGTTAAATAAACAGCACAGTAGGAACTTGATTATTCTTTAATAAAATCCTAGTAACCAAAATAAACTCTTTCCAAAATATCCCTTCTTTGCTCTAACAGTCAGCTTTCCCCGTACAGAGGTTGTATTTTTCCTTTCTGCACACAATTCATTTGAACTGGTACACGAAAAATGTCTGAGCATCACTTTTTCTTTCCTATCAAAGTTTCCTGCATCGGAGGGCTATGTCAAAATGCAGTCTCCAAGGTCTTGGACATTTTAGATATCAGGGTTTGGAGATCTTGTCTAATAACCATTTAAGATGGCTGTCCTTCATTTTTTCTCCTACTTGTACTTAGCACCCACAAAGACCCTGACACCCACAAGAGCTGTGTATATACAAAGACAGAAGCTCCTACGAAATCTACATTTCTGCAGTTCTACCCATAGTCAACCATCCTGCTGCAATGCTGATATTTTGCTGATAGGAAATTCCCACACTGCCAGTCCAAAGAGCAAGATTAAAATCTGGTTTCTAAAAGGTCACTGAAGGCACAGATGTTTGAATTTATCACCAGCCAGTGCTATTTTGTGGCTCGCACTCCCTGCATCAGCAATGAAGGTTGCAAGGGACCAGCTATTTAAAGTTACTGAGATGTCTAGCTGCCATGGATGTTAAGCATGATTTTTGTTTGTGTCTGACTTCTGGTTGATCTCAGAAAACAAGTATTATGCATAACTCCTATTTAGGCAGCTGCAGTGGATGTAGTATATTGGGGAATCTGATCTTTGTGTTTATGTATCTAAATGAGAACCAAGCTCTACTGAAAAATCTGATTATGTATAAGTGATGTAGATGGGGGGAAGGAACCTGGTGTCTAAATTGAAGCACAGCTGATAAATTTAGCCCTTAATGTTTAGATGAAACAGTAAATTGCAATTCAAAAGTTTGTTATTTTTCAGTGTAAATGCCTTCATTTTTATATGACTTTAAAAGAAAAGAAAAAAAATATCACCACCACCAACAAAACCAAACAAACAAAAAACCCAAACCCAAAACCAAATATTCCCTGGAAATGAGACTGAAAAAGTTTAAGCATTTCCAGTGAGAAGATTTCTGTATGGACCATTCAGCTACTAACCAGGACCATGCTCCAGAGTGCTCTTTGACAAGCTTGTGGTAAGGAGCTGCCCTGTTTTCTCTTCCATTCAGTTTCTGATCTTTCCTCCAACTCTGCTCTTTCCTCTTTCAGGATCAAGCAATGATGAAGACCATGTCTGGTGGAAACTGCAACCTGAATGTGCCAGCCAAGAACTCGTACCGGATGGTAGTGCTGGGAGCCTCCAGGGTGGGGAAAAGCTCCATCGTCTCACGCTTTCTCAATGGTCGGTTTGAGGATCAGTACACTCCTACCATCGAGGATTTTCATCGCAAGGTCTACAACATCCGGGGAGACATGTATCAGCTGGACATCCTGGACACCTCTGGGAATCACCCTTTCCCTGCTATGAGGAGGCTTTCCATCCTGACAGGTGAGAAAGCTGGGGGGAAGTTAGTAGATGGGGAATAGTGGGCGAAAGATCATAAGGATAGACATTAGCTTGAAAAGTGTAGCATGGAGATGATTTTTTCTTGGGAGGAAGCTAAAGGGACTGCCTTACGTTGTTGCAAGATACACTTTCAGAGGGAGATATTTCCTGTCTGGGATGCTCCAGTACTATAGGGAATACATTACCCAGAGAGGGGAAGTCCACCAGGTGAAGATCTGAAATTGAAATTTCCCTCTAGTTTTCCTTCTACCTTCCCCTCTTGCTCCATATTTTTATTGCAGTCACAAATAAATGCCTGAATGAAATCCTGAGGGCATAAAGAGCAGCAGAGGGTAAAATAAACATGTTATTATAAGACACATACAGTGAAAAACAAATGTAAAGTGCACAAGAAGGGAATTCTAACCAAGAAAATCTGGAAGAATTTTTTATTCCTAAAATTTCCAGCCTGATTTCTTTGATTTGATATTCCAGTAAAAAGGTGCCTCTTATTCTGTGCTTTATCAAATGTGTTAAAGGGTGTGGAGGGTGAAGGAAAACGGGGAGCTCATTTTGTAGGTTCTCACTGTCAAACAGTTCCTGTTGTGAGCTGAAATTAATTTTTTTAATTGTAAAAGTGACAGTAGAGATATCTTCAGCCACAGCTCACAGTAAAACTACTTTCTGGATTCGCTGTCTACTCTTCTAGCTGGCCTGTGAAACATGGCATTCACATCTGGTCAAGCAAGAATCTGCATTCACTGAGGACCTAGGACCAGTTTCTGGGTTGCAAATGTGAGCTTTTGTCCCTCAAAGCTCTCTTAGCATGTCCCACATGAATGTCATTCAACAGGCAATGATTTGCCTTATTTTCTACTTGCATAAGGAATTGTAAGTCAGGAAATGTCAAAAGGAAATGCCAGGGGGTCTGTGTCATTTATGTATTTCTTTTTTTCCATGGTCTGTTTCTCTTGAGCAAATGCAGTGACAGCGGAGCACTGCACACTGAGCAACCTCCCATTACTGACTGAGGCATTTGGGACTGACTGGCTGTAAATCTTTAGTTCAGGTGTTGCTCCATATATTGCGTAATCAAAAGGCCAAGGCTGAGTGGCTGCTAGCTCTCCACTCCTTCTGGTGTCAGAACAGGCTGTGTTTTACACCAAGATACAAATGAAAGGAAGAGAAAGGAAGAGCAATGCAGTAGAGCTGAGACAGAACCATGTTTACAAAAGAGAGCAGAATGCACAATAACTTACAAGCCCAGTGTAAACTAGGAACACGATCAGATATCACTGAAGTAACATCATAGACAAAAGTCTTTTCCGTAGCACTGCAGAAAGGTGTGGGGAGTTGAATTAGAAGAACTAAAGTACAGCTGAGTGAATGGATGCTAAAGGACCAACCAAAAAACATGGGGAAGAGATGGCAAATAAACCTATTTCTTTTTAAAAATTTGTTCTTCTGACACTGTCTTCAACCAACAAACCTCTACAGTATCTTTTTTTGCATTGCAGGAGATGTTTTTATCCTGGTATTTAGCCTGGACAACAGAGAATCTTTTGATGAGGTCAAGCGGCTGCAGAAACAGATCCTTGAGGTAAAATCCTGCCTGAAGAACAAGACCAAGGAATCAGCTGACCTCCCCATGGTGATCTGTGGAAACAAAAATGACCACAGTGAAGTCTACCGCAAGGTACGCACTGATGAAGGTGAGAATCTTGTCTCCAGTGATGAAAACTGTGCTTACTTTGAAGTGTCAGCCAAGAAGAACACCAACGTGGATGAGATGTTCTACGTTCTCTTCAGCATGGCCAAGCTACCTCATGAGATGAGCCCTTCCCTCCACAGGAAAATCTCCCTCCAGTATGGTGACACTTTCCAACAGAAATCCTTCCGGATGCGCCGATTCAAGGACATGGGTGCCTATGGCATGATCTCTCCTTTTGCTCGACGGCCAAGCGTCAACAGTGACCTGAAGTACATCAAATCAAAAGTTCTCCGGGAAGGTCAGTCCAGGGAGAGGGAGAAATGCACGATCCAGTGAAGGAGGCTTGCACTTCTGTCTGAAGTCAACATCCACATGCAGTGCCTTAAAGAAAAAGTGGTCCATGGGAACACAGAACGGGTTCATGGGGTTTATTGAGAAAACCCAACGTGGAGAAAGGATAACTCTTCCTGTGGACTCTGCTGAGTCACAAATGTAAATAACATCGTCCATGAAAATGACTGGGAGAAAAGCATACGCCTGACATACGAGTGCATTTTTTTGTCTTTGTAATGTAGTTCCTCTTCATTCCCATTTTTGTTAAAAGAATACAGGCCTGAGAAGTAAAGACTTTTAAACCTTATCTTTACAAAGAAGATAGGTCAAAAATGCACAGAAGGCATTAACACTTACCCAGCATGCAGCTCTTGCTAAGAGAGAGGAAGTTACGTGTGTGTGTGTCTCAGCCTCTGTGTGCCTGTGTGTATGTGTGCATGCATGTGTGGAGCTCTCCTTTTAAAAAGTGGGACTTGAGTTTCAAAGGACAGCAGTCCTAACCGAGGATTCACAGATTGGGAGTGGACTTGCACTCACTTCTGAGGGCACCTGCATTAAGAAGAACTTGATTTCATGTTTGTGGGAACAGTTACCATTTGACATCCACATGAATGTTGGTTTGTATTATAGATTTTATTTAGCATTTGGGTTTTCTTTATTGTCTGGGGGGGTGGATTTTTAGCAAAATCAGATGGTGTGTTTGACATAAAACAGTGTCTGCTTTCTACCACTGAAAGGTGGTTTTCATCCGTAAAATTTTCTAATATGTACATTGAGTGAAAGTGAAATTGTTCTGCAAAAACCAATGCATTTGACTGCTTTGTAAGCCTGGTGTGATATTGTTTCTCAAAGCAGCCACACCAACTCTGAGTACCATAGTAAAAATGCCACCCTCTGCCTTGATGGTCACCGGAGAAATGATTCCTTCCTCTGCCTGTGTCAGCTGAGAGTGACCAGATTAATATGTAGACTTAGACCACTGAAGACGCAGGATTGGGTTGTTCTTCAGAATTAGGAACTGAATGATTATAGGGCCAGCTCCATCATATTTCTTCTGTTAACATGCCTCTAGTCATTTTGTTCAGGGACTCCCCCTCTGTCTGATAAAGGTTGCCTGGATGGAAACCTTTGCACTGCAGAAGTTCCTTAGAACAGAAGAACAGAAGCTTTGTGCTGCTGTCCAAACAGGGCTGAACAGAACTGGTCAGATAAATCTGGGGCTGTCCACTCACTTCTTTCTTTTCTCAGCTCAGTACAGGCTTCCTTGTCTTCAGCTCTCTCCCTGTTCTGCTTTTGGCTCTGTTGTTTGATGAGCTCCTGTAAGCCCTCAAAGCCCAATATATTCTCTCAAATATGATCCTACCACTCTCACTGACTGAAATGAGATGTGTGCACACATATCTGTGAGCAAAGCATGGCCCCAAGACTGTACACAGCAGTAGAATATATATGTTATATATACCTCAGAATGACCTTCATATATATTCTCCCTTTCTCACCCTCAGTTTCTGTTCTCGGCTGTGTCTGCCTTGCTGTGTCTTAGGCAGAGCTGTGAGCTAGTTCGTGCTGTAATTTGACAGGAAACCAAGAATGATGATTGTCTGTAAAATTTAGCCTCTGGGACTCAAAATCCCATATTCATTTATCAGTTCCACCCTTCATTGGTACTATATATTGACTGGTAAAATACACTGTTCTTTTATTCCTGTTGCCAAGGCAGCACCTTTCTGATCATGCCTCTGTCTCTCTATATAAATATGTAAATGGTTTATGATTAAACCTGGTTTATTTATTACCTGTGTCCTGGTCTTTTATACTTTCTCTAAGAATAAGGAGGAAAGTCCTATTTTTATGTTGTGCCGGTGCATCTAGGCAAGTGAGTTCTGAGTTACAAGTCCTGATGAGATCTTCAGTAAGTTCTGGAAGAAACTTTTTAAGTCCTCCAGACACCAGGGGCTACACATTTGTCTGTTTGGAACAGAACTATATCCACACGTGTCTATCTATCTGAACATTAACTTATATATGCAGATACCTACAGAGGCAGACAGTTACTCTTCCCCATGCTGCCTCCAACACAAGAAAACAACAACTCCGTTCTTCATGCACAGAGCTGACATGCTGATCCCTGGTGTGATTTAATGTGGCCTCTGCAGACACAACACTGTTTTTCTCAGCAGTCTCTCCCTTTCAACCATTTACACCTCCCAACCGTTTGAGTCCTGGTCCCCCAGAGCACATGCCCACCTCTCTACAAACTTTCCACTCAAGTGCATGACTCAGGAGCTCATGTGCCACAAGGACATGGAAGGGTTTTGAAGATGGAGTAAGAAGGGCACAAGTGTGGATGCTGGGTGTGTTAAGAGGCTTTAGGAAGCTAAATGAGAACTCCTTCCACAATAGACCATGTGCTTCCTGACTGAACCTGTGTCTCCTCTCCCTGCCCTGCTGAATAAAGCTGAATTTCAAAAGAGTCTTTGCCTTTGTCTTAAAACACTGACCTCACAATTATTTTGCCTATGTCCTTCCATCTCCCCAAAGACACCAGCTTTCCTCACCCTTCCATGTCCTCCCATTCCTGTCCTTTCCACCACAAAGACACCCAGTATAGAGAATCAATGTTGCAGTGACAACAAAAGCACAAGAGTAGGAGAGGCTGAAGACCAAGGAGCAGGTGCTCACAGAGATAAGCTGAATCCCATGGGTAGGCCAGTGAGCCCCAGCTTCACAGTCCAGCTTGGCTGGCCAATGCTCAGGGCAAGAAGCATTTGAGAAACTGGCTGGGAATGAAGGTGAAACAGTATTACAGTCACTCACAAAAACAAATGGCAATAAGAAGATAATCTCATTAAAGCAATCCTAGTCTTCTCATTGCATTTAGTTACTGATGGTAATTGCTTTTGAAGTTAGAATATCGTGCTCCTGAGGATATTTTTTTTTCTCTTATTATATCATTACAGTCATTCTATTAATATCTATATATTATTTGAGCTCTGGAAGTGCTTACAGCCCCTAAACCAGACAGTATGTGTATCAGTTGTTTATTCACAGTTAGCAGCCATTATGTTCAGTGAAAAAGGCTGGGACTGGAGAACATAGAGCAAGGCTAGCTTCCTGCACAGGAGGTGTAAGGCAAGGCAGGAAAGGTGAATTACTTCCCTGCTAACCACTGAATGTGTCTGACTGGAAAATAGAACAGGGAAGGGCTTTATGGGAAACTCTATTATGTGTGTGAAGAAACTGTGAGACCCAGAAAGGAGCAAAGACCAGACCTACAGCCAGGTCTCAGAGGCAATGGAAAGAGAAACCATCTTTCTTTTTTTTTTTTCCTGGATTCAAGACACCTGCATAGAACTTACTGCAACAGCTTCTTAAGTTATGAAAATGCACAGCACTAAGAACAAGTCTGGAGGAAGGGATTCATCCGGAAAAGATGCTGAGAGCTGATGTACTCTTACTTGGTCTTACCTGGTGTAATTAAGTTGCTTTATTCCAATAGCTACCTTGTCCTACATTCCAGTATATAAACCCAAAAATCAGTGATACAAAGCCTTGCTGATGTTTTTGTGTACTTACTTTCAGAACATTTAACAGGGACCTGACTGAGGATCAATCACAGCCCTGGAACAAGACAGGACTGAGATTTATTTTGTATATTGCTCAATACATCAAAAAAGTCCTTGTCCTGCAGAAATTGCAAGTCAACACGTAGGAGCTTTATAAATATTGGCAAAAATCTAATTAAGTAAGTCACAGGGTCAGTACAAATCAGGAAGGAAACAGTGGTTCATGGTGAATTAAGTAAAAAACAAACTGAAGGTGGGAAGGACAGAGCAAAGGCCTGGTTTGATATCCAAAGGACTAAATTAGGCTTCTGTTCTGAAGGATCCCCAGGAGAACTGCTGCCACCAGGACAGCATGATGCTAGAGAGAGGCTTTCATGAGGCAGCCTCACAAAGAGCATTGTCTCCTTGAGACCCTGGGGTGCAACATGTCTGATTGTCTGGGAGGTCAAAGGGCTTTTACAAAGGCAAGTAGGAAATGGTGGGATAATTTTTAACAGGGCTGCAGAAAAGAGCTTCAAAAGGGACCTAACAAATGTAAGATAGCAACAGGAGGTTGTGCAGGTAAAAAAACCAGTAAGATAGGCTAGAATGTATTCTATAAATAAATTTCATCTTTATTTCATACACACAAGTAAAATATGAAGACATTTTATTTAGCTTTTTTGTCCTTCCTCAAATGATAGCTGCTGCTTACCACTGTGAAGAACCTACCCCCCACCTCTCATCACACCTTTTGCTGCCTTAGATTTACTCTCCTCTCATGCACCTTATTATGGGTTGTCTTACCAGCCCTGTCCCAGTGTCTTGGCTAGGGCAGAAGCTTACAAGCAGAGATGTTTTTGAAGTAACTGATGATTATTTGATTTCATTTGAAATCACTCTTACACTCAGGGGTTTTACTAGCATTATTGTTTCTGTAAAATTACACGATGGCAGGCTCAGATTAAAGGGTCTCCTTGAAAAAGTATGTAAAACATGAGATGATGTACATTTTCCCCACTTGTTTCTATAGCAACAGCCTTTGCTCTGCACTCAGAAAGAGCAGAGAATTTGCAGGGGGGAGATGAGTAGCAGTGGCTCTGCCCTAGATCTTTCAACTCTGAGTCCTCATGGGAAATTTTCCTCCCTTCAGTTTCTGTTATGTGGAGAAACAAAGACCACCAGCCAGACCTGCTTCACAGACTAGTCAGTATGTCTTGTAAAGCTGGGGGATGGATATGTTACCATAGATAAGAAAGCCATTGCCATGGTGTGATTGTAAACTGTGGCATTGCTCCTGGCACAGTACCTGATAAGGGAATACACATCCCAAACTGCTGTCAACTCAGCTATCTGTACTCAGGTTTGGTTAGACCCAGTTATGAGCCTTGCCCAGCTTCTCTCTAACCTGTGTCTGGAATAGTCTCAGCCTGAGACTTCCCAGAGAAACATTTCCTTTTGCTCTCATGACAACATCAGCCAAAGACCTTTCCTTGCCTCTGCCATCATTGGTCATCCATAGCACACAGAACCACCCTAGGTCCCAGGCATCATGTTCCTAGAAAGTTATTAACAGTTTGGGAGGAGGCCAAGAACTAGGAAGAAAAACATTTTATGAGCCTAAAGGGATTGACTTGAGTAAGCCTAAGAAAACTCTGAAAGGGATAATTCTGTGCCATGAAGGAAAACAAAGTCTGAGAGAGACTGGCTGAAAATGCCCAGATGTGTTTGGAAAGTGGAGATGACAACTGAGACAGCCTTTTATTTAGAGCTGGACACGGAGAAAGCTCAGTGGGAACAGGAGTATTAAGCAAGAAAATGCAGGCAAGACAGCAGTGAAGCCTTTAGGGCAGTGGAATCTATTGGAAACTTCTCCAAGAGATGTCATGAAAGTCCCATGGAAAACATAGGGAAAACATAGGGAAAAACATTGAAACCTACATAGCCAGCAGGGGTAACTTGATGTTGGCAGTGTGTTGGACTGACTGAGCCACTAAGTTATTTTGATCCCACACTTGTTTCTGTGACGGACTCTGATCCCAAGTTTGCTTCAAAGAAATCTCTTCATTGTCTGTCCTCACTGCAAGCTTTTGTCCTCCAAGTGGAGGGTTGGTAGCTCACCAGTCCCTTCCCAGCAGACCGCTAACAACAGAGACAAGACTTCTTACATCAGACTCTGCTTTTCAGAGAACTTTCAGAAAGATCCCTGGACTGTTTGCAGCAGACAGCTCCTTTGGTGAACGGTTTCTTGTGCATTTGTTTATTGTTCTGAACTATTTCATTACTTATTAATGCAAATGTGTCCTGTGCTTTAGCTGGGGTGGATAACTAAGATTATTAGTTCAGATTAAACATGAAGAGAAGGAGAAGTTAGGTCACCATGTTTCAGGACATCGTGTAGCAAAGTAAAATACCATAAATGAAAAAAAAATTCCATTGACACATTGAATACGTGTCCTCACATTACTCTGACCTAGAGGGAAACAACTCCCTCTCTCCAGTACATTCTTCTCCTCCAAGCTCTTGAAGGAGGCCTTCCAGATGGACTGTTATTTATTCAAGAGTGTCCTCTCACAAGCATTTGGCTTTCACCATTTTGTACAGAACACCGACTCACACATGAGAGCCCTGAATATTTTACATTGGTTTTAATGATATGTCTTGAGTCCATATTTTGAGGTTAAAAAACAAAACAAAAGAAAAACCTCTACAGTTTCTATAGTTGTGGTAGATGAAGGGGTAAAGGTGAATAATTCTAGCTGCAAGAAACAGTTCTTTCAGACATTGTGACCTTATCTGGAAAAACTGCACAACTCTATTAAACTGGGACTTGATGTCCTTCTGTATTACCGTGGGAACTAAAGCCACACAGAAACACAAGAAACACACTCCCATCAGTGGAGCTGGATCTTGCATTTCAGAAGCCCCTATCATCAGGACTGTGACAGATCCCAGCTAGTTTTTCAATGTCTTTGCAAAGTTCCCAGGAGTTTCAGAATTAAAGTATGTTCAAGTTGGTAAAATAACTGGGTGTTAGGTATCATATTTCTGTCTTACTCTTCAGGTCAGAGATCTAAAAGCCCCTAGGAACAGTTCTACCAGTTTCCAAACTCTATACCTAAATCAGCATCTTGGATTCCCATCCCTGATGGAGGGCCAATAGCACTCACGGGAGACCTGAGAGAGGATAAACATCTTCTAGATTGCGAGGCACTTGGGTACCACAATGATGGATAAACACGTTAAAAGGTGAAGAGGCAGACGGGAAACAAGCATCACCTCAATCAGGAGCTGAGCTGCTGCAGTGCCAACTACACAGGAGAGCAATTACATTTTGCATAATCCCTAATTTCTGCACTACCTACAGTCTTGTTCTCCTCAGCATCTGCTGAGCCAGCAAGTCCCCTCAACTTCAGGATTAAAATTACACACTGGCAACCCCCCGTTCCTCAATCACTACACATCTGTGTGCTAAGCAGTAGTGTGCTGTCAGAAGGGTTTTTGCTCAGGGACCCTTGGGTGGATGCACAGCACAACCTCTTCTTTCACCCTCTCTGCTGGAAAAATGAGTGCCTTAGGAAAACACAGCCTTGTTAAACCCGATCTGAGGGGCTAGAGCATGGCATAGGAAAGATCAGCGGTGCTGCTTTTGGCTGGTCCAGGGCAGGATGTCTCATCTTTTCTGTCACAAAACAGTTTGTTCCTTGCTGGGTGGATCATTGCCAAGGTAATAAATAGAAGTTTCTATAAAGAAATAAAATAAAAAGGAAAAATAAACACAGAGCAACGACTTGTTCTGCAAATTGACAGGAGACTTGCCTGAGGCAATGGATAAGGGGTGACAGGGATGAACAGCTCTCTTGTGGAGTCTTATTAGACAGCGGAGCAGAGCTCTTCTCAGATACTCTTTATGAGATGCTGCCATCTGGGAGAAATCCAGATTGGCAATTATCAGAGAGAACAATTCCAGCTGGCCACAACACTGTCAAGGCAGAAATTATCCCCTGACTCAATGGTACTGACTCAGACTGCTTGCAGCTTTTGACAACTTCGGGGCAGTTACACAAGGTCTGCCATTAGTCATGGTGGTATTTATTTGTACTACAGAACCCTGTCCACAGACCAGGACCCCATTGTACCAGACAATGTACAAATGCACAACAAACAGAAAATCCTAATGCACACAAAGGCCAGGGCAGAATCCTACTCATTAACTCCTGTGCTCCACAGCATCTGCCTTATATTCCATGATGGCTTCTACCAGTTTCCTACCAGCATCCTATCTGCAGCCCAAAGTGAGAAAAAGCTTCTGTATGCAATATTAATACACCACTTTTCTGATTAGCGTCTAAGAGCGAACTATTTCAGTAGAAACCTTGGAAGTACTACATTGTCGCAGTAGCAGCACCAAGACCTAATACAATTTATCAACAATCTTCCTTCATCTGGACTTATTGAAACAGAAAAAGCAGATGTAAGGATTATATCTTGCTTCCAAAATGCACATTGGATGGGTAAATTATTTATTATTCTTACATTGGTTCCTTGCAATGCTTCCTAGCAGTCTTGCCAAGGAGACATCCCTTAGGAAGACACAGCACCTTTGTGGCATTTTGGCAGTCCAGTTTTGTGCAAACCCCATGCCAGCCATGGCTCACAGTGATTCAGACCTAACTCTGAACTGTGTCCTGAGACAGGCAGCAGAGCTGTCTAACATATGGCTGTCGTGGAATCTGAATCCGGGCAGGGCAAGGAAGTGAGACAGCCATGCTGGCATTGCCAAGTTATGGCAAAGCCGTGCTGACTGTCCTTTTCTTTAGTGACAGGATGATGCCTCAAGGAATGTCTGCTCCTCTCCTGCCTGTGAGTCAGGACCTCCCATAGCTCTCAAGAAAAATAAATGGATCATATACTGCTAGGAGGAGGGTGTACACCCACCTTTCACAAAATCACAGAATACTCTGAGTTGGAAGTACCATCAAGTCCAACTCTTAAATGAAAGGCCCATCTGGGGATCAAACCCACAACCTTGGTTTTATTAGAACCTTGCTCTAACCAACTGTGCTAATTTTTGAAATACAAATTGATGGAACAGAAAACATTTAACCACCCACAAAATTCACAGTTGAAAGCACTGAAAAAGCACAGAGAAGACTGAGATTCTCCTCAGCAGCCCCTTTGTACTGCTGTAGCCCATCCAAAAGCCATAATTTGACCTTGATCTCCCAGAGAGGAATACCTCTGGCACAGGTTTTGACAAAACTGCTCACAGTATCCTAAAACTTTGGTTTCTCCCTCCACAGCATGATTGTTGGAGAATATTCTGCCCTCAGATGGTAAAACCCTCACAGACAACACAGAACCCAACCAATGGAGAGCACCCAGCAGCAGCAGGACACTTTACTGTGCTAGACAGTGAGGAGATGCATAAGAAATGAACACACTTGGTGAAAGGGAGAGCCTTAAGGATGTTTTCTATCCATTCTTCTTGGGACTTCACATCCTCCCCAATGAATTTGCTCTTTTCAGACGAGAATTCTGCCAAAGTGGAAAATGTCTGAAAGCACCTCATTAATTAATGAGCCTTTGAGTTTTGATGATTTTCCATGAGACTTCAGACTCTCAGCTGACTTTTGAAAATGAAATGAGTTTAGGCTCACTTAAGTGCTTTTTTCAACTTTATCCAAATTGGTTGAGTGAAGAGGGAGCATTTAAGGACTGAGATTTATGAGGAGGAAATACTTGTTCTGAACCAAATTTCCACTGAAAGAGAAAACTGAAAAGATAAGTGATTTTGCCTGAGAGGTACTTGAGTAGTGAAGATCTTCTTAGTAAAACAAGAACCGTCTGAGAGGTCCTTCCATTTTCCCACTCATTTACATTAGAAAAAAAAAAAAAAAAAAAGGAGAGAAGCTTTCTGTTTCTTAAAAGAACTGAGAAAAAGAGCGTAGTCCAAAGTGAAATGTTGGGTTTGCATTTTTTCCCATGATATATTCTTGTCAACCAGGAATTAAAGCAAAAGGGAGGGTGAAGCCCAGAACATAATGTGTCATCTCTGTCCCCACCTGGGGTTGGTGGCTCTGTGTTTCCTGCTTCTATCTTTCCCCTCAACAGCTATAGAAGAATCTGAAGCAAGAACAAAGAGCCAGTTTGATTTTGACTAGAGGTATGTGAGGGTGCTCCAGGACTCTAAGCCAGTAGGAAGAACATCATTAGCCACTGAGTCAGAAAACTATCTCTAAATTAGCTCTATGTTTTGTTATTAATTATTCTTAACTAGAAAGGTCCTGTCCTCTTCTGTTCCCCTGCAACACTCTGGTCTGGGAGCTGCAGGCTCTCAGGCTCAGCCAGGAGTTTTACTTTAAAATATATATATACAGGGTTCTTTAATATCTTGAGATAGTGTCAAGAGAACAAGCCACAGACTTGTTCCCAAGAGGTATTTCTATTGATAATTTAGGGCAGAAAATAAGGGAACCTGGGAAAAGTTCAAAAGGGCACCACCCAAGCTAGACAAAATGTTCCACCACAATACTGACCCAGCACATACTATTCTACAAGAGTTAAGTCAAAATCCAGCCTCTCCAGCTCGAAGCCACCCAAAACATCGAGAAAGGAGCAAAGAAAGAGAAGCAGAGAGAGCAAGAAGAGAGAAAGGAGAAAGAGGGAGAGACAGATTATATAGCTACCACTGGAACCCTGTGGAAGGCCAGCTCTCACACGTCCAGATGGCAGGGTTGTGATGTGTGGCAAACATATGCCTATGTTTTTAGGGAAAGATAAAACCTAATATTTCTAGCCCTCCTAAATCTCAGGTGAACACTTCCTTTTTCTGCTTAGTCAGAATTAAGAGGATCAGTG
Source organism: Myiozetetes cayanensis (assembly GCF_022539395.1). NCBI lineage: Eukaryota > Metazoa > Chordata > Aves > Passeriformes > Tyrannidae > Myiozetetes > Myiozetetes cayanensis. Next base: position 52,454,514 of record NW_026087521.1, on the reverse strand, counting down.
TTGATACTGCCACATATTTCCACGTTTTGCATATCAGGTCTTGTGATCTGACTGTCCTCATACCTGCATGATTTTGCATACTGCACTGCCATGCCTTCTTGATGGTTTTTAGTCCACGATCTTGCTATATTCTCAAGCTTGTGACCAGAGTCTCCACAGATACATTTTCCAGAGCCTATTCCCTCTCGGCATGTCAAAGGAGATGGCTGAGGAGACAAGAGCTTTTCATGGCACAGTGACTCTTCTCTGAAATATGTTGTGTGTCCCATCTCAGAAAGCCATCAGATGTCATTTCATACCATACAGAGAGAGCCACGATACAGAGAGTGACAATAATACTGCCAGAACGGAGGGTTTTCTCCTGGCTTGTCCTTCTTCACATAAGTAAACACTGGTCCCAGGCAAAGCATTAGAAACAGTACAGTAAAGAGTAAATCTAGATTATAGGAATATTTCTGAATTTCCACACTGCAGTGCTTATACTGTCTTTGTCCCATACCAGACATGACTGTTTTGATCTGCAGAGAAAGGAAATCTGATTTAATACCCTGAAAAGAGACTTGTGATATGTTCCAACAGATGCATGGTGTGCTCCAACAAGTCCATTGCGGGGCGCAGCCACAGACCATCCCAGAAATAAGTGTATAGCCAGACAAAACAACTTCAGAAGTGAGAAGTCAAAAGAGGGCATGTGGAAGCCTTGCAGTGCTACACCAGGGCAGTTATGTAAGGCTTGCTGCACAAACAGTGCCACGTTCAAACAGCTTGATTCTGGGGTACTTACAGAAAAGCACAGCTGAGCCCATAGCTGAGGGTCAGTAGACTCAGAGGGATCAGAGTATGTTGGCACCACATTAACAAGCTAGCAAGGTAAGTGTAGGGACACACCAGCCTTTGAAATCATGCCAGCAAGGCAGCAACCCCACAAAGGCTTGACGCGGGATAACTGGTCCACCAGTTGTCCTCTGTGACAGGAAACATCAGAGGCTCATGCCTTGACATGACTAAAGCGGAATATGGGCATTTAGCCAGAAACTGCTCTGTGGTGGGATGTACTGCCTGCCTGCTTGCCAGGAGGGGCAGAGAGGGAGCAGCAGAATATATCAGGAGAAGGTCAGGCCAAGGGTGATGAGTCAATCTTCAGGTTACCCCAACAGAAACCAAATTTACTTTCTGAAGCCTGGAAGGTGCAGAGAAGAGAAAGCACAGAAAAGTGGTCAGAAACTGGGAAAAATTAACCAGACAGAGCTGTCATCGGGTGAAGTCTGTCCTGTGGACAGGAAATGTTTCTTTGGGATAGTTTTAAAAGTTTTGTTTTCTGCCTCTGTTCCAGAGGCCAGAGACAAGACCCTGACTATTTTTAAAGATAAGTCTGACGCATTATGAAGGACCTTGTGTGACATGATAGGATGCTGCAGTCAGGAAATGGACACCCTGACCCAGGAGAGGCATTCCAGCACTGCGCTCCTGAGCTGGGGCACTGGCCATCCGCAGGCTTCAGTCTGTTTCTCAGGAGGAGATAGGAAAAGGAAAAAAAACCCAAAACACACCTTTAGTTTCACTCAAGCAGAAGTAATTCAGAGGGAAAGAAGAGACTTTGGGAAGCAAACTCAGATGAACAAAAAAATGTCTAAGGAGATGTGTATGTCAGACATCCCCTTTAACCAAGTGAGTAGTAGTGCTGTTCCTGGCATCTGGGGTTTGACATCTATCAGCAGTAGCTCGGCACCAATGGCCTATGACTTGCTGGATTAACGGGAGAGCACCAGACCATGCAAGGTATTCACAAATGCCTGTGCCTCCAATTTAGCTGTGAGAACATGTTGCCAGGGTGAACCCATAGTAGCATGTAATCTGATGCAAACCCAAAAAGCTGGAGGCGTTAATCCCGGGAGTTAATCAAACACGCTGGAACCTAATACCCCAAAGCCTTGGTCTTTTATATCTCACCATAAAACTTGAGAAGCTGAACAGTGGTTAAAGTGACAATTTATCTCTTGGAAGTATAGATCTCATCCTTAGCCAGAAGTCTTGACTTCTCCCAGCCTGGGAACCACAGCTTCATAGTTATTGCCTCCTCACAGAAACAGCAAATGCACATTCAGGCAGAGTAAGACTACAAAACAGAAGCTACCAAGAAAGCTGGGATGGTTTCCCACCTGGGCAAGTACAGTCTCTAGTGTTCTACTAGGAGGTGGAGCAATGTGAGCCTCTGTTCTGCAGAAGAAAGGTTTTTAAGGCAGAAGTTGTGTTAGTGGGTTTACAAAATCAAATGCTCAAAGGCAAAAGACATCTTGGTCATGACTATATTAAAAAAATTAAATTGTACCAGGGTGTGTTCCCAAACTCCAGAACTTAATCACCCACTCTTAAATTGTTTGTGTATTTCCTGTCACATTTTTGACCCAGACCAAGGAGGGGTCCTACCAGACAATGCCTTTAAGCAGTCTGTGATTTAGCCCAGGCCAGGAACAATTCTTCATAAGGAGTTTGCAGCCAGCCAGCCATTTCTGAAGGGTAATGAGGTTCAATGTAAGTGAATGCAGACCTTTCCATTCCAGTTGGTTTCAGTGCCAGAGAAAGATCCTACATTTAGTTTTCTGGTACAACTCTGGTCTACAGTACCATTCAAGGAATAGGATAGAAAAGGCTACAGGGTTTGGAAATATCTCTGATGTAACATGCTCATAGCGTGAAACAACATCATCCTTCACACCTCTTTGATAAACAGAGCTGTGGCTGCTTCCTTCATCTCTATCTCTGTTTACAAAAGGGTCCACTGGCAAACTCATGGAAATAAACTAGAACAGGCATGAAACTCACCCTTTTGGACGGTAAAGCAGAGAAGGTAAAGAAGATAAAGCACAGTGCGTTTTTACATCTAAGGCTCTCGTGTACCAAGAAATATATGTGGTGGCAAGGAGGGAAGGAAGAGTGCTCAAAAAGAAAAGAAAATGAGGTGTGAAGGCAGGTCACACAGGACTAGGTTGCTGACTCTAACCATAAGTCAAGGGTCTCATGCCAGTTTACACTGCCCTGCTGACGCTGTTCAAAAAGCCTAAATGTACTTGCAAGCTAAGTTACAAACCTTCAGCTCCATTCATCTTTTGCATCAGAAGTACTTGGAGCACAACAGCAGTAAATTAGTGCCAGCTCTCCTGCTGAGATAATTCAGAGGATCTTTCCCTGCCCAGCAGGGTCTGATTTTTCATGTCGATTCCATATTGTGATTAACATGGAGGCATTTGCTCATTTACCAGGAGAAATAAAAACCCACAAAAACACGACAAAAGTACTCTAAAATCTTCACCAAATAGGGCTTTTGAGGGAAAAACTTGCTTTGTTTCTTCTTCTCCACTCAGTGAACTATTAATTAAATGAAGAACTGTGCCAGAGATGGGCAATGATACAAAGAGATTGATTGATCCACCCTATTTCACCCTCACATACCTACTGGGGTACATGTACATCCTGAGTGAGGCTTGTCAATCACCTCAGTACTTGATATTGTCCCTACCTCCCACACCACTGATTAGTGTCACTCACTGAGTGAGCAGAGAGGGCGCGGAGGCAGATTCTGCCAGCAGGAAGAAGCTCACTTCCAATCAAACCTGTGGAATACAGCCTAAGATTCATGCCATGTAGGTGGAGGAGTGGGGAGAGGAAAACATCTTTCCCTTGAAGGACTCAAGGCTGCTTTTATTTCTTATAAAAAAAGAAGCAGTCTACTAGTATACTAGAGGAGATGGGGGATAGATTGATTTTTAGGAGCACTGTGCGATGTCTTGGCAATGAAATAGTTCAGGGTTAAGGGGTGAGAGAAATTATGCTACTGGTGGAGAGTCCTTACGTAGGTAGGTGATCAATATCCATCTGCCAGAGATAGCTAGATTGCCTTTATGGAATTAGTTCCACATTGCAGGAACCTAAGAGATTCCTGCAGAATGATAGAGAGATAGGGAAGGAAGAAGGGGGGAAGTGGGAGGCAGGATTGCACATCTGCATGTTGACAGCCAACATCTTGGAAGCTCAATGCAGAAGTCTTTAGCTAAAGGTTGGTCTAAGAAGAGCTTACACGCAGTAGCTAGAAATGGTGCTGAGCTGCAAAGAACTTCACTGGAGTCTCTTCAGGTCTTGAGCATGCTTGGGAACTGGAGCTCTGGTCACAGCCCTGTGAAGGTGGCCAAATTAGTTTGGATGTTATGGAACTGGGAGGGTGGTTGGAAGGTCCAAAATTATATCTGGTTTAAGATGAAGAACAGGAATTATACCACAAACCGGGGTGTGACAGAAATATCTGTGTTGCTTAGTGGTTATTCAGTGCATTTGGAGTCAGGACTTGTCTGCAGTGGGACAGAGATTCATCTGCGTGGTGAGTTCCATCTTCTGCAAAACTAGCCTGTTAATATTGCTGACATAGACACTGTGAGGCTTAAAAGCACTTGCAAAAAGGTACAGCGGAGGCCAACTAACCATCCCAAGAGATACCTGGAATCAAACAACAGTGAGTCCCCACCACTTCCACTGATGGCAGTGACATCTGAGCGGAGGAAAGGAATGGGGGAGGTTTGCAATCAGATTGGACTGGGCTTTTAAAAGAGCCACATCTTCAGAGTGCCATGAGCTTTGACACCTGCTGGTTGAGGAGCCTGGACAGATGAGTTTTGCTGTGGTATGGGAAGTTAAGGAGAGAGGATGTAAAAGGAGATGGAGGGCTAGGAGAGAGCTCTTAAGGGTAGGGGTAGATGCTCCTCCAGTCATTCAGAGGAAAAAAAGTACTGGGAGAAGTGGCTGCTCCTCCCAGCATTACTCATCAGCCCCTCGTCAAAGTATGTCAGGAGCCCCAGCCAGCTCAGCAGCCCTGGCAGAGGCGAGGTCAGCTGCAGGAGCAGGGCTGCTCTGTTCCTGCCCAACTGACTGCTGCTCAGGGCCTGTCCTGCCTGTACCCAGATCCACCTCGACCGGCCTTTCCCATAAAAGCAACAAACCCTGGGCCATATTGGCCCTTTGCAGCACCTGGCACATGAGATTCCACCCCCTCCTTGGGGCTCTAACTACAACCCATAAAGCCATCAGTGCCACTAAAAGGCCATTATGTGATGACATAAAATTAGGGATTACAACACAGCTAGATTCTGCACCCTCTGACATTGCCAACAAAGCCCTGCTAGGGCAGAAGTCCTTTCCAAGGCAGTGATAGGGCTCTCCACATGACACTTACACATTGAGGAACTGATCATTTCACTGTCAAACAAAAGCCGTACAGCTGGATTCCATGCACAAATGACTCCATCTAGAAATAGATGTCCAATTAAGGGAAAATATGTTTCCAAAAATCAATTTGTTTCCTACAGTTTATAAGCTTTTCTCTCTCTTTTTTTTTTTTTTTTTTAAACTGACTTTTCATTTTAGTCAGTTTGGGGTTGGTTTAACTAAGAATTTCTATACACTAAATCTCCTATGTAGAAAGAACAGTCTACGCTACTTTTTTTCTTTTAATCGTAGAACAGCTATCACATTTTCCCCTCCATCTTTCGCCCCAAAGGCTTTCATGCCATTGTAATTCAATGGACCTAAGATCTGTTTTTAAGGGAAGCTGCAGAGGTTCAGAAGACCCAAAACCAGACAGGTCCTGTGAGCTTATAAGAGCTCTTAGGGACAATCGAGAGAAGTGAAAAGTGAAAATGAGAAGAGACTGGTGTGTTGTTCTCGTTTACACCCCTGAGAAAGTACATCCAACAGTCTTGGCATTAAATAAACGATCTGTAATGAGGAAAAAAGAATGAGAGTTCACAAAATAGATCTTTCTTCCCAGCAGGGATCCCTGCACCCTGCAATCGCAAACGCGTGAGAGGCCAACGGTGCATGTGGAGGTGGCAGAGGGGGCCAGAGGATGGGAAGAAGAAGTGGGGGGATTGAATTCTCCTTCACCATGCTTAATATGTGTTTGAGCCACTCTGTGTGTCAGCGACCTGACCCTCACAGCGGGTGCTCTCCCCGGGCTGGGCGGGAGCAGCGGGGGTGGCTCCAGCTGCCGTGGGGTGTGAGGGCAGCACGGGGCTCTCCGGGGAGCACCCCTCACACCCCTCCAACACAGCCGGCATCCCACCGCAGCCCTGCGCAGCCCCCAGAGGCCTCTGCATAGCTCCCCAGATTGTCTGTAGGAGAGGAGGGGGAGAGAGGGGGGGGAGGGAAGGAGGAAAGGCTTAAAAATGAAAAAAGGAGGAAAAATAACTCCAGAAGCCCCCGCGGTGACAGGCGGCCCTTCTCTGTGGGGGCGACAGGCGCCAGGGCGCCATCTCGTGGCGCTCTCCCGCAGTGACAGCCCCGCGCCATGTCCCCGCCACGCCCCCGGCTGTGCCCTGAGGGGCCGGGCCGCAGGGAAGGGCCGGAACCGGCTCCGTCCCCTCCCCGGGGAGTCAAGAAAAGGCAAATTTTTGCACTGAGGGACCGTGTTGTTACTGGGAGTAATTGAAACGCCGTGAAAAGCACTTTCCATCATTTTAGCGACACTGGTGACCCCAGAGCAGTGGCGTGGAAAGCGTCCGCTGAAATGCAGCCCCTCAGCCACGCCGAGCCAGGGCAGCGCAGCTGTGCAAACACGGTGGCTCCTGGGGCAGCCCCTCTGCCGGCTCCGCTCCCCCCGAGGCTGAGCACGGCGTGAAGCTCCCAACTTTCCCGGTGGACCAGGGAGGAGTTTTCTGACAAAACACGGTTCAAGTTAACCTCGCGCTTTGACCACTGTGAAGCCCGGTGTTGTGCTGGTAACTAAAAGCCTGAGTAACCGCTCCTTTGCTGCATATGCCAGGTGGGAAAATACTCAGCTGGGAAATTGGATAGCGGTAAGGTCTTCGCCTATGGGCAGCTTGCCTTGGCAGTGTTACAGGAAGGTTTCCATGACCAATCATGGAAATTCTGGTCAAAGGAAGAGGGAAGGCAAAATAAGAGAGCCTGTGAGCAGCTGTCAGCAGATATTGTCTTCTGTGCTCACCTCAGAGTGCTCGGCTGACACTTCGAGAAACAATGAGGATCCCAAAGCCCAGGAAATGAAGATGGTGAAAATGAATTCTCACAAGCTTTGTTCCTAGCGTGGTCCTGAAGTGCAGCAGCAGAACTGAAAGAAAATTTGTTTCTGAATGAATTATTCTTGACCTTCTTAGTCATTGGACTCAGTGTAATGAGTCAAGGCTGACAGAGTACAACCATCTGCGTTTGGATTCCCAGAGAGTGGTTTGATGCTGTTTGGCAATCCAACCCTTTATATCTACCAAAAGGAGGGAAGTCTGTTGTGACAGAACCAACCACAACATAGCATGCATAACTCAGCACCCCTCAGATGACATTCATGTTTGCCCCAGCATCTTTAGTGTATCTTACGAGTACAGTTATCTTCTTTGGATCTTCTTTTTCAGATTCTTTTCTTCAAAGACAACACTGTAGTCAAATCAGATTTGGCAAAGGAATTGTGTACTCTGAAGTAAACATGAGAGAGGTGAAGATGTACAGAAAATAAACTCTTACATGGAGTTTCTTTCACCTGATCTCCTTAGAAGTTAGTTTCAAATTTTTAGGGAAGGCAAATTCTCTCATGCCTATAAGTTTCCTAGGTGGTGCTGCTGTTTCTGCTAAAGAGGTTGCTTTGAACCAGAGAGCAGCTTCCTATCAAACCAGGATCGTAGTCTGGGTTTGAGCTCCTCTGAGATATTACAGTTCTCCTTGCCTAGTGTTGTAGTATGGGCTGCCATATGGCCATATGGTACTCTTTAGAGAAAGTATTTCTCCTTCTGTTGCCTCTCCTTCCCCATCTCAAATTCACATAAAAACCTTTCCTTAACATCTGAGAATGAAGGGAATTGGAACATTTACTCCATAATTCCCCACAGAAGAAGCCTTTGAACTTTCTATTTCTGTTCTTTATGACATCAGCACAAATGTGTCCTGGACAAGTCCTGATAAGAGCCTTAATAGGAACACTCTGTGCTGCGTAGTGGTCCACAGACACACATATACACTGGCAGAGGTAGGTAGGAAACTCATGTCTTAGAATATCACATCTGTTTCTTTTTTCTGTCTTGAAATTATCTCCCCCCATAGTCATACAATCATAGAATCATCGAATTGTTAAGGTTGGGAAAGCTCTTTAAGATCATCAAGTCCAACTGTAAACTTGAAGTTGAGCTCACAACTAAGCTCATGTCAAGTGTGTCATATCTTTTTGTTATCTGAAACTGAATTCAGTTTTGTTGCAGTGTTCATCTCCTTTCCTTGGCTGCTCTGTAATCAAATGAAGATTCCTCTTGACACCTTCCACCTGCTTGAATCACTCTGGAATCCCTTGTGTCATGGTGCCTAATCCTACAGATATAGCACATTGTCTTTCACGACTACCCAAACGAGTTATGTGAAGAACAAGTAGACCCATCTGAGTATATTTCATGTCCGACGGTGTTGCTTCTGTACAGTTTAAAGCTGTATTGAGTGTATGAGGTCATATAATGAAATAGTGTCACATTACCTTGTGCAGCAGGACGCAGCGTTCGGAAGCAAATGAGCCAAATAAAGTTCTTTTTGGTTGAAGTGACTGGCCTTTTCTGAAGCAGGTTAAGCCTACGAAAAAAAAACAGAAGGAGTCAACAACTGCATTTTAGGCAGGCTATGCTTACAGCCAGCTTTTCTAGAGGAACATTAGAAGTTGCTCTACAAAACTGCATGTAGTCTTCTGTAATAGTTATGTCAATGCAAAGGTGAATCTCCAACAGAAAACAGGTGGGTGACTTAAAGAATGATAGTCATGCTCCCCTTATTTTTGCGCATTCGTGGGGAATGAAGCAGATATTAATTTTACCTTATTGGGAAATGATCTTGATACAATCCTCATGGGCAAAAAAAGTCAGCTCAGCAAGATTGTCTGTGGAGCAGAGACTATTTATCTTTGGTCTCTTGTGCTTTGTCCAAACACACAGTCATCCCTCCACTGATGATAACAAAGGTAATGCCTCAAACAGATATAAAGTTTTTCATTGAGAAAGAATTTGGGTTTTTTTCAGATAAATGATGTCTTGTAGGAGGCTGGGAAAGGTGCTGTATAATGAAATTATGAAGCCAGTCCTCTGAATGTGGAGCTGACATAGCCCATTACTGTATCTGTGATAAAGAAGCAAGTAGAATCTGAAGGTACAAATGTCCTTCCCCCTGTTCCGGTTCTCATTTCAGTGTCTAACCAGACCTCCAACATCTAGCTAGATGCTGCTGTGTGAGCAGCTGTCTCACACCTGGGCCCTTGGACAGTAACAGTTATCTGAGTGGGAGAAAGTCTGAACCAGGAATCCCAGCTCAAGAGCTGTCTTGGTTTGAAAAGAACCGTAGGATTTATCAGAGGACTGGGAGGAAGAAGTCCCTTGTACTTGGGCCAAACAATATCTCCTCCAGAAATGCAAGTGACAACATCCCGTGGAAATAAAGAAAGGAAAGAAGAATTAGAACTGCTCACTGCCAGTTAAAGTGCTTTTTTTTTCTTTCCCATTTTTCCTTGCTCAGTTCCCCAGAGGACTCTTGCTTGAGTCAGCTGTGCTATGGTACCAGGCATGACTCAAACTGCTACTTGACTAGTGTCATAATTTACAATCTTTCTCTGCAGCCTGGGTGGGCAAATATGCTTCCCATCCCTGTCTCTGTTACAGGCCAAATCCTAACTTTTCAGGGAAAAAAAATTAACAAAAAAATTAACAAACTAGTTTAGGCTGTACTGAGAGTTTGCATTAATTCCTCTATAAAAAGGAATTTTCTTAGAAGACAACAGTCAACAGCTCAAGAGTGGAGCAAAACTTGGTATCTTGTGATCTCTGCCTTCCCCTCTGAGCCCACCAGGATGTTCACCATTTGTCTGTGAACTCCATTGTCTCTTCTACCACCACCTACCTGAGCATGATACACACCAAAAAAGTGTCTCCAAGGGAAAAACTGTCCCTTTTTATGTGGCTCTCATGTCTCCTGATTTAGCCTCACAAAGCTTGGTAAAACACAGCAGAAGTCCTTTTGCACTACCAAAATCCAGACACAGGATCTAATCTGAGAGTAAAAGTGACTGTTCTCTCTGTTGGTACCCAATGACACCTTTTCCAAACAAAAACACCCAGTTATTGATATCCATAAGCTAGGGGCTCAAAAATTTGATTCTCCTCAGCCACACTTATTTTCCTGCGTGAGGTGGATGTGCCTTTCAGTTACTCTCCTGAGCAAGCATAAATTAAATTTGTTCTTATAACTTCCATGTAAGTATATGGTTTACAGGAACAAGGCTGCAACCATGATATACAGTATATATACTATATATACAGTATATATAGTACTGTATATGATAGTTAAATACTTTATTTTTTGTTTCCTATTTGAGAGTGAGATGATTTCATTCATCCAGGCACTGATAAGATGGACAGAGTGGGAAAGCAGAGTGGCAAGCCAGTAGGGAAATAAGTCATAGAAACATAGAATGGTTTGGGTTAGAAGGCACCTTTAAAGATCATCTAATTCAACTCCCCTGCCATGGACACTTTCCACTAGATCAGATTGTTCAAAACCTCATTCAATCTGTTCTTGAACACTTCCCATGCTAAAGCATCCCCAACTTCACTAGGAAACCTCTTTCAGTGTCTCTCTTACCCCCATTGTAAAAAATGCCTTCCTTATATCTTATATAAGTCTACCCTCCTTCAGTTTAAAAACTGCTTCCCCTTGTCACTACAAACCCTGGCAAGAAGTCGTTCTCCATCTTTCATATCAGCCCCCTTTATATACAGAAAGGTTGCTATTAGGCCTCCCCGGAGCCTTCTCTTCTCCAGACTGAACAGCCCTGCAGAGAAGGACTATTACTATTAAATAGTACTAATACTAAATAGTTTTGCTCCCTGTATGGAGCCTTGAGGGACACCACTCATGAGAGGGTTGGGACACATTACAAGCACACCACTCGCATACCTGGTGCCGCTTTTGCTCTTTTCTCCGTTTGCTGCAGGAACAACTCTGATGAATGTGAGCTTTGGTTTACATAGCAATTTGTAGCCAAATCTTTACTATCCAGAATTCTTGATAGCCATCCATGGTATTCTATCAGGCTATTCTCCAATCAGAAGAACCCTGCTCTTGGCCAGCTCTGACACTAGTCAGTGTAGTGCATCTCGACAGCTGCTCCAATAAAAAGATCTGGTTGAGCCCCTCTGGTTTCCTGCAAGACTCACCCACCCATACAGCTTTAAACTTCGTGTTTAAGGGTCGCTTGCTGAGATGAGAATGAGTTTGCTGCTGTTAACAGGGGACCAAGGCTGGCAGTCATGCCACATGGATTTAGGCATGATGTCTTTGAGGACGCAAAGCAAGACCACAAGAACAGCAGTGTCTCCTCTTTGTATGCTCTTTAAGAGGCAGAAATCAAAAAGAGTGAATATGAAGCAGGGAATATAAATGGCAGCAAAACTTCCCCAGGAAAACTAGCTTCCCTCCAAGCCCCAAACCACCAAAGAAGGAGACAAAGCCCATGTGGCAGGAATTGGGTGACTGTTGCTGATCGGGATGAAGCCCAACCTTTGAGCAGCAACACGAGTTCATTGTGACTGATTTCCATGGATATCTGCTTCTACTACATTTGCTGTGGGGAAATTGCAGTTTGAAGGCATAGCACTTTAAATAGATCACAGCTATTGCCACAAAAAGCACTAATAAAAGGGGCTCATGCTTCAGCTGATGAATAGTTGCAGAGCTGATTCCCAACTTTGTACTGCATCATGAGCAGAAAGAAATCACTGGTCCTAAGCCTGTGGCAAAGAATTTGCTGTATGAATCCAGGTCTTTGAAAGGTCTCACACCCACTGAAATTAGTGAGTATTGAGAGGCCGTGTACCTTTGGGACTCTGGAACAAAACATTTAGTTCTGTGTACTAACTACAGGCTTTGTGCTGTACGTACATACACACCCACACACGTGTGCCCTCATCACAGACTTAATTATAGGCAAGCACTTCCAACAGGAGTGAAATTAAATGCCCGAAGAAAGGTTATTCTTTAAATTTATTTCTAAGATGTTGTGCCCTCAAGATACAAGTGATGTGTGTTCATTCTCTCCTCTCTCTCAATAGACACCCTCTAGTATGTATTATCTCTTATCTCGCCAACACCAGTGCTTGAAAACATGATGTACTCTGCAGCACCTACTCTGTTTTGGTCTGTTTTAACCTTGAGAGGCTCTAACACACTTTTCTTCACAGATATAATTAACCCCTTTACTGAGGTGGATGCAGTGTTGTCCATCTCCAACCTGACCGTAGATGGAAAGAAAAAGCATTGCTTCCATTTCTGTCTATTTTTTTTTGCCCTGTATGTTGCCAGAAGGATTGGAACTGAAGACAGCCCGGTTAGGAGCCACAATGTGTATGAACAGGGATGTGATGAAGTCAGGAAAGGAAATGTTTCTTACCATCATACATGAAATCTGTAAATTCCTTCCAGTCAGGCACAGCTGCAAGCTCTCCTCAGTACAGAGCGATGAGGAATGAAAACCCTTTCTCCTGTTGCACTCACTCCTGTTGTGGGTAGATCCAGATGTTATTGTCAGTGTGGTGGAAGAGAATGTTGCAAGCATAGCTTGCAAGAAAAACAACTCCAAACTCTCTGAACACCACAAAGCAGGCTGTCACATAGCCTGTTGTTCCCAAGCAAATACTTCATGTTTTGTAGTATGTCATTTTATGCTAGTTGTAGAAATCTTTTCTCTCTTCTCTCTTCTCTCTCCATTTTATTTTTTGTCCCATTAAGACAGTAAGAGCCTCCAAGGTGTATGAAGGCTTTTAGACAGCCCTGGTTGCTGGAGTAGAATATGAAGCCTGAGCCACTTGCCCAGGACTCCAGCACACCACTAGAGAGTTTGGTGGTTTAAAAGGATTCAGCCAGCCATGCGCTGAGAGAGGAGGGCTAGCTAAGTACAGCTAGTATGAAATCCAGCTCAGGGTTCTTTGTTTTTTTTTTAAAGCCTACTCCTTTAGAGCCTAGCACACAAGTCAGGCAGAGATCCATCACCAAAACCTGGTCTCCTGAAGGTAAGGCCTTTCCAAAACAGAGTGCAAGGCACAGCTCATTTTTAAAATACCAAAATATTATGAGCTGAGTGATCTGTGAGATAAGAGGCATGCACCTCAGCCTCATTCACTAACCATGCTGTTGTTAACAAGTAGCTGGAATAGCATTTTTTGGAGGCCAGATGTAGGCAAAATATGACTGGTTTCTGCCAGAGTAGGCAGAGCAAGGTCACTTCTGTGGACTATAAACTAAGGCAGATGCACACTGAATGGCTTAGACCCACACAAGCTGGTGGAAAATCAGGGCATAGCAGAGGCCAAATGTTAGATATCAAGGAGGAGGTTACAGATGAAAATGTAAGCATGTAAGTAGTTACACAGGAGGCTTTGAGATTCATAGACTTGAATTTAGGGATCTCACTTCTACCAGTGACCTGTTTTAGATGTTCATGTTCTTTATTATCTCAGTCTGGGATTCTTTTTTCTTTGAAAGTGAGAAGATTAGCAGTGTCCCAAGTGATACCAAGAGAACATTAATCTCCAGAGAACTTAATTCCAAGTTCAGCCCAAAAGTCACTACACTGCTTCCCTTTGTAAGCATCATCTGTAATCTATCTGTAACACCACACCACCATTTCAGCTGCACATCTACATACAGGATGTCCTTTGATAACTGCTAAAATGCCACTACATCAGAGAAGAACTGCTCACTGGAAGATGGCACAGCTTCACATGTCTTCCTACACAGAAAGATCACTGTCATGCAGTTAGCAGCCTGGCCTAGTGGACAACTGAATGACCAAAGAGCGAAACAATGTGCTCGTGCCTGGCTCTGCCTCAGTTTATGGTCTGCAAAATGGGGGTAATTGCACAGTACTGTAGATGGAAAGCAGAGATAGGCCTCTAACTATGGCCTAGGCAAAAAATAGTATAGCAAATAACTCAGGCATATTGTAAGAAGAGTGCTTTTTCAGTATTTTATAGACTGAGAGTTTTAAACTGGATGAAACAGAGTTCTTAATTACCGTTAGAAATTAGAACAGAACTCACCCCAGATGACACTCACAGTCAACAAGTTTGTGATCTAAAACAGACAAGGAACCTACAGCACAGCTGAACTTGAAAAACCATAGTAGGAAATATGTTAAGGATTATTTTCTAATCATTCTTGTTGTTATGAGCTTGCAATTTGTGACAGTTACAAAGAACTCCATTTCAGGACAGGGGATTTGACTGGAAAGAAAAATATTATGACTTTATGCACTGAGGGACCATTTCAGCTGTAGAGGGAACATAGCAAAAGACAAAGGGACAGCAGCTTAAACGTGACATGCTAAAATTAGCTGGGGAATTAGTTGGGTTAGCAATACATGCTATTACCAAAACAAAACCAAAATGTACAAAAAGTTTCTTTCTCATGATTTATGGTCCAGCTTTGTGAAAGCATCACATCCGTAGTGCTAGCACCACCATGAGTAAACTCCATCTATGTTCCCATACGAAAGCACACCAATTACCAGCTGGAGTTAGGAAACTCCCTCCATCACATTACAGCAGAGTGATCATCAGAATGACGCTATTGCTCTTCAGAAGGAACTAACAGCAGTAAATAGCCTTTGAAGGGAGACAGTTGTGTCTCCATTTCCCACCTGTATTTCATTTTTCATTCTTCCCTACTGACCCCACAGATCCATCTGCCCTCAAAGAGGGGTAGCTGCAAGTGGGGCACATGGCATGCCCTGCCTGCTTCTCCTGCACCTCTGCACAGCTTGTCTGAGCATGCCTGCCACAAACCCTTTGCTCAGTGAAGGTTCTCCCACAGCCTCTGCAGGGACATAATATGGCTGGTTTAGACAAAACTCTGTGGTATTTTTTCTCCTTTCTCCCCAGTCAATTCACAGTTAATCCATGACATCCCTCAAAGGGCACCAGACTATTCATCCAGCTAAGAAGTGAGTGAAAAAGCACAGACTTATTTTGACACTGTATCAGCTAACTCTCCAGATAACCCAAAAGCTCACCAAGAGGACAGGCCTGATGTCATGCAAGCCCTGGGCAGAGCAATCCCAGATCCTGGTGAGGGTATCAGCTCCAGGAATTTTCCACCCCTTTGGTGAGAGCTCAGACACTGGAATTTAACTTGCATGAGGAAACAGATGGGCATGTTAAGGGAGGACAGAAGACAGAAAACCTTAACAAAAGCACCATTAATAGAATGCACTGGGAAGTAACGGGAGATCCAAGCTAAGCACGGAGCCATGGAGAACTAAGTGCTAATAACGCAGAAGGTCTTCCACCCAAAGCTATCCTGCCACTTGAACATTTGAACCTCCTTTAAGGACAATCTAAAATAAGATCTGGTGCCCAGCAGTTGCATTCATACCAAGCTTTTCTTGGAGGGAGAAAATGGGAAACAGGGATAATTTTCTTTAAGCTCTCCTCCAGACATAAGGCTACGGCTAAGATGTTTACACCAGTATTGGCTTTAAAGCAGCCCTATTGATTATCAGTAATAGCGTAGCTACAGCCCCTTTTCTCAGCCTTACAACCTGGGGAAATCCACAAATTCCTAGACATGAATATCTGTGTCATACTCATTTTTAATACCTGAGGCAGTTAAGTGGAAAACTGTTTTGGGGTCGTGTCTACCGCTGGACTGCAGAGTAGCCATACCAGCGACAGCCTCCTCTCAGCAGCTCTGGGCAAATTCAGTAAACCAGCCCCACAGCCCCATGACATGCATCCGAGCCAGTGTTTAAATGAAGTGAAATAGCCTCATATCCAGGCTGTCCCCCCTCACATTTGCATGGGCATAACCCAAATGACCATTTGGCCAGCTCAGGGTGGCTGAACTGCTGTTTCTCTCAGCATGAGATGCCTTTCTTGGGACAGAGAGGGAGGAATAGAGACTCCAATACCCTCCCCATCCCAAATACACATTGCTTTTTCCACAAAAACTACCAGCTATGCTTGCTTTCCTTGCCCAAGAGAGCCCCAGACATGCCTGTCTGACCTGGCTTTTCACAGGTGATCATCACAGGGCTGGGGGGAAAGGTGGGAGCAGCCTGTTCTGTTTATTTATTTATGGAATGAAAAGCCAAACTGGGAAAGGACTTTGGTACAGTGCAGCCAAGTGACTATTAAGTACTGCTTTAAAAAGCCACAAGGTCACCTTTACTGGCATTTGGATAAGGATTTTATAGAAGTCACAGGACTGGAAGATGGACTTGTTGTGCCTATGATCACAGGGGAGGGAGGGATCTACGTGCCGGTCAAGAGTGCTGCATTGTTGTGACTCTTTCATGTTCATAAATGCTCATTTTAGTAGCCTGTTGGATAAAAGAGGTCGACTGGATTTCCTTTTTTCACTTACTGTAGTTCCAGGTGGCTTCCTGTACTCTGTTGGCACACCTTCATGAAATTTCACAGCTCCTTACCTGCCAGTACTCTCCAGGTGTCACATCCATTGCATGGTCTGTCTTCTCACTTGGTTAGACCTTAGCCATTTCAAGTCTGTACTTTGTTTGAGCATGATATGAGAATTCCTCTCAAAGGAAGAACTAGCAAACAAGAACACTGGAATCTGAAGGATCTGGACAGATGGGCTTTGATATAATGTGTGTTTTGAAGCTGGTGGTTGTATATAGATGTGTGTGTGTGTGTGTGTGCTTAGAAGTAGAAGAGGCTTTGGTTGTTAAGCCCTGCACAGCCTGAACAAGCAAGGATGCAACCTTGAGCAAACCTGAGAAGAACCAGTCCAGGAAGAAGGAGGACATGTTCTGATGCCATGCACCTTCTGGAAAAAATATTATGGGTAAGCATGCAAATATCAAAGAAACACCTGGTTCCACCATTTCTTCTCCTCAATGACATAACATACAGGATAGGTTTTGGCCAAGTGGTAGAAAATGTAAGGATCATGCCAAAAATTATCCTCCTCTGAAAACACGTGGTATAGGTGTGCATTTGAGTCTCCTTATTAAATTAATGTTATATAGACATTACATCCTTAAGGCACTGTCTGTGCTTCAATTCCCAGAAACCAGACTTATCTGTTCAGTGACTATGACGTGGACTGGAAACTCCCCTGCCCTTTTCTCACGTTAGCCCTGCAGGGAGGTGCAAACATGAAGAATGTCAGAAACTTCATAATAATTTGCTAAATATTTAACATAATTAGTCATTGGACCCTGTCCCTTTCTCCCACTGAGGTGACCAAGAGACAGATCACAGGACTAATAGTGTGGTCCCCAGCACTGTTCTGTGATGCCACTTGATGTTGGCAGGTATGTTGGAGTCAGGCAGGATCAGCAGGCAGAAGGAAAGAGAGGGGGACAGGCAGCACAGGCTGCAGTGTTGTTGTACCTTGGCTGGGGCTGACTGGCTCACTTGCACAGCGTCTGGGAAGTGAAGGCCTGCTCCCTGCATCTGAGATCCTGACAAGTGGCTGGTGCCTGACACCAAAGCCCAAGAGAACGCAGACAGAGCAGTGGCTCGGTGCCATGGTGAGCCCTGCCATGCAATTGAAACCTCAGCAGTGAGAGCAGCCTGACCTGGCTGCAGTCAGAATGTACGTGCTGGAGCAAAGCAGGCTGGCAGCCCACTATCCACATCCCATCGTGTGACCCGGAATGTGTATGTGACACCACATGGTGCTAACGGGGAGGGGGCCTGAGGACAAGTCTCTGGGACCCATCTGCCTTATGTAAAGCTATTCCTGGAAAGGAGGCAGGAAAATGTCTGGGCTTATGCTGATATGGTTTATCTCCACTGAAGGACTTTGTCCCATATATGAATCAGAAAAGCTCTACGTGCCAGCAGCACAGTAGAACAGGAGACTCCAACAAAGATTCTGAATCAATATAGCATGGAGATAAATAAATCCTTTCCATATCGTCCCCTTTTTTCTTGGAAACTTGCCCTGTCCCTGAAGCAGAGGCCATTGCAGGAGCTTTATGACCCACTGTGTAGGAATTACTGCCCTTTCACTGCAGTTATGTCAGCACTCAGTCAAGAGCATAACCAGCAGCCAGAGTAGCAAAGTTTTGACGTTGATTTCATCATAAACATCCCAACACACTGAGCCTGCTAGATATAGCACCACTGTCATTGGTATTTGAATTTGCTGGTTCATCTCAGCTTGTACGTCTTCACTGAGACACAGACACAACCAGAAAACCTACATCAGTCCCCACAGATGTGGGGTGGACTTAAGGATGGTCCCTACTGCACTAACACAGTGGGGTAAGGCAGGCAGAGAGAAGGGTCAGTGCTCCCAGTGGACTGACGTTTAGTCCACGTACCTAATAACAGGTAGCTAGGCACGACATACACCAAACACTCCCTCCTCCACCACATTGCCCTACATAAAAAGTATCTAGATAACTATAGTCCCACTCAGACTGACAGAGGCAGCTGCTATAGCAGAGTTTTTAATCCTAAAGCAGAGTCTGTTGTCATTGGCAGAAAATCTTATTGTGTTGGACAGCAGTCCTAGACCTTAATTAAATACATTGCCCTCCCCACAGAACCAGACAGACTAGACTGGAGTCAGATGAAGCACGTTGCTTAAGCCAGGGACCACCTGGCTGTAACTTCATCTAGGTGACAGCACATGCTTTTGTGACCCTCTCTGAAAGGTTGAAACCCCAAGCAAGCTCCCAGAGGTAAAGTGAGGATTTGTAAACAGCAAGAAATCAGAGATGCACTCTTCTGGGAAGGAATTTATTATTCCTTCTCCTTTTAGAGACTGAAATTTTGGAGCCTTTTCCCTGGCCAAATCTGCAGCAGTTCATGCTGGTTCAGGATTGATTTTTAAGGGAGCCAGTGGCGGCTCCTCTGTCTCCACTGCACAGAGTGTAGTAGGGGGTACTTTGAACCAGGTCCTGCTAGGAGCCCCTGCTACCGACCACGTCATTTTTCTTTCTTGTGCTTGCCCTCACACTGTCTCAGTGAGATAAGGCGCAATACTTTCTCCACACCAAAAAAGAGCAGCGGTGTCACCTACACACATTTCCCCTGACCACAAAACCAGTGATATCAAGATGGGGAGAGGGCAACAGGCAGAGGGAGGCATCTTGCCACTCTGTTTGTCCCTTAAGTCCACCACAGGACGTGGGTGTACATCTGCAAACACAGTGCAGCGTGCACTGCAGACGCACCTCAGCAAAAATTCAAAAGGCTACAAAGATCAAAGGCTGAGTCTCAAGAGGATATGCTGGTGTTGCAGCCTCCCTCCTGAGCTAATCAGTCCTTCTTTCCTGTGTCTGGAGGGAGCAATGCACTGTCCTGTTGCTAGAAGCTGAAGCTGCTTGCACGTGTCACCTCCCCACAAATAAGCAAAGGACTCTCCCTCACCACGTCTACCCAGCACAGCAGTGGCCATGGCCTTCAATCAGGGTGTACTTCTCAGCTCCAAGGCACTGTGCCTAAGCTGCTCTTTTGACCTGTGAGGTCTGGTAACCAGGTCATGTCCACATGGTGACATCTGAGTGCCCTGAGCCCCCAGCTAAGACAGATGGCATGTGCTGCTCAGGTCATGGACTGACAGTGTGGGATCTGGCAGTGCAGCCAGATAAGTAGGCAAAACCCCTTTCCACTTTCTCCTACTTCCCCACTTCTCACTGGAGTGTTTGTAAAGCCAGGAGCAAACACACAACACTGGTGCAGGGATTTTTATTTTCTGAGAAACAAGTACTTTACTTCCCAGTGCAACAACCCTTCAGATACATAGTGGCGGCTGCCAGAAACGTACAGATCATAGGCAGTACTGCTCTTTATAGCTTTCCTAATGCGAGTTTAACAGCTAAACCCTCCAGAGCTGGCAGGCCCTGGAGACTGACTGGCTGCATTCTCCCTCACAAAGCAAAGTAATACTGTGCTGGAAGCTCTCCATAGTAACCTGCTAACAGACTCACCTGTGGGAAGAATGGGAATCTGTGTCCTTACTTGCCATCCTCACATAACTTTCATTTGGGTTATCCCTTCACTCTTTCATTCACCACACTCAACACTTCCTTTCCCTTTTTCCTCCACATCCCTTCATCTCTGGCCATGCCATTTGCCTCAGATGAGACTGAGTTTCAGGGAGGGAAAAAGAGAAAGGAGATAGCATAGGCAGAAGCTCCAAAATAACCCCTAACGTTATTTTTCCTAAGAAAGCAGATTATTTCTTTTGTATACATGAAGCCAGGAAATGACAGTTTATCATGGATATCACTCTGAGTGCCTCTATGCTGCCTGGAGTGACTCTTGGCCTCTCATCAAAGCTTTCCCAAACATCATGGATGGCCAGTTGTGAGATGTCCAAAACAGTGCTGGGGAAGCTATCTAAGATGCTTGGCCAGGTCTCCATCACGGTGTTCCTTTGTGCACACGTGCTAACCCTGGAAACCAAACTCCTTGTACTTGGCAGCCATATCATTTCGGAACAGCTCCAGGGCCTTCTTCATTGCAGCCTGGGCATCAGCCCCAAAGTCTGCAGCATGTTTTTCAGCAAGGACCTTGATAATGACTTCAGAAATGAACTGTGAGGAAGGAAAGAGAGAGAGAAAAACTGAAGGGACACTCAAGGTTTATTTTCAGAAAAGCCAGGCTAAGAAATAGGTTGCAGAGCCTGGAAATATCTCTGAGCTAATTCAGTAGCCCTCTGTGCAGTCTCTGGAGAGACAGTGAAGTTTAGCATGCAAGGAACCTGGGCTAGGCACAAGAACTGGGCTCTATTCCTAGCTCCGACGCTGAGCTGCTTCATGACCTTGAGCAGACCATGGCCCTTCCCACTTTTTGTCTGCCTCATCCATTAAGAACAAAAATTCATGCCGTGTGTTTGTATAACACTTAGTTTTATGGGTTTCGGTCTCCAATGGATCCTCTAGGGCTTGCTCTAAAATTGTATGTCCCATGTGTCCAGCCACTGACAGGTCTTATGTAATACAGCTTCCCAGGCATGCAGAGGCTGCATGGGTTGGTTTATTGTTGTCAAGGGTTAGTCAGACTGTGTGTGGTGTTTGGAATGGGAAATCTAAACTTGGATATTCACATAACATTCGCATAACATTACCCCTTTTTGTGCCTCCTACTGCCTGTACACAGAGACCTTGATCTTGAGGGAGAACTCACTGAAGTCCAACTAGTCATTGGTAAATAAAAGCACAGCTCTCACATAGCTCTCTTACACACATTCACTGCACATCAGACACCAAGATTCCTTGCTCTTTTCCATACCTCGAGATATTTGACAGGGATTTTGTGCTTGGTCGCATGGGTCTGAGCCAGGGGCTTCAACTCTGACTCGTGATTACCCTTCTGCTTCAGGATTTTTCCCAGCTGGGTAAGAACAGTAGCTCCATGTTTCTTCAGGTCCTCAGAGCCTTTCATCGCATCAGGGGTCTTCAGGCCTTTGAATTTTTCAAACTTTTCAATGGTCTCAGGGTGGTCCTGAAAGAGTCTGTGGACAAAAGTAGAGGGACTTGTCTTTGGAGAGCAGAAGCTCCTGACATACTTCCCTTTGAATATTGAATCTACTGTAATCCCATCTTCTTACACATGTCCTAATGTGATCACCATTGCCTATTTCCAAGTCCCTCTGGTTGTGACAGAGACACTGCCCTAAACCCATCCAACTAGCTTCCTGCTTTGTCTCATCTTTGAAAAAAGGTTTTCAGAGCTCTTCAGTCAATATGCCTGATGGTGTGGACTCCTTCCCTTAGCCATGCTTAGGGTAGAAAAGCCCCCAAGCAGGTGCCATATCCCCAGGAGCAAAGGACAATGAGATTGGCATGGGAAAGGGAAGGCCTTTGGAGTGATGGAGCCAATGCTACTGACTGTCCTGGCCTTTTCTGTACCCTTCCAGTACACTGGACTGTGCACAGTCTGAGGCAAGATCTGAAGAGAATCTCCTCAAAGTCTCCATCCCTGCTGATCTTTAAAGGATAAGCTAATCTCCAATGCCCACCTAATGTTGTTTCCCACTCTGCAGTATCTGGGTGTTCCCCAGTCAGGGTGCCAGGATCTCATGGAGTTTGGTGTCCTCTTGGATGGAGATTTTATGAGCACTCCTGCTCTGACACCAGAATCATGGAGGAGGGAAGCAGGGGGAAGGATGTGCTTCATTTCACACACCTTCATCATAAGGTAATATACAAGTGTCACCACACAGATTTCTGGCCAGAAAGTGGGATGAACAGGGCTCTGCCAGGTGACACTAAGGTGGGGAAAGGGAAACACTCAGGTACTTCACAGACAATTTTACTGAAATAGTAAATTCCAAGAAAATTTTCACAGATGTGATTTTCCTCTCATTTCCTTCCCTGCCTCCCCATATCCTTGCTGCAGAGCACCTGAAGACCCATGACATACAATTCTCTCCAGCATTTCTTACTGTAGTGCTTGGGAAATGGGGATCCAAAGCAAAGCTTAGCCACCAGAGGCAGAGGGACAAAGCACCACCATCTTTTAAAAGCAACACTGGCCTGCTCCTGCACCCATAGAGAGATGGAGAGACAGAAGCACAGCCACTTTACACAGTGAGTAACTTTTAACCCAGAAACCACAGCAATGGAAAACCCACTACCATACAAGAAAGCAAACAGCTTGTTGAAATAAACACTGACAAACATGTCTCTCATCAAAAGCTCGCAGCTTTACTCTTAGAACAGAAGCTTCTTGCCTACCTCATTAAAATTATGTGCCCATGGCCGGCGAGATCAGACTCCACCTTTCCCCAGACAGTCAGGACCTGCTGCCATTCCTGGTCACTGAGCCCCATGGTTCACTGAAGGCGGATCCTGAGCGCTCCCTGCAGTCGCTTGCCTTTCCCCAAAGGGTAGCTGGAGAGCTCGCCCCTGGGATTTATAGCCCCTGTTCACAGACCTACACCTGTCAGTCATTAACTGGACATCTTGCTCTCTTTCAGGCTTGTCTAACCTAATCAGCCTCCTTGTTTTTTTCTAGGAAGCTATTTTGGGTCAGGTACTATTGTGGGTGCCACTGATGGCATAATTTCTGCTTTTCGTATTGGACTGGCACATGTCCCACTCTACACAGAAAGGGCACTGCCGAAACACAGTGCCAGGAGCCTGTCCTAGGTTCCCAAGGACCCAGAGACAGTGTCAAGCTGTATGCCAGGAGATTCCTGAAGAGCACTGTCATCTGCAAGGCCACCCTGCCTCCCTCTCCCCTGGCCTGGCAAGGGCAGGCAGGAGAAAAGGCCAGGTCAGTCAGAAACATTGGCGCCATCACTCCAAAGGCCTTTCCTTTCCCATGCCAATCTCATTGTCTTTTTCTCCTGGGGTAACACACCATTTGTTACTAGAGCAGAGTGCAGTGTTAGAAGAGACTTGTCCTTAACCATATTCAAAGCACCCCAGTCATTTCCCCAGCTGCTGCAGGAGGAAGGAGAGGGACAAGAGCTGTATGGGAGCCAGTTATGCCACACCTGTTTGCTGGGGTCCTGCTGCCTGCTCTTCTGGGAAACACCTAGGATTAGCTGATGGCTGAGCCTGGATATTGGAGCCAAAGATGTACAGCTGAGCCAGGAGGATAATTTGCAGCAGGCTAGAGACACAAGGACACAGCAAGGCTTCACTCAACACCCACCCAGCCAGCAGTTCTGGTCTCTGACTACCTCTGTCAAGCCAAACAAATATTAGTGTTGGAAAGAAAGGCCACTGGGCTGACAAACCACCTGGGTATGTTTTGGGATACCTCTCAGACTTTCTCCTCCCTCCCTGTCAGGACTGGTAACAGCCTGGCACACCACGGGGATAACTAGTCCCTTCCAGGGACTGGCTGCAGTCAGAGCACAGCCTGGTAACAAAGCTGAGCTAGCACTGCTGTCCCAAACCATGAGGAAAATGTGTCCCAAACCTATCTCTGGATGTTTCCAAGAGGCAAACAGGTGAGAAATATCAACAAAGGGCTGAAGATACCTGTCTTGGGATTCAGGAGGAGGGGATGCAACCCTACAGTCTCTACCATAGTGCTGCACAATGTGAGGTGCATCACTGCCTCTACACCCTTCCACTCTCTACAACACAGGAACAGGTTCCCTGTTCCAGCCTTGCAAGGGGAAAGAAATGCCCACATCCAAGGGTAATCAGGCAGCAAGGATGATGGAGGCACAGAGCCTCACACCCCTTAGAAACACAGAGCTTTAAAGGGAATAGCTTGATTAAGAAGGGTGACAAAAGCCAAATGGAGGTGTCAGCTGATTTCTAAGTGTAGAGGTAAGGAAATTCTGGCCGTAACATATAACAAGCTTCTGTCAGCCAAATGAACCCATGACCCTGAAATCCAGCCCTTCCCTCTCCTCTATGCACCAGTTTGCTTCACACCCAAAAAGCCACATCCTAAACACTTAAATTCCTAGATTTCATCCTGATTTACCTATGCAAACACCAGGTCACTACCAGATACCCAAAGTAAGCTAAGCTGCTGGAATAGCACCTAGGACTCCTCCAAATCCTTCCTCGGGCAGTTCTTGGCAGCATGGGACTGAGAGGGGAGAGATCACATGCTTGCAACCTCACTGCCCAAGTACTCAGAGCAGTAAACAAGCATTTGTACCCTCCGAGGATCCACCTTGGGTAGGATCCTGAAAGGTTTACAAGCCTTTCAAACATGGTAGAAACATGCTCCTGGTACACAAGAGGCTACTGCTTATGCACCGAGCTCTGTCTTATTCCAAGCTGAAACCACTCAGTTTATTTAGTGTAAAACTAAAGCTGTAATAGCTTTATTTGAAATTAGTGGACTTTTCTCTCTCTGTAACTTTCTCTAGGGTTGTGAAGCCATAATGTCCATACTAAGTTAGAAGACTTAGAACGAGCATGAGATTTCATATTGTTCTTTTTGCAGGCAAAGTAGTAATGAAATAAAATCATAAGCTCTATGATTAAATATCCCTAGAGCTTAAATAAATAAGTAGTCTACAAAAATACTAAAAGCTTTATAGTGCAACTGACTACCCCTCAACCCTGCAGCCATGAAAAGGACATAAAATTTTAGTATCTACGAGCCTCTTCTTGGGGCCTCCCTTGGGGCAAAATCTATCACTTGCATAACCATCTGGATAAATACAAACCACAGAGAGCCAGAATTTTGGCTGCCTCTTCTAAAATGCTCCAGGTGAATGAAGAGCCTATTTCAAGTAGCTCTGCCCACACCAGAGCCATGCTGGCACCCGTGGCTGTGCCTCTGCACCCACACCTGAGGCATTCTTGCTAATGGACCGCTGATGCTTTTGGCCATTCTGGGGTTTTGGCCACGATGTTCTGAGGTGCACTGGCCACCGTCACCGTATTGCAAAGCCCCCAGGGTGGACGTGGTCTAGCAGACCTTGCCTGAGCAGGGTGGGGTGGACTGGATGACCTGCGGTGGTCCCTGCCCAGCCCAGCCGTTCTGTGGCTCCGCGGGTCCCCGCGGGTCCCCCGGCCGGCCCGGCCCGCGCAGGAGCCGCCGCAGCTGCGGCCCCGTCGGCCAGGACTTGCTGCCACCTCGTGGCCACGGGTTACTGAGCCACGGGCACTGCCGGCCACGTCCAAGCCGCTGCCCGGGATTTGGGGGCGCGGGGAGATGGCCGACAGGTAACCCTCGCGTTCCGGAGGCAGGGGGGTGACCCCAGGGCAAGCACGACTTCAGCGTCCCCCCCGTCGGCAGCGCCACCGGGCTGCGGCTGCGGTCGGATGCAGAACTTCTGTAAGGGGCTCATTTTCGGTGTGGGATGTAGAAACGTTGCATTACCTGGTCACTTGGGATGTTGTGCCTCCCTCCTTTACCTCCCAGCCTTAATACTGGAGAAGTCTGGGGTGGTGACATCGGGGCAGAAGAAGATCCCATATGACAGCAGCAGAGCCAGAGCCAAGACTCGAGGTACTGTGGAGGAGAAAGGCTGTTCTAGAGACTTTGTGGGGCTTGTTTCTACCCAAAAATGTTCCCAAAAGATGCTTTGGAAAGGTCCCCCCTTGTAACAAGTGCAGCAGGTAGGACAAGAGCCATCTCTGGAAAAACAGTGGGTTCAATCTCACTTCTGCCTTGCTCCTCCCTCCACATACGGCCAACCTTTCTACAGGTAATAATGAATTTAGACCATGCCCCAATCCTGCGGATGGAAAAGCCACTTGTTCTCCCCATTTGTGAGTGATCAAAGAAGTTTTATGACTTGCTTGAGCCCACAGACACCCCAGTGAAAGAGCAGGGACTGGCCTTTGGGTATGGTTTTAGAAAACCAGCTGCTTGGTGGTTATTACTATGGGGCTCAGCCGCCCAAGTGGAGCTGAGGAGCACAGAGGAATCACATACCAGCCACAAGGATGGACCAGATCCAAGTCTGCTTGGCCACATTCCATTTTTTTCTGAGAGTATTGCTGTTATGAATAGAGAAATCCAACCCCAAACTGTAAAGTGAATATCAGAGAGCCCAGCAGTCCCCCACATTGCCTTGGTGTTGAAGAGAACAAATATCAAGCTCTGCTCTAAAACCCAGTTCTTCCTCAAGAAGCGAGCCAAGCCATCTTGTGTGCGTACACAGCAAAACGTCTCAGAGGGAAAAACACATATTTTCATCAAAGATTTTTTCTTTGCAATGAGCTTTTTCCCCCACGATACAATTTTTTAAAAGCCCTGAGAGTAGCCAAGAGTCCCATGGCTGGAAGCAGCAGTGACAGCAGCTCCAGCTCTGCTATGATCCTGGGTTGTATAAAGCATGGTATGACGCAAGTAGTACACACTACTGTGGTCAGGGGGAGGCTGGCACTCCAAAAAAACCAGGAATATTATATAACAACAACTTACATAATTACCTATTGCATAATGCCAGGGAAAAGGCCCTCCATAACGCAGCTGTGGTTTCTATGGCAGTTTGCTGAAACACGGCTGCTCCTAAGAGATTCATTTGCTCTTTGTTTCAGGAGCCTGCAGCTCACTCCATGCAGACAGACAGGTGAGACCCCTGTACTCACAGCAGCTTTAGCTGGAGAGGTAAGGGATATAGTAATGGGATCTTACAGCCATAGCAGGGCAGCAGCATTGAGTTTTCTGCAGCTGTGCCATTGACTTTGGTATTCAGAGGATCTGAAGACTGTCAAGTAAGAGCACCATCTGAAATTATGTTCATTGCATAGCCTCTACTGCTTGTAGGAAATGAGGTGGAGTCTAACTGATGATGGCAGTGGCCAAATCAGGCTCACTCCTCTCTTCCCCTCGCTCTTAGGCACTATTCTTAGCAGTGCCTCCAGGCAGGGCTCCCGCACACTGATGCATTTCTACAGCTGAGAGGTGACCCAACCTGCTTGTTTAAAAAGAAAAAGAAGGATTAGGAGGAGAAGATTTCAGCATCAGGACAAGATTTGGGGCGTGAGTTTGCAGAGCTATGCTGTGTACTTACCAGTATCTTGGCATGGATTCTTTCGGGGATCATGCCCTGTGACATAAAGGCTTCAGTGCTCACAGGATCCAGCCTTTGGTGACTATCAGATGTAACACAGGCATGACCCCCAACTTCTGTGCAATCACTGAGGCATCTTACAGTGAATATGACACTGCACAGCACCTGGACAAAACATTTAGCTAGGACTCTTATTGCAGACCAGTGCTTGGATTCAGTGGCAGAACATGTGGGAAAGCAGCAGGGCAATCCAGGACAAGAATATTTAGGCTACAATATAGAAACTGAGGCTGTCTCTGAGGCACACAAGCTCTCTCTGAGGATGTAAACCTTCTCTGGAGGACTGGGAAAGCAGAGCACAAAAGGACTGAGGTTTCTGTGTGGGAAACTGAGAGCAGTTAAAGGAAGGAAGAGTATGATTAGAGAACAGGCAGATTTTTAAGTCTCGCCCACGTAGGAGCAAAAGGAGGAAACTACTGTTTAGAGGTAAGAACATGGATGATAGCAGCGAGATCTCAGAGGTCTTTAGGAGTCAGTGGGAAATGTGGCATGCAGTAGTCCCTTCAGGTGGATTAGACCTCATAACACCATAATGGCACTCAGGGATTTGTGTACTACTTACTGAAGTACTAAAGCAAGAGAGGAATTCCTCCCTCATCACGAATAAAATACTGTAACTAGAGCCTGCTGAAGGACAACTGAGAAAGGCAAGGGCCACAAAAATGCATATGGGCAAAAAGAGCCAAGCAATGAGCCTGCATGCCCAAACATGCACTGCCTGCCACCCTGGAGCTCTGCAGCTCAGAGCTGCCCACAGGAGGGTGTAACAGAGACTCTTGAAGCATGGCTGAGGTTGGGATTTCATGAACAGGTCGACTGAAATCCAGGCAACTGGAAGGGGTGGCTGTTCCCACACCGTGCTTTATGCCAGAGAGTGTCCTCATCCCCCTCTTCCCAGTGCCTTGGGAATACGGGTGGTGCCTTGCAAGGTGCCTTGCCGTGTAGGAGTGTGGGGTGCACTTTGGCCATGGCTGAGTGCTGCTGGAGAGGTGTTCACATGCCTGCAAAGGCAGCAGCAATTGCAGCATGGCTAAGACCAAAGCAAGAGCAACATCAGCAGTGACAAGGCAGAGCCACTGTGCAAACAAGCACTCTTTTTGCAAACCACCCTTCCTTGGGACACACCAACACTCATGCCCAAAGCTTGCAGGGAGCCAGAAGTGTCTGACTGCTGTTTAAACTCACAGAATAGCAAAATATGCTAAGTTGGAAGGGATTCACAAGGATCATCGAGTCCAACTCTTGGCCCTGCACAGGACCATCCCCAAGAGTCACACCATGTGCCCAAGAGTATCATCCAAACACTTCTTGAATTCTGTCAGGTTTGGTGCTGTGACCACTTCCCTGGGGAGCCTGTTCCAGTGCCCAGCCACGCTCTGGGTGAAGAACCTCTTTTTAATATCCAACCTAAACCTCCCCTGATACAACTTCAGGCCATTCCCTCAGGTCATGTCACTGGTCACCACAGAGAAGAGATCAGTGCCTGCCCCTCCTCTTCCCCTCATGAGGAAGTTGTAACTGCAATAAGGTCAACTCAACATTGAATAATTATTCCTATCTGAGCTGCAACTTGAGGAAGAGGAGTTAACCAGGCCTCAACACACAATGCACAGCTCAGATTCCCAAAAAAGAGTGTGAGAGTCCCTCCCTACATGGTAAAACTGGGTGATACAGCCAGAAATTGCCTTCTCAGGCCCCATGGGCAGGCAATGGCCCTAAAGGTACCAGCACTTAATATGAGGCTGTGCATGTTTTAGGTTGGATTTGGAGGCAATGCCAGCAGAGAATCCTCCACCCCACAAAGCCTGTGCAGCCCTTTATGAGGGCTTGAAATTAACTGGATCAAGGAACTGGTATGAGTTTAAAGTAACTGTATTTATCTTCTGGAAAGTTTATTTTGAAGCCAGATAAGTTCTACAGTCTGGTTTGCCACACAGCTGGACCAACACATGCTGGAAGGGGGAGTAGGAGGATGCGGAGCTACTTATGCAGGCATCGCTTGTGAAAGAAACACCCATCGAGCCATCCTCCAGAACCCCAGGCAGCACTGTCTAACTAGTGGAACAGCACATACAGATTAGGGTTTCCCTTTGCCTGAGTTTCATGGGATGAAAAGTGAGAAAACAGACACATTTTTATTCCCTTTGCCTGCAAAACAGCCTCTCATCCACAAAGCACAGAGCCTCTGCGAGATAAGAGCCTGTGGGGAAGCCAAGATCTACCCCTCATTTATATTGATGTTTACACTTGCCTTTTAATGAGCTCCAGCAGGTTCTTGCTTCCAGCTGCAGTTGGCCCTTTTCAAAGTTCAAGGTCTCATTTTGCATTATCATTCCAACGCCAAGTGCTCCCTTAGGGAGGAGAGGAACAATCAGGACTTTTTCTCTTCTGAGAAGCAGCACCAGTTTAAGCAGCCCCTAATCCAGTAGGGCTTTCTGTGCACTGCTAGTCTTCTGGGGAATTCCTGCAAGTAAACAGATGCCTTGGCAAAAAATCAGTGTTTTCTTCAAGCAGATCAACACCGGGCAGCAGTGAGCACCCTAAACACAGTGCTGGGGGCTTGGCTGCCTGAGCAGAGCATTTACACTGAATTACACATGGCATCTCTGTTTTGTATCTCTTCTCTGTTATTTTCAGTGCTTTGCTTGCAACCAGATCTTTTGTCTTCTCCCCTTTAGGGTCCTGCTGGCAAGACAACCACAGTGGTGGGACTTGCTGCTGACTGCAAGGTACTGGCACAAAAAACCCCAAGTACTGGGAGATTTCATGGTCCCATGGTACAAGTGTAATGTAGCATTCCTGCCACATGCTCAGCCTGGCTAGCCCTCTCAGCTCTTTGGGGTCTAGGGTTGCATATACAGATGACCCAGGCTGGTCACCCTCGGAAAGCTCACCTTACATACACAGGATCCACGGACAGACAGAAGCTCATCCAGCCTCTTCTTCCAACAGCACTAGTGGCAGATGCCCAAGGAAACTGTAAGAAGCAGGAACAATTCTACTCCCATGAAGAAACTTGAGGCTAAAGGACTTCCCAAGGTTATATTTGCATGCTTGCATTCAACAACCGTAGGCAGAATTCTTCATAATTTTTGTTAATCCTCTTATACGTGCTCCTCAAAATATATTTCAGATGCGGCTGCAGCCTTACTAGGTCAAACTGTTTAAAACAGCCTTCTGACTTGGTGACTCTGCAACAGATTAGGCAATGCACAAAGGCAAAAATCTGATAATCACTTTCTAACCACTCACAAACAACTTTAAGGCATGCTCATTGGGGAGGGGAAAAAAAAAAAAAAAAAGGAAGTTCCATTACCATCAGAGATCTCTGTACATGCAAGGCTCCCACCTCTGGTGACTTTTTAATTGCAAGTTACTCAAACAACATGGTTTTATTTTTCGATCTTCCTCCTCCTGCTAAGGGGTCCAGTGCTGGTGGCTCAGCTGGTTGGATCCAGCTGCTCTGTGACAGCATCTGTTCTGGAAATTGCTTATCTTAGCCTGTGGTCCTTTTATTTCCTTCCCCATCAACTTCAGCAGAGATCTCATTCCACGTGGTGACTCTTTGCTCTAAATGAATCCATGCTCCTTCTCTGGATTTCAGTGCTAATTTTTTGACTTATCTGTGGGTTTACAGCAAGGGCCAAACTACACAGTATTTATTATCCTCCTGAGCAAAAGGCCAGAATTTATCTGTTGCTCTTCCAGACCTGCAACTGATGTAGCTGAGAGAGGTACATTGGCCCCCACAGCAAGATAGCCCCAGCCTCACCTGTTTATTGGGGCAGGGATGGTCCAAGTCATAAAATAAAAACAGGCAAGGACAAAAGTGTGGCCACAGATAAAAAAGTCAGAAGAAGAAAGGGGACTGCAGATAGACCAGACAAAGCAGGTAAACCTTTTGTGTGAAAAAACCCCATGTATTACAAACATCTCACCCACTGAGCATAGCCTGGGCCAAGAGGGAGTCTTTGGGGTCTGGTTTCAGATGGAAATGCAGGTGGGAACATGGGCAAGCTTTGATTTGTTTGAGTTATTAAATAAAATAAAAAGACCAACTTGAGTAAAGTGAGAGGAGAGCAGGAAAGTGAAGTCCTGGCCGGTATGACCTGTGAGGAGTGAACATGGCAAGTAATTTATTCAGTATCTGCTCCCTTGTCATGGGTCCTGCTTTTGGGTGTTTCACTTTACAGACATAGATGTGCCTCTCATCTGCTGAGTGATGAGTCTGATGCCAGGACATTCCAGATGCCAGCTCTGCCGATCAGCCCATCCCCTTGGCCTAATTCACATGGATATTTAATACAGGAGTTATTACGAACCATCTCATTACAGTGAAGCCATCAGAGGTTCAAGGCTGCTGGCAGCACCTGCAGATACCACACTCTACACAAGACAGAGGGGAATGCCCACAAGAGGGAGAGTTAGTGCCAGTCTCGACGCTGATTTTGTGCAAACGGCACTTCCCTGCCTGGCAACTGAAGATCCACTCCTCTTGCTTCACTCCTCCCAGCAGAAATGTTTCCCACTCCTGGAGATTCCCCTTCCCATGCTATTTCCCCTCCTCTCCTTTCTCCAGATGACTGGTATTTCATCTTTTTTTGTGTGCAGTAAGCCAAAAGGCCACACTGTACAGGCACCAGATACGGTACCATCGGAAAGGCACTGTGATTAAGATCTTTGCTCTGCTCTGCTTCCCTTTCTTCCCACTCACATTGTGCTGTGCTGGAAGGGCAACCCTGTGCCAGCCTCAGCACAGGCATCCCCTCCTCTTGCCCAGCCCATAACTTGTCGGTGGCACCCCACATCTGCTCCTCTGGGGAGCCTTGTTAACCTCCATGGGCACACATGCAAAATACCAGCCATTCCTGTTGGGCTCTGCTCGGCCTCAACACCCCAGGTCTCATATAGACTCCATCGAGACTTGGGATTTTCAATCCATTTTCCAAAAATAGTTGGCAGCTACCAGCAACAAGAGCTCAGAAGTCTCTGAACTTCTGCAGGACAAAGCTTATTGTGAGGAAGCGCTGGAAGACATTGGTGATGTGGAAGTAGCCACTCTGCAGCCTCCAGAGTTGAAGGTGCTCCTTGGTGCTGGTGCAGCATGAGCACCAGAGGGACTTCTCTTGTGGGATCAGCCCGCCAGCTCCACAAATAGCATCCCTAAGTCACCAGGTCCAAAAACTTTCAAGATACGTTTTGATGATTCTGGCTAGTGATTTAGCAGAATCTGTAACAAAACTCACAGCACTCCTGGGACAGTTTTCTAAACGGAAAGCTTAGAGAAATGCCTTCAGAGGAGATCCATGTGAACCACATCACCAGGATCACCACAGAACCCCCAGGTGTGGCTCCCAGCACCTTGGCCACCCTCTGGCCACCATCAACCTCCAACTGCCAGAACAAGCCTTGCTTGTGCCCAGCTGGCTGCAGTGTGGTAGCAGCAGCAGCCAGCAGTGTTTTTGCAAGTGTGTAGGAGCAAATCAGCTCTCCAGAGGAAGGGAACAAAGCAGGGAAGCTGCTGGTTCCCTCTAAGGAGAGGGATTTCCAGCCCAAGGCAAAAAGCCATGGATGCTTCCTCTGAAGCACGTTGTTCCTGCTGATATTGATATGTCAGGCTTTGCACACAAACAGCTCTGGAAGGCAGCATTGACACGAAAGCATATGGGCTCCTGAGCCTGCTCAGTGGCCAAAGAGCTCACCAAAGCAGGGACCATGGTCCACAGCCCAGCTTGGGGCATTGGGCAAGGAGAGGCCTACCATGTCCAAAGCAAGAAGATTTATCAGCACACCTGCATGACCTGCCCTGCAGCACATCCACAATGCTGTGCAAGACACTGCACATTGAGAGGCAGGAGGGAAATGCAAAAAGAAAACAGAGGGAGGAGAGACATGCCACCGAGATGATCAAAGGGATGGAGCACCTGTCCTATAAGGAAAGGCTGAGAATAGGGTTTGTTCAGCCTGGAAAAGAGAAGGCTTGGAGGTTACCTAATTGCAGCCTTCCAGTACCTGAAGAGAGACTCTGAGAAAGATGAAGAGGATTTTTTACAAGAGCATGTAGTGACAGGACAAGGAAGAGAAAGTTCAAACTGAAAGAGAAACATTGGATAATAGGAAAAAATTCCTTACTGTGAGGGTAGTGAGGCACTGGAACAGGTTCCCCAGAGAAGTTGTGGATGCCCCATCCCTGAAAGTGGTCAAGGCCAGCTTGGGTGGGGCTTGGATTAACTTGGTCTAATGCAGGTGCCCCTGCCCATGGCAGGGAGGCTGGAACTGGATAATCATTAAGGTCCCTTCTAACCCAAAGTATCCCATGATTCTATGACTCTATGATAGCTTTACTGTAAGCCAAAGACTTAATCACTCTCTTCCAAATTATAACTGTGGGACTGGGCTCACGAGCTCATGCACCCAGTTGGCCTTTTAGAGCAGCTTCTCACCATCCAGCTGATGCAGAAATGCCCAGTGTGAAGGGCCAGCTCCTGCAGTCAATCAGAGCACCTCGTTCAGCATTACCTGCTCAGATAGGGTCACGTGAGGGGATACAGTAAGACAGCAGTGAAAACAGAGGCTTAGCAAATGCAGCTGATTACTGTAGGCAGCATGTTTTTACTTGGCTTTGAGCATGCTGACAGGAAATAACATAACCAAAAGGCATCAGAGGCGAGAAGGTGGAGAGAGGGGCAGGGGTGAGGCAGTGAGGTTATGTACAAAACAGGCAGTGGATATATGTATTATTTATACAGGATAAGAAAACTAAAAGCAAAGTTACCTTATGTTGAGTGGGATCTTTCAATAGTACACAATTACTTCATACAAATTTTGATAGAATTAATTAAAAGTAAGGTTGTGCTCTGAGGCAGAGTTCCCTTGCCACTGAATTCAGGTCCAAATGGAAGCTCTTACTTACAGACACTCAAAAAATCAAATCTCTAAACTTCAGATCATTTTCCCTAGCAGCTTAGCTGTTGTGTCCTTTGAAGTTATATTTTAGGTTTACATTTAAAATCTTTATCCTTCTTTCTTACCTTTAATTTTCTCTCTAGTTTGAAATCCAGAGGCAACTTCCATCTGCAAAGCCAAGCACGCTGGTGCAGTGGGGCAGGATCCCATGATCCTGCTGGGCAGAGCCAGGAAGACACCAGTTGTGTAGCCTCAGTGCCCCAGGCCAGTGTCTTGTTCCCTGCCCCAGTGCAGGACCTGAAGGTTGGAGTTCAGAAGTACAGTACAGGTTACAAGGAGACCTGCCTTGGGACTAGGGCTGAAAAATAAAATGTTTTCATCTGAAAGCAAAATCAAGCCATGCAGACCTCTGATGCAACACACAGTCAGGATATCAGGAAGCTTTTGGCTTGCCAAGAACCTAAAAGAAATATTTTCAGCCTGAGTGAGGTTGACATAAACATTTTCGTTCTTTCTTCCCCCCTATGAACTTGCAGATGAACCACAAACCGTCTTGGGAGTAAATTTACAGCTGCAGCAAATGTTTCTCAAGGGCCTCAGTGAAGTATGAAACTTGCTTCTTCATTTCTGTCTTTGCCCACATGTGCATGCATGAGCCCTCTGTCTCTGTGAGAGCACAACTTTTAGTACTCTGGCAGCAGAAATACATTAAATCACATTTACCCCAGTTGTCCATAATTTTTGATCCCTGCACAGCACTCACAGACCACGACATGGACCACAGTGCTGTGTCAGAGATGCCTCCAGCACTGCACAGCACACCAACTGCATGGCATCCACAGTGGGGGGACCCAGAGAGCATCCTTGGGCCAGGGCATCGATGCCTTCACAGGGACGAGAGCCCAGCTGGGGAGACAACATCGAGGAGCTCGGTCAAGTGTGGAGAGGACGGGCTGAAGACTTTTCCCTCACCTTCACAGACACAGCTGCAATATCCCCAGCATGTCCTGGCACAGAAACTAATAGAGCAGATCTTCACAGCGATGGAACAGGGGGGAAAAAAACAGAGGAACGTTTTGTGAAGGCTGAACACCCACACCAGCTTTGCAGAAGCATTTTGCTTTTCCACCTGCATATTTCCATCCACTCAGGCAATCTAATACTGACTTCTCATTCATACTTTTTTTTTTTAAAAAAAAAGCGTTTGGAACAAAACACTCTAATTACAGAATAAATATTTTGCTTGAAATGAGCAGACAGATATTCAAAACCATTTTCGGACATGACAGATGATCTGAAAAGAGCTGCACTGCGGGCACTGTATGCCATTCAAGCCCAATTTAAAAATACATGGCGTTATAGCAAAAATAGACATGACCCGAAGCACAAACATCACCACACAGGCAAATGCCTCCTGTAAAATGCCATCGGTGATTTGCATGGCAGCTGAACCATGCAGTGCAGTAACGTCGTCCAACTCTGTGGGTGTTGCCGTGCTAAACCCATGTGAACACCATTGCAGCAACACATGCACATTGGCACGGCAGGGCTTGTCCAACTGCTCCAGTTTTGGGACCCAGCCTTTCCTGAAAACCTAAGGGAAATTCCTGTCCTCTTATGCACGTGACCTGACTTCAAACTCTTGGCATGCTGGGAGAGACCTGAATGACTCTTCCTACCTTTGCTGCATCTAAATTATTTTGTGGCATTCCGATGGCAGGTGGGAGCAAGGTAGCGTGTGAAAAATAACCTTTTCACCTTAAATGCTGAGGAGCTCATGTCCAAGTGTTCACACTCCAGAGATGCTGAGGAACACAGGGACAGAGAAACAGTTGCACCCCCTTAACGCCCACATGGCGTGCTTGGAGGTCAACCCATTCCAAAAGCTTTGGCTCAAACTCTGGTGCTCCTGAAACAGCCCTGAGCTTGCAGCAGAAGTGGACGGAGACATGACTTCAACACTGGTGAGTGGGGTTGAGAAACAGGAGCTCTAGGGCCACACACCACCCACACAGGGGAAACACCATCTCCAAATGGCCAAAGCCTCTGCTGGCTCCCTACAGGAGTGAAGGGATATGACCAGATGTGCCTGTTCCATTTGGGAAATGCAGGCACAGGCACGACCTGGGACAGCCAGTAAAGAGGTATGAGAGACCTCACTACCCACAGTCCACATGTGGGAAACCAGCAAGGCATCTGTGAGGTTAGATAGAGAAGGAAAGTCCTCAAGGAAGTAGCTCTGAGATGGGAAAGCAGTAAGTGAGCATATCACACAACCATATCACACAATATCACTGAGTCGCTGTGCCCAGCTCCTTGGAAATACATTAACTAAGCAAGGCAGTGTCTCCACGAGGTCATCCTCATGTCTAAAGACCCACATGTTCTGATATCAGAAATACGTAAAACTGTAGCAATGGCAATGAAAACATGGACATCAGTGGCTCCTTGCAGAACTGTTCTCTAGAGCACAAATACTAATGAAGTCAACTTCAAGCATGAGGTACCAGTCCCATTTTTCAAATGGAAGAGCTGAGCAAGAGGCACCAAGTGGTCACGTGGGCAGGAAGAGACGATGCCCCTACCCAGAGGACTGTGCCCCATCATGCTCACAATCCTTTGGTCCTCCAGATTTCCCACCCAGGGTTTTGGGTTTTTTGCATGAAGCAGCTGTAAAATCAGACCACCAGCAGGCCAGGTCTGAGTTAGTGTCACTGGTTAGTGACGCCTGCAAGGCCAAAGAGGAGAAGCCAGTCCAGTTCCCAGACTGACCACAGACCTTCAGAGATGCAGCACAGCTCTGGCTCTGGAAATGGCTTTCCTAGACATGGAGAGCCAGGAGATCCCCGGGATATCACTGACCCAGATGCTGTACCATGATTTTGGGAGGTGAGGGCTGATAACTCCAAGATCTGGACCTCTCCAGGCTGCTTGCAGAAATACTAGTGAAAGAAAAGAGGTGTTACAAAAATAAAGTGTAAAATGAAGTGGAATAACAACAGTCCTGGGTAGAGGAATTTCAGAAACGTCATGGCCTTGACTGCTCTGGTGGGTAAGGCTGAGCTCTGGGTGTTCACGGTGCTTTTGAGTCCTCCAGCCACGCCCAGGGCAAACCCCACACAGAGCAAGTAAAGAGGGGATGGTGTGTCCTGAGAGGCAGGCTACACCCAGATTTATTGGTCTTGGTTCTCCATTTAATTTTGTTCACATGATCAGACTATTAAAATACCATTCAAAATCTGCCTTTCTGTTTTTTCTGCCTTGGATCATCCTGTCCATTCAAGCCCTGTTGTTCCTGTGGGTCATTCCTTTGGGTACATTCATGGCACATAGTTTCTCTGACTTCGATGATGAGATGGCAGCTTTAAAAAGCATTCCTATTTTCCCCAATCCCTGGAATGAAACTGAGGCCAGAAACAATTCTGGGCACATTAGGATTTTGTCCCATGGGGATTCCCTGGCTGCCAGAGGGCAGAAGTGAAGGATTTTGAAAAGGTAATTCCTGCACTGCAGCACTCCCTGAGCAGCCACCTACCACCAAGCCAAGCAGTCAGGGCAGCATAGCAGAGCTCAAAGCTTGGGACCTGATTGTTTGCAAAGCAGAAAAGAGGAGATTCACCCATCGCCTCTTCTCTCCTCCTGGCAACTTTCATTGTATTTTGGGCGCAGATGCTCAGACTAGGTGCTGGTAACTGATCTGGAAAGATCACTGGCCCCGGGAGACCTATGTAGCTGCAGTGGCAGCGAGGGAATGAGGCGGATGCACATGGCGAGCGAAATCTCCAGGGTTCACATAAGGGATGCACTGTGCTGGGCTGTTCTTCAGGACATGCTTCCTGCACACATAGGCTTCCCGAGATCTCACCCTTGGCAATGCCTGTAAGGATGCCCCTCTGTTGCCTCTGGGGCCTCTCAGCTGTGAGGGTCCCCAGCAAGGGGACAGGAAGCCATACAAAGGCACAGGAGAATCGAGTATTTCACATTTTCCCAAGAAGATCAGAGTACAAATCCACCGTGCATCTGCCCATCTCCAAGTAGAGCCAGGCACTGCTGCCTCACAGAGATAAACTGTGCATGACAGGCACACAGTACATGCCTCCGGTGCCATCAGCCACCAGCAGGGAGAGGGATGCTCAGTCAAGGTGTTTCTTGCGGAACCCCTTCCTTTTTGTCAAGGTGTTTCATTTCTAGTGGAGGGCTTAGAGAAAAGCAATTGCCAGGGACTTGCGAACAGGATGAGGGCATGCCAAAGATGGGCAAGGCTCCAGAACAATTATTTTTCCACAAGTTCATTTACTGCCCACTTGCTAGGGAAGGGGGTTGGTTGCCTTTTCCCAGTATGAGAAAGTGATGGAAGCTTGCAACTTACTCCTTGACAGAGTGCAAATTCCCAAATGCTTTTTCTCCTACAAAATGACAAACATTTAAACACACACGCAAAGAAAAATGGTGAATAAAGCTCCTTGCATGCTCAGCAGAGGCCATTCACTGCCACTGAGAGGCAATGCCCCTGGTTCCCTGCTGCAGTGCCGGGTCACACCTGGTCTGTAAAAGCACAGTGGATTTTCTGCAGGTGCCAGGATGTCCCACCTGAGACACCTCCAAGGAGGCTGGAGTGGCTCTGACCACACTGAGCCATTGCTGGGAGCCACTGGACAGTCACCACTCCCACATACAAGCAGCTCCATCCAAGCGCAAATGTGTACAGCCCCTGGAGTGAAATTTGGCTTCAGCCTCATTTTTGGTTTTGAGGGCACCATTCCTTAGCAAAATGCAATATGCTTTTGAGTTTGAAGGCTCCAGGCTCAGCTGGAGGAAAACCAGGGTCTGGCATCATGCCCCCAGGGTTATTTGTGACCCTCCATGGTACCAGGGATGGCTTACAGCCACCTCCTGCATGCTGCTCCTCAGGGGAACAACCAGAGCAAGATCCCTTAGCTCTACAAATGGGGGGTTTGCCCAGTTTTGGCATGAGGACACTGGCTGATGGTGGGAAGGTGTTTCACCATCCCCCACAGCTCACGGATAATGACGGGGACTGGTGACTTACCAGCATTCACGCTGCTCAGCAGAAAGGCCCCAGTACTTAGTTGTGCTGGTGTTGGCAGGTCCTAAATCCATATTGCAAGAAGTATTTGATATCACTAACAAGCCTGTGGGGATGGCATGTTTCACTCAACCCTGCAGTAAGTCCAGGTATTTACTCCTTTCTAGTCAAAGCTCTTTGAGAGCCCAGGGCTGAATAGGTATTTTGCACAGCCGCTCAGTGACCTGAATTGCCAAGCCTGGCCTCCCCTCTAGAGCTAATGACGCTCTCAAACACGGCAGGGCCTGGATTTTAACCAGGGATGAGTCGGCTTCACCACTAGCTGTCATCTCTGATGCTTCAAGGCTGTCTCACCCAAACTGACTCTGTGAAGTGTGTCAGACTCATCTCTCCAGACCTCTGGCTGCACTGGCTCCCAGCTTGGTGCCGGTCACACCACACTGCTAGCAGGGAGCAAGGCTGGGTCATTTCCATTCCTGCACCACAAACTCTGTCACTGGCCCGCACAGGAGAAAAAGGAGTGTTATCCCTGGGTCACAGCCTTGCAGCCATCTCAGCCCTCACCCCTCAAGGCCACTGAGCAAGCTCAGCAGACACCAAGTTTTCCCAAACCTCGAGTTTTTCATTTCCTCCCCAAACTTTTGATCAGCCCCCCGCAACACAGGTGTGAAGATTCCTGCCACCTGTGCAAAGCTTTGCATGGATGACACCGGCTCTCCCACTTCCTTTCTCCCCCTCAAGCCCCAGAGCCGAGTGGGACAGCGGAGCAGGCAGCTCACCCACATTCACACTGGGGTGAGCTGAAATCCCTCCCCACCCCCTTGCGCTCTGCACACAGGTGCCTGCAGCTGCCCTTCGCTGGGGGAGACCTGTCTCCGTGCTCAGTGAGAGAGCAGGGACAGCCAGCAGCGTCTTGCCCATGTGAGCTGCACTTGGCCAAGAGGAGCTATTTCTGGAAAGCTGCTTCTCTCAGAGCAGAAGCGGCAGAACTCAGGAGCACTGACCGAAAAAGAAAAGCCCTGGTGTTTCAAAAGAGAAGCGAGGTTTCCCAGCCTCCTGCTGGGGAGGACAGGCAACATCCTTGCAAGAATAAGGGAGGACTGCAGTGCTCTGTGGCAGGAGGACTCCAGAGGAGCTCAAAGGCTACTTCAATAAGACCGTAAACACGCCAGATCGGCTGTTGTTGCAGAGCTCCGTGAAATCAGTGATGTCTGAGCAGAGTTCAGCTGGAGAGCGCTGGTGCTATAAAAAACAAAATGACTTTGGGCTTTGACGCTTCCTCCTGACACACAAAAAGGTGATTTGTGATTCAAAAGACAAGGAATTTATCATCAGAAGGAGCTGGGACAGAGCTCAGTGTTTACACATGGCAGAACAAGACAGGCACCAAGAGCAGATATATTTATACTCATCCATTAATAAAAGAAGCCAAGTCAACCATACCTTTGTGCTAAAGTTAGAGCACAGCACTCTGCATGTCCTTAAAAAGGCAAGAAAGTTTCCACAAACTGGGACAGCTGCTCCCGGTGCCGGCTCTGTGCATCCCCTCCTCGGTGCGCAGTGAGGCTCCCAGCATCGGCGTGCTCGCTACAGCAGGAAAGGGGCCAAACACGGCAAGGCTTCTCCAAGTGGGAAGGCTGGCTCTAGATTCTGGTCATGGGCTGGTGGCCACTGCTCCTTAGGAGCCAAATGGTCCCTTCTTTACCTTCAGAGACCTGCAGGAGACAACTGCCTCTTCCCAGACACAAAAATCCTCTGATTTTGACTCCAGTACTCTTTGCTTCCCTGGTTATAGCACTTGTGCAAACCAGGAGCCTTCCCCTCTGCTGCAGGCAACATGGGGGAATGCTGGTCTTGGCACACTTGGGCTGGCTCTATGGGTTTAAGACTTGGTTTGTGGGGCTGCCTTCATCAACCAGCAAAAGGAAGAGGAGCGGCACCCAAGGGTTTGGGCTGTTGTTGAAGGGTCAGTGTGAGCCCAAGGTGAGCAGAGAGCACCCAGGACAGTGGATGGTTCATCTCCAATGAGGTGAGCAATAGGGCTGGATGGTGCGAGTCACTGGAAACTCTTGTATTTGACACTAAGAAATACTTTAGAAACCACTAATTGCAGCGAGTTCCTTAACCCACAGGTACAGCTGGAGGTGCCTGGCTTCGCCTGCAGTGCGCAGGGGAACATTACACCAATTAGTAGGAAAGACCTGGAAGAGTCAGATCTCTGTTCCTTGCAAGGTGCTTCTAGAAAAGCAGTCAGTTATCCTTCTGCCTGACAAATAACAGATGAACTCTCGCAGTTGTTTCCCTGTTTCCCCTCTCCGCCCCCACCCAGTTCTAGCCCTTGAACCACGCTGGAAGTGCTATGCCAGAAATGATCATGCTTCAGGCAAACTGAGAGCAAGCACAAAAAATACATCTTGTCTAAATCAAAGTTAAGCTCACTGCAGTTTTTCTTCTCCACACTGCAGTGAAACAGCCACAAGCAAGAACCAACCGCGGCTGCACAGGAAGGAAACAGGGCTGCAGGCACACAGCAGAGGCCACGGGTCACCTCTCACCTCCCAGGGCACGTTGAAGTTGTTGTCACTGCAGAATGCATTTTGCCTTTGAGCTCATGCCGAAGACAGGATAGTTACATTAACCTGACTGACCTTTGAGCAAGAGAGAGGACTAGATGGCCTCCACAGATCTCTTCCAACCCAAATTATTCTACAGCTTTGCAATTTTCTGTATAAAGACAGAAAGAGGGCATGCAAATAACTCTGCCTCCACACCAGCTACTAAGCTAAGCTCTCCTATCAAAGGGTGTTCAGGCTGCCATCTCTGAGCCAGTATAGTCAATAGAAGTCCGGCAGCAAAATCCTGACAAGAAGTCAGCTTTGCCACTGGCACAGGGATCAGGGCTTCTTCCTGAGCTTTCGGGTCAAATCTCCTGATGCAGCTTGTCAGTGCCAGCCTAAAATGGAGCCTTAGCAGTCACACTAACCCCAGCCTTGAGCTCTTCTGAAAATTCAGTTTGAATTCATAAATCGTTTCCATGCGATCCAAGTGCTTTCCAGCAAATGTTACCATTTACTGACTATATCCCACCCTGCAGCTGCCAAGCACAGCCGTGTGGCACAGGGATTCTCACTCAGTAACCACGCTGGCACCAAACCCCACAGCCCAGAGCCCACATCCAGGTCGTTACCAAACCTTCCTCCCAGCTCCTCCCTGATGCGACAGTGGTACTGTCACTCTCAGCTGATGCTACCTACATACACTGAAATGAGCATCATGGCTTGTGATCAGCTGTGATTCGCGGGATTTGTCTGTTATCTATTACAATTATTTACAGCTTATAGAAAGGGAAAGTATTAAATCAGCTGTGTGCACTTCCTAAACCAACTTGCAGTGCATTCAAAGAATCTCTGCTTCCTCTGATGAGCTTTACTTTTGATAAATCATACGAGAAATGCTGAATTTTACAACACTTTTACTGACTTACCAGTGAATTCCAGGATCA
The DNA here is from genome assembly GCF_022539395.1 of Myiozetetes cayanensis. Lineage (NCBI taxonomy): Eukaryota > Metazoa > Chordata > Aves > Passeriformes > Tyrannidae > Myiozetetes > Myiozetetes cayanensis. The sequence goes on along the minus strand of NW_026087521.1, from coordinate 52,411,552 downwards.
GCCATTTTACAGCTTTGCCTTGAAATGAAGGTAGGCTGGAAGACCAAGAGCTTCTTTGCTTTGCCTTTGAAGCAGCTCTGCAATACCTTTCTCCCAGTACAGCCAAGCTTTCTTTCAAGACCATTCCCAGTTCCACTGATGCAAAATCCCTTAACCAGCTCTTCTTCAACAATTTTCAGCCCTGATTTCCAGGCATCTAATTTTAGCAGTCACTGTTGAACATCCTCTCGAGTTATTGTTAGAATGAAATGAGGATCATCTGACAGGAACATATCCTTGGTAAGTACTGGGAAGGAATGCTTACAGAGCTCGCATGCCTTCCAGCATCCTAATTGACAATCCTACCACCCGGGGACACACCTTATCCCACCCTTTTTGTTCCTGGTACCTTGCATTTCCAAAAGCAATAAAATCCTGCACCAGCCTCAACTGTGCTAGGCATATTTAGCTGTATCATTTTGCTCAGCTATTGTTTCCATAATTACTTCCAATTAGCCACAGGGATTTATTTGCTATTTTTAGGATCATTTCAGCTAAAGAGGCACCTGATTATATGGATCTATATTTGCATGACATCTTTCAGTGGAGGATCTCTAAATACTCCGTAGGATATGAATGGATTTCTGCTTGTCTGCAGTGATCCTCCTTTTATAAGCAGGAAAACAGGAGCAGTGATCAAAAGACATGTCCAAACTCCCAGAGGAAATTTACACCAAACACAGGAACAGCAGCTTCCAGTTGTGTATGTTAACTATTAAACCTGTGCTAACACAGATGGAGAGAGGTTGGCTACACAGGCATTAAAGGAAATGCCGATACTGTAATTTGAAACAGTCGTCTCTCCTTCCACACTAACAGGTTCAAACACTGATTAGGCTTGAGGAGGGGAAGGGGAAAAAAAAAAAGGCTCCTTATCAAATACCAAACAAATGGCCCTTTTGTGCTAATAAGCAGCAATGGGAAAGAATGGCAGGGAAAGGTGTGGATTTTCAGAGAGTTCAGTGTACAAACAGATGGGGCTGGGATTTTGCCAGCAAGACTTGCCAAGGTTTTGCCCTTTATCACTGTTAAGAAGATCCAATCTCCCAGCTCTTTCTTCACGCCAGCTTCCCGTCTTTGCGTTTTACCTGTCAGGGAGATGCACCAGCAAAACTCATCCAGATGCACTGAAAAACAGACAACACATGGGAGCCAGTAGACTGGTGTTTCTCTCTTTTATTTAAAAACAGTGCTTCATTACCATTTGCAAAGGGTTAGGAAGGGTTTCCCCCCTTGCTTAGAGTTTATAAAAGCCAGCAACATGATCAATAATTTATACACATGGATAGTAATACAAAAAAAAGGAATAAAAGCTAAAGATCTAACTACTCCAACCTTCACAATTCCAGCTACTTGATAATAATAGGAATAACCCAATGAATACTGTATGGTCTGAAAGCTACTATACAATATGATACTTAACGAGGGAGGGCGGGAAGTTAGAGGCTGTCACAAAGCCCTGGGATGCAGATACTGCTTCTCCAGAGTCAGCAGGGAAATGGGACCCTGGGCAAGCGGCTTGGGCGTCCTAGGAAATGATCCAGGGGAAGGGAACGCGTCCCACCTGGGACACGTTCTGTTCCCCGGCGGTACCTGGCAATGGGAGGGGCTGGGGAGACTGCGAGAAGGGGCAAGTCTGTCACTGCCATTGGAGGTGCTGCGGCATCTCAGCCTTGCACTGAAAATCTGCAAGTCTCAAGTAGATCAGCCTGTGAGGTCAGTAAAATACTCCACCAGCTCCGTATCGCTCTACAGCCCTGGTTCTCATTTGCTATCAGCCCCAGGTTTTAGCTCCAGCTATATACAAGCAGGATTTATCATATAAAAAAAAAAAAATCAAAAAACAAACGAACAAACAAACAAAAGAAAAAACCATGAAAAAAACCCAACCAAAACCAAATCATATCCCCTGGGGTAAAAGAGGATGATTTCGTCACTTGATAATGCAGCCAAACCGAGCTGCCAAAACTACAACACACGCAGCACACACAAAATACTGTGAACAGAAAAAAATAGAAAAACATGACCAGAACTGAGACTACTAATGTGGGAGGCCTGATTTCTGTAATTTACTCTGTGGGGAATCAACAAGCCCTTCCACCAGCAGAGAACTGGGAATCTGGCAAGAGATTTCTTGACCCACTTCAGAATAACAGCAACAAAGAATAAAAAATAAAAAAACATTCCCAAGATTAACCAGCATTTTGCTGACTGCCAGCCAAATGAGTATCTGGGTGGACGGCTTTAGACACCAGCGATCTCCTGGTGAAATCAGGCAAGACTTTTGGCTGACGTGTTCTTGCTCTACCATGAGCTGAGAGGCAGCATGGGAAGCTTGTCTCCTGCACAAGCCGGGACCAGCTGCAGCCCCACTACCTGGAGAGGACAACCGCTGGCAGCGCTGGCAAGAAGTTGCCTTCCAGGGTCAGCAGTGGCAACGGAGATGGGACTTGGACATCCCAAGACTCGTTTAGGCTGCCATCGATGCAGGCATTGCAGAGGGACGGGGGCTATCCTGACAACTCCTGGCTAGAGCGAAGCGTACCAGGGATAAACCCCAGAGCCTACTTGTAAAGGGCCCCATTTAGTGCTCTTGCTATCAGACTCCTGCTTGCCTTGTTGACTGGAGTTTTCATTGTAAAAGAGAAGTTTACTGGGGTTGCAGGGCAGAGAGGGCAATCAGTAAGGTGAGGGTGGAGGGAACGGGCTTTTCAGACATTAACATCACAAAAAATAGTGTTTTATGCAACAAAGAATCAAGAATCAAGTCTCACTGGTGTATACTACAAAATGTTTGACATTATCCAAGAGCATGTCAAAAATAAAAACACAAAGAAGTTTACATTGGATGTTTATCTTGTTCACTAGCTTGGTTCCCCCCCCCTCCTATTTTAAAACAGTGCAAACAGGTAAAACACTTTAAAAATCACCCCTCTGCACCAAGGACAGCATTCCCCCACCCTGCCAGGCTGGAGGGTCACAGGTAGCAGGCCCTCTACCACGCTGCCTGTGTGCTTTCCCTTTGGAGCTAGACTCAGCAAAAGCGCTCCCCAGAGCTGTTGTTTGGGTTTCCCTTTAAAATTCCTAAGTGCTCCCCAAACCCGTTCTCCACGTGCCTCCATCTTCATGGCCAGGATGGGAAGATACAGATAGGGACAGGCTAGGGGAAAAACATGGGTAGAACTGGGAGGCTCTGCTTTGTATTTCCCGCTGACGGAGCTCTGGGTGCTGGAATTGAAAGCCCAGCATCCAGTGCCTCTTTTCAGGCAGGGAAATGGCTTCATTAACCGTTCCACAACTAGCACTTGAGCCAGCTATTCAGAAAACCCTCCTCAGCTCTTGCTGTGCACTTCACATCCACAGATGTCTCAAAACAGGTAAGAACAGGGGATAAACTTCAACTTCACTTTAGGGACGGGGAAGCGAAGTCTAAAGTAGCAACACAACTGCTCCATGGCGACCCTTGAGGATCACTGACAGAGCCCTGCCCAAAACACAGGTCTCGGACTCCAGAGCTGGCGCTCTTTCTTGCTGGGCAAGTCTGCTCCCTCTCAGGCACTGAAACAGCCAAGCCACAGCTATCTTTAAACATGGCTTTGTCTATCTGAACTCATGACACAAGATCCACAGAACTGCTTAACCTGGGAAAAGCTGGCTATAGCAGGCTCATACCGAGCTCCCCATTGCCTCCAGGTCCTGTCATGGCTTTTCTTAGAAAAGCTAACCCACCTACAACAGAGCAGCCTCCTAAACATGGGGACAGGGACAACAGTTTGCTAACGTGCTGGGCACCAATACAACTTATTCCCAGTAGAGAATATGCTATACCAGTAGAAGTCATCTTTGTACCAGCACAACTGTACCCACAAGGAAATACAGACCAGCACATTAAATAAATCAACTCTTCAAACCAAAATTTTATCAGCATATCATCATGTGCTGGCCAGACCTATTGCAAGACAGTACAAACAGCTACACTTAAAAGAAACATTTTTTATTCTGCATCAAGAGGAATCCCAGATGTCACCAGACTAGAAGGTGACAAACAGCAAGCTATTTGCCAGGCTGCCTCTGTGGTTTCCCTCAGAAAGCCAAACCCTGCTTTGCAAGGGACCTGTGACTGCAGACCCATCACAGGGACAAGCGCTAGCTGCCATCATTCAAATAAGCCAGGGCCCAGTTTAATTTATTAAACGTAATTCATTTTGCATAGGGAGATATAGGCTTTGTCCTCGCTTCTTCAGACGATGGATATAGCCACGGCTTGGCTGCTCTGAAAGCATCTCTAGCCAGTTTATAACACAACAGAGCGAAACCAGAGCTGTTGTTCGCCAACAGGGAAGAAAGGCTGAAGAGCTCTCCTGTCATGGCACAACACTCACTCGAGAAACCTTGCTGCAAAATTCCATCTGGCATGCAAGTTTCTGGGAGGTCTGGTGCTCCGGACACCTAGAACCAGTGAGCTACCTCTGGCCTCCAGTCATGCAAGTGTCCCAGTGTCCCCTCTGCAGCTCACTGCTGAGGGCAGGAAACCGGGCTATCAGCAAGCTCCCTCAGCAGGGATCTGGCAGCATTAACTACGGAGTCGAGGAGACACTGCCTGGTTAACGCACCAGAGGAGCCTGGCAGGGAGTGACCAGAGCAGACCAGGCTCAGACACAAGATAATTAGGCTGGATGGTCTTAGAGCAGGTATTACTCGGAGATTGGGGGACCACAGCCCCGCAAAGGTTGGGTGCTTCTGCACTAACTCCCTCACATTCCTAAAATATACTCAGGCGGGCTGAAGCTGCCATGCATAGACTCTGCTCAGAGGCAGAAATGGGGCTGGCCTCCCTACTCCCAGAGAGGCCAAGTGGCAGGCAGGGATTGCAGGCAGCACTGCCGGGGCAGGGGAGGGCACTCGGGGACGAAGAACCCAGCTTTTCAGGAGCCGCAGTCAGAACCAGCTGAACTGAACGCAGGAGAGGGGCAGCAGGGGGGGAGCAGCGCCCTCAGGGGTGCTCTGCAAGCTGCGCTCCTCTGCCCGCAGCCTGCAGACCTGCTGCCTGAGAACTGCCTGCGGGCAAGGGAAGGCAGGGCCCCACTCAGGCCCTCCATTCACAGCGGTGGAAAAAGTCCTGTAGAGGCTTTTGCTGCATCCCAGCTCCTCAAGTACCCCGGCTGCCCTGCAGTGGAAATGGCTCCCCTTGAATATAACTATTTGTACCACAAGTCCTCCCTCTTCTACCCCAACTTAGGCAGTAAAAGCCCCCAAACACCCCGAGTCCCCCTCATTTCCTAGATTTTGTGAAAGCCCCAACACCCTGTTCCCCCCCTCCCCATTTTCAAGCTAAAATATTTATATACAAACAACAAAAAAATTGTCATAACTGCAACAAACCAAACTTTGGCTTGGGGAAAAAAAAAAAGTAAAAAACCAACGATAAAACCAGAAAAAAAAAGTGGCCAACAGGCTGGCAGTTTGGTGTCCTCTTCATCTATCTATTCCTCCACAGAATCAATAGCTTCAGCATCTCTAGCTTAACTAATGGCTTCCCCATTCTTCCCATTAGAGGTGCTGTGCACAGAGAGACTCCATGTGTCACTGGGGAAGAGCTAAAACCACGCGTGGTTGTGTATGGCTGGGCCAGGACACCTCCCCAGGAGCGGAACCTCCGCTTGGTGATGTTGCTTAGTGTTAAATGCAGGAAGTTTCCTATTCTGTATCAGCGGTGGATGGAGAAGCAGGTGTACAACAGGAGTTGGAGAGGCTTCACCAACAAACCCACGCTCCAAGCTGCCCTTCTGGGGGCAGTGGCTCACCCCAGCACCAACTGGTGGAGTTGAGGCAGCCTAATAAAATTACCCTTCTGCATCATCTTCCTACCATGTGTTGAGAGCCCTGCCTCTAACCACTGGGGTTACTGGGAGCCCCCCAAGAGCCGGCAGCTGAGCAGGGAGGTCTGGAGAGCAGCAACTCCCCATCACACCACAGCTCACGCTGTCATCTAAATGTGCTATCTTTGAAACACAGCAAAATTGCTGTATGTGAGAGCAGAAGGGAGATGGTCTTGGGAGTTGTGGAGCCTTCTGCTAAATAGTCTCTATGCTGCTTCTAATATGTAGTGTCTGTATGGACTCAGCAGACCAGGTGCACAACTTTCTACGAGAGGCTGGGCAAAACAAACCCAGAGGCTCCAATGCAGCTATTTAAGGGCCTGAAATAGCTTCTGGTAGGAAGTTCCTATGAATTCAGAGGTTGCACAAACTGCTTCTGCCAGAAACAAAACTACTTCAGGATCACATTTAGATATAAAAGATCCTCTTCCCCCACACAAACCCACATGCTTGTCCCTCACCTCAAGTAGCTTATACGTGACAGTTTTTTCCTTACTCATGTTGTTTGAAATAGATTACTTGCAGAAACACCTAAGCAGCTCAGGATGAACAGGAGCAGAGACCTTGCACGCTGGGCCTCAGAGCATCCGCCACGCTCGACTCTTCTGCTAACTTTCTTCCTCTGCAAGGCTGCACGTGCTTCACCTCCGCAAGTTTAACCACGTGCTGTCTGCAGCAGAGGTACTCTGCCTGATCCTGCACTGCATCTGCCACTCCTCGAGGAACAGGACAGCAAGGGAGAAAGATCTTGAAAAGGAGGAATGAAAATTAAGATACTTATAGCCACCAGCAATGGACAATGATCAGCTAGTAAAAGTTCTGTGAGTGGGGGAAAGGTCATCCTCATCAAAAACTTCTTCCAAAGTCTTATCCCCTATACAGCAGATAACAGCAGAAGTCTTAGAGCAGGTTGAAGGACTCTTCTCTTGTGAAGTCTAAACTTCTGACACTGCTGAAGCTGTCCCAAACCTGTGCGCGTCAGGTGATGACAGGAACGAGGAAAGTCTCTGCATTTCCCCCATTTCCAAACGTAAATGACTATTTCCCACCAGCATTTAGGTCCCAGCCACAGCCAGAGCGCTTCCTTCTGCAGACCAGAAATACGGCAGGTGAAGACTTCTCCCTCACGTCCTTCTGTCTCACAGGCACCAAGCACCAGACCCAGGGAAGTAACTCTGTCTGCGCGTTCCTGATTAATTGCATGATATCAGTTTCTAACCGCTTTCCTTATCACTAATTGCCTTTTCCGTGATTGGTAAGATAAGCTATGCACCAACATACAGACACGGAAATGCATTATTTTTACCACAGTTAAAAAAAAAAGAAAAAAAGAAAACAAAAAACCAAAAAAACCCAAACAAACAAAAAAGCACAATCTTTGGAACAAAAGAATTAAAGGCAGAAAGTTAAAGGAAAAAAAATACATATTCAAAGAACATAGTGAGGTATAAAAAAGTATTTTCTCTTTTGTTTTTGTTTTTTTTTTTTGTTTTGTTTTTCCTCCTCGACTTGCTATAGAGTTCCTCTACTAGTAAATATTGCAATAGCCAGGCCTCATGAACTGGGGGGGCTGTCCCACTTGCAGGGGGTTCACGTCACTTCAGTAGGGGGCAAATCGGCTGTAGCCACCTCGGTATAAACTCGCCTGTAGAAATGAAAAGGGAGAAGAAAAGGTTGTTAGGAGAACTGTGAGTGATACCCAGGACAACACCCAAATGCCTTTGGAAGGACCAATGGACCTCTCCTGGCACTGGCCCACCACCATCAGCACCTCTAAGAAGCAAGAGAGAACTCTGCCTGCAAATCCAAAGACGTGGCTCAGGAGAACATGCTCACGGCCAGCCAAGCTGGAGGTGAAGTTTGGCAAGTCTTGGTGAAAGGGAGTTCAGTACCGAAGAGGGGACTCACGAGTCCTAATCTCAAACTACTTTTCTAGGCTGCCTTTATAGATAGATAGCAGAGACCAGGACTTCTACAATGCTCTTCACCTCACCTTAGGGTGATATGATGACCAGGTACCCTAGAATCACCTGCTTTTCCCTCACTGACCCTAAAGAGAATCCACATGATGAGCTGAGGCTGAAACAGAGGTGCTACACTGCAGTTATCTATTTTTAGGTGTCTTTTTCTCTGAACACATTTGTATTCCAGCCTCTGCAACAACTTAGATACTGCGCTGGCCAGCAGATGGGCAAGCATGTGTTTTCAGCAAGCTGCTCCACTCCTCTCTGATGCCGGCATACCTCATTCCTGCCCTTGTGTAACTACTGCTGGCAGGCAGGACATCACATCCTTTCACTCTGCGGAAGAGGGAACCAAGTAAAGCAGCCTTGCTGCAAGATGTCACAAGAACAACTTATTCCCTTGCTTCCTACAACTGAAAATGGCAAGAAAGGGTGTCTTCAATATCCAACTATTGCTGATTTTTGCTCTGTATATCACCTCGATGCAGTTCTACAGATTCATCAACAGTGTTCTGGCTACTGGCATTTCTGGTCAGTTTTAATTTTCATTTTTCATCGTACCAGTTGATGTGCAAGACCACATAATAACTGGCCTCCTACAACCTAGTTCCTTTCCTAGTGCACACATACATATGAATGCAGAACAACTGGGAACCCAGCACCGCAGCTGGGTACTACTCCCTCGACAAAAGGACCTCCTCTCTCAACAAAAAAGTCTTTCTGGGTGAAGTTTCATTGCCTCGTACCCAGTGAACAGGTGCTCCCCACACTGGAAACGAGAGACAGCGCAAGAAAGAAAATCCCACTTACCACAGCGCCAACTCCGTAGCTAGCGGCAGGGGCAAGGGCATGGTAAGGATCTGCTGTGTACACCCTGCCATAACTGAAGAGAGGGAGAAAAGATATAAAAAGAAAAAAAAAAAAAGTCACTTGGGAGGGGCAGAGAAATAGCTGTCTGACCACAGGTAATGGAAGCAGCAGCATGCCCTTCCACACTCATGTATGCACACATGCACAGACAGGCACGCAGGCAGCCTCTCTGTGAAGAGAACCTAAGGGCATGCATCGGTATGAGATGGGCAGGAGAACGGCCTGCATGGAGGGATATGGTAGAAGCCATGAGCTTGACCTGTAGGGAAGAGGTCAACACCTTTGAAATGACATCTAGTATATCCCTTATCTCATGTGATGCAATTTGGGAGGAGAGTGACTGCTGGCGCTAGTGCTACTGGCACGGTAACAGCTGCTACATGGAAAGCAGTGAGGGATTCTCCATAATGAAAAGAGTATAAACTCTAATGGTCTCTCCATGTGCTAGGATTAAAACACGGCCTCACTGCACAGGAGATGAAAAATCTTAAGGCAAGCACTCTGATGATGACAATCCTTTGTATCTATTCAGAGCTGCACGTTACAGCATCCTAGAGCACTGCGTGAGTTGAGTCATTTTTACTTTATGGAAAGGGAGAGAAACACACCCAGTGATTAAGCAATGGGTCCAGAGTCACAGAGCAAGGAAAGCCAGATCTCTGACTCTGAGGCTATAACCGCACTGCCTCCTTCGTGCAGAGAATCACAGGGATAGGGAAGAGGCCAGGATTTGTGCCAGCTCACGTACACCGGAGGGCAATACTGTCCAGGAGCAGAGACAAACCGTGCATTCAGGTCTTTCGTGTTGGGTTGTCCATGCATGTGTGAGCATGCTAGTGCAAGAAAGACCAAAAAATGGGGGAAAGAAGTAGAAGTTCTGTAATGGATCGATGCTCCTTGAATCCCTGAGCACAGCAAGCTAGCCCCCATGGACACCTGTCCCTTACATACCCATCGCTGTAAGCTGCTGCAGCGGCTGCAGCGGCCGTGGCTGCTGTTGCAGTAGCAGGCTGTGCATATCTGTAGGCTGCGTATCCACCCTGCAGGAGAGAAGAGAACTGACTTTACAGATACCTGTCCACCCATGCAGAGCATAAAAAAATAAAATTTAAATAAAAGTCACACATATCACAAGGAGAGGAAGTGTTTCAAACTGCATCAGCTCCCATGTCTTGTCTATCGCAAGCATCACCCATTAACTCATGTATATTCCTTTCCTTAGAGCAACAAGGGAGGCTCTTCCACTACCCCGTTTAGCAGAAAAAACACACTAAAGAAGACTGAGCATGGTTATAACCCTGCAGAAAATGCAATTTGGCATGGAGGAACTGAAAATCAGAAGAGACCTGAAATCTTGCATGTAAACGTACTTTTTATGGTCCCTTCCTCTTAAGTTGGGGAAATTAGAGGTGGACACTTTCTGTGAAGTGTTTTAGAAAGGGGTCCATTCAGAGAAATTCCTGCATTTATTTATTTATTTTTTACCCCTCTAGCTCTTTTTTTAAGCCTGGAAAACCCAAAAGACCAGATTTTAATTTGGTCCACATGTGCAAAAGTATCAACAGCCAGACAAGCCAAAGAGCAGTCAGGAAAAGATGGTCAGAGAAGACAGTCCCTACTGGGTTCAGGGCTGTCAACAAGTAAACTGACAAGGAAGCCAATCAGACAGTTCTTACCCTCCCCTCCATGGAGAGAGGACAAAGGTCAAGGGAAATTATTCCAGAGCAGTCTGTACTACTGCTGCATTTCTGCAGCAAAGGGGCTTACACTGAGTAGAGGTAGTTACTAAAAATGTGCTTACAGCTGTGTTGGCAAAACATGAATCCTGACTCAGAGAAAGACCTGTGAGTCTTCTCCTGGAACTCCCACAAGGAGCTCTTGGGGCAGAGCAAGGCTTGGCTCAGGCTCTGCACACCCTGCAGTACTGAAGGGTCAAGGCCAGCCAGCTTTCAGACCAGGGGCAAAGGTGGCACAGCAAGAAGCAAAGGGGGCTCTGAAGCCCTGGTTAGGTCTTTCCTTACTGTACACTTCTGAACATATTTTTGTTAACTTGCAGGGAACGGGGGGCATGGTAAATGAACCGTGCCTTTGACTTACTTGAAACACAATGAGCCATTAAAAAAAGAAATCAGAAAAATTCCAGATAGTTTCTTTTTTTTTTCTTTTTGTTTTTTTTTTTTCTTCTTCCAAATGACATTTCAGAGTTTGAAGGAGCAGAAGGCAGAGTTATGCTCTTCACCTCCAGAATCAGCTCAACAAAGCTCTACCACTTCTTCCCTATATATCCTTTGCACATATGTAACTGAGAGTACAGGATCAGCTCTCCACAGAACTGTGTTTGCTTAGCAGTGCTCAATTTGAGGCTAGGTAGCTTTTAAATTAGAAGTAGTGATTTTAAACTAATTTTGATTGCTTTTGTGGGGCCTGCGTTAGCCCCATGGAGGCTAACATGCTATCAAAAACATGTTTGCAGAACCCTTCCTACTCCAGAGGAGAGGGACTTGCAGCCTCTTCAATTTTCTAGTTAGCAGAAGAAAAAGCAACCCAGATCTACACTTGTGAAACATCACCACGTGGCCTGGAAGATGTGTCACGTTACAGTTTTGCCCTTTTAATCTCACCTGGCTGTTTCAAACTCTGCGTTGTGGACTGATGGTTTGGGGAGGCTTAGCTTGGCTTTGCCGTGGTATCACTGCACCACTTTTTCCACCTCCAAAACGTGATGGAGGCAACTGGAATGAGGTGCAGCCTTAGTCCAAACCAAACCTTCATCAACCTCACCAAATTTCTTACTGTGGTATTCCCTTAGGTTTATCAGCTTCCTGAACCCTTGATCTGTAATTTGGGCACAGCACAGGAGGCATTTTCTCCTGGCACTACCCTCTGCAGGGCAGCTGGCTTCAGCATGCACCCTGATTCCCACTCTGCCCCACACTTGCCAGTCACATTTCTGATCAGAAGCCACTTCAAATGTGCCTGGCACATACTCTGAGCATGACAGCAAGATGCAGTTTGAAACCAAAAAGGCTTATCATGTAATTATCTTTTAACTCACGTCTCTCATAAAGGAAAACAAAACAAAACCAAACCAAAACAAACCAAAACAAAAAAAAAGAAAAAAGAAAAAAAAAAGAAGAAGAAAAGAAGGGTTGGAATCAGGTGTGGGAGGGGGAATGGCGTAACATTTATTAATCAAAATTAAAAACTAAGCATGCTGACATCTGGAGCTAGAACAACCAGCAAAGTCACCACGTTCAGACTCATATTGGCTAGTTCTATCCATCCCAGCATTCTCTTGGGACAGCAGTTCGCCCTAGGCTCTACCACAAGCTCAGTGAAGTACACAGCCTCAAGTACTAGAGCGTGCAGCCACAACAACCTGCTATTACGGAAACAGTCAGTCACCACTGGAGTTAACATTCCAACCTTAACGACTCCCCCAGCCTCACGCCCTCGCCCCCCAGAATGGCTCCCACCCTAACCCTGTCCCACACCACAATGTTAATAATTATAACAAGCAATAACCCATCTGTTATATCAGAGAAGGGAACAGAGACTCCACTGAGAGATTTAGAGCGGGATGTTAACATTTCTTCAGTCAACTGCACAACAAACAAAAAGAAAAAAAAAAAACAAACAAACAGGAGAAATAATTCATTGGAGAAATGAAGTTAAGAAATAGCTGACGTGTATTGCTTTTTAACCATGCACTGATGCAAAATTGAAGCTACTGGTTATTTAAAAAAGGAAAAAACAAAAAAATCTCAGGATAGAGGTACACACGTACAGGCAGACCTGCTCAGTTCAAAGCGATCTGCAAAGTCTACTTATGTGTACTTCAAATAAAACCAAAAATGGGGATTATAATGGCCATGGTGCATTTCTGTCATAGGAGCAATGAGTGTGGACAGCTGGGAGATTTCTGACACGGGGATGTATTTATTTAGCATGACCAGCAGGTCCAAATACCCCAAAACAGGGCAAAGAAAATAGGAGGAACTATTGCAACTATTATTCATTATTTCGTAAATCCTTACACCAAGCTCTGGGGCCTGTACAGAGCAAAGCAGACACTGTACAGGTTGCCTTACCCAGCTGATGCTCCTGTTCTCCATAACCCAGTGCCCACCTACATAATTCTATAAATGCATCTAAAGCCCTGCTCAGTTTGTCCAATGCACCAGATATTTTCTCCTGCTATTCCTGTTCACACAGAACTTTTAATTAATATGCAGAGCTCATCTGTAATCTCAGCTGCACAGTCCTAAAACCCCTGGTGATTTCTGGTGCCACTTGCTTCAGCTGCTCCAGTAAATATAAACCACAACAGAGTAGAGCATCTACAACAAAGAGGAACAATCATTTTTTTCCAGTGAAAAAATTAATTATTAAAAAAAAAAAAAAAAAAAAGGCCCTTGCTAGTTTCATAACATTCCTCCAGTGTCACACAGCCAAACTGCAACAGAAGACACCACTGAGTGACATAGTACCTGAAACCCAGGATAGCCATGCAAACTCCCACTCCATTTATCTGATTCCACAGGGACAGGTTACCCATCTAGGTTCAGTTTTCTTAAATCTTTAGCCTCATCTCAGAAGAGACGAGTGTGTCTGAACTGCTTGTGAAGATGTTAAGTCAGATACCTTTCTATCATTGGGACAGTTTAATCACTGCCTCCACAAGGAAACAGGAACTAATGAGAAGGCTTATGCATTTTTACTGGGCAGTAACAACCAAAAGGACTGTGTAAATCAAGATTATACAGGCTTTTGGATTGTCTGGGGAACATGTGAGAGGAACACAAGCCTAAATGTTGCTCACAGTAATTCAAGTTCTCTTTCTCTGGCTATTTGGCCAGTGTTGATGGGGCTATGCTGAACCCTTTCCCCATGTAGCACTTGAGCCTACAGACCTCAACTGCCTGTATTAGTCAGGTATTCACAAAAGCCCCAATTAAAAATTACTCTTCTGCAATGTTCTGTACTTGGCTCATCAACAAAGCAATATTTTATTTTAAATTCCTTCTTTAATGTTAGATGACAGCTTTTTCAGTACTGTCTTATATTCTCTGAAATAATACAAACATGGAAGAACAACGTACATGGGAAGCTGCAATCCCAACTAAAGCAGCATTCCAATTACTGAGCACGTTAATGTAAATAAATGACCACAATGCAATTCAGCTCAAAATAAGTCCATCTTCTCTTCCACTCTTCAGGTCCATATTAGGCGATCAAGAGAGTGGGAGGAAATCCAACACTACAGCTTACTATGCCAGTGTATCCTATGGTATAAGCCTCCCCCTTTTTTTTCCCTCCCTGCCTTAGACAGGCACACAAAGTATGTTGCTGGCTCTCTTTACTTCAAAGAGCCTTAATACCCCTAAGGCACAAGCACACACATAACCCTGGAGAAATGTGTAACTCATGGTACCAGTTAGGTACGTTTGACTACCTGCCAGGTTTAGGCAGAGAGCCCAATCTTAGGATCTTTTACTTGTCATCTCTCAAATGTGTCTTCTCCACCCCCAAACTGCCATATAACACAATTTAAGAAGCAGAAAGGGCTAGAACCCCTTCTGGTATTTCTGTATTAGAAGGGTGGCATATGTGCACCAGGAATGAGCATGAATGAATTAAAAGAGGTGACAGGACAACAGTGTCCATTGCAGCAGGTGCTTCTAACATGGTAATGGGACAAGCATGACCTTGTTAACCCTTCCGTTGAATTTATGTTTTGTTGGGTTTTTTTAGTTTTTGTTGTTTTGGTTTAGGCTTTTTTATTTTGAATGAAATGCCACTCAGTATGAAATCTGGACACACGCCACCCTGCTACAGCGGGGGCTTGGATCACACGTGAGTCTGCGCTGCCCTAAAAAAGCCTCTGTTCCCATCTCTAATGTGGTGCTGGAATGGTTAGTATAATTCAGTTTTTTCCACTGCAATCCACAATCTGATTGGTTGGCAGGTCACACTGGCACTCCTACCTGAGGTATTTTAGCGCTAATGATTGGTTCCTGTAAGACTATTCTATAACAGAACACAGGAAGAGCAGTTCAAAAAAACACAGCTGTGGAAAGAAACAATCATACAAACAGCCCGCAGCGGGGCTCACCAGCCTTTTCTTTCCAGTGGATGCAAGCACGCTTTTCACAGGCAGGAGCGGTCTTCGCATGGGTGGGTTTTGTTTGGGTTTTCCCCCCCCCCACCCAGATTGACCCCATTGTAGAAGAAAGATAACCTTTCTTATGATCCGAAATGAAGCCCTCTGCATCCTGGGGCAGGTTGTTTTATCAATTCAGGTGTCTTGCCAGAATGGGACGCATCCAACAACAGATGGAATGCCTTCTTCACAGAAGAAATGGCTAGCAGGATGGTTGCCCCAGGAAAGAAAAAAGGAGTGAGGAAAAGGAGGAGGAGGAAAATGAGAAATCGGTGCATAGCATATATGCAGAAAAAGCAGCCCAAACTTGGGACACTTCCCTTTTCATCTTGCCTATGACTAACCACTCCCTGCCAGCTTAGCTCCTTTTTCTACCTTTCCTTCACACAACCCTATGGGCTCAGACATCCTAAGAAAACTTGAATTTAACTTCCCCCTAGTCCTAACTGAAGTATTCTCTGTCATCCCTTCCAGAATCCGGACACGCCTATCACACCAACCAGAGGGATGGAAGCACTGCAGTGAAAAGCACAACTCAGTGGGGCACAGGGACACTGCAATCGTTCCACCTGTGACAAAGACATTATTTGGAAAGGCAGCTTCAAGTTTGGATTGTGACGACTTTTTCCTGAGCTCCACTGGAGGGCTTTGAGCAGCAATAACACAGGAAAAAGCAACACCATCTACCCTGATGGAGTCCCCTCTTCTATCATCCCACTTTCTGACAGACCATAGCCACCAACAGCAGTCATCAGAAGTCCACCTAATGGTTCTAACTTGACCTGGGGGCTTGGTTTTGTGTTACCTGATGGTAGTGCACTGCAGCACCAAGTCATTAAAGGTATTCTTCATTACTGAAGTCTCTGTCCTTAAAACATGCTAAATAAGCCTCTCTCCCCACCTGCAAGAGAAGCTCTGAAGGAGCTTTCTCAAAAGAAGCAGGGAGTAACCCTGGCCAGTCTTTCCTTTCAACATGGCAGACTTATACACCACATTGAGGGAAGAGGCACTAAGCATCACTCATTTGCTTGTTTACTCGCTGTAGCAAAGTCAATGTTGTGTAAAGCCAGTGTTTTAGGCGTGAAGCAGGAATATCCAGAATCTTTTGTTGTCCTTGACACAGTTTAATAAAGAAACACTTGACTAGGTAGATCAATTTTTAAAAGACTGCACACACAATAGTACACGTAAGAATGAAGAAATGCACCCAGTATCTCCATGCTCAGAGAGCACATTTTCCAACTGGTGTACCTGGGCTGGGAAAAGCACCTTTACACGACTTGATCCTCTACATAAGCCAACAAAATCCAAAAGCTAGTTCCATCCATTATCCTGAGTCTAACGCCAAGATCCTCCTTATAAATGTCAGGAATAGCACCTTCCAAGGAATGGGGATGTGAAATTCATGCTGACAACCGTGCCACTACCCAATACAAAACTTCCCCAGCTCCAAAGAGCTATGACCTACAATATCACAAAAGGGAACTCCGCTAGAGCTAGGCAGGCCACAAGATGCAATGGCAGTAGTGAACCTGAACATTTTTGCTTTGAAAGGCATATTCCTGCTCTGCAACAGCTCTCCCTCTCCCACTTTTCTCACTGGCCAGTTTGAATACCTCCATCCACAACCCACCTAGGTAAACACAGATGCCCTGGAGATTTGCAATACAGATTGGCTGGGTAGGACAAAGGCAATGACATGACAAAGTCTCCCATGGTATCACAGCTAATTCCCAGGCAGGAGGAGGCTGCTGACTCTTGTAACCGAACATCTCCACATATTTGTACTCTACAATTCCCCAAAGAGGTGAGAGAATCTAGCCTATTTAGGTACCATTTCTACTAGCAAAATGAGATGTCAGTTTTCACTCTAGCATCTCAGTCTCCATTTTTAATCAGCCCCAGTGTCTTTCCCAAAGGGATAATCTCCACATCCCAGTGGCACATGAACATTTTTAAACATACAGCTTGTTCAGTTTAGTGTGGGCTGCACAAATCAAACCTGAAAGGGCCCCAAGAGGGAAGAGAAAGGGGGAGGGTGGAAGGGGAGAAGGAAAGGGAAGGTCTGAGGCTAAACCAGTCCTGTTATTTTTATATCCAAATTATGAGAGAAGTGTTGAGAGAAATTTTAATTTGCTAGTCGTCTCTCAGGCTGATTAGTACCAGTGTGCGTGTGGGGGACAGGACACCCAGTGAACTGACCCTGGCAATGATCAGGAAACCCAAAGGCTTAGGTCTTGCACCCAGGGGCAAGCGCAGTGACAGAGAAGCATGCTTGCATTCCTAAATATATAAATATATATATCCACAAGGAAGAAGAAAATTAAAGTAAATGATATTTAAAAAAACAAACCAAACCAAACAAACAAACCAAAAGAAAAAGAAAACAAAACAAAAAAAGGCTGGCTTGTCAGGGGTTGGGGACGAGAAGGCTCCGGTGTGTGTACTTACATAGAGGTCAGCACCGTAAAATCCGTCCTGGTAAACCACACTGCAGAAAATCCACACAAAAACAAAAAAACAAAAAAACAAAAAACAAAAGAACAGAAAACACATTCCGGTTATTGAGGACGGCAGCATGCACATGCGTTTTACACAGGCAGGTGATGTATGAATCCACAACCTGGGCTTTTGGCAGGAGCAAATCAGCAAGAGAATGTGTGTGCGCACGCACGCTAGACGGCTCCAAGTCATCTTCCATGGCATGCAAAGGGGGAAGGGGCGGGCAGAGGGGGAGACAGTATGCGAAGGAGAGAGGGAGGGGAACCACCATCTTGTACAATAAATATAGACTCAAAAAGATCTGATGTCCTGAAGAAGAGAAACAAGGGTTTAGAAACCTCCACTCTTGGTTATTCTCCTGGAATGATTTTAGTTACCCCCTAAACACGTGGAAACGTTGGCTTCATGAAGTGGGTTTGTGAAATTGAGGAGCCCCTCAGAAGGCATCCCACAGGGGCTGGAATCACCTATGTCAGGAAGTGTGGTTCAGAGACTTGTGCCTGATTACATATTTCAGGCTTCACAGGACTGCATGACTTTGTTTCTGACATCCATACATCACCTGCTTTTACCCTGCACATTAGACATGCGATAAGATTTGGCTGATCACACAAGCATGCAAAGTATTATTATTCAGCATCTTAAAGAACCGATGCAACACCTCAGGAAAACAAGTCAATCAATTCTGATCAAAGTAAACACAGAGAAATGTAATTGAAAAGAAAAAACCAAAAATACCCACAATGCATTGCTTTCACAAGCAGAGATAATGAGCTAAAAAGGTTAGGTGACTGGTCCAAGGTCCGAGAATTGAAAGGTGCAGTGGGAGTCCCTGGTAGTAACGACCTATTCCATAGCAGAGAGAAGCAACTGGAAGGGTTTCCATGGGATGGTGCTTTTTCTGCTTTAAGCCATAGTTTTCTTTCTCTCAGAACTTCAAGCAGGAAAACTGTTAAACAGAACCTGGGGTTCCCAAACAGCTGCTCTTACCAGAGCATTTGCTAGCTTAAGACTATGCAGCTTGCTCTGGGGACAGGGGTTGGGGAAGGATGAGGAAGGAAGAGAGGGTATGCCCCCCACCCATTTGAGTTCAGCGTGTGCTTCACATACTGGGGAATTTCCTCCTGCTTTGTCCTCTGAATAGCTCCGCACAAACTTGCTCAAGGCTTTAAAAAGCATTAGCCCCACCACCTGTGATGTTCATGGATCTGATGTGTATGACTTACCCATAGCATTACGGAAAAAGAAGGTACGGAACACTAGCTATTCTTTTGACTATTATTTTTTACTCATCAGATGAAATGTGAAATGCTGCCAAGAGCCTGCCACCCTCAGACACCCACCTACTGTAAGGCACACACACGCAAAAAAAGCCCAGCAGATCTTGCCAAAATTCTGCATGCTATTACTAAAAAATAAAATAAAATAAAATAAATCTTGCCGTGTTAGCTACTGCTTGAATAATTTAGTCTTGCTGTCTTCCCCAGGAAAAGTACACTCCATTCCCAATGGACAAAGTTACTGTAGTCTCCAAGAGCGCTTGGGAGCAGGTATGAAGATAGAGACCCTTGTTAGAAGAAGAGGGGAGCCACTTCAGCAGGGAGAAGCAGGCCATAAGATCATGTTTGTTGAAGCTAAATTTTTACAACCACATAACAAAGAATTTGGCTCCTGGGGCAGTGACTTACATTGCTGGGTTCTCTATCTAGGACCAGGAGTGTTTTAGCAGTGATACTCCACCTGCTCCTGCAGGAAAGGCAAACGCATGACAGAGGAAGTGACTTGGTTTATGAACAGGTTAGCAGTTTTAACAGTTATTCCGAACACAGTCAGTTGGATGAATATAAGCATTACCACATTGGATCAGGCCACTGTTTCTGTCAGCAAGAAATGCTAGCATCAGCTCTCCAGAGAAAACTGCAAGGAACACTAATAACAGGTAAGAGTAAGACTTCCTGGATCAAAATAACCAAGCACACGTGCATGCTCCGTCTCTCCCTTGGTTAGGACTCGACTGACATCAACTCCCAGGGCTGAAATTTAGCAAGGTTTATTTATATGCTAGAATATCCATATTTGTGATTTTTAATGCTCACAAAAACTGAGAAAATTCCAACATTTGAGAACCACGGAGGCCATTCTGGTAATGTAGCCTGACCAGAAGCATAAAGCAATCCAGCAGCCCATTAAATCTGTGTCATCTGCAAAAAACAAACTAACTGAGCTACAACACATCCACGGGAAAAAGAATTATGCTGGTTTTATGAAGCAGCCAGCATATCATTTAGGTGTCCCAACAGTTAACTGTGTTGTAAAATGAACCAAAAAAACCACTCCAAACCCCCAAAGCTCCCTGCTGCCTTGTATCTAGTCTTTTATCTGCTATGGCTTTGAACCTGTGAATCCTCTATGTATTTACACTCCCAGACTAAATTACTCTTTACTAAAGGCAAGTCCACTCTTCATATAGGTACTTAATGACCACGAACAAGTCAGAGACTAACCTACCATTTGAGAAATAAAATTTATCAAGTTTATTTAGATCTGAGAGTTTTACAGTAGGTAAGTTTTTCTCACACTGTCTAAATTCTTACAGGTTTTGGTCTTAAGTGTAATCTGTCAGCATGCTCATTTAAAAAGCATGGTTGCTACAAATCAGGGGCAATATTCCAGTACAGTTTTTATTTATGCTATATATCAGAGGTCTCCTTATTTCTACTGAGTGGTATCTCAGTTATAAACTGAAGGTGACATTTGTATTTGAAGTCAGACTCAGGTGACTATCTAACACCATCTCCAACAGTCTAAGCAACTGCTTTCTGAGGTATGAATAGCCTTCCCTGGATAAACATCCATGGCCATACATAAATATGGAAATTCCACATACACACTGGTAATTCTTAGTTTGAGTTCTTGAAATAAATATTAAATCATTAAGAGCCATGATTTCTTGCACCTTCCTCTGGTCTAGCACTTGACACTGTCAAAACTTACTCTAACCTGAATGGCCCTCAGGTCTGATCCAGTATGGCAATACCAATGAGCTTTTATTAATCTATATTCTGTATTTCTTTAAATTCTGCTAAGCTCTCAAATGCAGTGATACCATTCAGTTTTGTAATTTAGACACCATTGAGGTTTGTGAAAACCAATTCCTTCCACCAGGTTTGAGTTAACCTGCAGCTTACTTTACTGCCTTCTTCCACATTACTATGTCTTGGTCGCTCATGTGTTGCTGACTGATCTTATAGTGTCATCTTTCCACTGGCCAGGAAGAAACTAACTGAGGCAGGGCAAGGTATCAGGAACATGTGCCTGTCCCTGACCCCATGGAGTTCAACAGTGCCCATATGGAGCAGTGGCTGTCCAGGCTACTGCAACATGGAACTGAATAGCACATTTTGTATTACTCTACTAGGAATCAAATTTGGTCTACAAATTATCTTTTGGAGACTCAGACTATGATGACAAAAAACACCAGCAGTTAATTACACCCCAGTGCTTGGACTGGGGACAGTCCTGGGCCATCTTTGAACCTGCCTTGCTTACTGCTGCCCTTGTAAATATTTACTACATAGTGTCCTGCCCCTGAAGATATGGAATCAGCCAGCACGGTCAAAAAAACTCGATGGAATGTAAGTAAATACAGACACGAGACAATAATTGGAAGGGCTAATCAGTGGAGCCTGGCCCATATTCCAAATGGAAATAAACCTTTTACAGGGACTCAGGCTGGATTTATATTAAAGACAAGCCCTCCCAGTGCCCCACTCATGACGGCCTCTTGCTAGGAAAGCTTAGCCATTACTCCCAGGGATGAAGAGCACATTTCCTCTCCCTGGTGCAAATATTTCATATTCTGCTAGACGGCAGCACTTAGCTCAACTTTGCTTCTCTGCTTAGCTGTGGAGCACTTCCTAATAAAACTTGACTGGGTCAATTTCAGAGCAGCAGACAATTGCAGCTCAGAGGTTATGGTTAGAGGATAACGTGAACTAGAAATGGTAGCAGAAAGAGGTGGATCTGAATACCCAGAAGAAACAACTGCTCAGAAGACCAACATTCAGACGGGAGGTTTCATTTAAAGTCTTCTGGCGAATTAAATACAAACATTGTCTAACTTTGCTCTCTGGCAAATCGGGCAGATACGTGACCGCTGCAGCTTGCTTCCTCGAGTTCTACTTTAAATATCAGACTGGACTCTAAAAAGAAAGGGTCACAGAAGCTCTCACCACTTAATCTGGTATAGAAGGTATTGTAAATTTATCAGGTCAGCTCCCTGTTGTGTGTGGATTCCACCTTCCTTTTTAATAAAAGATTTGTGATTTATTTTCTTCCCTTTTGGGCCTAGTCTAAAGAAAAAAAAAGGGCCAGTCCACTTCTCGGTCTTGGAGGATTCATTCCTACTCCTGTTCTTTCTGAGAACATTGCCTGGAAAATATGGCAAGTAAAACTCCAGAGACAATATGAATAAAGCATCCTCAAAATCAGAACAGAAAAAAAAAGACAGTTTGGAAGGGATTTGCTGATTTATCTGTCATTCTATCACGTTTACACAAACCAACAAAAACCCCCAAACAAAACTCACATACAGACCTAGTTCCCTGTACTTTTAAATAGCAGAATATTCTTTTGTAACAGCATCTATTCCACTGCATTACTAGTGAAAAGTCTGAGGGCAAAGAATGCTAAGGCCATGCATTCACTGCTGCTTCATTGCACTTTTATTTTCCCTACATCCCAAACACTCCCAGCTTTAAATTAATGGACTTGATTAATCTTTGTTTTAAACCTTTTTAAACCGTCTCCAACAAAGAAAGCAAATCCATTGTGGGTAACTGGCTCTTCTGTGTCCTACTGCCAGATGGTGAGGCATGAAGGTAATGGATAATATTCCTCAACCTGGGATATGAAAATGCAAATGGAGTGCAAAGAGCAGAACCTTTTCAGGAATTTTAGATCTTCTCTCTTTGTGTCCTTCTCAGCAGCACTATAACATATTGGGTCAATGGATGACAAATACCCCATAGACAAATTGAGAAATTATGAGAAGGAATTCATCAGCGCTTTAAGCTGTCGCAAGTACTGAAAATTGTTTCAATCAAAAACTCAACACAGAAAAATTTAGATTTGCCCCCACTGGATTCCATCATGTGCAGAATGCTCTGGCACTAGCAATATCTTGACTCTCACCATCCAGACAATTTTAGGGTTTTTTTGTTAACCGATTAGCTATTTGACACAGTTGTGCAGAGCACTCTGCTCCTGTGACCTGTGCTTACCCTGGGTAGGCAGGGATGGCCGTGGGAGGTACCGCCCGGACTGCCCCATACACTGTCCTTCCTCGGCCCCTCAGATGGGCGCCCCGAAATGCGGCTGCTGTGGTGGCTGCAGTTGGATAGGGGAAGCCTGGAACTGTAAAGAGAGACAAAGAGGAAGGTGAAAAGGATCTGAGCTCTTTCCCAGAGAACAACCACCTGCTTCAAACACAGTGACACAATAGCTCCACAGCAGTGGGACGTTTTGCATCAATCCTGCAGAGGGACATGCTTATAACCCAGCAAGCATCCCATACATACTTCCTTCTACACCATGGCCCTTTGGGGGAGAAGGGTTGCAGAGAGGTTTGGCATGCAAGAGGTTAATGTTTTGGCATGCCTTACCCACCCCAAACAGGGTTCAGATCCCCCCACCTTCTGACACCGCCATGCAGTCTGGTTAGAGTCTGAGAAGCGCAGGGAGTTACTATCAATACAGCACACGGTTCTTCCAAAACTGCAGAGGCTCTTTAAAATAATTGGTCAAGAGGCCCTTAAAGTCAACCAACTTACATCAGTCTCTTCCCTCCTTTCCCCTCCCACTCTTTGCCACCCAATCCTCTGTATGTTCATTTTAAAGCCTGAAAGACAAGATAGCCCATATAATAGCAGCAGAAATTTCCCATAAAGTGCCAGTTTACTGAGAGCCCACCTTCATTTAACAAGTGTGACCAGTAAGTGGCACCACATATAGTGACGCCTACATTACTACGCTTTAAACCGGAGTAAACTGGCTCGTGATGAAATGACGTAAAACCTCAGAGGCATCTGCAAATACGTAATAAACAGATACCAAGAGGGAAACGAGTCCCAGGGCAGAAACCAAACCCAACCCAACGTGCGTCCAGGTGCATGCCACTAGGGGCCCTGCAGACTCGCAGTTTAGCAGCTTGTATAATATGTACTTTAGGGATTTGTCTGTTTGGTTTCTTGGATTTCTAAAGCGGGGGGGGGGCAAGGGAATGGCCTATTGCTCAGACACAGCCTCCCCTTGTTCTGCAGCTTCCTTGTTGTTCAGAAAGATCCATTCAGCAATACAGCAACACATTGCAGATGAACAAGTTACAGCAACTGCAGAGTATACTTTGGCTCAAGCTAAACTCATTCTCAGCAAGACCCATCCTTTAAAGTATATATTATACAGACTGGAGAGAAGAAGGGTAACAGGTCATTGTTAACTCAAGCACAGTAACAATACAGGGGTCAACGGGGGTTACTTACTGATTAAAGGAATGTAAGTGTTAATACCCCCCCTTCCTGAGAGGGGCACTGCAGCGTCATTGCCCAGCGAGACATCTGCTTGAAAGCTGGACGCTATTTTAATTTTTAAAAGAATAAAAAAAAAGAAAAGAAAAACAAAACCATAAAAAGGTTATAAAGAAACGGCAGATTAAGAACATAAACAAACACCACTGCAGTTAAATGGCAGAAGTGGAAGTGTCTACTTAAGCTCTACCTGCATATAACTCAGGGCCGTACACCGCTCCAACCACAGGACTCAACTTCCAACCTGAAACAACAAAGACTGCAGTGAATGCCAAAATCTACACCAAGAGAAGGAACGGGCAGCATAGGTAAGGGGAATGGTCTCTTGCATGCGCCCCAGCTTCACATGCATAGCTCTTTCCAATTTCTGCTTCGCCTCATCCTCCTTGGTGTAGATGGAGGCCAACTGCCTTTTTCTAATGTCAAGTTCTAGGTACAGGTCACTGTATCAGAGGGAACAGCAAAACATCAGCTGACCCGCAGCACGGCAGAGGCACTGCTGAGGGAATGCCAACTGCCTTATACGCATATTCGCCATGAGCACCGTGCGACCTGGCATTCCCTGCTGAACCTTGCTGCCAACTCCTCCCTGCTTTCCCGGGAACACTGCAGATCCAAGCCCTCTCTAAAGACACTGGCCCAGACTGTCATCTCAGGCAAGTCAACCTACAGCCTTGAATTCTCAAAACACCCTTCTGCCTTGTTTGCTAGAGGACTGGTGAAGAGTAACAGTGTCTGAACCTCCTCATTAACTGCATTACACAACTTAGGTTCATAAAGCCAATTCTCATTCTATTCATCTCACATTTTCTTCTCTCTGTTATTTTAGTATTTCCTGTCTTCTTTGTGCTGCTTTTCAGGTGAAAGCCTTCACAGAGAACTGATTTTAATATAATCTGGATAACTGGCAAGAACTGCAAATCATCAGCATAAGATGACTGCCTACAAGAGAATAGGGCTTAAAGAACTATGAGTATGAGGAGGGACATATTTCCAGTCAGATCTAGAAACCTATCTGTGCTTTTCCCCTCCATCTCTCCAATAGGGGAGAGAAGGAGTGTAAAGCTAACAACATAATCTGATTAGCTTCCACAAAGCATTCCTATCAGGAAAGATCTCACTGTTCAGCTAGGAATCACACAAGCTTTATTATTTAAACAAATAATTACCCTGCCTCTGTCTTGGAGCTCTGGTGTACTTACTGAACTTTAACACTTCAAACCACTCTAGAAACCAAACTTTGTAAACTGCAGCCCATCAACACTACCCCTTCATCTGCCAGCAGATTATCAATGAGAGATGCAGTGTAAGCTCCCTCTATAAGAATAGGCAGGCTTCTGCTGCACTGCCCACCTTGATGGCAAAATACTCCAGTTGCTGCAACAAGAGGACTGGGAATCTACTCTCAAATTTAGTAATAGCTGTACACCCACTTGTCAGTATGTCCTAAGCCTGGCCTGACACTAAATACCTTTGCATAGCTTTGAAGCTGGCTTTAAACTGCTGGCTAGAAAAGCAAAATATTCTTGCCTGTTATCAGTTTCACAAGTACACCAAGTTTTGTTACCAAGCAGTCACACACATGACATTTTATGCCCTTGTTTTCAGGACAATATAACATGGTTGCATTGCCTTCTGCTACAAAATCCTTTCATGTACTGAAACTCAGAATCCCAGCCCTTTTGCCTGGCCCTGTTTCCCCAGATCTGCACTCAAAATAAGATTTATTTGCCAGGAGCCACTCAACAAGTCAGCAGCAAAGGCACATGTAAGATTTTTATCTTCTGACTTAGGAGTCTTATGTTATAACCAAGAAAGGTTCTCATGCTAGCAACTACCTGTACACAGTTTCCTGCCTTGCTGAAGCTGTTTGGGAACATTTTCAGACCAAAAAGGACTTTTCTGCCTGTCTTTTTCTGCCTGTTTCAGGATAAAGAGTCAGATTCAAAATCTTTATCAAAGCAGCATTCAGTTCTGCTGGGAGAATGACTTTTTATGCTATATATGCCCATGCAATAAAATTACTCTACGGAGAACCACCAAGATATCCCGATGAAACAGGATTCTTCATTACCCAAACAACTTGGCCTTTCTCTATTTAGGTCCACTTAGAAAATTACTGAACACAAGCAAAATCAGTAACAAAAAGAGAGCAAACAAGCAGTGCAAAGCCTCTGTTTCCCTGGTTGCTTGGGGACAGCTGTACTTTTACAGACAGAACCTAAACTGAGATATAGCTAATTACGCATCTTAAGTTATGCTTCTGCATTCATATTTAGGTATCTGTGTGATGGCAATGAGACACAGGAGCACTGCACACCCCACTGTACAGCATCAGCTTGCAGTAGTAGGGCAGGCAACTCATCACTCTTTTGCATCTTTACTCAGCTTGGCCACGTCAGGCATGTCCCTACTTCTCTCTGTCCCCACTTCTCCATCTGCAAAATGGTATTTCTCCACAAAAACTTTCAGGTTATACTGAAGAATAAATTCAGGCTTGTGGGGTTTTGTTGGTTTCTTTTGGTCCTGAGGAGAGGTCATGACTTTTCCCTTTCGTCTTCCTTCAAATGTTTCAGCTCATCATTAGTACAAACAGTCTCTCTTACCATTTGCGTAAGGTGTGACCATCTTCTTATTGGTCATCACTCGTGCAGTGGCGTTGTTAACCTAAAAGTAAGAAAGGGGAGGGGGAGGAGAGGGAAGGAAGCAGACGAGGTTAGGGAAAATGGTGGAAAACTCAGACACCACACACACACACACACATACACACTATACTTCTCTGAGCAAAAAAAATTAAACATCTAATTTTACATTAATGCAATCTTTAAATTACTTTTAACAGTTGCCATTTAATTATAAAAGTTACGGCTAAATGTGGCATTTTAAAATTATGCATTAAACAAAAGGCCAACGAGAGTAAAGTGCAGATTCTCCACCGCCCTGCCATCCTTTGGCACAGGATTATTTACAGCTCAGTGATCAAAAGGGCAAAATCGATGTTTTGTCCAGGTTCTGTTCAATAGGCAGCAATAATTTCTGCAGCCCAGGGCAGGGGAACTGAACCAGGTGACTCACAAACTGACTCGTTTCTCAAGCTCACCGCTGGAACTGGAGCCCAGCAGGTCTCCAGCAGGCACGCTTTTGGATAGAAAAAGGTAGCCTCGAGTCCATCAGCTTTAGATTTGAACTCCCAAGGCTTGAGCTGGTCTCTGGAACACCACCAACTGTTTGGACAATCTCTATTCACTGATTTCCTCCCCATCATTTTAAAATCTTTTTCCAGATTGTTTCTTTCTTGTCACATATCTCAGAGAGCAAAAAGAAGAAATACATAGCAGCAGACCTGGGTCTTTTTTTGGTTTTATTGTGCCCTCCACCCTCTTTGCAGAGCTCTGTATAGTTCCAAGCAGTTTGATTGCTCAAGCAAGTGGGGTGCTACCACAGAGATGGTGCTGATAAAGAAAAGATGGACTAGTTTGGAAGCCAAGTTACTGCAGCCCCACGTCAGACAGCCTCAAAGTTCTTGCAAGGAGGGTGAAGTCTTTATGTATCATCAATAATTTACCAAAACCCATGCCAAATGGGAATTGAGGCCAGGGTGAAGAAGAAAAAAAGTGGATACAAAAATAAAAGCTGCCTCAGGCCCTTGAGACATATGGATGGCGAGTGTACACAGGGTGGGGAGTCTGGAGCTACATTTTACTCTTGTTTCAGCCCCAAAACAATAGAAACATTACACATTTAAAAAGAGAAAATGGGAAACAACAATGATGAGACTGAGAGCATGCAGTTAAATACACACAGATAAAAAAAAAGGAAAAAAAAACACCACAATTGATTCAGAGGGTGGGGAGGGGAGGAGTGAGGGGATAGGGTCTCACAAACAATCATTTAGATGGAGCGAGTGCCTGAAATCAGCTGCTACAGCAAAGTGCAACACAAGCACTTAAAGGAAAAATTGCCAGAACCAATCAGAAACCACCAGTCAGCAAAGAGACCAACAGCTGCGTTTCACTTAGTAAAGAAATAAACTGGGGAGGGGGGAGAAAGAAAAAGAGAGAAAACAAACAGTAACAGCTACAAACAGGTCTCAGATAGAAAGAGCAGCAGAAAGAAGGGGCGGGAGAGAGAGAAGAGGAAATGGGTGCATTAATAAAAACCAGCCAAACTGGAGTTCAGTAACTCTGAGTAAGATGTGCAAGGGGAGATCACCATGAAGTCAGTAATCAAACAGCTCAGACTGCTACAAAACAATATGTACATCCAAAGTCCAGGCGGCATTACTCAACAGCATTGAAAATAAAAGGGGGAGAAGGGGGAAGGAGGTGGGTGGGGACAACAAGTCAAATCACATTTCGTAGTGTTAATGTGAGATGGCAGATGGATTTTTTCTTTCTTAATTTTTTTTGTAATTTTAAGAAAAATTTAAAAAAAAAAAAAAGAAAAAGAAAAAAGCTTCTTCTCTAGCGCTTTTGTTTCACTTACCGCCAACTCGTACCATCGCCAGCATTGTGTATAGTTACCATGGAAAGAGTGAGTCAAGTGAAGGGCCCTAAACGCTAAACCATCGGAAAGGGAAATAAAAAAACAAAACAAAACAAAAAAAAAAGGCAAAATATGCAGACATCTTACTCAAAAACGGCGGCTTTTTTTGTTTCAATATTTGCACTTTTTGGTTTGTGATTTTTTTGTTGTGTTGTTTTTGTTTGTTTTTTTTTTAAAGAAAGAGGGAGAGAGGGATGATGCCAGTTAGCCTTCAACACAGTGGAACACCAAACTGGTCAACACCAGGCATGCCCAACATATGGCCATGTTGGCCAGCCAACATTAACCCTTCCCTCCCCTGCGGCGAGAGCTAGAAGCTTTAAGGATTAGCTTTCACCAAGCCTACTTTTGACCATGGGCAGGTCAAGAAACCAGCAGTGTGTACAGCACAGCCCACTCGGGGCTTCTGCCCCCATATCTCCCCACCCCTCCCCACCACAGGCATCATCTCACACTTGCATGGAGGAGAACTGGCCTCAGAGGAAAGAGAGGATACTGGCTGGCCCCCTGCTTGCTTTTTTGGACACAGACTTAGAAGATTGGACAGTACTCTTTCAGTTAGTTTTGTTCAGGCCTGGTAACAGGAAATCGGAGCCTCGCAAACTGAAGCAAAGGAAAAATCAAGACAGCAGAAGGGCAAAAATTTGGAGTGGGTGGGAATAAAACTTAATAAAAGAATAAAGAAAAGAAAAAAAATACCCAAAACAACAATAAAAATATTCTGTAAAGGGTGTAAACTTCTATATATTTCAGTGCAGGGAGGTGAAGGACACAGACACAAACACACACGCACACACGAGACTGGGATCCAAATGTGAAATAAGTGAGGCAAGACACAAAAAGAAATCAAAAGAATAAATATAAAGAAGAAATTGAATTACTGAAGACATGCACCTCGATTTTACGGCCCTCTACCACGGTGCCGTGTAATTTCTCCCTGGCCCTGTCTGCATCAGCACTATTCTCGAAAGTTACGAACCCGAATCCCTGCATGCAGCGGGAGAAGGGGGGAAAACATGCACATCGTTATATATTGAAATACTGATCTCTAGGTAAATAGAGAAAAAATATCACAGTATGAAATCAACATCAGCACAACTCAGCAATAACCTCCTAGTCACATTGTTGGTTCATGCATGTTTCATAAATGAAAGAAATTAAATTCAATAAAAAAGGAACCGTAATCATAATAAGAATAATAAGAGTAATTAAAAAAAAAAAAAAAAGAAAACATAAAAGCAATTGAGGCCAGACCAAAAAAGAAGTACAAAGTTACTCGAGACAATTTTTCATTTTGGTTTGGTTTGTTTGGGTTTTTTTTGTTTAAAAACACTAAACCCTGCTCCAACATAGGCAACCTGGTCAAGCCCAAGAAGGGCTTCTCTCCCCTCAGCTAATGAACATACATGCTTTGCAGGACCCCCACCCACCCCAACACAGTACAGGACATTGAGTAGCACTTTGTTCTCTTGAGAAACTGCTACAAGAGCAAGTAGCCAATCTGTGTTATGCCTGGCACCAGGAAGTCTGCAAAGCTCTGGGCAAATCACACACTGAACCTTGCTTTTCCCACCTGTAAAATGGAGACAACAGTAATTACCTACCTTAGAACACTGTTGAGAGGAAGGGTTCTTTGTAAAGCATCCCTTGCAAGCTCTTCGGGGCACAGCTCATGTCTACTCCTAAGCCTGTAACTTCCCTAATGGCACATGGGACCCTGAAAGTAAGCAGGGCTTCTAGGTGGCACCATCATATAAACATTACTTAATATGAAGATTTAGAGTATCGGGTACTGTAGTGTCAAAATCTTCCCATCTCTGAGTACTGTGTTGGACTTGACTGTAAATCTAAACACCTAAATACCAATTCATCAGTCAAGGCAGCATTTGTCTGACATTGCTGACCCACTGCTACCTCCTTCCTACCCTGCTACCAACCTTACTTGGCTTTGTTCTGAGATGGCAACCTCTGGGGCTGTGGATAGCAACAGATCTCTGCCTATTTAGACCAGGCAGCTTCAGAAAAATTGACATGCCCTGCTTGGCACAACCACAAAGGCTCAAGGACTGCCAAAATGTCGCTTTGGCTAGACAAATTTAGGTTTACCGCATCCATGAAGGCACACACAACACGCCTGTCCTACATGCTTATGCTGCTGCCAACTCATGCAGTCGTGTAGCAGGGCAGGGTAAGAGATCATGCTTCCTTCCACAGAGATGAATGCACTGACATTAAAAGAGAGCCAACATGACTAAATGAATTAGGATTTTAACTAGTAACAAATGGCATCTTAATACAGACAACTGTGATGAGATACTCTTCATGCCATTACAGAGAGCAGACACAAACAAAAAATGCTGTTGCATTCTGCTTTTAGGGTATCTTAAGAACAGAAGTAATTGGCTCCTGTGGCTTGGAATAAAGCAAATACTGATTTAATGTACTGGTTTAATCTCCACTAGCTTCAATACCCTCAGGAGCAGAAAAACAAAGCTTACATTTGATGCAATGGAAACTCACAATGTTCACTGAAAAGCAAGGTGATGAGAGGGATCTACAGCTATGACTGTCAGGGAAATGGCATGCTAGCCACTCGGCCTCCTCCATGCACCCTGGGGTCCACATGTATGGACTGGACGCCCCAAAAAACAGACAGCATCTTGATTTCTAAGCATTGTTAGCAATGAGACACAAGCAAGCCATTATTCTTTAAGTGCTTTTTAAAGTTCTTTACAATGCTAATCTTAAACAGCCCAAGCCATTTAACAAGCTGGCTTTTACAACCCACAGCTAGGTTTCCAGCACAAAACTCTCACACATTTGTAAAACGCAGGGTTGGTTTTGGGGTTTTTGTTTGTTTTGTTTTATTTTTGTTTTGAGGGGTTTTGTTTTGGGGGGGTTTTGTTTGGTTTGGTTTTGTTTTGGGGGTTTTTGTTTTTTAACTTCTCCCAAATCTCCAACAGCAGTAATAAAAGAACTTAGCTAAGTAGTGCAGTGTTGAGATCAACAAGAGTGCTCCTTTGGGCTCCAACCCAATAATCTACAGCTTCAGATAATTTATTTTCTCCAGCTATAAATAAGGAGCTATAAAAATATCAAACTGATGCCTTTTTCAGAACAGCATAGAAGATTTCTGTTTAAATGAATTAAAATCAGAGCTACAAGACACAGGGGCTAATAAAACAGCCCAACTGCATATAACTCTCAAATATGTCACAGAGAACCAAAGGGGTGCAGGGGGTGTAATAGCAAAGCTGATTATGAAGGAATAGGGTATTGTGTCTGCTTCAAAGAACCCCTACAGAGAAAGGCAAGCCTGAGAAATAGAGCAACACCTTTCACTCTGGTTCTGTATAATGGGGAAAAAGCATCTTCTAAAAGGCTGGAGGAGGAGGGGAGGTAAGGACTGCAACACGAATCTCTATTTCCCTCTTCTCTTTTTACATTAAAATTTCTGTTTGTTCTAGGCAAGCCTGTGGAGACTGAATGAAATTTATGTCTTCAGTGATGATGTGAACTGAAAGCTGGAGTGCAGATGGAAGGTAATTTTTTAGACATTAATCTGTGCAGGCTAGAACTAAACTAAGACTATTTTAATTCACATCTGCTTGCAATTAGTGAAGTCTGTATGGGTTTTTAAAAAACTACATTAGCATTAATTATCTTTAAACTGAGTAGGAATTTTCAGTACTTTTATTAAGTTTACTCAAGGTAGCATACAACCCACATGCAGACTATAGGAATATAATTAACAATGTGAATTAAACCAGAATTAATCTGATTCAGAACAACATAACTAATTAACCATATTGACAGATCAGTCCTTAGCTTGTGCAACTCTCTTTGTCGAGAACCATTTAATGTCAATGCTGAATTAATGCTTTACATAGTTGACTATGGCAGAATCAGTATTTGTGCCCTCTTAGTTTGTCATATTAATGCATCTCCTACACATTCAAATTTTCTTCAGAAAAAACAGGTGAGCCATGTTTGACATTTTTGTTATTTCAAAGTTTAAAAACTAGCAATTATATATATACACACATATTTTTGAGGTGGGAGAGAAAAAAGCACATACATATATTTTTTATTCTTTCTCATAGATGACCTGTAAAGAATAGGGATTAATTTGTAACTATACATATAAAACAAACAATTCTCAGTATTCTCTCCTCAAGGTTGTCTTGACCTTGGAAAAATAAAAAAAGAAAGAAAGGAGGAAGAAAAAAAGAAGAGATGGCAGGTATCCAATATTTACTAGCTTAGCTTTATAGCAGGTACTGGATTGCTCCATAGTACTAGGTATGGAGCCAGAGGAAGGGAAGATCCTGGATAAAAAAAAGACTTAGGGCTTCTAAAATTTAGATTATACAAATAGCTTGGGTTTAATAATGCTGTTATGATAACAAGGCTGAAATTTTCAACAATTCCTCCCCATCAGCAATTGCCAGGAACTTCTCCCATGCAGAAAATAAGTTTAACCCAGTGAACACTAAACTCCAACAACATTTTTAGGATTACTCATTAATTTGCAGTACCAGACTAACCCCTTTTTACCCAAAGGTTTATTGAAAGGGCCTGAAGAGACCGAGTAACTGCCACCCTTTTAGTCTGGCCTCAGACTCTGCAATAAATAACAAGCAACATGATGAGCAGTGGAAAAAAAATTAATAAATGTATATATAGTATTTGAACGTTTCCATCTCTGAAGAATGAGAAAGAAAATTTACCATGTAACCGTAAAGGGAGAAATCAAAAGCAGACGGTTCTCCTGGGTGTGGCCAGAACACAGAAATTAAACAAAAAACAACAACAAAAATAAAATAAAGTAAAATAAAAAAAAAATAAAACCAAAGAAAACTAAACAGAGCCCCTTGAAATCCATGCACTGTTAACCCTTTTTTTTTGTCATGGAGTTTAGACCAGTCACCCTAGCAGCAGCATCTTTGCCTTGTACCACTGGAGCACGCAGCCAGCAACCAGCCTTGCTGTCATCTGCTGCTGTGCTTGGTTCTAAGTAAGTTTTTTCTTTTGTTTTTTGGTTTTTTTCCCCTTATTTCCATAATATACAAACTTTTAGAAGCCTGAAAAAAACGGCCAAAGAGGCAGCAGTTTAGGCCACCTGTTTGCAAGACATTTGGAAAGACTAGGAGGGTTTCAGCTATAATCCACCTGAGATGAGCAGGACTGAATGCACCGGCAGCATCACAGCAAAAAACCAGAAAACACATTATTGAAGTCACACACACAAATGCACCCTTCAAACTGGTGAGTATCGGCACAAAACCAGCCGCCACCATTTCAGCAGCTCTTCCAGCTCCTCCCTGCCCTGTGCCTCACTTTGAGTGCATTAAAGCACACAAATGCAAAACACCCATCCGTGTACCTGTAAGATCTGGTGAGTCAGATGCAGGAATTAATCTGACTAAAAAAATGTAAATGTATCTTCAAAAAAACCCCTGCAGGGCTATTTTTAAGCTGTATCATTTCCACAGTCCGGCTTGTGTTGCTCCACTGCCGATCCCTGCTGCAGAACAGAGGAGGGGGCAGGGGCCGGCAGCGGGAACCCAGTCAGCACTGCTGTGCAGCGAGAGCTTGGGGCTTCAGAGCAGCTCCAGCCAGCCCAGGTCAGGGGCTTCACGGCCCACATCATCCCCGGCTGTGTGCTGCTCCTCCTCCCTTCAATCGATCGCGGATCTCACTGTGTGGTCTGTGAGTTCAACAGGCTAAACTGGCTGAAGACAAGCTCATTTCTCTCTCTCTCTTTCTGCTGCACCAGTATTTTGCCAGTTTAGCACCCTGGATTCAGTTCCCTACACAGTAAAATGAGCACTACTGGGAAGGTGCTCCCACAGGAGCAATACTATGAAAACATCAACTTCAGCCTGAAATTCAAGTTTAAATAAACCAGTTTGGTGTATGGACTAATTTAACTCGTTGGTTTAGTATTGCAGACTTCAAGGCATAAAACTACTTCAGTGAACTAGGATAAAGGGACACCAGTCATGTCTCCTTCATGCCACTGGCATTCTAAAGGGATTTGGTGACCTGAGAAGGTCATGCTGGTCGCCAGCACTTAATTTGTTTTTAAGCCTATTTGTGTTAATAACACAATTTGTATTTCTGGCTCAACAGATGAAAATTGAACAAAATTTATAAAAATAGAATTAAAATGAAAACAAGGCCTCTAATTCATTTTATGTAAGAAGGGGCTTTCCACTGAGGGGAAATTAGGCCCAGAACAAGAGTGGCTCAACTCAAAGCACCTAATCCATTCAAACAGAAATAAATGCACATACAAGCATACAGCCTTTAAGGCTTCATTATCAAAACCAGTATTTATGTTTTTATTTATTAACTTACAGTTAATTGCAAACAAAAAAAATCTTACACAGCTTCCTGCATAAGTTTTTAGTTAGCACATGTTTACTTACATAAATCCAAACACCAATAGATGCAATTTCTTTGTGCAGACAAGATGTAACTTACTGTACAACTAATTTTTTAATTAAATATGAAGCACTTCAAGTCACTTCAGTCCTATACAAGAACTTGGAGATCTGGATCTTCCAAGTAGAAAGCAGTGAGGGACAAACTTACAGTATCCTGAAACCATGAGCTCATCTGCACTGATATGAACTCCTACAATTTAAAAAGCTACAAAAAAAAAAAAAATCCCCTCCCTATTCAGCTAAGATTTTGCTATGTGCTTATGCACTCTTGGTCTCTGAATGTCATCGAGGACACATCTTGGAGTGCCGCATGGTACACAGCTGATGAGCAAAGAGCTTGGATTCCCTTCCCCTGCAGCTTTCTGAATGCCACAGGGTACTCGTTACACAGGCAGACTGCTTTAATTCTGCAAATATGTCCACTTGTTCAGTTCAGCACAATAGTGATAAAATACGCATCTAGAGGATGCATCTCCACTAACAAAAGGAGCAGGAATCCTCTCAACTTCCTCTGGAGGTGTTTTATTCACGGTTCAGTGAAGTGCATGGTAAACTGCAACCATGGGCAGAATGCTATATAAAGGCACTTGATATGAGTCAGAACTAGAAATGTAATGGTAAACAGGATAAATTAAACAAACAGTTAGTTTCCTGGAAGCAAGCAAAAAACCCCAAACAGATCAAGGGAAGACTGATGTCATTCTATTGAATAAGAATAAACCAAAATGAAATTCAAGGGATGTTTAAAGTTTGTATCTTCTTTCTCATACACAGCAAAAAGCAGTGTAAGTGTGAAGTCTACCAGGGCCCATATAATCCTACCGAATAGACTGAATCTGGGAAGAAATTGAGTTACAAAACAAGAATTCACGTTGCTCTGAAAGAACAATCAGCAAAACTAATTATTAACTGCCTCCTACTCTGCTGTGATATAGGAAGTCAACAAACAACATTTCTGAGAGAACCTGAGGTACGAGGTGGTTGTGATGGACACACGCTGCTCTCTCTTTGGTCACCAAACTTCCCAAGTACAGAGAGATCTTGAAGATGCAGCCAGTTTGATATAGTTCCCCCAGGCTGTCGAAGAAAACTGCCTGGTCATCTCAGGTGGATTCAAAAAGGAAGAATGCAACCAGCACGCTTCCTCCAGTCCCTCCTACCGACCAGCACTGGAGCGATCCCAGCCGAGTTCTCCTGCTACAGCTTGTCAGGGACAAAGCGCTGCTCAACCCCATCACACGCTGGGTGGGGACGAACCCAGGGCGGTTTGGGATTCACCACTGTACCTTTTAAACATTTACAAAACATATACACAAAACTCTACAACCCTTAGGAACCCAGGGAAGGGAAGGGAGCATTGAGAACACAGCACAAGGCAGGCAGCAGGAGCATCTGCTTTCGGATTCCCAAGAGAGGAGGAGAAGAAGAAGAGAGAGAGGTTTCATATCATTAGATTAGAATGGAAACCACAGGGCAGGAAAATGCATTCAGAATTTTTTTTCCTAAGGTGGAGGAAGAACCCAAGAGTGAGTGAGTGGCCTCCAGAAAGATCCATTTCCTTTGCTTCACCATCAGATCACCAAACTGTTGTTTTTCCATTGTTATGTGAATACCAGGTGCTTCGTGCAGCTACACCCCACTCAAACACTGGGGTCTCCCATTTTCATGCTAAGCAGGAAGAATCTTGCATTCTTTTTAAAACAGGAATTACTTTGGGTAGAGAATGATGCAGAGATACCATGAAATAACTCTTTGGTTGTTTTCTCATTCTGTTCAGATTCTGACCCATCCCTCAATACAGGCTACAAGTTTTGTAATTGCTTTTTGCTGTAAGATGACCAAAAAAAGCAGTAGAAAACTGCATGGTCAAGGACTGGAAGAACATCCCTGCTTTTGGGTTTGTTTGTTGTTGTTGTTTGTTGTTTGTTTTGTTTTTTTTTGTTTGTTTTGTTTTCCAAATATTTATGAAGGGTTCGGGATAAAATTTGTCACAGAACTCTTCAGCAGTAATTTTTGTTTTAACTGAAAACCAGAAGCCTTGGGCTTTAGCAACTGCACAAGAAGGTACTTTTCATATAATAAATCAAGTATTCACAGAAAAGTCTTCAAAGTCAATGTTGGCTAGAAGGGAAAAGGCAGCCGTGGGCATTTAATACACAGGGCTGTATGGATGGGAGACAGAATTAAGTTCATGTGTGGAGAGGAAAATACTGCTCTGGAAGGCATGGGCAGTGGGGTATGAAGGACAGAGCTCACCCCTTGGCCAGGCCAGTTAATTTTGTTCTTTCTTTTGCAATAATAACCAAACAAATAGGGACTTGATAGAGGCCAGAGGCTATTCCCAAAGCTGAACAAAATTTACTAAAATCAAGAGTAATTTCACAGATAGCTTTGGCCTATAAATATCAAAAGAACAGCAGAGCGCAGGATAAATATTTACAAACTCAGCACAGCTGATTGTTTTGGTAAAGCATATAGATTTTTATCCATTCGGGGAAGTAAAACACTATAACTAAATCATATAGATATTTACTTGTTCAGACTGTCTTGTCAAAAATCGAAACAAAAGAAAACCATGGTATTAAGCACAAAGAAAGGATGGGAAAAGGGCTAAGACTCATTTCTCTTATATACAGATCAATGGTTTTCTGGTTTCCAGTTAATACAGAGACTGAAGAATTTCAGAATGCATCTTGGGCAACATGGTTGGAAATTTGCAGAGGGCTCTGAACATGAACATACCCCAGAATATATGTTGAAGCAAAGAGGCCACCACAAAGACTGTGAACCTCAAATCCAAGCAAAAGGCATATAGACTGTAAACTGAAACTGCTTAGCTGATTTGCAACTTCAAAACCTCTTGTGTGCATGCACACATGTGCACACACGTGTGTGTGGGGAGGAGGGAAATTTTGTTTTAATTGAAAATGGGAATCTTAGCATTGATTAAGTCAAGCAGAGTATAGACATGCACTGTGCAAGCTTCCCCCATAGAGCTTTGGCAATGCACCTCGCTCCTGACCTGCAAAACTCCCTGCTATTCCAGTGCTGAACCTCCTGGGCAGAGAGAGAATCACATCAATTTGTCATTGTGGTGATACTGGTTATGTGATGAGAACCAATTGCCAATTAGGACAGAGATCACTGAATATCTCTGCAGCTGACCTAAGCAACATTTGAAATCTCATCTCCAGAGAAATAAATTACCATTAACCCTCAATGAAACCTCCCTCTTCATATATCTATACGATGAAAATAGGTGTGTGAATGCAAATTCTGGGGGGGAGGTCCACACTGGGCAGGGCAAGTGGAATGAGGATGCTCATATTAAGCATCAAATATCTCAAACATGAAAGGTCGGTGTCTCAAAAGCACCAAGTAAGTCTACAAAACAGAGTAAATAAAATCCTTTCACATATGAGATATGACAGTTTTTCTACAGAAGTATTTTAATGCAATGAAATGGGGGGATGGGGGTGAGTTAGCTTTTTTATTAAAGTCTCCCATCACACAAAGCTGCTTTACCTTATTCTCCCTTCCCCACAGGGCATCCACTGCTAGTGCAATGGGAACAGCTTGGTGTGAAGGCTCAATTGACTGACTCCCTGTTTGTTCAAAAGGTTGAGGAACCTGATCCCACATTACAGATAGGATTGTCTAGGAGCATTTGTACATGCTGCCCAGAATTGACCACGCTCAGTCTCCAGTCAGAAGGAACAGGAGACAGTCCCCAAAATAGCTTTTCCCTTCCCCCATCACACTAATTCCTGCTGATCGCTACAGAATATATTCTCTAGGCAATGAACTGCCTTTTACTCTGCAATCAAAACAAGAGAAGCGGGTACAGAAACAGGACTTACCTTCGAGCCACGCTCATTAAAGATTATCTCTACATCAAGGATTTTGCCGAATTGCTGCAGAGAGACAAGGGGGAAAAAAAGATTTATTTTTGGCAAATCATTTTTTTTACCTTTTTGGGCCTGGCTTAGTGCAAGAAGGGAGGTGAGAATATTTCCATTTCTGGCATACAGGCAAAAGAATAAAATCTCAGTGACGTGACCCAATTCTCCTGGGTTAAGACATGCAGATCCTCTTGGTCACAAACCCCAGGTTTTCTCACAAAAGTCTACAGGAAGAAAAAACAATCTCCAGAACAGTTTCAGGGATTTGAGGCATCTCATCTTTCCTGCTTTTAATTTAAACAATTCTTTCTTCCCTCATTCTACTATTTCGTCTACAACATGGTTATATGATTTCATCTCAGGCATCTAACAACATTTCTGACACGTAATTCAGCATTTCAGCTTTCTCTTGAAGTGGCTATCATGAAGAGAAACTTAACAGTGATGTTTCTCTGGAAGGGATAGTTACATATCATCCCAACCTCAGAGATTCCGAACTCTGAATCTCCTTTCCTCCCCTTTATTTTCCAAAGCTCCGCGCCTTCAAAAGAATTGATGGCAGATTCAGAAAATGCAAAATGGCAACTCCCAACAGTTTGTTTTTCAGAAGAATATAATTCAGTTTCAACCTGTGACATACAATAGGTTGTCAATGGCCTGAGAAAGTCTACCACCTGTGATAG
Organism: Myiozetetes cayanensis; assembly: GCF_022539395.1. Classification (NCBI taxonomy): domain Eukaryota; kingdom Metazoa; phylum Chordata; class Aves; order Passeriformes; family Tyrannidae; genus Myiozetetes; species Myiozetetes cayanensis. The sequence goes on along the minus strand of NW_026087521.1, from coordinate 52,371,969 downwards.
AATTCTGACCTCTGTCTCAGCCTGGAGATCCCAAGGAGAGCTCTGCTCTGTATCAGTGGGTTCAAAAGACCTCCCTATTTAGCACAGAACACAAAATGGAAAACAAGAGTTACACGGTAGAAAGGAGATTTACCACCTCTGTGGAATTACATCTTTCACCTTGCTTGAAATGTATTAAAATATTTCTATTGAAGTAGCCAGACACAAACCAGTAACCTAGAGGTAAAAGCATCATCACTTCAGAGGCCCACAATGCTCTGTATTCTAGAATTGTCAAGGCTCTATTTCCAAGCTGGAGGTCTGCTCTCTAGAAAGATGGGTCTAGATGTAATTTTTCAGGAGCCACGTATACAAGCAGTCTTCATTCTAGAGAGACGTACTGTGCTCAGACAAATGCTACATTTGAGTGTTTTTCCCACCCCATTATTTAGGAAAGCTTCTAACAGCATGGTTTTGATCTCACTACTTGCACAAGTTTGGTAGCATATAAAGGAAGGGTCAGCAAGAAAATAAAGGTGATGAACACAGCCTCCAGGCATTGGGACACTCTCCCTTTTGCCTGTTGCTCTTAATATAGTATTTGCCATTTTTTTTTTTAATTAACATTTGCATTCAGAATCAAATGGCTATAATACTCATTTTGTGGGTGTCCTGCTTGAAAGGCTTGTGGCTAGATTTGAAAACATGGAACATTTATAACAGGGAGCCATGAAGCCTGAGGAGAAGCTCTGAGTATGTAAAGCAATAAAAAGTTATTAAGTTCCTTGAACAAGTATTCCACAACTGTCTGCAAGCAAGCAAGCAAACCCCTTCCAACAATTTTAGCTATAGTTTCTGTCTGCTTCCATTCTCCATTCTTAAAAAGGAGATCTTGGTTCACAGATGTTGTTTTTACTGTTCTATTGTTAAAGGACAATACTTGATCTTCTATTCATCCCAAGAACAATTGAATTCACAATATCCCACGTTACATGAAGTTTGAATAATGCTAATGTAAACACGCATCTTCCTTGAAATGTTCAACAGCTTAGGCTTGATCCATGCTGGATCCTCTTTTGACTGCGGTTGTGCCAATCACAGCTAAAATACATTTTCTATTTCTATCCCACGCTTGGTGTGGGCTTGTCAATAAAGGAGATTAACCGTTGATTGCTTTTTATTGTCTTTGTTGCATATGGTTTGGGCACTGCCTTGAAAGAAATCAGTCATGATTGCTTTCCTGGTAGACTATTCCAGCGTCGTTACATGACATGGGTTGAACCAATTTAACAGCTCGTGGCTGCTGAAGAGCTGTCTCTGTTCCCTTGTCCTTCCTTGTCTGGTCTCACTAGCCTCCTAGGGCTGGCCTTAGTTTTCATTCTCACCTGTAGATAAACTGATACAGCTCAATGATCCTGTGAAAACCTAATCCAACAAAAGGAATGAATACAAAGTTTTTTGACAGTTTACTTATCTGACGTGACTTAAAGGGTCAGGTGAGCATTAGGGCTCTAAGAAGCAAAAGGGAGCAGAAAGCAGACCCTGCCTGAGAGCAGGATCTGTCCTCTGCCAGATCAGCTCAGCTGGCTAGCGTTGCCACACACACACACACACTGAAACAGCCAGCCTCTCGATACATGCAAGTGCCAAAATTCTTTTCAGAATCTTCAAAGTCAAAATCACCATTCTACCTCATTAGAATGATCTTGAAAGCGAACAAACTTGTGCAGCTTCTGGTGCACAATTATGCCATGTCGTCTTCCCCTTTCTGCACACCCAGCTGGGCCTGGTAGTACTGCCAGCACTGCCTCCCAGCCCTTCTGGGCTGAGTTCCCCACACAGGGTTGCCACACCAATAGGAAATCCTGTCTTGTGTGTTTAACTTCTTGTGGGTGCTGGTGGTAACACTGAACAAAAGTGGTCTGACCCAGCTCTTTGAGAGGTGGCAGGTTTTCCTCCTTGCCTAGCAGATGATGAAGGTACATAATTTCCTAGATGACAGACTCAAGACCACTAAATCCTGTGGCTGCAGCGAGCACAGGTTTGACATCTACTGGAATAGGCTGCATCCACCCATGCAAACTGCCCCAATCTCTTTTCTGCCTAGGAGTTGAGGGTGTTTAAAGAGGCAAGAGGGAAGGACCTCCTTGGGAGAAAAGAGCAGACACAACAGGGGCTAACTGCTGAACTGAGGTTTGCTTGGGAGGGGTTTCCGGCTCCATGAAAATCCCTGGAATCAAGCAGCATGACCGTAAGGCAGGAGGATGTGCCCTGGGCTCTTCAAGGCTCTGCTGTTGCCGTTGCCACGGTTGCTCTGACAGCTCCTAACACCACGACTCTCGTCCTCACTGCTGCAATGGTTACAGCAGGTCCAGCACTGGAGGCACTTTTTTTCTGGTAGCATGCCAGAGTTTTCCTGAAGAATGGAAGCAGGGAGATAAAGAACTAGTTCATTTTAACAGTGTATGTCTCCTTCGAAGCTGAATCTAATTTAGTGGAACATAAAAAGGCACTTTGTTCTCCTATGGTGCTTCGCCTACCAAATGTCAACAGCCTACTGCAAACAAGAGAAGTTTTAAGAGCTCCTTACTGAAAGGTCACAATTTTTGTATGGAAAATGCTGGGCTGTCTAAATACAAGGGTCAACACCAAGTGCCCTCCAAAATAATTTTTTTAAATCATGTATACAGGCATGTTTGTATGTTTCAACAGACAGAGGGTCTGGCCAAATAAAACAAGTCCCATGCTTAAGTCATCCATGAAGACTAACCGTCTAATCTCTGACTTTGAAGACATGAATCACTGGGCTGACAGACTTGATTGGCTCATTCAATGATTACCAAGAACTTCTGCTTAGAACCCTGCACAGCTTCTGGAGAAGGCTCAGCACTGTGAGTTAAAAAGCTTGCTATGTGACCTAGCAGACAGCATTTCCCCACCATATATCAGGTTGTGCAAGAAGCCACCTCCATGAACTGCTCATGTGCACGTGGCATATGAGAGAAAGATATACACGCACACACTCTTCCAGTTATGCCATGGCATAGGAGCCAGAGTATCTTGTTTTAGGTTAGTGGTTCCTTCCTGAAGTGACCTTGACAAGCTTTCAGTTATTGTTCTGTAAAGCAGATAAATGAAAAATCAGCTCTGCTACAGTGGTAGCAGGGAGTGGTAGAATTCACAGTTTTTAAGAGGCATAAAGATATTAGCAGATATGAGTTATGACCAGAATCCAGTTTTCTTGTTTGAACATCTACCTTATCATTGATGCAAGGGCATCGTGCAAGCAAAGGTATATGTGTGCTGTGTGTTTCTTTCCACCCAGATGACATGAAGGCAACAGATTTTTCCAGCTGGGGCCATAGCTACATTCAACATAATAAATTTGAGAGATCTGGCACCAGATAGCTTTTGCCTTCCAAGGCACTGACAGTTTGGTAATGCCCCTCCTGTATGCTCTGTTCCAGCTGGCCTTGCCTCCTCTCCCTGTCTAGAGCTTTCAAAATCAGCTCCAAATGTGCCAGACAAATAACTTAATCCTAAAGATGTAAACAGTGGGGAGTACAAGGCAAATTCTCTAGAAATCATGGAACAACAAAAGGTAATGCAAGACACCATGTGACCACATCACATCCCTACAAGAGAACTCTGTATGCCCAAGCAGCTTCACTAGCCTTACAAAATTCACTTAGAGTCCAGTGAGATATCTGAATCTCAGAGGTGTCAAATAGCCCATTCTTAAAGATGGTCAAAACTCAAAATAGCCAGAAACCAACCTCCTGTGTAGGAAACCATTTCAGGTCCTCAGGCTTGAGATGCATAAGCAGAACAGGTCCATGTTGCAGAGAGCGTCCTTTCCCTAGCTCCCAGTTCCATGGGATATACTTTCAGCTGAGCACAGTTGGTTCCATCCTAGCCTGTAGTAGTAAGTGCTTAGTTATGGCAGCATGGAGTCTGACAGAGCTATGCTGTTATCAGTACACAAACGTCCTCACACAAAGCTGAGTCACATCTCTTCAAACAGTGGGGCCAACCCTGTTCAGCCAAGCTACACCAGTATGTTCGCAATGACAGGAAGATGGAGCATTTATAGACCAAAGCACTACCACAGTTTACCAACTGAACAGATAATAAGCAAGTACCAAGCAGCCCTTATTAGGGTTGACCTATTGCCCAGCAAAACACACATTTTCTAAGAAACCAGACTTTAACAGGAAGCCACACAAAGAGCACAGATTTCTAACAGGATTTGCAGACCACAGACATCCCAGAAGGGGGAAGTGATGAACACAGCTTCTCAGTCATTTCTTATCCTCTGACTCACAAATAAAAGATTTTCACATGAAACAGTGAGATAGGGATGACCAGGACTGGAGGCCTCCAGAAATCTTCACATCTGTCCAGTTTCCATGTCTACACTTCCAGCTCCTTATTGCTGCCTTGTGCTATTCCCCAGAGGTGTGATTGCAGTGTAACCTGGTAGTGCTGCCACAGCAAAGGTACTTGGACCCATGCCCACAAAAGTACCACACATTTAAAAATCAATTTTAGAGGACTTAGCATGTAGACTGAGTCCATATGAAACTGGGTTAATAAAAGATAACTCCACGTAATTTTACCCAGGCCTTTTCCGCAATTAAATCCAGCTACAGCACAGAACTGTTTACTAAATGACATTCAGCTCAGTCTCACTGCAGATTCTCCTAGTAACTCACATGAAAACCTAAACAAATCTTAGACAGGTACGTATGATCCAGTGATTACTGCCTTCCACCAGAGGGTTAGTACAGAAGTTTCCATAGCAGATAAGCTTTTGCAGAGCTAGACCAACAGTACAAGAGCTGCCGACAGTTGCAGTGACCAGTACCCCTGAGCAGAAGCACCGTGGTCCCTGCCACGGCTGCGCAGCCAAAGCACGATGTTCAAGCAGCACCGAGTACACAAGTCCTTAGCAAAGGTGATTTCAGAAAATGCACAAGTGGAAACACATCAGTATAAACAGCAGTGCCTCTTGTAACTCTAACCAACATCAGCAGGAACAAAGTCCTGCCCTGAGACAGGGCTGGGGCTCGCTCTCATCGCAGAAAGAGCTTGGAAACAAGAAAAGTCACAGAGGCCACCTTGTGCCTGAACAGTCGCTCTCCAATCCTGACACACAGGACTTGTTACATGCAATTGATGGCCAGTACTATTAGCAGATGAAAAACTTAAAATACATCTTGATATTCAGAAGACAGGATTTCCTTCTTCCGATGTCCAATCCACTCCAAAAGCAGAGTCCCTTTCTGCGGCTTTCCTATTGCTGAATTTCAGGCCTCAGTGCATGAACATCTGCAGGTCAGAGCTTCTTGGTCTGTCATATTATTCACCCATATGCCTTAACACATAATGAGCAGTTTTCTACCATTACCAATATTTATGTATCATGAATTATTTGTGTATTTATATTTATTTACTGGTAAATACAGATTTTAAATTCTACTGATTTCTTGGCGACAAAGAGCTGTAGTCTAACTTGTTACTGCTTTAGCCCCACACTACAGGTTCATGGAGGTGCTTTGCACTCTTGACACCAGAATGAAGTTGGATGAGAAATTATATCCACTGAGTTATTTTAGGAAGTGTAAAGTGACAAAATGTTTCCTCAGAGGCCAAGATCTGAGGGCTACAAGAGCTTCCAAAAATATCTGAGCTTGCAGAGCTGCACTGTTTGGGTCATAGAAAGCAGTGGTCTACCACAAACTTACATCATAAAGAACCTCGTCCTAGAGATATGAATTACGCTTAGAGAAGGAAAATTATAAGATTACCTGCCTTAACATCTACCAGTAAAACAAACAAAAAAAAGTAGCTACCATTCTGTCACCTGTAATAAATGATGTTATTAAAAACTTCATCAACTGAAAGTTACTAAATGTGACAAAATAGTCATCTTCATAGAAAACACCTATGGGTTATTACTGCTGTAGCTGATCACACACAAAATTCCTTTATCAACTAGGCTGATTATGCTCCCCACCAGAAGCAGTCAAGTCTACAAGTAGTAGCCATGGAGTGAGCATGTTTTAGAAAAGCTGATGTCTCCCTCTGAAGTCAGAGCCTGAGAAAATTCACACCCTGTACACTGCTAACCCATCTTAATCTGCAAGCATCATCAGCATAGTCCTTACTTTTATCTTACTGTGGTAAAATGCTCTTTGCTTAAATGTACATTCTGAAAAACATCAATCATGACTCTTCACACTGTTGCTCTCACAACAGATAAAGGTTTAGTGCACAGACACCCATATAAGCTACCAAAACAATCCACTTTGCTTGCTTTTGTGGAGGTAATCCAAGATTCAGCTTGAGAACAGAAGGATCTTCATCATGCAGGCAGTCCAACCCAGCCTCCATCTTCACCAGGAGACTCCGAAGTCCACGCTACTCTGAAGTCCAGAAACGATGAGACTATCCCAGCCAATTTTATACTGGGAGGAGAAAGAACTGCTTCTTGAAGCATGAGAGGGAAGAGCTGAAGCCATCAGGCATAAGGAACAAGCACAGACACTATCACAGCACAAAGCTGAAACACACTGAGGGAAACATGAGCTTTTCTTCTGCATATATAGTCCAAAAAGGAAGGGGACAGCCCACCAGTAGTTAAGGAGAAGACTACTACCATCATGTCAGACTTCTTACACACACTAGGCAAAGAATGTCCCTCAGAGAACAGACAGTAAGATTTTTAAAAGAGTTGCTAATTTGTTTTTAACACTGATAGCAATTCTTCTTCTCCCTGCTAACTTGTTCTGTTGTTTAAATTAGTCCAAATGACTATTCAATTAACTTTTCCCTTATTTCAAGGGTGTGTTAAATCTCAGCTTGCAACTGGAAAATCTTATTATGACTGTAAACAAGATATAGACCTGTTAGTAGGTATCATCTATACATAAGCACCTCTATAGGACAAACTTGTCATCTCCCAACCTCTCTTTTTAATAAGTTGAGTAAATAATGAACGTAACACCTTACACAGTTAGAAAAAAAAAAAATCACTCATTTTTTTGGTCTTAAACTGATCTTAGAACTGAGTAAAATTATGTAGTCAGTCTTTTCAACTTTGAACATGAGCAAGATCACACCCCTCCTTCAACCTGATAACCCCCTTTGAATAATTGAAGCAACCATCTTCAACAATCACTAGCACTCTTCCAAATCAGTATTTTCCAAAGAAAGCTTTCCATCCTGTGAGCACAGACCAGTTCCCATGCAGTCAGTGCTCGGCACTGAGCTGCATCAAACACGTTTTTGTAGGATTTATCATCAGTCAAACAGGCATTTCAACTCATTCTCTAACAGTAACCATATCTTTCACTTTCCTCCTCCTCAAATAGTTTTTTAACTGCAAACCTTACGGGCAAGATTTTAATAGTACTGTCTCCATGGGTTGATACAGATACTGAACAGAACAGAGATGGAAACAGATCCCTGGGGAAGCTGACGCTAGAAACAATCTTGATCACAGATGTCTCCCCAATAACTACTATTTTTTTATTATCTGTCATTAAAGAGGTTTTTAATTCCTCTAATGTGCGCTGTAGTTGAGATAAGTATGATTTTTCTTAAAAACTCTTCACTTTGACAAATACATTTGGTTGAGCAGTGTTTAATTATACCAGTCTTGCTCTGTACAATCTTGTCAAAAGAAACAAAACAGTATTTGTCTGCAAAGATGTATATTACGAAGTCATGCTGAATAGATACTAACACATTTCTTCAGATTCTAATGGGATTCTTTTAAACTTTCCAAAATTATTTTTATCTTGGATCAACACACGGATAGATAGTTAGTAGCTCTTTGGATCATCCCTTTCAGATTTTGTCAACAGTAAATTCTGGTTGGCAGTCTCCCAGCCTCCTGCAACTCCTCATAGTTTACAAGAATTGGCTAAAAATTAGCATTAATGAATAATCCGTCTCCTTGCTTTGGCTATTATCTTTGGATGTACCTTATCCAGATCTGCTGTTTTTAAATATTAGTGAACACTGTCTCATCCTCCTTTGTTATAAATTGCATAGAAAACCAGGTAAGGTACGAATACCCTAACTGTGGAACCATGCCTTTTTAGCCATCAGTATGATGCTGTGAATACTTTACAGCTTCCATTTACACTTTCCTTTTAAAGATACCTTCCTGGACAGTTATCCTGCCAATTGTTTAATGTCCAAGAAACAGACTCTTCTAAAGCTCCTTACATTACTGCCTGATGCCATATTCTGTTTGCACAAAGCAAATACAGACAAATAACAATCACTGGTACCTAGGCAACGGTGAGATTTCAGGTCGGCTATTAACTCTTCTTTATCTGCTAGAACAAGGTCAACTATTGATTTATTCCACAGTGGGTGCAGAACTGTGTGCATTAAAAAATGACCTATTCCTCCTAGAAGCTTTCTGGAAGTCTTTTTAATGGCCTCATGAAATGTCAAGCAAATATTACCTGTTTTAAGCAGGTCATTTTATTTGCCTCCCTATAAGATGCATATACATAAGGAAATGTTTGTTCCTTTCCTGAGGATATTTCAGAGACCCGTTAGAAATACGCAACAGCTGAGAAACGGTTGACACCTAAATAATCTGAATTTGTTAAGAAAACCTTACGTTTGCCCCTATCACGAATGGTGCAACTTCAGGGAGTGTTATGTAATATCCATTTCATCACACATGGGACAACATGTCTGAAGTCCTCCTCTACTCCTCTAGACTGGACAAAAGCATTAGATAGTTTCTGTGCCCCAGGACTGGGCTGACCTCTCGCATGCTGTTCCATCCTTGAGGGGACTTCTTTACTCCCTCCCTACCATCACATTTATTTCTTCCTCCACAGCTTTACTGTCTACCCAATTCCTCTCTTTGTACAGTAGCTTGGGAAAAACACTCCAGGCGAGGATTTTGAGTCTCTCAGATATGACGTTGAAGAGATGTGACCTGACACACAGAAGGGAGAGGGAGAAGATGGGGGTTACAGGCTAGTCACAGCTCAAGACTCACACAACCGTGAGTCCCCTTCAGGAGAAAGGGTAGGTTTCAGTGAGTCACCCAAAGGAAGGCATCCTGATCCTGAAAAAGAAATAGGAGCAAGCAGGATTTAGAGAGAAATGCTCTCCTGCTTGAGGCTATGAGCATGCTAGGAGAAGCAGCACTGAAAGAAAAATGAAGATGTGCAAGGATCATTATTTCCTTGGCAAAGTAGCAAAGTTCTCTATTACTGAAAAATGGCACATGGGAATTTCTGTGCCCCAGAGGATGAAGGGTCAGGTGAACTAGCAAAAGGTTTTACAAGAAACATACCATTTACCCAAGTTAAAATCACATCACTGTGCTGGAACTTGAGATTATGTTTAGAGAAAAAATAAACAGAAATAACTTGAGGAACATATAGTATTATTTCTCTATCCCTTCCATGGACAACAAGGGCACCATATAGGCCCCAAAAAAGGACAGGAAATCTTAAGGCAAATAATTAGGTTGCATTTTCTACAAATCATTACTTAGGACAGAAGTTCATTTGAACTGCCTGGGTCTCCCAGTCGGTAAAGCAGAAGAAAGAGTCACCAGGACAGAGATGTCCTTGTCATTTTCAACTCATCCATGTCTCCCACATCAGGAGCACGTGGAGGAGGAGCATCAAGGTGAAGGACTGTGAAAAGGGCTAGTTGTCAAGCCAAGCACAAGTCCCAGGAGAAGGGACAGCAACGTGTAAGCGATTTATGTAAGCGATGCAGTTCCCAGGAGAGGGAAGCAGCAGCAGCAGAGAGCAGGACGTGATAAATACAGATTGTAGCAGGTGGTCCAAGAACTGTCTGTGATTTCAGCAACCATTTATCCAAACCGGACGGAACTGCCTACCACACAGCCCTGCAACAGCAAAAAGCAAGCTAAAAAACCACAAAAGCAGAGCAGGCGACTGAGAATATTCAGCAATCACAGATTGCCAGGAGATGAGTTTCATTATGAAAACATTCCAACAGATGGCAAAAGTGTGGCAATCTAAGGTACGAACAACACAGAAGCAAACCCAATCCTCTTGCAACAGAATCACAGATTCACAGTTTTGGCTGGCAATTAACTCCAGAAGTCGTTTAGTGTAACCTTTGCTCACAGCACATCTAACAAGATCTGACTGGCCAGGTTGTGTCCAGTGAGGGCACGTACCTTCAAGGATGGATTTTCCACAACCTTCCTGGGCAACATGTTCCACTCTTTAAGCATCTTCACAGTAAAAACAAAATTTTCTTGATATCTAATTGATATATCAAAGGCAGAGAGGCCCTGCAGAGAGACCTAGACAAATTACAGGGCTGGATAATCAGCAACTGTACAAAGTTTAAGAAAGACAAGTGCCAGATTCTGCACTGGGATGGGGTAACCCCAGATGTTCATAGAGACTGTGGAATGAGATGCTGGAAAGCAGTGCCATGGAAAGGGACCTCGGGGTCCTGGTCAATGCCAAGTTGAATATGAGTCAGCAGTGCCCTGGGGGGCATCAAAAAAAGCATGGCCGGCTGGTCAAGGGAGGGGATTGTCCTGCTTTGCTCTGCATTGGTGAGGCCTCACCTTGAATACTGTGTGCAGTTTTAGGAACCATAATATAAGAAAGTCATTAAGCTATTGGAGAGTGTCCAAAGGAGGGTAACAAAGATGGTGAAAGGCCTTGAGGGGAAGCCGTATAAGGAGCGTCTGGGGGCACTTGGTTTGCTTGGTCTGCAGAAGAGGAGACTGAGGGGAGATCTCATAGCAATCTACAACTTCCTCATAAGGGCAAGTTGAAGGGTTGGCACAAATCTCTTCTCTGTGGTGACCAATGACAGGACCAGAGAGAACTGCTTGAAGGAGCATGTCAGGGAGGTTTAGGTTAGATATCAGAAAAAGGTTCTTCAACTAGAGGGTGGTTGGACACTGGAACAAGCTTCTCATGGAAGTGGTCACAGCACCAAGCCTACCAGAGTTCAAGAAGCATTGGGAGAACCCTCTCAGGCACATGGTGTGATCCTAGTGGATCCCTTCCAACTCAGGATATTCTATGATTCTACTTCCTGGGTTTCAACTTGTGATTGCTGTCTCTTGTCTCATCATCATACACAATCAAAAATAATCTGGATACACCTTTTCTGTATCCTCTGATCAGGTAGTTGCAGACAACAAAAATAGCCCTCCTCTGCCCTTTTATTCTCAAAGCTGCAGAAGCCCATGCCTCAGACTCTGCTCACATGCCACATTCTGCAGCCCCCTGACCATCTCAGTGGTGCCCACTAGGCTTGCTCCAGTATTTTCATTTAGATGAAGTGCACTTCTTGCACTGGAGATTCCCCACTGGACAGTTTTCCAGATGCAGTACAACTCCTGAACACAGGGAAAGGATCCCCTCCCTGGGCCTGCAGGCTACTCACTAACATGGCTCAGGGTGCAGCCTGCACCCTTGGCATTGAGGGCACGCTGCTGCCCATGTTCAGGTGGTCGTCCATCAGGATCCCACATCTTTTACGGTAGGGCATCTCCTTAGACAACCAGCCTATATTGCCACAGGGGTCATTCCCTCCCAGATGGAAGGCCTGAAATTCAGTTTTGCCGAGTGTCTTAAGATTTCCCTCAGCCCATTTCTCCAGCCTGGCCAGGTCCCGCTGAATAGCAGCCTTGCCTTCCTGCATTTTGACCACTCCTCTCCATTTGGCCTCATCCACAAAATAGCTTCTTATGGACACAAAAAGCTTCAAGAACAAGGAGCAGAGATCTCTCACAATATAGAGCAACTCGGGCTCTCGTTAAGACCATCAGTGAAATTTTTAACATTTCTGCATGTTTTGTTCACTTTGTACTGTCCAAACTATGAACAAATAAGCCCAATTCTTCTCTCATTTATAAGAGTCTAAGCTTGAAATCCATGAATTTGACATATTTACAATACTGCAACACTACTCTGCATGTGAGAGTGTGTGTATGTGCACGCATACACACCCACAGAGATGGCTCAGGAGATAGAACAACTGAAACAGGCATACTGCAGAATTTGGAGGAGCAGCTGGCTATGCAGTTAGGACCAAGGTATACACTCAAAGCCTAAGGTGACAAGAGGAGCTTTAGCTTTGGTCTTTCCTGACTTGAATTCTCTGGACTGTATCTTAAAGAGGCTGTTAACTTAAAAAAATATTTCTGATTAGTTTTTAAGACTGTTAAACATGCCATCAACCAAGGATCATACTGTAATCATATCGACAAGTCCAATACTCCTGATGATGATGATGATAAGTAGATAACTTCACCTCAGGGTTAGTTCATGAAGCATCTGTAACATTTATCTCTGCATTCACATGGAATGTGAACCACCTGTACTCATGTAAACAAACTCTTCTCAAAGAGTTTGTAAATCGAGAATCACGAATAGCATACAAGGATAAGAGAAGACAAACTATTTGGTCAAGAGAAACAAAATGTATATCACACACAATGTAAAATACCATCTGACTTGCATTAGCTTTTCCACATGCAATGGCTACTTGGCAAATACCTTGCAGCAATTTGTCATCGCAGAAATGGATCACGGGGAAGGACATAAATATTTCATCAAGTTTCTATGCAACTGAAAAACAGTCCTTTGCAAGGGATATATTAAGTCAATGTTTAATCCAAGTCTTTACTCAGAAATAAAGGGACGCTTTGTTTTGGGTTTGTTTGTTTTTTGGTTGTTTTTTTTTTTTTTCCCAAACCAATTGTTTGATTACACTGAACATTGCTGCCCAGAGAATGGATGCCCCATCCCTGGAGCTGTTTGAGACCAGGCTGGACAGAGCTCTGAGCAATCTGGTCTAATGAAAGGTGTCCCTGCCTATAGCAGAGGTGTTGCACCTAAATCTTTAAGGTCCCTTCCAACCCAAACCATTCTATGATTCTATTACCAACTTGATAGGAAGAACACTTATAATTCTCATGTGTATTTACCAGCCAAGTTAAATGCTACCAACTGTCTTAGTCCTGCAAGTATTTTACAGTGTGCTGACTAAATTGAGGAGGCAGGGCTTTTCATTCATATAAGTGCACTAGCACCAGGTGTCCCACCTGTAGGAAAGGAGAATCTGCCACACCTTAAAAGGCATTGATAACTTACCCCAAACATCTGCCGAAGGTCAGGATCTCGGAAGCGGAAGGGAATGTTAGACACATGAAGTCGTTTTGGAGTGGATTTGCTCTCAGTATTCTCGCTGCTCTGTGTCTGTGATTGCTGTCCATCTGTCTGTGCCCCTCCTTCTGTCTGCTGAAATCAGAGAGACAAAAGCACGTGCATGAGTAGAAACCACAATTCCTCTCACATGCCACGTCTACCTCTTTTTTAGGTATTAGCACTACACTTGTAACTGCGCTATCTAGCACTTGACAATTATTCTGATAAAGCCAGCAGCCCTTAACAATTGATTCGTTGTTCTTCCCCACCCTTTCCATGAGTAAACAGTAATGAGATCTCAGCCTCCCTCCCCTCGTATCACCTATCAGCTTAGTAGATTTGTCTTTGGTTTTCTTAAATTGCTTCTCTCTTTGAGCCTGTTCTTCCTCACTTCAGCTGCCACCATATGAAAGCTCTAATGAAGAGGCGGATCTTTCATATCCTGAGGCTGGGAGGTAGTACCGCCACTCTAATCTCATGTGGCAGGATGTTCATACAATCATCAAAATCCCACAGCTGAAGTGGCAGCTCTTCACCGGGCCAATACCAGACGTGCATCCCCAGGCAAAACGGCATCTGGTCTGTCAAGCTCCCTTCAGAGAAACATTACCCTAAAAGAAGATCTATAATTAAATGGTAAAATCCATGTATGAACAGATTACCGATGTCTTTGATTAACTTTTCTCTCACATTTAACTGAGCCCAGGAAGAGAAAACAGTCGTCATCATCACTGTAAAATTTATAAAAATTTCAAGTGCTACTTTCTGCTACCAGTTCCGCAGCTAAGAAAGGGAATTTGTTCCACCATTCTCAAGTACTGACTGGCATTGCAAAGCAAGGTCAAGGGGTAGGCCAGGAGTTCTTGTTCACGGAAAAAGTACAGCACACAGGCAGAGGAACAAGGGAGACCAGTGTGCAAGAGGAGAGACCTAATGCCCCCGCAGAGATAACTGGCAGAAGAAAAGAAAGGAAGAGAATCTCAGCCACTTGTGTGGGCTTAGACTGAAAAGGGGTAAAATTTGAGCACAGCACTAATATAACGGCAAGGTCTCTTTGCAAAACGGCTTGATGGGAAAATGGCATTCTTCACACTTTAGTCACAAAAACAACCTCAAAACCTCAGAGCTACAGAACAAAGCAGACTACAATTTGGTCGGTTTTATTGCTCTGTCCCTTTCCAAGTGCATGCACTGACAGGCCAAGGTATTCAAAAAGCACCCACCCACTCACTATATCCTGCTGCTCACCTCAGTCTCCTAGGAGTCATGCTTTCACTACCTGTGTGATGCACTTTTAAGTGTCGTTGCAACTCTTTAGATGCCAACGTCCTTAACTCATCAAGTAAAAAGTTCTACTGGAAGGCAAGGACTGTGCAATTGCTAGAGTCAGTCTTTTTAAGGCACTTTCAAGTACGCACATAGCCCTTAAAGATGGAAGAGCAGGAGTGAGTTTTTTGCTGGTTTGGGCCCTTTTTTCCCCATTTTAAACATGTGATTTGTATATCAAAGATGAAAGAAATCTGAGGGGAGTTGCCCACAACATCTCCCCAACCACTGAATGGACTCACTAGGCCGATCTGCACGACTCAATATACAACACTTTATGTACATTTGGAATCATCTCTCCACAGATAAACTAAACCAGCAACATTAAGAGAGTGTCTTCTGCCCAGAAATATCACTTACAGACATGACCTTGACCTTGCATGTTGGTTATAAAGCAAGTAAACATAAAGATAAGGCAAGCAAAGAGTAAGCGCTGGGGTCTTGTCATGATGAGCAAAGCAGTGGCAGCTTTTCATTTCATTTCAGGAGGGCTGTGCATTCACCAGCACAAAACATGTTTCATCTGGTTATCGCAAATTAAGCTGTGGTAGGAAGAATGAAGATACTGCTCTGGCGAGTATCACTGCTTCCCATAGCTGTGCAAGTCTCAGGTGAAGCCTGGCAGAATGAAGAATTTTTATTTGGCTAAGACTCATCTATCCCACAAACATCAGATTTTTGAGAACAACCTCAGAGACTTCCATTTGCTCTTACCCAAAAGCTGCCTCCACCCACCCCCACCATTTTGCCTCTTCTCCTGCCCTCAACCCTATGACAAAAAGGTTCTCCAAACATACAGAGAGTGCACCCTAGGGGAAGAATCAATGTAGCTGGCCTGCGATTAAATCAGACCATGCTATTTAGTGGGGGATTTTTATCACTCCATCAGAGTGCTCTGCTCCTCAGGGCTGATCTGTCCAAGAAGGACAAAACACAGGAGTACCCTATCTGTCATCACTGTATACAACCCCTGCAAGTGAGTTCTTCGAAGTAACTCCCAAAAAACACCAACACTCCTGCTGAAAGGGATATCTACAACCCACTTTGGAGCCCTGCTAATGCAATTTGCCAAATCCCATGTTTTCTATGTCTTTGCATGGATTTGGTAAGTGAGCAAACACCCATGAGCAAGGTGCATCTTCTGCTGTGTGAATGAGGAAATGCACAGATTCTGAACGATGATGACAAAAATGTTTCAGCCTTTAAATATAGGTTGCACAGTACTGGATTTGCTGTTTCCACAGGGGAGGAAGCCAGAACATTGTTTGCACTCTTCTCCCATCCATTTGTTCCTAGGTAAAGAGCAGAACTCCTTTCTTACCAAGGGTGCGATGTATCATGTACAGTGGCCCACTCAAAAGCACTCACGGCTGGTCCTGCATATGGCAGTGTCATTTGCAGCATGTGCGATGTGTACAGTGAGACAAATGCTTCAAAGAGGAGAAACAGGGGATCTTGGTCCTTTAACTTTTTAACTACACCAAGAGTCCCCAAATGCTTTTCAGGCTTTCACATAACCTGATTTTTCAGCATAAGTTTAATATTAAATACCTTGTCTCTCTGGATGCTGTAGCTTCCTCATCTCTATGGTCCCGTGGCCCTAAGGGAAGATTTGTACTTTCCACCACTATAACATTAGCTCAGTACATATGCCCACTGCCACACATTCAGCTGCAACATAAATGAAAGAGTGTCCTCAGATCTTTTTTTTTTTCCTTTTATAGTTATTCCTTGGCTTAATTCATTAGGAAGGAGATGAAAGGAAGGGCCTGGAACCTGTTCTCAGGCAGCACATAAAAGACACTGGTAACAGTGCTACCCTGATCAAGCCAGACTACAAAAGCCCTCGTTTCACTAAGTGCCCACTCCCCACCTTGACTGCTTCCCCACACTGAGTTTAATCTCCTTTTGGCCTCATGTCCACACTTCACAGTGAAGAAACGGACCTCTCCCTTCGCTACAGACAGTGATTCAGCTCAGAAGGGAGCTAACACACGTTCAGTGCTTGTCATCAGGCAACACAGAGACATGCTGTGGCAGAGATCTCGCATTTAGGAGCTGTACTGCATTTACCATACCCCCTCAGCACAGCCTGTGTAACATATACTGATGCAGGTGATAATGTCATTCATGTCTGCACACGCAAGCTTTGAGCTCTGCCCAAGGTCACTGAGAAACATATGAGAGCTCAGGACACGAGCAGCATGTGCTTTACTTTTAACTACTTGCTGCCTGTGCCCCCATGTCAGCTGCTCCCTTACACTGCCCAGCAGTCAGGAAACGCTACGCAAGAAGAGGCAGCTGCATGAGAAGCACGGATGTATACATGTGACGTGCCCATGTAAAAGGGGAGGAGGACACCTGGCAACATGAGGGTGTTCTGAAAGGTTTGGGGGCATCTTCCCACCTCTCAGCTCGACTCCTCTGTCCTAACCCAGGTGGTGAACAATCAAATGCTGGGGATTTCTCCTCAGCAGCAGGGAGGCAGGGGCTCCAGCACCACCTGAGCTCCGAGCAGATCCCCATCTGCACGGCTAGACGGAGGGCTACTTCCCCAGCAAGCCAGACAAGCACCAGTGTGACAGGCCAGCACAGAGATTATTAATACCCAGAACATTCTGTTTACATCTCTCACTTGCTTCTAGAACTGGAACCGCTTCAGGTCCAAGTTAGAGACAAACAAAAAACAACCCCTCGTTCTCTCCCCCAAGAAGCAGGCAGTCCAAAATGTTGTGAATCATAATGAGGAGGTTAAGAGCTATAAATCACTGCAAAGAAAATATTTACAAAATATAAACTGTAACTAATAACTATATTTAAAAGGGGATTTGGGTGGCTTACAAAATCTAGGAGACAGTCTGTGCTCAGTCCACCACTCCTAGACCAGTCTTGAATTCAAAAAAACCCCAAACCACACACCCGACCTTGTTTGGATCGAGAGCTTGAAGAGCTGTGGAGACAAGGACTGAAAGCTAAAAGAGGCAGAAGGCAATCTTCCCACCACGAAGCAGAGTGCAGATAACGTGGAAAAATCTCTGCAACTTCCAGTGAAGAACCTCTGTCACCCACCCATGAACAGATACCCACCAAGCAGGTCTGTTGGAAAAACAAGTGAAGAATTAGGCTCTAGACACAAAATCACTTTCCTGCCCCAGCACACTCCACTAAAGTCAAACTGTGGTCCTACACATCCAAGAGCAAAGGCCATGGGAACTTCTGCTGCTTAAACAACACTTGTTTAGCAGACAGAAGACCATAGGGCTAATCATCATCTTTCAACAGCAGTAAATATAATTTTACAATTATATCCACGTACTTGATTTTTCAGAGATGCCAGCAGGGTTATATTAAAAAAAATAATAATTGGGCTACTTACAGGCACAGTTAACTATTATCCAGTGTACTCTGTATGCCAAAAACACGGACCAAAAATGCTAAGGACATACCAAATAACTTCTGCACGATTTTTTTACTATTTTCAGTATAGGCAGATGAATTCAGGTCATATTTTTTCAATTGTTAGTTACCTATTTTCAGACACACTGAAGTTTAAGTCATTTTGTTCACTTTCCTCATTAAAAATATACCTCACAGAACACAAACCTAACATAGGAAAGCACACAGTAAACTTTGCTATCTCTCCTGTACATTTCTGATTTGTCAGGTAACACTTTCAATCTAAAGGTGGACATTTCTAATGGGATTCTTTAGGGTTTTTCTCTTTTTCTCCCCCCCACCCCCCACCTTTCAATGAAGTGGTGAAATAAAGCCCCCTGAAAAGCCTGCTCTTTGTCAGCAGTTCCAGACCATTCCTCACAAAACCAGGATGCCCTGACAAGGTGAAAGAGACAGCAAGATATCCCCAACTAGTGGTCACCCCTGGACCGTTCCACTGACAGTGGCAGAAGAACAGCCACACAGTGACAGACTTCAGATCCATCCAGCCCATTATCTTCTATCTAACAGCAGCCAGATCTGTGGAAGCGTGTAGGAACAGGGAAAGTCTTCAGTGGTTTTTCTCCAGCAAACTAAGCCAGTTGATGTCACAACTTGCTGCGGACAAGAGTATTTGCAATGCCAAGTTCATTATATGGAAAAAACCCCAAGTAATAAAACCTGGTTTTTTTCATACATGGCACCCAATTATTTCCTGTGTGCATCCTAGTAAGTGAAAATGGGAAAGTTCCCTATTTCAGTTCCCTTACCATCCAATATTCTCTGTGTTTGTCATATGCCTTCACTCCTGTCAGCTCTTTTTGTAAGTGAAGATTTCACTTCTTTTCATAAAGAACCTGCTACAACCCTTTCATCATCACTATTATCCTTCCCTGTACTACTGCTAGATCTGCTACAACCTTTGAAAGACACACAGAAGTACCACAGCTGTATACTCTAACATAATGATATTTGCTGATTTTATTAAATCTGCCTCACTAGACACAAGTCTGCAAGTGCTGACAATAATCTGCCTTGTACTCAGAATAATAAAATAATCTGCCTCGTATTCAAAGAAAACTCCTGATGTTAAATGTCAGGGTTTGCAACCTCAGGACAGCAATTTCTAGGCTGAGGTGGCCGAACAATCGGTAGCTAACTACTTATTTGAAGCTAGTTTTTTGTCGTGTCCACTTGCTCAGCAGTATCAGAAAATAACTGAGGATATTCATTAAACATATTCTTCACCTGAAATACCTCACATGAGCAATTCCTTTAATTACTAAAGGGATGAAAAGTAATTACAGAGGAAAATTCTGCAATCTCAGTCTAGGCAAGAAATACCCAAGGGAAAGTCATCATTATAACATCATCCATGTGTTGCAAAAGCCAGTTGAGGAATCCTTGGTGCTGTTGGCTCCCTTCTATCTAAAGTCTTGCTAGATGTACAGGGCACAGCCAGATGGTCAAGCACCTTTCCTGCCTTGGTTTTGAACATGACCCATATGGTCTCCCACCACAGATGTGTCTCCTCTGAGAAACTGGAAAGGTAATATCCCTTTATGGTACAGGGGATAAGTTAAGTACGTTTCAGTACTACAGCACATCAAGAAGCCGAGACACTGTAATTAAATAATGCTTTATACTGGTTCACGACAACACCAAGGCAACAGCACCTGCCATTTTCATGCAAAGTAATTTACATAAACTTATTCCTCTACTTCTGTATCTCCAGCTGCATTCCATAATTTATACAGACATACAAATTCTTCCCTCTGACATTAACAAGAGAAACAAGTTGAATAATCAGCTCACAGTATTAAGTGCATTGCATTTACTATCAAGCAAGCTTTTTTAGTTCAGCAGATGATTAATCTTCCCTCTGCGAGTAGAGTACCAGGGGATGCAGAGAGTTGACAATTGCTCTCGGCTTCTGGCCATGCTCTCCATACGCTTACCTTGCAACAACAGCATTTGCTGGATCCCTCCAAGAGCTGCTCTAATTCATTAACCCAGCGAAAGAATTGGACAGCTTTCTGCCAGGTCAGTGAATTAAAGTGGCTCACGTAAGGAATGCCAGAGCCAGTAAATAGGAGTGGGAGTTTGCGCTTGGAGCCAGATATCTCTTTTCTGACAGCAGTGAATCTTTTAGATCAGCTCAGCTGCCAGAGGTACTGCAGCCTAATTAGCATCTCCCCTTGCAGCTAACTGTGCTGGGTGTCTCCATTAGGGATAAGCACACTAAAGTAAACCAAGAAGAGGGAAGGAACCAGGCAACACAGCACTATAAGTAGTGAAACAAAGAGTGTCAACTGTTTAAGAGACAGCCTGCAACAGGCAGACCAAGTAGGCCAAATATGGTCCAGTACCTCAGTCTATTTTTAATTCAGTTCTTTCAGCTGTGCTTTAGGACAGTATCAAGAGAAAGGACAGATGCCTGGAGATGAAGCACGAGAGACCTGCATGCCAGGCAAGAAACAAAGCCCCACAGATGAGGCTTGATCCTAAAATAAAAAAGAGATTCCAAAACATGAAGTTGTTTGTATTACACTACCTATTGTGTCAATTTCTTTTCCATGCCTGTTTTGAGAGCTCTGAATGCTTTCCGCTACACTCAGAGTGCCAGAACCAAGCTCATCCTTAGCTGGTGACACCAACCAGTCTTTCCCCTTTGCTCAGGGCTTTTATACTGTGCAGGAAGGCATGGACTTTGACTCTCAAAGTTTATTTTACATAAATTCACCACTGATCTTTACCCTCAGGCTTCCAAACCACTGTTTATTAACTGAGACGCCACTGCTAACCTCAAAGCATTCAATCTGACTCGCTCACAAGAATCTGCCAAGTTTCTATGAAAAGGTGCTCCCACCTGGTGTGTTAGGGACCTTGTTATAGACCCCTTCACATTGCTGTGTAGCATCTTACCGATGACATTAAATTCCCTTTTCCATGAGGGACCCCCTAAGTCATCCCATGTTCTTCGCTACTTTGGCAATTATCCTAAAGGCTATCGGCCTGAAAAGCAGGAAGGTCCCACCATCTGAGCACACCTTTTGATATCTCACTCTGTCCCTCCAACTGAACCAAGCACAGGCCTTGTTCTTAAAAAAAATAAAGCAGAGAACTTATCTGTCTGGCTGAAGGAATTCCTGAATCATCCCATGGGAGCACAGGCTTCAAGTCAGCAGCTAAAAAACCCACTGGCTGTTTGGTCTGATGTATCACCTTCACACACAACAGCAACTGTGCTTGTCAGTCACAGTAATGGGAGGGAAGGCTCATACCTCACTCCTGATGACTTTTTGCTCCATTCAAGTTAGCACTTTTGTTTAAGACAACAAAATGGTGAAAGGAAAAGATGCCTTTAAAGCATAGCAGTCTAGTCCACATGGACTGAACACGTGTATCCAACAAGCAATAACCAGTGCATGTAACGGACAAGGTGCTTGACGTTACCTGTAAATGTTTAAGGTGAAATAACCAACCTGTTCTGCTGTATATTTTAATAGCATGCTTTAGCCTGAGTAACTACCGAGCCTTCTTCCTTCCCCTAGATCCTACATCATTAATCAGCATACTGAGAAGTAGAAAAGTTACAAGGAATTACGTCCCAAGGCAGCCCACAGAGTAAAAATAAATTCATACAGAAGGAGTCCTCGACAGAAAGATAAAGAGACTTGGAAGATCCAGGATGCAGTGGATGTGAAAGTCTGGCACGTGAAAGGCCCTTGGTTGAGGCACCTTCCCCCCTCTCCCTCCTTGGATTTCTTTATGTGCCGCCATCTGGGATCCTTTGAGCTTGATGAGTCCCAGCCACAGCAGTCACAGCAATGCCCTTGTCTGTGCCCTTACCCTCTCCTGGCCAGCTGTGGCCCTCGAGCCTGACTCTGCATGCTCAGCTCACGCATCTTTAACCACATCAAATGGTCCCACCAGACGTGCCCACCTGTTTCCAACAGCCAGAACAAGTGTTCTGTGTTATTCAGCCTGTTTCTCGGATAAACCCCTGCCAGTCAGGCTCCCTCTGCAGACTCCTGGCAACACCACTGCCTCCCAGCAGTCTCCCAGCAACGCTCCCTCCCACACAGATGGGCTCCCAGTCCCTCCTCGTAGGCTAGCCACACACTGTGGGCTCCTTGGAGCCGGCTTTAGTTGATAAAACACAGAGCTCAGCCCTGCAGAGCCACCGAGATGGCTCCTAATATGGAAGAGGAGCAGGAAGGTTGGCAAGAACTTACATTCAAGGTCAAGGGTCACATCACTTCCATTAAAAAGAAATGCTCTAAAGCTCTGGGCAAGGATGGGAACAGCAAAAACACATGGGGAAAACCACTGCCCTGTTTTATTCCCTGTTTCCAGCTTCCCCATCCAACTGGCAGTGCTCAAGAAAGTTGCTTGCTGGAGATGGGCAGCCCAAATCTTACAGCTTGGAACGACATCGGACAATCTGGTGCTAAAATGATGACTTGCATTTCTGCACACTGCACCAGCTCTAAGTTTTATTTCCTGCCTGATCTCTTCTCATCTATATTTGTGTTTGCAGAGTAAAGCATCTGAAGTTCCTTTTACACACACTCAGTGTGCCTTACAGCCTTTGTACCCTTTTGCTTCTTTAAGATGCTGAAGTTGAGGCATTCCCAGGATGAAATCAAAGATATCTTCACGAAGCCATGACCAACAGAGCCAACCCACTGCAGTGGAGCAGAGGCACACACCGGGAACCGTGCACACTTGAGCTGGCACTATCAGTTCTTTCAACTGTTGGCACTGAACTCATTCAGTACTTACCAGGGAAAAAAATAATCTCTACAAGCCAAACACCAACTACAAGTAAAACTGAAAGCATTAACAGACTAAATCCGCCCCTGAGCGCCAAAGGCTCTCACCATAAGGCTCTTTATTAGGAAGTTAAGTCTTAACAAGTGGCTTAAGGGGTGGATAAAGCTTTTCCTGGGATAATCTGCCAGCATGTTGCCCAGTGCCAGTTCCAGGCCATGGAAAGAAGAAAGCAAAGATACAGAAGATGCTAAAAATCTTGGTTTGGCAAATGGATGACCAGTAGCTAAGAGCTCCTCTCCTATCTTTGCCCTCTGAAGCTCCCTGTCATTTTCAGAAAGTCAAATAAAAGTGATTTTCTACTCTGGTAGTTTCCTGAAAACAAAGCCACATTGGGATTACACCTAAAATGCACATGGTCAATCTAATTCTTTGTGCCGTCAACCTTCCAGAATTTCCCTCCATCACGTTTATTTGAACCATTTGCCAATTAACACAGAGTAATTAACACTTTTATAAAAGACTGTCTTTGGACAACTCCACCATGGTAAAAACACCACAGTTTCAAATACTACTTTCTTTTTTTTTCTCTTTGCAGACACCAATTCCCAAAAGGAAAGATGGAACCTTAGTAATGGAAGTTCAGAAGCCATGTTTTGTTTGTAATTCTCTCCTTCTCGAGTCTACTGCTGATTTGCTGTACACCTAAGAAACAGCAATCCAATCAAAGCCTGCTTTTTCCCAGAGCTGCTCTCCTGGCTCTGCACCCTCGTGCACTTACTGCAAGAGATCCGTTCTGCGTGCTGGCCGTGTTCGTGCTCTGCTCTCCGTGCGGCTGCGTGCTCCCGTAGAGTGTCAGATTGTGCTCGCTGGTCTGGCCTGCATAGTCCTGAGTGTGTGGCACCCCGTACTCTGTGGGAATCCCATTCTGTGGGGGTGGCGGAAATGGGATTGTGGTGAATGGCTGCACCATTGCATCAGGAGTTGCTGCTGGCTCCTGGTTACCCTGAAGGAAGGAAAAAGGAGAAAACAGTTTTACACTACAGAAAACAGATCAAAACGTCAGCAGGAGAAACAACACACGTGTTCATGTGAACATCCCACCCACCATCACCATAATATCGCACAGTCCTCTACTACCTCTTCTATCAAAAAGAGCACGCCTTGCTCCTCCGAGCCATGACAACTGTTTTCTTAATCTTTTCAGAGCAACTTTCTTGCTACTGGCTGGCACATGGAGAAAAAATTATGGGGTTTGCAAATTGCATATCCCTGTGATCTCATACAAAGCTTTACACATATTTGGAAGGCAGAAGAGACACTGGAACACTGGAACAGAAACACAGAAAGAAGAACAAGCTTCTTTAATATCCCGGAAAGTATCGTAACTGGGTCCATCTCCTCTAGCCTGACACTCCTTGCTCTGCTCACAAGCAAGCACATCATGTTGTTCAGAGCACAACTCTCTGTTATGTTACAGTAATAAAAAGTTTACTTTTTTAAACCCATCTGTGCAGAAGCCCCTTCTTTGCTCTGGCAAAGATCACTGAGTACACAGCACAGGTGCTCAGGTATCAACTGCTGGAATGTCCCATTTGCTGCTTGCTGGCCACGCAGAAGACACCAAAGACCTGTAGGGAACTGAGCTGAGATTGCAAGCCTGGAGCACACTCACTCTTTCCCAGTCCTGAGCATCCCTACTATCACACAAGACATTAATTACTCACTCCTCCCATAGCTTTGGGTATCCCACAGAGACCTCTATGCTAGGATAGTGGGCTTTTTAGAAGCTTTTAGCACTGTCTTAGATGTTGCTGACACCAACCAGATGACTCAGAAACAAAGAACTGACCATGCAAAAGAAATCCCCGAAAGACAATAAAAAATGTTACACCATCATGTAAAAAGACCCACAATAAGCAAACAAAAAAGCATGCAGCTCTGCAGGGATGTCACCAAAGGGGGAGCAGGGAGCTGCATTCAGCCACCTGGGGTCAAGGAGAACAGCCTTGACATTGAAGCCCAACCCCAGGAAGCCCAGGCTGCTGCACTGCTCCTACTGCTTCATCGCCACAGAAAAAAAAAAAAAAAAAAAAAACCACAGAAAAGATTTATGATAGGAGGGCTGTTTGATTTATGTGCATGTCAACAGACTAATCCTGATTTTAAATTTTGGCTGCTGTTCCAGCCCTGGGTCCTCCCCCACAAAGTCTGGAGGTGCCCGAGCCTTTTCTAACACCAGCATGCTTAAATCAATGACGTAAAAGTAAAACAGACCTTACCCCACGGGTAGGAAAGCCTGAGTGGGAATTACCAGGCAGCCTTTCAGCAAAGAGCATGCAGGACCTGACAGACCTCCAGTGAAGCTGGACAAACCTCTAATTCCTTTTATCAGCCTACCCGCAGCTTTCCCTTCCGGGCGAAGGGAACAATGATAAACGCAGCACACCTCCAGCCAGCACCAGGTCATTCAGACACTGGCTGAATCCCAAATTTGCTCTGACATTAGTCTATCTGGTCTGCCTCCCCTGGGGGCCACGTGGCCACACGCTCCCGCAGTTGGGGAGAAGGAGAGGGAAGGGCATTCAATACCACTTAGCAGAGCCAAGCTAAAGCCTTGGCCTGCGCCGGGGAACGGACCGTTTCATTAACTCAAGTCCAGCCACTGCAAAGCCTTGCTGCCTGCAGAAACACAAAACTCCGCAGCCTCATCTGAGAAAGAAAAATTCAGGCAAGCACACCAGCCACGGCCAGTGCTCAGTTACTTGCACGCACTCTCCCAAGCAGTTGCAGCCCTGCGTCGTGTGCTCGCAGGTCTGCAGAAGGTTTTTTTCCACACACCAAGCACTTCTTCTGAAAGCAGGACAGGATTTTCATTCCCCTGCCCCCCCACTGGAGGGCAGTTCCACCAGCACTTTGCTTCTGCTCATTCCTTTGCCATTCTCAGCTTCGAAGTAAGGCACTTCTGACTCAACCTAAACTGTCACCAAGATCCGCAGAGCGAGTTCTGAAAGGGGAGGCAGGAGAGGCAGAACGATGGCTGTCCCACTGCAAACCAGGTATCAGCAACCCTATCGCTCACTTGCTCAGACTGTTTATCCCCTGACAATTCCATTCCATCCACGTATTGTCACCTTTCCAAATTCTTCTGTTTATAATATTTCATTGTATTTGATTGTCTGTGTGCTTCAATACAGCCCACATTGCCTGCACCTTTCTTACATCTAAAATAGGACTAAATATTAAATCGATTTTTTTTTTATTTTAAATTAAAAAATTGGTAGGGTAACCCCAGAAAAGATGCAGGAGCAGAAACTATTTCCAATTTTTTAAGAACAAGCCAGATTTCCAAGCTAGTAGCATCCCAGATCGGAGGAAGAGAATGCTAATCAGCCCCAAACAAAACCTATTCTGCCATCCTCTCTACAGTGCAGGGCTGCTCCCCAAAGGACATAGTCCAGCATCTTATTTAATCTCACTCTTAGACTACTTAAAATGCCAGCCCATGAACCTTATATAATCTTATTTTCAGTATTTTTACCCCTCAGTTAATACTGTTCCTTCCCGTTTAAAGGCATTTCAATCTTTTTAAATATTTTCTTTCCCTTCTTCAATTATCTACAAATGCTTGAAGGATGAAAAATGCTTACTCTCTCTCTTCTGTTGCTTGTGGTATTTTGATAATACGTATTTATTTTGAGTTTAATCACACCTCTTAAGCCAAAATATCCTAGTAACTTTATTTATTACTTCTCTCTGACCTTCCTAAGATTTTCAAAGGAAGGATTTCTGGTGCAGAATGAAATGTTTTTAATACCATTGTCACTCCCCGCACCCCCCCGCCAAGTCACATTAACATGCAAAAATCATATATCTTTTATTACAAATGTATCTTTCATTTAATGTCTTAGGTTATCTGGAGATTTATCACCATTATGTTTGTCCAGGTTTCATCATTCCATGGAGTATCTGTATCTCAAATTATTTCTCTCTTTATATGATTATGGACATAGTTCCCATCTGATTTTTTCTGTAATTTTAATTTCCTTTGGTGCTTTAGAATTGCTTTTTTCTCTGTTTCCAGTAGTGTCTGCAGAAAAGAACTCCTGATGAGATCTCTGCAGGTTTCACAGGACACTGATATCCTTCAAACCCAGAGGAGATTCTACCTCTTCTGTTAGTCTGCCAAATATCAACATTTACATGCTTCATATTTTCAAGAACTAACACAGGACATGCACAAAAAAAAAAAAAAATCCCATTAATCTTCAAACACAGAATCTGAACTCCTTTCCCTACTTCTAACCCACCATGGGGAATTCTGCATTCTGAGGTGCTGCTTTTCGCACTTCTCAAGAAGTACAAAGAGCACGAAGAAACCCCCAGGTTTCCCGGGTGAAGGTACGTACTTGGGAGGAGAGACTCAACAGAAAGTATTTTGTCCATCCAATCTTAACAGTATACCTCACTGCACTGCCAGTCCTGCCTGCTTCAGCTCGTGAAAATCTCTGAAACATCGACTTAAATGCAACAAGAAACCCAGAGAGGTATGTCCAAAGCAGTCACCATCCCCAAACACACACAGCGATACCATCACAAGACTAGGAAAACCTGGCTGCAGCTCCCCCCAGAAGCTAGTGTCATCTTAAACTTCTGTGAGGGCATGAAATAAATCTTAAACTAATGTGCAGGAGCAGACAGGCACTTCTCTCGGTCACAATGCGTCAGGTCAGGAGTCTTCAGGAGAGGAGCGTGATGGACACTTGACTGCAGGAATAATTCTGGCAATTCCAGATCATCCAATTCCCTCCATGAATTTGCGCTGCCATGCACCAACCAGGATAGCTGTCATCCCATGCTCATTCTGGGAAAGGCTGGTCAGTGCAAGTGGAACTCAGTGTAATTAACACATACTGCTCAAGAAAAGGAAAACACCTCAGTAGCATATATGGTAACCTACAGTCCCAAAAAGAAGCAGTAATCCCTGTGTTTGCTATTCATTCTGTTGCTCTGCTCCCACGGAAATCATTCATCCACATCAGGTAGGAATTCGAAGCAGCCCTTCCCTTGCAAAATGCTGGCATCTGATTCATCAGCACCCAAGACCTCAGGGCACAAGAAGAAGGTGGATATTCATCTCCCCTTTCAGGTCCCTGTTCTCAGCCCTACAAAGGTCCAGTCAGGTCCTTGCAGGTGCCAACTTTCTTCCTTAAGTTGGGGTTTTTCCTACACTGCTCATTACAAATCCATCCCACATTTTGTTTAAAAAACAAATTAGCTGAAGCAGTGAAAAATCCCTAATGGGGACACACTTCTTAAGAGTTTATGCAGCTTTAACTTAATTAATGAACTTTGTAGCTCCGAGCTAAGCAGAGGAACAGTAAGTAAACGCACATAGTTGTACCTTGTGGAAGGGTGGGAACTGGAGATGATGTCTCAACAAGGAGACAACGTGGTTCAGCAAATGCAAGACAGGATGAATTCTTTCAGCAGACAGCAGGTGGTGATCCAAGATCACGGCACTGGAGCGCCAAGAGCAAACACCAGAAATGCACACAAAGGCCTCCTACTTCCATAAAACTGTCAGAGATCAGTGAGTTTTCTGAAGGAGTGGTTTTGTTTTGCTCATTAGAGAAACTGATGTAATTATAGGAATAGGAAAGGAGCCTTACAGCAGTGCAGCTCCAGATCTCTTCCGTATTGGTACACAATAATATGCATATTTAGTAAAGTATAACCAATCAAATAAAAATTATAAACCTGGTACAGCTGAACTGGTAAAATTTCTGTAAAGACATGGCAAACTGCCACGAGGTAACCGGTCTGAGCTATCCATAACCCCATTATGAGTCATCAGCATCACAGAAAGGTGCAGAGAAATGGTACAGCATATAAATATCAAATCATCTCTTAAAAATGCCTTTGAACTCTGCTAACCTCCAAATCACTGGTATAGATGTGAGTATAAGCCTGTTAGTGGAATGGGGTTTCTAGTAGGTATATCTTCACTGAACTAATTTTATGAAACCTTGAAGCAACTGACTTGCAGCTAAGGGAGGCAATTAACCTGTTTGTGAAGACCAGAGTGTTCCAGCCTACACTGTTTGCTCTCTGCACTAACCTAATCCCTTTCGTAAACAGCAAAAATGTTTGTAGCTGGGATCTGAAGAGCCTGGCACGACTGCTCAACCTGGAGCCAGTGCCCACCCTCAGCTCTCTGCACAAAGGGGATCCCTGTAAGTGAGAGAGATGTAGAGACTACTCCATCCCCTTTCTATGACCCAGCTCGCAGCCTCCTGCCAGGGATGCAAACATGAGGCACAGCTCTGGCACAGGAAGCACAGCATTGCTCCCCGGCTCTACACGGGCAAGAGAGAAAGGGTTTACCATACAAAGCTCCTGCTTAGGAGCAAGAAAATTAATAATAATATATAAAATAATAATAGGCTGGGGATTCCACCCCCCTCCCCTTCTCAGAAATGAACAAAAGAGGTGCTCTAGCAGGGTCCCCTTCCCAGCCTCTTCTAACACAGTTTCCCTTCTCTGTTCTCAGCTGCAGGTTCAGAGAGGCTCTGGCTAGAGCTGTCACCATCTCACCTCCAGCTGTGCACTCCTGCCCTCTTCTCCCTGCCAGCCTGCCCACTGCTGAGCCCTTTCAGCACATATTCCAAGGGGAAAAAAATTGCACACTTTTTGTTGTCAGGTTAGTTTTGTTGCCACTTAAGAGTGTTGAAATGGCTTGGCAAAGAGCTGGAGGAGAACCAGAGCCAGAAAGGACAGGGGGTGGAGAAGCTGGGGAGGGAAGGGCCATGGGCACCAGCTCTTGGATGAGTTCAGGCTGCCAGGCAGCCACAGTCTCCAATGTGCATTAACCCTCTCCTCAGGCAATCCCACAATTTGCCCACTGATAACAAATGTATCAACAAGCAATTTCTTCACAAATGGCAATAGATACAAACCTCTGTGAACGATGCTCCCCAGACCCACCTGGAACTCCAGCATTATCACTTCCAGAAAAACAGAGGCTGGGGCATTTCATTACAACAAAGAGAAACCCCACCCTACACTAGTAGCTGTCACAGCACATAGAACCTAAGCCTTAATTTTTAAAACTGTGCTTTTGCTCTTTAGGACCATGAGGATACTCAAACACAAGAGAAAATGATGTACAGGATGATGAAGTGATGGTTTTCCAACTCCCCAGACACCCCAAACCAGTGTCTTGGTCGTGCCAACCCTGCAGGTGCCCACAAACACCATACAAGCTCTCTACACAAAAATGCAGCAATAACACTTTCTCCATCAAGGCCATTTCATTACAGATTAGTTTCTGAATGGGAAGAGTGGGTAAAATGCCTACAGAAAGGAAATATGGAGGTGGAAAGTATATATACAAAGGATATAACCATCACATTCTTCATCTTTGTACAAACCTGTTCCTGGATTCAGAGGGGTATGTGACCCTAACCTGACACCCACAGTCCACACTACAAAGGCATTTCTGTAACTCCAGAGAGCAAGACTGGCATGCCTGTATGTCTGGCGACCGAGACTGATAAAATCAACACTCTTGGTGTGGGTTGATCATAAAAGCACCTCGAAGAGGATCATGGTAATAAGAGGTTTTGGATTTCATCTGCACATCTGGAGCTTGATCTTTGTTTGATCTACGACACACTGGGGTAACAGAAAAGGATGTTGGATTTTGACTCTACTACCATGGGCACAAGAGCAATTCCTCCTGAATCCTCCCAAAAGCAGGGCTCTATCTATAGGTAGTTCTGCAAACGTCTGCTGGAGTTTTAAGATAGTTCTGTTAAAACAGAGAAGAGTTCATATGCATGCCTTTCTTTTTTATTTTTTGGTAATTTAAATCGGATGTAATAATTTCAGGAAATGCTTTTTGCATTGGGCTAAGTTAAGCCTCAATAAGCTAATCTTGCACCAGAGGGGAAAAAAAAAAAAAAAAAAAAAAAAAAAAGAAGAAAAAAAAGGAAAAAAAGAGATGCCTGCACTCAAGCTTGCACCTATCTAACCATTTAAAGGCATGTTTCCTTCAATTTCCTGGTGCAAGCTTGCACTAGATTATCTAATCTTGCCCTTCCCTCTCCTAGATATGTAAAGCAAAGGAAGAACAAGTTATCTTCCAATACACACTCTATCATTCCATGCCACCAAAAACTGTTCTGTAAAATAAAGCAGCTGGCCGCCTTTTTTTTTTTAATGCATCTAAGAACTTTATAGAGAAGAAGTGCAAGTCCCCTTTCGTAAGAAAGGATAAAAGCAAATTATAGTCTTATCTTACTCTTATACACAGGAAGCACTCACTCATCCCCGTGCTTCCATCATGTCCACTAATGGCCAACTTTTACTCTATCCCTATGCACAAACACAGGCTCTCAGGGCTGAATGCATACACACTTGGTAAGAAGCCCTTGGGCAACCTGCAAAGAGGTTTCCTGTTGGATACAGCCAAAGCTTTAGAGTTATGCAACTTAATAAGGCCCAGGGCCACATCTACTTACCAGCCTGAAACATAGCTTTCAGATTTTAAAAAGCACTGATTTCTGCTCCTGAAACCTACATTATTCCCCATTAAAAAAAAAAAAAAAATGTTACAAGCACAAAGACATCCCAACAAATGCTTTCAATCAATTCACGCTCTCTGGGGCTGATTAGAGAGAATTGTGTTTCAAGAGACGACATTGGGGTCTCAACATCTGTTTCCATTCCATATTAGGAATGAAACTACCTCTGAGAACTATTGGGAAGAAGGGAGTATGGGTGCGGAACAAAGCAAAAAGTCACCAGGATGGATATATCTTCAGCAACAAAGCCAGCAAGTGCGAGAAAAGCTCAGGCTCAATTTTTTGTTCCAGATTGGTCCTTTAGCACCTCTCCTGGCTGTATTCTCCCCACCTCTGCAGTATTCCAAGTGACTGTTTTCCACTTCACATTCATAATCAAACATTCTTGGGGGAAAAACGATTTCCATAAGACAACTAGCTTTCAACAAATCAGCATGAAAATAAAGTCTCAAAACACTACGCATCTAGTCCTACGTTAATCCAGCAGGCACCCAGAGCTGCAGAAGCATGTCCCACACAGGGGAGATTACTCTACCATCAGGAAAAGACGCTTAAGTTTCTTCTTTCGGACCAGAATTCAAATGAGTCACAGCTAAGAAACAGTGTGCTGCAGATGTGTCACGTATGTTTAATCCAAACTAACTGTGATTAGCTATTCAGCAGATTAGCAAACCAATCACACTTTCAGCTGCATGATTGCAGATCCTCTCTGAGGGAAGCAGAGGCCAGTGCTGGGGAAGGAATGTGGTAACTGCTCTTCCAGGAGTGTCCCATGGTTGCATCAGGGTATATGGGCACTCACGTTCTGCCTTAGTCTTGATGCTAACCAGTGGTTCCAGGTGCTGCTCAGAAAAAGAAGGGCGACAGAATATGAAAATATAGCAGGGAAGAAAATCCCACCTGGTGCCATGGTATCTCTTGACCAGGCTGTCAGGGTAGTGCCACAGCTACTGTCACCTCAGCTAATTCTGCAATCAGATTGCTCACTTCAGACAGCTTTGTTTCAAGGAAAACAGTTAACGCTCCAGATGACGTATTTCAAAAAACCAGTTCTGCTTCTCCAAGCCCAATCAGGTACCTGGTGCTGGACAGATAAGCAATTTTTCATCCCACGTCTCTGCTCTGCAAATGGACTATCATCCTGTAATCTGCAAGTACATCACCAAACCCCAGTGAGCGTGAAGAGTTCTTCCTGCAACCTCAGGAATTCAAACGGCTTTCCTGACTGTTTAAATCCTCATGAAGCTCATTCAGCCCCTTAGAAAGATTTGTATCTGCTTTAGTCACAAGAATTTCTCAAAGCGACACAGCTATCTGTGAGAGACTCTCTTCCAGATCTCTCTCTATATCCAGTGCTCTTCTAGGAAGGATTTTGAAGATCACTTTTGGTATCAGGCTTTCCTGTCCCCCTCTCCCCTGCTGTGAGGACTATGAGCTGACGGCAGTACTGAGCTGCGCAGAGGTGCTGCTCTGAGCTGACTTGGCTTCGGGAGGAAAGACAAACCTTAAAGCCCTCTCTGGCAGCTTCACTTATACTACACTTATACAGGCCCCTTCAATTCCCCTGATTTCAGTGGCCAGCAGCAAAGTCCTCCCACCCGCCTGCACTAATTCCAGCACCGCACAGGAAAAAAAGCAGCCCTGCCTCGGCTGCCAGCGTAGGAGGAGGAGGAGGAAGGGAGAAAGCGCTGGGAAGAGGAGAACACATCTGGAATCAATTGGAGAGCACCGAATGCTTCGGAAAGAACTGCAGAGCTGGCAGAAACCATAGCGAGGAGCCGCGTGTTCGGACGTGACTACGAAGCAAAGGTGGGGGACGAGACGTACACAGCATACTTAAACACAAAACCAGAGCTCCTCCTGGGGCTCTTGGGACTTTTTTTAATGCAAGTAGCTAAACATCTCAGTCCTGTCATATTTTCACTGCCCCTGGCCTATCACGGGTATGGGTCAGAATTCAGTACAGAAGACAGGAGATGAGATGAGGCAAACGGGACCCATCTGCGACTCGAGCACCAGGACTCAGTCACGCAGCAGAAATATTATATCAAGCTGCTCTCAGGGCGCAGAAGTCTGTGACTGACTTGGCACACGTTTGAGAACAGAAATTTGACGGTTTAAAAACGCAGATTTCTTCCCACAGTTACTTTCCACTCCAGAAATGCATTCTCCTATCTCCTGCTACTCATTTGTTCCAAGGGTAGTTTTCCATTTTTCAAGGAAGCCTCCACTGTGTGTCCTGGAAAGCAGAGGTTCTGGAAAGGAGCGAGAGTCATGGAGAAGCAATTCACCAGTGCAGCAGCCTGGTACAGAGAGTGACTACAGCTGTTCAGATATATTACCAACAAGTAGGATGTGGGAAGCACTGCTACTTTGGTACGTGGCCTTGGCCAGATGAAAAATAAGACACGTGCTTCCATATACGAATTTTAAAACCAGAATTAAAAAATGCAAAAGGGAACATAAAAGAGCCATAGAAATGACCACAAGATTGGAAAAAGCCACGTGGCTGTGCACTGAAAAACTTGAAAAGCCCAATTTATTTTGCTTATAATTTTTTTTAAAAAATTAAGTGGCAACTGATTATTTTGCAGAAGTATATTAATTGTGAGAGGGAAAAACCACACGCTTATGATATTTAATCTAATTTAAAAAGGCATCAAGAAATAGCCAAAAGCTGAGTATGATAAATTCAGCTCTGGTAAAAGACACCATTTCATTTTGTTTGCTGATTTCTAAATGACAGTCATTAAGTCAGCTGCTGAGAAGGACTCGGTCCTTTCCATCTCTTTGCACCTCTGTGCTGAAAACATTATGTCACTCAAAACAGAGGTGCCTGAGTGAGACATAATGTGTACATAATGTACACCACATGTACGGCCAGAAGAGGCTATCTAAAGCCAGATCTATAGGACAATATTCCGGAAAGCTAACAAGAGCTGGTGGAAGTCAACGCACATAAATGAAAGATGATTAGACTCAGTAGCATACACATTTATAAGCAAAATGACTTCACTTTATGGAGAGGAAAAAGCTATTGAAAAGTATAGGTGCAGTTCTGTGTACCACCTAATATGATAAACTACCAGCTGGCCTCAGAATCAGTGGCTCCACTTCCCTCCCCGGCCGTTGAGAGATCTTGTCATGCCACAGCCATTGCCAGAAAATTAATCCAAACAATAGTCATCTGTTTGGTCATAAACTGAACTGTCTCGCTTTATATCTGCTTAAGCACGATGCCCAAAGCGGTGAGGAGGCTGAACATATGGTCAGGGCAGAGAGATGAGGGGGACTATTCTTCTCACAGCAGCCCACAGTTACGCTACATTAAGCGCAACTTGAAAATGCACCTGAAAACCACTTCATACAAGAACGAGAGGCTACGTGGACATTTAGCATATGTTACTGCCACTACCTGCTTCACTTATGCTTAACTTCTAGAGCACGCCCATGTAAGCCAGCACAAAGCTGGTTTGTACACAGTGAATTTGTCAAGTATCTCAGGAAAGATTTCCCCATTGTTATAAAATCCATTTAAAGCCTCTTTCCCCCAGGCCTTCCAGCTAATGTATGTTTACCAAATTCCTGCTGTAACCACAAACCAGTATAGACTTCTCCCCTACACAGGCCACCTGCACAGCTGAAAGGTAAAACTCGAGGTCAGCAGCACATCTGACCACCTTTCAGGCGTCTTCTCCTGGGCTGGGTGCGATTAATGCAGCTCCTGCGGCCCCCATGCTCAGTGGTACCTTTGGAAGAATGCCCCTCTCCCTTGCCACCACCACATCAATGCCTTGGTCACATAAATTGTGTGTGGGGATTTAATAGTAGTGATATACCAAATATTCACATTAAACTACTGGCAGTCCCACTTTTAAACTGCTCTACTTTACTAAAGCTAAACTGATAAACCTCAAAAGCTAAATTGATATAAGGGCATCCCATCTCCATGGCATGCCTGTCAGCATCTGCAGCTCCCTTAATACATTGCTGCATGGGTTCCCGTGAAATTTACTGCCCCCCACCCCCATCAATTCCCACCAGATCTCCACCTTCCACAGCCAAGGGCATTAAAGGTACTTATTTCTCCCTCCTCGAGCACCTACAGAAAGACAAGAGCATAGGATACGCAAAACTTAAACTCCTTCAGCCAGTCGGTTTGCCCTTCTGTACATCCCCTTTCACACACACAGTGTCAGGCCAAACAAAGCCGCTCACTCCAGGATACAGGCCTGGAAAGAAAGCATTAGCATCTGGCAACCAAGAGCAGCACCCCAGCATATGAGCCTGAGAGCAAATACAAGTCTCTGGCACGAAGAGGAAACACCGAGATGTACGCCTGACTGCTCCTGTCAATCTTGCAGTGGGGGAATGCCCGATTTCTTTTTTTTTTTTAATATATTTTTATCATATTACTGAAAGGAAATGCCAGGGACTGCTGTGGCCCCTGTCCCTTGAGGCTTCACTGTTGCCATCAGGCTGCACTGCCTTTGCAGTGATGAATATTTAAACAGGGCAATAAATATTTCAGAGCACATTCATCCCAATGAGAAGTCTACTAGCACAAGAGAGATGAGACAACCACGCAGGGTCGAAGCTGCTCCTTGTTCTGCCCCTCTGGTTCCCACACCGCCTGCCCTCCCTTGGCCTTACTTCACTCCAGACGTCAACAGGCACCTGAGAGCCTCAAATATTCACAAGCACAGCTCTGGTTACTTTACCAACAAGCAGAAACACCCATGAAAAAAAAGTGCGCCACTTTTCAGAGAGGTGCAGAACACAACTAGCTCATGCTTTGCTTTCACCTCTTCTGGGTTTTTGGGTGCTCGCTCTCAGGAAGAAAATTATTTCCTTGAAGACTCCACAGGGTCTTAAATCTTTTAATACTGCACCTCAAAAAAGCAAAAAGCTAAGAGCAACAAAGCCAAAAAGATCGACAGCACCCGGTTGAGCGAGAATGCGTGACAATCTGTCTTTTCCCCCCACAACTCCCTCCTTAACTTCAGTGGTGCATTTACTCGGGCACTTCTCCGGTGCGAGCAGCTCTGCTGCCCTCTCAGTGGGATGCTAACAGATGTACACAACTTGGCCATCGCTGGCATGAATAAAACTGGTGAGAAAACAGGTTTAGGACATAACAGAAAATGCATTCATTTACTCAGCTATCACCTGCATGTCCTTCATGTACTGAGGGCTATTTTGACTGTCACAGTGATAAAAGCTTGGGGTTTAGCTAGGATCTTAGCTACACTCTCAGTTTAAATTTTTGGGTTTTAAAGACTGTTTCATGGGGTAACTAAAATTTTGCAGAAAATCAAAACCACATATAAAGACACTTATTCAGGATCAAATTTATAGGGCTGTGAAACCTTTGGCCAGAATCAAAAATTATCTATCTTAACAGCTTCATCTATGTATCTCACTAGATTCAAAAGATCTGAGATATTTACTGGTTACACAAGATATGGAGAAGGCTTCAGAAAATGGGTACACCTACTCCGAGGGAAAGGAAGCCAAACAGACACCCTCACAAACAGCAGCCAGCAAACAAAGGGTTATCTTAAATGACAGGCACAAGCTAGTCTGCCCTGGCTAACTGAGCTGCACCAGGGCACCTCCTTTCCAGGTAAAGACTGTAATTAACAGTATAAAGAAAGAGAGTCATCTCTGGCTTTCTTGGTACCCATGGACCATCTTTTAACAGATGATGGTAACCAAGCTGCAATCTCAATGTGTCACATGCTGTCCAAGATGCCTCTTGTACTGCGCAAGAACACACTCCTCTTACCTGGATCCTGGCCCAGCTTAAGGTACAAGCTGGGCACCAAATGGTTCAGCCCTGTCATGGCTTAGGCACAGCAGGGAGCGTGCAAGGGCATGCAACAACTCAGCAAGGTCTGCAGATGCACAGTCTTGGATTAAACTGCTAAATTCCCCTGCAGTCTCATTTCAGCTGCTTTCAGTCCTTTGAAGGAGAACAGCCGGGTCTTTGCTTTGTGCAGAAAGGGCCCTGCAGCACATCAAGAGTGAGCTTCCTACTGCAAGCCAGAGCTCCTGTTATTTCATGGACCAAGGAAGGACCCAAGTGCTGCACAGCCTGCTTGGGATGGCCAGGTTCTTATTAACGAAATTCTCTCTCGTTCCTCTGCTCTATGGCACAAAATGGCTCCAAGCTGAAATACTGAACTGTCAAATAGCAAAACCTCTTTCCATGTCAAGGAAGAGCAGCTGCCTACTGAATAGGTGGATCAATCACCTACTGCCACCCTCTGCCCCTTCTGCTTCTCAAAGAGCAGCAGCATCCCTCCTTCAAGACTGGCCATCAGCCATACCACCAAAAAGATGTTGTTTATATTAAAAGTACAAAATAGCAGTCACAGCAGTGTAATTCAGAGAGTGACAACAATACTGGTGCTTTGCCAGCAGCAAGTCCTGGGATTTTACATCTCTGCTTCTAACCACCACCCCAGCTGCCCCTTATATATCACTGAAACGAAAGGATCCAGTCAGAAGTCAGACCCAACCTGACCCAAAAAACACCTTGTACTTTCCTATCTTATTAACAGACCTCATACACAGACAGAGGAAAACTTCTCGAACATGAGCATTACCTCACCAAGCCATTTCGAGCAGGAGCCACCATTTTACAGCAGACATCAAAATAATGAGTGCTCCTCTGCTGACTGTGCAGCTCCGTGTTATTCCCGTGATGGGCCACATACCCAGCAGCACACTAACATGGAAAAAAACCAGCACCTGATCCCAGGCAAGAATAAAAAGCCATGTTTGATACCATACAAAAAGTGTTAGGAAGGAAAACAACATTTAATTCTGTGGCTCCTGAGGACCTCTCATGACTCACAAAATAAATGCAAACAGATGTAAAAGTTAATTTGGATCATATCAGCTTCACTGGCATGCAAAGGGCAGAGCAGGCACCCTGGGGAGAGGGAGGGAAAGATTTGCCATAGCTCAGGTTACTATCGCTGACAGCTGACCTAAAACACCCCCAGATTTCAGCAGACTTCGCCAGATCTTCTAATTTTCAAAGGTGCAACCGCTTCCTTTAAGAGATGCAATGTGTGATACATGTAACACTAACTGAGGTCAGGGATGAAGGAGATCCTGCAGCACAAGTATTTAAGTGTTCCAGATGATAATCCTCACTGCTTTAGAATGAGCCCAATTAACTGAAACAAGAAGAAAGCAGAAGTGAATTGTTCTTTTGAAGATGTAAAATTTTTGATCCGAATCAATGAGGACATAAGGAACTGAAATAATTTCTTTGCAGTCTGAAGCTACTGCATGGAACAGACAGACGGACAGTTGCTCTGTCCTACAAACATGCTCCTTCAGAACAGATGTCTGTCTGCAACCCAACACACTCAGCTTGTGAAGCCAGAGACCCAGCTTGCTGGATGGGCTCCATGGAATCATCTCCCAGATGGGCCAGCACAGCCCACATACTTCATCAGTGTCAAACCTGAGAAACGTTCTTCAGCACGAGCCCTCAACACCTGGTTTTAACTTTCTCCTTTGCCGAGTTCTGAACTGCTCATCATCACAAACCAAGTATTGTTACTGTTCTATTAAATTTTTAGAAAGAGTTAATGTTCAAAATTGGCCAATGACAGCATGTGTAGTAGCCCACAGCAGCCAACATTATTATCTATTGTTAACTGCAGTCCCTTTTCTTTGTTAGGCCTTGAAAATGCACTAGATGATTCACAGTGAGACTGATGCATCTGAAAAACTTCCTTCAAATCCTTTAAAATGAAAATTGCTCTTTTAGGTTCCCCTTGCATGCCTAGGACATAAAGCCTTTCCAGAATCCCAGTATCTGGCACCACAGGGTACAAGGATCACCTGCATTTTATAGCCATGGTTCATCTTAGATGATCACAGAAGAAATGGTTTGAGCAACAGCCTCTAGTTTTGTGCTCTGCTTATGCTGGGTACTACCAACATCACACTTAATCAACAGACTCCTCTCCATGCATTTAAGCAAGAGCAGGACTAACACAGCTGACCTCACACAGGGGCACAGGAGCAGCTCACGCAGGCACAGTAATCCCGCACAGAAATTTGGGACAGACACAGCTGAGGGCAATTCCCGAACCACTTCACAGCTGGATTGTTGAAGATGTCCCTGCTCATCACAGAGGGGTTGGACTAGATAACCTTTAAAGGTTCCTTCCAACCCAAACTATCCTATTATTCTACGATTTTATGATTTGCTACAGGAATGCTTCTGCTAGGATTGCCTGAAAAGTAGCCAGGAGGCTCATCACAACTCTGCATTTAAATCGTGTCAATCAAATGTGGTTCTTTCCTGCCACCGGATTCTTTTCTCCTAGATTTAGGCCATAGAGCGTCTCAGAATAATTGTACGGTGACACACAGAGCCTCACAGCTAACCTAGAGGCCTACTACACTTTTGAAAGCCACTACAGCCCTCTACAAATGTCCTAGAAGAATGAAATTTATCTTCCTTTATGCTCCTCCAAAACATTAAGAAATTCCTATTACTCAGCTCTAGCTATTCTTCTCTGTGTTACAAATAACACAGGTCAGAGTTTCCTACCCACCCACTAAAAAAAAATAAAGCCACCGGCTTTCTGAACACTTCTGCTTAAGCAGAAGTCTGGCTGGTAGATGCGTTCTGGACCACGTGGCTGAGCTCTGCCAAGCAGGACCCAGCCACCCATCAGGCAGGGAGGCTTGGGGCTGGCAGGCAGGAGGCAGGGCAGGCATGGATCTGAACAGAGACTCTCAGCTCTGCAGCTTCCAGTGCAGCTTTCTCCTGACTTCTGTGCCACACTCGCAGTAACTCCTGCAGCTGTCAAAGCCAATTAAGAGAACTCCTAACAAAACCCGAAAAAAGTCCTGAGAAATCACATTTGAGCTGAAAGGGACAGTAAAGCCTTTCTTACCTCCTCATAGCAGGACTTCTTACAGGACCTTCATTTTGTCTAGGGCCAAAGTCACCATTGGGTTGCTCAAAGCTACAGTTTCAGACTTGATGGAAAATATGGCTCAGGGATCTTTAATCTGATTGAACCAAATTTAGATTCATCTCCCTGAATAAGACAAAGTATTCAGAAGTCTTGCTTTCTGACAAAGCACTGAGATCTCTGCAGTATTTTTTCCACCCTTCTGAAGTCCATGTTACCAGATAAATTCATTCTCGCACTCTTTGCATCATTTCGATCAAAAGAAGCTTTGAAGACTTAGAGTCCCTCAGAAAAATTCTCTTAGGATGGAGGTTTGCAACTGGCTTTGGATGACCTAAATTCTTTCTGCCACCAAGAGGGTCAGTCCCTCCTTGACTACACCTCTTCATCAGTCACACCTACTGCATGCTCATCGCAGTCTGTCACCCACATCCCGTGAAGGACACAGGGAGTAAGGAACTGTCCCAAATTCCCACCACAGTTTTCAGTCACCACCTTCCTCATTCCTTTATCTCACCACAAACACCATAGTCTTTGCCACAGATTGGCTCCTCACACAGTCTAACATGACTCCCAAAAAGCATTAACACTTCCCCAACCAAGCTTAGATAAGAGGGACTCCTGGAACTACTTTTCCTCCCCTTCCCACTACTTTGAGAGAGAAGGGAGCTTCATCCTGGAACAGGGTAGAGACAGACCAAAGAAGGGTTTTGCAAAGCAAATGTAACAACATTAAACAGCATCACACACACAAAGAAAAGCAAGGGGCAAAGTTAAAGCAAACTAAGCTACATTAAATATTTGAGCACTAAGCAAAGTTAACTATCACAATACCTTAAAGTCCAATCAACAGTCAACAAATTGATTAATTCACTTATTTCACCAAATTATCATGCTGTTCCTCCTCCTCTACTTCCCGATTCAGGCTGGAAGGATCCTTTTTAAGTTAAGATAGATCTAAAACACTGCCTGTTGAAGCTCTGAAATCCTTTCCCTGGCTGCCCTATTTATCTCAACCACATTTTACAAAGCAGGAAGGGACACATGCTGGAAAACAAAAGCCTTTCATACTCCTGCTCCCTAATATTCCTAAGTACTTTGCATAATTGTTCAGTTTTGATAACCTCCCTTCATATGCTGCAATAGTAAAAATGGGAAAAGCTACAAAGAACAACAAATCAAATTAAGGGTTTCACTCTACACCGAGGGTACACAAGACAAAGGAGGACTAGCGCTATCCAAGAAATCCAAACTCATCTCCAAGGCATTTTTAAATCAGTCTCTTTAAGTAATTTAAAGCAGGTTTTGATATTAGGACTGGAGGGAGAGCACAGGCTTCAGATAAGGAGTTTCAGTGAGACCCGATAGGTGAATGATGGTCTACACACTGCACAGGTCAAACTCTGATTATCTAAATCTTGGTTAATCAAAAGCAATTATCTGAAAGTCAAATATGCCCTCCAAGTCAGATAACTCAGCAAGACCAGGACTTATATAAAGCACACAGAAATCCTAAACTCCACAGGACCACATCTGCAGACTCTATGAATTTTAAGCAGGATAACTGGGAGGACAGTTCAGAGAGTTTTAACCATACTCAAGACT
The DNA here is from genome assembly GCF_022539395.1 of Myiozetetes cayanensis. Taxonomy (NCBI): domain Eukaryota; kingdom Metazoa; phylum Chordata; class Aves; order Passeriformes; family Tyrannidae; genus Myiozetetes; species Myiozetetes cayanensis. The sequence goes on along the minus strand of NW_026087521.1, from coordinate 52,330,107 downwards.
CCCAGCCCGAGGGCAGACTTCAGAAGCTAGAAAGATTACCCTTGCAATTACTTGGACATTTTTGGTGCCTCCATGCACCCTCAGATTACAGGCTACTTGGAGTGCAATTCTAGTTAGGTATTTAGAGACTACTCAGGGTAAAAGTCTCCATTACAGGCAGGCTGATAGAGCCACCCTGGCTGATACTTCCCACTGCAGGATGCAGTTTTCAGTTGTTTGTAATTCTGAGAAACCATTAAAACTGAATTTTTTTTCACGCTACCTGTAATTGATTTTGTGGTTGGCAATTTTTTTTGTTACTTCAGCCGTAGCCATCCAACACAAGAAAGAAGTAGGGGGAATATTTTGTCGTGTTTATGATCAAGGGGGGAGGAAACCGCCCCACACAATTTGAAAAGTCTATGGGGACTTCATATTTCACCGAAAAACTTGCACTTCAGGAATCTATATTTAGCAACCATACTGAAAAAACCACCAAAATCTGACCAACATTATAACAAAGCTATGGAAAACTACAGTGCCTGTCTTATATTTTATCAGCTAAATCTGCTAGTACAGCTGTATGCAATAGTATAAAGCAGTTAAAAAAAAAAATATATAACTACGCAAAACCTGCCGAAAAGGAAAGCACTGATCCATTCTTTATATTTATCATGGAAAGAACAAATGGTGGCAATAAGTTTTACTTTAAATACTGGAAAAGACTTAGCAATGCTCAGAAAGGCTGGCAGTGGCATCACAAATGTTTTCAAGGCAGGTTACTTGCCATCAGGAATGGTTTAGATATTGTTTATTCTCGTAGGAAACAGAGATGCTCTTGAGGGAGGCTGGCAGTGCTCCTTGCACCCCATTTTCTGTGATTTCATGCTCTCATTCGGGGCTTGTCCACAGCTTCCCAGGAGATACCAGCCATGTCAGATCCAGGTCTGCAGATCAGTGACAGCAGGGAGATGGACCCATCTCCTGTACTTTGCACCATCTCCTTTGTAGGGATGATGTAACATGAAGTAGCAGTTTCCTACCTCAAATCCAAAAAACCCAAGAAACAGATCTGTAAGTACAGCAGGGAGGAAAGTAAATTGGGACAAGAAGCCTGGGCACTAACAGGACAGACAGCGACAGGGAGCAAAGGGATAGAAGAGACAAGTTTGACTGCATTAGGAGCAGAGAAGGCAAACTAAACGAGGAATGCAAGGAGTGGGTGGAGAATTAAAAAAACCTATGACAAGGAGACTGTAGTGAGGACAGGGAGGAGGAGGCAGAGAAGCAGAGAAAGAATAAGCAGGTCTAAAAATCAGCCGAGAAGGAACTGAAGCAATCAAAGGAGTAAGGCAGCAGTCTGCCAAAACAGGAGGGCATGTAACCGAAGCGGAATGGAGACAGGGAGAGCACGGATACGCATTTGTATGGGACAAGCTACTGACCAGGGATCGTGAGGAGAGAGTGAGAGGAAGAAGACATATCCATCAATCACTGATGGAAGGCAGAGGTGAGACAGGAAAGGTCATGCAGGGATGGAAGAGAGGGGAAAATGTGCATACCAGTGACAGCCCCAAAGCCTAAACCAGAGCCTAATACTGTGAAAGGACACCATTCCTCTGCTGTCAGCAAATATACAAAACCAACTGGCAAGCACTGACCAAGCCAGCCTGCACAGAAAATGACAACTAATTACACATTCAGTAAAAGTGGCAGACGTCTATGGGATGCATTTGGGATGGCCAGCTCTGCCACAGATAACTTCCAAAGGTCATCATGGTGCCACATATACTGAAGCTGACAGGGACTGGTAAAGGGTTGTCTGGTTTTTCTTCTCTTTCTTGTGGAAAAAAATAGCATACAATCACGTTATTAAAGAACATCATAAATAGACACACAAATAAACAAATGAAGGTTTCCTTCCCAACTTAAAATATGGAAATGCCCTGGATTTGGAGTGCCTTCCCATAACCATCCTGATCACTCTCAGTTCAGTTTGAGAATAATATTGCTCAATGGACAATTTTGCAAAGAAAAAAAATCAGGTATTAAACAACACACACTGTTTAGCAAGCACAGCGTTTATCCTATTTTCTTTTATACAGGCAGAACACACTCTGTTTTTTCAAAAAGCTTTCAGTTGAGTAACAATTGCTCTAGCTTCTGTGAACCCTACAAAACCAGCCTATACATCTTCTGCCCTCACTGGTCATAGAATAACCTCCAGAAGCCCAGCAAAACACCATCCTGCACAGGACAGAATCATAAATAACTCTAGGAGGACACCAAAATGCTTTTGGTAGGAAAGTTAACATTTCTCTACTCTAATTCCAGGGAACATGTCAGATGGGAAGAATACAGACTACATCCTTTAAATAATACTTGAGAGCAGATTGAGGCAAATTAACTATCTCTTCCCCAGTACTTAAGACCTCCAAGGGATACCTTTTAGTGAATTCTGTGACTCTGCAGCTGGGAGGTAAGTAGGTTACGGAACTCATCGCAAAGGGGCAGCGAACTGCACACATCATTTGTTGAAAATGGATCCAAAATAGGAACATCGAGCATTTTACCTGAAGTGGTTAATAAGACCAGAATCCATGTCTAAAAAACATCACATGCAGACACATCTATTGCACTGGTGTTAGAATTTATAGAAGCCTGGTCAATACTAATTAAGTACAATGGAGCCATCATGAATTAGTAACCTGGAGGGTTGCTGGTTTTAAAGGCCTCCCTCCTTCTCAACCCTGAACTTTTTGTAATTTTTGGTAGCTCACTACAGTCTTTTCACTGATCCAGATACTTCATAAATTAATAGTTTTAAAATACAATTCAACAGTATGTTAAATTTATACAGCCCTGGCAACCAAATATCACAGCAAACTTAGGCATCCTCATTTCTCAGCTCCTGGGGATAGCTACCTAGTCACCTGCAGGAGAAATGCATTAGAGAGCAGTGAGGCTATTTCTAGGACAGGGACTCAAGGAAATGGCAGTGCTGTATCAGGTTCCCTCTCACATCTCCATCCTGCCTAGGCAACGCTGAATACAGTTTCTGCCATCCCAAGGCAGTTCTGCAAGCGCCTGCAGCATTTTGCTTCTACTCCAGTGCATGCGAAAGTGCTCAGATCAGGTGGCAAAGAGAAAAAGACTTTAAAAAAAACCCACTCACTGGGTTCTGACAGGCCCCACTGATTTGTAAGCCCTTCTCAACCAGTAGCTAGATCTCTGAGGATCACAACAGTTATAAGACACAATCCACAGCCCCACCTCAAGCAACCATGTCCTAACATCTGGGAAAGTGAGATGGAGATTAATCTTTACATTCCCCAAGGAGATTCTCCTAGGAAAATGACTGGCCAGGATTCCTCTCAAACAAACCTCTGATACTGGCATGGTGTTTGCAGCACTAAAAAGAAGTCCTACAAGAAACACTAGAAGGGAAGCAAAAGCTAGGGGAGAGGTACAGGCACTGAGTCAGATACCAAGCACTGCTTTTTGAACAGCAAAGAAAGGGGAAGAGCACAAGTCCATGGACAGAGAAGAGAACAATCCCCCTCAGACAGTTCATGCAAGTTTGCAAGAGTAACACCAAAGCAAGGAGCAAACAGCAAGGACAACTGGCCCCAAAGGAAAGGGAGATGGAATCCTCAAAGCAGGGAAGAGCGATAGGGGAATAGCGGTAGCTCCTGAGAGAAGTCAGAGAGGAAGAAAGGGGGCCTTCCACAAAACGTAGAAAAAGCTCTTCCTTTTTAATTCTTTCTTTTAGGGGAGCAAGGGAATCCTGCAACATTCATCTTGCCTGGAGGGGAACAGAACCTAAAGCAGGGGATGGGAGGGGGAAGACTGTTCTGGGACTCCATCTCCTTTACAGACAGTTCAAACAAAGGAGGACGGTCTCCTATAATGGGATGCATTGTACACTTTTAGCTAGCACAAGGTGGCTGTCGTGACAGGGTTCCCCATCTCCTGTCTTCCCCCTCTGCATGATCCCAGCATGGAGTTCAGACAAAGATCTGTTTTATCACACCACTACTGTAACAGGAGATAGAGAAAGATAGGGAAAAGGAATGAGGCAGAGGAATGAAAAGGAGACAGAGGCCTTTAATGAGTCAGCTGCTGCTCTGATTTAAATAAGATCTCCATTTAAGGAGCACTGCAATTGGATGGGTTTTTTTTAATTAAAAAAAAAAATCACTGACTGAGTAAGCAACTTTTGGCTGCACAAGGTTGTCTCACAGCTACACATGGGATCTGGGAGGGAAAGGGTTATGGAAGGGGGAAGGGAAAGGGAAGAAAACCTCTGGAAAAAATGAGGCTGCTTGCTGGTTCATTTTAACAAGGACATAAATTAGTCTCAAAGCCACAAACGCCATCACCTCCCTGAGCCCTGGGCAGAGTGTAGCAAGTCAAACACGTGCCAAGATAAACGGCGCTAGCTGGAGCCTCCAAGGGGTGCTGGGGGGGACAAGAGGGGGCATGCTGGCAGGCAGGGCAGCAAAGATGTTTCAAATGGTGCCACAAAATGGAGACTGGTGATCCTACAGCTGCACAAAAGCGGACCTTTAGATGTTTCTGCCTACACCCACATCAAAAGCTGGGAACTCAAGGCAGAGAAAGAGGGAAAACGGGGTGCTGCGGTCGGAAAATAGCAGTTCTCCCTGGTCTGGCTTTAATTACCTCAAGCAATCCTTCCTCCTCCTCCTCTTCCTATCTTGGAAGAAGGCCCGCCAGCAGGGAGCAGCCCAGGTGAAAGGTTCCACTGCCGACAGCAGGGAGGGGAGCAGACAATGGCGGGGGGCGGAGGGGGGGATTCATTACAAAGGCAGGCATACATACATACACACATACACACACCGGCTGCCAGGGCTGCCACATGGGCTGCCGTCCGGGACTCCTTAAGGAGGCAGCAGCTCCCTCCCCACTCTCTGAGATGCTCGACACCTTCCCCCTCTCACAGCCCTGATGGGAAACAGATTCGGAGGAAAACGCCAGCAAGGCACTGGGCTGTCCAAGAAAGGGAGGGCTTTGTGCTCCATGCAAGCCAGCAACCTCACCATGCACCACACAGAGAAAAAGCCTTTTAGCATATAATTCCCATCCACAGAAGACTCTCTCTTTTATCTGCAATTAGCACATAATGTACTGGGCCTCGTTTAACACTCATTTTCACTGATTTAGGATTAAGGAGGATAAGGCTAGGGTACTTTCTGTTAATGAATCTGAGCTCTTGCTCTCATTAGCAATTTTGGTTTCCTCTTTTTCAAGCATGTTTCTACCTTCCAGCATCTCTCTTTCTTTCCATCACTGTTTCTAGTCTTCCCACTCCACACGCTCATGTTTACTTTGTTCTACCAGCCTCTCGTGCCTATATAGAAGCTGATCTCCCAGACTTCCAAGGAAGATATTCAAGCTTGCTCCCTAAAACACAGCAGAACTCAGACCAGGCAGGCAATACTGTCTGGAGACTGAACCAAAAGGAAGAAGAGACTGTATTCATTCATAAGCTAGCAATTACCAGCTTAACATACCAACAATATTTATTTTTCATAAATGAGACAGAGCCCCAAGGAATAAGTTCACAGGTTGTACACAAGGCCACTCCACTGCTTCAAACAACACACTGCAGAATGAGAATAACGTGGCTGGGAATATTATCTTGGATTTGCCACACTCCTTCAGCCCCACATTCAGCCAAACCTGCAGTGAAATATTGCCAAGGACCAGCCTAGCAAGCCAAATGCTCCCCCGAGAGAAGGCAGTACTGTGCTATAGCTGAACTCACCTGTGCTGTCTTCCTCAACTCTGCATACAAGGGTTATCCGTCATTCATCCAGATACCCAAATGACACACAGCTCAAGCTCTCCTCCCCTACTATTTTTTTTAATATGTATCTTCTTCAGCATCAGTGTGTAAGTACACAGTACAGATCCTGCAAACCTATCCTACATAGTACATACTTTTCTAAGACAGTTGCAATTCAAGGTCAAACAATACTAATAATGCACAGTCTTGATAACTCCTTCCTCAGGTCAGTAAATTAGCAATTTCCACAGAAGACGTTTCCCAGAAGTCTATCAGAATATCCCAAACCTTTAAATGAGTTTATACCCTCCCCTGTTTCAGCCAGCGCTCCAGCAGAATCCCATCCTTCCCAGCTCTGCGCATCTCCAAGCCACCAGGCTCATGCTTCAGGGTGCTTGGTCCTAGGCACACACAAACTATACGCTCTTGCATACTGGTAACCCAGGTACCTTCCTGCACTGCACAGGCACGGGCTCTGTGCATGACGGCCGTGGCTGAGAGCACATTGCAATACTAGGCTATGAGGAACGACTCTCCAACATGTGCACACATCAGCCTGCAGCTTAGGGGTACACACCTGCACCTAAGCAGGTAGGCTCTGAGCACGCAGCAATACACAAATGGACCCTGACTGCAGAGACACGGCTTTTCAGCATCACTCGCTAAACTAAATATAGGTCCAGAAAGCCTCAGGAGATTTCTGCAGAGCTCTTCTGTCTCAAAACAGAAAGCCTTGGTCCAGATAAAAAGGAATCTGTAATGGAAGGGACTAAAAGCAGAAGCAGAAGCAGGTGGTGCTTGGGAGTCTGGGAAGAAATCTTTAGAGTGGACAGGGACCTATTTTTTAAGCCACTGACAAAAAGGTGAGAGAGGGAAAGGGTCAAAGCGGGTGTCACTTCTTGCAGCAGATCATTCTGAATTAGGCATCAGCAAAAGCACTGCCTCTTGCAGTGGGACACGAAGGATGTCAGAAACAGCAAACGAACAGGGATTCAGCCAAGGCTAAGGAAAGCCAAGGCAATATGCATCTAGTCTAAGACCTGCAAAGCTCCACCGAGAAACAGCAGTTGAGAAACCCAGATCTGAAGAAAAGTTCCTTCTGAGAGTCCGTCCCTCCACCCCCTTTGGGAATATCCCCCAAAGGTTTCCATCTCTGCAAGGCACTGCGGGGGCATTATATAATGCCTAACTCCAAAGGATTTCAGCTCCACGATGCCGCTCTCCTACTCCTCCCTTTGCCCGCTCCCTCCGGCGGCGACTTGCAGATGCCATGCCAAAAAAAAAAAAAAAAAAACCACTGAAAATCCAAAAGCACACAGCAGCCTTAAAAGGCGAGCACTGTCCGACGAAATCCCTTTGCGAGGCGGTGGATGCGCGATGGCCCTGGCAGCTGGGCGCGCTCCCCAGGAAACGTCAGCCTCTTTCCCCCGGGAAGACACGGGCAGCCCCACGCCTACAGCTACCTACAAGGTCTTCCCGGCCCCCGCGGTGACCGGCAGCCGGATGGAGAAACGGCTGGGAAGATGTTTAGCTTCGGGATCGGCCGCTCAAAGGCGGCTTTAGCCTAACTCGGAGCAGGGGTATCCGCGCCCCTCACGCACCGCTTCTCTCTAGAGGGCACTGCGAGGTTGCTCCGGCCAGGGGGACCGCAGGAACCCCTTCCCCGAAGCGCCCAGCCCGAGTGCCCGGCGCGGCGGGGCTCCTTCCCGCAGCGCTGCCGGCCGCTCCGCTCCTTCCCGCACCGCGCCGGGCGCCCGCTCCCCGCCCAGACAAAGCCGGGCTGGCAGCCGCCGGCAGCCCGGCCCGCCCGCCAGCCTTACCTGAGTTACCATTTTCTTTTTCTCCATAAACCAAAATGGGGGAGCCCGGCCGCAGGGGGGAGGGAGGGAAGAGAGGGGGGGAAAAAAAAAAAAAAAAAAGGGGGAGGAAAAAATAAAATTAAAAAAATAAAATAAAAAAGCAGCAGCCCCGTGGAGGCGGGCGGCGGGTGCCTGCGCTGCGCTGCCTCGCCGGCGCGGTGCCCCCCGAGCCCTTTTTCCTCTCTTTCTTCTCCCGTGTTCCTCCCCTTCTTCCCCCTCCCTCCCCCGCCGCCCCCGGCTCAGCCAGATGGCTGCGGGAAGCACCGCCCCGAATGCCGAAGGTAATTAATGCGAGCCGGGACCGCCCCGCCGCGCCCCGCCTCGCCCCGCCCGGCTGGGCTCGGCTCGGCACGGCCGCCCCCCGCCCGCCCCCCGCGGCAGCGCCCGCGGCCCCGGCCAGGCGCTCCCTCCTCGGTGCGCCGGGACCCCACCACCACCCCCCGGGAACCACGGAGCTCGGCGGGGGCGCAAACGCGAGCTGGGAACAAAAGCGAAGGTGGCCCCGCGCAGCACCGATCCCGGCCGGCAGGACCGAACGGCCTGCCCGCGCTCCTCCACACCTTCCATGCCTAGCGCCCAGGCCTCCACCACCTGGACCTCACCAGCCGGGAAGGAGCATCTCCCGGCTAGAAGATGCTGGGGAGATAGCTGTCAGTTTTGCACAGATCTCCCTCCTGCCACAAACGGGAGAACGCGTGGGTTACATAGTGTGCTGGATGAACCGGAAGCAGTATCCCTGCCAGGATCTGCATTTCCATCATCATAAAAACTGGAGACCGCTGGATTCCTTCCCAGCTTGCTTTTTTCCCCTCCCATTTATCTTCAGCAAGCATCTGGCCCATAACACCTGAGCACGCCACGGTTGGCAGCATCTGTTCTCCCGGCGACCCCGTAAAACAGAGCGATACACTGCTACCCCATTTGCCAGACGGGATCTGAGATGCTCTGATTGATTTTTCCCAACATTGCACCCATGGAAACCCAAGGACAGGGCTGAGTGCAGGTCTGCCAATCCTGCAGTTAGACAAGAAGACTGTATTGATGCTCCAGTGCTCATGATGCAGAGATAAAACCAGCTCAGGCAAGTTGCCCCTCTGATGTATCTCTTCTTGACACCTGGTACTCAAGAGACTCCCCAGGCTTTAGCAGCAGAAAAGTCAAATTACGGCACAGTAACACCTTGCATCCCCACGTGCTCTTCTTTACATGAGTAGGCCCAGTTATAATTTACACACTCAAAAACACCAAAAGACTGGTGGTTTTGCTTCATGGGCTTCTGCTACAGTCCTGCTCTCCTGGCAGCCCGTGCTGACCCACGATGCTTTTCAGTTTCCTTATTTCATTCCCTGCAAACTGACCTCTGGCTCCCTCCCTTCCTCCTTTCCTTCCCCTTTCTCTCCTCACTGAGCAAGAGGTGAGCAGCAGCGAGTGTCACAGCCCAGTCCCCTCCTCTGTCATGAAAAGCAGGAGACCAAGGCACCAGAAGCCCTTACATCTCACCAGTGTATGGAGGCAGACAGCCACGGGCCAGATGCCCAACAAGATCAAACAGTGGTGTGGGTTTCTTTGGGAAGGAGCCAGCCCCCATGGCTGCAGCCTTGCAGGCCTCTGAGTCAGAGTCCACATTTTTTCTGCTTTATCTCATCATCACTGGTAACTCGTATCCTACTATACTACATGTTTACATTCAATGTTGCAAAACCAGGGAAAGTATTGAATTTGTTTTTTCCTCCCCTATTACAAACCTGAGATTCTGGAGCACAGTTCTAGGTCGAGTATAAATTCCATTTCAAAGCAGCAAAAAACACAGTGACCTCCTTAAACCTTTGACATGACAAAGCACCAGGTTCCAGCATTGTATATCCCATTCATCAGATCTCTGCAAATCACTCAGGATAATCTCTTTATTCTCTCCACTTAGGTAATTTAGCTGTTGTGTTTACTCAGTTTCCTCTGTGCCACGAGGTAGCAACTTCTTGTCCCAGATCTGGGGCTGTAGCACAGACCTTCAGGACAAAGGAATTAAATGCTACCGTCATTCCACCACTGTTAATCAGGATAGCATCATTTCCACTCCATTTTGGCCTTCACCCAAGGAACCTCTAGAAATACTTGCTATCAAAAAGAGTCTCCTAAGGAAAAAGAAGTGCCCAACTGGGCACTGAACCCTCCCTTGCATTGCCTCCCATCACCCAGTTGGTACAACTGCTTTGCCCATCTGTGCCAGCAGTGGGAATCCCCTTCAGTGTGACCTACTGCTGGTCTCTCTCTTTCATCTCCACTGTGGGCCAGAAAGCATCTCCTCCCCAGTGGCTTGGAATATATCCACCTTTGCTCCTGTTGAACAAAAGAAAAGATCCAGTTTCCAGTGGATGTGCTCAGCCAACAAGAAACACTGGTCTTCAGGAGCTCTAATTGCTGCAAAACCACCTGAAATGAACGTCTGATAGAGAGTTTCAAAAGCTTTAAAAATACCATGCAAAACATGACCAGACTTGGCAACAATTGAGATCTTTGTTGTCTTGGGTTCTACTGGAACCCACGGAGCAACACCTGATAATGAACAAAGCTGACAAAATCCATTGGTGAATCTGTGCAACTCACATTTGCGCACTGAGAGCTGGGGGTTCAGCTGTTGTCTCAGCCATGCGGAATAAGTTTGGTGGGCCTTCACTTAGTTTCTCCTACATGAGAATTATGGAATCACTCTTGAATTTACCATCACCATTTGCCACCCTCTGCTGAGCAAAAACGAAAGACCTAAACTGGAGATCTTGAGGCTGAAAAGAACTGAGAAGCACGAGGAGAGCTGGAGGCTGGGAGCCTGAAGAATACACAGCTCAGAGCCAGGAGATCAACCCTTCCTACTTACTGCATTTATTCAAAAGGCAATTTATTCAGAATGGCTCTAGATGCCAATACTTACGAGTTCTTACCATTTCTTGTGCATCACAGGCACATATACATTGAAATTTCATTACTGTGCTGTAGAAGTAGCATTTTGAAATAACTGTGGGCAAATTTAACTAGTCTACCTCTGCAGTGCCAGGGCACAGCTGATCATCCTCATCATGCCAAGGAAAGCTCATTGCTCCCACCTGAACATGCCTGTGACACTTTTATATTCTCTTGTGTGTTCACACAGATGTACATGATAGTTTTTGCTTAGCTCCTATCATTCAAATCCTAATGGAAAAGAAGCTGGAGAAGGATGTTTACGCAGCAGGTGACAGGACAAGGCCACTGAAATCACAATGGTGAGAGGAGAGGTGAAGAAATAACCTCTAGTTCGACAAAAGTTTACATTCTTAAATGCTTGTGTTAGTTTAACACTCATAGGAATCATGGAAATGAGGAGACCACAAATACTCTGCTTTCAGTGAGTTTCAGAGTTTGTTTTCCTTTTTTTTTTGCTATGTTTATAATTCCCCTTTGCTGCTAAGGGGGGAAAGCAAGCACAGCCTTCAATTTTAACATCCCATTACCTGCATTTCTGTGCTGGCTCAAGTTTACATGGAGCAAACCTGCCAGCTGGACCAAGGCCAGAGGGAAGAAAAAGAGTTTCAAGTGCAAAGAACCAATTTATCAGGAACAAATCTTAACAACCAAAAGACACACTTCTGCTGGTAGATTCTATTCATGTGCGTAATAAAACCCCCCGATACAAGGTAACCTAACAAAATACTCTTTAGTGGCTATCTGATGTATCTCAGGGTAGATAATCTTCAACTGCTAGTCTATGTTTCACATTTTCTAGGTAAACTTGGTGCCTGTGAGGACAAGGAATGCTGACACTGGACTGCCTAAAGAACATCATCTTTCACTTGGCTCCAAAAGTATTTGAGCCTGACCCATGGCCTCTGGCTTCTCCAAGACTCCACACACTGGGCCAGCAAATCTCACGTGTGCTCCAAATATAGCCCCCTCCCCCAGCAGAGGCTGCAATACAGGTTTCGCCCAGCCCTGAGCGCTGCTCTCAAACTCACCCCTTCCTATCACCCTACACATCCTCTCTGGACCTCCAAAAGCAAAAAGGTGACAAACAAGACTTTTATGGAGGTTTTGTGGGTGGTTTCGGAGAAGGGAGGAGGAGAAGAGGTGAGGAGCTGCTCTGGGTGGCTCACCATCCCTGTGGGACAGGCTGCAGTCACACGCACAAGTCACATGCGCTCCGACAATGCAATAAGGTATACGCAACAACACAAGTTTGCAGGGCACAGCCTTGCTGTCAGCTCAACCCCTCTACAAACAAACAAACACACGAAAAAGGCCCAAAATGTAAACAAAAATACACAGATCTCAAACAACACAGATCTCAAAGTATAAAACGGTACCGCTTGCATGCAGGAGGTTCAAAGTCCTCCACAGAGCCTCTGGACTGCTGAGGCCTGGGACACACCAAGCCAACAAGCCCAGCTTGGAAGCAGTGCCCTTCTACAAAACCAGTATGTAAGCTCCAATTTTGTCCAAAGAACATATAGGGCAAACACCAAAACTCCTTGAAGTTGCCACTGTCCTTTCGCTTACCTGGACAACTGGGTATTGGTAATCCATACAATACACACCATACATAGCCAAAGATCCTCCAGCTAAAGGCCAAATGGACACAGGACTGAAAGCTTCAAATCCGAGTCTCCGTCTTTCAGCCTTGTGGGAAGGACTCTGGCAGCCCTGCGCAGTGCTTGGCTCAGGCCTCTGGGGCCACTCAGGTTGACACTAGCTCAGCTGAAAATAAAAAGGAGCTGCCTGGCTCGGCACAGCTCAGCCCCTCTTCTGGGATCCAGCGAGGCAGCGCTCAACCATAGGCGGCAGAGGCTCCTAAAATTAGAAATCCCCTACTGAAAACGGCCCTGCAAGCCTTGACTGAGGAGTGTCCTGCGATTCCCAGGCAGCAAACAGAGCAACTGCCAGGAAGAGGGGGACACAGGATCTTCGCAGCCACCGCCGCCAGGGCCGGGAGGAAGCAAACAGCATTTAGGACCTGAAAAGAGCATATGTTCTGGGCTCTAGGTGCGTCACAGGGAACGCTCCCAATCCAGGACAGGGAAAAACATATGGGACTGTTCCTCCCCCACTCCCATACCCTTCTTGCTGTGTCCTCGGCAGGGACAGGTGCTGGGATTAGCATAGTAAAACCCTTTGGTGTCAGGGAGGGAGAGAGAGGGGAGAAGCCACATTGATATCTCGAACTGAAGGGATCTCTTTCACAAGGGAGCATGTGCCTGTATCATTTAACGCTTCTCCCTCTCTCCCCACTTGAGGCAAGCAGGGACAGCTGCCGGAACTGGGGCTGGCAGGGGGAGCTGGGCCCTGGAATGGCCCCCACCACCCCAGCCTTGGGCCAATGGGTTACCCCCCTCAGCTGTTCCAGTCAAACTGGGGGCGGCAGGGGGGGATTAACTCTGCCATGGGGGACGGTGAGCAGTGGGGAGAAGGGGGCACGATTGGGCCGGGCCAGTTGTTGTGCCCGTTTTAGGAAGCCCGTCCTCCTCATTCCCAGGGAGGAATCTGCTCCCTGACCGACGGGGACAGATGGGGAGCTGCCTGGCCAGCAGACTCACCCCACCAGCCCCACATGCCGCCTGCGTTACCAGACACATGAGAGCCCACTGCTGATTCTTTAAAGACACACCATGACCAGGGGGTGCCAACTGGGCCTGACCTCCCATAGCAAACGGCACAAAGTTGCACCCATCGCTACACAAAACTGCTAGCCCAAACCCAGGGTCCTAAAGAGTTAACAGCCCAAACCCAAAAAAGATTCCCACCTTTCTCCAAAGGACAGCAGGGATAAAACCCCTCCCTCTGAGGTTTATGGGGATCAAACCCAAGAAGGGCTAGCCAAATTTCTCCTCCACACACCATTTTAAATGCATAAAGTCAGGGGGTTTTTTGCATTTCTAATCTTTACCTTTTCTTCAGTCCTGCTGTGCACCACTAAACAGCTACCTCAGCCTACCTCTGGGGCAGCTGCCTTTCCATCATACTGTTAATTTCCTCCCCCTCCAAAAGAGTTAAAACTTATGATTTATTTTTCTTCAAGAGGTTAAATATGTGGATCATTATCTAGCACAATTGGCATGTGTGGACCTTTGTAATTTAGGTAAGGGATGTCTAATCCACAGCCCTCTGACCCACTCAGCCCAGCAGGACAACTCTTGGCTTGTCCTCTGCTCCCACTGTCCTTTCTTTCTGAGACGCCTCAGAAAAGGACAGCTATGAGCTGGGTGAGTGGTTAAAGCAGCTGTCGCCCACTCTCATCATCTTTCGTAGGGCAACAGGGCCACTTCTTCCTTACAAAAGGAGCATGACCAATTTGGGGAGTACAAAGCATGACATTTTCTACATTTAAAAAAAAAAAAAAAAGTTTCTATAGCCATTGTTTCTGTGTGAAGATTTGCACAGAGAAAGAAATTAATTGCCCATAAATGGGAAAACAGCTATGCTCCTAGATCTCTTCACTGGGAAAAAAGGACAAGGCTCTCACAACGAACTTCCATCTCATTCTGCCTTTGGCCAATTTGTTTTGCCCCAGACACAAACCAGCTTTCTGAAGCTCACATTATGCCTCTTTGTCCTCACCTTCAGAGGGCTGTTTGGCTACCTCTGAGCACTCTCCCCCCCACATGCCCTGCTTCAGGGCACAGACAGAATCTGGTTTCCTCTGAACAACCAATACTTCTTTATTTCCTTCTCCTTTCTGTAACTACATGCTCAAAAGGTGCCTACCCTTCATTCTTTTGCATACCTCATTACTATGCACTCAGGCAATTTAGTATCTCCAATAAAGTCTTTTTATGAAAAGGCATTAATTTATACAAACTCAAAGCCTTTTCCACAGCCTGTTTTTGCTACTTCATATTACTGCCCCAGGTTTTAAAACTAAATCCCTAACTAAGTTAAAAACCTTACATTTATTTCACAGTCCAATTCTTGTCATTTCCAACCAGGCCTCGGGGGAATAAAATGTTTCCAAATCCTAGTGCAGATATCTTCCTATCTATAAATAACCATCAAATGGGCAAAACAAAACAAGGAGGGAGAGCATCACCTAAGTTCCTCTGCTGTTTTAACTACAGATCCAGATAGAACTGCCATGCTTTAAAGTTTTCAATGCAGACTTAAATGCTCTGACTAACCAGCATTAAGATACTCAGGTGACATTTTGGTAACAAAGTATCACACCTCCTGTGTCCCACAGACAAATGACAAAAACTAGTTTTAAACTCGTACGTGCCAAGATAGATACAGCAGGACTATTACTGACCAGTAGTAAACTACTGAATTTTCTGCAAGGCTGGCCACAAGGACTGGTTTACTACTGCATGCTGACTTGCAACAAATATTAGTCAAATATAAGATGGTGATGCACTCCATAATTCTATTTTGAGATAATGGTCCAACTACACTACCATGCAACCTGCTATGCTCATGCATTTCCAGTAACACAAGTTAGGTACCTTAGAAAATCATAGCCTTGTTCCTGCAGATGCTTACACATATGAATAATTTTAAAATTACAGAAATACGAAGACTGAAAAAGATCTCCTGACACACAGAATCAGATCAACTGCTATCACACAACATCCTCTTAAGTTTTATAAAATGTATCACACTGTGTCTTAGAACTGGGTTTTGCAGCTACACTACCCCAGCAAAAAGGCTGCTCTAGAACATCTGGCATCGTCTGTGTTCTTTTCCAGCTTAATGCTATTCCTGAGCAATTTCTATTCTTTGTTCTTGTGCCAGTACTGTCCTCTAGCTTAGCCATATTTTCTCCTTCCCTTACAATTAACCTTCCTCATGTATCCCCTCTCTAACTATCCAAACAAGCAGCTGTTCCAGTCTTCTATCACATGACAGGCTTGCTATTCCCCAACCTCTAGAAGCACTTTCTTGCACCTGATCTAGCCCGCACTCCTCTTTTTTTTTTTTTTTTAAAGACATCACCCAGATCAACATTATCTCTGTTTCACGATTTCAGCACTATAGGCATCTTCTATAGTCTCATTAGTACTTTCCTCTGTAGTGTCACATCAGATGGTGTAGAACCTGTCTACAGTAAGAGACATCATCCCATTAAGAAAAATGCACATTACCAAGTTAAGAAGATTAGTTATCTTAAAAACAGATAGGCTGATAAGGCACAGCTGATTTTGATGGATTTGTGTTGCCTTTTATCACATTTTTCATTTGTGTCCAAACCTTTAATTAATATTTCTGTGTCAACATGCAGCTGAAGTTGGGCCAACAGGTCTGTATTTACTCAGATCATCCCCCACCAGCAACAGGTCTATTACGCTTCCTGTTCTCCACACATACGATAGCACTGCAATTTGATAGTTTAAAACTTGTATCAGATCTGCAACTGCATTAACCAGTTCCTTCACTTCTGGGAATAGGCATCTCGCTTCCCTGGACAGCCCTGCTCCCCAGCCCAGCCTACATGTACTAACTAAGGTCTCTGAATGTCCAACATGGTTGCTTCTGCAGTAGGTTCATGCCCATTACCCATCCTGCCCTAACCAACTCTACTTACAACAACAAAGATTTGTTCCATTCTGTGACCACAAGAGCATCCTCATTAACTACCCTATCCTCAACACTAAGTGGCTCCACATCTTCCCTCCTCTCTAACTGTATTTTGAGAAACTGTCACCCATTTCCTTAGCAACATTTACAAGGTTTAATTCAGCCTGATTTTTGGCAGTTCTCATTTTATCCCTACTGACTTTAAAGGCACAGCAATCTCTGCTGATAAATTCTCTTTTGTACATTCTCTTTTTTTTTTTTTTTTTTCCACCTAACAGCATTTATAAGGTTAGGCTGAAGTTTCTTCTTAGAAGATTTTCCCCCTTTACAAATACCACCAATAGTTTGTATCCAAAGTGCCTCTAAAAACAAACAAAAAAGCCCACAACTAAACAACAATAAACCCCACCAAACCCAAACTGCAAAATTCCAATTCTACATTCAAGGCTGTTTTCAATCCACTTCACTAACTTCATTAAATATATTGTTTCATGTATTAAAGCTTGTATCATGATCACCCCATCCAAAGGTGGGGAGATGGAGGCTTCTAAACAGCTTGTTTTCCTGTAATAGTCGTAGCACTAATAATTCACTCACCATGTCAACAACAGGTGATGATGTTACAGTGACAAAATCTTTTGACCTGATGATTATTAGCAGCATTTGTTCTCCAAGCTATATCTGAGAACCTAAAGTTTCTCATACTAATATTTATCTCTCTAATGGTACTGGGAATAATATCATCTACGAGTCTCAGGTTTGTATCCGAGTCCAATCCTACGAGGGATTACAGCAGACTCACAGTACTCCCACAGGACCTCTTTTACCATTCTTCCCCACAGTAATTTGACCAGAAACAGATCCTGCATTATCAGTATTACTCTGCTTTCTTCTTTACAGTCTACTGCATACAATGCAGCCTACCACCTTTTATATCTACCCTATCTGAACCACACATAATCTTGAATGCATTTTAAAGCCATGATTACTATTCTTGCAGATTGATATTATCCCTATAATATCCAGTTTCATGTTCTGCACTAGTAGCTCTGATTCCTCTATTTGTTATTTCTAATGCCAGGAGCCTGAAAAAAACCCCAGCCCTGATATGTTTGTGCATTTATTGATCACACAGCTCCCAGCTACCTCAACTAAGAGTATCACCCATCTAGGTACTGCTGAATTCTATTATTCTTTTCATAACACTGAATTTTATTTTTTCTATCTCCTACCTACCCACTGCTTTTTCTACAGATACTGTTTTACATGCTACTGTAGCAGCATTTACCTAATTTTCATTTTTCCATGTACTAAGCAAGGCATGGAGATTACACAAGTTCTTCCAAACGTTCCCAAAACCCAGTATTTTGCTTCACATACACTGCTCTCTTTGATGTCTGCAGACTGAGGAACATTTTTGGAAAATGTAAGACCACAGCCCTGGGCTTTGCTTTGCCTGCTTTGTTCAGACTGCTTATAACAAGCATGCTAAGTCACAATTACAAGTACAACTATAAGAACATAATATAGCCATAATCTCCCGATGCTTGAAGTGCAGCCATGGTAGTTCCAGACATTTGCCATATACATTTTTTTTTAAACTGCTAAAAACTGGTACTGTGGGGACAGAGCAATACAGAGAATGGAGTCTGAGCTATTTCCACACTATACAGTCATTACACCACATCAATCTTTACTAAGGAACTACACCAACAGTTTCATTTTACAAACTAAATTTGTAAATCTTTTGTATAATTCTCTGTTCTCCAGATAAATTAATCCAAGCCTTATCTAGTTACTCCCACTAAAGAGCTCTTACCTCCGCTGATTCTAACTCTTCATCGCTAGAAGCCTGGCTGATGCTCTTCCTCTCACCCACCAAAAATGGCATCTTTAACAATTAGCCAATCACTACATCTGCTAAACTGGGTCATCAGGGATCTGATGAGCAGCTTACAATATGTCTCTGCTTTTTAAAGACTGATGTAAACGTAGGAAACATGCCAGCAAGGATGCATTTTCTGGCTGGGTATGTACTGATTTCCATAGCAGCTAAATAGATCAAGCAGCTCAGCCAGTTCATACCAGTGTTAGACAAACAGCACTCGATACCAAGATTACATCTATAGAGCTGCAAGAGATTCTCATTTTGCACCAAGGCAAGTCCCATGTCCTGAGCACAAAGGTGGCTTTCGCTCACTCCAGGTGAGAATTTAAACTGGAAAGTCATCATTCCTCTCTAGGGTTACGTTTTCTGGGCTTCATTGTTTGGTTGGTTTAAATAGGTATAATGTTTTTCAAAAAACTGCATGATTTTTTTTTTCTTCCTAGATTTAATATCATCAATGACTAGAAAAATTACTTATGGTTTAGGTTGTTATTTTGACCCTGGAATCATTAGAAATTCAAGTGGGGAGGCCATAAATGTAGGCACAGTATACACAGGAAAGCTCAGTATTCCCAAATGGCAAGTAGAAGCAAAGATGACAACACACAGGTAACTGCAGAAACTGATTTTTTCTCACGTTTCAGAAACCTGTCAGTTTTACATAGTTGTCCTGATCTCAAGAGCAAGAAGATCTGGTGGGGGATTAGTTATGCAGGTAAGTAACTCAGCACCAAGCCAGTGCGTTCTCTGCAAGTGAAACATGTTAAGCAGGCAAATGCTGCAGATCAGGAACGAGATGCATTAAGTAGAAATGAAACCAGCAGTTCTGGGAGATGTGGAGTAGCAGCAAACCAGAGTGTGTTGGATTAGCATAATAAGGACATCACAGGAAAGAATTTAAATAGGTTGGTAAAGCCATAGGAGCCACTACTTGCCTGAACCCTGTCTGATTAGTTAGTGCTACTGATGCCTTGTGTTCATTAGGATTAATAGGCCTAAAACACATTAGCACAAATGAAATTACCAAGAATATACTTTGAATCCAAGGAAACTAAAAGCCCCCTGGCAAATGGTCCAAGAAGCCCAAAGCTAGAGAAGGCAGCAAATACCGGTTTTATGTGTAGCAGAGAAGATAGACCCATCATACTCACTGTTTCTGCCCAGAAAATATCACAGGCAGACAATGGAACTTCAGTCACTACACATCCAGTTTTAATGGATAAAATTCATAATTTTAAGAGATAAAAATACCACAGACCATATTTAATAAAACTGAAGCTCTGATATAGCTGCTGGTCATGTCTTTTCCCCTCAGCGTGATAGAGATCTCCCCTTTAAATCTTTTGCTGCAACACATTCCCCTCTTGCAAGGCAATTTACCTATGAGGGATACAGTTTGTTTGCATCTGCCTCTACCACTCTAAACACTCTCTAACCAAGCTCTGTAGTCCTGAAACCCATCTAAAGCGGCTTAATAGCTAGGCACCGTGCATGCTCTAAACTATGGACATAAGATACCTGCATTCTGTTACCACCCTTAGCTCTTCACTGCAGCATCTACACATAGATGTTAAATATTAATGGTTTGTCTAGACTGGAAAACTAGCACAGTTTTTAAAAACAATTACAAATATACAGCATAAGAGAACAGGTCAGAATTTAAAAAAAAAATTGCTTCTTTACTGCCGCTTATTTTCAAAGCCTCATCAAACTCTGCTTGTTGAGGAAAGGACATGGAAAAAGGATGCAGAACAAGAATACGTCGTCGGTCTGCTAAAGTAGCATATTGCAAGACCTTTGTTTACTGGACAACTGGCTTTTGTTTTGTCCTGTTGAGCTTTCTTATAGCCATCCAGTAGAATAGTAATATTACTAAACTCCAGAAACCTATATATCAAACAGGACTCATGAAATGACGAGCCTGGATCTTCCTCAACCAGAAACCAAGCTCTCAGAATATGCAACCTACAAAGTCATGGCTGTCAAGAGAGACAAGGATCCCGAAGTTAGGTTTTTGTACGCAGAGTCTTTCTTAAGTTGGAAGTACAGATCCTGCCCACACAATTTCAGCTGCTGGACAAGGACCCAGAGTCAATTCAGGCAAAACTCAGACTGCCCAAAGTCTATATCTGAAATTATTACAATGGAAAAACGTAAGGCAGTGATGAACACTCATCTGAAGTTTGAAAAATCCTCTGTCAAAAGACTGCACTCCCAGAACTGAGGTTTTATGCACGATGCTAATGACTGGCTCCCAGGAAGGCAGCTTTAACAGAACAATAACTCACAAGAACATATTTGTGATTAAGTTGCAAAATAAACCTGCCAGCAGTCTGGATACACCAGCAGCATATAGAAGACAGGACTTTAGCTTTCCTTTCTACCCCAATCCAGTGCTTTACATGCATTACAAAACAGATTTTAATTACACTATCTTAAGACAACTCCAGAACATCTGAGTGCAACATGCGACAAGTCCAAAAGTAGTTTCTAAATTCAGACAGGCTCCATCGCCTTAGTTATCACCAGAGGCACAATATAAAAGGTAGAAAAGAAAGTACATGCAGCTTTTCCAGAAAAAAATTATCTGTATGTTGGCCTGGGCCTCCTTTCAAGGAGAACTCTAAATGCCTGGCACTGCTTCAGGAAGCAAATAAGTGTATTTTTGGGCTAAGCCATTTGGCAATGAAGGTCACTGTATCACAGCTTTCTTTTGGGACCACTTGTATATATGCACTGATCTTGGCAATGCTACATCTCCATCAAAATGCTTTTTGCCTGTTACATGAGAAACAAAAAGGTACCCAGATGCAGAATTTCAACATCAAAGAAGAGAAGAAGTTTTCTCTTGGTAGTTTAAGCGTTACATGAGAGCCACACTGCCTTTCTATATTCCTTTGGGGGCAGTGGACAAAGAGGAAACAAAAGAATAGAGTAGAGACAGTTTTCCTTCACTTCAGAGGCTGCTCCAGAACCTCAGTCAGAGAAAAGATTTGCCCATTCTATCTCTCATAGTCCCACTTGGTCTTTTCACTTAACAAGCAGCAGCAGTTCAATTAGCTGATCCTTAAGGGGACAGTGGGGAGACCCAGAAAAGAAAGACTTGACTCTTCTAGAAATAGAGCAGCTTAAGTCTGAGCGTTTCTTCAGATCTACACTAAGCCTACAAAAATTAAGGTTAATTCCTTAATTAAAGAACCACCTTCCTAAGAATAAATAGTATTAAAAGTCACCAGATGGTAGTATCAGAGATACTCTCACCAAGTATTTTTAATTGAATGAATCACCAACTAGGGCTGGTCTGCACTGGCGAATTCCCCCATAGTGTAAGCACAGTTCTGCCATTACCTCAGTCCTAGCAGTGAGTGGCCGCATGGGGCCGTCGGTAATGCCACTTGCACTGCCAGTCTATCCCAGCAAATACTCGTGGGATAAACCACTTTCACCAAGGATTTGAGCTAACACGTTTTACCCCGCCCTTGCCTGGGGTGAAGGGAGCACATGATCAACTATCACAGAGCGTTTCAGTATGTGGCTGTGTCTTACTCATCCAGCTGAGTGCTCGCTTCCTAACGGAGACGGGTTTGCTATGGATTTTCCTCCCCACCTCACCTCCCAGCTTATCAAATTGCTTCCATGTGACAGATTAAAATAGAATAAAGTACTTGTTCCAAGTTAAAGGGTGTCCACACAATAAATTGTGCTAGTATCAGCTTAAATTTACCCCTACCATAGAGCAGAATGGCTTCCCAGCCTCATAAACAAAAGAAGAATTTGGGGGAAAGGTTTTCTAGACAGCATTCTGTTCTTCCGACACAGGAGCAAAAGCATTCCCTGCTCAACCTGGTTCAACCAGAATAGCAGAGCAGCTGCCCACACACTGTAAGCAAGAGGTAAAACATGTCAAAAATATTAAACCAAACTCTTAATGGAATGAAAGTAAGAGAGAAATAAACAAGCAGCACAGTTACATGTGATAGCTGGGTCCGAGACTTGATTACTGGCAGGAACTGAGGAACTGGAGAACATCACGCAGGCAGAACCTTTAGCTGCCACAACAGCAGGTCACCAAATAAATCTCACTAAGTCATTTGGAAACACTTACAGCACAGTAATATACAGAATATGACACTTGCAGTGTAAATCTGCAATGACAATTTCATGATAGAAGAATTACACATCTGTCCATTTATTTCTGTAGGCCTCAATTCAAAATCTCGCTTGCCTAAGCTTCAGATGATGAATCCTGCTTTTTCCCTGTTCCCGTTTAAGAAAACTTAAAAAATCCTAAACTCAGGCATCCCTAAAGAGATTCAAGAGCAAAATACCAGAAGTGCTGCAGTTAAGAGTTTGGTGCATTTGCTGAGTGCACAGAAAGGATCCAGAAATAGCACGCAAAGCCGAGGTTTGGCAAAAAGGAAGCAGTTTACCCTGAAAGAGGAAAGTCAAGACACTAAATGAATAGTGACAGCAGCAAGCCATGCTTTAATGTAGGGAGTGACCCCAGGGACTACTCTTCTTGGGGCAGAGATGCTAGTTATTACTGTGTTCCTTCTCTAGTGGTTTTAGTGGAGAAGTATAAGGCTATGGTGGAGAACAGAAGAAGTATGTTGAAGCTATGCCAGCTCAGAGGCAAGAAGCAGTCTCCACTTTCTGCCTAAGACGAAAATAGTAAAAGGCAGCAAACACCTAGATTTTCTTCCTTTTTTTTTTTTTTTTTTCTTTTTCTTGGTGGAGATTTTTGAAACCTGTATATTTCTGAGAAAGCAGGAAGAGATCAAAATTCTGGAAATCTTTTTATCCTCACACAGAGTCCCAAGATAGGGGCACAGAGGTCTGCTACAGGCACATAAGCTAACTGCTACCCACACTTCTCCCACGAGCCAAAAGAACAGAATAAAGGCTGACACAGCTCGGTCCAAAGTCCTTTCCTGCAGGCTAGCTTCAACTCCCAGCAAGTTCTAAAACAAGCCACAGCAGTTGAAATCCCTGGATAACAAACACCAAGGGCTTTCTCTGGTTGCACCATCTGCACAGTGAAGATACCTGCTCTTTTCAGCAGCTTTCTCTGACCTTTACAAAGACAAATGCACTGATGCTTATTTGCCCCAATTTACCACACTATTTGCATTCTCTGTCCCAAAACCAGGATGCCATGAAGATGGTTTCCTGGCTCCCATGAAAACTCATATCTCTGCTTTCTGTCACTATCAAGAAATCTCTACCAAAGCACTTGGCTCATATTCTCTGCACATTTCTCCAGTTACTCTGCAGTGGAGCTCCTCTCACTTCATGGTAACAGGCCTACTAAGGCAAAAATTCACTGCAACCTCTCCGAATTATCGGCTTGGATATCAGCAGCATTCAAATTTCAGCCTCTATGGCTTTATGGGTCTCTTAGCATGAATTTAAAAGAACCACTTATCTCAGGCTAGAGATTGGTGTGCAGGCCAGAGCTAAAGTAGGGCAATACTTAAGCTGCATCTCAAGCTCACACTATAATGAAGCAAAAGCTGCAACTTCAAGCTCTGAAGGGGCACAGCAGGCACACCTCCTGCAACTGCTCTGAATTAGATAGCTTCCAAGAAACTTGTACAAACCTTAAAAATCCAATACAGCTCGACAGTCTGAGACCTGCTTTAGCAGGCAGATAGAGCTGCAGCACCTTCTTTCACATACACTACCAGGTCCTCAGCACAGTGCTAAGAACGAGACTATTCTGCAGCAGAGGAATGTGGTAGATGCGCAAACACCATAGGAAGCAAACTTCAGAACGGCAGATTGCCAAAGGCACCTCTGGGAAAAATGAAGAAAAAAGATCACTGCCACCCAACTGTCCCAGATTGTCTGCAATAGAACAGGAAAGTACACAACTGCCACCAAGATGAAAACAAAGAAAATGACAGTCTCTTCTAAAAAGAAAAAACAATATGTTTACTGCACGTTCCCTTCCTGACTTACCCTGTTTACAATTATGGAACAGATTTAATCACAGCCCCTAAAAATCCAGCTGTCATATTTTGATAATTCAGTGATTGGCCACATAAATCTAATCACCTCAGCAAAGTCCACATGCCTAAAACCTCATGCGAGCATGGCCACTCCTCAGCCTTGCCCCAACAGAGGTATGGAGAGTGGAAGCAAGAGCAACGCTAGGATGATCAGATGTTTTTTGGAGTCACCAAGGTCAAAGTATAGAGACAAGAAGAAGGGAAACAGCTGCTCTAGAGCTAGAGACAACAGAATGCTTAAAAACCTAGAAAAATAATTAAACAAACTAATGAGCCATAGTTGGCAAAGGAACAACAGGTCAAGGAAGATACAATTCCTCAGTGGGGGGAGAGGTGAAGAAGGGGAGAAGCTCTCTCGTGTTGGGACAGGGAGGAACCAAGCTAGCAGCTCTACACCAGAGCTGTGGCAAGGAGAGTAGAGAAAAAAAGGACATATCAAAACAAGAGGTGATTAATTCTTAAGTTTCAGGGCTGGAAAAAGCAGTAGAAGACAAACAAAAGGGAACGTCTGTGGTGGATCCGAACAGGAGACAGGGGTGGGATGTCAATGCCACAGGGTTTGTTTTGTTATTGGGCTCGTTTGCTTTAAAAGGAAGCTAATAGAAAAACACCAGCGGCTTAAAATGCTCTAAGCATACAGCCTGCCACTCCTCCTAGGTTATGACAAAAATTCCCGCCCCATAATGAGAAGGGCTTCTTGGGATCCAGCAGCCCTCATCCCCAGCTGGGGGGCGGAGGGGGTTCCCATATCAGCGACTCAGCAGCACGGAGCTCCCCGCGCTGGCACCGGCCGCCTGCCCAATTCAGACCTGTAATCTCCCTCGACTTTGATTTAATGCAGCAATTACTGGTAATGTGGTTTGAAGGAGATAAATGCCCAGTACAGGGCTGGCTGGCACTGACGCTCATTTCGCTCATGATGCGAGAACAGTTTTAATTAAAATCCCCTTTATGATAAAGGAGCTGCTTGACTGGATGTTTCTGTGCAGCCCTGATACGGAGCCTCCTCCAAAGCGGATTAGAAATCAAAGTTTTCCCCTTCTCGCTACTGGCAACACACAAAAATAGGGAACAGTCACTATGTCACCCCTCTACAATTTCCTTAACCCTAGAACTGCTGGGAAAATGCCCACATTTCCTTAAAAGCAATTGCTACTTCTTGTCATGGCTCTAAGCGTTTTCCAAAAACCAAGCACAAGGGTTGCTTTAATGGGAATAAATGCATCCATGGAGCTCACCTTCTGTGATCCAAACTTGGTTTCCCCTCTATCTGGTTTAAAAAGGAATCGGCTTGGCTACTTCTATAGCAGGCCCACACCTACAGCCTGCATTCTGGCAAGGAGAGAAATCAGACCCACGGTGTTCTGGCAAGGTGGTAGGAAGTCACGATTTGGCTGAGAAGCTGGAAAAGCAAAAACCTCTGCTGGGTGAGGCAGAGCAGCATGGACAGGAGAGAAGGAAGGAGCAGCACTGCAAGATAAAGGCACAAAATTTGGCAGAATGGTCGGGATCCCGGCACAGACATGTTCCAGAAATGGTCTGTCAGCTCTTGATCAAGTTACAGCAAATGTAGGTGCAATTTTGGGTTGGTTTTCTTCTTTACAGTATAGGAAATACCAGGGATGAATACATTAAGCACAGCTAGTTTCTATTATTGCAAGTGCCAGGAGCAGATTGTCACAGTGAGAAATTGGCCTTGTGCATTACACAGAAAAGGCAGTGCTGGGTTTGGAGGCCTGCAGACAGTGCAATGTGAAGATAAAGAGCCTCAAGTCTGAATGCGCATTATTCCTCTCCTCAAGCCACCGAACACACGTAAACATAAAAAGGCTGATTTAAGCAGCTGAATTTCTCTGTGACCTTCAGAATATATCTGTGGGCCATGGGACTACCTAAGCCTTGACCCGGGTCTGAGCCTTTTCAGAGTGCTTGCCTCATCATCCGAGCAGCGCTTCATGTTCCTTGACATTGCCTTCAACGCCAAAGCCATAAGTGCCAGAGTCATTGGGATTCTGTTCCAAAAAACCTTTATCTTTAAAATAAAAAAGCAATTTCAAAGTGGTTTTCATGTTCTGTGATTCCCCATCCCCTTCAGACAGTGCACTATCAAACCACAATGGAAAATAAAAAAGAAAAATCCTGACAGAACCAGGAGGGATTCAGCACAACAGCGAAACAAGCTGACTCCTCCCTCAGGAGTCTGAAGAAGTAGCCCACTGGACCACCACCAAACGCACTGCTACGAATGGTGAAACCAGCCTTCAGGAGCACCTTGCTCCTCAACAGGATGAACAAAGGGTAAAAACACCAGGTCAGAGATAGCAATATGAAGATTTAATGTGGTTTTGCTGGTCCACAAGGGAAAAAAGTGAAACCAAAAAAGGCCTGGTATAATTAACAAGATTAAAGGGGGATTTAGGATCAGGACAGAAAAGCAACGGGCCAGATTGATCCTTACAGGATTAAAGTTGGAATCCTACTAAGAGTCCAGTGGTTGAGAGATCAACGCAATGTAATGGGATTAAATCAACATCAGCTTTTGTTTTTACACAACTAAACCTCCAGCGCCTGTGTTTTTACTGCTCCAGATAAGGAGCAGAAAAGTTGAAAGGTACCCACAGAGAACCTGTGCACAGGCTGTCCAAGCACTTCTTCGGCCCTCTCAGGCAGAAGAGCAATAGGTAATGCCACTTTCAGAGACAAAGGAGAGAAAAACTGTGCTTTATTACAAATTGTCCAAACTGCCAAAAAAGCTGAGGATTTACCAAAGTTCGTGTTCTGGCCAGCTCTAAATTAACTGTTTTCAAGTGTGATGGGATCACTTCAGGACTGATGGATGGGAAAGCCAGGAGGACAGTCCCAGCTGCAATCAGACATGCTGCCGACGGGCAATTGGATTTTGATATTGTCTCTTGCCGGCAAGGAACAAAGGATGCAGTATACTCAGTGGAACATATCAGCAAATACATTTAAGACAAATTGTCGCATGTCCCTGTTGCACAACAATATCCAAGAATTACAAAAGTGAGAAAAGCCTCTTTCAGCATGTATCATTTGCATTACAGCTGGTGCAACACATGCAGGCCAGCTGCACCTCTGTTCCCCTGCCCCGAAATTTCCAAAGCTTGTCGGTAATTTGAGTTGGTAGCAAGGGGGAGGGAAAGAGGGAAACAGGACAAGGCTAGATATTCTTTCCAGATACGTAAGCTATTTTTAAAGTTTTTAATTCTTGTAGGAGAGAAAATCATGCATGTTTAAATGAGAGGGTATCCATCACCACCACACTTGGTTGAAGAGGGAAGGGGTGTTTATTGCACACCTGTTCATAACAGCTAAACAGCTGCATTGGAGAGCAACATTCCTCGTGCAAGGAAAAAGCATTAAAGCATCTCATATTTCTACAGCACTTCTTAGTCCAAAAGGTGTTTAAAATCAGCAGTTACACATACACCATATACACTCTTATACACATACACTCATATACACAAAGTTTTTTCTGTAGAGGAAAAATTTCCCCAACATTAACATTTTAAAATGCCAATACCGCCCATTTCTTAAAAGATGTTACAGTCAGTAGCTTCACGTACGCTGAACAGGCTTCTCCTTTCAGCTAGCTGGACCAAAAAAAGTAATTGCCATTCACTGCTCCTCCTCGCTCAAGCAGCAGCTAAAATCACAATGTAATAAATTGCGGCGGGGAGGAGAAGCTGCAACTACTTCTGGATCCAACAGGCCTCGGAGCAAAGCTGATCTTCAGTGCTACTGAGATGGTCCTCGTAGGGCTACGCACCCCACTTGTGCTGCGCCAAACAGGCCTTGCCACCTTCCTGAGGGATGCTTTGTCTTTACTCACAAGAGTTCTCCAACCAAAAGATCTGTCACGGATGCAAGCAGACATCACCATCGTGATTGAGAGTGGGATGAAAAAGAAGGCCATTAGAACAGAAATGAAAAGTGAAAAAATAGCAACAGGCAGTTCACACTGCACATTTTCTATCTTCTAACCACGTATACATAATTAAATTTCAGCATTTTTCTGCACTTAAGCTTTGTTTCAACACTAGATGATTTATAAATTATAAAAAAAAGGAGTGTTCTAGTATCATCCTATGCCAGCTCCTTAAAACACAATGAATAATAATTCCTAAGAATATCTTTAAAAATTGTCATCTGGTCAAAATATTTTCACTTCATCACTGTCTTATGTCCAAGATTCAATTAGAGCATTGTGTGGGGGACAGCATCTTTCATTTGAGGCAGGAGAAAAACTAAATGCCTTTGCCCTGGATTCAGCTACAGACCCAAGAACCATCTGGTAAAAAATCAGCCAGCGCATTGTGCAGGCAGTATATTAGTCATGAGACATAGGACTTTGAGAACAATGAAACCTAAATTTAAGGGACAGACGAAGGAAACTTAATTACTTGTTTAAGCTTCTTCACAGCATTGAGGAATCCTTAACACTTTCAGTAAAAGAATTTAGCACTGGAGGGCACAAAGCACATCCTCGATTGATTTCCTAATTTTCTGCAGGCCTGTTTTCACTTCCAGCACAGAACTATCTGCACTGGTCCATCAGCACAGCTTGTCTATCCAATGCATGGCCGCAGGGTGCATCATACTGCCCTCAGTACAGGGTACCATCCAGACTGCAGATCCTCCTCCAAACTGACAACTCCGTAAAGAAAACATTTTCTGTGATCCCACAACCTGACTCAAGCTTCTGCTGTCCCAGTAGCCCTCACTGAAGGATGAAGGAATAGCCTTGGGGACTACGACAGCCTTGACAGGCTGGAAAGTTGGGTGGAGAGATACCTAATGAGGTTCAGTGAGGGCAAGTGTAGGGTACTGCACCTGGGGAGGAATAACCCCAAGTACCAGCACTGGTTGGGGGCTGACCTACTGAGAGCAGTTCTGTAGAGAAGGACCCGGGAGTCTTAGTGGGTGACAAGTTGGCCATGAGCTGGCAGTGTGCCCTTGAGGCAAGGAGGGCCAATGGTATCCTGAGGTGCTTGGAACAAGTGTGGCCAGCAGGCCAAGGAAGGCGATCCTCCACTTCTACCCAGCCCTAGTAAGGCCACATCTGGAATGCTGTGTCCAGTTCTGGGCTTCTCAGTACAAGAAGGACAAGGAGCTACTGGAGAAGATCCAGTAGGAGCGCCACAAAGATGATCAGGGGTCTGGAGCATCTCTCTTGTGTGGAGAGAGACTGAGGGAGCTGGGCCTGTTTAGTCTAGAGAAGAGAAGACTGAGAGGGGATCTCATTAATGCATGTAAGTACCTCAAAGGCAGGTGCCAACAGGATGGTCCCAGACTCTTTTCAGTGGTGCCCAGTCACAGGACGAGGAACAACGGCCATAAACTAAAACACAGGAAGTTTCACCTCAACATGAAGAAGAACTTCTTTACACTGAGGGTGGCAGAGCACTGGAACAGGCTGCCAAGGGAGGTTATGGAATCTTGTTCTCTGGAGACATTCAAGAATCACCTGGATGCATTTCTGTGCAACCTGCTCAGATGACCCTGCCTTGGCAGGACGGTTCCACTAGATGATCTCCAGAGGTCCCTCACAATCCTAACAATTTTGTGACTCTGTGAAAACAGTTCTGGGGCTAATGGAATTAAGATTAGCAAATAAGCACCATGGGAAGTGCAGGAAACACAGATGTTCGGTCTCAAATCGCTATTATCTGCACTCTTCCTCAAGCTTTCAGCTGGAAATCAGGAAGGCTGAGGTTTATTCTCTCCTTACTCTCTTATGGTTTATTCTCTTCCTTCCAAGATAAACAGGCTGTTTTGTGAAAAACTAACTTAAACATGACCTGGTCCCTGTCAGTCTCCCAGGACTTGGACAGGCTTACAGCAAAGAGTCCCCTGCACTCATCACTGTTTGGACAGGTGGGAATACAGCGGTCAGGCAGAAGAGCCGCTGGAGAAATTCACACCAACTCAGCCAGTCTGCTTCCCCCAAATTCTTTGTATAGATGCCTCAAGGAAAGGAATTCCTGAATATGATAGCAATGTGCTGGACACTTGATTTATATAAAAATCTGATAAAATAAATGTAGCCTATAGAAGAGATCATCCTGATTCTGAATGTCCCTTTTGTGAAGTCATGAAATGCCTTCTCTTTTTGAACTGCACTGGGCTTTCTTGTCTCAGTTGTGACCTTGACATCTTCCACGATTACAGGCTTGCAGGAACACAGAATTGGAAAAGATCACCTGGATTATCAACTTTAGTCCTCTAATAACACAGACAGTCACATTATACAATCTCTTTCATAAACTCTTCTTTCTCTGTTTCCCAAAACTCCAAAGCTTTTATAAAACCCTAGACACAAAGAGATGCAAGTTGCTTTGTCAAACTAACCCCCAGAGGAATGCAACACAGACGTCCCCAACCCAGCTGTGCACGGAACAGCTCGAGTGTGGAAGCAGTATAACCATGTTCATGAGGTGCTGCACCAAAGCTAATAAACCTTATCGAGCAGCAGAACTCATTATCTCAGCTGCAGAGCTGGACAAACATAACTATATTACTTCTGGATTCAAGCTGCTACGTATGCATGCCACAGTATGGCACCGCAGGGACTTGCAGGCTGGGGAATCAGCTTTCAGGCTACTCACTCGAGGATTTTCACATGAGCTCCATTTTATGATTTTCCAGAGCTTTCCTGCTCCAGAGTAAGAATCCAAAAATCAGTGTTTGCATTAACACAAAATGTCTTTTAATACACTCACAGAAATTCACCCAGACCTGACCTCTAATAGGCAGTTGGGAAAACTTTTCTACACCCTCACAGCCACAGCCTCCCAGAGGCAACCCCATCTTAACCTCTCTTAGCACTGACCCCGCCACGCGCGCCCCTTTCACATACAGCAACTGCGAGTTCTCCCTCCCGTCAGAGCTTCAGCTGATGGCTGACCTGTTCATTTGCCATGCCTACCAAACAGGTTCCAGTCAAAGACCTAGAGGCACAACCAGACTTCCCCAGCAAGAGCTGCCCCAGGCTTGGCACCAGAACAAAGAAAGGAGGCAGTTTTCCCTGGATAGTCACTTGCTTTGCTGCTATTGAACGCACACTTTGAAAACCATGCTGTAACGTCCATACTTTTCACTGGCAGTAGCTATCTCTCATGAAAAAAGACCAAACAAATAATAGAAAGACCTGGCATGAGGAAGAGCACGTTGCTAAGACCCAAGTTTGGCAGCAGAGTTGGGTTTCCAATCCCTTGGTGGTAAAGCTGATGAGCTTGCAGCCTAGAGGGAAAAATTATTCCAGTGAATGCAAGGAGAGACTTTTAAGTGACAAAAGGTAAGTAAAAGACAGGTCAGGAAGAAAACTAAAACCAAAAAAATTCAAAATGAGCTTGGCAAGCTTGCTAGCATTAATCTTGCTGTATGGTAATTAGTGGGTCTAGGTAAGTAAGATCTTCACTCTCACAAGGCTCTAGAGAAAGGAATCATTTCTAGTTGCAATAGGCAGCCAGCCCTCTCACAAACACTCAGCATGTACTCTGTACGTGGCTGCGAGAAATGAGGAAATTATCCATACTCACTATAAACTGAGATCAGAGCAATGAATCCAGTGCTTTCCTACCAGAAGCCTAGCAACAGTATGGACCTCCCATACCTTGGTCCCTCCTGCCTTTAATAGTTTCAGCTGTCTTTGAGCACAGGAGAAGAATGATTGATAAATTGCTTCATAGGGCTGCTGCCCCTTCCTTTCAACCTTTCTTGTAAAAACAGACCTCCAGCAAGGCGACATTCATACATGCAACTCTCAGAACACATCATGCTCTTTAGAAAATACTTGGAATGAAATGACTCTAGATTACATCTTATGACTCACAGTACACAAAGATTCATCTGCTCATAAATGGGAGCGGGAAAAAAAATAAAAAAATCAGGCTTTCTTATCCAGTAAAGAGTTGAATGCTTTTCCCACATTCAAACCACTCTGCTCCTGGCTGTCGCCAGCAGAACACCTGCCCCCATGTTGTCAGTACTGACTTCCCTCAGAGTAAAGACCCCCTTGCCTTCATAGCCCAAATTATCCCTGAATGTTCCATTCAGAGAATGGATGACTAGGAGCCCTCTTCAACAATTCAGGAGCCCAGACAGCTACGTGCAAATGGGGATGAGTGAGAGAAGAGATGAAAGTACAGTTAGATGGTCTCCCACAAAAAAAATACTCTTGTCCACAAAACAGAATTCCTATACACACCTATACATATGGCAAAGCACCCACCTTGGAGTTTCAACACTGACGATGCACTCAAATGGTCTGCAACATCAGAGAGACTATCATACCATCTCTGCCTCAGAAAGGCTTTATACAACTGCATCCTACACAGTAAAAGTGTTAAGATAAATAGTCTCTCTTGATATTTAATGGCACAGATAGTCTGCCGCCTTCACTTCCCTCACAGTGCCAAGCCTTAGGTCATTACAACAGATATTTTAAGTTTCCCACTCTCCAGATCTCCACAACCCATAATCTACTGCAGTCTACAAGGCTCTCAAATATTTAAAAGTATCCTGCAACAGGTTTCACCCGAGGGAATACAGTTCAACAAGCAAGAATGTCAGTCTGAACCAAGGCTACACCACCACTTCACTCCAGAGACAGCATTATAATCAGGGACTGTGATGTTGCAGGTAGGCTGCATGTCTGGGTTCAGTAATTCATGCTATACCACAGTTGCAGAGAAAGGCACATTCTCCTTTTTATTTTACTATTTGTCAAACCTGACAGCACTCAATATTGCACAGCCTCTTCAAAGAAGATAATTCTGTAATGTGCACCCCTTGGGGGGTGGGGGGAAGAAACATTATGGTTGCTGTGGGAACCTTAATTCTGGATTTCAGAACTTGCATATTTAAAACCTCAAATTTAACATTGCATTAATGTAGCTTCATGCATTGAATTAAGGAATGACTCAGTACAAATCTCCATGCATCTACTGAAGTCTTGACATTCCAAGGACAAGAGGCATAGAACAGAAAAAAAACCAGTATGGGAACAAGGAGACAATGAGAGGTGGGGTGGGGGGGAACCTGTGAGCAGGGAAGCAAGAAACTGGCACAGGCGAGGCACAGCAAACCCCACACCAAACCAGATCTGTCACTTGAGGCTCCTTGTTCTCACTGCTAAAGGTTATGCAGCCTGTCAGATAAAAAGAGCTTAAAGCAGAAACACAAATAGGCACAGAAGAAAAGGTTCCTGAAAGGACCAAGGAGGAGAAGATTCCCCGAAAGTAATAAGGTAACCTGTACTGAGAAGGCAAAGATCACATACAGATAGCAAAAATTCACTAATTTCTTTAATTATCATGGCACGGTGCCCAGATGAATCCTTTAAAACCCCTTCAGCTATTTTCAAGCATTTAACATTTATTTTCTCCACTTCTCTGAAGTTTAACTGCAATGCATACACAGCAGAAGTGCTGACCTAAGTTCAGGATGTAGGCAGAAGCAGCACCCCACGGAGGGTAACCCGTCTTCGTCTGTCAGCAAACATCCCAAAACTCAACCTTCTTTTAAGAATCTGGGACAGTGCTTCATCTTTTGGGCCAAAGCCGGTCTTTAGGCAGGCTAACACCTTTGCCTTACACTACAGTGCTCACACACCCCTCAGCATGAGGAGGCGAGATAGCAGGGCAGCTCTACTCTGCTCCCACACTCATCCTGCTCGTTTTAGCAGAGTAAGGAACATCTCCATTGTTTACTCCTTATCTAAAATCAGCAGCAGCATGGCTGAATTACTTCTCCTCTTGCCCCACCCACCAAACCAAGCACAAATCTTAGCTGAGCCATGGGGCCTGCCCAGCCTCTCTAACTGAAAACCAGCACCCAAACTGGGGGTCCTGCACACCAGGCTGTGACAAGAGGAAGAGCAGAGGAGGTGGACGTGCCTGCCAGCAGGGCCTGCTGGACGAAACCAGGCAAGTGTGCATACCCCTGCGCAGAGTCAAGTTACCCTGCAACAAAGATAGTGTGTGTATGTGCAAAGGAGGGGAGTCAAATCCTTCTGCCTGGGTTCCAAGGCTTGCTTTGTTGCTAAAATAAACCAGTGTTTGTTCCTGGGAGTGATGGGGAGCCAGACTCTAACAGCAGTCAGTGGCAGCAAGAGCCCCCACACTCAGTGTCAGGAACAAGGGTGGGTTTTAAAAAAACCAAAAAACAAACACCCCCCCCCACATACAAAAACAAAACAAAACAAAACAAAAAAACCCACATACCAAAAAAAACTTGGAACCTGATTATTCTTCACCTCACATATCTAGGTAAGGAAACCCAAGGGCAAACTGCTGATCTCAAGGGTGCCCAGGAGCAGACAAAACTACACATAGATGACTGAGCAGTCTAAGAGAACTGACTGCTCCAGAGGCAATTCCAGTCCTTGCTCAAAGGCTGAAAATATATATGCCTTTATATAAGCTTTTACTTTGCTCGCTGGATCTATATAACACTTTACACATGTTTTTTGTGACATTATTTTCCATGCTCTACCAGAAACTTGAATAATTGTGCCACTTCTGGAAAAACGACCTTGCATCCAACTTTTGTAGAAACGGCTTCTCTCTCCCAAACTCCAAAACTATCTATTCCCTTCCTGCTCCTCTCCTAACCTTCAGTGACTACAGATCCCTTTCAACAGCAGTCTTTCACTACCTGGGACGTCTCTCACTAACACCAAAATCCCATAAAGCAGAGGCACATGGGTACAGTGTTATGCAACCAAAAAAAAAAAATTATATTTATATATATATATATACACATACACACAGAGGTCTTTCAGATGGCAGACAGTGATGAGCTTTATACCAAAAATTTTGTCTCCAAGGCACCTGCCCAAAACTGTTCTTTTCAGAGAAACCTATAACCACAGG
Source organism: Myiozetetes cayanensis (assembly GCF_022539395.1). Lineage (NCBI taxonomy): Eukaryota > Metazoa > Chordata > Aves > Passeriformes > Tyrannidae > Myiozetetes > Myiozetetes cayanensis. Next base: position 52,295,131 of record NW_026087521.1, on the reverse strand, counting down.
AAAAACCTGCTCGATACCCAGTTAATAGTACTTGCTCGAAATACTATTTTTTACAAGGGAAAAATAGCCCACTGTGTGTAGAGGCTGCAGAGCTAAGCCCAACAGTGAAGGCCACTCACGTTAGTGCAGAGTCCTTCAGCTTTCCATTCCTTATATGTGCAAAGTGTGCAAGCCCTCACACACGCTTCCTACTCACCCAGAGGTACATCATGTTAGCCTGGGTCCTTCAAACCCAGCAGTGAGATGATCCGGCAACACAAGAGGCACTTCAGTAAGACTGTCGAAACCGAGGTTGGTTGAGGGTGGGTTTTGTGTTTGTTTTTGTTTTTTTTTTTCTTAAAGAAAAAAAAAATCCGAACGGCTCAGTTTGAGGCTTAGAAAGCGTCTCGCCTCCTCCACCCCCCTCCTCCAGCTCTGGCTGCTCTGCGCTCTTCTCTCGCACTTAATCTCTCTCTGGGAGTTCCCAGCCCCGTGTGTCTGTACTGGCGTGCACAGCACACACTCTGCATTCGCCTCCAGGGAATTTCTCTCTGTCATTCTGCTTCTAAAAACACAATCTCGGCCTCACAAGATTCTTGCAAGAGGCAGGGATGGGTGGGGTTAGTAATAAATGCAGCCCGGCTCCCAGTGCCGGAGAGCGCTTACTTTATAAAAAGGCATCTGTAGCCGTGAATGAGGCACAGCAGAGCGTCGTCCTCCAAGGTCACTGGGGGTGAGGACCCATTCCCCAACCCACCCCACTAATTGCTTCTCCAGGAATCATCCGTAGATGCAGGAGCCGCGAAAGGTGCCATAGGCAAGTTCTGCACGTCTTCATCTACCCCATTAGTCAACACCCCAAATTCGGTTACAATTCAGTAGCTGTATTTAATCATTAACCAGTGACAGGAATCGAGGAGCACAACTACGGGGATCCTGAAGCTAAGCAGAAAATCTATGTGTCCCAGCCACCCTGGAACTCCCTCAGGAAAAACAACCATTGGCAGCGTGAGCTGGAGAAAAGAAGCGACACAGATAAAGGGGTTAATCTGCTTTTGCAGGTGGCTCCACATGAGTATTTTACAGACTTGCATATTGCTAAAGGGAAAGCAGCAGCTGGCTCCGGTTCCTCAGAGTGTATCGGGTTCCCACTTGCCTGGAGGCAGCCTTCCCCCCCAAGTCTGACTGGGGCAAGTGCCCTCGCAGCCTTGCGCTCCCAGCCTGCTCCAATTTCACGATTGCAAAGCTCTGCCGGTGGGGTGGCAGACCCGGGAAAGGCGCGCTGAGCAAAAGACACTCGCCCCAGTCACCAAGACAAGCACCAGCAAGTCCTTCCCTGCAGGAGCGAATCCTCGTCCCATCCCCCGTGCCCGATGCCACAGGATGAGTGTCACCTCGCATCTCATTAATCAGTTAAACTGCTCTTCCAAACTAGGAAAACGGGTTTCTCATCCCCTTTCCTTCCCACCTCAAAATGAAGAATTGACTTCCCTCGCTGGGCTCCAAATGCTAAGTTAAATACAGCCCTGTCTCTAAGAGGGGAGAAGAAAAAAAAAAAAGAAAAAAATACCCCTTGTTTTCATTGAGGCACTGGTCTCCTTGGAAATGAGTTCTGAAGAAACAGTTTTATCTCAGGTAAAGATATAGAAATAGTGGTATTCCACGTATCACCTCTGCTCCCTTTACTTATAGATTACTTAAATGCAACCCAGCAGGCTTCAAGCAAAGCAAGCACTGTGTGGCCTGCTGGGCTCCACACACAAGTGAAGCCCTATCTACACGGGGTGACAAATGGATGGGCCTCCAACCACAGCCAGACCAGACATCCCAGACATGCTTTGCACTCCACAGGCTCCCCTCACCTTCAGCAAGCCACAGACACACCTCAGGGCAGGCCTGTCCCAGGAACAGGCATGAACACATGGGATGCTGATGGGTTCTAAGGAAATAAATACATGACTGTCACTGCAGTCCCACATAAAACCGGGAAAAAAGGCTTATTGTCATGACCAGGATATAGCAGTCATAGCGATATGGCACTCACTAGTTAGAGACAGGTAAGACGATGCTCCATTTTCCAGCCAAGAAAATCTGGGCCCTGCTTTTCAGGGGAAGGAGCAGAAGGTCCTCCAGGAAGCTGGGATGTCACAGGGCTGTTCCAGTATGGCATTGCACAGGTCCCCATCTGTTCTCACCTTATTGCACAGTGGGTCAGGTTGAGAAGGTGAAAAGCAATGTTCCTAAAAATCACTTATGGCACCAAAGCCTATGCACCACCATCTCCAAAGAGTGAAGCATGTGATCCATAAACCTGTTCTCAAAGGCTCCGAGAGGAGTGAAACAGCAGCAATGCTGACATTTGCATCATGGTTAAACACTTCTGTTAACATCTCTGCAGCAGGGTCACACCAGCAGCAGTGACTAGTTCAGCCAGCCTGCAGGCTCAAGCAGACACTTCTGCACCAAATAACCTTGATGGCATTTCCAAGGTTTTCTTCTGATCCAGAATCCCAATCCAAAGATGATCTTAAATATTATTTTAATGAAAGGTGAGATTCCTTGTGTGCAGAGGAGAAAGTGAGAAAACACATGGACCAGGTGAACAAACCCAAATAAATCCTGCTTCATATGTACTACCATAAAAGAATTGGAAATTATGAATGCTTAAAACTAAACTGAAGAGTTACTATCAAGTTCCCTAATTTAAAAAAAAAAAGAAAAAGAAGTTCTCCCCCTTCTTCCCCAGGATCTCTCATCCTTTAGGTCACTCTTCCATGTGAAAAAAAACCAAACCAAAACAAACAAACAAACAAAAACCCCAAAACAAACAAACAAACTCCAAACAAAACCAAATAAAAACAAACAAAAAACCACACCACCAACTTTCAGAATAAGCCTGTTCCTTAATTTCTACAACTGAGACTTGTCACAAATCATCCCAGTCAACAACAGAATCTAGTTACAAGCATCATCCCAGCAACTCCACAGCTGTGCAGGTCACATTCAGCCTCCAAATCAAAACAAGACCCATGAACCCTCCTTGAATCATCCAAATACTGCCACAAAATTTATTTGCCACTGTTGCTACACGGACACCACCTCTCTGTGGAAGGTATATAGGAAGATTACTGAGAACAGCGGGGATGTAATACCCTTGTCCTGGAGCAGGAGCCCTGTTTGATGAACTGCAAGAGCAGGTTTCTCAACACTCAATATTCTCAAGTGGTGAGAGGAGTACCCAGCAGGTCAGAAAAGGAGGCTGCAGGATGACTCGCTTCGACAGAGCTGATGCTTCTGCCCAGAGGCTCAAACCAACACTAAGAACATGAAGTGCATGCCCAAAACTATCCACAGTTGCAGACAGCACAGGTGGCAGTGGGGTAACCATGTTAGCCTCAGATTATAAACAAGAAAAATATTTACTTGGTCACTACAATTATTGCGGGGGGGAGGAGGTGGGAGAGGGGAGGAACAACTAGGTGAATTATTAGGCCTTCTTTAAGCTTTTATTCAGATTTTTCAACTACATCAGATGGTATGTACAAAGTACCAATACATTTTTTTCTAAAAACGTTATCCTAAAAAACACCAAAAATATTCTCTAAAGAGCAAGAGGACAACAGTATGTCAATGCATCTTATTCCAGAAAGACTAAGACAGCCATAACTAAGACAGGCTTCTGAAACAGGTAGCTAAGATCCTCTGCAAATGCTTTGTCTTAATCCTAACAACAGTGCTTTAAAAGATATGTGTCAGGGAACTCAGAGAGGCTGCTGTGTGTGGAAATACACATGATCTCTTAGGGATCTTTCATGTCTCAAAAAGGATTAAAAGCAGAAAGAAAAATATTTTAAAATTAATATATACCAAGCAACTAGAAAAATGTTCAGAGAGCTGCAGCCTAGTGAAATATTGGTCCCTCTTCTCTGATGGGAGGCTGTTGTGTAAATCAAAGTGAAAGGGGAAGAAAGAAGTCTGCAAAGGCTTTAATGTTTGTTAGAGAGGTAAGGAAGGTCTCAGCAAGTAACAAAAGGAGAAAGAGAAAAAAGGGATCAAGTAACCACCTATTTAATATTATTTAAATGTATTGGGCAAAATAACAGGCACTGATAAAAAGGAAAAAAAAATTCTACCTGCTTCTGTACCAGTATCAAAAGCCTTAATGACATAAGAGTAATTGTGGCTGCTCAGTTATGTACATAGATTGAACCCAAAATACTGCTGGTATATAAGTTTCAAATAAGCCAAATGCTTAAAAAACACTCTACAAGAAGTTCTAGCCTATTTAGGAGAGATCAGAGTGGGCAAATGGGGAATAGGTACAGCACAGTTTCAAACTGACCTTATCTCTTTCCAGCTGATGGTGTCTCAGAGGCATATGATTTCAAATGCTCATGGATTAACATTCTAGCAGATAAAGCTCAAGACAGGGTATGAGCTGGTGTGCTTGCTACACACTACTGAAATCACATGAGATAGCACACAGGATGAGTGGCTAGCTGAGCACCTCTTCATAACAGAGGGACAAACCCATCTGATCAGGAATTTCTAATGCGACGACATTCACAGGAGGCATCAGGGGGCTAATGCCAAAGAACACCCTCCAAATTTCTAAATTACAGAAAACAATTTCTTAGTTCAAGAAGTGTTACACTGAAAACGAGTAAGTCCATATTAGATTCCATCTTGACAGAAAAGAGCAATCAACTGTAAAACAGAAATTAGCAGTAGCTTAGTTAAAATGATTGTGACAATTGCATTTGGATATATGTAAGGAGAATAGAGACCCAACCAGTGTATCTATGTACATACTCAGCACTTGAGTGGGACCAGGGGTACACTGGCATATTTTTCCTAGACAGACAGATTGCCTATTGGGCTTCCCTGTCACATCCCCACACTTGAACACTTGTATATATTCTAGTAAGTGGGAAAAAAAAAAAAAAGGAAAAAAAAAAGAAAAGCTGAGAGAAGAAAATAGAAAGGAAATTAGAAAGGGGAAAAATAAAATTTACAAGGGAATCCTAACGACAGGAGGCAAAATCCATAGTTAAAGCTGGAAGATGATAATGAGTTTTTTTCAAAGTTTCTCAAGAATAGAAACTCCAGCAAATGCATTGATTTGCTACTATGGGGACAAGGTAGACACATTCCCAATACTGAAGAAAGAGCCAAAGGATTCAATACGTATTTCTGTTCTATATTTGGAGAAAAGTCAGCTGTTGCAGTCTGTGATAACGAAATGCTTTCCATTCCAGCAGTAACTAAGGAAGATGTTCCAACAGCCACCCAACAAACAGCTCTATGGTTCTCTTATCTAGCTCGAGCTTGCAAACAAAAGGGATGTACCCAGATAACAAGTGGGTTTTAACCAAACTACAGCTGTGAACATATTTAGATGTGAGACACTTGGGAAGGTGTGCAGTCTGCTTTGAACTGCATCACCTGTGCTTGCGGCTCTAACAAGCCCTAACTACAGTACTAACACCAAACCTGCTGCAAGGCCAAAAGTACCACTGTGGTGCAATAGCAACCCCAAATGCAGGTTTTTCTTGAAGCCCATTATTATTAAAGCCCTGCTGCTGCCTTATGACAGAAGCTGTGGCCAGCTTCTGTCATACCAGAAAACTGCATCAGGAAAGCAGTGCTACAGGGGAAGGCACCAATACCAATTTTCACAGCATCTGAACTTTCCTAGAGGCATCCATGTTGGAACTCTTCCACTAATGAGAGCTAAAATAACAGCCCAGTGCTGAGCAGAGTGAAAAATGAAATGGGGTCTGATAACAGAATGTTTGCAGAACAAAGATGCCAGTGGAAAGCTATTGGTAGGGAAGTGCAAATTAACCTGGGTACCTGAACACATCTGGGAGAGCATTCAGGAATGAATGAAAAACAGTGATCATAAAAATATCTACCCTGATGTTTAATACGGCTTCCTGGCAATCTTACCTGTAAAACAAAACTGTAAAATATTTTAAAATAGGCTGAACTCTAAAATAAGATTATTATTTTATGGTTATTAAGTGCTATTGAATCTACATGTGCATCTTCACTTTGCAGTTCTCCATGGCTGGGAAGTGGGAGGGAAGGTACCCCAAGGTTGGGGCAGGTTGAAGAGGGAAATTTAATTTCAAACCAAAGGAAAACAGTGACTTTCACAGCCAACATCCAGACTGAGCTCTCATATTTTATGCAGAAGCTGGGTTTAGACTGAGGATGAAGACTCAGACCATTGTCCCACCACTAACCACTACAAACGTTTCAAGAACCATCTACAAAAGGTCTGACTGGAAGATGGGAACTGTGACATCTTCTGCAGCACCCAGAGGGAAGTTTCTCCAACTCAGTGGCTGCTTTCCGTGGCTTATCTGACTCTGGCAGAATGTCCTGGTAAGAGAAAAAGGGAATCAGACTCCTGCTGGCTGTGGGTTTGGGCTTGCCTTGTGTCTTGCCGGTTTTTATTTGGTTTGATTGGTTTACTTTTTTTGTTTGGGGTTTGTTTTGGTTTTTTTAAAGAAGATTAGAAATGGGGCTGGAAGCTATCTGGGGAGAAGCACAGAAGGCAGCCCTGGGCACACATGCAGTTCCTATGGAGATAAGAGAATCTTCTTTGAGGTTGGTTTGCTCCTTTGGGTGCCGCTGGAGACTACCCTGGCAGCAGAGTACTGCTCATTTGCAAAGACTCCCTCTGCTCAGGATCCTGGCATTATCTATGAATATCAGAATTTCTGAGCCACAAGGTAGATTTCCTCTTAACATCCGAAAGGACTCCAGGAAGCCTCTTTCTGCATTATCCTGTTTATGAAAGGAAGCAAGAATACAAAGTGCATACAATAAATCACCCAGAAAAAAATACCACAATCCCTTTCAGATGTTTTGCCAAGCAAATAAGCCAAACGTTGGCATATTGCAAGGAAAGAAAAAAAAAAAATGCCATTTTGTTATAGAGCAACCCATTTCATTACTGGAAAACTGGATTCCTGCAGCTATGGTTCAGCTACACAGCAAGAGGTTTCTGAAAAGAGACTACTTATTTAAAAGCAAACTATCAAGGGCTAGTTTATCTTCCACAAAAAACAGAAAGCCCGGAACAATAAAACACCTTGACATGCAAACAAACCCAACAATTTTCAAGGACTGTCCTTCTACTGACTTCACATTGCAATTAAACTTAAGTCCTTAAATAAACTTCAGGAGATCTCAATTCACAGGCTTATCATTCAACAGGGAAGGGAAGAAAAATGGATCCCAAGAAAAGCTTTTTTGAGTTTGTTTGGTGTTTTCCTCCCCTCACAACTATGCTCAGGAGCACTACTGTGGAAGGCACTGTCAATTCTTAAAAAGAAAAATCTCAGCAATACACTTTTAAACTAAAACCAAGAACACCCACATCCACAAAACCAAACTGTGAACCCAGAGAATTCAAAGTTAAATGCTCAAGAGCATGTGAGCATTTAGATGTAAGGAATTCTTATTGCTCTGGTATACTGGTTTGGGCATTCATCTGCAGAAACAGAATGATGATGCAGCCACTCCCAGGATACAGCAAACATGAGTTTGGGCAGCCAAGTGGGAATTTCCATGAATTATATCTGTCAGTCTTACTGTGGTGGACCAGGAGCAAAGTCTGCAAACCCCAATAACTTCAGAGGAGAATCGAGCAAGCTGCTGTGTTGCCACACCAGACTTGATTTTCAAGCTGTACCTTCTGCAATTCTGTCATACTTGGATCTAGTCTAAAGTCCATACTGAACTGACATATAGAAAAATATATTTAGGTACTTGTAAGAGGGGATCAGAATAAGCTCTAATCCTGGTATTTAAATATATAGTTTTTAAAGTTTAGTTAAATAATAACTGCCCTAATATCTTCAGTAGTAATGTAAAGAGCACAAAGTTTCATCTCCCTTCAGTTTTTCCATAAGTAGCAGAAAATTATTAGACAGTATCAAACTCCAACAAAAGTCTATTTTTAGTGTCAAATCAGGAGTAAAACGTCCAGCTGAACTGATAAAGGGCAGAAAGATCCTCTCTGCCCTAGACTTATTCATCAGTGCTAAATAGGGTATTTCTTTGATTGTGGACTCTGGAAGGGGAAGTCATAAATAAATTAATAATAAATTAATTTAAAAGTAATAAATAAATTAATAATAATAAGAAAAGGCAACTCAGCTCCTATATCAACAATTCACCTTCTTATAGTCCACAGGGGAAGTTATACCAAAGGATGAACTGATGCCATCCAATTCAAGGTGTGAGATTTCACACGGCAAGAGAGAAACCAGTTCCAAAACCTCATCAATGGAACTACAGCATCATTACATCATTTTTTGTCTCCGTGCTAACCACATCAAGTGGCTGTACTGCATCAGCGACTCAGCAGCACAGCAACAACCCAGCAAATTACGAAAGGATATGAATATGAGAGTATTGTAAGGTAGAGAAAGAGGAAGAACAGGGCATAGCTCTCTTCCCTGGACCACACAGTGGTTTATTAATATGCTGAAACTTTGGCTTAGGCCTGCTGGTGATATAGGGGAATACAGACGGAGAGTAATATCATCCTGCAGAAAGGGACTCCTCTTGGCTTGTTTGTGCAAAGGAAGGTTAACAATGTTAGTGAGTTATTCAGGAAGTAATGGATACCCTGTTGCCCTGAGCAAATTCCTTTTCAATAACAGTAGTAATTTCCTAGGCAATACAACTGTATCAAGGTATAATGGCTACTGTATTTATCTAGAGGCCCTATACTGCCGGGATCTAATTTACTATGGTGTGGAAAGCAGTTTACAAATCCTGGGATAGTAAAGTTGCTGGAGACAGGAATAAAATTCTATCCTGTATCGCTTGGTTTGAAGACGGGGTTTTAACATCCCTTTTTAAGAGCATAAAATGCATTCTCTCCAACTTAGAAAGACTCAAAGACTAATAAGCCCCAGAAATAAACCACAAATACACCTATGAGAGGGAAGAAATCAGCTTAGCAAATACTACATTCTGTGCATTTTTTTTATCCTTATTGTCACAGCTGCTTTATTTCTTCTTTTATTCAAATAACATTCTTTCATTTGACCCTCTGAGAAGAAAAATAATCCATGACATTACTTAGCAGCCTTATGTACTTAATGAAGACAAAATAGCTGAATGCCTGAAGTACGGCTTCACTATGGGGAACGGCACAAGTGTATAACCAGCAAGGAAGAACGGAATGACTGCAGCTAATGAAGAGGTAACACCAATAAACGCTGAATGACATCTCCTGAGAAACAACAAAACTAAATTGCTAAAAGACTTTGGTGGAACACAGCATCAACCTGAGATAAGTACGGGTGGGCGGAAAGAGACCAAACACACGTGTCAGGGACTGCAGATACTTCCATTCCGTAATGGTGGTAAGAAATCCCAGGCAAAAATCGCCATTAATAGAACTAAAAGCAAAATATTTCAGCAGGGGTATTGGCAGTTGTCAAACCACACAAAGGAAAGGCAGACTGTTCAAATGTAAAAGGCGTTAATAAAGCTGAAAACAAGAAGCATAACTAGATATAACCAGAGGAAGATTTCTAGATGGCAGAAATGCTACTGGAACATTTTAGTTATAGATTACAATACCCCAAAACGATCAGCAAAGGTCAGTTGTCAGAAAAGCAATTCTGCTTGTGATCTCATTGAGAGCAAAGCAGTCCTTAACCATACCTGCACCACCACCATCCAGCTGGATTACTCTCATGGCTGCAGCAAACAGCTCACTCCATCTGACTGGTCCCTCGGGGAATTATGAGCATAAGACAATTTAGAAGAGTATGTGTATGTAAAGAATAATTGCACTACTGTTCTCCTGCTTTATAAGCAAAAGAGAATCCATTCTTCAAAGTCTTTTTAGTGTATAAATTTAATATGGGACTTCCATGGAGGCATATGGATAGATACCTACCTGTATCTTTTAACAGGGCATTTTACCATTCCGCAGATCTCACATGCAGCAATTACTAGAAACGCACAGAGTTTGCAACATGGGACGTTCCAACAAACTGGCACTTGTGTCGACTGATGTACTTGAATCAGGAGGATTTGGGCTCTCACAGAAGCAGAGCAGCTATAGATCCGGTCTTTAACATCAGTGCAGTCTGTGTGGGTCACACACTGTGACCTTCAAACACCTTCAGCTGAGCTTGCATTAAGGTTGTTCCACCTTCCCTTCTTTCCCCGTCATCCAACCATGAACAAAAAAAAAAGGAAACAAACCCCAAAAAACAAACAAACAAACCCAAACCAACCAACCAATCAACCAAAACCAAACAAACAGCACAGTAAATTCCATTCCATAGCATTTTCTGATCAAATCCTAGCAAAATTAGACTCTTCCATTAGTGATTGATCGCAACTTTCTTAGTCTTCCAAACCCTTTCTAAGACAGACACACTGAATGAGTAGTAACTCACTCACACTGAGTTTAGATGAAATGAATGGTTTGACTTAACTATAGCTAGTCAACATGTGCATTTATTGTGTCCTAGGTCCTATGCAATACATTCTCATCTTATCCTAATCCAAATTTCAGCTCTGAAGTGTAGCCATACCGTCTGACAGCTATTGTAACTGCTGGAGAAGCTACTCACTCAGATAACAAAGCAACAATAATATATAAATTCCTCCCTGTTTCCAAACTTCCAGAAAGCAACAGTAACCAGAACAATCTTTTTTCATCCTTGTGTGACCCGAAGAATGCACGTTCCCTTTCAGATAAAGGCCTTGCTATGGTTATCTAATGCTAATGTCACTACAAACTGGATTAGAGACGCCCAGAAACCTCGAAATACGTACAAGGATAGTCAGCTGTATCCAAATTCTAAGTCTGAAGGAAATCAAATGCTCCAAATTGCGCCTAATGTAGTTAAGTTTGCCCTTTAGGTAGCATAGACCAGTAAGAACATATTACACAGTGATTAGATTAATTCTTGAGTGAAATTCAGATGGCTGGCTCTATCTGTCTATTGTGTCAGTATATTTCAAATTATTTCAGAGACGATCACTTTTCCCATACTCTGCTCCACAGCAGCAGCTGCTCAAGAAAAACAGCAGTTCTCTGTCTGGGGTGAAGTTGGCAGCAACTGGGGACAACGCTGCTGTCAGAGTTCAGCTCCCAGTTCTGAAATGCCATTCTACTGGAAATACCAAAGAGCCTAAATCTAGCTACATATACCACGGGATGTAAAATATCTCTATCTCAGCTTTCAACAGAAAGCTCCGGAGTCTCATGACATTTACTCCTTTGGCCCCTGTCAGTCTTTCTCCAGACCCTGCAAAGGATCGGAGCTAGCTGCCATAAATGGCTGGAAAACAAGATGTTCTCCAAGCACTTGGAAATGAGCAGCACTGTTTTAGCTTAGGGAGACTATGGCAAGGAGCCAGGGTGACAGGTGCCCCAGAAATAGAGATGACGATCAAACTGTTGCCGGCGTTAGCCGCTGCTGTCCTCCTGACCTGTAAGAAAGGATAGCCCAGGTGTAGCAGGGACAAGGGACCAGAAATGGCAAAGATGCATTTGCTGGTAGTACTTGAAGTCTCTCCTCAACGAAATCCAGCTGCAAAGGAATTTCAGTGGGTCTCATGAGATACAATCCTACTGTTAAAACTTTATTAAACCTGGCAGCAAGTCAGTTTTGTGCAGTTTCAGAGTGCAGCTCATCAAAATCCACAGGCACCAAAAGAGTTAAAAACGCAGATTGCTGCTAAAACTGCCAGGAGCTACAAACCTGCTACAAACCTTCTCCTTTGTGGGGCAGAAGCAACTGAATCCACTCCCCAGCAATTGGTTGGCCTTTGGAAGCAGAGGCAGGAGGTCGTGGGGGACTGCCCCCCTCCCCCAAGTAAACAGCAGCACAGCATCTGCTCAGGTTTTCAGTTAAAATCAGTGAGGCAGTGCTCATGATTTTAGCAGCAGCCTCTGGAGACAGCAGCCTCTGACCTTTATCAGGAAGAGTATCCTTGTCCTCTAATCACAGACTTCCTGGAAAATGCAATCTAGCTGGCAATTAATATAGAATGGAGGGGGGTGGAAAAAGCCTCATAACATCAAATTACCACTGCAAAAACTTTTCAGTACTTCCCCCACCAAAAGGCAGAAAAATTCAAGCATGTTCTCACAACTCATCTTGTTCCCACAAGCATTGTTTAACAGTACTTACTAAAAAATTTATCTCACCTCTCCCTCCACCAAAAAATCCTGGCCCCCCTCACCCCCAGTGTTGTTTTGCAGATGTTGCCTGCAGCAGCACAGCATTCTACTGTGAAAGCTTCAACACAGGTGTGCAGAGCATGACCTGGGCAGAATTACATGTGCCATTTCCACTGGGAAATCTAAGAGACTTATTAAGCCAGGACAGTGCCGATTAATCTACTAATGGAATGAATCAAAAGTGTGTTCCTGGCCCTTTCCCTTTCACATCCCAAAGCCTCAGGGGAGCTGAAACCATCTGGCAAATGCCTGCTCCGAGCAACATTATGCCACTGCTGGAAATACCTCTCCCTTAATACTAAGACGAATGAAACCATCTTCCATCCACCAGCTATTCTCGGGAGCATCTGCGTAGCTCGCTGAGGTAGTCTGCTTGCACACAGCATCCTTACCCAGCCAATGCAGAACTACTCACTCACCATGCAGGAGAAGTCAGCAAAACAGAAAGTGATCCCATTTATTTACTCGGGGTCCTGCTGAAGCAGCTGGACTGAGCGGGATGGGGAAGCGGTTGCTGCACTCAGGGTAAGGCACACGGGCTCCCCTCCCTCCTAGGTCCCAGCCCAGGGAAGCACTCTCCCTGCCCAGACTGAGGAAATGCTTCCCCCGAACTCTCTGAGTCCTTTCCTCGTGCAGGGGGAGTTCAAGGAGGGGGTTGTTTATGTTAATTTAAAAATAACAATAATAATCTCTCCTCTAAACACATTCGTAATGGAGATCTGACCAGAGAGCTTAAAGGGAAATCAAGGCATCACACTGCTCCAAGGTTCATACATGACATATATTATTACTGTGAGACAGAGGGAAGGACTGAGTCAGAGATGCTGAATACCCCGCACCCTTTGAGTAATAAGCAAGCTCAAGAAAAAACAGAGCTGAGGCAGCTGTCACAAAGAAAGGAACTCTGGCACTTTTAAGATCATGCAGGAGCAGAGGAGCCTCCTATCTTACAATTTAGATACATCACCAAAAAAAAAAAAAAAAGAAGAGAGAAAGGCCCAAGACAACAGCAGTCATGTGGCTGTGGAACAATGTAGATGGTAACAACACTTGACTGTCACAAAATAACCCAAATACAGGGAAGAGGAGACAAGAGGTCCTCCATGCTCAGTGCTCAGATACAGCACAGAGCATGTTTAGACAAACATCCATCAGGAATTGCCTAACTTGTTATTACAGACTCCTAGAAACTGGAACTCTGGTCCCCTAAATTACCATTCCACTGCTTCACTACACTGAATCAGAAAATTGGTTGGTTTACCCCATAATATCCAATTTAAGCCTTCCTTGATGCAAATTAAGCTGTCTTCAATGGACATAGTAAATAATCAACCCCCATCCTCCATACTTTCTACTTTCTTTTTTAGAAGAAGGGACGAGCTTGGTATTTTCCTCCTATGTCAGGTTCCCTGAGCCTCTGTTTCTTATTTTTCCTTGGACTACTTTCAGATATTGCCTTTGTATTTCCTGAAATGCCTAAAAGTAGGTACAGTGCTCCCCTTTCTGTACCAAGCTGTAAACAATAACTACCTTCTGCAGTTACTTGACACACCTGGAAATGCATTCCAGGTTTGCAAGATCAGAGAAAACAGCACCAAATACTCAGTCTGTTATTTCCTACTACCCCAGATCTTTCCTTGGATATTACTTCTTAGCCAGTAAAGTCTCCATTTTGTATTGCACATACAGTTCCTTTTGTTAATACAGCTTGGTTTTGTTTAATTTCACATTGTTGGATTTCAGGCCATTTCTGCAATTCACTGTGATCTTTCTGATGTCTAATCCTACTTTCCAACGGCTGCCAGCCCCTGCACATACACATATTCAGTCACTGTTTTATTACCCTGATGTTTGATGAGCAGTACAGAACTGCAGAGCAGCCAGGCCAGACCACGTTAAGACTCCAGATCACACATGCAGAGACAAGGATGATATAATTGCTCCACATACGGTTTTCCAATGAGGCACTCAGCCCCTTCTTAATTTCACCTTTCATTTGCCTAGTTTATGTAAAGGTCATGTGGGACTGGGTCCAAAGCCAGTAGCTTTCTCCATCTGCCAGGCCTGCTGCCATGTCAAAGGAAAAAACCTAAACTGATCTGACATGATTGGCCCTTAAAAATTAGCAGTGTATGTCTGTTGGTGCCTTAATTTCCTTTAGTAAAGGATATAACCATAAGCATCTGATGTTTTTCAGCATCTTCCCAGGTTCTGTATCTACACTGACCAGTTGAATTTCTTGGCATCTCTCTAGCCTCCTTTAAAAGAAAAACTAGGATGGGAGAATAATATTTATTCACACACACACACGTGCACACACACACACACTCCTTTCATTCACTTGAAAGCTGCGAGATTTCATGATGTGTGGAATACACACTGGAGAAAACCCACCACTCCAGCACAGCCTCTGTGTGCTCGAAGGAGGAGACCATCCTGCACTGCCCGCTCAGCAGCAGCAGTGCTGTGCAGCACCGTGCCTCTGGATCAAACCAGCTCAGGCCAGGAGCCTGCCCGAGCCAGGATTGCCTGCTCAGGCTCCCCTCTAAAAGCAGCTCTATTAGAAGCACTCCTCCTCAAACATCCCTCCTGTGTGTCCCCTCTGCTCACCCCAAGACATTTTGGAACAGATCAAAGACTTGCATAATGGAAACCTTTTCCACCGTGACTCTGGAAAGAACTAAGTGTCATCAAAGGTCCCGTGAAGGAGCTGTCTGTGCCCTCCCTCGGATGCTGCCTGTGCTGGGTTCAGGCAGTGGCCCCCATCCTCTCCCCACCCCTCCGAACAAGACTTCCCTTGCCTAGAACAGAACACACGAGGAGTCACCCCCAAACGCTCGCGGGACGCCAAGAGGCCGAACCTCCTCTCCCCTCTGTCCCTGCTGTCCCACAGCCCGGCTGGAGGGCCGCGGCAGGGCGGGCGGGGCAGGGAGCGCTGGCCGTGCTCCGGCTGCCCTCTCCCGGCGGCCCAGCGCCAGCGCCGCCCCAGCATCACCCCCGCACCCCCGGGCCCTCCCGCTTCCACGGCAGGGCACGGCAGGGCAGGGCAGGGCAGGGCACGGCAGCGCAGACGAGGCTCCGAGAGCCTGGGCTGTCCACCAGCAACGCGCTGGGAAATTTATTGGTACCTACAAATAACAGCTGCGCAGGTATTATTTGAGAGGGAAAAAAAAAATAATACTAAGTTCGCATAAGCTGCTTAAATTTTCTTCTGTGATTTCGTTTGTTTTGGTTTTGTGAGCTTTTCTTCCAGTTAAGAAGAAAACCCTCACTCATGTGGTGACAGTGCAGCTGCGCAAGCTGAGGACCCCAAGTCCCCTCTCACACAGAGCTTCAAAACCACTTCAGTTTCAAGTTAAGAGCTGCACAGAAGAACTTTTTCCTCATAAAACATACCTAAAGCAGGAGCTTGTTGCCACAAGATGTTGAGGATGCCAAAGATTTAGACAAGCTCAGAAACCATTTAGAAAAAATTCAATAAAGAAAAAAATCTATGACAGGTGACTTGGGGAAAAAAAAAAAAAGAATAAAAATCTATGGCCAGGAAATCCCAAAGCCACAGGATTGCTTAAAGAGCACACAGGAGGGGAAGTATCACCGAATCTTGGCGCTGCTCCCTCTGCTTTAAGTACTTGCTATTAGACACTGTCAAAGCCAGAACACTGGAAGGCAGAGACCTTCTGTCTGACCCAGAATAGCTGCTTTCATAGCCTCAATAGGATATCATATCCATCAACAGGCTGTTTTCTCTGCACTATTTGGTTTTGGTCCTCCAACTGATCCCTTTGCAGACTACTTCTAACACGCGCCACACTAGCATAACCATTCAGCAGGAAAAATCTAAACAAGATGCTGTCCCTCTTGCCAAAGGAACTGAGGGTCTTGGGAGTCTCCAAGACTCTTGCAGACATTGAGTAACACTCCAATGGTCAAACACTACATCACATGAGAAAACGTGGTGTCCTGGTCCTTTCAAAGGATGACTCACATCTCCTCTCTTTAACCCCAAGCAGAGATGAGAAATTGCTTGAATCAGAGGACTCAAACATGAGAGGAATTCATATTACATCATCCAGCCCATTTCCTGCCAACGCCTTACAATCCCAGAGCTTTGGCCGGACTATTCATCAGCAAGGTATTTGTTACTTCCCTTGAGAAGCTGTTTATAGGACTTAAGGAGCTTACTGTCAGGAAGTCTTCCCATGTATCTGAATTAGATGCACTCCTTAACTACCTCTCCTCATACAACTTTTCTCCATGTGGTTACTTATTCTCTCTTGTTATTGATTAAGAGAAAGGTATGCATTGGTATGGATGCTGGATTGTTTATGGAAGGTATTCAGGGTTTTGTAAGGAAAGGATCCCCCACCTTGTATTCAGAGAGGCTAGGAAGGCAGCAGACATGAGGGAAAAGGGGAATAAATATACAGCCAGAGTGATCTGTTTGCAAGACTTGTGTCAACTGCAAGACATCATGTTTCCTGTATTATTTACGGATTTTGATGCTAGGAAATCAGCTAAACAAAGGAAAGGAGAGATTTAGGGGAATGTGGCCAATATAAGCAGAGAGACTTGGTTCAGAGGGAAATTTCAGAAAGCAGGTTTGTATCAAGTTAAGTTATTTAGTGGTATATGTTTTACATTTTTTTCTAATCCCACTTCTTTTTTCTTTCCTGTAGCTTCTTCTGGATATAGTTTGGCCTTGAGAAAACAAGGAACCACTTCTCTGTGCTTCAAGTGATCAACCAAGTATCTGGCTAAGACAGTTCTGGATTTAGGGAAGACGTTTCACTAGATTAGTCTCGGTGGGTCTTACCTATCCTCTTCCAATTCATCCTTAATTGTTTCAACTTCAGTCTGTACACTGTGTTCTCTATTTTCCTTCTCAGATATCAAAATTTACACTGCTTTAACTTAACTCTCTTCCACTCTGTCAACACGTTTTTCCCTTTGAATATGCTGAGACTTCTAAGCAGTGTGGGATGCAGTCTGGTAGAGGATCTCTCAAGCTCCTGCTCTCCTGCAGTATTAAATGGCTTTCCATCTAAGCACATCTGGACTCTCCCACACTGTTCACAGTTTACTGAAGCAGTAACACCCCCAGCAGTTACCCCACTACACACCTTTGAACCCCTCTGTGTGCAGCTGCCTCACAGATGCTTCCCATCTCCTCAATATGTTGGACATTTTTGCCCAGACCACATTCTCTGCAATGAAGCTCGTTATTTTCTATGGGACCCTGCAGTTGGGCCAGTAACAGAATATCCCTTCAGTCCTGTCTAGTACAGCGTGAAAACATTTCATTGCTTGCCTGAAAAGAGTCTTTAGGTGCCAGGACACAGCAGATTTGGCAGCCTTACCCTAATTCACCTCATTTTAAACATAAGGAAGATGTTTAGAACAGTTTCCCCTCATTGGGATGGTCCCATCACAAAGTTTGGGTTGATTGCTTTCAAGCAAAGAGGCACTCCTCGAAAGCAGCAGGAACACCAAGCCAGGTCTTCTTCGTTTCATGGAGGACCTCACATGCTTCCTGATCTTTGTCCTGGCTATTTTCACGAGGAGTAAGGTTTAAACATTTGTGTTAAACACACTCTTCAAACTAAGACTATAAGTAACAAACAAACCAAAAATCCACAAATCACTCCCCTTCATAGGTCCTAAATAACTTAACACTTCCACTGCCATCATCTCATGGGCTAATGAGCCAGTTAACATACACACTAGAGAGATTTTCATAGTCAGTGACAAGCAAGAAAACAAATTAAAAACCAAAGCACTTTTCAGGAACACTACTTATATTTAAACTCTTGAGACATGAATTCTTTGTTCCACAGCTGACAAAATACAGTATTGGAGGGACCATGGCTGGTGCTATCATGGTACAAGTAAAAACAAACAAGTGCCCAAACCATTTTCCTCTGGGTCCCTCCTGGAGGGAGCATGTCTTGCTTCATGGCAAGAGCACCTCTGTCTGTTGATACTAAACCAAGGGGTTTTTTGTGGGTATCCTAATCCATGCTGAACCTCTCTGCTGATAATCAAGTTGTGACAATATCCCAATTCACCCTTCATCCACAGGATGGAGAAGAGGAAGATAGGTGAAGGGGTCTCAGACCCCACAGATGAGCAAGGACAGAGGCTTCCCCCTCTGAACTCTGTGCCAAGATCCCTGCTGCTTGCTGCAGAGACCACCAATGGGAGCAGCAGTGCCTCTGTGCATCCAGCTTCAACAGGAAGCCTGGTGACCTGCTGTCCTGCCTCCCTATGGGAGCTCACACCTCCCTTCACATCTCAGGATGAAGCGCTTCCTTGCTGAACTCCCCACATCTGGAGGGACTGGGCAAAGAAAACAAACAGGGGGAAAAAAGCAACAGGAGAGGCTTCCTGTTCTCACAGACTGCCACCACTGCAGTTCAGCTCCCCCAGACCAGCTTGTAGCCCCAGGGAAGCGAGCACATACATCCTCCTGCAGCCTACGATGCCCCAACAGATATCCCAAAGCCGCAAGTGAATAAAGACCCAGGGGAACAGCCTGACAATTGGAGAGGATTTAACAGCATTTCACCTTAAGCTTGAACTCAAACCGAGGGGATACTGATAAAGCTGTTCCTAGCAGTTGCCATGGGCACCCACACTACTTTGGGCTGCAGTTTCATCTACATACACGAGAACAACAGGTCAGACTTGGTGAGTGCTCAGATGGAAAACCAGTCACTGAAATTAAGCTGTTGAAGGAAGTGTCACTTGTGATAGGTAACGATGTTTCCACCACATTAGCACCAAGCCAATGGCCCAGTTTGATTTAAGAATTGTACTCAGAAGTACAAGCTTTTAAAAGAGGCTTCAAACCAATATCCTAACCGGTTGTGATAGCTGAGGATCACTTTCCATAACAGAAGAGGTATAATAGCTCTAACATCCTGACCCAGTTCTGATGTGTGCAATTACCTCCTGCTTCCATAAACTCTCTCTCCTCTTCTCTTCCCTTCAGTGGCAGCTAAACAAGGTGTTCTTGCTCATTTTGCTTCCTGTTGGGGAAGAAAATTATTCTGTGCAGCTGCCAAATTCTGCCACATAAGTGCCAGCATTCATCACTCTAACAAATCTCAGATATCATGTCTAATACATTTGGACATAAAAAGCACTAGAGTAGTACAACATAGGTCTTGGCTATATACAAAATGAGCTGGCACAGTCAGCATGGAATAGCTTTTTGGAAGCAGTGTATGTATACTTGATGAGTTTGTCTGTATGTAAAACTGTATCAGTATAGCTGTACCAGTCATTTTCCATGTTGAGACCAACTCACGGTACCTCAGAGCTGTTTGTCACAGCCTGGGAAATGAAGCAAGGAAGTCTTGGTTCACTGCATTTTAGGCAGGCACTCGCATTACAAAAAAAGAAATACCACTTTGCTGGCAGACCCAACAGAGAGATGAAGAACTGAACAGTCCCCAGAGAATAAGCTCTCCTCACCAAAAGACTTGGTTCTTATCTCAGTTAGCAATGTTACACTATTGCTTCCCTTATTTTCCCTTTACAGAGGGCTTTGTCCTAATTTGGGGGAGAAGGAAGGGCATCTGCCATTCCTGAATGTGTGTTAGACATCCACAGAGCAAACCTTGAATTTTTCAGAACAGTCCCAGAGGGCTCTCCAGATCCTGACATGGCTGCAAGATAGATCCAGTAATGCAACACTTCAGCAACAGAAAGCCTCTTTCTAGGTAAACTTACACAATAATGATTTAGCGCACATGCTCCCCAGGGCCTATCACCATGAAACATCCGGTAAGCCAGTGCTTTGGCAGGGTAGGTGAGGAACAAGGGGGCTGTTCAACAACCCAGAGCTTTGGGTTTATCATAAAGCAATCACACAACACCAGAATTATGAAAGAAACAGCCTCAATATGAACCCCATCTCATATGCTTCAGTGCTGCTGCCCATGCATGATGATGACAGAAAGCTTAAATACTTTGGAGAAGGTACAAAAAAACCTCCGTACTGGAGACCTAAACATTCCCAAACAGCCAAAGCAAGGACTCAAACCAACCACGCATTTCCACTGGCAGGAAGAAAACCCACAATAATCTGGAACCATCTGAGTATGATTTAACCACTAGGGGGTGTAAAAACAGCATAGTGAAAGGTTTGCAGACTGCAATTAACAGTATTTAGAGCCTGAAGGAACGAAAAGGACACTCAAACAAGGGAAGGAGTAGGATGCTACATAAAGTGAAAGAAAGGGCAAGTTATATCCACAGAATTTCTGGCAGGACTACTGCAGTCACCAGATGAAAAGCCCTAAAAATAAGCTCTGCTTTGCTACTTCTCCTTAAGAAAACACTGTGGAAAAAAGCACAGTCCAAGTATTTACAATAAATAACTGCAATGGGAAACAGCAAGACACACTGACTTACCCTCATCAGCTCAAATCCAGCTCCTAATTTGAGGAAATCCAACACAATTGCTCCTGCATCTCATAATTCCTTTGCTACAGGGTGAGGATCCCTACACATATTCCCACACCACTTCCTCCTTTCCCAGTGCAAAAAAGCAGGTGATGGATCAGCCATTCCTGACTTTCCCACACCAACCCCGGCCTGCGGCAACAGAAGACTTCTTTTCCTGCTACTATCGAGTTAGAGGCTCCCAATCAGATTAGCTAAAAGCCTTGAAACCTCATTAGTGAAAACCAGATCTGAATTTAAGCTGCTTCAGGGACACAAGCAAGACAGAAGGACAAACACTTACCACAAATCAAAATGTTGTCAAGAGTAGGAAGAAAAAACAAAACAAGCAAAAAACACAACAACAAACCGGCCAAAAATATTTTTCTGAGTATTTGCTAAATGAAAACACACAAGTTAAACTGAAGCTGCCTGTCCTCCAAGAAAATTCCATAAAGCTACCTGCCATCTTAAATACACACACTTGCTAACATTCATTATTCCCTGTGCTCACCCATACAGAGCGCTCCAGGGCTGCCCAGGATGTAATTCTCATTTCATGTCCTGGCTGTTGTAGACCTTCCCGTGCCCATCTCTGCTGATCTGGTGACCTGCCAGTAACAGCAGTTCTGGACTTTCAAACCAGAAGAGTTCTTACAGGACAAGAAAGAGGAAACCTGTGGGATGTACTGGTACGTACCAAAATAAAACATCCCTAAATGGGTAGGTAAAATGAAGTGCAAAAGAGGGTGCAGAGGGTGCCACCAGAATGGGAAAGCCAAAAGCAGATACGAACCACTTTAAGGATCTGAGACTGGCTCTGCCTCTCAATCTAGCTTACCTTACTCTGCCTGGATAGAGTAGGAACACAACTCTCCCAGCATCCCTGTGCGTAGTATTTATTTGTGCTAGTTAGCAGTTTAATATATCCCAGCAGACACTCTGAACAATTTCCTCCTATATGGGAACTCACACATACCTACCAGGCACCACAGACTGGAGCTCTTCAGTTGCTGAGGCTGCACTGTGCTGCACTTCCTTCATAAAAACATCTCCCATTAAGCTGTTGTTACATATACCCAGACCTCATCAAGAGATGATGAAAATCACTTTCTTTATATAGCAGTACCTGAGAGTATTAAAGAATTTGATTTTGGTTTTGTTATTTGCTCATTACTGAAATGTGCTGCATTATTGATTTTCCGTGCATATTAATTTCCTGCTACACTGGTTCATACTCTGCTTTGCAGTAGCGCTGCAGAGCACTGAAGAAAACTTCATTCTAAGAAGGGAGATTTAATGTGTGACAGTTGTATCTCACAACCATTAAATTTCATTTGTTCCAAAGCATCTCCTCCTTCCTTTGCACAAATTCATCAACTGGGATTTCTCTGTCTTCTGTCAGGAGTCAAGAGAATGCTTACAGATGCAGTGCACTGAACAGTGTCATTTTTACTGCTGTAGAAGGAGCACATCCTGAGTTAGAGCAAGGGGCAGGGGCCCTGCAGGACTTGAAAGGACAAGTTTACAGATACTAGAAACAACCCAACGGGACACGTCATTCCCTACTCCACCAGCAAAGCTGACCCTTATAAAAACTAAGTGGTTTTTTGCTTCCCAGATGCCAGAATTACAGCAATAAGTATAAAACAGGGCCAAGCATGCATGCACTGGTACTGAACATCTACATTCATTAACACTGAGGAGATATAGTGGGAGCTTAGGACAGGGATTCTAAGTTTTGACGTTTTTAAGGATAAAGAATTTCCTGAACTGTTGGTAATGTGGAGGATATTTAACCCCTTATCAGGCACCTTGCCACATACTGCTGGAGGCCAAAGAAACCCATTCAGTTTATCACATACGTCTCCAGAAACATTCCACAACAGAACAAAGCTATTTCCGCTCCGTAACACGACAGCCAGGAAGCTGTCGGACAAAACATTCATAAGTGTACAGAGACGTATGTACACACACATTTACTGCAATCAGACACTTACTTGATTGTCTCTTGCTGGATATCCATGATAACCTGAAGTCAGAGGTTCGTTCTGCAAGACAAGAAAACAGAGTGAATGTAGGGGTTATAAGGAAGAGAAAGCAAGTAAATAAATGTCTGGCTTAACTCAGCAAAAGACAAGAACCTGCATGAAATGGGAGAAGAATGAGCTAAAGTATTCTGCCAACTTTCTTTTTTCCAGGTAAGCCTAAAACTGATTTTCAACCGCATATGCCAAATTGTGCAGAAGGAAAAAAAAAAATCAAGGCCATAAAATAAGCATAAACTAATCTTCCTTACCCTCTGTAATATCAGTTGTATATAATTTTTGTCATTTTCCAAAGAATTTTTCTATGCAAATGCAGTTACCCGCATGAAAACTGAACAAAACTGAACACAAAACAACAGAAGCTATCGCCCACCTCGCCTAGTCTTAAAGAAATGCTTTCCTAAACATTAGCCATAAAAGTGTCATTTTTGTCCTTTTCAAAACTATACTCATAGTTTACCATGAATTTGAAAAGCAGTTGGTGTAACTTCGAGCACCTTGGTAAGCCTGTGCAATACCTCAACACTCCCAACAGGAAATCGATCCTCTAGGCTTTATTTCTTCAACACAGAAGGAACTCCAAGCCTTCGCATTTTGTGATATTGGCAGCTCTGTCACTCTGCTCTGCGGGAAATATATGAACCTCCAACACTTATGGAATTTCTACATGAAATTCCCAGACTAGTCGCTATTTTGGCAGTGCAGTGAGGATTAAGATAACACACTTCATGATACTTCCTAAATGTTTATTTCTGTTTCTTAATTTATTTTTGGTTACTCTCCCTCCAACACATCCTATTTGGAATGGGGAAAGGGCACTCACACATTGCCCCAGGCATGCATCTTTCTCTTGGGGTGGAGGATAAATTAAACTAGACAAAGCCTATATAAATTCCACCTTGGTACCCCTGTGTCTTCACAAGCAACTTCCAGCAGAATGCTAGGAGGAGGAGGAAAGGAAACAGCCACCCTCCACAATCACTTTTTAAATCTGCTCCTATCTCCTGTTAGGACTTGTGAGAAGGAACTCCTAAGTCAGTCCTGCACTTTCTCCAACAGCTCTTGGGAAAGGGAAGGTTGAGAGAGAAAGAGGCCCAAGGGAAAGACCCTGACAAAACACAGCGAAAAAACCTCAAATTGTCCAGAGCAAATACATTCTGGGCACGAAGCTCACTGAGATGTACAATCGCTGTCAGAAAGAGTTTTCATTGAGGTGTTTTGGGTTTTGTGCAGGGACATTTGAGTGAAACGGGCCAGCTCCTACCAGAGAGAGGTGTACTGCCCTACACGGGGCATGTGGCCACAGGCGCAATTTCATAGTTTACACAAAACACTTCAACACAACTTCTGGCGAAAAGCAAGGTGCTAATATTTCAATGCAGGAACTAGCAATGCTATTTTAAGTTTGTATCTGTCCTCCCTCTCTTCCTCTTTACCTCACGCCTGCCCAGGGGATTCTCCGTGGAAACTTGCCAGGAAACATCCAGCCTCTCCTCATGCTCTCATGCTAAAGCTACAGTAGCACACACAGTATGAGAGCTTCAAGGACAACAAAACTTCTGGCAGCCAATTTTTGGGGATTAACAGTAATTAATTAGGCTGACCACCCTGAGAGTACATTCCTCTCAAATACCAATAGTCAGCAAGCAGGTTAAGTACAAAACTCCACAAATAATTCAGAAACAGAAGGAAAGACACGGAAGTTCGGAAAAGCAAGTGGAGACTGTCAACTATAGCACCACTCAAAGCTTTTGGGCTTTAACTGAGAACTTAATTAAAGAACAAGCAACACCATGCACGGTTAGTCCTTTTCTCCCCCAGTATAAGTACACCTCAGAAGCACTGTGATTGTTTCTCCCACAAAATACAGTTTACCAACTTTTGTCCAAGTGCCATAAATATCCAAACAAAAAAATGTATCAGGAGAGATGGTCTTCTCCCAAAAGACTGTTCCGGGTATGCTTTTAACAGTAATTGTACACACACCTACAAGGTCAGTACTTCAGACAGGCTCCTGTGCCAGTCTCTCAACACCTTGTAAACCTGAAAGATTTCCACACAGAGAATGAAGAACTAATGGAGAAGTTGCCCTTACAGATACTAAAGACATGGGCAGTGAACGCAAGTTGAAAGTTATAAGAAATCACTATTTTGAGGATGATGTTCTTCACATCGAGGACTAATAAAAGCGACTGTCACCACGAGGCTTTGGCAGAAAAGAGACAACACTGAACTTCATGGGATTACCTGAAGTCAAAGAATCTGAATGCAAAGAAACCACATCTATAAACAGAAGAGTTTCATAAGTAGAAGCAAATCAGAACAGTGTGAAAAGGAAAAGAAAGATGATTACAGAGATCTGACAGCAGTCCACAATACATGAGAGATTAGAAAGAAACAAGAAAAATCAAATGGAGTTAAAAAAAAACCCCACATTCACAATCTCCACTTTGCTTTTTGGAAAACAAACCCCACAAATTGCAGACTAAAAATGTCTGAGAGATATGGTTGCATCAGAAAGTAAAAGAGGTGAAAGAGGGTTACATTAGGAAAGCAAGAGTTTGCAGATAGCAGAGGTTAGAAAGAGGGCAGCAGCTGGAGCATTAAGGTCACAAAAAGGCCAAAGATATCTCTTTGCCTTTCATACAGCAATGCTACCATCCAGTACTGGACTCTTTGCAAAATCCCTGCTGTGCGTATCATTGCTCTAATTGAACTTAACTCTCCAAGAGAAGGCAGGAAGCGCCTAGGGAAACCGTCTCCTGCCAATAATCTCCAGTGCTGCCAATTTTACAGGTCACTAATGGTGAATCTGGGGCCTGCTGCATGATTATTCCATACGGAGTTTGCTTTTGTTGAAAACTAAGCAGAGCAAGAAGTGAAAGCGTTAAACTCCTGCAACTGGAACAGCACAGTCCAGCAACATCCAGACAGAAAACCCCTGCTAGTAGGCGACCTAAGGCAGCAGAGGCTGGGGATACAGCTCAATCTCTTCCTCTGACTTCACAAGCACAAAACTAACCTCACAAAATGGAAGTGAAAAAGAGAGGGGAAGGTCTGACACAGGTAAATACCTTGCCCACAAACACAGAGGGACCCTGCCTTCTGGCAGCAGCCTGATGCAAGAGGGAATCCCCGGATAACTCCATCTCTCTTGTGCAGCTCTCTCCTGCCAATTACATTCTCTTTCGATGCCAACATGCAACCAGACATTCATAAAGAAATTGAGTTAGGCAGCACTAGCCTGCAAAATCAAATCAAACTGACACTGAGATGTTTCATTACTTTGTTTACCACTGAAAGGCATTTCTCAGGTACTTGAGATTTTCTTTAGAGTGGGGAGAATAAAACTAGAAGCTGAAACCATAAATCAGCTTTCTGCAACACACATTGGGATTTTATTCAATCCGTATCCATGATCTCACACACAGGCTTCCACACTTTCACAGGATGTGCGACCACTGCAACTGTACCCCAGTGATAGTCTCTGTGCAGGCCAACTGGATTTAACAGGATGAAAGTCACAACTCAGTCAAATTCACTAGGCCTTTACCCCCCACCCCTTTATTTCAAATTTTTCCTGTTCCTTCATTTCCCAGCCTTGCTAACACAAGTTCTTTTCCATTGGCACTTGCAGTTTGAGGCAGACCTTACTACTGCAAGTCACAGGTACTGCCTCAGGTCAAAGGTAAACACAGCACAACCATTTGCAGATGACTGATGCTCAAAGAAGATGCTCCTTCACTAGCAGAACAGCCAGGCTTTGGGGTTGTTGGGTTTCTTGACACCTCTCAATTTGATAAATTTTAAAAGTTGCTGAATTAGACACATCTTGAAAATGTAAGGAACTATCAATAAACCAGGACACCAGTAAGAAGTGATCAGCTCTGCAGGTGGTACTAACTTATGAAAGGCCACAAAGGTCTGGAGTAGAGTCATTTCTCTAGAGAAAATGTCACAGCTCCAACACATAATGGAAGGTCTGAAAAGTCCTCTTACCTTTTTCTCAAAATTAAAACTAACTTTTAGCTTAAAGAGGTAATAATCCTCTTTGACTAACCTGACCCCGGAACAAATTAATTTTACCTCACAACTTGCCATTTTTCCAGATGCAACAATCACTGAGGCCTGATTAGCAATTGTTTCTTTACAGCCAAACTAAACCTAAAGCCTGCAGATTAAAACTCTGCTGGTAGGAACCATTAGCTTAGTAAGTTCATCCACATTTCCCTAGCAAGACAGTGAATTCCAAGCTTCCACTTGAAGTGTTGAGTCCTTTCAGTTGCAAAGATAACCTCAGAAACATGTCCAAGCAATCTCTTCCCTGGATCTGCAGCATTCTTGCTTTCCTGACAGTGCCAGGAAAAGTGAAGTTAATGTAATTCTTTCAAGTTTCACAACGGCCTGCCGGGTCCTGAACAGCAGCAGCAAAACTCATGAGAGCAGCTCATGTGTCTCTGCTCTGGCTGCCCCCCCTCGCCCCAGAGTACAGCATCCTGGTGGCTTGGGCAGAAGTGACAAGGGAGAGTCCCTGCACCAGAAAGCCAGAAACCCTTATACTACACAGAGCAATGAAATAAAGGCAACAAGAAATTATTTGTTCCTTCCGAAAGCAAAATGGGATTTTGATGTGATGAGATAGCACAAGCTACACATTTATCAGAGACTTGTACTAGACAAACAGAAGCCACTTTTCTAGAACACAGTGAATAAGATGTTCACAGAAAGAAAAAAAGAAAAAGCTGGAAACACTGGCAACGAAGCTATTAATCTGAAAGTGACAGTTGCGAAAAAGTAAAGCTCATGAGCCAGACAGAAATCCCAGCGCTGTTCATCACAGCCCAGTGGTTTCAGACCATCTTTTCTGTTTTATTTCTTGCATACCAGGAAAGACAGAAACCCTGTGCTGAGGGAAGGCAGGGTGGGGGGAGGATTGTCTTGAAAAAGGCTTTTTAGTCCTTCAACTGTGGCAGAGCACTAGTAATACTGTAAATGCCTTGATCTTATTATCAGTTACCAAGAAAATGGGCAATTCTTCATCAGACCCTTACTTGCACAAACTGTTGCATATAAACAAAAAGGAAATAACCATTTCTTTGTCCAAGTGTATCTGATGTGTTCAGTCTGCCTTCTCAATTGTGTGTGCTGTCTCCTACCCCAAATTGTTTTGGATAAAATTAATGGGGGAAAGCAGCATCTAAGGGTGAATTACCAATTATTAATGGAAAACTGAACTAAGTAGTTTTTAAATGGATCTTAATGTCACCCTTTTCCCTCGATACTTATCCTAATTTGATATACAGCTCTTGCTAATCACTCTGCAGTCCCACTAACTGTGTCTATAGAGTGGGACGCTTCCCTTCAGCTGTCTTCACTTTCAATTAAACTTGCTTCACGGCTTTGGCCAGTTTCCAGATGAGCAGACGTCATCTAGTAAAGGTCTTCCATTTATTTGCTTCCTTGTTAGTGCCCTGACATCAACAGCCTGTACAATTTTCTGGATGCAGGTAACAGGACTTACATTTTACTCCTTACACTTCCCCCCTCCCCCCCTTTTTTTAAGTGTATTTGGGGACTAAAAGCTTGAGATTTTGATAAAAGGCACCACACCAAGTACACTGTGCCCTTGATGTCTGGGGAGACACATGCTGGCTAGCACAGCCTTGGCTTCCGACACCCACTCGAATGACTGAGGCCACTTCTTGAGGGACAGAAAACCAGGGGTGCAGCTGCCAGTGCAGGGCACTGACTGTGGGGGGCCTGATGCCGGCAGCTGTGCCCATGAGAGCAGAGAAACGCTCACAGGCTCCCTGCTCTGGAGCCTGGCGGAGGCCAGGATGGAGGCTCATCCGGCTCCTCTTCCTTCCTGGAATTCTGGCCCTGTTGCTGCAGCAACAGCAGCCTGGCCTCCTCCACCCCACTCCAGGCTTCCCCGTATCCTAGAAATATTGTGTTTTCTGCAGAAGCCAGTATAACGCTGGATGCATGGGGCAGGAGAGCCCCTGTGCCGCCAGGTCCCCGGTGCCTCACAGGGCTCCAGTGAATGAAGCTCCCCACCTCCGGCCTCTCACCCACTCCAGCCCCACAGCACAAGGGGGTCACCGTCCCAGATGCCCACAATGGTCTCTTGGCTCTGCAAAGCCCATGGCTCTGCAGAGGTGGACACCCAGCTTTGCCACAGGGACACGGTACCCACGGCCCCAGGCAGCCCAAAACCCACCATTGAACTGCAGGTCTTCCGCTTGGCCATCGTTACGGAGCAGGACCCCGGCAGAGCCCGCTGGAGGGAGGCCAGGCCTGCCAGAGGCTCCCCGGGCGGGAAGCCCAGTGACACAGTAAAGACAAGAAAGGAAGGTGATGTCAGATTAATAAAAATAGCCTCCTGCCCCAACCAGAGTTTGAATAGTCTGGAGTAGTCAGCTAGGGAAGCCCACGAGGTAGCCAGACAGAACAGGGAAACTTTGGGATGGCTGCGTCCCTGTTGAACAGAGGCCCAGGGACACCACCCAAATGTGTCAGTGCAATTTTCTGTATTTTGAAATACCTATTTTATTAATTCCAAAATGCTGGCACTTTTTTTCCATGAAACTCTATGTATAGAAAAGAAACAATAACTGACGGGTACAGCAGAGGCTGCAGAGTGGAATACAGACCAAACCACACAGAAAGGTGGTATTTAAGCCTTCAGATCTGTTAAAAAATTCAGGATGCAACAAGTTTACAAATACATACTCAGACTTTAGGCTCACAGGGTCTGTATGAAGTTACAGAACAGATGTCTAATGCTGTAGAGAGAAGGGGGACTTTTATACACAGAAAGCACTTCCTGAGCTAAAATGGAAGTATTTTACAAAGATCCTTTATAACAGTGCTGACTCCTCCCTGACTTTCCCCTCACCTTGCCCCCAAATAATGGAAGTAGCTCTCTGGAAGTCAGAAGCAGCTTTTCCCAACTAAGTTTCTCATTTTCCAGATCAGCCAAGGGGTGTTTTCAGCTTCTCAAAGAAATGGGATTTCATTAATTTAGTGTAATTTAAATGTGCAAAACATATACTTTGTTTGGACTATGCATGGCAGCATCCTCATACTGCTCCAGGCACAAAGGAAATACAGCCTGACTCTGCTGGTCCATGACCTATGTTGGCAACAATAGATCCAGTGCAAGTTAAAGCCCCTGGGAATACCGTGCACAGTGTGACGTCTGTGATCCACCAAATACAAGGACACACTGCATGCATAGAAGTCAATAGCACAGAATATTGATTTCCCTCCTCTTTTACTAAGCAGAAGCATTTTAAAATGGCAGTTCATCTTCATTTACACTCTTACTCTACAGGAACAGGACAGGGGCCATAACAAGGCTTTAAAATCCAGCACTAGGGGCACCTTTGGATGCCGTAGTTGTTACATGGGGCTGAGGAAGCATTTCACACATAATTCACATGAAGAAAACTCATTACAGGGCAACATGCTCACGCAGGAAAATCCGGCTTGCTCAAACATGATGGCTACAAGTTTTCACAAGGTGAAGAGGGCTACAGAGTTATGCCTTAGTAGATAGCTTCATTGCTTCTATTTTCTTAAAAAAAAAACGGGAGGGAGAATATGGGAGAGAACAGGACAAGGGAGATGACAGACCAGAGATCCAGAAGGGAAGTCAGTTGATCACAAGCTCCTTGGTTGATTTTACAGATATTCACAGGCAGTTGCTCAAAGGCTAAAAAGGAAAGAAGAGTACTCCTACTTTCCAGAACAAGAATTATTGTTACCATATTTCCCTCAGAAGAAAAGGTTGAAGCTAATTTGTTGGTTGGGTGTGAAAAGGCTGTGATATAAAATTAAACCTACCTTGCTCTTAGGGAAATTGGCATGAAAAAGAGAGAGAGGCACAAAATCATGCTGTATACCAAGTGCCACAGGCAAATAGGTGCAAGAGAAATTTTCTGTGCCCTGGACACACTGGCCTGATTGCATAAGCTGCCCTACATAGTTGCAGAAATTATTTTCCCAGGTTAGCGTTACAAACCATCTTGCCTTTGCCCAAAGATATAATTTCCTCGAGCAGTCTAGCCAAATGCAGTTTCGTCTCCGGAACACTGCGAGTGCCCACAGCCAGCTGGAGAAAGGAGAGAAGTGAGGTGAGCAGGCCAATGGGTTGGAGCTGTAAAGGCAAGGGGTTAAAAAGCCTGGAGGAGGGAGAGAGCACAGGGCTTGGGGCACAGGGTGAAGCAAAGGCAGGCTTCAGGAGTGCCTCAGCAGCCAGGACTGGGCTGTTTCTGATTAAGCCTGCAGGATTGTGGAGCTGCACAGGAAGCGCTGAGGGGGGAGGGGGGCTGGGGGTCTCAGAGCCACCATCCCAAACACACTAGAAATCTTTGTGTTCCAGCAGCACCATCTGGAAACAGTTAGAGAGAAACAACTGCCAGTCCTTCCTTCACAAAACAGAAAAAAAATAATAAATCCACTCTTAAGACCATTAAGTCTGGCCTCTTCATCCCCCTCCTGGAAAACTCCTCTCCTTGCAACAGAGGGGAGGGGAACAAAAGGGCATCTATAAAAGGGAATGAAACCCCTCCAGTGCTGCTGCAAGGGCAACTTGCGCAACCTTAGCTCCCTCTGCTTTTGAGGGGCATCCCAAAGTGGCACCCCAAGGGATGGAGAAAGACCAAACTCTCTGTCTCCTTGGCACCACACTGCTTCAGAAGCAGCCTTGATCAAAGAGCATCCAGTGCACTAATTGCACCTAATATGATCAACTTGACGAAAACACGGACAGCGAGTCATTCTGCAGCCAGAATATCCCCAAATGAGAGCTGTGCACATTGAGGGCTCACCCTGAATTCTGGCCCTTTGGAACCTCCCATTTCTCTACCTTAAATCAGCACATGGATGCAAGAGAACCCAGTCCGCCAGAGACAAATATTCCAGACACACATAAAAGATTTAATTCTGTTCTTAAGAGGACAGAAAGACTGTGATGCAAAGCACATCACCATCATCAAGGCAGTGCTCCCCTACTGCCTCAGAGGTACCAAGGATCAGAAAGGCAACAGAGACTGATCCAGCCATTTCCAACCCCTGACAAGCTCCTTCCGATAAGGACGGGGACAGCCTGTTAGTGCCTCAGCACATGTTCTGAAGACAAAGAGGGTGTCTGTCTCCAAAGCGCCATTCACTACTATTTTAAAAGGGAAAAGTAGAGGTCATGACTGTTGAATTTCACCAGAATAAATCCCCATGTAACAGTTTATTATAGAGGTACTCCCCTTGCAAGGGTTGCCATCTCCACGAGAAAGTAAAGCCTGAAGGGCTTTTACCCTTCCCTCCTTGCTTTTACCTTTATTCATCTCTCCCACACACATCAGTATTTCTCAGGGTTTTTCTTCTAATTAGACACCAAAGTGCTAAACACTTGCCTGCAAAAATGTAGAAACGTATCAAAACAAAATCAGAGCTAACCTTTCAACATCCCAATTAAGCAATTCCATATAAAATGTAACATGAGTGATTCCTGCTATAAACCAACGCCATTCCACTACAAAACAACACACCTTTGTTTCTCTTTTTCACATCCACCCTGTAGCTGACTGCCACCTTCTTATGGGCCACAGACAGTCTGGATGGGATGTGGCCACATGCCAAAGCTCTCTACAACCGGAATGCAATTCATAAAAATAAATTTTAAAGAAATGTCTTGAAATAACAGGTTTTCTAAGCCATTAACCAAGGACTCCTTGGAATGCACTTTTGATATATAAACCTCCTCACTGCTCTCGTTAAGCTAACTATTGCTAAACATGATTGCCCTGAGATGCCTGCATGGCAGCTGTGGTCCCACCTCTACTGTAGAGCGTATGAAAAGCGAGAAATTCTACTCAACCTATCAGAAGTACCCAGCCTAGAAAAATGGTACAGGATGACAGGCTACAGCTGGTGCCCCAACCTAGCCAATAACTTATGCTGGAAGGACAAAGCATCCCCATGCAGGCAATAGTCACAATTAGAACAGAGTTAAAGCAAGAAGAAAGGGAACACTAATCAAAGGAGGAGGAACACCTCCTCTCTGGAATAGTTTTGAGGAGCTTAAGCAATGCTTTGTTTCGAAATTTTAAGAAAAAGGAAGGAAGACCTGACCTTCCCTTGGAAGGCTGCATCCAAAAAGTTGGGAGAGCACTCTGAAAAGAGAGGAAGATTCCAAACAAAACACCACCCAACTCAGCTATGGGGACAAAACCAGGCATTAACAGTAAGTTACTGTTTCCATTTCATTGCACACAGAAGCAAGGCAAGCCTCTCTGAAGGCGTTTCTAGGAAAGATCGTGTTACTGTGGAGAGCAAAATTAACCAGCGAGGTATCTGCAAGTGGTCTGAATTCTTCAGTTTAGCCCAGATGGGATTGCTAGCCCTGCTTGTAAGGCAATAGCTGCTGCTGCTTGTGTTCTACCCAGAAGGGCCAAGAACTTTATGTATTAGTGGAAAAATTAAGTAAGAGGCTGCCAGCAGCCTCAGGCATTGGATATTCTTATACATCCTTTATTTAAATACAACCATCAACAACAACAGTAAGACTGCAATTAAACAGCACAAGCTCATAGGAAGAAATTGGACCTGTGAAATGTCGAGATAGGTGCCAGAGGTCTTTGCAGTGACTGCAGCACTAAAGCACCAGGTTGCTGCTGCATTTCAGGTACCTGGGAGACTTCAAGATCTGGGTCTGTCAAACAGGCAGGAGACACAGTTCCTCCTTGCAACATCCTGCACGCCTGCACAGCTTCCAATGCATTTCTCTTATTACCAGCTCTAGGTTTAGTTAAAGCTCAGGAAGACCTCAGAAACAGCATACAAACTCCTTACAGGGCCACAGTTCCACCCTATTGTCTTTATGGGTAGTCAAAAGCCCTTGGAAAAAGACCCACGCCTTTTGAGATAGGAGGTCTCAAAACCCCCGGATTGCATATTCCTGCCAGCACCACACAAAAGCATCAAAGCCCTCTCCCTTCCCCGCCTGCAAGACAATGTAATAAACAAGGCAGTGGAACTAACCAAAACTAGTTCCTCGCAGATTTGTACCCTCTGCCTGCCCCCCCGCCAGCTGCTTCCCATTCCAACCTCCCGCAGTTACAACCACAGCTCCCCCCACTGTGTCTCCTGCTATGGTTCCTCCAGGCAAAAGGGAGCAAACACCATGGCGTGGCCAGACAGATCGTCCAGCTGCTCCATACAGAGTGCATAATCACGAGTCCTGACTGCCTTGCCTTTCGTGGGGCACTTGTCTGCATCTCTCCCACTGCATCGTCATTTTTCCACAAAGCTTTTAGGAAGGTATTACAATTCCTCCAACTTTTAAATGCAATTGAAATTACCACTTGGTTTGTAAGTGTGTATGTGTGGGATGGGATTGTCACAGCACATTCACCTAAAGCTTGTTTCCTTCATAATTTAGTCTAAAAATCTCTCCTGTGTGCAATCCCTGGAGACTTCTTTGCATTAAGAAGTAACATTTCCCTCCCTGAGCCTACGGATGAAACGCAGAACAGAAGAGATCTAAAAACACTGGGCTCCTGAAATTACAGCATCCTGTATCTTCCTATGTGGCACATTCAGATGAAGGAAACAAAAAAGGGAGCCACCCTCCCACTGAACACACAAACATCTTAAATTAGGTACAGAGAAACTGGCAATATAGCAAACTCCTGAGCTGGACTGAAGGCACCCTGGCAAACAGCAGACGAGAGCCAGTCAAAGCTTAAAACCACGCCAAAGCACCACTTGCTTTTTTTGTTTTATTTCTCACGGTTCCTTTGTAAATATAGCCCACATTCTTAGTCAAAGCTCTAGACAGTTGCAGCCCTATAAATTCAGTTCTACTTGCTCCTTCCTTCTGCACGTTTGGTAACAACTGCTCAACCCAAGTATAAAGGGATTAAAACTCAACTCCCTTGAGCTACACAGTGATACTAACCTCTTAAGAGCATGGTTTTTACAGCCAGATTAAGCCAACCTCAAAAATCACTGTACCAACAAAGGGAATTGCTCTGGTTTTTTTCCCCCTCCTGTTCCCAAGCGTGCATCCCTACCTCACCTCTTGCATGCGCAGTGGGGATCACAGAAGAACATGGCAAGTCAGATCAGCTTGCTGATCCTCCTGGAAACTAATCCCTCAAAAAGGAGAAGGATTAAGCTTCACGAACAAAAGTGGTCGCCACAGGCCACGTAATCTCTAACACCTGTACATGGAAGGGTGTATGACCACATAGTTGGAGTCAGGGAGAAGGCAGGGCTGCTCTCTCAGTGAAAGCATAGTTTTCCACCAGCATAAATCAACTTGAACAATGGGAGCTTTGCTGACAAGACTCCTCCTTAGAAACTACCAATCCTTGACCTCCATGCATTTCAGAGCCTTTAACACAGGCATCTTTAACAGTGCTTTAAGATTCAGAGTTTTTACTCCCCTGAAGAATTCATCATAAGAAACATTAAGCAATCATCTGAGGCAGCAAAGAAAGTCATGGTTGTCATCACATTTCATGGCTTCCCTTCCCCATCCCAAAACATCTCCAGTGCTGTATGGTCTAACCAGATACAAGTGATGTTTGCTCATACTTTGCCCCTTTTTTCATTCCTCAGAAGCAGGGAGCAACTCAAGTCTGCTGCTGCTCTACCAAAGATTGGAGTTGCTTAAGTAAGTTTTCATTAGCAAAGTGATGCTCTAAAGACAGCAGCCACAAGTATCCAAAACCAAGGTGTCATGATTGGTCCATGAATTATGTACAGAGCTGTGAGAATCCAGCAGGGAAAGAGCGTTTTTATCAATTAAATCTACCTGCCCTTGGTAGCTATTTTTCAGATCAGTAATTGCAGAGGACCTACAAAAACAGATGCTAATACCTTTTTCTCCAGTGAATTTGCAAAAGCACACACAGATCCCTTCTGTTTTCAGTGCTTCATATTTGTGACCTCTGTGACTTTCAGACAAGAAGCACTGCTCTTTGCTACAGGCCCATCCACCACTGTCACACAGAGACACCAAGGATTTGACAAGTCCAACGGCAGAACACTGATTCTGGGGAGAATGTCAGGGGTAGGAGGAGGCATGGAGAAGACTTCATTATTAAGCATGCTAAAAGCAAACATCCTCTGTCATCTGAGCTATCCATATTTTAGAAACGTTCCTGCTTCTCAGCCTGATGCTACAGCCTTCAACAACAAGATCTGCCCACAACCAAGAGCTGAGAGACTATCTTAGCTTGGAATATGACCTGGCTTCAGTGATTAATGCTTTCATTACACCTCAGCTGGACTACAGCTGGTGATGGTGACAGTACAAAACTTCAGCTTTAGGAAATTACAAATCACAGAAACTAGAGGTGACGGTTTCATGCCTTGAACCACTACAGTTCTCCATACAAATGGCTAAGCATGTCTCAGGGTGAACATTTATAGAGATCATACTACAAAACACATTACTCTTGAAACCAAGGAGGACCACAGATGTCATCACTTCCCAGGAGTGGCAGGCACATCCTTACTTCAAACCCCTCTGTCTCAAAAAAAAAAAAAAAAAAAAAAAAAAAAAGGCAAAACTTTTCTTTCCCCTTAAAAAAATGCACAAAAATCTTCAAAAACTTCTCTTGAAGTTTGCTTTCCCTAAAAAGGATAGCAAAGAACAAACTATCTCGTTATACTAGTTGCGTTGCTTAATGCAACCTAAATGACGACCACAAAAGTTAATGCTGTGTTATATAAAACATATATTTTTGCACATATATTTACACATACATTACATATATTTGTACATGAACCTGATCAAAACTAAAATGTAACATAACTCTACACTTTCTAGGCAACTACCAACACCAATGGGGATTATGCAGCACTAAAACTGTCACATAAAGGCATAAAGGCCTAGGGAAGTTGCTGAATTTGCAGTGCATCTTTCTAATGCAAAAAACAAGTCCTGAGGCACCAACACTACAACCTGTAGTGTATAAATGTTTGTGACAAAATGAAGCTTGTAATCCACCCGGGTGAAAAACCGCACCTCCCAAATCCCATCCCATATGAAGACAGTATTGCATCAGTCAGAGTCTATTGAAAGATAGCACTGGTACCTGGAGGATTACTTGCAGCTTTGAAGCAGCAGCAGAAAAAGGAAAAAAAAAAATTAAAGGATGTTGGAATTTCACACAGATGTGGCTGCTGCATGGGAAAGCTGTTATCAGCCACACAGAAAGGCACTGTACAGATTCAGGACAGAAGGGTTGAACACATGCAAATCACAGATTGAATGAGATTGCTTTTGTCCCCCACTGCTCTTCAATCAGATCAGGAAGATGAGGAAAAAAACTGAAATCTGCTCCCTTCTGAAAACAGTCAAAAATCTCCTGGGGGAATAAGAAAGAGGGCAGGAAGAAAAAATTTTCCTTTTCTCCTGCCATTACTATGGGTACAAATGAGAAACTCCCAAACTTAAAATCTCTACTACCCAAAGAGAATATAAAAGCACAGAGCCCCACACTCTGGTGATGGCAATTGTAGCTCTCCTATATCCAAGAAGCCACACATAGCAATCAGGTTTAGCTTCTCAGCTGACTACATGGAGGTCTTACCATTCATGAGTCCCAGTCTGCCAGGTTTTGTATTTACTTCTGGAGGGGCTGAATGCTTCTGCCCACAGCAAGAGCACATTTGCAAGCTCTGTGTGCTAATTGGGAAGTGCAGTCCCAGACTTTCTCCTGGTTGCTGCATGAAGGCTTCACACCTTTGCAACTTGGTGTCTCCCACTCCTCCAACTTTAAAAGCAATAGGAGGAAGCTTCTTTCAGACATTTCCCTCTCCTCTACTGTCAGGAAGGAGAGGGAATCGCCATTCCTACCAGTACAAAGGTCAAAAAAAATTACCCTCTGTTCCCTATCTTCTGGCCTTTTTGACTTAGTAGCCAGTGGATGCTCATGGACACATGCAATGATTTAGGCTTTCCTGGGGTTTGTCTTGCTCCTCTCTCTCCATTGAATTACTCTGCTGTTTGCTGCAGAGAAGCCACAGCAAGCAATATTGCAGCCACCGCTTCACAGGTAACAGCACACTCCATTGCTCCAGGTGTAAGAGTCAAAGTGGGAAAAAGGACAGCACATTCTTCCCCCTGCCAAGGTTGCCCATCACAACCACACACTGCAAACTGCAGCCAGTGACTCTAAGACACTTTGCCTTTGGCTGAGGGGAAAGCGTGCAGATCGAAAAGCTTTGCATTTGCACAGGCATGAAAGGACTGGGTTTCTCTCTGGGAGGGAGCTCTGTTTTCTCCAGCATCTGTCAGACCCTGGAGACCCCTCAGCACTCTATTAAACACTAAAATCCAAGAGGGCTGTAACTGCACAGGATTTAAACAAAAAAAAACAAACAAAAAACAAAACAAACAAACAAAAAAAAACAACCAAAACCAAAAACAAAACAAAAAGCCAGCCCTTTCCACTGTGTACTCCATCCTTTACATATCACCTCTACTACAGAAATTGTTTTTTGAGGGAAATTATTGGTCACAATTCTGATTATTACACTTAGTTTGCTCACGAGATATACTAGCTTTCAAATATCAACATAATGACTAAAGAAAAATTCAATTCCATGTCAAGGCTGATATATTCATCAAAATCCAGAAGGAAATTCTGGACAAAGAGGGTGAGACAAAGAACGAGCCGATTTACATGATCCAATTAGAGGTGAAAAAACACTCCTCTGTGCAGCCAGGAGGAGGACCTGAAACTCCATCCGACTCTGTCAACCGGGACCAGAGAGCACTCTGGTCAAAGGAAGCTTCCCCAGGGACCAGCCACCTGCTGTAATTGCTTTAAAAAGAAAATACAGAGGAACAAAGCAAGGATCAACACAATGAAGATGGTACCAAACATAAACCCAGAAGTTTCTGTAAAGAGAAGTGATAATCTGCTTCCAAAGGTATAAAGTATGTCTTCAATAGCTTTTATGAGTTGTGATAATGTGAAGAGTACAGATCTTTTAAATGTTTAAGAAAAAATTATTCAGATTACCAAGAGTAACATCATAGGCAAAAGGGAAATGGTTTCCACTAGAACAATAAAAGAAACATTTCCTCTCAGAAACTGTGAAACATGATTTATTTTTTTTAGCACAACCATCCCTGAAAACTCGGTATACAGAAGAGAGGAGAACCCCAAATGGTGTGTAGAAAATAAAGATGTGGTTTGCAGAGAAATCCACACCACCAAGAAGAAATACTGATAGGACACAATACCAAATACCACATTTAAAGAGACAGTAGAAAAAGATTAGGATCTGGTAGCCCAGGCAGACTTCAGCACGGCTGCAAGGCAGAGACACAGGCAAACCTGCCAACAACCCTGCAAAAGGGCCGGCGCCCACCCACGCTGCAGATGGAAAGACCTTAGGGCTACCTAAGTCTCACCAACCTGCAGCTACAGAACTCCAGGGTGAGCCTGGTGCAGGCGGCCGACCCCCGCCCCCCCGTCCCCGAACACACAAGACGCAGGCCGCCCTTGGGCAGGCGCAGCACTGAATTCACCAGCGGGTGCTGGCAGGGTGCCTCGACACCGGGAATTCAATAGGAACAGCAGGCCGAGGAGGAGTGAATAATTCAGGCACTCCACTCGCTTACACCATGTCGAGGAAAGGCGAAGCCTGTTCACACTGCCTTCAGCCACCCCGTGCACTCACGTTCAGGACCGGGACGAGGAGCCGGTGTGGGAGCGGCACACGGGTGGGCAAGGCCCGCAGTGCCGGGAGAGCCGCCGGCTTGGTGAACCGTGCCACGCTGGCAGGAGCCAGCGAGCCCGGCCTGCCCTTGCCACCAGCGGGAGTGGAGCGCCGACGCGCTACACAGCACAGCTTGTTCCCCTCACACACACAGCTCCCTGTGTCCCGCCTGGAAGGAAAAGCCACCGGGAGTGTCATGTGCTTTCCATCAGCCAGGCTCCCAAAGCTTAAAGCAGAAGAGGATGGAGGCTATTCCCTCACAGCCACTGCTCTGCCCCTGGAAATGCTAGCGTTATATTAGTCTAGCAAAAATGGGAAAAGCTAGAGGGAGGGAAAAGGAGGATAAAGTGAGACAATGTAAGAGTGTTGGGGATATGAAAAATGTTAAACTTCAAAGCGACAGGGTTGCTGATTCAACACTGCATCATGCAGGAGAGGAAAAAGCTTTTGGAAAAAAATCCTCTGTGCCAGTCAGTAATGTCTAATGATGAGCAGGAGCACACAGAAGGACTGAGGAGAGTCTCCATCTCCTCTTTGCAGACTGAGAACAGACAATGATTACAACTAAACACACTCCAGAAACACAATTTCTCCTTGCCACCACTAGGAACAGGAAAACGTCAAGAAGAGCAAAAAGTATCACTAGATTTCTTTCCTCCCCTTCCACAGGGACATCTAATGCTGAAACTGTTCTGCCAGACCAACTCTTGAGGCCAGAAGAGACACAGTAGATCAGCCCAAAGTTCTGGGTACTCTCAGTTTTAAAGCATGCCTGTCCAACCACAGGCAAACTGCAACACGGCAAAACTGCCTCCAGCACATAATGGGCATGCTCCCTCCTCCTCCAGCTCAGCAGCCAGCTTGCCTTGAGACAAGGTACCCCACCTTATCCCACTGGCCAGAACAAAAACATTCCGAATTGGCCAGGGCACGAACAAACAGCAGTTACAGCAGCCGACAGCAAGACAGGGAGCCTCACTGTGTACCAGGCAGCTGATAACAGCACTAAACCAGTCTTCACCACCAGGAGTTCTCCCCATCCCTTCTGCTCTCAAGAACTTTCCAACCAATTGATTTGGGACCAAACACCTCACCCAGCGGCCAGCAGTGCCAGCTGTACTTCCCAGGCATCACACTACAACTCATGGACACGCTCAAGCAAACAGCATGTGCAATGGCACTGTACAAGGCTAAGCAGATGGAAGTAGATTGGGTCCACTGTGTTCAGCAGGAGCCTCCAGGGGAAAAAAAATATCTCATTTGATACCTATTCCTTTTCCTGCACACCAGACGGACAGGGTAAGGCATCTTAAAGACAGATGTCTGCCCCATTACAGATCTCTCTGGGGCCTGCCAGGACTTAGCCTGTAGTTCAGCAAACAAAGAATCCCAAGCAGAACACGAAGCCCTACGTAAATCCTCGCAAGCCTGGGCTCCAGAAGCAGTTTCTTTATCTTCCCTGCATTTTTTATTATCTTTTTAAATTTTTTTGGCACTCTGCTGACTGCCACAAAGGTAATGTTTGGAATGTACAAATCTGTGCCAAAAACTATGCAGAAAGAAAACCTTAACAACTGTGTTTTAGCTGAATACAAACTTAGTTCACAGTGTATTTAGGTCAAGCCTTTTGCCCTTCAGATCTTACTGTACAAACACCTGCAAACCAGTAGCTCTTCCTTTGTAAAACAGAGGCGGGATGAGAGAAGGGAAAAGAGTATGAAGTCCCTCTCAGTCTAAATTCCTCATTCGGTTTTACAAACAGGAATTACTGCATCATTAGATTTAGTGGCAGTACTTAAAATCAAATCAGATTCGGTAAGAGGAAAATAAAGCTATCAACTCCTGACATTTGCAACTTCAAGTGTATTAGACCAGCTCCTCCATTTATATTTAGTACACCAGTGAAGAAAGCAGCAGTCTCTAATTAAACAGACACAGCATAATCTTTACTGAGGGAATCAAACGCACCAGAAACCTTCCCCTTCCTGGTGCCACGGCTCCCTGGGAAGCCAGGCTCCCACTTGCAGCGGAAACCATCCCAGTGAGTGAGTCAGCGCAGCTATCCCAACGGGGCACGATCCAGAGGGCCGTTGGAAACAGCTGCTGGGAGATCAACCGAAAGAGAGAAATAAATTCAGACAAGGCCCCAATTTTGCCTGCTCCAAGAGGATTGTTTAATTCGGTTCACTTTGTCTGGGCCACAAGCCTCCCCCATGCCTCCAGGGACTTGTCTCCCCATTGAAGGGGGCAACAGACATCATTTTAGCTTCACTGACACCATCATGGACTCTAGAAGCCAGAAGAAACTTATGTGATGTGCCTCTTGCTGTCCAAAGAGAACCTCCTGGAAGAGCTCCTATACAGCAAAGTCTCAGGCCATTTCCTAGCACAAGGGAAAGCAGTACAAATTGGGGGACAGAAGGTTGCAATTTGGGAATGCAGGGCTCTGTCAGACACTGCCAAGCAGTTTTTGATATTCCTAAGATTTACAGAAACTGCAGACTTACAGATCTCACCTACTTCCTCAACTCAAATCTTTCAAGGAATTTACTGATTTCCTACAAGCTCCTCACTATAAAATGGTCCCTGTTTTTCTCATGTTTGCATTGGGCACAAACAGCACTGGCGCTGCTTGGGTACATGCTGCCCAAATTCAGAGAATAAAGGATGCAAATTCCCTTTAGCTTTAAATTTACTATGAGAAGCAGTTTTCTTAACTGATCCTTCTCACTCCAAGAAAATTGGAGCTATTTTATATCATGACCTTTGACCTACAGGAAACAGCAAAGTAAGAGCCGAAAAGGAATATCCACAGAGAGAAAACAGCAGGAAAGGGACCAGACGAGTATCATCAACATGCATAAAGTTTTCCAGATCCCTGTTTCAGTTCCTGGGCCAGCTGATAGTTACTGAGCAGCAACACACTGCACCCAGCTGCAAACATGCATCTCAACCTCGAGATTCCCCTTCACAATCAAAGGAAGGGTGGGAATCTCTCTGTGAGACTGCCCAGGAGGTGGAAACACGGCATATTTGGCCAAACCTCATTACAGGGCATCTCCGGTCTTTCTCTCCTCTGCTGCTTGCTCACTGTGACAGCCAGCCTATCCATCACACAACTCATCAGCATGCAGTCGCCTGTCCCCCCCTGCCCACACCCTCCCCGTACGCTCCCCAGCATGCAGCAGTAATTGCCTTTCCTATTAGCCCACAGCGACAACAGCTGCCATGGCAACTAGCAATGATTTTAATAAGTTGGGTCTGTTTTCAAGGGCAGCACACGCGTGCCGGCACATGAGCACGTTGCGGACGTGCGCCAAGGGAAAGGAGGACCTGCCCTCAAATACAAAGGCAGAGTTGGAAACACAGTTGCATCAGAGAAACCAAGGATGAGCAAATGTTTACCCCCGTCCTGTGCGGGAGGAGTGGACAACCGCTCACTCCTAAAGCAGTATGGATATGAGAGTGGCATGGTGGTACTAAACATGCAAAGGACTCTCCTTGCTGGAGCTACAGATGCTGCCCAGGTGACAGAAGTGATGTGCAGCTGCACTCTCGATACATTGTGCCACATCAGTGCACACATTGCTACTGTTGGCACTGCTCAGATGGGCACTGCCAGCACTGGACAGCACCTTCCCTCTCTAAAGGGCAGCAGAGGCAACACATCCACAGTGGAGTCAACTGGACTGAGCGATAAATTCTCCTCTTTGGCATTACTCATTTTCTATGAGATCATGAAAAAGAAATTCTGAGCCAAATGGAGAGTAGAGGGAAAGGATCACTTCTTTCAGAATCTACTGACCCCAGACCACCTTAGCCTCGAGGAAAGGTTTCACACCACACACCCCAACACAGGGAGTCATTACACAAGAGGCTGTACCCACTGTAAATACCCCACAGACACAAGGGCTGCTATCAGTCAGACCAGCCTACACCAGGTGGTCTAATGTTGTTTATTACAGAAGTACTAATACAACATTTGCAAGTCATAAATTTAATACTACTGGGGTTTTTTGGGGTTTTTTGTTGGTTTTTTTGTTGGTTTTTTTTTTCAAAAGCCTTTCAAAGGTTTAGCCTAATCAGCTGTCCATCAGCTGCTACAAAGGGACACTTTCTGCTATGCAAACTGTACCGGTATTTGTAAACACATAAAAAACTTGGAGCAAACAGACAAGAAAAGCAAGCATGGCATGGTGAAGCCCAAGATTTCAAAACTGGCTGCAAGGCTAAGCACATAGTATCATACCAGTCTCACAAGCTATGCAGACTCATGGGAGAGGGCAATAAAAAAAAAAAGATAAATATGTACAGACAAACCATGTACTTCGTCCAAGCCTA
The DNA here is from genome assembly GCF_022539395.1 of Myiozetetes cayanensis. Lineage (NCBI taxonomy): Eukaryota > Metazoa > Chordata > Aves > Passeriformes > Tyrannidae > Myiozetetes > Myiozetetes cayanensis. The sequence goes on along the minus strand of NW_026087521.1, from coordinate 52,251,322 downwards.
AAGAAAATATTAAACATGTAACAACAGGATGTAGATCCATATATGTAATAAATTTTAACTGAATTCTGGTGCTATGGAAAGATGTTGTAAAATGATGCAAACTCTCTTCTGCTAACACAGCAAACTGATGAAGCACAAGACAGGAGCAGTGCTCACCAAGCCTCCAAGGACCCTCCTTTAAATGGAGGGGACAGCATTAAAGCAAGGAGACCACCTAGTTCAAACTAGGGGAATAAGGATGGCCCACTGGACCCAGTGCTCCAAGATTTCTGCTCCTTCACAGGTGAGCTGGCGGAGTTGTTTCATTCCTCTGTGCATTACCTCACACCACTTTTCTTCCTAACACGAATGCCACGCAATTAGGATTTAAGAAGGGCTCAAATCCAGGATAACGAAGGCTAGGCTAAAAAATACAGGGATATTTAACTGCTAAAAACAAAGGATTAAATCAATGAACAGGAACCAAGAGATCTGTTTTGATTCCTGTAATGCTATCTGCCTTGAACAAACTCTGTGGATACATTAGTCTCCGGCTAGCCCATACATGACAAAAAAAACTTCACGCTACCTAGTGAACTGAGCCACGCTGGAAGCTGTGGAGAAAAAGAGACTTCTGGGAACCTGCACTATTCCCTTGTCTGACACCTGAGCTGTGACTGTGAACCCCTCCCCCAGGCAGTAACACTACTTCATTTTGCTGTACATCCTCCCTTTCCAAGCAGCACACGAAAATGATGTTCCATCCTTGCCAGATTCATTGCTGCCCAGGGGGTTAAATACGGCAGCAATGAATTGACTGGTCTTGTTAATTTAATTCAGCTACATGGGAAATCTGTAAACAGAAGCAGAAGCCATGACAATATTATCAGAGGGCTCTGAACACAGCCTTGAATAATTTGCTTTTGGTTATCACTGCTAACCATGCAAGGAAGAAGAAATTTTCCTACAGGACATTTTACATTTTTATACATGTTAAACCTCTTCCAGGTAAGAAGAAAGTTTCCTACAGGCAACATCACTTTTTCTACCCTGCCAATTAGCTTCACACAGAACATGCTGACCTAGCATTTGACTAGACTTGCTTCCAGCAGCTCCAACCCAGAACTAATTTAACAGAGGTGAAAGCCCCCCCGAGTCACCAGAGAAGGCAGGACCACCTGCCCTGGCTCCATGAGGATGGAATAGCCTTTGGAAGATGAGTGATACCACATCCCATACTCCCTTCCCACTGCAATCTTATTTCCACAGTGCCCCTGTTCAAACACAGCCCGTACAAAATTAGTGGTAATTTTTTCTAGCAACTTCACGAAGATCGCTGCCTCCATGAGGAGCACTCAGTAATAGTCATCTGTAAATAACCACGTCATTCTGAGAGTGAAGTTAATCACCCAACAGCCTCCACAGCCCAGGAAAATCCACACAAGACAGAAAAGTATTTACCTACGAAGTAAAGTTGGGAAGTGACCTATTAAGAAGTTCTGCACTACTTAATGTGACTGTATTCATCATCAAAAAGCCTGCCCAGGAAGTCAGAGGCAGAGAAAGCCTTACAATGGTAGGAATTAACCCATGGAAGAGGAACAACGCCACGTGTTTATTCCTGCCCAAAGGGCCCAGAGATTTCAGGATTGTCTTTAAAATCCTATTCCAGAAACAACAGTAAAAATCAGGAGTTGCAGAACCAACCAGACAGATCTACAGACCTCAGAATCTTAACTGCAAACTCCCAACAATTCAGGTATTAAGAAACTGGTAAGCCAGTATAAGAAACTACTCAGGATAATGGACATAAAATTTGTGTTTCAGACTAACCTTGAGGATCAGGTAAACTACACAAGACAAAGAGAGTACTTAATACTACTGTGCCAGCAGGGCTGGTCAGTCTGTCCAGTGTACTGCATCTTCTCCAGAACACACGCATCATCTCCTTATCAAGCACCAAATCCAAGAGAAGCTACCTCACAGAACACCTTACAATGGCTATCTGAGCCCAAGCATAGAAATTTTATGTTTATTTAAAGACAGACTTCACGAAAGAGCTTGCCAACACCTTGTCAACAACAGTGACTAGGTGAAACCAGGCATCTTGGAAAACTTCAGTGCATACGGGAGTCAAAACACACCCACCTCCTGCTACACCTCCCAAGGATGGCAAGGGACAGGCACTACTTCGGGAAGACAGTCACCACATTCACAATGCAGCCAGAGGGTTCCTCATTCTGACAGAGCAGGACCATTCTCCCAAGTTTGCCTGCAAATTCCACACTAACAACTACAGAAACCAATAGAAACAAGAACACTTACTGCAGGGTGAACCAGACCTAGTGAATCACTATCCATTCCCCAGCTACATGTTAAAACATGCAGACTGGCTAATCTTTTCCCCACACATAGTGATGCCTTAAAGGTTTTTATGCCAGCATGAGAAGGAAGGGGAACCAGACCACCAAAGTCAAAAATACAGAGGCTGGTTCAGAAAGGATGTAACAAATATGGTAAGGATGAATAAATGCTGTTATCAAATGGCACACTGCAAAGCAACACAGTATTCCTATCAAAACTCCAGTGGACCTGTCAAGCCTCATCCCACAAAGCTACCAAGCCTATGAGCTACTTCCACTGTAAATGCCTGCAGTAATCATGAGTTCCAAAAATGAAACAAACCCTATGCTCAAAAAAAAATCCAATGCAAAAACTATCTTCCTGTTTTCACTACAAAGGTCATGCCTATTTAAGGAAACCTTCCCAAGCAACATGGACATGCTCCATCTACATCCATCAACTAAGACTCCAGACTTCAGTGTAATCATTCATCAAAAAATTCCTAGTCTTTAAAGGAGTCATGGTCAAAGCTGCAAATCCAACCCATGCTCCTCCTGGCATGCCAAGCAGTTACAGATACCTGACCACTCAAGATGAAAACATCAACCCACAGCAGAGGAGGAATTCTTACTGAACCCTTTAAGCAATTAATGGTAGGAGGAAAACAAACACACACAAAGTCTCATTGCACTTTCATCTATTCTAGCCAACACCTTCCCCAAGGGAAACACTCATCCCCAGGAGAACCTATGCACTGGTCTGGCCAAAACAGACATACTCAGTTCTCAGCCCCATAGACACACAGGTTTCAAGACAGAATATGAAGCACCAAGAATTCTTAATGGTGCTCATTTGTGATTAATCAACAGGGAAAAGTTATTTTTCTGAATCTGCAGTATTTGACCACATGATATTCCTGTTAAAAGCCAGAAGAGATCAGGCAAGATAATGAAATGCAGCAAGCCTTTTCTGGAAGGATGTAATCAGTGGACAGAAACACACACAAAAAACAGACCTAATTACAAGCATAATTTCAATTTCCTGGCAAAGTCTCACACAAATATATATATATAGACACGTTTATCAGATGGTCAGACAATACAGATTCAAATACCAGTCTCAGCCTCATTCACCACATCCAAGTCCATCAGTCCTGAGAGCTCAGAAGTGAGCCCTGAATGAAGGGATGGATAGATGGTGTGATGGTTTTGGCTGGGATAGAGTTAATTTTCTTCACAGTAGCTGGTATGGGGTTGTGTTTTGGATATGTGCTGGAAACAGTGTTGATAATTCGAAGATGTTTTAGTTACTGCTGAGCAGTGCTTACACAGAGTCAAGGCCTTTTCTGATTTACCCCAACCCACCAGCAAGGAGGCTGGGGGTGCACAATAAGTTGGGAGGGGGCAGAGCTGGGACAACTGACCCCAAATGACACAAAGGATATTCTATACCACATGGTGTCATGGTCAGCATATAAACTTGGGGGAAGAAGGAGGAAGGAAGGACATTTGGAGGGATTTTGTCTTCCCAAGTCACCATTACACATAATGAAGTTCTGCTGTCTTGGGGATGACTGAACACCTGCCCATCCGTAGGATGTGATGAATTAATTTCTTGTTTTGCCTTCCTTGCATGTTTGGCTTTTGCTTTACCTGTTAAACTGTCTTTATCTCAACCCACAAGTTTTTTCACTCTTCCCAGTGAGGAGGAGTGAACAAGTGGCTGTGTGAGGCTTAGTTGCCAGTTGGGATTAAACCATGACAGATGGAAACACTACAAAGAGTTAGTTCCACTGTAACTCTTTATTCAACAATCAAAATCCACAGTTGGTCCATTTCTTTTTAGATTCCCCTTCTCTGAACCATTCTCTGGTCCATGGTTGACATCTAACCATCACACAGATAGCACTGTTCACAAAAGCCACTATCACCTCCTGCTGAATCCATTCCACCATGGCGTTGCAGAGGATGGTATTGCCTCCTGTCCGTGACTGCGACCTCTCAGCCCAGCTCTAACAACACTTGGCATGCAGACCACCACTCTCAGGGAAATCCAACTAGCCCAGGAAGTCAGAATCTTCCAAGAAGTGCTTAGGTACTACAAAGGCCATATAGAGAAAAAGCTGTTAGATGCAGCTGGTGACACTAGCAGATGCCAGGTCCCCACTGGATTTATGTGAGCATTGGAGAGGACTCCAGCCTCATCTCCTCCTGTCACTTCAAGGCAACAAGAATTCCCAGAGCACATGCAGAGGTACAAAGAATGTATTGCCAGATTAGTCTTTATCTCCTCTTTTCAAAAAGCAGTGGGATTGATTTGCAGCCCTAATGTGTCACGAAGTCTCCTCAGCAAAACATGCCTCTCTCTCCTCCTTGCTAGCCCAAGTGACCACACTGAGACCTGGATCCCCAAGAAGGGAGAGAGCTGCAGATCCCACATGGCAGCCATCGCAGGAGCAGGTCAGGAGCCAATTCCTGCCATTCCTGTCCACACAGCAGCTCTCTGATTACTAATAGACCGAAACATGCTTTTAACTCAAAAGGTAAGGTAGCTACATTCTCTCCCAGAATAGCAACTGCAAAAGTCAAGGGCTGTGGATTAAAAAATAGCAGCTACAGCTACCCATGCAACTTTCACTGTTTCCTCATGTGCAGGGATGTTACAACAAATCAGGATTATATGCTATTTTTTCCCAATCCCTGCTGCATTCAAGCCTAGGAAGCACTGCGTTCTGATCAGGAGAAACAGCTGCAGAAACCAAAAGGTATGTGGTTTTGTAGTAAAAGACAAGCAATATTCATTCTACTTAAAAAGTTTTTAGAAATGACTACATTTCTATATTTTCCAAGTGAAGTTTAACTACAATGATGACCAAGTTATTTAATTCAAGCTTTTCTGCTATTTTTTAAGATGATGACAACATTATATTTGCTCAACATGACACACTTAAGGATCAGCCTGTGGAAGCAGCAGCATTCACATATAGAGTGGATGTTGTAGAGAGCCGTAGGTCAAGGATTTGACCAAAACCTCACCAACTACAATAAAAAATACTAATTAAAAATAAATCAGGTTATAAATTTTCTCAGATTTTTTGCAAAACTGGTTTTATTACCAGTTCCACAATTTCCCATTTCTATAATAAGACAGAATATACCTTTCCTACATCTCAGAAAAAATAAGATCATCGGTATCTCTGAAGCACAGTAGTCAGTACCACAGAAGAGACCATTAAAAATTAATCGTTCCGTTTTCAGTGCAAAGTTTAGATTATCTGCAGTAAATTCAGTTTGGGGTCATACATGAGATGAAAAATAAGAAATGAAATATTGGATAGTTCTTGGTCCAAAACCTGACCTCACACCCATTTTAACTGGTTACAAACTCCCATTAGATTTAATAGCGCTCAGTGAGCACTATCCATTTGCTACACTTGCGGAGGTGAAGTCATTTCTAAAAACATAAGAGGTACAACCACATAATTATGACTTCACACGATGACTTCTTGCCACGTTCTCCTGCTGGGCACTTGCTGGGCATGAACTCTGGCCCTTACCATGCGGATGCCCCGTGTATCAAGTCTCCCCAGTCACAGCCTGCTGCAGCACAGGTTCTCACTCTGGTACGTTCTCTGTCTCCTTTGCATTGAGGACACAGCACCCAGCACCTTCAGACCACACAAGGTCAAACCCCAACCCCCACAGCACTGCCATAGCATAACGCACCTCTCCCAAAAACTGAAGCATTGAAAGCATTCTGCATTTTCACACGCTTCAACTTCTGCTCCTAGACAAAACAAATAGCAGGATGGGCAGGAGCTTCAAAAGCCAACTGGATTCTCCTACAGGCTGCCCAAGAGACATTCAGATCCACTACTGCAAAACAGCAGCAGTGTTGCACACGCTTTATTGCCTCAGTTTCCTCCACGATCTGAATCATTCCTAAGGCCAACATAACACAAACTCCTGCTTCCTACTCTTGTACATGCCACCAGCCCCAGGACATCTGCCCATATCACACTGCCAGCTCCCACTTCTTTCAGCATGCCCCATGCTGCAGCAACACCACAGCCGAGATTTCCTTCCATGAATGAACCTTTTGGATCTCCCCAGGCTGTGTGGCTGGTCCCACTAATGGAAGTAAAAGCAGCATCACTCAGACAGAGCAGTCTTTAATCCCAGGAACAACCCTACGTCACTCCAAAGCTGAGCTTCAAGAAAAGGCAAGGCAAAGTACCTACAAAATACACTCCATCCTGGTCCAGCTTCACTTCAGCACTACACAGGGCTTTTAATATTAAACAAGGATAGGAAAGAGGCCTCTGATGGATCTGCTTTCCAAGACAGTAGAGTATGAAGGGTAATGGAGGGGCCATTCCTTGCATTTCCCCTCATTTCTTCTTCCCACAAAAAGGAAGCAAAGCCACAGAACAGAATAAAACCAAAAAGATGGGCAGAGATGGCTCAGAAGTATGATCCCACAGAAACCGCTTGGAGAGTCATGCTTGGCTCCTCTGCTTGCAGATCCAAGAACCCAGGAAGAAGGCACCCAGCCATGCAGCAGGGCAGAGCCCAGCCTTCCTGGGCCTCACTGCCTGAGGTCAGTGAGAAGGCTGGAAGAAAGGCAACCTTCCCACCCCTATCCGGGTAAGGGAATGGCAACCATAAGCAGCAAATTATAGCACTAGGATCCCAGCTACAGCCTCCCCTCAGCCCACGCAGCACTAAATCAAGGTTTTTTAGTGATGCCTTGGTGGGATTTTCTTCCTGGGCATCACCCCCAGTGGTGACAACCACCCCAAAGTGTCTGCAAGGATCTCCCACAGAAATAGCAATGGGAAAGCTGTACAGAAAGCCTCAGTTAAAAGAGCACAATGCTCCTGTTCCTTGAAGAAACCTGAGCTGGATCCAGATCCCAAGACCTCCAGAGGCCTCTGGGGAACATATTCTGATATTTGCAACACACAGAAATGCCACATAAAGTTGCTTCTTTAGTCTCTCTATTAAAGGAAATTTAGTTGTGTACAGCCAGAGGGTAAAAAGTGCTGATACACTGAGGGGTTTTTCCTCCCCCTTAAATGGTGCAGCTTCTTCCCCATCTCTATGCTAATACTTGCATTATTATTGAGGCAATTATGAGCAGATAAAAGCCAAGAAAGTCATACAAAAAAAGCAACAAGTGCTTCTAGCCCATGCTCTTTGAAGCAAGCATCCAATCTTTCTGCACAACAAACTCTCCTAGACAAAGGCAAGCACAGGCAACAGCCACGTGAACACACAGCCCCTTCCAAAACATGCCAGAGTGAATCCCACTGTCCTATCCAAGTAAAAGATCTCATTACCTCTCTTCTAATCAGTATGAATTGCAACTACACTCTGCCCACACTCCAAAGGTTAGGAGGTGGCAATGGTATAGCTGATTGAACACCAATGCCACCCCAAGTGAGCTGACAGAAACTGCCAAAATTTCCTGCTCTGCCCAAGCAGATGCTGGATCCAGCTCAAGTTCAGCTGATGCCCCTCATTAAACAATGGAGCTTTTGTATACAACCTTTCCTTCTTTTTGGCCACTTAAATACATCATATCACTGCTAAGGAGTTAGAGACCCATTTCCTTCAGACCAGCAAGAGAACTGATAGGGGTGGTTTCGACAGATGCCATATGTACACGTGACAAGCCAAACAAGAGAGACACTGGAACGGTTCACAAACACCCTGGAAATCTTCCAGAGCCGAGAACGCAATTTAGAAACCTAGAAAACTATGTCGGGACTTTCTTAGCAAAGGTTTCCTGCAGGAAAGGTGCCCTGGCACAGCTCAGCAGGACAGCTCAGCAGAGCCCTGACAGGGAATGCTGTGGGGTCAGAACAGCGGCATGGTCTAGGACTGGTGAGGACTGTTTCATATAGCCCCTGTCATCATAGATTTGGCTCCTATAAACACCTCTAACTCAACCTGGAAAAAAGGAGGTGAACTCAGGAAAGTAAAGCAGAGGGAGGGGGAAGCATGCTGGGGAAAATACATGCACATCTTTCAAACTGAATTTACAAGATTGCTGGCAAAATTAAATTTATTGGAGAGCAAAGGGAGTTAAGGCCCAAAATGCAGCCAAGCAGCTCTAATCCCTAAACATCGGGATTATCTCATGACAGCTACACTCAGGCGTCCACTCAATACCACTGTAAAATGTAGATCAACAGAATGCTTCAATGAACTGGAACTCGTTACCTCTAATTGCTTCTCTCACTTCTCTTCTGGATGTTCCTCTGATCCCTCAGCCACCACATTTCAACAGCAAAGACGCATAAACGCAGAAGGTCAAGTAATATCAGAGATGGGCAAATTAAATAAGAGGTTTCCAGACACCCAAAACATCTCCCCCTCTCTTTCACTTCACACAAAAACCAAGGTTTGCTGCACGCCAGGAGACAAGTCAGCAGCACAAGAGTAATAGGTTTTGAAACACCTTCAACTGATGTGATCCCTAGCATTTTCCAAAGGGGCAGAGGTTCCTGTGCAGCCAACCAAATGCTGCTAACGACAGGCTTTATTTTTCCAAGCTAACAGGGGTATGTCCTCCAGCAGCAGTTTCCAGGGGGCCACAGACCACACACACAGAATCCAGTCCAGATCCATCTCAACTTCAATTCTGCTTCCCTACCACTACTGCAAATGAAGCAGTTAAATTTTTAATTTAATTTTATTTTACTGCTGCCTTCTTTGCATCTCACGTGTTGTGGTACTCCTACTGCCACCAGCCTCACACAGCAGAGCCACTGAAAGCTCTCAGCACCCTCAGGAAACTCTCAGCACAGTCACAACAAAGCACAATGCCAGCACAGCAACATCTGTGCTAAACCTTCAGCGACCAGCACTTCTTTGAGACAGCCTTGAAAACAGAGGTGCAAACTCCCGATGCAAAAGGGCAAAGTGGGAGCCCTGCTTGCTACATGACTGGGAGGAAAAGCCAACAGAGGGTATTTCACAGGATGTGCCTGGAGCTGCTCCAAACTCAGCTAGGTGGGCAATCTTTCCAAGGTGCAAAGGAGAGGCCAGGCTTCCAGCAAAATACCAGAGCACTCATGTTTCTAAATAGGAATTCTGAAAAGGAAAAATAAAAAGCATATGTCTACAGCTGGTACACATATTCAGAAGGAAACCATCTCCAGTAGAGCCAGACCTCTGTTTGGCTTCCAACCTCGCAACTGCGGACATCACCTTTAAACACAAATCTCTGGAATCCATAGAGAAATACTGAGAGAGCCTGGAGGGGTACACTAAAGCATCCAGAATACTTCACTTGGGCTTTCCATTTTCCTGAGTAGGGCGAGAAAAGAGCCAACATTAAAGCATTCTCAACAACTCTAAAATCCCAACTTTCAGTCTGTTTGCCAAAGGTTTTCTTTGAACTGGAGATTTTCTAAGTGTTCCCAGACTGTGTCAGGTCTAACTCATCACACGCAAATATTTTAAAAAAACAAAGGACAAAAGCAAACAGAGAAACAAAAACACACTTGGAGGTGATTCATTATGTCTCAACACATCAGCAATAGTCTGTCGAAAGCATCCTAGGAAACCTCATCCTGGATCCCAGGCAGGGGTCAGCTTCTAAAGGTTGGAACTTCCTTTCTTCTCTATAGTATCTTGTATCCCCTGCATTGCTCTGCATCTCTTTACAAAGACAGCCATGCCATGAATAATAAGAGGGAGGAAAAAGCTAACCTGATTACACAGCTTTTCCACCATTTACTGGAACTAGATGTTCTCTTCTGTAAGATTTAAAAATACCGACTTCCATAGGATCTCCCACAGCAGAAAAGCTTTTATTCACTGGCCCCTTCTTGATTACAATCCCAATCGGCCCTCTTACTTGTAAACCCGAACCTGCCTTAGGAAATTATCAACAGACTGATTTCTTGCTGTCCTCTGGAGCACCACAAACAGGCCACAATTTGAATGAGGACACCGGTGGCTGTCATGAAGCACAAGCCATGTCCCTGCTCCCCCCTTTCTGTGACATACTGCAGTTCAAGGTTTCCAGTCTTCGTGGTGGAATGAGCTGGGCTGGTAGAGGGTGTTACAGACCATCTTCTGGCTCACGGCAGGAGAAGAAACCGTGGACTTTCTTGCGGAGGAAAGACTTATCGTCTGTTACATCATTATTCAGTCACAGGGGACTGATCTCAACAGCACCAGTCATCTTTATGAACCCTATGCAGACATGGCTGAATGACAACACAAAGTCTCCACTCATTGCTGCCACTAAAGGTTTACATGGCCTGGGTGAGGCACAGACCACAGCTGCACTGTCTGCCCTGAGCAGTCAGCCATGCTCACGGCTGCAGAACAGTAACTCTCCCAAACACTCAGGGATCCTAAGCACACAAGTCATTCATGAAAGAGGAACAAGGATCAGCTCTGTTCACACCTTGCATATAATTCCACCCATATATTACCCCCAGGTATAATTTTAATTCACTAACCAGTCTAGACCCCATAAAAAAAGTTAAATCAAAATTCAGCTTGGGGACTGAGGGAGGAGTTGATTAACTCATTCAACCCCAAGCAAAACGAGGTAAAGATATTTTAGTAACTTTATTCAGCAGTGTAAGATGTCTGTTACAACTCTAGCACTTGGAAGGGGAATACAAAAACAGCACCCTGGAATTACACCGTTGACTGTAGCTCTAAAGAGAAAGGGACACTTTCTAGTTAGCCACAACATTTCTCATCTTTCATCATGCAAGGAACAGAGGAGGAGAGAGATTGTTGCAAGGTCTTCCATCTGTGCAGCAGTCAGTCTCTTTTGACAAGCAGCAAATACAGCTGCATCAACAACTGCATTTCGGTGCAGTTTCACAAGCGATTTTGGCCAATATAACTTTTTTTCCCCCCCTCTCATCTGTTAGGCATTATTTTTATTCAGATCAGCAAGCTGATCCAAATGACCCAACCATCCAAGCCAGCAAAGAGCACAAACTAGGTACCAGCTAGTATTTATACAGTTAAAAAGCATCAGTACCTTTGGGGCCCTTCATTTCCAAAGCTCACAAACCTACCCAAATAATTCCAGGAGACATTCCTGGTTGGTGGTGTTTGATTTTTGCCACTTATGAAACAGAAGGAGCTAAAAACCAGCAGTTTCTGATGGACCTTTTCCTCCCACGCCACGATTAACTGAAATATGTCCCAGAAGCAGATAGCAGCCATGATCCGATTTGTCCCAATCCCAACTCAAGCAGCTTTACACCACCCTCCTAACAAGATCAGCACTGGCCAAACACCATTTATCCGGCCTGATCAAAGATGGATTAGATAATGAAACCCTAACTGCATAAGCTGTCTGAGCATGCTGGCCTGAGACAGCAGAAAACAAGAAGCCCAGTAAATATAAGGGCTGCTTTAAGCTTTTAGACACCCTTCGCCCCAAGGTCTTAATAACTAGCTACGATCTTGCCTTCCCGTAGGCTAGTTTTAATACTTCACATTAAGAGGCCCCCCAAAAAAGCTATGAGTTTTAGAGTTGCATTAGTAATTTCTACAGCTAAATGATTTATTTCAGCATTACAGGCCGTGTTCATACCCTGAACCATTGGTTGTTACAGGTTACGCACAGAAGAAACGGTGGTGGGCACGGCACTCTGTGATTCCTCGCTATCAGCTCAGAGACCCAAGGTCACCAAGTTTACACAGCAACAGCCTGTGGCTCTTGGAACAGGAAGTAGAAAATTGACAGGATCTCCAGGAAAAACAAGGTATGACAGTTGCCGGTGTTATTTCCAGCTTCCAGAAAGCCTCTAGTACACATGGGGGGGGGGGGGGGGGGTTGGAATCAAAGAATAGGCTCTTTATTCCTCTTGTAAGCATTACATACAGTTAAACATAGAGGATTTGCTAAAAAGAACCCGTTATTCTAAAATAACATACTTCAAAAGAAGACACTATCTGAACCAAAATCCTCATAAAAGGCAATCTTGTGCTTTGACTTCTAGGTTAAAAAATACTGAATTTCCCAAACATTGAAGAAAACTTTTTTCCTACCTCTGATATTATTTGTAAGTTTGGTTTCAAATTTGGTACTTCTTGCTTACAAACATGGTAAGATTCTCCAAATATATAAGCACATGCATTAACATTAAAAAGAAGTCAAAGGAAACTTCTGGACATAGAATCATAGAATGGTTTGGGTTGAAAAGGACCTTAAAGATCATGGAGTTCCAAATAACGGTATGTATTTATGCACACACACACACAATATATATGTTTATTTGTATATAAACATATATGTTTCTTTTCATATTTTATATTTAAAAGATTGAAAAATCTTTTATATATATATACATACGGAAAGATTAAAATTATGCTATAAATGCCAAGTAAGTACAATATGGGTGTCCTAATCTGAAAAACAGCTATACTGACTACAGACATACTTAAAAATCAGACCCTACTAATTGCCCATCACCTAATTTCTCTACTGTTTGCCACCATTTGATACAGAAATAAACCCCAATTTCCACTAATTAATTCCACAATTAATCCCTAGTATCATTAACACCAGCATTACACACTGCTGCGCACACATACTGTCGTAGCCCCGTGGCTGAACGCTGCAATCTCACTAACTTACACTATTCACTGAACAGACAACAAAACATTTCTCCCTGTAAATATGAAGAGGAGCCTTTAACCTGTACAGAAATTGTACTCACTTGCAATTAAAAAAGAAAAAAAATTCAGACTTTTGCTAAACCAGCCCAAGTCTCTTCCCGGGCAATATTCAGTTGAGTTACCATTGGTTTACATGAACACCAACCAGTTTAGCCACTAACTGCAGGTAAACTGGTGCATCTCCTGTAGTTACACAGGGCCTCCGCCTCAGTTCAAGTCCGCAGAGCTGGAAGAATTTCATGTCACCATGTTTGCGCACTCATTCATAACTCCTAGCTAGACACAACACCATAAGCACTCCTTCGATGCTGAGCATCCTTCTCTTTGCAACTGTACACATTGTCTGAGTCATACTTGACACCTATGTGTGGGAGAACACACTACTCCAAGGGATAAAAGAGCGCAGCACGATTCTTGCCAGCCCTCGAGGAGCACAAGTGGCAGCACTTGGGTGCGAAGCTCTAGCATACATTCAGGCCACACCATCACACCGGGAAAAACACGATGCTGTGGTGTGCAGAGACCACCATGAAAGGCTGAACATCAGACAGAACCACAAACAAAACTCTCCTGCTGCAAGCTGTTTAAAAAATAAATAAATCTTGAGCATGAAAACCGAGGGCAGCCTGGGAAGCAAAAAGGGAAGAGTATTGGCCGGCATTTGGCATCTTGATGAGAAGCACAGTGGAGAACAGGATGCTCCCTTTGGAAACTACCACCAGCGCTTACCAGCCCAAGAAAAGGTGAGAGAAGAAACAAGTTGAGATGAATAAATCACTCCACTTCTAAAGAGCTCCGATATACTTGTCACAAGAGACAGAAGCAGAAAAGGCCAGTGCAACTGCCATAATAAAACAATCCTCCACAAACCCAGACAAAGGGAGGCAGAAATACCTTGCCAGCATCATCCCACAAACACAAAAGCCAATGCACCTGGAACGAGCGATGTTTTGGGGACGACCAAACCGCGCTGGCAGAAGACAAACAAGGACGTGAGATCCCGAACCAAGCTGGAAGACGCCCCCACTACTCCCGTTCTCCCCCTTCCCAGGCAGCACCTGGGATTTCTCATGGTGCGGTACGAGCCCCAGGGCGGCGCGGGTGAACCCCGCCGGCCCCGGAGCGCTGCCCGTGCCCCGCGCCCGGCCCCGCACCGCGGCCTCCGCGGGCTGCGCGGCGGTGCCCGGAGCGCCGGACCCGCTGGCGGCTCCCGCGGGCCCCGCGCCGCCGTTCCACGTGCCGGGCTGTGCCCCCGGGGCCGCCCGGCTCGGCCCGGGGAGCGCGGGGGGGAGCCTGGGGGAGCCCCGCTCGCCCCGCTGCCGGCGGGGAAAGGGCCGCACGCCCGAGTGCAACGCGTCGATTCCCGCAAACCGAAATTAAACGCGGCCCGGCCCGGCCGAGCCCCCGGGGAGGGAGAGCCGGGGACGGCCCGGCCCTGCCCGCTACCTGCATGCCGCCGCCGTCGGCCTCCGCCTCCGTCCGCAGCCGCTTGCTGTGGCCGCCCTCGGCGCCGTCCCCGCCGGGCATGGGCTGCTCCAGCTCCGGCTCCCGCTTCACGCCGCGGGCGGACCCCGCGCCGCCGCCGGCCAGGAGCTGCGGCTGTGGCTGCTGCTGCTGCTGCTGCGGGGGCTGGCCGCCCTCCGCCATCCGCGCCGCCGGAGCCCCGGCCGCCCCCCGCCGCGATCGCCCCGCTCTGTCACCGCGGCGCCCGGCTATGCCGGAGGAGCAGGAACGGCACAAGGAGGAGGGGGAGGGCGGCGAGCCCCGCGCCGCGACCGGAGCAGCAGCGGGAGCGCCGGGCTCCGACCCACCGGAGCGCCTCGGTCACGGGCTCGGCGGCGGCTGGGGAGGGGCCGGAGCCCCTCGGCAATCTCCGGAAAGGCCGCCGGAGCAGCGCGACCCCCGCTCGGAAACCTTCGGCGGCGGCGGGCGGGGCGGGCGCCGGGCGGGGCGGGCGGGCGGAGCGCCGGGCGGGGCGGGACCGCCGTGGGGCTCTGGCCGCCCGCAGCCGCCGCCGCTGCGGACTCGCACGGGGCGGGAAATGGCTGTCCGGGCCCGGCCGCATCGTCCCCGCGGCCCGGCTGTTTGCGGCGAGGCTGGGCCAAAGGCGCTGCGGTTCGGGCCAGTGCCGCCCTGTGAGGGCCCGCGGTGCGTGCGGCACCCCCCGGCGGGGATGGGGTGGCCACCTTGGCCGCAGGAGCGCGGGGCACCCGCCCCTCGGGCACAGCCGCGTCCCCCGTCACGGGCTTGCTTGGTCCTGGCCCCGCTGATGCGGGGCTGCTTTTTGTGGTGATGTTTCCGCAGCTCTTCCAGTGAGGAAGCAGTACTGAACTGAGGCGAATCTGGGGCGACGGGTACTGGCTAGACCCCCAGCTTCAGGAGCATTCCAGCGTCGAGGGATGTGCTGCCCAGCTCCGCTCAATCCAAGCTCACATTAATCAGTGCATATGTTCTTCACAGCCTTTTCCAGGCCTCCTCACTGCTGTTCTGGGCACATCAGCCCAGGCCTCATCCCACAGCCACAGACCGCATCAGATTCCTTGAGAAAGGGGCTGCTCTGCTTTCCTGTTCCTAATGGCCTCCATGGGTTTCTCCTGCATTTTTATCTATATATATCTCCTTGTTTGTTCTGCATCAGATGACTTCCAGTGAGATGGAGACACCAGTCTTGAAAAACCCTGTTCAGTAGCCCTTTTGTATGTCTCCATATTTTGGATACTGAGAAATTTGTGATCCTCAACGGAAATATAAAGTTGGTTTTATTACACAGCTGTTGTCTGGTAGCACCAAGGACGATGCCTGCTCTAGAGTAAGGAACACACAGGCAGCCTGTACCGTCCTGAAAGTAGTCTGAAAGCCATGGCAACTTGATGGGGATCTAACCTGTGGATCATAACACAAATCTGCAGTCAGCTTTATTACAGGATGGGAATGTTACTCTGCCTGCAAACAATTTGGAGAAAAAGGAGGAAACTAAAAGTGGAGATGGTCACTGTGAATCAATGCTTATAGGAGGAAGCCCTTCATGAGTCCTTGAATCTCACAATGTATAGCAAAGCCTGGGGACCAGTGAGATTATCTTGGTGTCCTGCATCCCCTATGCATGCCACAACTGCCAATCTTCATGAAATGACAGAGCCTTTGGTTTTGAGTGACAATTACAATATGTGACTCCAGTCTTCCCTTACACCACATTTTTCGGCATCCAAAAATAGTTTTCAAGGCCACATTAAAAGCTATTTTAAGTGGTATGTTTTGTGCTGAGGTGCCAGCTTGTCTCCTCCAGTGACAGGGAAAATCTCTTTTTTCAAAATGATTACAAATCCCCACGGAGTGGCACGCACCCAGAGGACAATTACATGCAGCTTTTGTCTGCTCGCCCACTAAGGGTAAACACGTGTCTCATTCATCTTGACTGGGTTTGATAAAATGAGCCAGACTGTCAAAAAACGTTGAAGGAACGTGTTCAGTCCACTCTTGGCTCCAAGAGAAGCTGTGATTCTTGTGACTGCGATGCTGCTCATACAGAGAAAAGCAGCATTTCTGTGTTTGTCTTCCCCCCTAGTTTTGATGATGGGTTCTAGATGAAGGGTACAGGTTAAGTTATTGCCTGTAAGGAGCTGCAGAAGGCTTCAACCTTCAGACAAGCTTGGGGTAAACAGTCTGGAGACAAATCTGTGTGTGCACTGGGAGCACTCCTCTCACTGTGGTCTAGGCGTCTGTCTGACACTCCCTTTCACAGATATCAAAGGAAGGAGTTGCTCTACAGTACCCAGCCTCCACTTTTCTCTTCACCTCCCCCTAACCCCATTTCCACCACCTCCTGCCATGCAGGTGCCAAAGCTGCTGCCAGCTCTCCCTTGCATCCTGCATGCACATGGTCCGTGCTGCAGAGCAGCTCCTGGCAGAGCTGGCAGTGCCATAGGTGTGTCCCTTGGCGAGGCATTTTTGGCTGGTTGTGGTCTGCAGCCTGCCAGGGGAGCAGCCATGACCCCTGCAGAGCACAGAGCACCCTCAGTTATGGTGCAGGTGAAAAGAGCTGAGGTGCTGCTCCCTTCCTACCAAAGTGACCTGCAGCTGCCACCGCCACGGGCTGTGGCACTGTGTGCTTGCTGACGTTACTGCCATGCAACTATGTATTATTATTTCTCTAGCTCTTTCCTTTTCCTCTTAAAAAAAAGATTAATTAATTAATCTTCATAGTATGCTTGTGGGATAGGTATTATTTCAATTTAACAGATGGGATATGAGGCATTCCTGAAGTCACAAAAAGCTTTTGAGCTGGGACCACAATCTTAATCCGTTGATTTCCTTTCACACAACCCAGCTGCCTTTTAGGTATTTGTATGTGACATCTGAGACATACTAAACAGACAGCTGACTCCTCTGTTAACCCTTCCACTGCTGCACAACACTTGCCAAAGGCTCCTGCATGATTTTATGGACAAGTTTGCAGAGTTCTCACCGGTGCTTTGTATTTGACAGGTCAGTGAGAGGCACCTCTAAGAAATGTTATCCTACCAGAGAGCTCCCAGAAGCTGGCATGAAGAATATATCCTTCCTGAACAGATTAATATAATTTTAGAGTAAAGTTGTGGGGGGTTTCCTCCCCTCAGAAAGACACCCTCTGAAGAGATTCCTTGAAGAAATGTGTGCTGGTGCTCCCAGTGGGCTGGAGATCAGGTGGCATTAGGATGCTGGGTATGAAACATCTATGCAAGTACAAAGGGCTGGGTCCCAGAACGTGCTTGGATTAAGCAGAGGCGATGACTCATGCAGGTTCTAAGGCACAGGCATGAAGAGAGGCACAAGCTCGGCTGTTAGTCTTTGGCCTGAAGGCATAGAAATCATTAGGAGACAGTTCAAAGCAAATCTCTCCTCTCAACCACTACCACAACTGAGAACTGTTTCTTGCTACTTCCATCATCTACACAGGATTCTCATCCTGCTGACCAGCTCCCTCTTGCCCTTGCAGCCTCATGCAGCTTTGTCCCTGGCTCCTTCACAGTGTATTTGGTCTCTGCTAAGCAGATCAGGGGAGGTTTAGTGGCTTGCCCAACCCTGCTCATTCCTGATCTTTCTATCCTGCCAGACAAACCTCCAGAGCCAAATGCTCTTCCTCCTCACAGCAGTGCCCAGCAGTGCACCGCCAGGTAATGAAGTGCCGCCAAGGTAAAGTTTCAGCCTGGACTTTGGTCCTGGCTTCACAGGAAGCGTCAATGGAGTTTTCTGTAGCAACGAGTGTGGGTAAATGTTTCTTCTTGCTTATCTCTGGCCCGCTCTTTGCTACAAAATTTTATTAAACAGAAGCTGCCTTTTCTTGTCACCAATTAGCACACAGGCAAAAATACATAACCTAAGTCAACAAAATCCAAAGACCTTGTCACCTGACTCAAACTGTCTGCCGGAAGGATGCCAGTCCCCAGGCAGAGGCAGGAGGCCAACATCGATGTGTCACTGTGGCGCAAGGGTGCTGGCAGCTGTCAGTCACTGGGTCAACACCCACAGTGCACCCAGTCTTTTCCCAGTGCCACCTCTGGCAATGAGGACATCTGGCGTCAGCAAGGGCCACCAAGCGCCTAAGCGCTTCAGCAAAGCAGCAGCTGGGAATCAACCGGAGAGCTCAGAGCAAAGCTTTCCTGACTTGTTTTCCTGCTGCCTTCAAACATCACTGCAGCACATTTATCGCCGCTGTTTGCCTGGTCTGTGCTTCTGTGGGGTATTGGCGTGTACAGCAGTTGTGGCGTTTCAGGTGTACTGGTGCTGCTGAAGCAGGACGGCACCTGCAGTGCAGATGCAGTTACCTGCATGTGTGCAATTAGCATAGAAATGCCATCTGCCTGCACTGCTTATGCCTGGGAGGATGGGAAATAAAGTAGGTCCTTCAGCACTTCTAATATGAAAGAGCATCCCACTGTATCGCGAAAAATGTACAAAAGCAGAAAACTGTGTGAGGAGCATATCTGGGGGGTGAAAGGTCTTTTGTTTTCCTGTTGAGACAGTAGGGCTCAAGATAGTGTGAGCCATGGGGGTGCTACAGGGACCTGTGGTACCTCCCTGCATGGAGATGCAGACCAGAATTAAAAAAAACCACACTGGCTCTCCATTACCCTCTGGGTAATGGAAATCAAGAAGTGGGGAAATGCCTGGCATTTATTCCCCTCAGCTGCCTGTCATGAGTGAACCAGAGGTAGCTGAAGGCTGGAGTTCACATCAAAGGGCCAGCAATGGCAGCTGTTGATGCAGTCCTCTGGTAGCCTGGCTACACGTCCCTGGCTGTGTCTCTGAAGTACCTCATGGCTGTACCACCCTCTCCTCTCTCAGACAAGAGTCTGTAGCAGCCGAGTGGCCAGGCCATTATTATTCAGCTTACAGGGGCACACAGACAAACAGACAGCACAAATCATTATTTGCAACTGCTCCTTTCCAAATAGGCTGGAGGCCACACAGCTTGAGAAGGGCAAATGCCCCGCCAGAGGCAACGTTCATTCCTGGTGTAACAGGCAGATGGAGCAAAGGACAAAGCAAAACACCCACTGTGGTGGCTGGGCATATCATACAAACAGAATGGGTGTTATCATGTAACTCCTGTTCATTTTCAGTGAAGCACCCTGTTTATTAGGGCCCTTTAGCTACAACTCAATTTACTACATGGCTGATCTCTGGAGTTGAGGCTGATTTTTCCTCCCTAATGGCTTTATTGAAAAGCATCTGAAAGTGCATTCTTATACACAAAATGCCAAACTAAGCTGGTCCTTAACGGGACTCAGTGAGTGAGAGGAGCTGTCTCCCAGAGCAGAGAATAGCTTGCAGATATTTTCTGCAGTGATCTCGGTATCACCTTTCACTTCTGTGACTGATTCAGGGATAAAGAAAGGGTGTGTGGTTGAAGCTGGCCCACACCCTGATGTTTCCCAGCTGTTCAAGCCTTCCCTTGAGACATCCGCCATCTGTGCAAATTACAACAGCATGAATTACGCCTCGGGATCCAAGCCACAGAAGTGTTTCCAGGATTGCTCCAGCTTTTTGCTATTCCAAACATTTTGCAGGTCCCTCCTCTTTTTCTGCTAAAGTTTTAGCTCTTTGTGTCGTCGACACTCGTGGCATTTTCCAGTTCCATTCCTTATATTTTCCTTGGTCTCAGCTTCCAACTGAAATTTCCACGTGTCCAGTCGTACTTATTCAACTTTTCAGAGCACAGCACATCCATTATGGATGACTCCACCTACTGGCTATCCAGCAGTTCGGCATTTGCAGCACAGGGGCCACATGTGAGACACAGCACTACACACTCGTATAAACATGACCATAAAATCGTGCCCTTAGATTGTACGTTTGCTACAAACGACGGTTGGTTTTCCTTTGAGCAGAGAAGCGCTCTGTGAATTTATGATAATATCATACCAATAAGCACTTGCAATCTGATTTTACCCTTTCACAATGCTATTTGTTGCTGATACAGCACAGATTTCAAATAAGATTTGAAAACATACTTCTTTTGGGTTTTTTTAATATGATTTCTCCACTCTAAAAATAGTTACCGCCTCTTTAGCTTCAGATCCAATTTAGAAAACGGCGATAAAGCACAATAAATACTCTCCATATGAGCCAAGAGGGTATCTTCAAAGTAAGCCAACCCCAGTTTGTAAGAGAATCCCCCCTACATGCTACATCTGCATAAATACTAAGAGTTCAGATAAAATCCCGATGCGTGCACGAACACGGAGCCAGCTAGGTCAAGAGAACTGACTCTGCGAGAGCGCGAAGAAATCCTTTGCTTGTGATTCAGCGTGACATTTAAGCACTTGCTTAACTTTAAACATGAGAAATATCATTGCAATCAATGAGGTTATTGACGTGCTTCTGGACAAGGGAAGTTCCCCAGTGCCCGTGCCCTGCACACACGGCCAGAGTGGCTCTGCAAGTGACAGGCAGGGAAGCTGCCTACATCTGTCTCAGAACATGTCTGTCTGCCCTGCCAATTGCCAGCACTCTCTTATCTCCGAGAAGATGAAATTATTTCAAATGCAATTTGTAGCCCCTCCATGAAAAAAAAAAAAAAAAAAAAAAAGGCTAATCCTCTCTCCCGGAATCATCCAAAGTCCAGACAACACATAATCCACTACAGGAAATATAAACGCCTAATGCAATTTTATAGGCAGCTGGAGGGGGCCAAGTTTGTTAGCTCACACAATAGGTTGCAGATTTCTCTGTGGAAAACAAAAAAATAACAGAAGTACGAAAAAAAAAAAGCAGGGGGAGGAACAGACTATAGCTCTCCTCAGCGTTCCTCAAACCTTGGGAACTTCAGCTGTGGCTGTTGGCAAGAAGGGGCCGCTAATCCCGCAGTCTGTAGCAATCAGAAACACAGCCATATTTAGTCATGTTTTCCAGCCCCTTCTCCTATTCCTGCCTGCTGAACAGCCATTTGGAAGGTGATCAGGGCAACAGATTCAAACCAAAATGAAACGTTACCAGCCCATGCAAAATTCAGAAGGGGATATCTACAGCTCTGCAAAGCTGATGATAAAACCATGGTGGAAATCCCTGCCTGGGTGACACTGGAGCTGGCCGGGGATACCAGCCCCATGCAGTAGGGTCTGGCTTACACAGAAATCAGCTGTATGACTCAGGATTACCATTGTTGTGCTGGCCCCACTCCCTCCAGACACTTGCTTCCCACTTTGTTAATACCACTTTTCTTCACACAACTTGCACTCAGATAGAGTTTAGGTGGTTTGGGTAACATGGGTTAAATACGGAAAGGGGAAATCACCATAGTCTCCCAAGTAAGTGCTATAAATTCCAGCAATTTAGAACTGAAGGGAAAGCTGGAAGCAGTCTGAGTGCATTCTTCAGCAGTGACAATGCACAGGTAGGGCACCCAAATAAATGTAATTGCAGTACCAGGTTAGAACCATGTCATTCTGGAGGAGTCACTTCAGTTTTATCTCCTAGAACCTGCTTATATTGATTTTTAAAGTCACAGGATATCTTTTTTTCACCTTGATATCCATTCTCCAGCCATCAGCCTGTTTGGATGCCTCAGCTGTACAGCTCTTACCTCATACACTTACCAAATACACTTTGTATTTGACCCTCACACTGAGTTTCCTCAGTTTGCAGTATGTAATTAGAGGTTAATTACAGAACCTATGTGACAGACTCACGCTGGATAACATCTATGTTCTACTTAATGCAGACCTACATATGTCAGTTTAAGCCCATATGTAAGCTTATATATACACGTATGCTCACGCACAAACACCCATGTGCACACACATACATGTAAGGGTTTAAGAAAGCCTCAGCACTGCTCTTTGCTCCTTCAGGGGCAGCTTCATGCACACAGGCTGCTCATCCCTCACTGGTGCCTCTCCCAGAGGGCCTCCATCTCCTCCTGCTGCTTGTCTTGCCCAGAGGGGGATGCTCTGGTCGCCCACCGCCAGACACAGTGCCAGACGCTGGGTCTCAGGGGAGCCCCTGCGTTCCTGCGGTTAGAAGGTCGCTGGGGATTTGGGGGCACATCCTCGACTTGCACCCTCCTGTGCAGCTCCCTGCTGGCCTAGGGCAATGGGAACCCAAGCCTGGATGGTGGGGGTGAGGGGGGGAGCAGAGCGTGTCTGTCCCCACTGCCACTCCCTCTCCAGCAACCCTGCTCTGCTCCAGCAGGCCAGCCCCTCAGGGTTGCTTCCCCCACTGCATCCCTCAGGCCTCTGCTTTTGTGGTTTGTCTTTTCATCCCCCTTACTGCAGCAGGAACTTTCCCTTGGGAGCCATTAGTAGGGGAAGTTGAGGAGAAATGAGAGCCAGAGGTTCAGATTGTGAGCAGGATTGTACTCACCCCTCTGCTGCCAAAACCTCATTGAAGGCTCCGGAGCTACCAGGAACGTGAGCCTACAAGGGCTTGCTGCCCTGCCTCTGGCTCAGCCCTCTTCTTCCCAGAACCCGCTGAGGCCTCTGCAGCATGCCCAAAATCCCTGCTCGGGCTGCCTGTGACCATCCTGTGTCACTGAGCCCAGAGCTCTGCTAGCATAGACATCATGCCAGGTAATCCCTTCCATAAATTGCTCATAAGACCATTCTTAAAGCAGTTTTCCAGCTCCTCCACATCTGTGGGGTGGCCTCTTCAGAACTAACTTATAGCAAAGCTCCCCATTTAATATAAAGCTATTACCAAGCTGTTGCTTTGTTTTAAGGAAGGACATCTCATGCTATCAGCTCTGTGCTGTGACAGAGTGCCAGCCTAGGTGTCACGGCACCAAACCGGTCAGAAACAGGCCAAAAAAAAAATTACCGTCTGAAATAAACTTCCCCCGCATGTTTTAGCACTCACAGGCCACCTGAGAGGCGTGGGATCCCTGATCCTCAGGCACAAGCCCCCGCTGCAGTGTGCAGCCAGTAATCACATTTCATCCTGGCACAGACAAATTCCTTTTGCACTTCCTCCCTGCCGCCGAGCGCAGCACGCTCGCCCCGGAGAGCGGATTATAATCAAGCTCAGCGGGGCTCATAATCAACACAGGTAAGTACACATCGTGTCTCGCTGTGCTTCGGAAATAAATAAGGCAGCCCCTTTCACCTGCTGTATCGTTGATAATTCATCTCCTTCCTCCGGTCTTCGACCCACGAGAAATTTCTTCAGCTGAAACCATTCTTCATTAGTTTTCAGAGATATCTAATTTTTAAATGCATCCCAGTCCATTAGTCACAGCTGGTATTCTCCATCCACAATTTCCACGTTATCCTCTAAGGCTGTAATTTAGCAGTAGGACCCTACCAGATGCTCATGTCCCCAAATTTTACCCAACAGCTTCTGCATAAGCCTATGCCCAGCTGTGACAAGGGTGTGAGTACTTGCTAAAGGCAGATTTATATTTTCATCACTGGTCTTTCTCCCATCAATGTTTGTCTCTTTTTTTTCTTAAGAGGACAGAAGTTTAAATTGCAGAGCAGGATTTGCCACGAGCACTTCTTATTTTCTGTGAAATGTTGTGCTGTGACCGTCTCTTGCATCAAAGGATTTACTGGGTAGTTCAGAAAAGAGAGGAGAGGAGAAAAAAAAGAAAGAAAAAAAAGGAAAGTAGAAAAGACAGCAAATATTTTATCTATTCACTGCTCAACAGAACCAGAAAGCAGTAGCAACAAAACCACATGAGAACTGTCACTATCCTGACGCAGTAGCTGCTCAGGTTAGCAAGAAGGGCTGTGCCAGTTGCATCCAGGGAGAAAAAACAACAGCATCCAAAAGCTAAGCAGGTAAAGGGAACAAATTATGTCAGAGCAAAATTTTTCTGTCTGTGCAACCCATCTCTGCTGCTTGGTTCACTCTACCTGGTGACTCGAACATGAAGGTGAGCCCTGCACCATTCCAGATGAGTGCTCAGTTTCAGCAGTGTGAGGAGGACACAGGGCTGGTAGACTTGGGAATAGGTGGCTGTGTTCATCCCTGGCAAAGGTACTTGGGGCAGTGGCAATCAAGCCTTTACCCTCAGCCTAAACCAGAGCCTAAGTGCCTCATTTTTAGTGACAGTAAGGTGCTTACCTGACCACATAGTGGGAGGGTCCCCGAAGGGTTGCTGGGTCCAGCTGGAGGGTTCTCAGGGAGTCTCTGACCTATGCCAGAGGGAACTGAGTGCAGAAGGGAGACGTGGGCTCTTCGGGCTGGCCCTGGGGTGGATGCAAGTCCTACCAGCCCACTACAGTTCACAGGAGCGCTCTCTGCCTTGGTGGGATGGGGCTGTTCAAAGCTCAGCTTGAGCCCAGAGAAAGCACCTGAGCAGGGCACAGGCACAGCCCGTGGGGCTGTTGGTGCTGGGAGCGACCTGGCTGTGCTTTGCCTAGTGCAGGGAATACCGGGAAGCGTGGCTAAAGTGGTGTCACACCCTTTGCAGCGTTATGTGCCTGACGCTGCGAGAGCTGGGCCGGAGGGTTTCCTGCCTCTGTAATACACCTGCCCCACAGACACCAGCACAGGGCTCAACCCCGTGCCCAGCGAGCTGGACTGTGGCCAAGAGCTGCACCATGGGCTCCCACCCAGACACCTCTCACCCTTCTGCAGCACAGCCATGGCTCTGCCAGTGCCAGGAGGAGAGCGCTGGCATTTCCAGTCCCAGCTCTTCCTGCCTCGGTGCCTGCTGCGAGGTGTTTCCTTCCTGCACCCCAGTGTTCAGGAAAAGGCGTTGTTTGACAGGGGATAATGGAGCCAGCTGTCCGCAGCAGTGCTGCTGCCCACACACCGCTTGCTGATGGAGAAGTGGGTCTGGGGAGCCTCCTGCCAGCATCGCTCGAGCGCCTCCCAGGACACGTCCCTTGCCTGCAAACACAGATTAACTTTCCTGGGAAACGAAGGAATCCAGCTCGTGCTTTTTGTTTGGAATGAATGTCCCATGACAGTTTATTTTAATCATCTTGCTGCTTTTAATAGTTCTCGGCGGAGTTGTGAGGCAGCCTCTCCTGCTGGGCAAACCATGGGCACTGTGGCCGCACGGAGCGTGCCTCTAGCGCTGCTCTAGCTCTAGCACAGCTCACAGCGGTGCCAGGGGAATGCAGAGGGAAGATTTTGGGGGACAGCAGAGCAGGGAACAACTGCTCTGTCTGCCTAGGGGACAAAGACCAGGCTTGGCTCATCCTCAGTGTCCCCCTAAAGTCACGCCCTGTGAGAGGAGGGCCAGTCCTGCAGGCCATGCTGCGCATGGTAACAGCATCCTCAGCCACTGGAGTGCCTGTGCTGATCCCGTCCCTGTCCTGACACCCGTGGGTGGCAGTGGGGAGTGTGCCCTGCACCAGTCAGCCCCACAAATTCAGGTGCTGGGCCCCAGCCACTCCACTGGCTTTTCTTCTCAAGCAGCTCAGGTTTTCTTACCTTCTGCCTGGGGAAGCGGCACAGGCCAACAACCTCTGAGGTAGGTGAGGTTTAACCCTTGGTGTAGATTTCCACCTGTGCTGTAAAGATACTGTATCTTACCCTCCCATGGAACAATCCTGCTGGCTGTCTCCCTCTGAACCAAACTGCTTGGCTGCAGTAGAGAGGGGAGCACTTCCCTTAGCAAAGGAGAGGGAGGGGATGGGGTGCAAATAAAACCCCTTCAGCCTCACAACAAGGACCCAAATAAACACTGACAGCACAAACCTGGGATCTTTCCTCGTGTGGGGTACCACTGCAGTTACAGTGTGGATCTGTGCTGGAGTATAAGCCATGTCCTTGAGGTTGCCTCCCAGAAACTTGCCAGGTGAGAGGGAAATGGTGAGCTGAGCTTCACGCAGAAGCTGATCAAGAGGTTTATCTGTGCCTTACCCACAAGGACACATCAGGGCAAGACAGCTGGGTGCCTCGTGCTTCTGAAAATGATGAGCTGGTGAGCTGCACACCACGCAATTACATCGACAGCAGAAAGGATCAAAAGCCTGCACAGCAAATTGGGCTCTGTGTTACCTCATTAAAACCTGTTTTGGCTGTGCCGATACCTCAGCTTCAAAGCCTACTGCAGTTCCTAGTGACAACAGTAACACTCAGGCAAGCACAGAGCCTCGTCTGAGTCTGGAGCCAGTCCCTCCTCCAGAGATGAGCTCCTTGCACCTGCACCAGCCACAGGGGAAGTTTTAGGTGGCAGAAACATAGTCTGAAAGAGCCAGTTCCAACCCAGGATGGATTTGGCAGCACGGACACGGTGCATGCAGCCCCCATATGTCCCTCTCGGCCCCCAGTGGGGAAGTGCTGAGAAGGAAACGAAACAAGTTTTCAACACATTGCCCACAGGCTGTGGGGCAGCCTGTGGAGGCTGCATCTATCCAGCAACTTGCAGGGCTCGGAAGTTTTAGCAGCGTCCTCTGTGGAGAACCCCAGGGACAGCCCAGGACTGAGTAAAGCCTTCTGGGAGGGAAGAGCCTGGCCTAGGTGGAAGGATGCTTCCCATTCTGCTACACTAGGAGAACTCAGTGCCAGGAGTTTGGGGGAGGAAAAGTGAAAGGTGGGCTCAGCTCTGGTTTGATGCTGTTTCTTTATAAGGCAGCACAGAGAGATGTTTCCCTGGATACAACGGGAATGAAGAGCAGAAAGTAAGTTTCTTTGATCACAGCTCCAATGGTTTGCCTTTTTTTTTTTTCCCTCCTTCTTTTCTTCATCAAGTTGTCATTTCACCCACAAAACTGGTGTAGGCTGCCCTACAAGGCCAGCTGCTCAGCACATCTCTTGGCTGTACGGTTCAGCCCCTCACAGGCAAATCTCATGACTGGCACCACCACTCTGCCACTACTACCTCATGCCTGGGGAGACTTTTTCTGGTCACAGAGCCCTGCTTCAGCCTCAGTCTTACATGAGGTCAGGGATTTGAGTGATGGCTCCTCTCCTAAGAAGGAGCCTAAGCAAGCAGTACATTTATCCAGAGTGATACGCCCTGCCACAGCACCCACTTCCATGAGATTCTGCACAATTTCCATCAGAAGTCAATTAGGGCTGCAGTGAATTAAGCCATCCACAGTATAATTCCAGCTTAATTAGCAGCAAACAACCACATCATGAGTAACACGGCATTGCGAGGCCAACCACTCCATCATCATCAGTTCTCCACTTCCTCCCTCATTCTTCCTTAGGGCTGGAGTGCTGAGCAATAGTGAAACCTCCGAGGCAGACTTCTCCTGCAGGGCACATGTGCACCAGGCTGCACCGAGTCCCATGGACCTCTGTGCTGCCTGCACGAGTCCTCAGCTGCTGGAGGTGAGTGGAGAAGGCAACCTGGCCTGCCTTAAATGCCCCTCACGCACAACCAAGCCATCACCCAGCCCAAAAAGTGACTGTACTTTTACCTAATCCACTTCTCAGTGTCCTCTGCATGTTTTACCCAAATTGAAAGTCTTGGTAAAGGAGGCTGCCCTAGCACAGGGAGCCAGCTCAAGAAAAGACTCCAGCACCTCTTCTCTCGTGTGCCAGACCATCATTCCTCAACACATTTCATGTTTTCCTTTTCCTCTTGCTGCGTGGCTGCTCAGCTGTTTGTTTTGCTCAGCCACATGGGCTCAAAATGATAGCAAGGATGGGAGAGTCACAAATTTAGGACAGAATGGATTTTGGTGTTTTGTTTCCCCCCCCACCACCATCCTTTTCCTTTTGCTTTCACTCCCACTGCTAGGGCATTGGGAAAAGGCAAAATTAAGTCCAAAAAGACAGGAAGCAGTTATCTACTAGTATTAGCTATCTGTCCTGGAACTGGGAACACTGTCTCCAGCCACACTTGAGGACAAGGTCCAAAAGGACATGCCCCCAGCAAAGTTCAGATCTAAGCTCTTCAGGGAAAGTAACACAGCTGGGATCTTGCCAGCGAGGTGGTGACAAAGCATCTCCAGAACAGGCTGAGCTGCCTGATTTCTAGTTGGGCTGCAGCAGCCTGCATTTTCAGATCACTCAAACCACTGTCCTTAGACCTCCCTCACCACCCAGGCAGGGCAGGCTGCACATTTCCAGCATAGCTCTCCCACTCCAGGACCTGTCACTGAGGAGTCCCACTCCACAGTCATTGCATCTGCACCCTCATTCTCCATTTACATTAAGTGGTACTTGATTTCAACTTGTGAGAGAAATGGAAGAGGGCTAAATCCTAAACCCGTCAGGTTTAAGTTCCTGATGTGCCCAGGAACCCAGAAGGAACTGGCCCTAATGGCCACTGTTCTCACTCTGCCCTGAGGGAAGCTGTAGCAGGAATGAGCTCAGCTGCTCTCCACAGGGGAAGGCTCTTTGCAGCAGGATGATGCTGCAGGTTTAGCAATTTACCTTCGTTTCCCAGAGGCTGTGACTGGGCCAGTGGCTCTGCCTCTGAGCTGCACTGGCCCCATGAGGGCCCCAATGTAACCTGCATCAATGAATTTTCTTTCTTTTTTTTTTAAGCCAGGTTTATTACATTTAATGATCTGGTTTGCAGATCCTTTTCACCAGCAGAACTGCCTGGTGCAGGGACAGGAATGTTTGAAATCAACATCACTTGCATTTCCTCAAACTATCTCTATGCCCTCCCTCTCATTCAGACCCTTTCAACACTGGCTGGGATCAGCCCTGAGGCTGGAAGCTGCAGACAACAGGGCTCCAGCACCAACTTCCAGGAACTATTTCCTTGTAGGGCCCACAGATCAGGTCCCAGTTTAGTATCTTTTGCATTACTATTATAGCCTTTGTACTCACCTACTCAGTTCATCCCCAAAACCCCAGGAAAACCTCTATGAAGCATTTAGTTGCTCTTCTGTAGACTTCCAGATCTGCTAACCTGGAGCCACGAGAACTTCCTACCTCAAGGCTGCACTCTGCAAAGTCAAAAATGTTGTAGGAGACGAATTTTGTCCCTCCCACGAGGATGCACAAAGAGGTGGAAAGTTGAAGGAAAATACTGTGCCAGTGGAAATAAAAGACACAACTCTCATCTTGCACAGGACAGAGCAGCAGCCAAGGACGGGTTCTCGCATCACAGTGCAAAGGACACAAAAAGCAGCCTGAGCTTAGAAGGGTCAGCACCCCGTCAGCACACAGGTTCTGCTCTGTATCACAGCAGTGCCTGGCCAGCAGTGTCATTTCAAGTTGATCCTATGATGGGAAAGCAATTTTAATGCAATTTAAAGGGCACGTGGGTCACACAGATACCCTGCAAGTTCCTGGTAAACACTTTGGAAAAAGACTGAAGTAGCTGAACCAGTAACCTCCCACACAACAGTCAGTCCAGTCCTGTTTTTAACAGTGTATGTGCAGGACATCAGCACAGTGCCTGTATTCCACACACCGTGAACCATCTCCAGCCCTTCATGCCTTAATCCCTCTCCAGGCTTTCAAAAGCTGCAGCTCATGTAAGACACCTTCAAAAGCAGCTCATACTTACAACTGACCCCTTAATGGGACTGCACCCACTCGTGCAGCAGCATGTGGTGAATCTTCATGCCTCCTGCTGGCTGCAACCCACCTTGGATTTTTTAACTTCCACTTACACTCAAATTTCTTAATGAGAAGACTTCTTCCCCTCCCAATATATGCTTAGACAGAAATCCCACCCTTTAGGAGCAGCAGACACATGTGCTCCCCTGGGAAGGAGTTTACTGTAAGCTGCACCCTCCCTGCTCCTCATTTGCCAGCACTGGCCTTGGCAGCAGCACTTGCTGCCTACACCAAACCCTTCGTGGTGAGTGCCAGCCCTTCCTTCCCTATCGCTGCCACCCAGGGCCTGACCCAGCCCTGACCACAACTTCTAACTCAGACTTTCTCATCAAGGTTTAAATCTCTGCCAGCACAGGGAGGGGACAAAGTTAGAGTTAGGTGGTGCTGGTGTTGCACTCCAGCTTTTCATGCCACGGCTGTAGGACCAAAATACACCTGTGGCACTTCAAGAGGTCAGAAAGACCAGACCACCAGCACATTCTCCTTCACATTTCTTCTCAATTTCTAGCAAAAATGCAACAAAAAGTAGATTTTCTGGTGACAAGCTGGAAGATGACTGAAAGGCAGTTTTGCCAATCCATTCATTAAAATAGACTTCTAGACATACCTATTGCCTCCTCCGTTATCCTTACCTTCCAGCGACTCCAGAGACTGGAAACAGGAGCAAAGCAGAGTCTGTTGGTAGGTTGTTAGTTACAGACTCAGAAATACCATCTTCAGGCCAAGAACGGAGCTGGCTCAGCTCAAATTCACAGCCCCGTGTTTTGAACTGGTAACTCTCGGAAAGTGAACGAA
This sequence comes from Myiozetetes cayanensis, assembly GCF_022539395.1. Taxonomy (NCBI): domain Eukaryota; kingdom Metazoa; phylum Chordata; class Aves; order Passeriformes; family Tyrannidae; genus Myiozetetes; species Myiozetetes cayanensis. The sequence goes on along the minus strand of NW_026087521.1, from coordinate 52,220,627 downwards.
CAAGGTGTCTTGTCTCCTCCAAAATGCCCCGTGCTGGCCACTGCCAGCTGCCCTGGTGGAACACCCAGGGTGCTGTAACACCCCAGGTCAGCTACAGAGGGTCACTCGGTGTCAGGGCAGGTCTGCAGTGCTGTGACAGGACAGGCCGACGATCAGACTCCACCTCCGGAGGTGACGCGCGTGGTCTTCATGAACCACAGCCTGGAAAGGAGGGAAGGGCAACACACGCACACCGACTGCAGCACATGGATAATCTTTATTGGTAACATCAGTGGAGCACCAGTAAACCATTACTGACTGTAGTGGTGACACACAGCTGAGGCACATGCTAAGGCACTTTTATTATATAAAAAAAACTTTAAATTCTTTTGTGACAGCAATTGGGACACGAGGCTCCCGCATTAGAGAGCTTCAGGCATACAGTATGGTGCTTCATATTTAATTATTTTTACTTTGCTCATAAGTAGGTCTAAATGCAGCATATACAATATGGTTAAGAATACAGGTAAATCCAGCAACCAGTGTACGGTGTAGAAAAGTAAAGACTATCTATATATAACCATGGTCCCGAGAGAAAGGCAGTGATAAAGACCTTTATTTTTTTTCTTAATTACTTATTACAAGAGATACAAAGGCCTTACATATATCTGTGCAGATTAAAGGGTTTTTAATATACTCTTAGTCAATGGTGCACAATAACTAATCCCAACCCCTGGTTACAGAGCAGGTGCAAGAGGCTTGGACATGTCAATAAGAGGAATTTCCCTCCCCTTATCCCCACCCTCTGCCCACTACCCTATTAAATTCCTCTAGATTCTGTCTATTACCATTAAATATATTTGGTCCCCCAGAGATTCTCGGACAAGCACAAGGACATTGCTCTGCTTCCCCAGCCTGTCATTAACTACTGGTCCACGCTCAGATGGAACCGCTCAGAGGCAGAGACACTAACAGGACATCATTGCACTTCAGAGATCTGTCCAGACAGGAAAAATAAGGAGAGGGAAAAATGACAAAAAAAAAGAAGAAAAAATAAAAAAGGAAAAAAAAAAAGAAAAAAAAGAAAAAAGAAAAAAGACAACTTTGGCAAGTCCTCCAGGTAACTGGTCCTGAGAGGAGCTTCCCTCTTCACCCCTCCCTGGAAACACGTGAAAGAAGAAAGGGCAAATTGCCATGGCCAAAGCACACCGTTTTTCCTGAAACTGCTCCCAAACCACGTGGGTGGGCAGATTAAAAGAGGCAGAAGTCTGAGGTCACTGAACATGATTGCCGAAAGCAAACAAAGAGGGAGGGGAAAGAATACAGGAAGGAGCTTCCCTGCAGCTAGAATTGAAGACAAAAGGAGATTTACAGCAAAAATAATCTTTCCCTAACCCCACTCCCTCCAAACTGTGTAAGGATGTACCAGCAGACATGGCACAGACAGTTCTACAGGCCTTTGTAGTAGCCAAACTGCTGGTCAGATTTCAGAACCCTGACTCTTTGGCATTAAATACAAAGAGGATTAGAAACTGGAAAGAAGAGAAAACTAGGAACACAGATGCCCGATGGCTCCAGATACACAAATCTGGGTTTGCTCTGCAGATCCCCAGCCAATTTAGGAGAGGGACTGCCGGAAGTCCAATGGGAGAGGGGAGGGGGGTTGAATGGGTCACTCCCTCACGTGTAACCTGGGTCAAATGGGAGGACTTATTCAGTAGCTTTGGCTTCACCAGCATCTGCCTTGCCGTCCACTTCCTCATCGGAGCACTCTCCCGCCCCCTTCCTGACAATACGACGAGTCACGACGAAGGGCAGGTCCCCGCGCCTGGGGAAGGACAGACAGCATAGCATGTCAGCAACACAAGGGCTCCCTGAACACACCACACAGGGCAGCCTCTGGAAAGAGGTAAGGAAGTACCTGCCATGCTGTTTGCTGTGGGCAGCTGCCATGGGGAGCAGTTGCAGCAAGACTTTGCTGGACTGGCTGCCAAGGTACGGCCTGAAATGCTCTGCCTTACCTGAGTTTGCTCTTCAGGGAGCTGACTTCTCTATTCATTGCATCAGCCGTTTCGGTGGCATCCTCCAGCTCACGCTGGAGCTTCCTACGGGATGCATTGGCTCGCTGGGCCTCCTCTTCTGCTTCCTCAAGCTGGCGTTTCAGCTGCTTCAAGCGCATGTTCGCCTTGTCCGCCTGTCCTCCAGGTAACTGGTCCTGAGAGGAGCTTCCCTCTTCACCCCTCCCTGGAAACACGTGAAAGAAGAAAGGGCAAATTGCCATGGCCAAAGCACACCGTTTTTCCTGAAACTGCTCCCAAACCACGTGGGTGGGCAGATTAAAAGAGGCAGAAGTCTGAGGTCACTGAACATGATTGCCGAAAGCAAACAAAGAGGGAGGGAAAGAATACAGGAAGGAGCTTCCCTGCAGCTAGAATTGAAGACAAAAGGAGATTTACAGCAAAAATAATCTTTCCCTAACCCCACTCCTCCAAACTGTGTAAGGATGTACCAGCAGACATGGCACAGACAGTTCTACAGGCCTTTGTAGTAGCCAAACTGCTGGTCAGATTTCAGAACCCTGACTCTTTGGCATTAAATACAAAGAGGATTAGAAACTGGAAAGAAGAGAAAACTAGGAACACAGATGCCCGATGGCTCCAGATACACAAATCTGGGTTTGCTCTGCAGATCCCCAGCCAATTTAGGAGAGGGACTGCCGGAAGTCCAATGGGAGAGGGGAGGGGGGTTGAATGGGTCACTCCCTCACGTGTAACCTGGGTCAAATGGGAGGACTTATTCAGTAGCTTTGGCTTCACCAGCATCTGCCTTGCCGTCCACTTCCTCATCGGAGCACTCTCCCGCCCCCTTCCTGACAATACGACGAGTCACCACGAAGGGCAGGTCCCCGCGCCTGGGGAAGGACAGACAGCATAGCATGTCAGCAACACAAGGGCTCCCTGAACACACCACACAGGGCAGCCTCTGGAAAGAGGTAAGGAAGTACCTGCCATGCTGTTTGCTGTGGGCAGCTGCCATGGGGAGCAGTTGCAGCAAGACTTTGCTGGACTGGCTGCCAAGGTACGGCCTGAAATGCTCTGCCTTACCTGAGTTTGCTCTTCAGGGAGCTGACTTCTCTATTCATTGCATCAGCCGTTTCGGTGGCATCCTCCAGCTCACGCTGGAGCTTCCTACGGGATGCATTGGCTCGCTGGGCCTCCTCTTCTGCTTCCTCAAGCTGGCGTTTCAGCTGCTTCAAGCGCATGTTCGCCTTGTCCGCCTGAGTGTGTGTAGAGAAAAAAAGAAAAAGAAATCAATGTTTCTCCAGAGTTACAGCACAGCAGTTAAAGCAGCAAAAAGCAGAGTTTCCAAAGCCCTCTCTTCCCTTTCTGAAAGGAGCTGCCTAGGATTCAGAGATCTTTTCCTTAAAAGCATTACATTTTCCTCTGTCTCATCTTGCAATTATTACAGTGACAGAAGAGAAATCCATAGGCTGGTTAATGCTAGACTTCTGTTAAACACAGATGATGCCTCAGTCATAGCAGGGAAATCCATCCCCCATGCTGCAGGTCATTATACCCACCTGATCTTTGAATTGCTCAGCATTACGCCTCTCATCATCCACCTGCAGCAAGATATCTTTCAGCTTCTTCTCGGCACGGCGCACCTGCTTGCTGGCAGCCTGGCGCTCCCTACACACAAACACAGCGATGCTCAGACAACACCTCCCATTGTCCCCAACAAATGACCTGACTTGGACAAGTCAGAAACCAGAAGATAGCAAAACCCTCCTTAATTTAGGAAAAAAAAGGGGATGGGAAGCAATGTTTCTCAGAAATGACTGAAAGACACTGATGTCACACAGATATGAGCCTTCCTGAAGCTACGGAGGGGCAGCAAGTGTTATCACAGCTGCAGTTTTAGGAGTGGTTAAGTCCAGAATAAGCTGTAAGTCTCTACTGTGAAAAACAAGGAAGGCTTGCCAAGAGCTTACTTCTGTACTACCCAGTATACCTAGGACGAAGCTCTCACTCAGACAAATCAGAATTTTTTCAGAAGAGCTTAAAACCCCAGAGAGGGTGGAAGCTTGTAAAACAGAGTTTTTACTAGAACATACTTTGTCTCCATGTCCAACTGCTCTTCCAGCTGCGCTATCTTTGCTTCCAAGGCCGTGATGGTAGCCTTGTACTTGGACTTCACGGCACTCTCCATCTCCTGCAGTTTCAGCTTGAGCTCCTTGTTCTGGCGCTCCATCTGCTGGCGAGCGTTCTCGTTCTTCTGCGCGTTGCTGCGCTCGGCGTTCAGGTCAGCGTTCATCTGATCGATCTGCAGAGAGAGGTAAGGACTCCTCAGCACAGCCAGTGCTCCAGCCTGAAAGGCTGATTTATTTCTCAGCCTTGCAAAGAAAAGAACCCTCAGGGTGAGCTGAATACTTGGAATAACTGTGATGCAGAGGGAGCTGACTGCAGGCAGGGCACTTCTCAAAGTATCTTAGTTTACCCAGATTTTCAATATAATTCCTAGAATAACAGGTTTATCAACCTCCTCTTAGGGCTAACTAAACTTGCCAATCACATACACTGCTCTCTGGAGCAAAGGCCAGGGTCTCACACTTCACGTAGTAATTATCAGTTTTTGAATTACAAAAATCCTGAAGCAAGTGGATCCAATACATGTGCTTTACTAATTTATCATTTATTTGCTGTCTGTCTACTTCCACTACAAAGAAGCAGCTTAAAAATACTGACTTGCAATAGTAGAAGGGCAAGGACTTGGTCTTCTTCCAAGCCAGAGCTCTGGCTCTTCTTTATCAGAGCAAAGAGCCATTTGGAAAACCATCAGCCTCCTTGGCTTTGGAGCACTAAGAAAACAACGTGCTTGACTCTCAAAGTTGGGCAGACAAAATACGGCAGAGAACAGGCAGATTAAGATCACGGTTTCTATAGCAGCCTAACAAATTTCATATGGTTAGTCCATTTGAAATAGCATAGAACTGGCAGAAAATAATTTTCCAAACACATTGTGCCACTGTTCAGCATGTCAAGTTGGAGCAACATACTACAGATCATCTTTCTCAATATTCCTTAGTAGAAAAAAAAGGGACTGGGAGGGGTTTCTTTGGGTGGGGTTTGTTTGGTTGGTTTGTTGTTGTTGCCTTTTTTTTTTTTAATAAATTGGGAAATTATTCCAGATACCGAATGATTTAAAATTATCAAAACCAGTGAGCTAACATCAGTTTTGGCTGCTATTTCTGTATCATGGTATTCAGCTGTTTCATCTTGCTTACACCTCTGGACTTTTGAGGGCCTGTACTGTACACAAAGCAGCAGCTGGCTTTACTCAGAGTATGGTTTGACAATTTACACAGATTGGAGAACCCCTACTGCCATGGTGCAGCCTGAACAGGTACCTGGAGATTTGCCTTCTTGAGCCGGTCATTGATTATCTCTGTGTTGCCCTGTTCTTCTTCTAACTCCTCCTCCAGCTGAGCTATCCGTGCCTCCAGGCGTCTCTTCTCCTCCATGGCCAGTGCTCTGTAGGACACAGAATCATGAAAGCATTAAAGCAGCACTGATGGCATCAATGCCTTGGGGAAAATTCACCCCTTGGATACAAAATAAGCTGTCTTTCAAGAGCAGAGGGGATAGAGTGTGTGCTGCAGTCTACACAAAAATAACAGCCTGCAAAGTATTTTCTCAAAGCAGCTCTTCCTCCTTTAAATGGGGAACATTACTCACCCTTTACCACTGTTGTTGGCAATCTCATCTGCCAGCTCATCCCTTTCTTGCTGGGCCTGGCGCTTGGCACGCTCAGCAGCTGCAAGTTCCTGGAATGGAAACGAGACGGTCAGTGATCCAATAGGAAGCTACCAATTAATGCAGCATAGGAAAAAGTAGTTACTGGTAATGGCTGGTATGGTTTCAAGCAGGATCCAAAGTTAATTATATGACACAGTCTGTCCCTTCTCCACCCTACAGCTTCCTTTGCTTTGCACACTCCTACCACAGCTGTCAGGAACGGGCCAAATGTTGCATTTTGAAGTGGATCTCATATTTGAGCAGAGCAAAAAGTACAGAAGAAAGGAAACAAAACACTAGCTTATACCGCTACATGTAGTTCTTGGCCAAAGAAAGCAAATCAAGCCTTGACTTGCATGCATATTCCATTACCTCCTGCAACTGGATCATCTCTGCCTCCATGCTCTTCAGCTTCTTCTCATTTTCTTTGGCCTGTGCCAGGATCTCTTCTCTGGAAGTGCGTGTGTCCTCCAGTTCCCGCATGTAATCCTTCATTTGTGCCTGAAAAGGGAGAATGGAAATGGATGAATTTTAGAGCACTCACATGAACAATTTGGGTTTGTTTGTCTTATGGGAAACATGGATGGAAAACGGAAATAGGGATTCATTGCTCTTCAGCCACCAAAAAGGTTGCTGTAAAAACAAAAGGAATCATACTTTTCACATTTCACAGGTAACAAGGATAAATATAAATGGAAGCAAACAGCATTGCTTATTTCCAGGAAAAAAAGTTTTGTCAGATAAAGGGAGAGGGGAAGGGAGGGTACAGGAAGCTTTCTAGCGAAGCAATGGAACAGCCATTTTAGGGAGGATTTACATTCTCTCTTAACAACAGATCAGACAACTGTCTTTAGAAATTTAAAAAGCACAACAGAACCGTCTTGGGGCAGGTTCTAAATGTTATTTATAGTCTTCTAGCTTTGCATCTCTGTAATCCTTTCCAAAAACACTGACCTGAGGCAAGCAATAGACTGGACTTTGCCTACAGCTTGTCTCCCAGGGAGTTAAACAGGCAGATTGGGATTAGAAGGATGTTTGAAATGCCAATAAATCTTTTGTGGTAAACTGCTACAAGGTTCTGCTGCTCTTGTGACACTGATGCATGGTTCTCATGAGGTGAAATCTCATATCCTGTTTCCCCAGGTAAATGCTCTACACTGACAGTTAAAGCAGTTGCAGTGTCTCACCTGCAGTTTGCGGAGCTGCTTGATGGCTTCTTCACGATTCTTGTTAGCAGTGTCTATATGGCTTTCCAAGTCCTTCAGGTCCAGCTCTAACTTCTTCCTGGCAGCCACAGCCATGGAGCGCTGTTTTCGTTCATCTTCCAATTCCGCCTCCATCTCCCGAACCTGTGTGAAGAAACACAGGCATCAGCATTTCAGCTCCTTCATTTCCCAACACCCACTTTTCACATCCCCCTTTCAAACACTACCTAAGTGCGAGCATGTGACTTGTCTTCATTTTTCCTGGCAGGGGGATGGGGCTAACATTCCTTACTAATAAAGCCTCACGGGTTCCTTTGATAGACAAAGGCTGTTTCAACAATCACACACACAAGAGAGAAAGTCTCTCACAGCTTTGCAGTGCTGCCTGGAGTGTTACCATTAACAACACTCTGGATTGGCACTGTCTGTCTAACCATCTCTGGACACAAGTGCTTTTATGTACGGAACACTTTCAGGATTTACAGAGCAATTCTTACTTGTCTGATCAGCTGTTTCTTCTTCTCTTCATTCTGTTCATCACGTCCCTGGAGGTCCCGGTCAAACTGTGCCTTCATAGCCTGTTGGTTCACTTCTAGCCGCAGTTTGGCATCCTCTGTGGCCTGCAGTTCATCCTCCAGCTCTTCCAGCTGTGTCTTCATCTCCTCCACCTGCTGCTCCAGGGCTCGCTTAGCTTTCTCCAGCTCATGGACCTACAGCACAGTACCACACGTGAGGTTTCCTCAAAGAGTGTAGACAATTTAATCTACCCTAACAGCAAGAAAGACTAAGAACAGCCAGCCACATCACACAGAATACCAGAACACTGCATCTGTGCCTTGTATTAGGGCAGATGTGAGCTGCCAGTCTGAATCACAATTACTGTTAGTTCTTGGTTATGTATATGCGGTGGTGGGGAGAAAGAAAAAAGCATCTGTCAGCACAGTCCTGACTTACTGCATACTTATCAGAGTTGGACACCTCTGGTTCTGACAGAATTCAAGAAAATACTGCTTGGTCTCTGATTTTGTTCTTTTCCTTCCATACCACAACATTTTTGTCTTGAAATATTGGGGTTAATGTCTGCCACTGCCTGGCTAATTGCTGTATATTACATATTAGGCTCACACCATAAGGATTTCTGCACAAGGATGCCAGTTAATTTTCAGCTTGTCACTACCTCATTTGGGCCATTTCCATCTTTCCCACTTACTAATGTAATACAAACATAACACTCACACACTCACAATGTATTCGGTACTCTCTACAACATAAGCTTTTTCCAGTGTTAAAGTAACAGTGTCACCTGTGTGACATTTCCTGCCCAAATAAGTTTAACTTCATACTTACACTTTTCCCAACATCATCCTTTGAACTCATCAGATCTTCCATCTCTGCGCGGAACTGCTTATTGACTCGCTCCAGCTCAGCCTTCTGCTCTATGGCTTCTTCCAGGGCTCTGGCCAGGGAGAGGGCCTTAGTCTCCTTCTCACGGGCTTCTGCCTCAGCGCGGTCCCGTTCTTCTGCATACTTGGCAGAGATGGTCTTCTCCTCTGCCAACAGCTACAAGAGCACAGCATCAGTATTCTGAGAAATTACTGATAATTTTCTAACAAGGTAAACATGCAGCTTTTCATCAGAGTCTTCTAAATAGTCTTCTTCCACAAATAGAAGGCATCAAGAAAAAGCAGCTTCACAGAATGAAGCACGCCACCCCATCTTTAACAACTGCGATGACCCCAAGTAAACAACTCCTGATTATCTAGGCCTCCAACCTATTATTTCCAACTTTCTTTCAGAGATGATCTACAAACAGTGCTTCAAACTCAACCTAGGTTTTGATATAAATGTTATCCCTTTGGGAAAAGGAATATTACTAAGCTTCCTATGCATAGAACAGAATTAATTTACTTCTATTAAAGCTTGTTTCTCCACTCTACATACTCTGCCCTAGTTCAGAGATAAATAAGCATTCTTCAAGCAGTATGGCTCAAGTATCCTTAAAGCAGACCTGTCAATAAGATGCACCTACTGAACATCCAGTGACTGAAGTCATACCTGATCAAACTTCTTCTGCTTCTTCTCCAGGTTGGAAACGATCTGCCGCTGATGATCCAAGTCCACAGCAAGGTCATCCAGCTCTTGCTGCAGGCGGGTCTTTGTTTTCTCCAGCTTGTCATATGCAGCTGCCTTCTCATCATAACGCTGGCTCAAGCCCTCCAAGTCCTTCTGCAGCTTCTTCCTGGCTTCCTCTGCTGACTCAAGGCAGCCCAGACCATCATCCATCTTCTTCTTTGCCTCTATTGCCTAAAGGACAAAGATTTCTCATGAAGCCATGCCACAAGTAATGCTATATGCAGTTTACTGGCACCAGAAGTTTAGGAAAAGAGTCTGCTCATTTCTGAAAGCACTACTCCACGCTCAGGTAATACTGTATGACTGAATGCCCAAAGGAATCCCTGGACAGAAATTTACAACCAGTTCATATGATTATCATCAGAGATCTCCTCATTTCTTCTTTCACCCAAATCAGCAGGATCACCCTTTCCCAGGAAAGGTTGTGTTATTAGAAGCCAACTCTGCATTTAGATTTTACTTCCTCAAGACAGACCCACACTTATGCTTCTTCTCAAAACTCACTGGTTTATGGGATGCAGACTCTGTACCTGTTGCTGAAGAACAGAGATCTGTTTCTCCAGGTTTCTCTTTGCCTCCTCTTCTTCTTCCAGCTGCTCCTTGAAAGCATTTTTCTCATCCTCCATTTGCTTCAGCTTAGTGCTGAGACTCAGTTTTAGGCGAGTCTCCTCCTGCAGCAGTTCCTATAAAGCAAACACACCAGTGGAATTTAGCACCACTCCTTGGCTTTAAAGGCTCACAATCCTCACCCACTCTCTCCAGAATGAGTACTTCTGAAGTTGAGTTTAAGTATGCAACTTAATTCACAGATAAGACAACCAAAGGCAGAATTTAAATAATTGTCTTCCAGAGATGTAGTATAAAAATAAAATATTCAGAAGGGTCTTATTCTCTCCTACACTCTAATCATTAAAGTATACTCCACGAGCATTGAGGCCATGCTGCTGAGAACACAGCTGCGCTGGGCAGGGCACGTCTCCAGGATGCAGGACTGCCGCCTCCCTAAGATCGTGCTCTATGGGGAACTTGCCAGTGGCTGCCGCAAGAGAGGAGCCCCGAAGAGGAGATACAAGGACTGCCTGAAACAATCCCTCATCCTTGGCCATATTGATCATCACCATTGGTCTACCCTGGCCTCCAATCGGGAGGCCTGGAGACACACCATCTATAACGCTGCTGCTGCTTTTGAGAACACACGCAGGATCACTCTCCAGGAGAAAAGACAACGCAGAAAGAATCACGTCTTGTCGTTATCACCTGGGGAGTCTTTCTGCTGTGCCTTCTGCAACCAGACTTGTCTATCTCGCATTGGCCTTTTTAGCCATCAGCGCGCTTGCAGCAAGCGTGGGTAGAGCCCTTCTCAAATCTTCGTTCGCGAAGCCTGGCCATGATGATGACTCCTTACCACACAAGCCTTTCCACAGTCCTTTCTCAAATCCACACGAAGTATTAAAACCTTTCCCAACAATAACCAAACTGTACTCTGCTATGTGTCTTTCTCATATTTCAGTACCAAAGGAACAGACAACAGGCCAAAGTGCTCTAGCATGGTAAACACCAACACAGAAGTGTACAGCACTGGTCACTTACCAGTTTAGGGTACAACACTGACTAACTTATGCTGCCAGTGCTTGAGCTCAATGATCTGTAGAGACTGACCAATCTTTAAACCAGTGCAGAATTTTTATTTTGCACCCTATCTTTGAGTCTGTTTTTTAAAAAGAGTAGTAAGTAGACAGAACATCAAGGACTGTTCCAGGTTACTTAATATCTGAGGTTTGATGTGCTCTTCCTTTCCCTTCCAACCTGCTTAGTACTCCATGCTTTACCAGAAGTGTCATACTCTACTAACTGGAAATGGTTGATTGAATCCCAAAGACTAAGGATGATTTATTTCCTGAAAAAATACCAAATGATTTGAATCTATCACTTCCCCAACATCCACTGAGAATTAAAAAAATTTCTGCTTGACAAATTTACTGGAAATCACACACACATGTGCACACACACAAAACCCTGTCAAATACTTGACTATGAAGATCTCAAACATGAACCTAGCATTCCAGTCAGTTCTAGTGCTAAAGAGCTCTCAGGCAGAAAGGTGATAGAGGAGGACTTCTAAATCCAAGATGGGGAAAGTCACATATGTTGCACATACTGAGGAAACGGAAGGAAGATAAACAGCTTGTTTCTGTTCAAATGCTCCTAATACCATGTAATATAACCCCTTAGCAAAAGAAATCCACACCCAAAGCTTTGAATTGCTGTATATCCAGTACTTAATGGTGTCCAGAGTGGTTTCTCACTTCAACAATTTGTAATGGACACTGGCTGCACCACACACAGTTGCCTTGGTTTCCAAAGCTCTCACCTGTGTATCCTGAAGCTGTGATTCCAGAGCAGAGAAATCCTTTGCTAATTTGATTGATTTGCTGTCAGACTGGTTCAGAAGACCTGTGACATTGTCCAACTCAACCTGAAGGAGAGACCAGAGTATCAGTTACTGAATGGATCAGCAAAAACAAAGATAAGAACAGGCGAGCAGCTACGAGACCCAAAAGTGAAAACTGAGGCACCTCTCAACAGTAAGGCATATGTATAACCTCTCCAGGATTTAATTTCCAAAATTCGAGGAATTAAATATGAGAAGTTGAAAAGAAAACTTTACTTGGGATCACTTCTGTTGCAACAGCCTTCTGGTTTTGGTTGTTTTGATTTTTTTTTAAGGCCTATATGGGATTTTAGACAGCCTGGTAAGCAACTGTAAAAGCTCATATATTAAACTAACTCTCTTCTATTTTAACTGCTTCAGGATTGTATCTAGAGTCCCAAAATTACATTTTCACACTTCAAAAGATAGTGCATACCCTGGTAATGCTCAACTTTTAATGACAACTCTCCATAAAGGAGAGGGCCAAAGACAACATTTTATGTGACTCAAAGGGATTCGTTCCTTTGAAAAAAGGAGGAGAAACCCTAAATTTCCACATCACACTTGAGCCACTCCTCAACACCATCAACCACATTACAAAGCTTCAAGACACTGTCTTCCAAGTGAGTTGCACGATCACCAGTGTGTCTGTGCCACTCTAGGTCCCCAAGCAGCAGAACGCTCACAGAACTGTGCTGTGCACACTGAAGGGGTGCAGACACGCTGACTCTTCCAAGCTTACAAAACTGAAACGACAGTTGGTCATTTCACCTGCTCAGAGCTGCTCAAGATAAGTGACATGAACCCAAACATCCTGCTCTGGCAATGAGTTAAGGGATATGCACAGTCCTTGGGAAGCAAACTAGATTTGCTTTTTGTAGGAACCTTATCCTCAGGAGGAACAATTTTTCAAATAGCTAGGAAGAGTAACACCCTACAACCTTTTCTCTCCAGCCCTGGGTTGAAGCTAAGGAAAACCCATGCCACTCACCTGCAGTTTGTTAACCCTCTCAGCCAGTTCAGTCTTCACTCTTTCGCCTTCTGTGAATTTCACCTGCAGTTCCTGGAGCTGAGCATCGACTTTTTTCCTCTTGTGCTCAGCATCCCCTTTGCCCTGCAGAAGAGCCTTCACCTCATTGGACAGTTCAACCTTCTCACTTTCCAGAGCTTGTTTTGCTTTTTCAAGATTTGCTTTCACCTGAAGAGGAAAACAAAAAGCAGAAAAACCCCTCAGACTTGAGATATGGCAGGATCCTTCCACTTGAGTACATGTTTTTTCCAACAAGCAAGCTAATGTTCAATGTTTAGCAGCTAAGTTGTAGACTGCTTAGTCAGAAAAAACCAATTTGAACAGCCTGCTGATAAGTAGGAAACAATCTAATAATCAGAGAAGACAACAACATAGAAGAAGGTCTCGCACCATCAGATTTCCAAATTAAAGGTGGTACAAGTCAACAAGTGCTAGCAGTGAAAAGAATTTCCAGGCTGTGCAGTATAACATGCCTGATGGGGGAAAAGAAAATGAATGCAACTATTTAAAACAGCTTTATATATGCTTCATAGTAAAAAATGATCTACCAAGGGAAGAACACATGTATCAGAAGCCTAGTGTCATGAACACTTCATGCTCTTCTGCAGCTCTCATTTCAGGGAGGTTGACTGCTTTGGCTTTGTGTTTTCTGTTTCACATACCCGTTTGGTTTGTTCTAACTGCTCTGCCAGCTCTTCAATAGCTTGTGAATGTTTCTGCCTCATCTCCTGGATTTGAGCCTCATGAGTCTTTGCCTCATCTTCAAGAGTTTTCTTCAAAACCGTTACTTCTTGTTCTCTCTTTGACCTGCAAAATTCACAGATTCCACTTAGATGCCAAGGAAGGAATCAAGCAGAGGTGTATACCCACCAACAGTATCTCTAATGCAGAAAAGTGCCACGGTCTGTTTAGCCCTACATGCTATCAAAACACTTTTCAAAGTCAGCACTTAGCATTTTATCCTTCTTAAGCACAAGCTGGCAGCATTACTTTCAGACTGAAATTATAAATGTTTCAGGGGTACCACTGGCACTTGGGTTAGGGAGCAAATCAACTTTCTTGCATCAGGTGAGGTACTGCAGCAGTCTGGACTACAGTTTGCACACTACCTCTCTTTCTGTAGTCACTGAAGCTGCCAACTACCCTGACAAAGGCAAAGACTTACCATGGTAAGAGACTGAAAGCGGCAGCATTTATTAAAAACAGCCAAAGCCAAAACCAAATCAAGATAACACAGCTCCATGCTGGAGTTACCTCAGCTCTTGCTGAGCAGCTGTAGAATCTAGTGTGTCTTCTAGCTCCGTTTTCAACGCTTCCAGCTCTTCTCCCAGATCCCGCTTCTGTTTTTCAGCTTTATTCCTGGATGCTCTCTCTGACTCCAGGTCTTCCTGCAACTCAGTGATCTGGGATTCAAGTTCCCTGATCTTCTTCAGGGCCATGTTCTTCTGAGCTGCCTCTTCTTCCACTCTGTGTTCAACGTAAGGTTTTGGTCAGAGCCAGACTTAAACCATAAATAAATTAAAACAACCTGTCCTACCAAGAATAATCAAGAAAAAGAGCTGGTTTTGGTCAGCTCTGCAATATTACATTCAGACTTTGATCCATATATGATCTACAAATTCTAAGCTCTATTTATTTCCCAATACGTGAGACCACAATTTCTTACCTCAAAGAAGGGGACAACAGAAGAAAGTAGAAGAAAAAGCACTATTTTACACTGGAAATTGGACACTTAACTGAATAGATGAATACAGCAACTACCAGAGAGACAGTGTGTTGACACTACTTTTCAACTCCATCTGAAATATTACTACTCCAGTGAAATGCATGCAGTGTCCATTACATTCATAGTCTAGTTCTGTATGGAGAATGTGGCAGTGAGCAGCAGCCAGAGAACTGTAATGTTGAGGACATGGATCTTTAACAGTGCACAGGCTAAAATACAACATCCACAGACTGCATTTAGTCCCTATTCCAAGTGACACAAGACAAGAAATACTTCCCAACCTGGTGGTCCCTGAACCCTGCAGGTCAGGTTCTCACCTAGCTAAGGCTGCCTGCAGCTCCTCTTCCTTCTTGGCCAGCTGCATTTTGAGTTCTGCAATCTGAGCCTGCAGCTCAGCAATCTGGTCATGCAGATCACTGGAGTCCCCTTCAAGCTTCCGACGAGTCTTTTCCAATTCCTGCCTCTGCTTTTCTTCGCGTCGTAGACGTTCTGATGGAGATGGGGACACGTTTAGTTACACAGATGACACACACTCAGAGAACATTGTACAAACACAGAAAATTAGATCTATTTAACCAATAGTTTCTTTCCTAATAATACAACTGTCCAAACTGTAGCTGGAGTGCATTAGGACAACTACCCCCATATTTTGCCCTCAAACCACATCTGGGCAGTTTCCCTTCCCCTCACCTTACAGCCAAACCTCCTCCCCCCTTTTTGCTGTAAGAATGGCAGCACAATGCCAGTCTCACATCACGCAGGCATAAGCATTCATCAAGTGATGCTGAACACAAGGTCTGTTCCTCCTTTACTGAAGCTAAAGAGGCTGGCTCCTGCTGTGTTAACCTGGGCAGTCTCCAGATGAAGAGCTTCCTAGAACTCTGAAGAACTTGTGCAAACAGGCTATCAGAAACAGCACTAACCCTGACAGACTGATGCTGCTGGAAGTAGAAAAGTGGAGACACTTCCACAGCAGGAGAAGAAAGAGAACCAGCCTCTCTTCTCCATTGGCCTGCTGCATTAGAGAGGATTTTTATTTAGATCAAGGGCTCAGCTGACAAGGCACATAACCTTCAGCCAGCACAGCTCTATCAAATCAATCAATAGCTTACACACTATGGACTGATTTTTAACCCCTCAGAAACTGGGGAGGACTAAAACTCTAGAAATTAAACTGAAGTTCAACAAATTTTAACAAGAAACCACCTAAAACTAATTAGACAAGGTCTTTGCAGAATCTGTCTTTAATTAAAAAAAAAACCCAAACCACCTTCAAGGTCTGTGATCATGGCCTCATGCTTATTCTTGAGTTTGGCTAAACTCTTAGATTTCTCCTCTTCCTCTGTCAGGTTTGTTGTAAATTCAGACATTCTGTCTTCCAACAGTTTCTTTTCCTGCAAAATTGAGAAGGCAGTGTCAAAGCAGTTGCTGGAATTACAGGATGTTTTTCCAGAGCTGAGTGTGCTTATAGATGTCAATGTCATGAGTGCCTACTCTTGCTACAAACTTGGAAAGAAAGAAATCCTTTCAGAATCACAGACAGTTTTCAAACAAATTTGAATTTAAATTAAAGATTTGTATTTGATGGTCCTTTCAAAACTGAAAGGGAAGTCTGCTAATGAAATAACTTGATATGGCTTGGCATAACAATGTATCAGAAAATGTTTGCTCATGGATCATTATTTAGTCAAGGTTACTTAAATATCACACAATAGTGACTGTCAAGAATATAAGCAGGCGGCTAACTTCTAAAATTCAGGTCAAAATTCTCAAAGACAACATTGAATTAATTAATAAATTTCCCTGTAAGAGGGGAAAGGAAAGGTCAGCCTTTGGAGGGTGGCTCTTAGAGAAACACCTGTATATTTTTAGCCTGTGGAAAAAGCTGCAGGAGTCTTACCTTAGCCAATTTGAGATTCTGATCTTCCAGAACTAGCACATCTTCTTCCAGTTTCTTCAATTTGGCTTCTGTGGTCACTTTTTCTAGCTGAAGCTTCTGCCTTGCACTTTCCTCTTCTTCGAGCTGCTCCTCTAGTTCCTTCATGACACCCACAGAAAAGAAAGATATTGGTCAGTGCTGCTCATCTACCCATGTAACGGCACAGGGACAATACTGAAATGGAAGGTTTCTTCACCCTTCCTTCAAGGTTTTATTAGTAGCTCCTAGAGTGACATTCTCTGTCATGACCTAACGCAACATACTGCATCCTAACCAACAAGTTTTCTGGCAGAATGCACAATGCTATATTTTGCAAAGAACAGTACCTTTCCTAAAACAAAGCAAAGACTTATCTAATTATTTGAGAAGTGGCCATCATCTTCAAGAATGGAACAGCTCGTTCCAGATGACTGACTGAATGCCTCAGGCTCAGCACCAGAATCGCTGCATTCTATTTCTGTTTCCATTCATAGATTTTTCTATGCCTTTTTTTCCCCTCGCTCTCTCTTTTGTTTCCCTCCAAGCTGAGACCAAAGAACCACTCTAACCTTTACTCTACTCCTACTGACAAGAGATAGCATTCCTAAGGCATTACCTGGATGTTCTGCTGCATTTTCTTCTTTTCAGCCTGAAGATGTTGACACCGTTCTTCCTCTTCCTCCACCCTTGCTTCCAGGTCATGACATATCTCCTCCAGTTCTTGTTTCTTGGCTGTCAGGCGGGCTCTTATCTCCTCAGCTTCAGCACAGAGTTCGGTTTCTGCTTGCAACTGTTCCTGCAGCTGCATCTTCTCTGCCATTAGCTACATTGGATGCAAAGCCACAAATAAGACAAGCTCCAACTTACCAAAGCACTTAGCAATCTATGTTAAGTGAAGTTATGTGTTCCTGCATTCCACGGTTACAGTTTTAAACATTGCAGCACTCCCCTGCTGCTAATCAAAAGCTAAATATCAAATCGCAGTTTCAAGTGTTGGTTCTCCTTCACAAACCACATGATGCAACCCCGTATCATGTTAGCCTTCACAAATTTCTCAAGATCATATCCATTTGAAATAAGGATATTGCCTATTTGCCCCTGCAAAAGTAACGAATAATTATCATCCCTACAGAAAAAACAATCCTGTTTCCACCCTCTGTGTTCCAAACAGAAAGGATTCCATTAACGATGAGACTGAATTCAACGAGTTTGCTATAACACAGAGCCAAAGGAGCCTTTTCTTCACATAATGCCTCTAGAAGAACAACAGGCAGTCACTGTACAAAATGACCTGCTGAAGGAACTAAGCTGGGAAGAGGGGCAAAGGAAATTGACCAAGATGGCAGCCAAATCACAAGTTTCAGCAAGTTGCAATCCTGCACCTTGTCCATCAGACCAAGAAAGCAAAGGAGGTGCTCTCAAGCAGCTGGACAAGTATAGAGAGAACAACTTTTACACATCATATTTTCAAACTCACCTGAGCCTGGAAGGTCTCCATCTCAGTCAGCCTATTTTCTGCAGCTATCTGCTTCTCCTTGACTTTCATCAGTTCTTCTTCTTTGGCCATCATCTCCTCTTCCTGTCTGCTTACTTGCAGAAGGGGCTTCACCTGAAAGGGAAACCAAGGGAATGAGATGTATATAAGGAACAAGGGAAACACGAAAAAATCCTCTTGCACTTGATAAGAACTGAATAGAAAAACATTTTACATAAGTGTCGTATATGAAGGACTGACCAGTCCTTTTTTGTGAACACTGGGGGAGTCAGAGGACTAGATATCATCTACTCTGTCAATAGCACACTTTCTGTCTGTCCATCTATTCCTGTGGAATGGGATGCATAATGAAAGGGTTCAGTAATTTCCAGACCCTCAAGGGTTAAGTAATAATAGTAAGAGAATAAAAAAATTGCCATATAATGGGGAAATTCACATCTAAGTCAACGTCATATACGTGGACTTCTGTAAGGCCTCTGACCCAGTCCCCCACAACTTCCTTCTCTCTAAATTGAAGAGATATGGATTTGATGGGTGGAGTGTTTGGTGAATCAGGAACAGGCTGTGTGGTTAAATCCAGAGGGTAATAGTCACCGGCTCAATGTCCAGATGGAGACTGGTGACAAGTGGTTCCCTCAGGAGTCCTTACTGGGACCAGTGTTATTTAATGTCTTCGTTAATGACACAGATGAAGGGATCGAGTGCACCCTCAGTAAATTTGCAAATAACACCAAGCTGAGCGGTGCCACTGATGCACAGGATGCCAACCAGAGGGACCTGGACAACCTGAGAAGTGGGCCCTTGGGAATCTCATGAGTTTCAATGAAGCTAAGTGCAAGGTCCTGAACCTAGGTCAGGGCAATCCCCTGTCATCAATATAGGCTGAGGGATGAAGGGATTGAGAGCATCCCTATGGAGAAGGACATGGACGTTTCTGGTAGACGAAAAACTGGACATGAGCTGGCAGTGTGCACTTACAGCCCAGAAAGCCACTTGTGTCTTGGACTGCATCAAAAGCAGTGCGGTCAGCAGGTCAAGGGAGGGGATTCTGTCCCTCTAATCTGGTCAGATCCCACCTGGAGTTACTGACTGTGTCCAGGTCTGGGGTACTCAGCCTGTTACGAGTGAGTCCAGAGGGGCGTCACAAAAATGATCAGAGGGCTGGAGAACCTCTCCTATGAAGACAGGCTGAGAGAGCTGGAGTTTTTCAGCCTGGAGGAGAGAAGGCTCCAGGGAGACCTTATAGCACCTGTCAGTACTTAAACAGGGTTTCTAAAAATCAAGGGGCCAAACTTTTTAGGAAACCCGTTGTGATAGGACAAGGAATCATAGTTTTAAATTAATAGAGGGTAGATTTAGACCTATTTAGATTTAGATGGAATTTTTTACAATGAGGGTGGTGAAACACTGGAACAGGTTTTCTAGGGAAGTGGTGAATGGATGCCCCATTCATGGAAACTCAAGGTCAAGTTGGATGGTCAAGGTCAAGTCTAAGCAAACTGATCTAGTCGAAGATGTCCCTGTTCATTGCAAGGGGGTTGGATTAGATGATGTTTAAAGATCCCTTCCAACCAAAACTACTTGGTAATTCTATAAAAAAAAACAAACACCACTCATCTCTGTGCCTACCCCATCAAAACCCCTTAGAAGTAATTTCATAGGAAGGAGAAGAAAAGTTTGAACTCTGCTCTCAACTCTCATTTAGCTGCAAAGTCTCAAGGCTAAAAAGCAAGAAATCTAAATGGATTTAGAAAAGAAAGCATTTCTTCATATGTTCATTGTCTTTGTAAAGGTAAAATATCTACAAGTATTACAGCAAGATCAGACCTCAACGCTTTCCCTTCACTTTTGCAACGCTGGACAAAGAGATGGCAAGCCACCCCCATAAATAATAATTTTTGCCTAGCTAAACTGACCAGCCACATGGCAAGTGACTCTCTGAACTTCCACACCATCAAAGCAAGTGATTCCTTTACTCTGCTTAGGCATAAAATATTAAAGGATTACTTCTGCTTTCCCACAACACTGCTTGGATATAGCCTTGTATCTGATTTACGCAGACATATTGCATAGCTATAAAATACACTATAATATTCCCTGTTTAAATAAATCACAGTGTAGTTTCAAGCCAGCCCAATTGCAGAGAGAGTGATTTTTGTGCTCTGGTTCAACCTGAGAAGCTGAAATCACAACCAAACTGTTGAAATTGCAAAGGGAAAAATACTACCTTGGTGAACAACCTCCACCACTGCCAGTTCCGCAGTTTCAAATAGGCAGCACAGTTTCTCTGAAGCACTTTCATAGCTGTCAATTGCTGCTGGCGCTTGGCAAAGGCTCTGCAAAGTAATGGGAAGTCAGACAAAGGAACACACAGCAACACACAATTCTCACCAGCAAGCCCTTTCTTAGATACTTCTATGTTTTTTCTTTAGAAGGTTCTCTCCTAAAAAAACAGCAATGTTTTCAGTGAACTTTCTCTCTTTTCAAGTTTTTTTCTGCTCAGGTTAGAGTGGCTATTCTTTCCTTTGTTCAATTTCCTATTTAATAAATTTTTTCCCTTATGTATTCTAATCTGAAAAGCCTCATATTTTCATTTCCAGAAAGGGAGATCAGGAACAGAGATGTGTTTTCCCACCAAACTGAGAGGTACTACTTTTGTTCTTACAACTGTAGCATTTGCAGCCCTGCCTATATAGCTTAAGAGAACCCCTACACCTCCTGGATCAGTACTGTATTAAGACCTTCTCATTTTCACCTTTGCAATTTGCAGCACTTCTGTCAAAAACCTGGTCTGCTGCATAGCGTTCTTATAAAGAGGAAGAGACTTCACTGCTCAGGTAGTTTCTGGGATAGCTGCACACAGAGAATCTGGCAGGTGCCAGAAGTCTGGCCGTGCAGAGATGAAAAAGCCCTAAAGGACCAACAAATAAATCACGACCTTTCTGGCAAAAAATAATTTCTAGCTACCTTTTTTTGAAGATAAACTTGTACATGAATAGGAGAAACGTGTACTTTAAAAATTACGATCCTTACTTTCTGGCCAGGTAGCCTCTGCAGCATGCTTGGAAGCCAATAATGACATCTGTGATCTTCAGGTCTCTCTCTTCTTCAAGATGAGCAAGGACTCCAGCTCTGAAGAACACTTTACTCTGTCCAATTCTGTAAAGGTTGGAATCCAGCTCCAATGCTTTGATCTAAAATGAGAGAGAGAAGAATTCATGTCCTGCAAAGGCTGCTTCATGTGAAACATCGCAGAACATATTTGTGTCCCACAACATCCCTTCCCTACAATGAGCAGCTCAGGCCAACCAAAGTTGCTAACTCCCCATAAAGTCCTGCTCTGTCCCAATTGAGAGGAGCTCGAGCTCAACCAAGCACAGCATGAAACGGAGGTAACCACAGACAGAAAACATGACAGAAAGCACTGCTTTATACAATATCACATCAAGTAGCCAGAAGCTGTAAGGAATATGTCTAGCCTCAAGAGCCCTCTTCCTTTCCTAGAGGAAACACATCTGTTGATCCTTCCTAATTACTTTCCCCAGCCCTAATCTTTGTCAAAAAAGACACCACAACCCAACCTTCCTGCAAAGGATTTGCTGTCAATGCTTATAATAGTTAAGAATAACGAGCTATGCTCCCTTCAGACAGAAAAAAAGGGAATCCCTTACAGCCAAATTCAATTCAGTCTTCCCTAGCCATCAAGGCAGAGCCAAAGCTTTTCCTTTGAAGCAGGCAATTCTGTAGAAATTAATTGCAGCCTTCACCGAAAGCATTTGTCAACAGCAGGCCATTACAAAAAGTTTATTGAAGCTTATACTTTAAGCATGTGCTAAAGATAACATTAATGCTTCTAAGCATTTGGATTCTGTGAACACTGCTGGCATCTCAAAGCGTATGCATCTGTGAAAACAGAAAGATCCTCTTTGCCTAAGATTACTGAACCTCATGCTAGCCAAAAGCCTCCATCCATGAAGCCAAGAGAAGGTTTTTTGCACCCCTCTCTCAGACAAAACATTTGACTTTGGAATTTTGGTCTGATATATTTAGCATTCACAACTCAAACTTTTAAATCACACTCCTAAAGCTTATTCTATTCAAGCAGAATTTCTGGGATGTCTTACCATCAGCACGCAAGCCTGCTTTCCGTCCATAAATCCTTTGGGAATTGCATTTGGAGTTAAGATTTCATATCTGAAAACAAGAAAGCATCAGACCAGTTACACAAGTATATATTAAAAACAACAACAAACAAAATAAACCACTATGCATTCCTATGCCATTATGAGTTTGACAGTTTACAGGAAAAAATTCCATCTCTATTCAACAGAGTATGAAGCAGCAGTCTTGCATGGAGTCCTCTACACCTCACCTTAACTACATCCCTACAAGAGAAATCAAAGATGCTTTTGGAAGGCTTAGTGACAGGGAATACCAAAATACAGATGTGTTGCCTTTGAAAAACTGGTGATCTAGTTGAAATAAAATACATAAATTTTTCTACTTATGTCTTGACTTTGCCAGGGCAAAGACTGCTTCAGATTCTTTTCTAGGGCTCACCTTTGTCTGAATTCCTGGAATACAACTCTGTTGGGGAAACCTTGACGACAAATGCGGATTCCCTCCAGCACTCCGTTACAGCGAAGCTGGTCGAGGACCAAGTGGGGATCTAGTTTTCCAGCCTAGTGAGCAAAATGTATATTTTATAAATACCACAAAGCTTTTTACAAAAGGGGCTTACCCCCTTGCCTCTCCCTCTTTTTTGTAAAGCTGTCAGTTCTCTCTTTTCCAGTTAGAAACAACTGAAAGCTTTAATGCCACCTTATGAATAACTGCAAAGATCAGTCTCCAAAATTTTCGTAAGAGTACAGTTATTTAGGACGATCTTAAAAAGATACTCTGAGAAAACAGGGCCTCTTCAAGATCTTTTGCAAAACCTGACAAAAGATAGCAACCCAGCCACATGCCCCAGGAAGCCCAGGTAAGATTGCCTGAGCTGTGCTGTTTTGACTGTACCTTTTTCTCATGGTTGGGGATAATGCAACGGACGAAGTTGGGGTTGGTGTTCCTCAAGGTAGCCATCAGTTTAGCCAGTTGTTCTTTATAGAGCTGTCCCACTGTTCGGAACATACCCTTCCTGGTTTTAAAGGCCCCTGGCAATGCTGTATCTGACATACCAGCTACCTGATCCAGCCCAACAATACGGTCAACTAGAGAGAGCACAAGAGAAGAGTGTTAAAATTCGGCCACAAACAAAGGAAGCACTGGAACATACAAAGAACATCTGGGTAGAACAGGATCAATGAGAGGAGCTGCAGGATCCTTTTTGCTTCATCTCTACACAGATGTCGACTCCTGTACAGAACTTGTGCAGGGATAGGAGCAGGAAGGAAAAGAAAGCATCAGCTCACTACAGGAAGTTTGATTGATGGAGTCAAACTTACTCCCAAACATATTCTACTGATGCCGTGGATGGTAGCTCTGGAAGAGCAATCTAGAAGTGAGTTTCAGATGCTTCTACTTGCTTAGCTTACAATGGAAAACAACAAACCAAAAGTTCTAGCTCCTAGCCCAGCAGAGTCAACTATTAGTTAACTCTGATCCAGAAGGGGCCACAGACAGAGAAAAAAGCCCAGCTTCACTCTCACATTGCAGGCAGGACTGGTGATCAGAAAAGCCATACCCACTTGTGAACTGAACAAACATGCTAAAAGGTATGATAGAAACCAAACCTGAATATGCCACTGTTTGAGTTGGTTTTGGAGTACAAGTATTCTGTGACAGACATGAACAATACCACTAGGAGAGAGTCAGAACTTCCTGCCCCAGCAGTTTCTCCACCATGTCACAGTGACATGCAAGCACTAACAAAGTCATCACCTTGATGGATGGACTCCACAGATCCTTTCTTTTTTTAATTTTTTTGTTTTTATTTCCCCGCAACAGAAGCCAGCTAGATCTGATAGTAGCAGGGGCAAAAAGAAACTAAAGCACTACTGTTTCCCATTACTTTTCTACATAGAGATAAAAATTCACCCATCCAACAAAAGCCAACTGTATCGCTATAAATTTCCATACCCCCAGTACATTTTTATTAAGTGCTTCAAGCTATTTTTCACTATCTTGGTTGGTTGATGACTACACTCAGGCTCCAAATCTTCACTTTAGAAAACACACCAGTTTGTGTTCAACTGTCTTCCGATTAAAAAAAACCCCACAACTGCTAAGAGACATTCCTACAAAAGAATAAACAAGAAAGAATATTCTGATTTACACCTAATATTAATTTAGAACGGCTCACTTCTAGAGTAGCTGTTAGAATAGGGTCAAGGTTGCCTTATCAGAAAGAAAAGGTGATGTTACTAGATGACATCACAGGGAAATCCACAGAAGTGTGTCCCAGATTGTGGCTGTAACAATCCTCTTAAAAATCTTGAGCCCTGCAATCTACATCAAGATAGCAAAACAGACAGTCACTTGCAACAGGAGATCCAGCTAAGAACAATAAATGAAAACTGGTAACCTGTAGTCAGTTGACATTTCAAGTCCAAAAGAAGTGTCACACAGCAAAGGCCTTGAGAGGCACAACTTGCTGACAACCATTTTTGATCCAGTATAAGTTCCTCTGCCAAACTAACTTTCTTTTAAATGATCAGCTGCTGAAGTTAAATCCCAATACTAGAACTAATGTTAACCTGGATTTCAGTTCATATGCAGTCTTGGAAATCTTCCTTCCAAATCTTGCAAGAAATACAGCCTTGCTAACTCTACATTCAAACAGTTGCCAGGGACTTGCCTTTAGCTGTTCCTATCCAAGTCTTGCAGGAGCACCTTTTAGCACCTCAATATATCCCTATTTTTCTTGTATTCACTAGTAAGGTGAGTTTTACTTTTGCTTTAAATTCCATGAGGAGCTACTAGCACAAAGCAGAGGAAATGAACAAGAAGGACAGGCAGGTATGACAAAGGGACAAAGAGAAGTTAACGGAAGCACTTCTTGCATGGCTCTAGGATGCATTACACACATGACACGACAGCTGGGTTTCTCAGTCACCTGGTTCTAGATGAAGAATAGGAAAGTGTTGATAGAAATAGGCTCTCTGAACCTTCTGCATCTCTGCAACAGACAGAGACGTCAAAGAAAACCTACCACAGAAAGTGACAGTAACAGTAAGACTCAAAAGCAGATAAACCCAGAGAAGATAGAGTAAAATACTGAACAACACTGCAGAAAGAGCACGCTAGTTGCAGGACTGAAAACATAGATTTGACCTCAGATTTTCAGTTTGAGTGCTGCAGCTATGCAAGCTGCTGGGACATAATGGCACATTCATATTTTATCCTGGTATTCTTGGTTTTGAGAAATAATTGTGATATATATTCAGGAAGCTTAATGTCAGTTGATGGAAGTGAGCCTTTCTCTTGAGTTAAAGTGAAGTGTTAATGAAATACCATAATCTAAGCAAAGGATGTTCCAGACAATGCTCATCTTGGTGGCTTAGTCTTCAGAGGAAAAAAAGCAACACAGCTCATCAGAGACTTTTGATGATCAAACAAACTCTTCCACATAAAATAAGAGAAAACAGATGAAATTAAGGTTAATTACATACCATCTTTCCACAGCTCAGACACAAACTTATCCGACGACTGGTGGAGAAGAGTAGCAATATTATCGTTCAGCGGATCCATGTTCTTCATCAGCCATTCATCTGCCTTATAATCCACCTGGAGAAGACAAACACATCAAGAAAATGGGGAGGCAATTTTCTGCACCCCAAGATGCATCAACATCTGGCACAGTCTGTAAAAGTAGCTGAGGTTTGCAAAATCAAAAACAGATTACTTAACCATTCTTGGGTTTGCCATCTAAGTAAGTACACCTATGGATTTCAAACCCTTAACTAACAGCTGCAAGTTCTGTTCTGTCAGTAAAGGGAATGGATTTGCAATGCTAGTTTGCACCACCCAAAATGTGACACAAAATAACTGCATTATCATTTTCGCTGATCAAGTCTTGATGCAGGTTTCTGAAAAGCACCTCCAATCTCACCAAATCACAGAGAACAAATTTAAATTGCTGTCAGTTTGATGTGTCTTGAACTATATACACATATTTCAAGTTTCATATTATATATATATAGATAGACAGATATAGATATAGATATAGATATAAATTTGCAGGCAAATTCCCTTAGGCACTGTAAGGTCCATAGCAATGGAAGAATTTAATGAAATCTTCCAGTGGTTTCTCATAAACAACTGTTTTGGTGAGTAGCCATTTCTAAGAAGCCGTGGTTATACATTACAAAATACAGCAGACATTCCAGTGTTCACATTTCAGCTATTCTTTACCTTGCCAGCATAATGTATGATACAGAAGTCAGCTTTGTCTTTCAGCTGTTTTGGTTTCTGAAATTTGGGATGGGTGCCTTGTTCTTGCACAACTTTTTCCACAAAGCTTTTGTCTGTTGCTTTTGGGAACCAGCACTCTTCATCCAGCAAGGCCAGTATACCAGGAGGCCCAGCCTTAAAGAAGGGAAACATCACAACGTCATTAAATACATGACTACATCAATAACTAGCATCTTTAGATGGCAAGAGGAGAAAGAAAAAGGATTCCTAAGCTTGATCCACATCACATTCACCTATTATGTGGTATCAGTTTAACTACTTCCTTAATAATAGAAACTGCTAATAATTCTTCAATATCCTCATCTGAATTCTGACCACTTTTATGATAAAGTCTCTTCTGTGACATTTGTCAAGTTTGTTTTTGGGGAAAAAAATATCTTTTTTTAATAGAAGAAACATTATCACACTGTTCTCTAAATATATCCAAGTGCCTAAATGCAGAAGGCCATAGGTGAAAATTTCACAAACTAGTCCTTACTAGGACTATGGAACATCTATTAGGAAATTTATACATTTTCAAGTTTCATTAGAGTACAATTAGAGCAACAGTGATTCACAGCTTCTCATCACAGCTGTAGTTAACTAAGTTCACACTGCTTATGGTAAGCTACACATACATCTAGCACTATGCAGATACACACAAATGAAGACAATTTAGTGAGAGGAAAAAGTGGTTGACTATATCTATTTTCAGGTAGTGTTTCCTACAGAACTGAAACTAACAGCTCTATTGGTAACACACTTTTAGACAAAGAAGAAACTATTCATTTCTGCTTCTAATCAGCACAGTGTCAGTAGAAGATTATGAAAGCTATAGGTCCAGTGTCCAGTCTACAGGTAGAGGTGATGTCCTCAGTGACAAAGTCAGTGCAGCCATTTCTTGCTGCTCCATGGTAGAACAACAAGCTTACCGGCTTCTCTATGAGGTCAATGCAGGGCTGCAGATCCAGGCCAAAGTCAATGAAATTCCACTCTATGCCCTCCCTCTGGTACTCTTCTTGCTCCAGAATGAACATGGTGTGGTTAAAGAGCTGTTGCAACTTTTCATTTGTGTAGTTAATACACAGCTGCTCAAAGGAGTTCAGCTAATGAAGAAAAAAACAGAGAGATGTTTGAACAATTGCTTTTGTAGACACACCTACTATTCTCTTAGCACGAAAGATTGTATCTGTAGTTCAGGAATTCAGGCCAGTGTTCTGTGTGGGGCAGACAGTCTATTGCCAATAACCCCTTTGGCCTGTACTGTCACGTGCCACTGCATCACTGCTGCAATCCCTAGGGAAGTTCATACACTTTGTTCCTCAGGCTTTGCAAAAGAATGTTTAGTTGTAAACAGCAGAAGAATTACTGCAGCTGCTTAACCCAGGAACAGAAAAGACTGGTTTTCTCACAAATGCAGAGCTGACAAGTCCTCTTCATATGAAGAGGAAGCAACAGAAGCCTGAAGACAAATGCCTAAAAGTGTATGGATTGGAAAGTCCCCTTTTAATCCTCATATATAAAATCAGAGCAAGAAAAGTGAGGGAAATTTCTTCAAAACTTCCAAACTTCTTTAAACAGTAAGGACAAGATAAATAACCTACCATGCAAGGACCTGACATCTCCTTACCTCAAAAATCTCAAAGCCAGCAATGTCAAGGATTCCAATGAAGGATGCACCCTGTCGCTTGGTCTTATCCAACGCCTTGTTGATCCGCATAACCAGCCACCGGAACATACGTTCATAAGTGGCTTTAGCCAGTGCTTCAATGGCAAAATCAGCCTAAGCAGCAAAAAGATAAACATCAGGAGTTACATTATACCTTTGGATTTGTGAAGCCAAATCCCTCCCTGACACTACCCTACCTGATATAAATACTATGTGTACTAAGAAATTAAACACCAAAATGCAAAGGCAGCATGGAAAGGCAACCTGTGACTGTTTCCAGTCTTCAAGCTCTTCCCGATCCCTTCCATGTTTATGGGGGCATGTTTCATTATTCAAAGAATAAGGATGTGTTCATAAGGAAGCCGGGCAGTAAGCGCAGAGGTTTTGCTCCTTTCAAGCAGCCACTAGCTCCTAAGTCAGGCTTCATTTAGAGTACAACCTGACTCAAGAGCATTACAAAATTATCCATCAATTTCAAGGGTGAGAAGCAAATTTCTCCATCCTCATAGCTGACCTACTCAAAAATAGTGCTTTTTGTATTACACCAACTCAAATGTATCACCCTTGCACACCACACTGAAAGAATTTAATCCCTATGGACAGCCAGTCACCAAAATTAGGGGACTTTTTGTGGTTTTGGTTTTTTTTTGTTGTTGTTTTTGTTTGTTTGTTTGTTTTGTTTTTTGGTGGGTTTTTTTTGTTTGTTTGTTTTTTAAGACGAGAAAAAGTGATATAGGGGCAGGGTGATTGCTATCTTTACACAGATGAAATGAGCAAATACTAGAAAAAATATATATGCTACATTATTCAAGTGTGTTTGCCATAACTGTAGCCATAAAGATGGTTAATAAACACTACAGAAATCTCTAATACATTCATTAATTTTGTGGTGGTAAGATTAGAGACCGTTCATTTTTAGAGAACACATACCTGCTCTTTGGTCTGAGCTTTCTGGACATAATCTCGTCCAACTTTGATGCGAGGAGTCAGGATACCTCTAGTGAAATCTGTCACATTGATACCCAAAAGGTGAGACACTTTCTGAGCCGCTGAAGATGAGATGAGGAAACAGAGAGATTAATATTATTTCGTTTTTCTCATAGAAAACAAGAGAAAAAGAAAAACATTCCAGAAAAAAAAAATTAGAAAAGCCAGGAAACAGCTTATAAAAAAGTGTTAAAATGAAGAACATGTTGCTGAGACAAAGTATCTTCCTAATAAAAAAAATCCAAGAAAACCCTCTTGAACCCATTCTACAGATCATTGATTTTCTCCAGAATCCACAAGAGCAAATTTGAAGCAATAGACTCATAACACTAAATCATAACATGGAAGCTTTAGAAAATTCATCTGCAATCAATTTAAAAATACATCACATAATAGATTTCTTTCTTAATCTAGCTAATTGTTCTGTCTTCATCTACTGATTAATCTTTGAGGCAGCTCTGTATTTCAGATTCAAGATCCAAAACCCAAATGGTTTGCTCTCCTCCGCAAAATGCCAGTTAGAGCATATTTTCACTTATAAAATAAACAGTGATAAATTAGCAACCTTTTCTGTTTCTGCAGTACATCTACAATGAAGGTCTAAGAGTTAAATCTTCCAACAGATAGTCTTCTATCACATGAAACGTGGCACTATTTACACATGCAACAACAGGCAGTGCAATTAAAATATGTACACTATGTACAAATATGTACTTTATACACACCATAAAACTATCCACCACTTTACTCTTACAGTTACAAGACTACCTACAATGTCAGCAAAGAAGATTCCTTAAAGTGTAATAATACAGGTTTGAAGGAGCAATTCCTACAGCTTGGTTAAAACACACAGACACTTGACATATTCCAGTAGAGAAATCCTTTTCATCTGGTCATCACATGTACTTCCTGCCTAGCCCTGACACAAGGACAGTGCCACATTCCTGCCCGTGGGTGGCTGCAAACACACGCCTGGCAAAACAGTGTGTATTTGTATGGAGCACGCCAGCAACTTTGGCAAATAATTCACCTCATAGAAAAACAGGATTTCAGCATTCCATACATTCTGTTATACATTCTCCTACTTGCAAGCACTTCCTGTAGGCTTTTTTCTGCACTTTTCTTTGGTGGGGGAGAGGAGATTGGTTACCTGTATTGTCTGGCATAGAGGCTTGGTCTGTATTACGCTCCTTCTTGAAGACGATGTTGCCAAGTTGAAGAACACCTGAGATAACCTTCAGCAGACCTTTTAAAAAAATAATAATAACTCAGTGTCAGACATCACCAAAAGCCCTGATATGACCCAGCTACCTTTCCTGACATGGTTAAGAGGCCCTTCTCAACATCCCAAAGATCCTTCTGAAAAAAACACTACAGACAATTCCTCTACATGACTCCCATTCAGGACACAGGACTTGCCTTGTTCCTCCTGTGCGAGCCTACAGAGCCTAGAAATTTACTCATTTTCAGCATCACTATAGGACGGTGAGAGATGGGACTGAGGACAATGAGCCACCTAAATCAGCTGCATTTTGTGATAAAACATTTGTTCTCAGTTAGAGGGTCACAACTCACTCAATGAATTCAATACTCAGTTTTCCTCAGTGATTACTGTTAAACACAGGAAAGAGACAGTTAAGAGCACAAACCAATTAAAAAAGATTTTGTTTCTTTAACCCTGTTACACTTTCAGCTCCCTGACCAAGATCTGTAGTCCCTACAGACATACGTTATAACACATGGAAGGCACCAGGATGTGGGCGAAAGTGCCCGTACCGTAAGTATTACTAATGACATGCTGAAGCACCCCACCCCATTGCTAATGATATATTCATACTCTTCAAATGGTGCACGTCACAAAAGCAACACCAGGGGCCAGGACAGGAAAGACATTTTTCAAGCCACAGTTTCAATTCAATTTTGACCGTGTCTCAGTCAAAGCTCATTGCATAACAGCTTCTAGTTGCCTTGAGCAAAGTAAACTGCCAGTCACTTGCAAAGGGGATCTCATACCAAAGATCTTTTTATCCCCCAATTTCTACCTGTTTGTGCTGGTTTTGGCTGAGATAGAATTCATTTTCTTCACAGTAGCTGTTAGGGGGTGTGTTCTGGATTTGTGCTGGAAACAGCATTCCTGACACAGGGATGTTTTAGTTACTGCTGAGCAGTGTATACACAGAGTCATGGTCTTTTCTGCTTCACCCCAACCTACCAGTGAGGAGGCTGGGGGTGTACAAGAAGTTGGGAGAGGACAGAGCAGGTTCAGGTGAACCTGCTGATGCAAGGGGTTCCGACCATACGACATCATGCTCAACATTTGAAGCTGAGGAAAGAAGGCAGAAGGGGGGGACAATGGGAGCGATGGTGTTTGCCTTCCCAAGTCACTGTTACGCATGATGGAGCCCTGTTTTCCTGGGGATGGCTGAACACCTGACTGCCCATGGGAAGTGGTGAATGAATTCCTTGTTTGGCTTTGCTTCGCTTGCATGTGCAGCTTTTGCTTTACCTGTTAAACTGTCTTTACCATGACCCACAAGTTTTCTCCCTTTTACTCTTTTGATTCTCTCCCCCATGCCACTGGGGAAGAGTGAGTGAGTAGCTGCGTGCGGCTTAATTGCTGGTTGGAGTTAAACCACAACACTATTACTGAAAGATTTGGTTTTAAACAAACATCTTTTTGATAAGAGAGTGAACAAAGGCTCCACATGTACTACATTAGGAGTAAACATATATGTTTCTGATTGCCCTGCTCCACTCTGCACTCGTGCAGCCTCACCTCAAGTCCTGTGTGCAGTTTTGGGTGCCACAATAGAAGAAAGATATAAAGCTATTATGGAGTGTCCAAAGGAAGGCTATGAAGATCGTTAAGGGCCTTGAGGGGAAGCCATAGGAGGAGCAGCTGAGGTCACTTGGCTTGTTCAGCTTTGAGAAGAGGAGACTGAGGGGTGACTTCATTGCAGCCTACAGCTCCCTCACAAGCGGAAGCAGAGGGGCAGGCACCACTTCTCTTCGGTGACCAGTGACAGGACCTGAGGGAATGGCCTAAAGCTATGTCAGGGACGGTTTATGCTGAGTCTTAAAAAACTGGCACTGGAACAGGCTCCCCAGGGAAGTGGTCACAGCACCAAGCCCACCAGAGCTGAAACATTTAGACAATGCTTTCAGGCACATGGTGGGATTCTTGGGGTGGGCCTGTGCAGAACAAGGAGGCTGATCTTTGATGAATCTTGTGGGTTTCCTCTAACTTGGGATATTATATGATTCTATGTTCCTAAAGGCATGTTATGAAATTCAGTGGTTTGACAGCTGCATCTGGAGTCCTAGCACCTGAACAGACATCTTATTTTGATATGATCTTATAAATAAAGATGGTGTCTGGATTTTACATCAAAACTTAGTAAGCCTACCATGCAGCTAGGCAGTTCTTCCAATGTTCCTGTAAGGAACATTAATGCACTTGACCCTTTGAACAGCAAGTGCAAAACACTAAAGCTATTTTTGCTGTAGTGGCTGGAACCAACAGCTCATCTATGTGACAGCAAAGACATGCCCTAGAGCATCAATTAAAAAACTCCGTTCAAAAAACTGAGCATAAGAGAACATCCTGACAATGAATTAGGCTGCCAATTATTTTATTTGGTTTAGGCAAGTTTCTCTTCACCGCCATAAAGCAGTTTCAATCTCAGATGATTCAGGATATCAAGAAGGCTATTAAACTGTGGATAACAACAGCATGGATTATTAGTAGGCTGGATTGTGAAGAGCAATATTTAAGGCAGAGGCACATATTCCCTACAGCCACAAGAGCTGCAACCTTCAGCAGAGGAGGTGGTGACCTCAAACCACCACAGATGCTTGCTTGCTTCAGTATAGAGAATAATAGTCCTAGTTTTAGAAGACCATATACATTTGGAAAGTGAGATTTCACAGAACACTGATTCCTAACCAGTGAGACAGATCATGAAAGAGAGCACAGAGTGCTGGTGAATACATATCACTGCACTTTGTGCTGGCTGCATGCAATTCTATCTTCCCTGTCATGGAACTGTGCTCCCAGTATCAGACAATATTAATTTCTGATCAGCAGTTCAGTGTTAATCTGGAAAGAAAGGCACTCTGACCAGTTCATTCTCAAAGGACTAATCCAGCAGTGGTTGGATTAGATTATTTTAAAGCCGCTTCTTAGGGATAGGGTGAGCACACAAGCCTTGCATTGCACAAGAGAATTGAGGGGACTCTTGTATCTTGGATGTGTTATTCATAAAATGGGTATACAGCCCTCAGACTGAGAACAAAAACAGTAAGAAGCGTGTTTTCATTAGCTGCTTCACTCCTACAGAGACCTGAATAAACTGAAACTGTGTTGGTAGATCCAGAGGTGGGTCACTCCAAAGTCACTACATTTTATTACTTGCACACTGTTCACTTGGAGCAGCAGGGGCAGGAATGAACATAAGCAAAACTAAACAAGAAAAAAAATCTAAACAAAAAGCAACCAAAAAAACAAACTAAAACAAAACCAAATCAAAATCAAAAAAGAACCTCAGAACAAAAGAGCTCCAGAGATGTCTGTTCCCTCTTTTGTTCCTTGCATATTCATACCTATCTGCTCTTCATCTGGGATGCCCATGATCTTCATTGCCTCCATAGTCTCCAGAAACATGTCTTTGTCTTGCTGGCCTGGGATGGTAACATGCCCATTGGAAAGGAAGCGGTATTTGTTGTAAGGCTCCAGCAGTAGATCGTCTTAGGAGAGAATTGAGAAAGAAGTTACTATGTTTTGGTTTTTTGGGTTTTTTTTAACAGACAACAAGCTACCACTAAGAAAAATTTCCAACTTCCATATACTACCAGGCACTGGATGAATCTGGGATTAAGCCCAGTTTTACTGCAGGTTGAACATTTAATGTATTTTAGATAAAACCAGAGTTTTTCTGTCTCATTTTTTTTCTATTCCTTCCTCTGGACTACTCCACCAAAGCAGTGTCAATCATCATTATGCCCTAAGTCTATAAGAAGCAGGGATTAATTTGAAAGTAAATTTGCCTTTAATTTCAGATACCTCATTTGTTTCAACTCAGATAAAAGTTTATATATAGCTCTTGAAACAGCAGCAACTATGAGAAAGTCCTCTCCTTGTGCCCTTCCCTCCAGATCAATTTGTAGCTCTTGCATAACACAGACCCTGGTTACTAGGCTGACGTATTAAAGCTAGGTGTACCAGGATCCCAGACTGCTAGAGCTGCTTAGCTGCTTGCAGATTTGCTCCACTCAGTTAAACACTGAGTACATCCCTGTAGGACCATTCCTGCACTAGAATAGTTTACATCATGCAAGACTAGACTAAACACGGGACAGTCATTTAGATAAGGAAGGGCGTAGAGTCATTGCTGGCATGGAGACAAGCGCAGGAAGGAACCAGAGAAGCAAGTTTTCAGGAACTGAGAAGTGCAGGGGGAGGGCAGATAAATGTACGAGTGCGTGAAAGAAGCGTAGGAGAGCTGACCATATCTAAAAGGCAAAGACAAGGAACTATGAAGGAACAGGTCCTTGTCTACAAGTGTTTTGAACTCTCTGTTGTAGTAATTATGGGATTCATTCATCACAAAACAACCACACTTACTCTTCAAATGCTCCCCTGCCCCAGAGAGCAGGTAGTAAAAGATGTGGAAGGTTCTCTCCTCTTTGGCCTGGCGAATTGCACGTGACTTCTCCAGCAGATCTTCAGAGAGTCAAGGCATATGACAGGACATACAAATCACTTCCTATTCTATGGTAGGAGAAAAAACTCATACTGCCTGACATTCTCCTCATGCCTATTAACACAGGTATTGACTTAGCAAGCATTATCAGTCAACAACCCCTTGTGTTTCTGGTCTCAGTTTTACCAGCCTCTGAATGATGACTATGATAGGAGAGACTTAACTGATAAAAACCAGAAAAACAGTGGCCACCCATCCCCACTTCCCTTAGACAGAAGTGAGAACTACTTATTCCAAACCTATTCATATTACTGCAGTTTATGCTTGCATTTCAGTCCCTTTAGATTACAATTCATTCATTCAGAAAATATCCTACCACGATCACAAAGGTCACAAACGACTATATGATAAAACAGGAGACTACAACAGTGATCCTGATAGCATCAACTTAGAGTGCTTCCTATTGCTTTCTCAACCAGATTAAGTCAGTTGTGAGGAGAGTGCTAGGTGCCATTACTGCCACCTCTATAGCCTTTAACTTCTTCTTTCAAGTGGTTACATAAAGGATACAGGTCTCGATATTGGCTCCAACAATGTAGCCATTGACATCAAAGTTGATTCTGATGAATTTGCCCTAGGAGAAATACAATAGCATTACAATTAGTATTCATTCTATCTGGTAACAGCAATAAACAAAAAAAGTAAACCTCCTCTTTTTAATCCAGGAAAGGAAACTCAGAACAGGTCAGGCAGGTTTTAGGCAAAATATAAGGTCAGCCAATAGGCAATGCCTGCTGATCACAACAGTGATTTAACGAACAGGACACCAAACACTTCGAGACATCTCTGACATTCAGGCAGTCTACAATTCAAACTCACTATGTTTCAATCTAGATTTCCTACAGCCAGAGTCCCTTCAGTTTCACATATTATATTATTGAGACAGTTTCACCTCCTTCAGTGTTAGATTCACCCATCTTCAGTTAGCTCCAGCTCCTCCACCTGCCCCCTCAGATGTTGCCCACTGTTGTCCAGAGCAAGCAAAATAAAGAACAGTATTGCTCTCCAGGATAAAACTAATTACTTACAATAAAAATCAGCATAAATGATCCTGGCACAGGCTCTGGTTTCTTCATTCTAGAGACCTACCTAATCTATTCTAGATAATTCACTGAATGAAACTGACTTCCCAGATTAATTTGAAGCAAGTCACTCACAGACAGTTATCCTGCCCCTGACAGCAAATCACCCAAAAGCAGAACAAGTCTTCCCTCTGGAAAGTACAGAATACTGGCACTCATGACAGACAGTAATACTCACAAATCTTGAGGAGTTGTCATTCTTTACTGTCTTGGCATTTCCAAAGGCCTCCAGGATGGGATTAGCTTGGAGCAACTGTCTCTCCAGTTCTCCCTAGAGAGAAATCCAAAATTAATAAAGTAGGTAGCGGTTCACTACATTAACCTTGGGTCAAACCAGCGCTGCAGTTTCAATTCACACTAGCTGGCATCTGCTGTAGAGAAGCCATATTAAACCTTAGGAGATGGTCACTTAAACCTTCAAAGGAGACTCATTAGTTATCTGGGTGAAACAGAAACGGTCACAAATATGGCCTTATTCCCTTCCTCAACACAAACACATCCCAGTGCTGTCTTTCTGTTAACAAGGAGCCCTTCAAAGCCACTTGGTTGTAACATCCCACAGACTTTCCAGGATTAAAGTGAAACACCATACCATTCCAAGACCAGGTCCTCATCCCAGAAGTGTACTGCCATACAGGCTGGAAGAGTGAGGAAAATCCTGTCTAGCTACTTAAAGACAGCTCTGAATGCTGCTAGTAACAGTTGGTCTGAAAAGGTCTAATGTTTTAAAAAACAAAACACAAAGCAAAAGTTTGCACTTTTTAAGGAGTCTACATCTTCCAAAATACAAACAAGGAAAAACCTCCTTTGTAAGGAGGCACACACAAAAAAGAGAATTAGTGGTATCCCACAAACTGCATGATTGCTTGCATTCTGTTGCCATATTCATACACTCCTCCCCTCAAGGAACACAAAATGCTGGAATTGTAGAAAAAGAAATTCAGAACCTTTATCCTTGCCAAGTGCTAGACCACTGCAGCATATTCACCTTTCCCTGCAGGCCCTAGATGGATCCCTGGTTGTTGTAAAAATTACTTGTCCTCTGTGCTAAAAGCATGGAGTTCTATATATTTCAAGATCACCTAAAAAGCCTCTGGAGACAGAAAATTACAGTTTAGATTAATGTTTCTCTTTTTAGCAGTTATCAGCAAGTACTCAAGACTGCCTGTGCATAACAGATGGAAATGAAGTTTGATTTGTGAGAACTGGAATTTATGGGAAAACTATTTAAGGTTGTTTCTAAAGGAAAATTGTTCCCATTTGTTCTCAAAGACAGATTAGTTCTTATACAGTGTCTCTAAAAATACATGCAATAAAAAAAAAGTGGAAGATATACGAGAAACTGTACAATGAACTACAAGTCTTTATTTTTTACTTCCCAATCACTTCACTTCATGTTTGCAAAGTGCAAAGCCAAACAAGACCCTCAGCCCCTACAGAACTGCACAAGTACAGAAGGGGCAGCTGCTGCAAACACCTTCATTCACCATCAAGTATCTACAACCAGGGGCTTAGCCCTGGAAAGGGAACCTGAGCTGGGACATCAGTATAGACCCAGCATGAGGCATTGTGAGGAGAAAACCTTCAAACTAGGGTTCAGTCCTTGAAACTGTGGGGCAGTCACATTTCCCCTTGTGTTCTGACACATGTATTGAAGCTGGAGCGTTCTTCCCTCACACCATTCCTCTTCCCCATCCTGCAGTGAAGTCCTAGACCTTTGTTTCTGACTGCAATCTATTACTATTCAAGTGAAAGATAACAGCAACATAACATTTAAACTCAACTATGGAACAAGGAGGGAAGAGAAATGAGGTTTTGGTATCAGATCTATTTTAATTACTTGGCTAAAAATAAAACTAAGGTCATACTTAGCTACAAAAAGTTTATGGAAATCTGTACTATAGTCCCTCCTGTTATTTAGTACCTCAGGAAAAAGTGTCACTGGTTTCAAGTAGGTGTTGATAAACTGTGGGTCAGAGGTGATTATGTCTCTTAAACACCAAGGTAGCAATAGGCATAGAGAATGCCAGCTCAAGCTCACAACAATACCAAGCTATGGGGAGAGGAAAAGGCTGAGGAGTTGGTGAAGTCAATGAGCCCCCCTGACTTGCCATAGCACCATGACGCAGTGGGAAAATCGAGTTCTCAGCATGCCACAGCAACGGCACATGAGGTTAAGCGTCTACAATCCCCATATCCATTCCTCACTGCACACTGTCTTTGTTTAAAAGCCAATTCCGTTATGTTTAAAATTTAAAAGAGGTTTTTGGGTGGAGTTTGTTGGGGGTTTTTACCTTCCATTTTGATGGCTACCTTCCACTGATGGAAAATACTTTATTATTATACAACGTGTAATTCTGTGCAGCAAAACCAGTACAACACAGAGCTGCCCATCGCAAGCTTTCTAGAAATTCTAACGTTCCTATCATTAAGACATTGCCGATTTTCTGGCACCTGTAATTGCCATTCCTTGACCTGAAACAAATTTGTTTAATACTTGGCATGCATTCGAAGTATGTGCTATATTCCTCATGAAAACGGAAGCAGTAAAAGCCATCGGATCTCTTAGCCTGTGGCTGGGCAGTGTCCAACACTCTTCAGTATGCTCTGTTTCTACTGCTCTGAAGTTACACCACCAATTTAAAGCAACTAAAATCCTTGACATCTACCTTGTACTCTGAATTTTTTGCATCTCATACACTTTCTGGGAAATTTTCTATGCAAGGCAGAAGTTTTGCTAGTCATTTATTCTTTAGAAGGTACAGAGAAAGGCATCCAGAAATCACAGCTACCTTTACAGCATGCAGTTAAAAAAACCCCAAACAATAATATATGGGGGAGGGCGTTTGGGCCGTTTGGTTTGTTGGAGTTTTTTTGTTGTTTTGTTTTTTATGCTCTAGGGATTTGCTTTTGTATTCTTCTCTGCAGTCATGGGAGAGATTATCAAATAACTCAATCCAGCAACAGTGGTTGGACAGGGAAGGGAGAAAGGTCATCAGTAACTTAACCTTTGTTACAAATATTTAAATAGATTTAGTACATCCCCAAAGGAGCCTTAATGTGCTTAGTAGTCACACCATGCAGGTAGGAGTTATTTAGCTGAATATACTAATACACTGGAAAAGAATGGTGGAATGCATTCACTACCTCCAATAAGATGAGCTAGAGTTGAAGAATATGCTTTATAAATCTGATTTTGTTCTGATACTTGGACAAACAGGGGTTTACATCCCAAACTTATACAGGTGACAGTCAAGAAACCTTCATGGTAAACAAAGCACCATTACTTTCTATAGTCTTGCAGCATAAAGATTCAACACCATCATATCCTAATTAAAGGTAAAGAATCTGCCATGACCAGTATACCTGATATCATCAAAAAATTAAACGTATTCAACTTCATGAACTCTTATACTCTGGTTCCAAGTTTGCTTTGTAAAGAGTTGTTGCAGAGAGCACTCTACCGATTAACATTCAGAGACTACAGCTCTAAATCCCCTCTGCTAAGGCCAGTCAAGTTACAAAGCTGGAACAAAATGTGAGCTGTAGGACTTTTTGGAAAAAATCAAAACTTACGGGAAAAAATTAAATATCAAACTTGGGCAAATCACCAACCAGTCCAACTTAGGACTGTTTTATTCTCCTAAGCAGATCGTCTGTCCTGCTTTGGTGATTCAAATTTTGCACAAGGACAAGCAGTGGAAGAATACTTAACTCAACCCCATGATTCTATTTTCCACACTTAAAAAAAAAAGAAAAAAAGAGGAGAATGTTTCTAAATAGAGCTACTGACAGACCATGGAAAAAGCCTTCATATGTCTGAAAGTTTGGCACATGGAACGTGGTTTTTTTTTTTTTTTTGGTTGGATTCCAGGAGTTAGTTACTACTATGTGCATGCACACACAGTGTGCCTGCATGCAGAGATGCCTTCTTATTTATATACTCTACACATATAAGACATGCCAACACATTAAGTTACTATAGGAAAACTCTTATGTAGAGATACAGTGGACACACTTGGCAACTTGCTTTCATTACACAGCTCACCAGTGAACTTTTCCAATGTGTTCAGCTCTGGCTAACAAGCCCACAGTCCTGGAACACCCTGTCTGCAGAGCAGCCTTCCCTGTGACCTTTCTTTGCAACCCACAGCCACAACCTACTGCAAGGAATAGAAAGCTAAATATTTCAGCTACATTAATCTTACTAGGAACACACACGCACTATATGATTCAGGTTCTAGTAAGGCCTTGTCCAGTCCTATTGTCCTGGAGGAATACTTCTCAAATAGTACATCTCAGAAAACCCTGCAAGAAAAACTTTAAATGCAAACTAGTATTGAGCACACAACTATTCTTGATATCACTATAGTCTCCAATTGAACATCCTTACAAAAAAATTACTGTGCACCACACACAAAAAAAAATAAAAATTGTGAGTTGTCTATGGATTTGTTTTAGCTGCAGGAAGTGATATTGGTGTGGAGTGAAAAGCTGCTCAAAAAAATCACACAATGGGACAGAAAACGCATTCCTGGTGCAGAACGTGCAGTAAACGTGCAGCTCACCTACGAGGATACAACTGAAGAATTCGGCAATAGTCCATCGGGGGAGAGGGAGGGGAAAAAAATATAAGTGAGACATCTTTAAAGTCCTCCCACCATCATCACCACCCTCCTTTCATGTGCTCCTAACACTTGGCTGTTTTCCCCTCTTTTAATGTTTTCCTAAAATTTTTAAGTTTTCAGCTGATACCCACTAGCCTATCACTGTATTCTCCACTTTGGAGACAGTATATATAATAGCCAGACCTAATCAGTAATGGTACAGAAGAAAGAAGACAACTCCTCCATAGAAAGATCAGTTTTAAACTGCCTAGACTGGTTATAAGCAATACATCCATGCAAAAAGATCAGTACAGGTGATGCTTCACTTATAGCAGCTCTTGCCAATGCACTTGCCCCCGAATCCAAGAGGTTGTGGATGAGCTTATCCCCACTGTAGCTCCACTGAATTAAAGGAGTTATGACTTTGAACAGTGTTCCCTAGCTTGCCATTTTTGACAAACTTTTACTGTTTCATAGTTCGCTCCTCCTCAGTCCCCTGATACATGTCAGTACCTAAGCTTCTACAGACCAATATGGCTTTTACCAACATCAGCCAGCACATACTTATTGACCACAGTCAGCACAGCGATAAAGCGTCAGTAAAGCCAGGTCTTACCTGGTCTTTTTTAGACTTGTGCGACGAAGCAACGTGAGCCAGATACTGAATGACCTTCTTGGTGTTCTCTGTTTTACCAGCTCCTGATTCACCTCTGTAAAGAAAATATGCAGTTAATTCGCAAACAAAAGGTAGGGGGACATACTTATACTTCTAGCCCCAAAAGGGCCACAGACATCTTTAACTGCATTCTGGCCATTGCAGAACCTCCCTCAAAGCGAAGGAGAAAAAGCTGGACTGCAGCTGTACCCTTAGCCAGTTTGCAGCTGGGTGCAGGTTCCACACGTAAGCAGGACGGAGGGCCAATCAATTTTACTGTGTCTAGAGGAGAAACTGCTGTATCAAGAATATCTGTTACTCTATCAGCCTCAGCAGTATGAATGAACCTAAACATTACAGCTGCATCAAATGTGAAGGACCACTCGAAGCCTTTTCCATCGATAAAGCTGTATTTCTTTAGTAGTTTGAGCACAGGGGCTGTTTCAAAAACACCCTTCCTCCACTTCTTACAAAAATTATTTTGCAGAAAGAATTATATATTGGAGGAACTGTAGTGGGACCTTCCTTGACTCTCCATTATTACCTGATTTTGTAAGCCTACTACCATCACCTAAAATTTGCAGAGTCCTTCAATCAAGAATATAAAACCACAAGCTTTGACATGCAGACAAACGGGCAATTGTAAATACTCACGTGCAAAGGATGGACTGATCCTCTCGATCTAGAATAAAATATAAAAAAGTAGTCAGACTAGGACTCTAAAACTGAATTTCTCTCACAGAATGAAATCAATACCAAAGACAAAACCAGGAACTAGAAAACACTGACAAGTATCTTTAGAAACATGGCCAGGTAACCTCCTCTCTGGCAAAAGACCCCAACCTCCTACCATATGCCAAAGGATAATGGCACCACAGCAATTTAGTTTTCTTCATCCAGAAAGATTATTTGCATTACAATTTTTCTACAAACAATACAGAAGTCTCCCACGGAATGTCTCTTTACCACAGAGCTACAGTTCGATGTGCATCTACTTGTTCTTCAGCCCCCTCGCCCCTATTATACTGGGCCCGTACTGACTTACAGAAGTTATCAGCAGAGCAGTTGAAGGGGGAGAGGGGAAGTGGGACAGCAACTGTTAAAAATCCTAAAGTGCCAAAGACTCACATCAAACAGAGGCTTTCACTCCAAAACAAACACTGGAAGTTCAGTGAGAAATATTTGTTACTTACTTTGTACAGAATGGACTCAAAACCTACATCCTATACAGCTGATTGTTTGTGACACCAACCCCTATTGTATTAACACGGCAGCTGGTAACAGTAGAAACCTTTTCTTTTTCATGTTTACATACCACCACACATACTAATGCCTGTGTTCAATTCCCAGCTGTGGATGATATCTTCCCAGTTACAGAACTTAACTCACCCAGCCTATTCACCACTATCTCCTCCCACACCTTTTAATCTCCTTTCAGCTTCCACCTATGATTCCACTTCCTTATGCACACTCCTGACTAGTCCTTCCACCATGCCCTCACTCCACAGCTCCTGCACCACTTCTTTGTGAATACACTCCCCTGATTCTGTCTTGTTTCACCTTTCATTTACCCCTCTACCCCGTGCCTGCCTGGCCCCCCACCCCCAGGTTGCATCCCATTCCTTCTCCACACCACCAGGAAGGAGCTAGGAGCACTGGGCAGACTGGAGAGCGCCTGCCTGTACCTATACCAGAACAGCCTTACTGGCCTGTAGTGATCACAAGGGCAGCAAGACCTATTCAAACATGGAACAAACAGGCACAGCAAGTCACTCACTGACAGTCCACAAGAGCCGTTGGGGCACTCACAGAACACACTGTGCCACCAAACTCAAAATCCCCACTAGGCTGTGGCTTTTTTTGTTTTGTTTCATTCTAGGTTTTTGTCTGTTTTTAAATCAAGACCAGAGGACTGTCAGATCTCCAGTTTGAGAAGCTCAGTAACACAGCAGCAGTTAGATTTCATTCAGTTATCTCAACTTTCCTTTTCCCATCAAGTCCCAATTTTGCACTGGGCTGAGATCTAATCTCTGAAGAGAGAGAAAGCAAGCCTCAAACACCCATAAGTATACAATTTACTGCTCTATTAAATTATTTCAGCAATTGGTAACCTTCATCAGTATGTTTATGTTTGTGACTGTCTCCACATTTTAGCTACTGGCTCTTTCTAATCCTTTTTCCCATAGCTTAGAGAAACCAAGTGCACTCTGTATTCTTCCCACCACAGAGTACTTAGACGATATAATTAAGTCACCATTCAAGTTGTTTTGTGCAAGATAAAGAGATTGAGTTGCAATTAGGGAAGGCTTTCTAGTTTGATAGATTTCAAGTACCTGAAACCACTTTCTATACCTTTAAATAGTGCTGCTGCAAGTGAATTTAGCATTTCAGTTTTAACTTCAAGAATGCCATATTCATCAAGAAAAATCTTCTATAAACTCAGTTTATAAAGAGAGGAGTATATCTAGCCTGTGGACATATTTTCATGAAATAAGGAAAGCTGGTAAACCTGCCAAATTTGCAATTCCATCTTTTCTGAAGTTATTCTGAAACCAATAATGAAAGCATTAGGTTCACATGCTACAGACACACCACTCCTGCTCTTAAGCTTCTTTACTGGAAACTGATTGTATGTAGATAAGCACAAAAAATAAAAGAAAAATAATCTGCTTTTTTTCTGCTAATACTTAGAATGTTACCTGTCATTACCCTACTAATGTTCTCAGAAAGAGCTGATCAGCCCCAGGTCTGAAAGAAAGCAGGCAGAAGAAAATCACCACTCAAACGGTTTTGGCCTGGCAAATTCTTAAGCCTTCAAAGCTAGATGCTGCTGCTTTACTTGCATTGCATATTCATTTTTTCAAGTGCTGAATTTAATTCACTGTCTTTGAGACAGTCACCCCTTTTGCTGAGGGCCAGGTCGAGAGAAGATGTTAGCCAAAGGCCCCACGCATTCGAGGTTCCCAGT
The DNA here is from genome assembly GCF_022539395.1 of Myiozetetes cayanensis. Lineage (NCBI taxonomy): Eukaryota > Metazoa > Chordata > Aves > Passeriformes > Tyrannidae > Myiozetetes > Myiozetetes cayanensis. The sequence continues at coordinate 52,176,794 of NW_026087521.1, read as the reverse complement.
GGGTCAAGGGCTCAGAAGGCACATGCCAGACCTCTGCATGACTGGGCACTTTGAAGGTGGATCAGGGGAATAACTAATGACTCATTTATGGATTGCCTAAGGAAATGTATTCTTGGGTAGTGCAACACCTGGGTACAATTCTCCATTGCAAAGCAGCTATGTGAAAGGACAAGACTGTGCCTCTGAATAACATCTGACTTTCAAAAGCATGACTGACTATAAACAAGCAGTCCACTTGCCTGAGAAAATACACTTGCATTCAGATACTACAGAGGCTCTTCTAAGAAGTCGATTTGAGAGAAAGAAAAAAAAAAAATCTTTAAAAAGGCAACTCTAAGGAAGGTGCTCCTTACTCCTGGTAGCCAGCTCTGATCCCAGAATATGATCTGGAACTTCTCAAACAGGCAGTGGAGCCCCAAGCACTTGAATAGCACATGCTTTCCCATTCCCCCTCCTCCAGTCAATCCAGTAAAAGAGTACTGGTAGGCGGACAGATAAACTGACTGCCCAACAGAAAAAGAGATGATCAACATCAGATAATACCAAGAAGGTCTTTGACACTGAACACTGCTTGATCACGCCAAATTTTGTCATACTTAGTTGAGAAGTTCTTTCAAGCCTCATTCCAGTGAGGCAATGTAACAACAGCACCCTGAAGTGACCCTAGAAAGTCTCAAAGGGGCAAGCACAGGATTTTTCCCTGCCTTGACACAGAGCAAGGTGTTGAAAGGTGCTCAGGCAGGAAAAGTCACAGACAGTGTTCAAAATCCTCTTGGCACCGTTCTCCTCCCCCAGCATACTTTCCTGGTGGCCGACTGCAGCTGCCTTAGTCACCTCTGCTTTAAGTCAGCAGGAACGTACCTGCGAGTGCAGGCAAGTCACCGGGAGCGTGCAGACACTACCATAAAAGGCAACATTCCTGTTTGCAATCCGGGGGAAATTCTTTCCCAGGACTGCAAAGCAGCAGTCATTGGGATAGCTGGAATTCTTCTAATTGTGTACAGACAGACAACTCAAATAATGTGTTGAGCAACAGGAAACTGGAGCCGACCAAAGGGCCAAAGAGCTAATGCATACAAAGCATAACTCTCAGATACAATTTCAGTTAAGAATTGTTTAAAATGCCAATATTCATTCTCCATACCATACTGATTTGAGCCATCACGAATCAGAATTCAGTTGTCCAGGCAAGAGGCTACCTCCACCTCATCTTTTAAAAAAAAATCCCAATCATTCAGCATGGGTGTTCTGCACAACTTCAGTCAGCACTTGCCTGTACTTCACTGTCAGTTGTGCAAGCAACCTACTCAGCAAAAGAGAATGTGCTGGGTACAATAAACTCGGTTGCTTATAATACCACAATCAAGAAACGCCTGATTAAAAGAAATCTGCATCTGCTTTTCAATCCTAAACAGAGTTACTTATTAAAAATAATCCAGAATAACAACTCATTAGTTAATTATAGCAACAGTTCTGTATTTCAAACCAGCTGACAAGGAAAGCTTTTTATCTAGGCTCTTCTTTAGCTCTCATCACCACAGTATTCAAGTGATCATAAGATGCAGCAGCCTCAAGCATCCAGAAATTCAGGAAGTAAAACATCCTTTAAATTTAAACTATACAGCAGTATTGTATAATAAGATCAGTAGATTAATTTAACTATGTAAAAAACCCCATAATATCTAACTCATTCTTGACTTTCTTTAGTCCAAGAATAAAAGACCACATTTTAGACAGCTGACTGCTTCAGCATACACTAAAAACTTAATTAAACCGAAATTTGTTTTCACAAGAGGAACTTCTCGTACAAAGAAAGTCCTCAAACAAATATTTTAGTGCAAAACAACAAGCCTGAATGAATGCTGAACTGCTGTGGTCGAATAAATTGGCATAATTGATAAATTAATGCAGCTCCAAACTCATGACTTTTGTTTTTAAATGTTTTGGGATGGGAGAAGGAAAAGGTTGGGAGGCTAGAAGAGAATATGCAATTTAAGCTCCCCATCTCAGTTACAGAACATCCTACCAGGCCTTTATCACCCACTTCCTCTGCATGAGTGACTCCCATTTCAGGCCTGTTCATCTCCATAAAAGGAGAAGTAATATAGCATTCACACAATGGTGACATCATCTCTCCAGCTAAGAGGAAGTGGAGCTGAAAGGCAAAGGCTTGGCTTGCAGTCCCCTGCCTATAGCTGACTCATTAAGGCTAAAAGCTTAACCATAGCTCGACGGTACCACCCACCTCCTAACCACAGAGCATCTGGCAGGATGGAGCAGCCTGGCCCTCCGAGTTCCCGTTACTACACTGCTCCCCCAGCATCCTGGGGGATGCCTGCAGCCCAACTTAGCCAACTTGCTGGCCGACCAACTTAGGGAGTTGACCTAAAGCAAGAATTAGTCTTAAATGCTCTAAGCGCTTCAATCATGCGGTATTTTCAGCTCCTTATTGCCTCGTCAGATTTCCCTTCCAACATCAACATAATTTTACAACAAATGTCCTTTCCTCAGGACTCTTGACACAAGAGGAGCCCCAGGCACCTGATACACTGTGCTACACAGAACAACCCCACTGGCATCAGATCTAATCAAATATGTTCACTGTGGTGCTTTAACCTATATGTTGGTTTGAGCAAGATGAAAAACACTCCAGGGGAACACCAAAACAGAGCCTGAGAGCCTGTTTTTGCATTATCATTTAAGGAATGAATTATAGAGAACTTTCAAAATGCTAATAAATTATCATCAAGTACAAAAAGAAAAAAAAAGAAAAATCAAATGAAGGACAAACACAGCATATTCAAGATAGCTCTCAACAACAGAAAAGATATTAAAAAAAAGATGGTTAAAAAAAATAGAAAAAACCCCACTGGAGTTGGCAGGAACTCTGCAGTGCCAAGATTCAGCTCTGCATTAGCTGAAGTTTGAGGACAGCCACAAGGAGAAAAATAAGTTTCATTTGAAAAATGAAATATATCCTACTGGGTCAAATGCAAATATTTATTCCCCCAAGACATTTTTGGACTAGAGCCCATATCCCTTTCTCTAGCACTCCTTAACTGAATCTGGAGATGGTAGAAAACAAGTTAGGCTGTAATTTTAGGTTACACAAATGTTTATGAAGTTCTGACAGAAAAGAAAAACTGGTATACAGCCTGCAAAAGCTCAGGCAGCTCATGATACTAAAACAGTGAACTGCAGGGAGACTGACAGCAGGGGCTGAACCATTACATAAGTGACTGCCAGGGAGCTCCTGCTCTGGTTTACAGGAATGAACTGAAAAGGGTGTGGTAGCTACTAAAAAACAAGTGGGCAATGGATTCATTTTTAGCTCCTTGTTCTATTGAAAACCACATTTCAAGACACAGATTTTGAGAGCTGTATTTAGACATCTCAAGTAATTCAAAGCATGTAAAACATTTCAAAAAGAAAATGAGAAACTACGTACATATTTTCTTGTTATTTGTATCCAGACACCATCAAAATGAATATTCTCCACAATTAGTATCCAAATTTAATGTTGCCCTTTGCATCAGAAATATGGACAAATCTTGGAAACAAACTAGTGAAACCACAGTCCATATTCTTTTGGGTTTAGTGGAAATAGAACTAGACCTTTACATGCAACTTGAAAGAGATATCTGTGCCTCTACATAATCTGAGCAGGTCTGAATTAATGAGCACTCACAGAGTCTTGTATAGTGCAGCACAGCAGACCAGTGCTAAGAAGCAACCTGAGAAATTACTTGGCAGCAAGCAAGTTAAAAACAGAAGTGTTCTGCTAGCTCAGAAACTTAAACAGATATGCAAACATTTAAGAATTACAAATAAAATTCTTGAAGGTCCCTATCTTATAGAAGCAGATCTAGAGGACTGTCTGTAGTGAAAATCACTACTGGTCCTGAGGTGCACGTGAGGATCTACAATGGCAAGCAATTTGTCTTAAAACACTTCACACCATGTTTCATCCCTCAGTATAACAAGGCATCAAAAAATGAGGTTGCTGTGCTTCAAAATTTTTTCTTTTAAACACCAAATCCAGAGACTACCTAACACCCAAGTGAACATCAGCAACGTACTGGTTGCAGAGGCTCCTTTGCAGACTAATCCATCAAGGTCAAGGAGGGTTTAATCACTGCACAATGGTTTTCAGAAGTTTGTTAGGTGAAATGTTAGGAGCCTGCCAACAACATGTGGAGAAAACTGGGTGAGAAAAGAGATGGATTATGTTCATTAGCTATGTGCTGCCTATTCCCTCTCCTACTTATCTCTACGTTGAACAGGTTGAGCTTTGTAGACCAGAATAACCATACTGACCTAATCTATTATAGAAGTTTCAGATACTTTTCAGGGCATTAAAACCAACACCATGCTCCAGATACCAATGACATTTCTAGCTTCTATCACTATTTGACACAGAAAATTCCCTACAGGGAATTTGGGTTTGGAATGGGTTCCAAACAGACAAACGGGTGCTGTTTAACAGCTTTAAAATATGTTTTTCTAAATTGAGGCCCTGGAGACTATGAAATGAGGTAAAGAATGTACCTCCTCAGTATATAACTGCTGCCTTAAAATAATTATTTATGTGCTCAAGACACCTCTGCACTTACAGGCACCGTGCTTCAAACATCAGCATCAGAAGAGCAACTCCTCTGAAAGCAGGCCTGAGGTTTCTGGCATCCAGGTTACCCAGGGAACAGAAACATTAAGACAAATGGTTGTTTTCTCTAAAAGCAAAAATGTTACACTTTTTTCAGAGTTCTGCTCTTGAAGCACAGTCTCTCCAAGTACAGTGCAGCAAAGTAATGTTCTCACCTCATTTCTGAGAGTCAAAGTCTTGGGTCAAAGAAAGGAATCAAAAAAAAAAAAAAACAAAACCAGCCACAAATAACCTACTCTGAACAAGTCCTCCTCCATTTTATTGCTTCAAGAAAGTACTTCTGGTGAAAATTAACAAAAAGCAATATAACCTCTCAGAATATCTAAGTTACACGTGACACTTTTGTCACTGGAGTAACCAGTAGACACAAAAAGAGGACCAAGCTCACCCACAGTTTATCAGCACAGATGCCTGAAAAGGGTTAAATAGTTTCTGGATTAGCAGAGATTGGAACAAAGCTCTCATCTTCCTCTCCCCTTCCCAATTCCTTTCCTGATGAGTCGGCCCTTTGAAAGGCCTGCTTACTTGAATACCATAAATTGACTGAAAACCAAAAAAAAAAAAAAAAAAAAAATCAGAGTCCAAATCAATTAACACAAAAAGCTTTTCCACTCTGTCAGCTTAAGAGATAACTATACCCCGTGCTGACAGAAGTCAGAGTCAACAGCTTGCTATCCTTCTTCAGGCCATGAAGGATGCCCAGGCTTCAGGGTTCTGAAAGTAACCTAGGGAAGGCAGCCTAATCCTAAATGCCTCTGGCTCATGTGGAGCACCCGACCCTTTCATCTTCTATTCTCTGCACAGATTCCTGCCATACCACTGGCTGCTGCACCAAGCCTCCCCCACTGCTGAGCAAAATGAGAAAGTGGAATAGGAATGCTGCTTTCCACTGCCCTAGAGGCTGGCCAGGACCAGAGACACTGCAACAACCTACTCTCCTTCACCACCAGTAGTAGACATTGGAATGCTACTGTTACCTTTAGCAACAAGGAAATAAGGCAGCAAATAACCCTAAAACAATCTCTAGACGTTTTGCTAGCACACACAGGCACATGTGAATCCACACAGAAAAATCCTTCCAAACCTAGTTAAACAGGTCAAAGCAGGTTACTTGAAAAGCTAACTGGGAAAGATATTGACAACCAACAGGCATTCCAAAAAGTCACAAATGAGGTATCTCGCACTAGGCAAAGAAGAGCTGGGGTAAACCTCTTGACCATCAATACTGCTGAGAATACTGCACAGCTAGAATTGTTCTGGGAAAGGTAAACACTCCAGTAGAGCTCATAGCAACTTTCCCATACTTGGAACACAGAGGCAGGGCTGCCATTCTTCAGCTTTATACAATAAAGCAAGTCAAGTCTGGGATTTCCAAATTTTAGACATGGCTAAAGCAATGGTCTGATGCAGACATCTTCTCAACAGCAAAGAAAACATCCATGTAGATTAATCACTAGCTCTGAACCACCAGGGAAGACCAGGGAAGGTCACCTGTCCCCTGTTGCAGAATTGCAGCTGCTTGGATATCTTTGCCTATATAATGATATACCTGGCAGAGATGAAGGACAAGATGAATGCACATGCAGTTTCAAATGGTTTGACTGTTGTCTATAAGGGAAAAGGACAACGATGCCAAAGAAACCATTTCTGATTCTGTATAGAAAAGATTTCTTTTTAGGGAACAATAACTTTGGTACAGTTAAGTCAATAGTTTGTTTAAGAAAAATGCAAGTTAGTACTTGAGCTGACAAGGAGAGGGCAAGAAGGAAGCAATAAGGGATGAAATTTATGGACAACATTCTGCCACGTATAGTACAGGTGGAGCTTCGCTTCTTGTCCTTCATGGCAGATCCAGTCTTTCTCTGAGGGAAATGAGGTCCTATATAGGTCCAGGTTCACTTTTTTTTTCTTCTGGATACAGCATTCATTTCACAGTAACACATCAGCAATATAGCTGTATTTCTTCAAGACCTGCCATATCTTCAACAAATCACCATCAATATTGTGCCACCAGCCCACTGCAGCACATCTGTATGCTCATCCCTCCCCACCTCGGGCTTTTACAAATATAGATTAACTGATCCATCACGTTAGCTCAGCCCTGTGCTCTGCTCTGCATGGCACCATGCTTTAGCAACCTTTCATAGCCTTCTCCACACGAAGTTTTTTTGAAGCCACTAACACAGGTAGATGGATGGAGATCTTCTTGCCCCCTTCCCGCTCTGGGAACCTATATTATTATAGTCCTCCTGTGCTTGGAGGTGCAAGTGGTGGTGAGGGCAGGTGAAAAGCAGAACTCTAAAATTGAGTCTAATGAGAATTTTAAAGTATGATTTTATTATATCTGGTCATTGTTGAAAAATGTCAAGCTAAGACCTAAGAGAGACAAACACCTTTATCATTTCCAGTCATCAAAAATTAAAGGAGTAATTACATTCATACAAGTCATGACAAATCAAACTGTCCATTACACCCTTTAAACCTTACAAAGCATGTCTCTTCATAAAACTCATCTACAAATAGGAAAAAAAGCACAAAATACCTTCACACCTAAACACTCTCCAAGCATGCAAACACAAGCACTGACTCTGTAAAAGACCTCCTCTCAGAACGAGGGATATAAACAGGACATTCAGAGCTCTATATTTAAAAGTTCTCAGGCGACAAACAAGCTGCAGATAATATATATGGTTCTCTAATTCTCAGCTGTATACATGAGGGTGGGGGTGAAATAAGTCAATCTGCTTTCTGCCTTTTATTCCATGAAAAGCCAACAGATGTACTTCATATTTCCTGATAGTAAGTTTTATTTTTACCAGAATAGGAATGTAACCAAACAACTCTTGATCAGTAAAACTATGTCTGACCACCACACTTAAAAATACAGATTATATTAAGTTTGTTTAACCCAACCAGATTGTACAACTGGATTTTAAGCTGGCTTTTGTTAAAAGCCTCTATCAATCAATACATCTACCTGCCCACCTATAGCTATCTAGATCCATAAACTCATCACCAAGAGGGAAAATTTGCTACCTCAGTTCTCCTTACTTCTCTGAACCCTGTGCATTCACAACAACTTGTTCTTCATATTATATTTAGCTCTAACCAGACTCTTTGTAAGGTTCTTCAGTCCATTAAAGCAGGAGAAAGGTATTCACCAGAACACAAAAGCTGGTACCAAGTAGGTGTCAGGTGTCTGTAAGCAAGGACAGAAGGGGCAGCAATGCCTTTTGATAGCAGTGAGTTGTTGTTCTCCTCCAGTGTTCTGACTGCAGCCTTGATCTGGGATTTCAACAAGAGTCATTATCTCAGTCAGCACTTACCTTGCATCATACTCCTGTAGGCTGTGTCTGTGATGGCATAGATATGAGGGGGCATCTCATGTCTCTTTTTGCCCTTGTACATCTCCACTATTTCTTCTGAGTATATGGGCAGGTTCTTGTAAGGGTTGATTACCACACAGAACAGGCCTGAGTAGGTCTGGAAAGAAAACACCCCAGCAAATAAAGACAAGAATTAAATGTTGTATAGTTGCATATTTTAACAGTATATTAGTTAGAAAAACAGACAAACTGAACAGTGCTTCTTTAAATACTTCTTCCACTGATGCCATGTGGGATGCTTCCCACTAAGCAATATTAGAATCTGAACAACACCTAAAGTCATATCAGCTTGACCAGTACTCAACTTTTCCAAGTATGCACAGCAGAGCATCAACTGACACATTAGTCACACTGATATCACTGGGCTGCTCCCTGGCTAACTAACAGTCTACTTGGACTGGCTTTTCTTCCTTTCAAGGTTCCTATACTCAGGTCAAGTGCCATTTTATTGTATAAGGTAAGTGCTCAGCTCCTAGAAGCACACCATTTATTATATTCTGCCTCATGTTTGCTATGGATTTATCTAGTAATTGATCAACTACAACACAATAAAACTTCAAACCAAAACAGTTAATAAAATTAAAATTGGACCAGTGTACTCCTGAAAGGTTTTCAAGACCACGGACTAGGCCAAATTCAGTGCCACCATGTTATGAACAGGAAGCTGGATTAGATGGCCTCCTGAAGACTCTTCCAGTCTGAACACTTTTTTGATTTATAGTGTAATGAGTATGACTCGAACTAAATTCAAACCATTAAGTCATTAATGTAGTACAGTCAGCAACATTGCCAAAGTTTACTTCTAATCCATTTCAAATGGTTAATTCATTGATCTATGACAGTAAACCTCGATTTCTCAATTGGTTTCCACTGGTTTAAATCGTACAATTCCAATGGAATACAACTGTCAAAATACTTCCAGTGAAAATATTAAGCTTCTTAAAAGAAAACGGAAAAAACCAAAACTCAAATCTAAATCTAAACCTAAAAGAAAAAGCCCAATAAACTTTTTATTTGCAAGGGGAATAGGAGAAGCAGAGGCTTCTTAGATATTTCCTAGATATTCTAAGAATAGCATTCCAAGCCTTGCTCCTGGGATTTAGAGCTATCCTACTTCCCTGTCAACTTCAGAAGATGAACAGCTTTCTACAGCAACTTGCAGTGCTACCAGAAGAGAGTATATTTGGCACTTCTTATTTCTACTGTTAACATCTCTTCTGTTGTTTGCTCAATGAAGAAGGAGTGCTTCGGAGTGGTAAAGAGTTTTCCACAAGGAGCACAGAGAGGACTTAATCAGATTTAGCTCCTTAGCTAGATAAAGGTAAGGATTAGACTGCACTGATCAGAAGGGTTAAAATAGCATCTACCACACAGTTTGTGGTCTTATATCTAAATTTTCTACATGCTGGCTTAATGTTAAGTAACTAGTTCACTCTTCTATGCAGCAGATTCAGATATAGTTTTCACCCAACATTTTTTATAGATACTTAACGTTCTTTTTCCATACCTCAAAATAAACTATCAGGAATGGCTTACAGAAAATACTCAATCTCTTTCCAAAGTGGAAAAACTATGAAAGTTGGCTAAAAACCTTTTGGCATAGTACTTCTAAAGTTCCGGAAGCTAAACTTCCATGAGACATTCTATTCAAGTTAGGTTTCAGGTAGTGCTTGAAGGCAACAGTTTAAGGAATTTACAGAATCAACCTGGCATTGCTAGTTCCTTTTGCCTCAGCCTTAGCTCTCCATCAAGTCCAACAGTATGTGTATAGTATAGAATATCAGCTGAAAGTCTGGGTCATGCTTTCCTGACCTTTGACTACACTAGTGGAAGACAGAGCAGGACCAAGAGGTAGAAAGGAGTCAAGGCAAGAGCAGCATGTTCACAGTACACACAATACAAGTCCACAAGGAACATTAGGTTTTCTTGTCTGTATTTGTGTGGTCCTTCACGGCTGTGTTTGCTGACAAATCAGAATTGTTACTTTTCAGGTAAGTACAGTGCAAAGGTCTGAAGCAATCTTATGGATGAGAGCAGCAGTTTAGAAAGAATTCATTTCACTTAGAGTGATGAAGCCATGAAGCAAGTATGCAGGAAGAAGCCACCACTCTCTTCCAGCATTCTGGTTGCCTGGATAAATACCTAAGGGAAGTTTCCACACAGTATAATGATCTCAGATGTGTGAGGTGATATTTTTGTTTAACGAAGAGAAGCAACTAATCATGGCTGGGATAGGTAACTGAGTGAGACCACTATAACACAACTGCTGGTCAAGCCCACTGACAGAGTTTTATAGGAGCAAGTTGAGCCGTATTGAGCAGAAGTTGCCATTCCTACCACAGAGAAGACAAGAGTCATCTTCATCCTACTGAAGTACAAGTAATGACTTATATGCATAAATTCCTGAACTGAACCTAAGGCTCCGATTTAAAGGCTCACCTATTATAAGCATAGTTTGCTTGGAAATCCATATTTTGTCTCATACATTGCTATCTAAAAATAGAATTCTGGCATTATCTTTCACTAACTATTTCAAGTGACTCACAGGCCAAATTGGAAGTAGTTTTGTTTTTCTAACTGCTAAACGAGCTCTGAAGAGTTGAAAGTATCATCTACAGCACAGCACAAAATTGACAGCATTAGAAAGTTTATTTTCCAGCAACTGTTGAATAAATTTGAATAAAATAACTGGAACATGTAAGGTTGAGTTTTGAGTTTCACACTGAATACAAACAGGGCAGGGCAGGTAAGCAACACAAAAGCTGAAAATGATTTTCTGATAAAGGATTCCAAACAGAAAGGGTTAATAGAAAGCCAGTCTATTAGCAAGTCACCCCAGTGCAGAACCAATCTGCACATGGAAACACTAAATTGGTGTCAGACTCCAGCTCTTAGTTCTTGAACTGTTTGACGCTCCTCACCTGCACCAATGATAAGATTTCTTCCTTCCTTTTACAGGATGGAAAGACAGAAAAATAAAGTTTTAAAAAAAAATCTGACATGCAGCCCTAATGCCAAATGATAGAGAAAGGACAAGAGTAAAACTAAATTATGCTTATGATCCTCCCAGAGACATTTATGCTGGAGATGCATTGTACGTACTCCCTTTCTTCAGGCGGATTAATGATCAACTAACAGCCACTCCAATGAAAGTATTTTAAGCCTGCACATTAATCTCCTGACTTGTTGAGAACTGCTGACAGGTGAGATCAGTCCATTTCACAAGTGCACAGAAACACAGTTTTGGCAAGACTAAGATTCTGTAATAGGGAATTACTATGCTAGGTTTTCTTAGGTGAAGGGTGTGGGGATTTTTTAATATTTCTTACAATCCAATTAGAAGAACTCACTTTATTACAGTCACAGACTACGTCAGAAATCTCAGAGGATGTCTCCCAAGGTATGTGAAACAGTATATTGCACAGTGCGCAACAGACCGAGATACTGCTGAATTATTTTCAACAACTTATTACATAAACTAGCAATGTTTCCTATTCTAAAAATCTTATGCATCACATTTCATCTCAATACCAAGATTCTTCCCTCTGAGAATAGATTTTCACCAATAATTGGAGGAGTTGTTAACCACAAGAATAATTATATGCATTAACCTCCAATCACATTAGCTCTCAAATTCTGACATCAGATGGTGGGAGTCAGACTAAATTTATATCAGCTCTGCATTTTTCAGATGTTCTTTGATAATTTTTGCAAGAGTCATCTCTATGCCTTCATGCCACTCCAGAAGAACAGTAGTCACAAAACTACTCACTCATGAGTTTCTCACTTGTGTTCATACCCCTCAACTTGGAAGGCAACAGTCCACAACAGTTCCTAACCAAGATGTACAGCTAGAGTGAATTCCTGCTATATGGTGTCTCAGATACCATCAGTCCCTATTGGGGCAGCAGAGAACATCTACAGATTCCACATAGGATGACTACATGAAAGACTATAGCCCTAAGGGATGATAAAGTAGTAAGCATTCAAAAAAACCCACCCCAAACAGACAAAACAACATGGCAGAGTTTTTACTTATATTGTCTTCTCCATATGACAAGAGAATCAGCTATTAAGTTTTGGCAGCACAAGAAGTGGTAGTGGGGAACCTAGACAAAATTTCTTTGAGGATTCTATTAATATACCTGTTTACATGCAGAATTTACTCTTTAGTACAATTTATTTTACTACATCTTCTAATATACTGTGAAGAAGATTTCATAGTGCCTAAAAATACCGAACATCCAGTATTTCTCATGATTCCATCTCAGGCAGTCCCATTTTAATCCTGTAAGCAGAGGCTACCTGAGAATGAACAAACCAAGGTACGCTAATTACTGTTTTAACCAGATACTGCACCCAAATTTTATATGACCACTGAGTTCAATAATTCATTCTATAACTGTAGAGTATTAATAAAGATTATCACAACCAACATCTGCTGGTTAAACATAGGCAACAGGAAGAGGAAAATCAGAAGGGAACTGAAGAACCAGATCAAGGTTCCAAAGTCTCCTTCCCCACCTTTCCCTGTTTATTGCCTTTGGTATTCAGTGAAGTGGTTGCTGCCTACTTCAATGGATATGACTGTTGGTCCCATAAATGGTACCTTCGTCATTTACACAGCAGTAAAAGAAGGAATCTCTGCTCTTGTCCATTTGGGGGTAGAAGAAAAAGGAAACATTTCCTATCCGTAAGCACATGCAGGCACATATGTACCTTCTCTGACAAGACGGTCTGAGATCCAGAATATTTGTAACACAAAGCTTGGTATTAGCCTTCTTCCCCAGTGGAGCTCCAGACATGGAAAATGCAATTCAAATGCTGGGTGTATTAGAACTGTGTTTTTATTATTATTTAGTTCAGTTCAGATCAGACTCCCTGTTTACCACTACTCAACTGCTCTTGCTTCTTGCTAAAAGAAAGTTTGAAGGCATTCAAAACTCCCTGCAAACAAAGACACTAAAACATTTAAGGCAAATTTACCATTGCATTCCTTGAAAGCTTCAATATTAATAGCGGAGGGTTTGGCACAGTTTAGTGAAAAAACTGTAAGTAGAGGGAAGAAGCTAAGTCACACAGTTGTGACAGGGGCAATGAAAGGTTAACATACATATTTAGGAGCAAAGTGATTACAGTAAGTTCACATAGTCTGTAATCAAGAATTCTCACGCAAATAGACAAGATTACTTACATAGATCAGTCCTGAGTAGTATCTCTCCTTCAAGTTGTGAAGCACAGAAGCTTCATTCAGGCATGTCAGCTCTGCCATATCTTCTACTTTAGAGAATTTGGGGGGGTTCATCTTCTGGATGTCATCCTTATTTACTTTCACCTTCTTCCCATTCTCTGCCAGCTCCACGATAGCTTCATCTCCTACTTCTTCCTTCAGGCTAGCTGCCTCAAACCCATTCTTCTCCGAGGGAACCCATACCAGCTTCTTAGCTGCCCAGTCAGCCTGAGTCAAGGGGTTATTAATGATGTTTTTGTCCACATAAAGGTACTTATCTGCATCTCTTTGCGCCATTGTGGTTTACAACTGGGGACCTGTGAAGAGAAGGAAAAAAAAAAGGATATTTTTAAAGCCTCAAGTTGCCTTGCAAATTCCTAGAGGCAGACAGGCACATGCTAAGTACTCTGAATCTCTGGTCATCAGAGCATGCCTTCCCCTCCTTTAGTTTCATGTTAGTAAGCACTGCTAAAGTTGTCAAACTTCCAATAAGGTCAAGGTTTTGTTTGCCAAGAGGATGAAAAAAAACCAAACTAGCAAGCAGTTTTAAAAAAAACCCCTACAACACAACACTGACCGTTAAGCATTTGGAAGCCATTATTTGGCAGAAAAGAGAAAGCACGTTAAAGTGCCAAGTACCAAACAATTTGTGCCAATCCTCATAGCATCAGACACTATGTCAGTAACACTCTGGTCAAGATTAGTCCTTCACTGTTCTACTTCGTAGAGATACTAGCTCAGAAATATAATCATAAATGTTTAATCAACACTTTTACTTTGTATCTCCTTCTTCTGATAAGGTATATATCGAATACCACAACTTGTTAGAAATGCCAACTACCAGTCTAGACAATGAGGCACACTTTGTTTCTAAAATAGCAATAATTTGAGGACACCAGTTAAGACTGATATGAGATACTTTACATCACCAGCTTAGCAGTAATACTCAGCTCACCAGTTCCTTTCTTTTTTTTCTACATAACTTTCAGTAGCAAAAACCTCTAAGAGAGTAACAGAATAAATCTGTGTTCAGGAAATTCTACAGCTAAAACTCCTCTAACAGATCCTTCTATGAAGCTGTGGTCAGACAGAGGAGAGGGTTCCACCTAGACAAAAGGGAGACAGGCAGCATGCTTGAAAAATGGCACCCCAGATTCAGTGTTTCATCAAAAGCAGAACGCTACCGCCAGGGATTTTCCAGTTTATAAAGCAGCAATTTTATTAGTGCCATTCAGGAATCCTTTCAATCAGAAAAGGGCTGCATGCGTCAAGGCTCATTAACCATGTAACAGCAGCCTCTTTACAAGATCCCATAAACATAACTTCTTGTATCCTTCCTCACAAAGATACCAGTGTCCTCAATATATGTTTTTCATAACTTGGGTAGAAACTAGAGCTCTTTACCACCTAAAGACCAGGAAATGAAAATATCAATACTCATGTCATACAAGCCTGTCAGGATGTATAGGGTAACTTTTCTACTGAACACACCCATATTTACAAACCATCCAGCAAATCAAATAAGTGAAGTTTGACTGGAGGTACTGCAGACAAAAAAGTATTGAAAGCAGGACAGAAGCAGCTCAATTCCCAAAGTATGCATGAGAGCAACAATAGATGATGAGTCCCAGCATTAGCAAGCTGTGAATGAAGCCAGAAAAACATCAGCTATAATAATGATGGGCACAAATGCCCACACCAGCCATTTGTAAGCATGTAGGGAAATTCCCTTCAACGAATGTATTACTGTAGGTTGGATGTAACTTTGTGTCAGAGTCTGTACAGTTACCTGTATATTCACAGTCAAAAATTCGTTAGCAAACAAAGAAAAAAGTACTTTATAAATAATAATTTTCTTTAGTTTGAGTTTAAAATCTGTCTTAAGCCTTATAGGCTATGCCAAACAGCTATCCCACACTTTACCTCGTCCTTCCTTACCCACAGGATCCCTGACACTTCCACCTCAATCACCACAATGGTCATTCTCAGAGCAACTCTGCCCTGGTTTTTCGTATTTTCACTGAAAAAACTAGATTTTAATGGGTACACAATGAAGAGATTTGTTGCAGAGATAAGAAGTACTAATCTGGAAGCTGCCATAAAAAACTTGAGTTGTCAGGATAGCTCCAAGACCACCCTACAACAGCGAGACCGATAGAGTAAATAGGAAATAGAGAAGACCAACAATGCAATAGAAGATACTAGGATTTCATGACACTGCAGAGTATCATCTGCAGGTTGTGGTCAAAGGGTTAAAAAAGGGAGTGCAGGGAAGGAGGGGGAAAATAAAAAAAAAAGAAATAAATATTCAATTGTGTCCAGAGCTGTATCAGGTTTGGCAAGGCAACAGCTGTGCTCTACCCTCCATTACACAGTTTCCTGCCTATGCAACTCCCAGAATCTAGCCAGTTGCCTTTTTTGGCTATAATCAGGCAGGACACAGAGGCAGTATGCTTCAGCTAAATTCAGTTTCATCATTTCCTGAGGAATCCTAAGTAACCAGCCATCTGAAGTGTCCTACATTACACTGAGATATATTCCTCACTTCCTTACTGCTAGAGTAAATGCATTGCACTACACCTTGGAGATACATTCCAGGGCAGAGTAATTCTTTTTGGCTAAGAAATATGTAAGACCACAAGAAATCTTTCAAGAGGTATCCCCAGCCAGTTCTAGATCTGAAGAGAACTAAGGAAAGAAGACAGTTACAGAGACACTGGTCAAATTCCTTACAGGAGAAGAACCCTGAATTATCTCACATACAAGAAGAGTGTATTCTTCAACCGGTAAGGGATCGTTCTAGAGCACCTACTAATTTTTATTTTCAGGACTGAAAACAACTTTTACACTAAGAAGAGAAATAACCTAACACAGCTATTCTAAAATCTCACCAAACACTAAGATTTTAAGCTACCAATTAGTAGTGAGGAGATGCAAAGAGAGCCTGCACCTCAAACTTGAAACTGACTTTGAAAACTACCCTACTGCATGGCAGTAGCAGTCTCCTTATCACCATCTTTAATTAGTCTTCATATGCTCCAGAACAGAATCATCACATACTAGAAGTAAAACACTGGAGGCTCATGGTAAGACAACATGGCATTAGTGCTATTCTCGAGGCTGACTTCTAACCCACAGGGCGTCTAAACTAGCAATACCACAAACCAACCATTAATTTGTCTTCTCCATAAGAACAGTACCAGAGGAATCAGATTCAGCAAGTTCCATCTCACAGGCTCCTAAACTTATCTCCTAGCTTATGCTGCATTTCACTGGGCATTTCTAAAAATCCCTTAAGTGGTCAAGGAAGGAAGCAAGCCCAGTAAGCTCTTGCAGCCTTACAGCAACTCACAATGAATGCAAATCATTGCCATTTTAGGAACAAATTAGGAAGCAATTTGTTTGCCTGGTAGTTTGCATTTTGGGTGTAGATAATTATGCAGGGCAAGGACATTTATCTTTACATGGCTATTGTGCAACTGTCGGATGAGAATACCGTTAACAATATTCTTTTTGATACAACACCAGTCTACAGGCAAGACGACCAAAAAATATAGAAGGAAGACAGACCATCCTTGTTTTGAGTTTAAATGCCTCCTTCCTAGTATTGTTTCCAAAAATGACATACTACAGTCACTTCCCTGTTAACCCAGTATGTTCCCTTATTGTGGTTCATAGCAGCCTAAGGAAGAGGCTGGTCAAGCTTTGCTTGTTTTCCACTATTTCAGGAACCAAAAGACATTCTTTGCCATTTAACTAACTACATAGTTGCCATGAAGATGCCATACAGTTACAGATGGAGGCAAAGCCATCTCTACAGTTATGAAAAGGACAGGACCAAGACATAATATTACGTAGTCCCACCTTAAAAAAAAAAAAAATTCAACCCTCTCCCCTTTTTGTATTTTCCAGCAGATTCTTTTGAGAGGAATAAGTTAAACATTGGTTTTAAGATGACATGCATTCCCTCTGAACTAGGTAGAATTACCCAAAACCCTCACTGGAATACAATCCTATGGACACATCTGCCTTAGTCTTCTGCAATTTCACAGCCTTAAGGCTTACATTATAAGACACTTGACACACTCTACATAAACCTGGAAACAAACACATTATCTGGCTTGGAAAGCTGCCTCTGCTGTAGGGTCCAGTGTTTTGCAACTGCTAGAAGCACAGAACATTACCTATTTGCAATTTTATTTTCCAGAACCATCTGTATTACACTTCCCCCCCACAACGTTTACTCTGTCAGCAGCCACAGTATCGTTCTAGGACTGAGCCACTGCTCAGTAAGACGAGCTTGGGCTCTGCCAAACTCTGGAGGTAACAGCCGAAGTAGAAATAGAATCAATATATTCAGAAGAGTATTAATGGCAACAGTTAAAGCATCATGCTAAGCATGATCTCTTGCCTAGTCAGTAGGCTAGGCAGGAGAAGACTTCCAGTTTGAGTTACCTGAAACACCATTAAAGTAGGATCTCCACATTGTTCTTTTTCAGCTTCCGGCTCATTCTTAGCAAAGATGCATTACTACGTTGAAACAGACAGCTTTAATCACACATTATATTTTCCTATTTTAATGAATTATGAGAAGTTTGTGAAACTGTAGAAGTTTTCATTTGTTTCATATCCACCATTAAGGCACTGTTATAAACTTCATGTGATTTCACATAAAATGATGTGTCCCCCCCCACGGTTTGTCTAGTGACCTTTCTACTAGCACTGCAAGAGGAACAACTCTGAAGATCAGGGTGACAAAAAGAATGAACAATAAATAGTAAACATTTTTAGACTACAACATGTTAATTTCCCTTTTTTCACTGGCTTGAAGTCTCAAAAGTATTTCAGGAACACAATTCTCACACCACTTTCCTAACTGGCTTCCCTGAGGATGCAATACAAGACAAAACACCCTTTCACAGAACAAAAGGAATGTACACCACCACTTCTACAGGCAAGACAAGACTTTTACACTAGATAATTACAGCACTACTGGTCACTTACCACCCCACTTCAGTTACAACTAAATAGCACTCAATGAATACATTTCTTTGTTAATACACAACATTTTAAAAATAATCTGACTTGGAGAAGCTGCTAATAATTCAAATTCAGTTTGGTCATTAACATTCATATGATGGGAATCCTTGCTAAGCGTATGATCTGAACAGCTAATACCTGTATTATTTTTGCAAACTCAGCTATTTCGTTTTCCCCAGCCAGCTCAATACAGTTCATCAAATCAACAGATTTAAGAGCAGCTAGAAAACTAAAGTAGTGCAAGGCAGACTGTAGTGGTCAGAATACCTACAGTGAGCATGAACTGACAACATAAAAACCCTAACCCACCAATAAAAACTTGCTATAATTTCCTTGTATTCACTAAGAAATTGTTCAGATGTTTAGAACACACTATATTGACACTTCACAGCTCCATGTCCCAGTATGTTTATGGGAAAGAAAACTGCAAAGTTTGTTGGTCAAACTGCTCCAATTTGTAAGTAACACCTACATAAAAACTGAAGTCTGAATCGCTAAGGGCAAGAAATGAATCACAAAGGGGAGGCGGAGAAGAAGAGAAGGCGAAAAACTGGCAGGAAGCTGAACCGATGGACTGGTTATATCTGCTTATTTCTCAAGTTCAGTACATTGTGACACACCAGTGCTTGATGCTTCAGACTGAATTCAAGAATCACGAATTTCAGTTTTCCCACTAGAGAATACAATGTCAGGCAAGTACATGAGTCGGCAATTAACACTCCCTCAGATAGCGCCAGAGCTGCACTTACCCTTTTTGTTCAGAATGCGGTGCTGCCATGCAGACACATTTCTTCTAGTTCAGCTTTATTTGGGATTCATAATGACTGCTATCAGGCTTACTGGAGTTCACTGCTTTCCTCTCTAGTCACAGTCTGACGCACACAATACATTGTTGAAAGATTTATTTCACAACTGGAATGCAGATTGCCGGCAATTATTGTTGCATATTCAGTTTGACTGTAGGGCTGCCCAGACTTGCCAGCTACCCTGTTTATTACTGTAAATTAAACTCAAGGTAGAGTACAAAAGTGCCCTCTCTGCATGGAAGGGGCTCTAAGAAGAAGAAATCTAATTATCTAACGTATAAGTGATACCTGTATTGCACAAAAGTGACCTACTGGCCAGACTACACGTAAGACAATAGAAGTTGAAGGGAATTCTGTATCTTCCAGGTGGCCTAAAGGTACCTGACACCCATCCTCATAACAATGAATGTGGGATAAATGTTTCTCAGTTTCTGTGTGTCCATCTCTCCTCATCAGCTGCCAAGCACCGCTCTGGTATGTGTTAAGCAGCACTTGCATATATTCCACTGTAACAGCTGACAGAGGAGATTTGCTCTGGCAGCTGGGACTTCCCATGGCAAAGTGTAAAGGCCACAAAGCCCTGTACAAGTACGACACTGTCCTTACATGCCACTTACTAGTCACCTTTCTCTCCCCTGGGTTCAAATACGGCAAGACTGTGAGAACAGACGCTACAAGTACATGTACATGTAACATAAACTAACATCAACCTGAAGAGGCTACTTTTGGGTACCAAAGAGTGAAAACAGGGTAGTGCAGGCTTCACCACAGGCTACAGAAACACAGAAACAATCTTGGGCAACCACAATGCATACCATAAAGTAATTAACCATTGTAGGTCATGGGCAAATAAGGCCTGACTTCCTTAAGTTAATGCTAGGGAGGGTATGCTTGCCCCTCTTTTAATTGCACCTTCTGAGTTCAGTGAGACACCAAGACACACTACTGTGTAGATGGCACCAATACAGTTAATCAGCTCTATGAAGCCTGTGCACATTGTTTAAATACACCAAACACTGATTTAGGGAGGGGGAGGGTAGCCTTCTGTTGATTTCAAGTCCAGTCTTTAGCATGACAAAGCTAGGCTGGCTGCCACCCAACCCCATTCACTTTGAATAAATATTCAAAGTTTACAATCCTGCATAATACACTTTCTGCAACTGTTGTTTCTCATTAGTGCTAGTACAGTACATGCCTCCTCAGCAGAGGAGAGAATTCCTCTTACAGAGACAGTGTGCCCACAAGGAAAACATTCCAGGGGGAGAACACATTCTTCGTGACCACTCAGCAAAGTAATCCCACTTAAGGAGACAGCTGTAGCTGCAGCCCATCCCTGCTGTTCAAGCCGTTTTGCTGGAAGACTTGTTTTCAGGAGGCATAATGACCTGCAAAAGTTCTGATCAGGCATGCAGAATTCCCTAGGGACATCGCATGAGAGAGGGAGGAATAGCTTGGAAAGTTTCAGCCTGTCCAAAAAAGTTACCTCAGGGTCACTTTTCATCTTTTCCCTAATATTCTGATTTAAGGTTAAAAAAGTATCTACCAAGAACTCTGAGGCACTACGTGAGGTAGCTCTACATACTTCTATATCAGTTAGCATTCCCTGTCATCTTTGTCAATGCCAGGTTTCAGTGGAATAGGAAACAAGGAATAAAACAATTACATCTAAACACAGAGAAGAAAAGCATGGTTCCGGTTCACCCTTAGAGATGCAAATATGTAGCATGCATGATGGCTAAGATAAAGTCATCTCATAGGAACAATTACTCTTGCTTACATTAACCGACAAATTGCTTTGATCCCAGCATCAATACTACTAATCTTTTTCCAGCCCATACTTTTAGAACCAAGAATCAGTGCAAATACGTCTGCTAAATAAATTTTGAAAATATTACTTTTACATTGCAGCAGAAGGTTCTCTAGACACTTATGGCTCAACCTACCGTTTTCATTTTTGTTTCAAATAGCTCTGCTCCACTACTAACAGCAGCTATGGGGATGGTAGGCAAAAACCCTGGCACAGAGAAGTCTATAACCTTTACAGGGTCCAAGTTTGATTCTCAACTCTTCTAGCTGTACATAAAGGTTCATTAAAAAGACCTACCCCTCTGTTTATGACTGTGATCTTGGAGGTGAAGGGTTGGAGAAGAGTGACTCTTTCTGGAAGTGAGAACAGTAAGTCCTACACTGAGGAAAAACTTACATAGCCTTTAAGTTCCAGGATGTACAAGGAGGCCAGGTAGAAAATATTTATTGATTTTTTATTTCATTTTTTAATTTATAGAACATTAATATCACCTTGAAGATAGTCTAGAAACTCTGAAACATTCAGATTGCATTCAAGGTCTTGCACAGCTCCATGACTCCTTGCTTAGCTCTCAATCATAACCGATGTTCCAGAGAAAGCTCCGGGTGCAGCAGAGCGCATGAGGACACTTGTCTGGTCTGTACACTTCAGCCTCCATCTTGTCCTCTGGTTGGTTTGTTGCTTTCCTGACCTGTACTTTCTTCCCTAAATGTCAAATATATCACTCTTTATAAAGGAACAGCATTAGGCATCTCTAATTTTAGTAGTCACCCAACTGTGCCCTCCTGTCTGGATCTGTTGAAGCACTGATTTCTGAGTTAGAGGAGAATAAAGGACTCATCTTTTAATGCCAAATGAGTGATAAGAAGGGCACCTGAAGTAGGAACTTAGTCTGAGCTGTTATAATCATGGTTATATGGCTTATAAAATTTTCTCTATTCCAGCATTACAGGAAAAGACTCTTTTGGGGAAAAAAAAAAAAAAAGAAAATTATCTCCTTCTGACAGGAGACTGACATACTATGACATTCCATGGTTCCAATATGAGGAAGCAAATAAAATTTGAAAGTTTCCAACAAAGTTTTGCTTTCTGGTCTAGTAGAATAAAAAAACAGTATCAGGAAATGCTGACCATGGAATAATAAAACTGCTTTATGTGTTTCCACCACAGTTAACAATTTTGTTCACAGTCATATACACTACAGTGCTGTGGTGGTGAGGCACTGGAACAGGTTGCCCAGAGAAGCTGTGGATGCCCCATCCCTGGAAGTGTTCAAGGCCAGGTTGGATGGGGCTTTGAGCAACCTGGTCTAGTGGAAGGTGTCCCTGCCCATGGCAGGGGGTTGGAACAAGATGATCTTTAAGGTCCCCTTCCAACTGAAACCATCCTGTTGATTCTCTGATATTCTTCCCCTTATCTACATGAGCAAGAGCTGAACCACACAAAATGTTGATATTTATCAGTTAAATCTACATCAAGTTTTTTTAGTATTAAAGAACTAATATCTACCTATATAATTCTGCCCACTAATTAAGATTTGTTACATAAAAGACTACCTCCCACTGTGTGGAGGAAGAAGATAAACTGATCATGCACACATATATGCCCATGCTATGCAGACAACACGTAGATAATTTTTAGAAGTTACATCAGTTCGTCTAAAACCAGCGAACCTTTTTTTTTTTTTTGCAGAAAACTTATGACTAATACATCTTCCTCATCACATTTGTGTGTTCTCATTTTCCTTTTCCCATCATATACTGCATTAAAGTTGGGAAGGGCCATTAAGCCAATTCACAATAATTTATTGTGTAATGAAATGTCAAAGACTTTAGTATCTGCTATAAAGATTCATACTGCAATATAACCCAGACAATAAAAGCTAAGTGAGCTGGTTTAAGTCAGAAATCTTAAGTCACAGTTTAAAGTCTTTCTCCTTGCAGAGAAATCTTACTTGGTATTCATGCTCCCTCAAGAAAGAAAATTCCCTTTGTCAGTAAGCAGACACATCCATTTGAAACATAGTAGTTTCAAGTATCCAATTATTTAATTATTTTACAAAGTCTACTATATAGCTGCATCCATAGTCCCATTTATTTAAACAATTCTGTAAAGTCTGAATACATTTTATTTGATGTCAAAAAGAGATAAAATCCATCTCTATCTCTGAACAACAGGGAAAAAAAGATATCTGAACCACAAATATGAATAATAAAATATATTAAGTGATATTCTGCTAAAAAAAAAAATAGATTCCACTAATACAAAAAAAAATATTTCTTGAACTACTTCAGACACATTTACAAGCAAAAAGTAATTACAATTGTTTTCTAGATGGTTACCTGTAATGCGGAATTTATTTATTAAATTGTCTGTTTCTGGACACCTTCATCTACATTCTCCCCCTTCTGAGCTGTTTCACTACTTGTTAAACACAAAGCTACCCATCCTCACAACTACCCAAAAAAATCCCAAAGAGAAAGGTCAGTATCTTTCTCTACATTTAAACTATGACTGACATAGCCAAAACAGAAGTCAGAGAATATTTTTATTCATCTACATTTAAAAAACCCAGATCTGTCAAAAATCAAATTTACCTCATCAACCAACTAGTTCCAAGTACTTAGCCAGGAACTTTCTAATCCAGTTCACTGGTTTTATTTCAGATTTACACTCAGTATTTGTTGAGAAGTTCTTACATTTAAACACTGTGTATTTGTTCAAATATGTCTATATCCTAAGATGGACTATCAATTTAAGAAAAAGAAACCCTATCAATGAAAACTAACTAATTTGTACTCAGGTGTTTCAAAATAATTGATTTTATCAATTCTGACAAAGAAAGACTGAAATCTCTTGCACTAAATGGCAAGCAGACCTACAGGTTAACAGTCTCTATCAAAAAGAGCTTACTCACTAACAATTTACCTACAAACTAATACTGCAGTTGTTTTAAGTCAGTCACATCTGGTGGAAAAGAACCAACTGAAATGATTTTTTTACTGAAATTTGGTTGCAGGTTTCCTTTTTTTTCTTGAATATTTAAAACCACTATATCATTGAAACTAAATGGATTGGTTGCTGGCCACAACCAACTTTAACCAAAGTCAAATCTACTGCACCTCCAACAGAGATTAAAGGAGTCTAAATTCAAGTGAACTGGTGAAGTCTTAAGCTGAAAAGAAAAACATAGGCGAACATACTCTCATCAATACAAACAATAAAAAGGGAAGTAAACTATCACAAGAGCATGCTTTAAGTCTTAGATTTTAAACAGGAAGCTGCGCAACAGTAAAAAAATCCCAACTCTGACTGCACGGGACTGTCAAAATTGAGCTGTAAAATTTCTCTAAACCTCTTTTCTTACAAGTCTGAACGCCCACTTGGCTTTCAAGCAAATCAGAACTCCGGTTCTGTGTTGAGGCATATATCACAATGGATTTCCTGCCAAGACCCATTAAAATGGTAGTTCTTGATGAATGGAAGTATTCATCAGTTAAGGAGACTTTATGATACAGATTTCCAAGTTACATGTCCCTCAATATATTAATTATTAGCTTATTAGCTTTACTGAAATTGCTCATCAATGTGGTTTTATTTAATGCTCTCAGCAGAGTCAGCGTACATGCATCAGGAGAAATTTAAATTTCTAGTCATGAAGACAAGCAGAATCCAAACCTCATGTACAAAACTCTAGAGGCATAAATTTCATAAAGAGGTCACAGAGTCAAACCACAGTATGCAGAGTTACATTTCATTATACCTCTCTGCGACCAGCAGCAATACATTTGTAGGACTTGTACAAGAAATAATTTGCAGTAGACAAGTATGGTAGGTCAATTTTACATTTTCCACTTCACTATGTTTAAAAAGAGGGGGATTTAGCAGTACTAGCTCCAGAAGTATCATACAATGAAATCAGTCACAGTGCCAGCACCAGAAAATTAGACACTACTAATTCTTTATAGACTTTTTAGGATGCTCAGAAAGGCAACACGTTATGATGAACAGTAACAGGCCAAAGGATCATTAACTGAAAACACGGACTAGTCCATTACACTGAACACGACTGGGTTGGAGTGAGGTCTGAAGGTGTTAAGCTGCTACAGTGACTTAGGACTGCAATACAAATTAGTGTTGAGATTATTACTTCAAATACTCAGAACAAGTTCTCACAGCCACTGAAGGAAAAAGCGAAGCGGATAAACCATAATTAAGATGAACTTGTAAACTGATGCATTTCATGTAGTTGGACAACACCCATTTGCATTAGCTTCCAGGGCAGAAGTAGCATTTGTGTTTTTTGTCTCATCATACTCTGTGAAAATCAGATTGCTAGTTTCCATCTCTTTCTACACTAGAAAACTCAATTAGAACCATGGTGTGTTTAAACTGAAAAGAAATTTAAGGTACAAGGTCACCAAGCCACCATTAAGCTAGAACAACTGCCAGCAAAAACAATGCTGCTGTAGGCAATCCTCTGCTATTATAGTTCTGTTCCAACCCACAGAAGACTTAATGTCAGGCATACAATTTCTCTACTTAACATGCAAACAGCTCTGCCTCAATTATAAACTAAGAAAACAAAGACTAATAAGATATTTATACAAGAAATCAAAGAAAAAAATGTATGTTAGAGGGCACCGAGTGCACTACTGAGTCAAATGAACAAAAATATATTAAATCACACACTGAAGATTAAAGTTTTGGACAGTTTTAGTAGGTGTGCACAGTAGCTCTGAGTCTCTAAAATGCACTATAGTCATCAGTTAACTTCAGCACATTACCCAACAACCTGAACTACCACACAAAGAAGCAGATGTACAGAGAGGTGGGGGATAAGGCGACCTTAGCTTTTACTTCCCCTTTCAGTAAACCCTGCATTAACTAGATGGGTTCCTGTACCTCCCATGGGTCCACTTATAATCTCACCCTATTAAGAGTCATACCAATCCACAAGTGACATAAATCTGGGCAAGACACAGGCCTAGGGATGGGGGTGGAAGCAGAAAACTGAGTAGAATCAGCTCAGAAATCACAATACCTCTGGCATGTGTCCAGTCTCCTCTGTTCAGTATCCTGGAGATTAACAGAACAAAACTTGAAATTTTGGGTATAGACAGATTAATCTTCCAGTACAACTGAAGTTAGTAGCTGATGCACTCCCTTGTACCTCTATGTAAACAGTCTAACAGAAGACTAAGTTGTGAACTATTAATTGCAAACATTTAGCACATTATTTTTAAAGACTTGCCAAGATAATAATGGTTCTTGTTTCCAAGATAGTTTGCTGCAGTGGTAAATGCAAGTCTCACATTTGTAGCAGATACATTTGCAGTGCCACGTACCGTTGAAAAAAGATTTAAGCACCTGTGGCATCTGACTCCACCACAGTTTTTAACTCAAACACTCCAACATTTTGCATAATACCAAAATAATGTGCCAGACAACAGAGATTATTTCAGCCTCCTAAGAGAGAAATTCTTCTAATTTCTTTCCTACAACTTTACTGATAAGTATTTTTTTCATTGTTATTACCATTACTTATTAATTAGCTTCACTTAAAATATTATGGTGCAGCTCTCACAAGCTATATGTCCACTTAAAATGTTCTGAAGCATGTCAAAATCTACCTAGAGGAAATAATGAAAAAAAGCTTACTCTTTATCTATTCAGATGAAATTCTCATCCTGGCAACTTTTTTCCAACAAGCACTTGAAAGGAAAAAAAAACCAAACAATCCAACCCAGAACCATGGTAGAAATATCCTAACAATCTATGCAAAGTCAAATAAAAGGTCTTCAGTTTCTACGCTCATTCTTCTAGGGCAGACAGAACTTGACTATTAAGTCTTCCTGTTTATACAGAAACAGACACAGGGCTACCCAGCAGAGCTAACACTGAGGTCGAAGAGTCTTCTCCAGAGATCTTCCAAATTCAGATCTTGTCTATACAAGTCAAGCAATCAAGAGATGACACCATATTCCAAAAAGAATCACACTACTAGCCAGCTTGGTGCCAGTCATACTCACCTTGACGTTTCAGGTCAGAAAATATGAGAAGTTCTAATCCCCCACTTCTAGTCACTGCTACCAATTTTGCAGCTACCTTAAGAGTTACAGAAAATTTTGCCTGTCCACCTCTGGAAAGACAATGTACACACTATGAATACGTGCAATAAATAGAGCTATAAAGAAGGAGAACACGTCAACTTAAATACTTCCACCTGACATGGAACATGACAGAACTGTTGCAGGATTTCATTCTAGTTATTTTTACAAGGTCAGATTAGCACACTATCTTGTGTTTACAGGGTTCTGTTAATTGTGATTAACAACTTGAAAACCTTTCAGTGCTAAATGCGGTCCCACTTACATTTATCAGTTGCTTTTCCCTCACTATAACTTCCTAGTTTACAAAATATTCGTTTATCTCATTTAAACTTTGAGAGAGCACTACAGTTGCAGACAGTCCATCTATGGGTCAATACATATCTGCACCATGATTTGCTATTTTCACTGGAATGCCATCGATAAGTGAACTTAGTCACATGTAACCCGGTGACTAATTTCGAAAGCATTTTACCGAAGCAGTAACTGATTAGAGGGCTGTTACTTGGGAGTTAAAACTTTACCACAGCTAGCCTTAAGGACAGGAGATGTATACAAGACCTAAGAATATGTAATTTAATCTTCCAATCCATGGTTCAACAGCCTCCATGCAAGTTACCTTGTATCTCCTCCCAGGGAAGGGCAGAGGCAGAAAAATCATAGATGGACTTTGGCCTGCAGACTAGTACAATATCTTTACAAGCACAAATACCTTTGAAGTACAAGTGTTTTTTATGCATTACTTGAGAGAGATTTTTTTTTTTTTAAGAAGACCTGCTCACTTAGAAAAAAGTTTAAGTTCTTAGTCCGCTCTGATGGAGTTTGGTTCAGGACATCACGACATAGGATACAGAAGAAAAACCTATGGAAGAAGAAAGATGAGAAGCACAAACAGAGTTTGAAGAGTGAAAAAAAAAAAAAGGAACCTTAAGGAGAAAAAGAAAATGGAATTTAACAGCCACTGCGTGCAGAGCTTGCTGACCAATGAAGTTTACTTCTGAAAAATTCCCCTCTATTACCAGAAGCGTGTTATTCCTTTAAAACTCATTTCACCCTGCGTTTAGGCAAATTAGGAGCAATGCTCATTAAACCCACTGGGCAGGCGCCACCCTCGGGGGCTATGAAACTTGTTACTTTCCACACCTACGGGAGGACAGGCAGGTAAAAGATATCACTGAAAGCCGGAGAACTTTTACTCCTCGCTCGGAGGTGATGCCTGAAAGCACAAGCTATCTACAAGAGCTCTCAGTGCAAGCTTCATCTTGCCCTGTCACTCCCTCCCTCCTCCCTCCCTCTCTCCCGGCCCAAACCCAACGAGGAAGTGGGGCCGGGCGGGCGGAAGCCGAGCCCATGGCGGTGTCTGAGGAGGGCTGTCAGCCCGTGACTCAGGCTGCTGCCCTGACACCTGTCCCGCCGGACCCTGCCCGCGCGGCGGGGCACACGCACTGGGGGAGGCGGGGCGGGCACAGGGGTCGGTGCGGGGAAAAAGAGCGCCAACCACCCGCCCCACCCCACCCTACCCCACCTGCGGGAGGCCGGCTGGCAGGGAGCGGAGGGACAGCAGTTACCTCCCCGGGCACAACGCGACCGGCACGCACAGCCCCGCAGGACAGGGGGGACACGGGGAGCGCCCCGGGCTCGGCAGGTCCCGCGGGGACGGGGGAGGAAAGAGGCGGGACAGCGGAGCCCTCTCGCCCGGCCGGACAAAGAGGCGCCAAACCCGGCGAGGGAGGGAAGGAGGGAGGGAAGCGAGGCGCCAGGGGGTACAAACCGGAGCCACCCGCGCCCACCGCCCCCCGCCCGCCCTGCTTCACCTGAGCCCGTCTACGGCGGAGGGAGGGAAACGCCGCGGCGGTGGCGGCTGCGCTCCTCGCGGCGAGAGTGCGGCGTCCTCCGGCTGCGGCTCCTCCCGCGGCACCGCGACCGCCGCTCGCTCACCGGCACTGCCGAGCCGCCCGCCCGCACGGGCGGGGCCGCCCCGCCTCCCACCCCGCCGACAGCCAATGGCCCCGCCGCCCCCGCAGAGTGACGGCTGCCGCGGCCAATCAGAAGTGCGGGGCCCGAAGAGTCCGTTGATGAGCCGTTAGCAACGCCCGGGCGCGCGCCCCGCCCAGCCCCGCCCAGCCCAGCCCGGCCCCGCGGCCGCCCGGGCGGGGAGCGGCGGCGGCAGCCCCGGGGGCTCGGGAGGGGCGGGCGGCGCGTCCGGGGCTCCCCCCGCCTGCCGCGGGGCCGGGCCGAGCTCCCCCGCTCTGCTCTGCCCGGGCTGAGCCGTGCCGAGCGGCCCCCACAACCCCCCGCGCCGTGCCAGGCTGGGCCCACAATGCCCCGCGCCGGGCTCTGCTCCTGCCGAGGGCAGCGGGTGTGCCCGGCCTGGGAGCGGGGAATGCGGGTCAGCGGGGCGGCGGGCTGCGGCCCCGGCCATGGCCCCCGGAGGCCGTGCCAGAAGCCGTCGGAAATGGGTGCTGCGGGGGTGTCCCGGTCAAGAGGTTCCCACTCGACTCTGTTGTCTTGGAGTGCAAAATATGTGCAATAGGAAGGTGCCAGTCTGAATTTCGTTTCACGGAATCAAGTTGGAAAAGACCTCCAAGATCGTCAAGCCCAACCTGTGACCGAACACCACTGTGTTGACTAGACCATGGTACTAAGTGCCACATCCAGTCTTTCCTTACACACCCCCAGGGACACTGGCTCCACCACGTCTCTGGGCAGCCCATTCCAATGTCTAATCACCCTTTCTGTAACACAATTCCTCCTAATGTCCAATCTAAACCTCTCCTGGCTCAGCTTGAGACCATGTCCTCTCATCCTGTTGCGGGTTGCCTGGGAGAAGAGGCTGACCACCACCTGGCAACAACCTCCTTTCAGGCAGTTGTAGAGAGCCATGAGGTCCCCCCTGAGACTCCTCCAGGCTAAACAAGCCCAGCTCCTTCAGCTGCTTCTCTTAAGACTTGTGCTCCAGGCCTTTCACCAGCTCCATTGCCATTCTCTGTACTCTAAGGAACAGAACCAAGGCAAGCAGAAGCACGGGCATAAGCAGCCCCTGATGCTGCTGAGGTGTTTGAACAACCAGTGTATATGTGGAGGCCCAAAATGTATTTTAAAAGGCATGCTGAAACACAGAGATGTGAAAAGATCGTGTGGTTCTGCCTCCTTGCATTTACTGAAACTTCAGGATGAGCAAAAGGAGGAAGCAGTAGCCAAGATGCCAGACCAAAGTCGTACTGACAAGAGTACAACATATCTAAATCCATATGTTGGAACCAGCCACACAGATAAGGCTTACTGCACATTTTACAAGTGTGCAGAAATAGAAGGCTCCTTCCCTTTGTGACTTCCTGCTTTGGTACAAAGAGGGCAGATTTGCAGATGTAGCTGCAATTGACAGAAAATGCAAGGTCAAGTTTACCTACAAGTAGAAGAGGCAAATGAAGTTAAAGATGCTTGAATAAAGAGGGAACTTAGTGGAGAAGCGCTTAAAGTAAACATTTCTTGTCCAAGTGAAACACTTCAGGCTTAGAAATATTCATGGCAGCAGCTTGGAAACAATACTAGACCTTTGTATTTTGAGACACAAAAGGCAGAAATCCCTGAAAGGTTGTACAGCTGAGTATCAGGGACACAGAGGTGTCACTGTTAGAGGTAGTGACATTTTTATATTTTATATATATATAATATAAATATATTTATATCTATATTTATATAAATATCTATAAATATATTTTCTATATA
Source organism: Myiozetetes cayanensis (assembly GCF_022539395.1). Taxonomy (NCBI): domain Eukaryota; kingdom Metazoa; phylum Chordata; class Aves; order Passeriformes; family Tyrannidae; genus Myiozetetes; species Myiozetetes cayanensis. The sequence continues at coordinate 52,146,023 of NW_026087521.1, read as the reverse complement.
TTTATATATAGGCAGTGACAAAATGTATATTTTCTATATAAATTTGAGAACTTGGTCCCACTCGTGTTTAATTGATATCAAAACTTTCTTCATGGCTTCAGCAGTAAAGCATCAGTTCAGAACAAAGACTGGTGCAGGTTTACACCATCCTTCCCCTTCACAAAAAGTGTATCCCACCTCTTGAGAAAATTCTGTGTATTTTCCTCATGGTCAGATTTGTAGATGTGCCATAGTTGAGGCAAGTCAGATTTTAAATGTCTGTTTTCCACAGCTTGATTACTTTGAAAATAGGTGCAACAGGTTTTTGTTGGCAGGAAGTTACCCAGGAAAGGGGACACACCTCTGAGAGAAACAAGTATGACCAAAAAAGCTATCACACTGATTTTATACATCTGTTACTTTCTACAATTTCACAGGATGTTTATGTGGATCCTTCTGATCAACTTCACTCACATTTTCCATCAGTGTTTGCAAGCCAACATCCTTTGGAAGAATAAACCTGTAATGGTCACTGAATTCTGAAAAAATCTCAATAGCATAGAGATTTACCAGTATGATGGGAGTAAATTAATATTACTGTAATATTTCTAGAGGGAAACAAATCTATTAAGCAGCAAGCATCCAGAGATACCTCTTCAATTTGCCAGCCTTAAATACACACCAGACAAATGGCCACTTTGCTGAACTACAGTGTTTTTCCTTACACTGGTCTAATACAAGACTAGTTTGGTCTTAAGTTTGTTGCAAACAAACTTTGCTTAAGTTTGATGGCAAATAACAACCCCTGGGAGAAGCCTGCCCTTCTATGATCAACAATAAATGCAGGGAGATTTGATTTCTATATCTGACAAACAGAAAAACGGGCTAAATTAATTTTGGTGAGCAATTTCCAATGCTTTGCAGGGCAGAAAAAAATCTTTTCCAAAACTAGTTTGTTACTGACAAGCTTGAGAGAGTGAAACAAGAAGACTGACAGAGACAAAAAAGGTGTTTACTTTGTCGGAGAAGTCACATTGCTAAATGCTAACCACAGTGGCCTTAGACAGAAACCGCACATGTACAGATCTGGAGAATGTCACAATCTGGTATTGCTAAGAAGCCTCAGCTCTGCTTTTGCAAAAGCTTGAATCATTAGTCAGTTCAGTGCACATTCATAATTAGAATTTTAAGAAAGCAGCTCTGGAGTGGCTTTAATATGTACACCCTTACAAAGCAGCAGCTATAAGTGCAAATCAGAACTTGGAGGGTTTTCAGGTATTGTAGCAAAAGGAAATGGCTCTTTGGAGGTGGGTCTGTAAAAGAAAGCCATGTACGTCTGTGGACTTCATGCCTCCCAGCAACCTGAAATTTGTCTGCAATTTAAGCACCATCTATTAGCACATAACTTCCTTTTCCCTTTATACCAGTTCCTTATTGTTCTGCTCCGGTAACAAATGCCACATCCAAACTGTGAGAGTGTGGAAGGTAGAAAACCATCGTAAGAGATGTGGAAGGAGTGAAAACAAGTGATGTTTCCCCTGGGGGGGCTGATGGTCAGAGAAGCAGTAGGGAAACGTGGCCCAGTAAGCTGTTGCAGAAGCAGCCAGGATCAGATTTTAGGAGGAGAGTAGCCCCTTTTCTTACAGAATGATGTCACCCTCAGCAGGACTACCCACCTTCTGGCATGGCTGTGGAAAATATATGGTTTAATTGTCTCACTTTCATATGTCAGGGTGTGATTCCATCATGCCTTCTTCATCAGCAAAGCTGGTTTAAGGTGTTGTCTATTCTCCCACTAGCCACTTGTTTTTAGTGCTGTGTCACAGCTTACCACTGCTCCAGTGGTGCTGATGAAGATGTTTAAAAAGTCATACTGTGTACTGGATCACTGAAGAACAGTTAAAAAAGAAGGTCAAGAAAAAAGATCAGTTCACTGATCTAGTTTATAAGCCCACAGAGAGATACATCACCAGAACTGAAGGGATTAAACTCAGGCACTGTGACGGGAGTCTTTTAAATTGACTTTGCTGATGGAGAAAATTTAAGAGGGAAATATATGTGCACCCCAAGACTGGGGAGGAAGGGCGGAGCTGTACCTGGCATACTCTAGCATTTAAAACAGTTATTCTATTTTTCATCTCTCCCCAACCCTCCACCCACACAGTCCCATGTGAACAACCTGCTGAACTCCTGCTCCCTCTTTGTGGTTCTTGCTTCAGCTTTAGTAAAAGAGGAACATGTTTTTACTTTTTTAACACATTAATGACAAGATCTGCAGCTGAAAAACAAAGCATTAACATACAGCATCTCTGGTTCATTTGGCATACCATTCAGAAGCATACATCTCTACCCTTTGGTTAAGTAGTGCAGTAAGTGTATCTATCACATGCCAGATTCCCTCCTTGCAATAAGATGGGAGTGACACCATCTTGCAGAAGGGACCTTTATTGGGGAAGCAGGTTATCAAACAGCTCTGACTGAAGTCATGGAAATATCCTCAAAAACACACCTAAATAAAAACTTCTGTCCTAGGCAGGAGAAAACTCTTCTTGGAGCTTGTGAGTTCCTCCAGTCCCTGAGATGAGATTACAACTCCATGTGGCATGGTTACAGGCACCACATTCCTGATCTGACATACTAATAATAATGGCCCAGAGCTCTTTACCTCCAGGAGGTACCTCTGCCATTTACATGGAAGCACAATGCTAAGCAACAGACATTTTTCAGTTCATTATATCCCCTTCCAAACCTTGTTTCCTCTAGCCCTATTCTCTTGCTGCTCTCTATGTTCTGTTCAGCTTAAAATTCAGAAAAGCTGGCATCCAACATCATTATACAAAACGGCCAACAGGAATACAAGCCATCCCTCAAAAGTATCTTTGTCCCAGAACTGAGATTCAGAATCTGAATTTCCTGCCTTGGGCCTACCTAGACTTGTACAATATTCCAGCAGAAAACATCCTGTTACCTTCCTTTGAAAAGTATGGTAACTTTTTTTTTTCCCTGCAGAAAACCATTGTTTTAACACAATCTGTTACACCTCAGGTTCTTCAGCAAGTACAATGCATGAAATTTTAGGCTTGTCTGCCCTGGCCTCAGAGCTCTCTAGTTCAACAGTTGCTAAGAGCATTTTATTAACATCTCAGATACCTCCTTTTCCTTCTCCCTTTCTCAGAGGGGGTAAGAAATGCTTCAGATTCCTGAGTTTAGAAGAGCTTGGGGGCATTCTTCTTAGCAGAGGATAAGCTGAAAGGAGAGCAGCATCCCTCCCCACCCCCTCTGTCACCCTGCACCTGTCACGCTTATGACTTGCCAGGTTTGGGTGAGGTACTGATAAGGAAAACATACATTAAAAAGACTGACAAATCCATCTAAATGTCATTTAATTCATCTTGATAAGGTAGGGCTGTGGAGAGCTTTATGCCACCTTTGCTTCTCTTTTCCTTCTGTAGGTTTCAGGCTGGGCCATGTTTTAACAAAAACAAGATTTCAGTAGCAGAGTGACTGTACTATTTGAAAAACGAGACTAAGTTCAGAGAATACATAAAAATGATAGCATTTAACTACTTCACTTTTTATTGTTTTAATTGCTTTCCAGCATCAGTCACCTTTAACAGATCCCTAAACAAAAGGCATCTAAATGGATGTTCACTTTCCTCTTCCTCTCCCAGTAGGAATTTAGTCTCATTTTCCCCCCTCCTTAAAGAAAACCATGAGACCCCCTACATTCAGCTTGCTGCCTTTCCTAAAGGATACTGTGTGAGCTTTTTCTCCACTAATGGTGCCTCTCAGCTTACCCCATGTTCGTTGTTTGTTTTTGGGCTCAGCCTGCAATAGTAATCAAGGCCAAATATTTGCTCAAATGAAGTGGCTCTGTGGTTCTCATTCCAGGAAGCTGGCTGAGGACAAAGTGAAACTAGCTTGAAATACTCTAGTATGCCCAAGAGATGCTAGGAGCAAGGGATTTTTCCAGTGCTGTAGAAAGTCATCCAGATTCTCACTGTAGCTTTGTTGTGGGAACTGCAGGGGAACTAACTCGTTTATAGCCTGCCCCAATGACAGACACCACTTTTGTCTACCAGAAACCAAAGTCAGTCCAGTTAAGCCAAACTTTAGGACCCTTCTACTGGGCTATAACCAGAAAGAAGACCCAGTGTGAAGTCACGCAAGCATTCATTCTCTCTCTTCTGCAAGGCTGAAGCCCACATTTTTCTGATAAGAGGAGGCTATATCCTTTGTGCTTGCAAGTCAGTGGTAGGTCTTATAAACACACCCACAGATTCTCAGCGTAACATATTGCAAGCTCTGTGCATCTGGAGCCAGTGCATGCTTTCCTCAACAACCCCCCTTTCATTTCTGCCAAGATTCCCTCCTACATTTGGGACTTTTTTCCTGCTCCCTTGAGAGCCTCCTCGATTCTCCCAGCTCCTCCAGCCTCCCACTGTCAGAGTGGACTGTTCTGTACAGCTTTCCCGGTCTGCTCTGCCTTTGGGAACATACGGACCAGTGCAGGAAGCTGGGCACAAAGATCTGTGCATTACCCTTATTCTCAGCCCTGTGTTTGGGTCAGGTGGATGGACAGAAGACTGAACTGACACAGAAGACAGTGCTGACACAGAATGCAGAAAATTCTCCAGGACCTGCTGGGGCATTAGCTTTGTAGGATGTGAGAAGTTACCAACAGAGATACATGACGTGCCATCACTGTGTGAAGCCATCTTTTAGATGAGGTGTAGGCAAGCTCCATTTAACTCAGTCACCTTTCCCATTTATTGGACCATCATTTCCTGGGCATATTCTGGAACAAGGAAAGCAATTCACTGGGCATCCTGTGTGTTTTCATAACACACCACGAATTCCTGCCAAAAATCAATAGCTCACTGAGGAGTAGCAGGCTACTGAGCTGCCCAGGCTAGCACCTGCTCTGCAATATTTCTCAGCTACCAAGAGACAGGAAAGCATTAGAGGAGTCAAACCCACAGCAAAGAGGTGCTCAGGGACTTAGGGACTTCTGAAATTCCTCCATGTGAGGTAGCAACTTGTTTTAGTCCAGGATGTAAGGAGTTCCTGCAAGCAGTGCTGCCTTCGTGGACTGGTTCAAGGACGAGAAAAAAAGAGGTTAAAAGATTTTCTGTGGAATAGAATATTTGGACTTTGAGTTACAAACACAACCATGACACAGATCATAAAACATGAAACTCTTCTGCACAGTGGGGCAAGGCATTTAACCTGTGGTAAATCCTGTCCACTCCCTCCTTGTCTTTTCTGTTTATGCATGGTGTTAAAGCATCCTTAAGCCTCTTACTGCTCTACCACTCTCCTGATTACAGCCGCATCTAACACTGAACTTGAAGCACACACCTGTACGTAAGTTTGCGGCTAATTGCGAGAGAGTGCAGAGGCCTATAATTCCTTGACTCTTTATAGAGGAATGTACATGTATAAAAGCCTTTTGAATTTTCATAAGCCGCCCCTTAGATGTGGGATAGCAAAACACAAAAAGATGAAAACAAGATGCTCACCCGATGATTCAGCTTTCCTGCAAAATTTCTCCTACCAGCCATCATAACCCTGAAAATAATCACCCCAGCCCTTTTTTCCTGTGGGCTACAAACACATCAGCAATGAGGATAATAATTTAAGGTTTTGCGTTACATGGGAAAAAAAGAGTCGTATGCAGAAAAGGAAGGTATGCATATGTTTCATTTTGTTGAGTTTTGGGTTTTGGAGATTTTTTTTTTTTTTTTTTTAGTTTAAGGAATGCTAAATCAGGCTTGGCTTTGCTAGGGGACATACCAGCTGTCTCCAAGCTCTTTTTATGATGATCTCTCTTGTACCTTAATTGAGAAAGCAGGGTGTGGAAGTTTCAACAAAGGCTGCCCTTTGTAGTGTGTTAATTAGGCACAGGAGTTAACAAAACCCTTCAGTTATAAACAATTACCTTTCCCCAGGCTTACTTTCATTTTCATGCTATTGCATTTTTACTAATTTTCTATTAGATTTCCAAAGTGGACAAGACTAATTTCTAAAATTAGTCTAATAATTAGAAAAGAAAGAAAAAACAAACAACCAAGCAGGAAAATATGTAAAGCAGGAGAAAAAAAAAAAAAAAAGGTATAATTAGAAACACTTAAAGATGCCTTTTTTTCTGCTTCTTCAGGATACAGAAGACTAAGGTCTTTTAAGTTCACTGTAAAGTCCCCTTTAAATCTGAAAATCTAGATTATGGTCCCCTGGAAGTGATTCCTGGTTGTAAATGCCTGGGGATGGGAAAGAATGTGGTTAGGGTTTCTGTGCCCTGAAATGATTGCTACCCTCACCCCCACAGGAGGGGAAAAAAGGAAAGCGAGAGAGGCTATAATTCCTCCAGACCCTCTCCATCCATTCCATTTGCAAAGCAAAGATTGCTTTAAAAAGATGGCCCTGCTTGGCCCATAGGACATCTTGCCTGCTGGAATCCTGGCTGGCTGCTCAGCATGTGCTCAGACTCTGAGACTCACAACAGCTGGGAATGGAGCGGCCTCTGCCCTCCTCCCTGCCAACTGCTTGGTCCTGATGGCAGTGACCTCACCTCTTGGCACCCAGCTGTCCCTGGCACTGGTTTCCCTCCTCCTCCCTCTGCCTCCTGGCAAGGGAAGGAGGAAACCCAGGGGCTTGGGGCAGCCCTTCTGCCTCAAAAAGAGGCAATCCCTATGATGGAAAATTGTACTATAAGGACAACTGCCATCTTAATGCTAAACATTTTCCACCCTGTGTCGGCATGAAACCTTTCATGCTGCTGCTCTTTAACCTTGTTTTTCAATGAATTTCTGGAGAAAGGTCAAGCAAGGCCTTTGAACCCATGGTATTGGGAGAAGCACGTTATGATTCAGTCTCCGGTCAGCGTCACACTTCTCTTGTCACCTGTGATAATGCTGTTTGCCCAAGACTTTTACAATGTAGATGGCCCCAGATATTCAAGCATAAGTTGCCTTTGTGTCCAAGGAGTTGCCCAGAAAGCAGGGGAGCAACATCTCCGCAGGACTGGGGAGATAGTGGTTCAAGCTACATTCCCAATGGGGCTGTGCCTCCCAGCCTGCCAGCAGACCTGGAAAAGACTGTCTAGGGGAAAACTCATAATTCTTAGTGGCAGCTTCCCAAACATAGCAGTTCTTATTCAGAACTTGCCTCTCCTCTCTGGAAGACACTTCAGATAGCCTAGTAAAGATAGGCATTCCCCCTTATTACTGCACATCAAACCACAGTCCTCCTTTCTCACTGTGTTGCAGTAGCACAGACTGATTCTGAAGCCAAGATCAGCTCCTGCTGCTTTCCCCAAAGAGCTTTCAAGCTCAAACAGACCAGACAAACTCATTGTGAGAGTGCGATCAGAAGTGAAGAAAGGCTGAGACTGGCCTCAATGCCTGCAGCAGGTCCCAGGCAGGAGGCAGGTACAGGTACTACTGTGGCTGCCCAGGCAAGTCAGGGAACTGAGGACCCCATGGCAGCACAGAGCTACTGCACGTAAGATGGAAAATTTTTAACTGCTGTAGATGGGGCCCACAGGAAACTTTTGGGAAGTGTGTACTGGGTCTAAGGCAGGAACCATGAAAGTCAGTGTTTAAAACATGCATTGACGATGAATTGCTTCATTACTTAGAGAAAAATTGAGAAGGGGGAAGAAGCAAAACTCAACCACATCAGGAAACAGGCAAATAATTGTCTGACGGATACACCACGTCTCCTGATTGCTGGTCTTGGACTTTGCTGCTGCTCAGCCATCATGATAAGCTTCTCCTTCCAGGACACAGCAAGGTCTGCCCTACATTTAGGTATGGATCTAACACCCTGGCAAAGAAGCAAACAAAACCATCTTGCATAGGGCTGCTTGCTGTCTCTGCTAATGTCTCATTTTGCCCTGTTTTACTGTTTTGCTTTCTCTTCCAACACCTTCCTTTGTCCATACACTTTCAAATGAAGAAGGAAAGTGCCACCCTTCAAACTGAAGAAAGTTTTGGCCCATGAGCTGCTGAAGAAAGACACGTGGATGTGTGAACTGCAGCCCCTCTCCTGCAGCACTTTGTAAAGCAAGTGAACAGCCCGAGGCAGGAGGAGGCTTTCTGCATTTTGAACAGGCCAAGGTGAGAAGTCGTGCAGGGCAGAGCACCTGGAGAAATTGGACCTCGTGACCCGGACTTGCACATCCGTGAGCAGAGACATGGGAAATGCTGCCTTTCTGGAGCTGGAGTGGGGAGGGGAGCGCTGGAAGCTGCAGGCAGGAAGAGACTGACTTGGGAAGAGCGAAGCAGGTAACGATCATGCAACTATTTATGGCTCTTTTTCCTTGCGACAACCGCAGCCTTATAAGGGCAAGAGCGCTCCACTCGGGGCAGAGCTGCGGAGGTGGAGCCTCCAGGGGCACTCCTGATGCTTGCTCCCAGGCTATCTGCCTGCACAAGCCGCTGACCTCCTTCCCGGGAAAAACCCTGGGAACCCTCGCTAAATCCAGCTGTTCAAATTACAAAACGCCTCGGTTCCCCTCCCCTTCTCCCTATACCTCCTACTAGCTGGAGCTGTGGTGGAGCAGAAATGTCTGCATTTGTAATGTTGTGGGTATCTGGGAGCACTTGGTTGGAGAGCCCCCCCCAGCTGACATGGGAAACCTATTCCCATCTGGTTGTGATAGTACTGAGAATCGGAAGAAAAAAGAAAGGAAAAACAAACAAGCCTCCCCTCGACCCCCCCAGTGTTGCTTGTTGGCCATTAGTGAGTGTGTGAAAGGCTGCAGCTGGCAAATCTGGTGCACAAACTCTGCTGCGGATCCTTTTGCCTGTGGTTGTGGTTCAGAGCCCCCCAGTAACTCTGGCTGAGCTTCCAGTATGTGTGTTGGGTTCTTACATGTTTCAACCCTGTCCAGCCCACCCTGCTGAACTATGCTGGAAATGGGTTGCAAATAAAACTGAACATAAACATGCTAAAAATGTCACTGTCATCAGATAAGGTTGCTATGTACATAAAATTCCTAACACGAGTTCATTAGACCAAGGACATGAAAAGTTAAGCCACATGCATATGTTGGCTGGGATGGGGAGGAGGGTATGGTAAGCAGGGATTCAGCCTGCAGCTTTATTTTTTTTGGCCTTCTAATAGCCCGTAGCCATCACCCTGGTGTGACTCAATTTCTTGCAATAGGAAGGGAAAAAGAAAAGAAAAAAAAAGTTACAGCACCCGCTTCCTTCTGTGAACACAGGTGTGATTTGGGAGGGAGCAGGAGGCAGGGTTAGCCATGTCACTTGCGAGTTGAGGAAGGCTGGCTTTCCCGAGGACAAAGCCCATGCTGACAAAGCCAGCCCTCAGCAGTCTGTAGCAAAACCAGTCATATTGGGCACTGCAGGAGGCAGTTATCTGCATTATAAGAGAGGAAACAGGCACCGAGAGCTTCCTCTATGATACACTTCTTGTAGCTGTGGCTATGTTCAACTTGCAGAAACATGGGATTGCCTGGGCTAGGTGCTCCCACATGGACTTACCAGTCCCCAGACACTTAGGTTTGCAGAAGTGCCCCAATGCAATGACCTTCCCTACCACATATGGAGTTGTTACAGTTCTCAAGGCACATATTTTAAGAGAGGGGCAGGAGCTGTGTGAGAGATTTCAGGTGATGCCCCCTCTCCCGAGCTTACCACAGCTGCCACCCTTTGGCTGCTTGCAGGCAGGCTGTGGCTCAAGAAAGAGAAGCTGTGCACCCTTCGCCCCAGGATGAGCAATGTGGGTTAGATTAACCTGCAAAGGTGGAACATCATGTCCTCCTCAGCCTCACAAGAGTCAGAGTTGGAGCTTCATGGCTATGTGAAACCAGCACAAGTCTGAGCAGCCTGTGAAGGAGGGCTGTTCCCCTTCCTTCTCTGATATTCATACTACCACTGCTAGTGTCGTATGACAGCCAGCTGATCCAGCTGGAAACAACCTTGAAACTGAAGAAAGGCAGATGTTTCCAGTTTGATAATTTCTTTGATCCATTTGACTACCTGATTTCTCCACAGGTGCTGAAAATGCACAGTCATGGGAAGCCAGACACAAGCTGCTCAGAAACTATGAGGGAATGGAAGCTCAGGAGAGGCCAGAAAGCCTCCTTTCCAGAAATATCATGAATGAGTGGTGATCCAGCCCCCTTGGTCAGCTTTGTGCTCCTCCCCAGAGTTGCTGCAGTTTGTTAGTGTCTCTCTTGCAAATGTAAAGGATCATCCAGAAGCAGCCTGAGGAATGGCCCATCTCTCCTTCTAGAGGAGAGCAGGTGTCTCTGCCTACTTGTAGAAGCTCAAGTCTTTGTGTGTTTGTTGGGGTGTGCATGCACAGAACCAGCATCTGTCAGTACGTGTGCACAGTGCCACACGGGAAGGCCGTGCATCCGCCTCTCCTGTAAACAGTGACTCAGTTTAGGTCATAAAAATGGGTGCAAATCCACTCAAGTCCCTGGAGCTGTGGTTCCTGTGAGCAGAGCTATACTGCAGGTATGCTGTGTGAGTGCCATCTGTATTGATTTCCAGGGACTGTGCATTGTCCTTCTACTTCAGCAGCTCTGCACCTTAGCAGGTACAGATTTTCCTTCCCATTGTCATTGGCGAAGATGTTTAAAATCAGGTGTAAATCTGGTCAGGTAGCTTCTTGATTACTCACTTCTCAACTATTACTCTGCTTCAGTAACCCTGAAGCTCAGGAGACAGGTGTACCAGGCAGTAGCTAGGACTGGAAGATAACAGAAATCATGTTCTGCTCTGGTGAAGTTGCTGGAGGGCAGTGCATCACTGCTGTGATGTCATGAGCATGAGGCATGGCCTTTGGAGCATGAAAACTCATGAGCACTTTACTCAGTGGGCCAACAGGTGATTTCAAAGGATGCAAGCAAAAAGGGAGACCTTAGAACTTTTGCCTGCTTGCTGTTCTGAGGACATGGTGGGTAAAATGATGTGTAACTGTGAATCAGCAGTGCCTTTTGCAATATCAGGATTGCAGTATGATGAGCAATCCCTCTGAAGTCTTTGTAAGCCTTGTTCCTGTGGTGCAGATGGACTGGGCAGGGTAGAGCCAACGCTGGACCAGTGGCTGCCCCAAGCTACAGAGGTAGCAGCAGGAGAAAGCCCCAGGGTGCTGATTCTCAGTTGGTCACATCCACTCCTCATTTTACTGCAAGAGCTGCCATCAAGCTGCTGTCATAGAGTTTTGGTGCCGCAGCCCAGGATGCTTGGATGCCCGACACATAAGAACAAGGGGTGTTGGGTAAAGATCCAGTTTTACTTGGTGTTAAGGTCCAGGCTTAGAGCTGTGGTCTTACAAAGAAGAGGAAGCAAAGCAAGGTAGTCTGCTATGGGGAACAGAGATGTAGATTTGGGTTGACACAGGGTGAGGTGCTCAGAGGTCTGACCCAGATCACAGTGAGGCAAAGTTTACTCCCCAGCTATAGGAAATTATTACAGAAATGCAATAAAACAAGGTTTTACTACAAGCCAAGGACAAGAATCACCAGCTGTTCATGTCACCCAGCTCCTTTATTCTGAAACAAACAATTTAGGGACTGTCTTACGTGGCACAAGGAAAAGGCATTCAGGTCAGGTTTGAAAGACAGAGCTTGTTCCAGGAGTCAACCTCTCCTTTTGAGTCCCTTTCATAAATCCCAAAAGCAAGGCAGAGTGGTAAAATACAAACTCTGCTGATCTTTCCCATCAGTTCCACCTCTGGACCTACTGGTCCCAGCTGGGATCCTTTGGGATGTGTTGGGACAAGAAGTGGTGTGTGCACCAACACTGCTGCTAGATCTAGGTTGGAGGGCCCAAAATACATGTACAGCCACCATAAGCCATGAGCCCTGTTGGCTGCCCAGGGCCGGATGGCAGTCCTGTTTAGCTCGGCAGCCTGGCATACCTCACCAGGCTTATCTGGTCATGTGCCCTTCTCCCTCCCCAATTGTATCCCCAGGGCCAGGTTTTCCTGCTTCACCCCAAACACTTATTTTTCTTATTTTAAAACAAACAGAGTTGCGTCTGTTTTGATTTCTAGAAGAAGGTTAGAGGGAGGTCAGAGCTGACATCTGGGCTGGAGATAACATTCCCGTCTAATTAGCAAACCCTGGATAATGAGGGCCTTCCTGTCCCATCCCCTTGCCCTGGTGTGGGAGAGCAGACAGACAGTGGAGGCTGGGGCAGAAATGAGGCAGGAGAATACCCCGTAAGGCAGCATTCCATTTTCTAGTGTCCCCAGCCGAAGCTCATGGGCTGCTGATACTGCTGATACATGCCCATGGGAAACGGCTGGAGGCTGCCCCTCCTTCATCTTTGCAGGGGGACACCATCTGCAGGCACTCAGCCTCTGCACTCCTCTTCCAAGGCATCGGCCATGTCTTTCCAAAGTGCCAGTGATGCTGCCAGTCCCCTCCAAACCTATTTCCTGGGGAGAGCTCATTTGCCCCTTCTGCAAAGCAGGGATTATGGATTTAAACACACAGGTGGTAGCCGTGCTGCTGTGTGAGTGGCAAGAGAAGACACCAGGAGATATGATGTTGGTGGGAGACACAGACGAGATGCACAGCGAGGTCCCCAGAGCACAGCTAAGCTATCTGCTGCCCTCCCCTCAGCCTAGGGAGCTGTACATTGGCAGTTCCGTCCCTGCTCTCAGGAATCGGGTCATTTATCAGGGCAGCACAGCCCGCCGGGCTGACATGATGCAGCTGTTTGTGTGCAGCAGCACCACAAAGAGGAAACAGCCATGGCTGGAGTCAGCTTTGGCCGGGATGCTGGGCTGGGGGGGGCAAAGGGCCAGAAGTGCTGGGGAGACCCAGTTTGTGAGAGCTCCTGAAATTTGTAGACATATCCCCCTGCAGCAGGACATGGAGGTGCAGAATAAAGCCTGACTCAGCTGGGAGAGAGGCTCCCTGACTGAATCACCTCAAGCTCTGCGCCTTCCCTGCAGCTCCCCTGCTGTGGGCTGACTCTGTGCTTGCAAAACCCCATGAGATCAGGGGCACAGGCAAGCGAGGCAGGGACTGAACCGCAGCCAGGCACTCTCCAGGTGAGATTAAAACAGCAGGAGCATCCGGTCCATGGAAAACCCCGGCTGACACCCCTCAGCAGAGCCAGTGACACACCAGGCTCTTGCCTTGTCAGCTCCCATGGCAGGGGGATTTGCTGCCAGCAGCCTCAGATGCGTGTCCGCCCTCACCGGAAATGCCACAGCCTGTTGATTCCTTGGAGGGGACGTGACCATCATTCCTGACCTCAGTACAAAACCCCAGGGAGGGAGGGAAAAAACCGAGGCAGGGAAACAAGGCTCGGGATGTGACACTGGCAGAGCTTAGCCATCACGACCCCAGCTGCAAGCTGGAGAAGATGAGGCTGGGAACCGTGCCCTTGGGTCAGTCATGTGCTGCTGGCCACCACCACGGGCTGGGCACAATGTCACAGGGAGGCACAGCATCGAGGAGGAGCAGCAGAACAGGGAGATGACAGCAGCCTAAGGAGTTTGCTTGTGGACGTGGCCACATGCTGCCAGCTTCCTTGCTGCAGGCTCCAGTGAGACCAGCAGTGACGGGTCCCTCATGTTCCCACATCCGTTCATCTCAAGGGTGCTGCCAGCTTCTGCCTTCCTGTGCAATGCCAGACAGATTAAGAAAACCTTAAATGTGCTTCCTCCTGAGAGTTGTCAACAAACTGAGAACAGAACTTGAGCCCAAGGCCAGGGAAAGGGCCCAGACAGGAACAAGGGGGTTGGTGTGCTGGGCACAGCTGGTGTGCAGAGTTTAGCATTAAAAATGCAGTGGCAGGCATGACAGCAACAACCTTTAATATCGCCTGAGCTCTATGAAAAGTTTCCATGCTTCTGCCAGGATCCTACAGTGAAGCCCATGGGACTTGGCCCAGATGGGAAGTGGAAGGTGGATCTCCTCAGGTGGTGAGCTAAGCTGAAATAGCTAGGCTGAAGGATCAGCCCCTTGAGAGCAGACCTGGCGAGCAAGAAAGAATGTGAGAGGTTTGTCTTGTAGCTTCCTGCCAAGAACTGGCATGGCTGTAAACACAAGTGTAGAACAATAAGGTCTCCTGTCCCAGCAGCTGCTAAAGCTGTCACCTGGGAAGCTTCCTGCAATCAGCCACTGGAAGGACAAAAAGGAGCTCCCACATGCTTTCCTGCAATTTGTAATATGTCTGATCTCTGCTCTGCTCAGTCTCTATCATCCTCCCTTCCCCCAGAGCCCTGTCTCACGCTCCAATAAGAGGATGTGGTTATGGAGGCCAACCTCTGGTGAGGAGGAGCAGTCTCATTGTTCAGCCTTGCTTCTCCAAGCAGCAAGAAGTGCTTTTCTTTATGATTTCTGAGTCACCCTATAGCTTCTCCACAGAAAGTATTTCCCCTGGGCTGGTTCTGCAGGCACCGGGTGAACTTCCCTGGTGCCTCAGAGAGTTCCACAGCACTCTGCAGATCCTCTCTGCCTGCCACGTGTTACAGCTTCAGGGCTTACAGTGACCAGAGTTGGCACAATGCTGCCACCGGCTTCTTTTTCAGACCACTGCACCTTTCCAAGGCGTTAATCTCTGGGTCTGAACAGTGCCGTGCTGGATCTCTCCTCCCGGGTATTTTTAGAAAGTTTGAGCTCAGACCATACAGTCACTCCTGAGCTATGCCAGGATGAAAAGAAAACAACCACTTCTGCCTGAACAATACCAGCGTGGAACAAAAAGCCACTGTAAGAGGGGTTTTTCGGCATCACTCAAAACTAGCCAAGCTTTGAAAGACGAAACTCGCAGTCAAAAAAAAAAAAAAAAAAAAAAGGAAAGAAAAAGGTTCCTGGTGAACAAGAGAACAGAAAGGGCTTTGACAGTTTACTTAAAAAGCCAGATTAAAGCAAAATGATGTTATATAAATACATGGGCATGCTGGAGCTTGCATGTAGTACAGCACTCCATCTCCATCCCTGCCACTGCCCTGGCCAGACCCAGGGCTGGGTTTGTCACCTGCTGCTGCCCATGGCGCGGCCCCGCCACCGGCAAGGAAAGGAGCCGAGCGGTCCCTGCGGCTACGGGCCCTGCGGGGAAGTGTTATTGGCTCATGATGGAGCCAGAAAGCAACCTCGGGGGATGCAGATCCTCTCCTTCCTGAGGCCATGAAGCAACGAGTGCAGAGCCGGGTGGGAAAAACACCCTCTCGCTGCCAGCTGTGTGAGACCGGCATGGAGGAGCGAGAGCCACGCGGGTGACCGGAGGTCACCATCTCTGGAAAACACCGAAATCTCTGGTGCATTTTGTACCCTCTGGATGACTTGAAGTCAGTGTTTCTGAGGGCTCTCACTGAAAAATTTCCTGTTTTTCAGGAAATTGCTCAACCACTTGTCCTCTCCTAGGAGAGATGATGCTAGGGAGCCTTTAGCGGCAGAGGATGAGAAGTGTGTAGTAGCTGAGAAGGGTACTGGGAGCTCAGCCTTCCCTTGGGTGGGAGAGCCAGCAGGCTGGCTCCTGTCCTCTTCTGTCAGCAGCTACAGCTGCTGGGGACATCTGTGAGACCCAGAAGCTCCTGGCACTCTCCACAACAGACAACAAGAGTATGTGAATGGATAAACACGTATATAGATGTACAGGGACCTT
Organism: Myiozetetes cayanensis; assembly: GCF_022539395.1. Taxonomy (NCBI): domain Eukaryota; kingdom Metazoa; phylum Chordata; class Aves; order Passeriformes; family Tyrannidae; genus Myiozetetes; species Myiozetetes cayanensis. The sequence goes on along the minus strand of NW_026087521.1, from coordinate 52,130,439 downwards.
ACTTCACAGAAGCTGCACGCCATGGAGAAAACCCATAAATTTTAGTGCATTTTTATTGTGACTATTTGGATTATGAGGGCCTAGGAAGTCAATGCAAGCAGATGGGAAGTTGGGTGCTGCCCTGTTGCCTGCAGCTGCCAGCTGTCCTTCACCCACATAACATGAGCAGCTCCAGTGTCCCCCTCTAGCCTCTCCTTATAGGATCAGTTCCCTTCTCTCTATACCCATCAGGGACCCTTTGCCACCAGGAAGGCAGCCACAGGGTTTCTCCTCCCTCCGTTCCCACTGGGCTGTGGGCTGACACATTTTCTCCCTGGAGGACCCCATTTTCCACCCATTTGGCTCCTCTGGGTGTAAGAAATTTGGGGTTTCCCCTGCTGCTCCTGCCTCCATCCTTCCCTGGGTGGTAGGATGCACACTGAGGAAGAAAGCAACCAGGCATGGCTCAGCACAGCAGCCCCATCAGACACCACATCCAGCCTCTGGCTACCACTCATCCTGAGAGTTGCAATCTTTGGTTTTTGCCTGAAAAAGGTTTTTTCAGGAAAAGTGTTGCTGAAATTAGAGAGTTGCAGAGGCTGAGAAACCACAAAGCTCACAAGTGCACCCCATGTCCTTGACAAGGGTGGCAGGACACCACCCATGTGTGGTGATGGACTTTGGCCTTGGTTTTGACTGTAAATGGGTTAATTTTCTTCCTAGTAGCCAGTACAGTGCTGTGTATTGGATTTGGTATGAGAATAATGTTGATAACATGCCAGTGTCGTAGTTGTTGCTAAGTAGTACTTACTTTAAATCAATAACTTTTCAGTTTGCTGTACTCTGACAGTGAAGAGCTGCACAAGACACCGTGAGGGAGCATGGCCAGCACAGCTGATCCGAAATGGCCAAGGAGATATTCCATGTCATAGAACACCATGCCCAATATATAAACTGGGAAGTTACCTGGAAGGGGCCAATCACTGCTCAGGGATGGGTTGGGCATCAGTCAGTGTGTGGTGAGCAACTGGGTTGTGCATCCCTTGTTTCTCTGGGGTTTTCTTTCTCTTTTGGTTGTTCCCCTTTTCATTACCAAGTATTGTTATATTATTATTTTATTTTATTTCCCTGTTCTTACCTCAACTCACAGGTTTTACCTTTTTTAAATCCTGGTTCTTCTCCCCATCCCACCAGGAGAGGGGTGAGCAAGTGGCTGCGTGCTACTTAGTTGTCAGTTGGGGTTAAACCACAACTTGAGCTTGGGTGTGGTGCAAGGGCAGGTAAGGAGGACGGGACTGTGTAATAGGTGATCTAGTTTGGTTTTAGTCTGGAAGTAAAGCCTATGGTAGTTTTTATCTTATCTTTTTATTGCCTAGGATATTGCAGCTGTTACTCTTTAACTTGCGGGAAACTCACAGCAAGCACTTGCCACCATCCAGCAGCAGTTCTGAACAACACTGAGCTTAACGTTGCTAACAGCCTTGCAGAGCTGGAGAATTTAATTGCTGATTCTGCCTGAATCCTGTAATTACTTGGATGGGAAAAACGAGGTGTGTGAGGGAAAGCTCAAAGTGATTAACAAACTGTTAGGGTAAACAGCCTGGCCAGGCTGGTGAAAGGCCCTGCCTAGGGCTGGTCAGTGTCCTGTTGACATGGAGCTGGTCTTTGTTTTGTTCTCTGCACAGAAGGAATCATATTTGTTGATAAAGCAAAGGATTTACTGGCTGGGCTGTTGAGGTCAGACCTCACTGGAACCAAACTGGCCGAAACAGTCCCCTTCAAAGGGCCACGTATACACAGCCCTCTCTGTGCTGCAAGCCAGGCAACCTGAATTTTTCATCACCTACCAGCTCTTGATGCTGGTCCTGGCACAGCACCTCTAGCAGAGAAGATAGCACAGCTCTCCCTCCTTGGAGATATTCACTATGACCCAGAGCAGCTGAAGATTAACTTGGGAGTTCAGCAGGCAGGCACAAACATCTTTGGGAAAGGAGCAGCTGTGTTAGGGCTTGATTCAAGCGTAAAGCCCACAGAAACAAATAGAAAACCTACACTTGCCTGGAATCAGGCACCTTGGACAAGACTCTGAGGACAGAGTACTTGACTTTTGGGGGAATCTTGGTGTTAGGTTCAAAACATACAAAGGGAGAAGTGGGTTTAGCTGAGCTTTGCTCCCCCCGGGAAGGCACTGACCCCCATGTCCTCTTAAAATAGCAACAAGGAACATTAAGAGCTGAGAAAGCTACTGTAAAATATAGACAGGCTTGGGCAGGAGAAAGCAAATGCTTAACTGATTAGAGTAGCATTGAATGTGCTTAACTCCAAAAGGGAAAACAAACTGCATCCTTCCTGGACTGAGCTTAGAGGAAACATTTTCCCAGCTGACATAGAAAAACAGCTACTGTTGAGGCATTACCCACTGCTTCAGCTCTCTTCAATTGGGAAAGACCAACATCACATCTAGGTGGCATGAAAATTGCTTTTAACCACTACGTAAATACACTGCTTGTAGTGCTTCCCACTTGTACCTCCTCTGTTATTCACACTGCTGTGGGAATCCCTGAAGCCTCCCCAAGCCGTTGGCAAACAGGGAACTGAATTAAGAACCTGGCACACAAAACATCCTTGTGCTCTGAGTCCTGTCCTGTCCTGTGGTGAAAACCCTGCAAAGCGCTCAGGGAATCTCAAACTGTTCCCAAAACTCTCCTCCTCCTGTCCACCTGTTATGATCTTCTGATGGATTCCCACAGGGCACCATGTATGTGGATCATTAGCATTTATCTCAAAGAAACAGTTGTGGCTTTCATATAATGCACTCTGAAGTGTGCTGGCACTTTAATAGCTGAATGACACTTTAGCTCGGCTTTTCCTTAGAAGGAAGCGATAAAATAACTAATTTATACTGCCCCGTAATTACACAATGCAAAGTCACTGTGTTTTTTCCTGTTCTATGGGATGGTAAGGCAAAAAAGTTGACTATTGTCGGGTATGTGACGCTGTTCCCCTACTTTTCCTGCTCATGCAGGAAAATGGAGAGCCTTTACTAGAAGTGTTTATCAAGCAGGAACACCGAAACTGCAGGGGAAATTGCCCATCCTGAAACACAGGGAGGCCAGGAGCAGCACAGCTTCTGTGATCTCCAAAATAAAATGAAATGCCAGGTTTTATTGATCACAACTGACCGACAGTTCTTAACCAAATTACATCCAAGTGACATCACCTCTAGCAGCATGCCAGGGGTGAGATCAGCCCAGCCCGGATGGGGAGGCACCCATCTCAGGGGACCAGCACCACCTCGTGCTGCTGCCCAGGCCCCAGGGGTGACAGAAGCAGGTGGGAGCAGTGACACCAGCAGCACTGCACTGGCAGCAGGACTTGGATCACCACTCCCCTGGCTCCTTCAAAGCTCATAAATTGTCATTGCAAAGGTGCAGGAAAAAAAATTTCCTCACTGCTTGTAACAACCTATGCCAGGGAGGTGAAATGGAACAGAGCCAAAGCAGATTTAAGAGTGACTGAAGGAATCAGAAGCTGTGGAGGAAGAAGAAAGCAGCTTGTACATGGTTATTAAGCACTTACAATGTTCTCATGCAGCTCAGATAAGCAAACTGGAATTAAACATTAGAGTAGGCATCAGTGCTGGTGCTGTACTCTGCCTACAAGCACTCAGAAGCCGGGCTGGCTGGAAACAGGTGCATATGAGGAGGAGGAAGAGGTAGGAATGGCTGAAGGCTCTTGCAATAGGAGCACAAAACTGGCACCCGTAGTCCAAAGGTCAGGGCAGTTGAAGTCAAGGCTGCCTTCCGGCAGGGCTCACCTGCGCGAGCAGACTTAATAACGCACAAAAGGGAGAGGGAGGCTCTCAGGCTCCACAGGCAGGGAAGGAGTGAGAAAAGCATGGGGGAAGCAAGCACAGCTCGGGTTCCTTGTGCACAGTGAGCAGCTGCTCCTCTGCATGTGAGAGGCAAGTCCTACCTCTGTTGCCCTGGATCCAGCAGCACACAAAGGGGGTCCTAGAAGTTGCACTGAAATCCCCTACTTTGTTTTTCAGCACATTACCTTTTAGTAGGGATCAAGTCATAACCTGCACGCTCCCAACTCATCATTAGAAACCAGCCCACTGTGCTGCTGATACTCCCTCTCACCTCTCTGGACAGACAAGGGACTTCCCTGTGATTTCTAAGACTCAAGTTTTATTCTCCAGCCAGACAGCAGTGACCGATAAAGTTCTCTATTGCAAGCATACAAAAGGAGATCCATAAAATACTTCTCCATATTCTCTCTTATAAAATTATGATGGGAGCCCATGGATTTGTAGAGGAGTTGTACCCATCCCTGCATCGTGAGGACAAAGAAACAAAGAGACAAGTTTCACAGGCAAGGCAGAGGCATTCTCAGCTTTAAATGAACCCACCCAGGGCAGGTATGTACCATCATCTTGCAGGGAGCAGCTGCCCTCTGCTCTGGGCTATCAGATGTGAGGCAAAGAGAAAAACATTCCTCCTCTTAACTCAGCAGCAGCAGCTCTGCACGTCAGCTCTTGGCTGATAAACACAGGCTCCTAATTCCAGCCACATTCCCTATTTTGAGAATAAGCAGCCCTGCTCCTCAGTGCCCTTTACAACTACTGCTCACGAGAAGTGGGGGAGGGAGGGAAGGGTTACAACACTGTCCATCTCCTAAAATCACCAAACCAGAAGAAACCCTCAGGTTGTACAGGGCAGGGAGATGACCTGCCCTCAGCTCTCCCAGGTAAGGAATGCACAACATGGACATGTCCAGAGGAGAGGTACAGCCACCCTTTTACTTCAGGCTCCAATGAGTTTCTTGAGGAATGCCTCCAGCTGATCCTCATCCTTTATGCCCACAAACTTATCCACAACGTCTCCGTTCTTCATAGCCAGCACAGTTGGCACTGCTGACACCTGGGGGCAAGAGAAACAGGGAGACATAGGTGAGCAGAGGCTATGGGGAGCCCAGCTGCACCAGGTCCCCAAATGGAACTCTACAGAAGCAGCTACAAGGGAGCTGAGCATACACTGCTCTAGGGTAAGATGTCCACTTGCCAAACAAGCCAGCTGAGCTCCATGTTCCTCCTTTCCCTGTGGCCTCATCTCTGCACTGACTTACAGCACACTGCTAAACAAAGGCTGAGCTGCTTTTTGAGTTTAAATTTTTAAAGACTAAACCAAAGCTAATATAAAAACGAGGCAAGGCTGTTCCCACGTCTCCAGTACAAATTCCTCTTCTCCTCCCTTTTTGTTCTGTCATAAGCGAACAAATCCAGGACACCTCTCAGACATGACGACCTTTGGACATTTTGTAGCCACAGCAGCATCAGACTGGATCGATGTTCTCCAGACAAGATTGGAGCTGGAAGATGGTCCCGCCCCATCACTGCACTGGTAGATTTCCTGCTCCATCATATCATGGTAATGACAATCCCCTCCAACCTATCTTTCCTTTTCCCCTCCTGTTTTCAGTGGTTCATCTGGTCATACACCAGTGGCCACTCACTGCAGATCCCTGATGATTAGGTAAGAAGTGAAAAGGTTGTTCTGACCAGAACCAGCAGGCAGCTGTGCTGCTCTGGGCATTGATTTTTTAGATCAGAACAAAGTTTTCTGTGAATTATCCAAGAAAACAGTGTTGGAAATGACAACACTCTCCAGGGACTTGCTCGTTGACTGGTGACAGCAGAGGCCCCAGGGACACTCTAAGGAATCAGAGTTTGGAGAGCTACAGCATTAGAAGATCTGGTCACATTTCTGACCCTACAGCCTCAATGCCCTTATCTCTGCAAAGTCTCCCCCTCAAAACATGTCCTGTCCTTATCTCACCCGTTGACTCTCCTCCAGCTTGCGAGGCCTTCTCATGTGCATTGCAAGCCTTGCTGCCAACAAGAATCTGCAAATCCCTCCTCTGGAAACCCACCAGAGGGCTGGCTTTTCTCCCACTGGGAGCCTAAGATGAAAGGGACATTTTGTCTTCTTCCCTTCCCATCCAGTCCCAGCCAGACTCTGCAGTCTGTTCTTCAGGGCTTTGCAGTCTCATGAAGTGAAGCAGTGGGAGCGCCGGGGCTGCTGCAACGCAGGATCTTCAGCTCCTCCTAGTGCCTGGAGGGAGCACAGCCACAGGGCTCGGACCCAAGCGCTGGCGATGAACATCAACATGTTCCCTTGTGGTTTTAGGGGCGAGAAAGGACAGTACCAGCATGGCACTGGTCACTCCCTTCCTGAGAAGGGCAAGTCTCCACTGAGCCTCCCTCTGCTTTGCACAGTGGGCTAATGCTGAGCAGAGTTGCGCCAGCTCCAACCAAAAGAAACAGCAACAGCAAGCATCAGGCCATTAGGGCCTGGGTGAGGAACAGGCTGATCTTGGAAGCACCACAGATGAGCAGCCAGTGGGCTGTTACTGGGCCCTGCGTGCCGACCAGAGCACCCACGAGCTTCACACAGCCTCAACCCCTCCACCTCTTTCCCTCTTCGTGCTGGTGAGCAAACCCTGAGGAAGAGTGGAAGGTCTGTGCCTGGCGCTGCAGAGCCAGGCAAGACCCAGGGGCATGGAGCAACTTGCCTCTGCTCAGAAAACATGATGCTTTTGTCAGCTTCCTTCCTGCCAGCTGCAGCAAGGGCAGCCCATTAACGGAGCATGCACTTTGTTTTGCTGGTTGAGAAGCAAATGTCATGGGAATTTTAGAATGCAAAGTTGAGGGCATTTTTAAATTTTTTTTTCCCCTTCTTTTTTTGGGTCCCATCTGCACTGAACCTAAACAAACTTTCTTCTTCCCTCAAGAGCATTGCTACATAAAAAGTCAGTCTGCTTTTGATTAGTGCTGACCGTACAGATAAATAAACAAACATGGCCATCCAGGTTATTCCTGGCAAGACCCACACCACGGGAATTCTCTCCCATCTAAAACTGGGGCTTTCATACTAACTTGGATGCCACACAACAGAGCAGAGAGAAGGATTTAACCCAGGCCTACAAATGAGGTGGTAACACAGGATGGAGCTCTGCTGATGAACGACCATCTCTGTACCCAGCAGCTCTTCCGAGCTGCCCACCCACAGTGGCTGGAGAAGGGGCTGCCCTTTCCCAATGGCCACACACAGAGGCAACTGGCCAAGGCAAGAGATGAATCTAAAGAATTTGAAGAGACTGAAGATAAACAAAAGTATTTCTTCTCCCTTTCTGCTCTCGAGGTGAGAGGTCAGGAGCGGGCTGGAGCAGTGGAGACAGGCCCCAACCAGAGATGAAAGGTGTTAGATAAAAGGAGGAGTCCCCAGAGAAAGAACTTTTGTGCTGGGCATAACTGGACAGGGAAGGGCACTGGGGACATTACTAGTGGCAGGAAATACATCCGTGCTTCATGCTAAGCCAGGATGGCTGGGAGCCAAGGGCAGACGGCCACTTGTGCAGAGGAATGCACTAACATTCCTTGGCTCTTCCAGGGGGTCTCCCCCTCATCCTGCCTCCCCCTGTGCCAAGGAGGCTGCTGACTAGGACATTGTGCAATCAGGCAGCAAGATGGGGGCTGTGTGTGTGCGTGAGCAAGGGAATAAACATGGATGGAAGGAGACTTCCTGGCAGCTAGTGAAGGAGTTGTGGGGGTGGCATGGACACTGAAACCCCCAAAACAAAACTTTCTCAGCCTGCAGACATCTGATCCCCAATGGAATGGCCTTAAATCGAATGTTTGCTGATCCCTTCTAAATACCACCTTTGGTTTTCCTGATCTCTCCCAAACACTATCTTTGGTCCCTCTTTGATCTTGACTTGGTGCCTTCCCATCAGCCCTTGCGCTCACATCTTTTTAACTGGCAACTTCACAGAAGATAAAGCAAAACCAAGCACATGCTCAGCACATGAACCAAACTTCTGCCTTGAAAAGGATGCCCCAAACTAGGAAGATCAAAGCAAAAATTTCTCCTTTACCCCTACCTGTTTGCAGCTATCCTACTCAGACACTACCCAGGGATGGGGTTTTAGCCATGGGGATAATGGCCCAGTCAAGATATACACATCACCCTGAAAGCAGAGGAGGCAGTGATAATCCCCATGCCCTCTTACAACACAAAATCTTCATCATGTTTGTACATAAGGCTCCAGAATGAACTGCTAGAAGCTGACCCTTCCCTGCAGCCTCAATCCTGCCTGCCCCTCTCCCCCAAGGCTGCCAGACAGGCAGACCCTGCACACAAACACGTGCACACAGCGAACAGTGCAGCTGCTCACTCACCACCCCGTGGGAGAGCACATGCAGTGTGTCGTTAAACCTGCACAACTTGTGACTTTTAGCCTCTTTTCACAGACCTTTCTTCATATGCACACACCCTGCTTGCCATTTTCCACTCATCTGAGATTATCCTCTTGTAATCCCAGCTAATTTGATCTACTGGAAGGCTTGGAACAATACAAGACTTGAGCTAATAATCTCTATGCTCTTCTTTGTATGGCTGCTACCACAGCCTTGCCTGCACCTGTTAGCATTTACACACTTTTTGACCACAACTAAAAACACGTCACCCTCTTCAACTCCTCACCAGGACCCTTCTGCTATGCAGCCTATGCCAGCTCCGCTCAGGAGCCAGCAGCCAGCTTCCTTGGCCTGGGGAGTATCTGCCAGCACATGTCCACCACCAAGAACACCAGAGGCTCTTGCAGCTCCCACGGGCTGAGCACAAGTCATGACTGTGGGCACCAGCTGTGTGGACACGCCACCACAGCACAGGCAGAAATGTCTCCCTCGGGAAAGAGTGGGAGGGAACAAGCTGTTTCCACTTCCGTCTCCTTCTGGCTTGGCAGGGTGTGGGAATGGCATACAGCGTCTTCTCCAGGCTCAACAAAACGACAGCTTGCTCGGGAGATGGTTCACACTTTGCAGGGCAGCTTGAGGAGCTTCCTGAGCTAGCTTCCACCCTGGAAGCAGGACTTCATCTGCAGAGGGGGAGCAGATCCATCTGCGTGACACGCAAGTGAAAATTAAGCGCTTTCTTCCCTGTAAAACACAACAGCAGGATGCCCCGACTCCACAGAGTTGTTGTTTACAAGGAGAGAAAACAGAAGCGAGCGCAGTCGTCAGAGGAGCTTTTGTATTTTTTAAACTGCCTAATCACAGGAAAAAAATAACTAAATCACGGAAACGAAAAGCCTTCTCCAGTTGTTCTGCTCCTTCCTGGGAGAGAGGCAGCACAGGGAACACATCCAGCAGTGGTGTTAACACACTAGTGTAAGCACCAAGGTCCCTCCTGTCAAGAGCAGGATGCCTACTCCTGTTGTTTATGTGTGTTTCCTGACCTGGCTTTTACCTGTCCAAACAAAACGCACAGTGTCTCCTTGTGCTGCAGCTTAAGGATAGGACGTTATGACCCAGCTAGAGATCCTGAACAAGGAAGGGAAACAGAGGATGGACCAGTGGCACAAAGAACCACCTTCAGTAACAGAGCAGACTGGGGCTTGTTACTTCTTGCCCTGCACTTGAGCAGCCCAGGCTCGCAGCGAAACGCCGCATGAGCTTCAGGCTCCTCAAGGCCAGGCAAGTGACAGATGCCTGCAAGGCCTAGAGGACACCTCTGTGCAGAATTAGAGGTGGGAATGCTGAGCATGACCAGCAGAGCTGGGAGAGCCAAGCAGCAAAATCCACCTACTAACAAGCAACCCAGTGGATCAGGAACCAGTAGGCACTGAGCTTCCCCTCCCCTCCAGTGCCACTGCTGTGCAGGCACACCTTTCCCCAGGGAGTGACCTTCTTGGCACTGCCAGCCAAAGAAAGTCTGTGCTCTTCCACCTCCTACCTCGTACTCGATAGCAAGGTCTGTGTGATCATCAATGTCCACCTTGGCCATCACCACCTTCCCCTCCTGCTTGGCCACCATCTTCTCTAACCTGGGGCCCAGGATCTTGCAGGGACCACACCACCTGATGGAGCAAGAAAAGAGAGGGGACATTAGAGGAGGCAAGGACAGCAACAGCCATGGAGGATGTGCTGGTATGCCAGTGCTGCTCCATTCAGGAACCAGCCTGGAAACAACATTCCTGAACCAAGGCTTTGAAAAACACTCCTCTCACAAAGGAGCTGCCACAGGCGTTAAGGAAGTTTCATGTCCAACCTCCCAGAAGCCACTCTGGCACTCACACTCGAATCACCTGAGCTGGGACCGAGGCCCCTTCACAGCTACACACCCCACACTCACACTCAGACCAGGTTTCCTTGCTAGCTCGTCCCCAGGTTTCCCATAGCAGAGTCTCAGACATCCCCATCCTTAAAATAATAATCTTTGTGCAATAACAAAGTAACAGCTGGAGCTGGTGCCTTTGAGGAGGAACCCTGAACAAAGGAATCCTTGGGCTTTTATCCCCTTACAGTCTAAGCCCAGGATAGTCAGCTCCTGCTGTGTCTCTGAGTGTCAGATCACCTGGCTGGGCCACATGTCCCCAGGCCATTTGTTGTGCAAAGGGTCAGCAGTTCACAGCCTCTTGCCTGGGGCTCCCACACAGAGCTCAGCCTGCAGCTCCCCTGCAACTGCACCCCAGAGATACCTGCACTGAATGTATTCCTCAACAAAGGGTTTTTTCTGTGTGTGTGGTGGAGGGGCTGAGTGGAAGAAGAGGTCACCACGGAGCATTTGCCGTGCTTTGGATGTCGTGTCCGATCACCCCGCAGTCTGCTCTGCCAGCCTTGCTGGTTCTCCTGCCCCTCTTCTTGTTCATCCCCATCGAGCTTTACCTCCACGTGCAGAGCTGTGGTCCTGCTGCCCTACAGCAAGTGCTGCTGCCGAGCACTGGGCTTGCAGACCACACCCAAATCAGTTTATGCCAATCACCAAATCACAGATTTCCCCTGAACGCTCCCTGCAGGGTTTACAGAGACCCCCTTTAGCTGGAAAGCTCACATAGGCATTGCATCTGTTCAAAGGGGGACCACCTAAGCCAGACCCAGGTGCAGTAGTAGCAGGCTTTGTGAGGCCCTGGACACTCCCTGCATGCTCTAACTGCATCAGTTAGGATGCTATGAACTTACACACTTCAAGTAAAACATGAGTTAAAGATCTAAGTACCCTTTTCTTTTAGAATTGAAGCTTTGGTGGACTTTGCTCCTCCTCAGCCCCTCTCTCTAACAAGTTTCAGGCCTTCAGTTATTTGTCCTCTCCTCCCTGGATGATGTCAACCAAAGTTCAACTTTGGGTTGCCAGTTTGGTCTGTTTAGAGCAGAAGTTTTTGGGCTGCTTCATACTCTGTTTGCCCTCAGTCAGCCACAACAGGCTCATGTGACAGCACTGCAGGACTACGAAAACACATGAGAAAACAAAGATAATCAGTGTCGTTAACACAGCAGGTAACACCTAGGAATATTTTTACTGGCAAGAGGATGACAACATTTTCGTTGATGACAAATGCTGCTGTTGGTGTCACAGGGCTGTTATTAACACAAAGGCACTTGCTGTTGAGAGCCCCAAGAGCGTGCAGACTTAGGAAACCTGGAAAGATACAACGTGGTAGTGCTAAGGCAGAGCAAGTGCAGAGCTCCTCCATGGCTGTTAACAATATTTAATGCTTCTAAGAGGACATTTCATCCCCAAAGCTAAATAGGGGAGAGATCAGAGTTTTTTTCCTGAGGTATCTTTTGCAGGATGATGCAACGCTGGGGGTGGGATGACACCTGAGCACTTGGGAGGTGCAGCAACGGCACCCTGGGGAAAGCCTTCCCGGCACTGCTGTTTGACACCGCTGCAGGGCATAGCTGTGAGCGAACTCTTTATGGACTGAGCTCCATGGGCAGAATCACCTTGTAACACCAGACCCCACAGCCTGAGAAGCCCTCGGGCCTGCTCCTCCCTGGTGTGCTCGGAGTGCCACCGTGCCAGGAGAGTCAGGGCACACCTGCACATGTGACGGCAGAGGGGGAGGAACTTACTGTGCATGGAAATCCACCACCACGGGTTTGGGGCTGTTCACCACCCGGTCCTGGAAGTCGCTGCCATCCTGCACATTGAAGGTGCTCCTGCGGCCCGCCGAGGTGCCAAAGGCCCTGCCGGGGGGTGCCGGGGGACCCCGCGGGGTGAGGGACAGCAGCCGCCGCAGCGCCAGCCTCTGGGCCATCTGTGGAGACAGCGGGAGCTTCGTGGGCTGGGGGGCACCCCACGGCTGGTCCCACTGCGGCAGCGCCCCGAGCCGAGAGCGCTCAGCAGGGCAGCCCCCAGGGAAGGAGGTGCTCGGGAGAGACACTGATGGAAGATCACACGGGAGGGCTCCCCGCCCCCGTGCCCAGCCCGACACCTCCTGCAGCTCCGGCACCATGGCCACGGGGCCTCCAGGCGCAGGGCCCCGCTTCTCTGAGTCCCCCCCTCGGCCCGCGCCCTCCCACCCCCCGGGGCAGCCCCCGCACGGCGGGGCTCCTCCAGCCGGAGCATCCCGGCAGCTCCCGCAGTGACAGGGCCCCGGGACCCCCCGCCCAGTGGCGGAGGACAGTCCCAGCCGCGGGGGCCCCGCCACCCCTCCTGGCCCTGAAGACAGGCCGCTCCATCCCGGAATCCCCGGTCCCCCCCGGTCCCCCCGCACCTTCCCGGCCAGGAGGTGACCCGCGCCCAGCCGCACTTCCGCCCGCCGCCCCGCCCACCTGGCGCTCATTGGCCGCAGCCGCCGGATGGCTGCGAAGGACGGCACCACCGCCCTCTCACCCGATTGGCCACCGCCCCAAGGGCCGGTCACCTCTGATTGGCCGCCATGCCCGTCCTTCAAGGCGCTTCGCCCCTGCGGGGGCCGGCGGAGCAAACCCCGAGCGCTGATTGGCGGCGGAGCCCTCCAATGGGCGCCGCCCTCCGCACGTGCCCCATTCCCGCTCCCGTTCCCGCTCCCGCTCCTGCTCCCGGTCCCGTTCCCGGTCCTCCGCGGGGGCACCGGCCGGCGGCTCTCTTCGGGTTGGAGCTGGGCAAAGGACTCTCCTTGCAGTGCACAGCCCTGCCACCCCCCAGACTGCCATTAACTCCCCTCCAGAACACACCCTGCACCCGCGGGGGACACGAACCAGCATTCCTAACCACGACGGTGCCCGATGGAAAACAATTCAGAGCCAACGCTTCACCCCCTGCCACCTCCAGCACTGCGGGGAGCCCAACCAGAACAAGGCTGAGAGGGCAGCACTCATTCGGCAGCACCCAAAGCACGAAGACTTGGATCCTGGCTCCCCAGGTCCAACTGGAAGCAAGTGCCAGCAAAACCGCTGGGGTTTGAGTCACCAGATCCAACCCCGGGAGACATGCAGAGCATGCTGGAAGAGTTGGTAGGTGCTGGTTTTTTAGACTGTCACTTTTCTAAAGGAAATCACAATGTAAGGCAACATGTACACTGTGAGTGTAGAGATTCACGTTCTCCTGTGGGAATTTGAGGATGGAAGAGGAAACGGCTGGAGAATGTGCATGCGTGTAGGTACAACAGGGATGTACTCTGTGTCAGCACACATAGGGAACAAATGAAACCGGCTCTTGGGGACAGCTGGTCAACCCGATTCAGCCCTTATCTTCCCCTGGACAATTCCAAATTAAAAAGCCCATGGTGCCAAGAGGACCATGGTAGTAGTAGCAAGTAGTAGCATCACCCAGACAACTACAGGCCACGAGAGCCATTCCCAGTCTGGCCTTGGAGCTGGGGCAATGGGATGTAAAGCCCATAGAAGGATGCTGATTGATGCCACTGAGGTGATTGTTTCTCCTCCCCAGCTGCACATGAACAGGCGAGATCTTCCAGAAGCAGCAGCATTGCTAGCACAGCTCAGTACTCCCAAAGAGAGCAAGAACTCCTTCGTAATTTCCTTCCCCTCTTCTGCTCCCCAGCCTCTCCAAGAAACTGGGGTTTTACAGAAACAGTAAAGGATTCAAAGGATTGGGAGAGCTTAGGTATGTGTAAGGTACAGCCCCCTCCAGTCTGGAAGCACAAGTGTATATTTTTTGAGAAGCTAAGTTGTTGGAAAACACGTGTGGAGGTAAACGCCTGTTCCCTCTCACCCCTCCTCTATTTCCTAGAAGTCACAGGTCATAAAGTCAAGCTCAAAACTGCTCTTGCTTTTCAACTCCAGGATCATGGAAGGAGCCCACAAGGAGGAGACAGGCAAGTGTATGTGGCTGACAGGGGGAGCAGTAAAGTGCAGACAGCCTCCCAGTCACTCCCTGTAGGATCTCAAGGTGACTGGAAGGGAATAAACTAGAAGGAACATTTTAACAACATCAAACTTTCTTGATGGGACATAGTGCAAACAGCAGAAATATTGGTCATGCTTCATAAAAGACAAAGGGCTACCCTTCCAGGCTGCCTGGTGTGGGAGAAGAAAAACATGAGGACAGTGGAGCTGAACTCATTGTCAGTCTCTGTGTCCCAGGCATTCCAGGCAAGCTGCCCAACCACTGTGGAGAGGGAAGGGTCCCTTGTAGCGCTCTCTGGAAAACGATAAATTATCTGACCTATATGATAACTAAAAAACACCCCTCCCCCTGAAGCTACACAACTGCCCTAACTCAAATGCAAGAAAAATACTGGAAGTTTGCCCGGAGTACCCCTTCAGGACCCGATGCAGGAACAAATCTTCAAGTATACACAGGGTACAGCATCCAGAGACCAGAGAGCCTGCACCAGGCTCCACAGGGTGCAAGCAGGTCACCTCCAAAGGGGAGTGTGACACTTTAAGTTTCCCAGGTGTTCCTGCACTCTCTTCTGTGACCTCTGTACGTCGCTGCAGTTACTGGTCAGTCAGATAAAAACAAACACCACCTTCAGGCAACTCTGAGCTCTGCAAGGACAACGCAGGAGCCTCAGCATCACCGGATTTTGGCCCATTGCTCATCCTCTGAAAGATGTTGGTCCTCTTTGTAACAGCAAGATCTGAGCAGGTCTTTGGCAACTCAGGATTAGGGGAAGGCAGGGGGATGGAAAAAGGGCATAGGAAAAGGACAGAATCCTGCTGTGGATCTCTGTTACAGTACTGTCACAACAGCACCTATAAGTTTCAGTGCAGAGCAAGGAAGGTTAAAGCTCATCCTTGGCATTGACAAGATGCTGCAGCGGACGAACTGGAATCACTTGATCTCTCAGCAACTGGTCCCTTGACCTGTCGTGGCTGTCAGGGGGTCTGTCATCAGGAAAGTCTGTGAGGGTGTAATCTTGCAGCAGTCCAGCTTGCATCGCGTGGCGCCGGAGCCCCTCGCTGCCCATGAGCCCCTGCATCCTCACGTATCCCTGCTGGCAGAAGGGGGGCAGCTTCTGACGGGTGAAGGCAAACAGGAAACAGGACTCTGCAGGGGAAAGGATCAAAAATCAGACTCAGCAGAGATACCCTGTAGGGAAAAATTCCCATAAACTATCAAGGACTCATTCAAAACAAAAGGCAGAGAGGATGAGGGAAGATGACGGGAGTTTCCCACCCTGGGTGGCAGCACAGTAATCGAGTTAGTTCCGCAGAGCTCAGGAGGTGCAGAGAGGGATCTCCAGTCTGCACTCTGAGAGAAAAAGGATCTGGATTTGAGGTTGTGTCCATCTGGCATCTTCTTTGTACCACAGGATTGCTTCCCTCTGTGTGCCATGTGGGCTTCCTGCAGGAGGTTCCCAGGCCAGTCTTCAGACCAGGAAGGAAGGCAGCAGAGGCTGTCTCCAGCTCTCACACCACAGCACTCCCATTTCCCATGGGAAAGCAATCCCATCATCAGTACATAAGATCTAGTACCCGATGGTACAAAGAAATGATCAGATAATGGAGAAGGAAAGCTGCAGCTAGAAAAAGGATTGAACCCAACCTCATATACCTTTCCCTAAATCCTGGCACGCCTTTCTAATGGAGAGCAAGAGCAAAAGCTCTTTGGGAACGTACACATACAGAATGGCACTTTTTACTGTCTGGGATTGTGTTGAGGAGGTGTGACTTGTTGAGGAGGATGGTGAGACAAGCAACTCACCACAGAAAGATCTCAGCTATCTGCAGAAGAGATCCTTCCTGTCGCTTGTCCCTCACATTCCTCCTCCTCCTCCTCCTGCCACCTCAACCCTGCGTTCAAATTACCTGCAAAGAAACTGCGCAGGTCGGTGCTGAGGCAGTTCTCCAAGAAGCGCCTCAGTGGCAGGATGTGAGCATTTGGGGCTGTCCAGTCCGTCAGAAAGTCCTCCACAATGTGATGAATGGCATCTGGATGAGGGAGAGGCCACTCTGGGGGCCGGAGTTTCATCTCACGCTCTGCCAAGAGAACATTAAGGGAGTCTCTTAGAAGCAAAATGGCATTAAAAAGAGCTTGGGGAATGGAAAGCAGCTGTGACAGCTGTTTCAGCTTTTGTCCTGACCTTTTAATCCCTACCTTACTTTCATTTGCAATCCCCTCTGCTAGCTCTGTCCTCAACAGCCCTGCCACTGCACAGCTGCCCTCTGTCCCTGCTTGCAGCATTCCTGTCATTTCACTCCTGTTCCCCCTGGGCAGGGACTGCCAGATGGGCTAAGCTGTGTTTAATGCTGCTACACATCATGCTTATTTCTGTGCAAGGCAGGCTGGACCCTGACCTTAGGTTTCTGGAGATGAAGACTCAACACACTTATTTCCCAAGGAAATCTATTCTGAGTGTGTTTGCTTGCTGGATATAACACTCCTCTTCAAACCCTTGCCTTTGGCTGCCTCTGTGGCTGTGTGACCTTTCAGACCCCGGCCGGCCACACAGAGTAGCTTTCTTTTGGCAGCAACACTGCCAAACAACAACAGCCCAGCCTCATCTGCCAGGCTCTGCAAAATACACACAGGGTGCCAGCCAAAGGGAAGCAGTGTTCTTTCTGGGAATGGGGAGACTTCCAGCATGCCTGTTTGTTCCTATTTTCAAGTGTGAGGTTTCTGGTACCACCCTGCTACCCCCTGTACTGACCGATGGAAACTTCTTGCCAACCGTCAGCTTCTTTTTCAGCTCACACAGTGGTGGGCGGGTGTCTCAGAGGATGGACATGAGGGAAATGGAGAAGGGGGAACAATGCCTTCAGGTCCCACCCCTCCTCTGGCTCTACTATCTTCATCCCTGTCTATTTTGATTCTATCACATAGCTAGCGGGAAAACTCACCTGTTGGAAGGCGTTTGTAATAGTAAATAACAGGGTGTAGAAAGTTGGACTGCCAGGCATGCTGTGCCTCTCCCACAGCACGGTTGTAGTAGAAGACATCCTTGTCAGCCCCAGAGAAATTCCTCCCATACTCCATGATGATCACAAAGAGCCCATTGGAAGCCTTTCTCCCAGTCTGCATTTCCAGTTCGGCCAGGACTCCAGTGGGGTACTCTTCCAGGTATTCAAATGCTGTGGCATTCCTGTGAATTACAACCACACCATCAGACAAAGCCAGCTGGGATCCAACCCACCCTCAGCTGGGTGTGGATAAGGCTAAAAAGCCATCAGATAGTAATTTTTTTTTTCTGGTCATTACAGATCTGGGCTGGACTTGATGCAGAGCTTATGAAGGCTGCAGATACTGTTACAAGACTCCATTATTTTCCTGGATTATGAGACTCCTCTTTACATTAGCACTGCTCAAGAAAACTCTTTTCCTGGGGACAGTAAAAGAGTACTCCATCACTGAGCCTGGAAGGAAGGTCTGGACCACTCTAACCCTTTAAGAAAGGGAAGTAACTGGCAGAAGTAACTGCCACCAGTTGTGGCAGTGGTACAGGTCTGGGGTGGCTGCCTACGCGATGGTAACGTCCTTAGGCAGCAATTTCTGTGGTGGCACCATGGGAAGCAAAGGTAAAGAAAAAGAAACGAAATGATGGAGTGCAGTGCTGGGAATAATTACTCACTCACTCTCTCAGCAGTATGATGTCAGCCAGGACACTGAACATCTGGTAGAGGCCCGAGGCCTCGTTCACCCGCTTGATGATGGAATTGGTCAGCTGTGTAATAGGGTAGACTGTGGATGGCCAGGGGACACCATGGTGACGGTTTTCCAATAGGCGATGGACTGCGCGAGCTAAGACATCGAGAGAAACAAAGACAACTTAGTTAAAAATCCAATCTTACGGTTTTAAGAAATCCAATCACTCTTCTGCGGCGCAGGACTCAATAAATAAGCTTTACAGCTCCTCCGTGCTCAGGACCTCCCACCCCAATCGCTGGTAACTGCAGTGGAGACGCCCTCTGAAAGCTGATGGGATGCTAAGTGGAGGGGGAAGGGGTCGGGGGTCCTCAGGGATATTTCTTTACTTCTAAGAAGTCCTTTAATGATAAGGACGGGCAAACACATATAAAGAAGGAAATTTTCTCTACTGCCCACAGCTGCTGGGTTTTAACTCCACAGCACAGACCTCTCACCCACAGCCCGTCATGAGGCAGAGCATCTGGCAGGAAGAAATCTATTGTGTTACATAAATAACAGACAACAGGCAAGAGAGACACAAGACAAAACAAAGACAGACAACCAAAAACTTCAGATATGACCCCAAGTCACTTCTCCTCCACTTCAGATGATGCAGATGCAGCTGCAGCTTGACTGTGTTTTGTCACTGTTATTGCCAGAACAAGACTAAAGGTGATCTCTTTCCAGCAGTAAGCTATGGACCGTTTGAAGGGAAGAACAATTTCCACCTCTGCCCTTTCTGTACACCCCAATTACTCACTTGTATACCGGAATCCATGGATGAAGCCCCCAGCAGATTTCCTGAAGTCAACGGAATGGCTAGCAGTGCCGAGAACAAAGAGTCCCCGAGTGCTTCTGGACTCATAATTGGGTTTGATCTGAGGATACTTTTTAATATTCCCTTTTCCTGGCATCATTCTAAGGGATCTGATGTGCAAAAGAGAAAAGCAGGCTGTCAGGAAGGATGGGGGTAGCAAAATAAAAAGGGTTTCTGATACACATTATATTGCAGCCACTTCAAGACTCTGCTTCATACCCCTGCTGCCCTCAGTGGGGCTTACTACTAAAATGAGGATCTTCAGAAGACAAGGGTGCTCATCCCAAGGTAGCTCTGGGCAAGATCCAATTCCAGGCTGAGCTACTGACAGTGAATTCTGGAAGACAGTGAAATTAGCAGTATCATTTTCAACTGCAGGATGCACCGAGGTGGACTGAAGGTTGCATCCTCAGGGAAATTTTTTTTCCTAGACAAAACCTTCCCGTAGCAATCTGCACCTGTACCATTCTCATTTCAAAAAAGCCCCAGAACATTGCTAGCTTCCTCCATGCAATCTGGCAGGTCAGGATGTTAAGTTCTAAAGGCACAAGTTTTTCTGTGTCACTCAGGTCCCAGCACTGCCATCTGCTCAGCCTTAGAGTCTGTCGGTCAGAGGGCAGCAACAAACACACTCCCACTGGAACACAGCCTTACTTGCATGGTAAACAGAAGACTGTGCAGCACCAGGTAGCTCAGAGCACACGGAGGTCCAAACAATGCTGCCAGGAGAGGACCTGCCCTTCCTTTTCCTCTCTACTCAGGCCCTTCAGATTAAACACCTTCTTCCCTGGAGATCCTGGTTATCCCTCACCTGTTATAGATGGAGAAGTCAAACTTCCAGCCCAGGCAGCGGATGACACGGTCATAAGGTGCCCGGGTGGCAAAATTGTCCAGTTCGTCCTGCGGGAGGGTGATGGAATCGATGCCTGCGCTGATGTTCCTGTTCTCCAGGTAGAACCGGAGCGTGACGTGCAACTTTCCTTTTCTGTCCTTGACAATAGCCAGATCTTCCAGGTCGCCCTCCAGAAGCCCATCCAGAGATTTCAGCTGGTAGGTGTCGAGCAGTCCATTGTTAATTGCTCTACGAAAAACAGGAGAACATAAGAAGGGCTAAACGAAGGGAGGTTCTGTCTTAGCTGCTGAAAATGGGATCAATTGTCAGGCATCCCAACTCCTCTTCAGTGTAAAGGTTACCCCCAGAGCCTCAGGGCTCAAAGGAAAAGCACAGCCTCGCTGCCCTTGTAGGATGTAGAGGATGTAGCCAACCTCTCAGCTTTCCCCTGTGATTGCAAGCAAAGAAACAACATGAGAGCCAGCACTTTTCCAAGTGTACATGTTTCTGTTTCACACAGATCCCAAAAGTTCTGATCAAGCTTCTGTGTTCAGCAACTGCAACATGGATTGTTTTGAACCAAAGACCTACAGAAGGCCCCACGTTCCCCACGTGCCTCCCAGGACCACAGCAGCACCACCTGCGCAGTCCAGCCTGTTGCCTGGGAAAGAAACAATTCTCCTTGTTTGTACTTCAGCTGCATCACAAAGAGGAACAGAAACGCTTTCCTACCTCAGATCCCCGACGTAGTGGGTGGCCCAGGAGAGGCGCACGCGGGACCGGCTCACCATGTGGATGAAGTTCGTGACCCCCAGAATGTTCTCCGCCGTCTCAAAGGCTGAGTTCCCTCGTCCCAAGATCAACACGGTCTGGCCAGCAAAATCCTCCGGGTTGATGGACACAGTCTCATAACCCTCAACATACTCTGAGCCAGGGAAGTTTACCACGTTGGGGACCCACGTCCCAGTGGCGACCAACAAAGAGCTGTAAAAACAGGGATAGCACTAGGGAATGCAGGAATTAGAGGAATGGGGCTCCATCTCAGCACTCCCTCCTCCTCCCGCTGTGAAAGATGGATGTGATGTGCCCCCCGCAGTGATGCTGGACCAGCGGCACAGGTCATGGTTTCAAAAGAAACCTCTACCCAGTTTTACCTAATGACCTGCTCCTCTCTTCCCTCTCCTCAGGACAACGGAATGTTCTTATAAATAGCAAATAGTGGATGCTGTACATACACATCCTACTCCACTGTTCATGAATGCAAGTTCTACTCATATGTATTCACTGAAAATATATATATTGCTAAAGTTCCACAGGTTGTTTATATGCTGCATAAAAAATGACTTTGATTTAAAATTTGAGTTGCGTTTTAGTAGAGCAGGACAGAAGTAATTTTTAAGACAGACAGGAAATGCTTTCGATATTTTGAAATGTAACTCCCAGCCATAAAAACACGCTAGGAAAATCACTAATTGTTAACACCAAAAATGAGTACAGTGATCTTTTTATATCTCTCCGTAAGAGCTTTTGCTTGATTCTTGGGGAAATGTTTGTGACTTAGATGGAAACGCCAGGCAGCTGAGGCGAGCAGCACTGTCTGCTGTCCCAGCCTTGATTACACAGCTCCCAAAAGCAACTTGCTTGTGGTACGTGGGTGTCTGGGATTGCCTTCTGTCCCCTCTGAGCCTGCCAGCAGCACACCGGCAAGTGACAGTCAGCACGACCTGCTGTCGTAGAGCTGAGGTTCTCAGGAGAGGTGGGAAATACACTCCGTATGTTCACACGAGCAACTTTTAGGTTTTTAGGAACGTAGCTCAGTGACAGTACGGGATACACACGCGTAAATGTGACAAGGGGAAGGGGAATTCAGGGACCAGCAGAGTTGAGGGTTATTTCTCATAATTTCCCACTTTCCTCTTGTTCCCCTCTGTATTCCAGCTCTGTCAGCCCAGGGCTCAACTTGGCTGGGGCACAGTTTGGAGCTGAGACCTGGGGGTGAGGTGTCACTGCACTGACTCACTCTCATTTTCAGTAAGTGAAGTGCTGGCTACGAGTACAAATGTGTAATTTTTTTCACGGACAGCAATTATCTAGTAATAAAACAGCAGTGATTTCAAGCTTACACATCAAGGATGGACCCTGCCATGATGGCCATTGCACCAGTTCATGTCTGCCCTGCCCTCAGCTGCTTATGGCAAAAAACATTGCTCATAAAAGGCAATGTCTTCCCAGAAGCAGTTATTCCACTCATTCACCCACTGATCCCCACAAAAGGTTTTTCCCCTGTGGTGGTGGTTAAGGCTCTAGGAGGCTGTGAAATCTCCATTACTGGAGACACTCTTGCCTCAACAGGGCAAGGCTCTGAGCAATCCAACAAAATGGCCTTTCTGGGTCTCTTCCAGCTCAACTTATCCTGTGATTTTGTGACCTCAAAGATGACCATGTAGAGCTGCATGGCAAGCCCCAGGTTTGCCCATTACCTGCACTTGTAGTTCTTCCTGTCCTGGTCAGTCAGGAGGAAGTAGTGGCCATTCCAGGCCTGCCCGTTTTTCTCCAGCGTCACATGGATGATGGCCGTGTTGTACTGAACCCGCAGCTCCAGCAGGGACGCAAAGTCCTCCAGGTAACGCACCATCGTGTCAGCGTGGGGAAAGAAGTCACGCGAGTAGTGTCGGAAGAGCAGCCGCCTGTCATGGCTGAGGAGCGAATTCCAGTCGTGGCGGAGGTTGAACTCACTGTTGGATTTGCCCGTGTACTGCTTATTGATGCTGATGAGCTTGCGGTGGCGAGGGTAGAGGGCGAAGAAGCTGCCAGGCGCGTGGCTCCGCTCAAAGACGATGTAGTCCCGCCTGGCTTGCTGGAGGAAATAGGCCACCTGCAGGCCCGCGGGGCCAGCCCCGATGATGCAGTAGTCGTGGTAGAGGAAAGCAGTGCCACTCACCGCACACAGGGCCAGCCCCAGGAACGTCCCGCAGACCACTGTGGCCATGGCGGAGCTGGCACTGCCGCCTCTGCGGGGGAGAGCGCCACGGAAGTGTCACCTTGGGGACTACAGCCTCCATGCAAGAGACACCTGACCCCACCAGTGCCCACCTGCCCTGCCCAGAGACCCCTGCCCCACCAGTGCCCACCTGCCCCTGCCCAGAGACCCCTGCCCCGCCAGTGCCCACCTGCCTCCGCCCAGAGACCCCTGCCCCGCCAGTGCCCACCTGCCTCCGCCCAGAGACCCCTGCCCCGCCAGTGCCCACCTGCCTCTGCCCAGGCCCGACCGCCATGACGCCCCAGCCAGGACAAGGGTGCTGGGGCGGGGCCCTGGCCCCTGCCAGCCAATAGCAAAAGGGGCCCCTGGTCCCCCAGCCAATGGGCGCACAGCGCCGCCGGCGGCAGCGCACAGGTGGGAAGGTGGGGCAGCACCTGTGCATTAACAGCCGCGAGCGCCTCTGCGCCCCACATCCAATGGGAGAGGGCGGCCCAAGCCCACCAGCCAATGAGCGGCGGGGCGCCCCGCGCTGCCCTCACTGCCCCGCCAATACGGTCCGGCCCCGGTGCCCCCGCCGATGGCGCGCGAGGCGCACGTGACGCGCGGGGCCGCCGCCGGCCGCGCGGACCCGTCCGGCTCGCGGCCGCACCTGCACCGCGGAGCCCCCGCCGCTCCGCTCCTCCCGCTCCGCTCCGCTCCCTCCTCCCTCCCGCGCCGCCCGGGCGGGGCAGGGCGGGCACGGCGCTGCCTCCCGCGCGCTGCGGGGGCGAGCGAGGGGGGTGGCGCGCGCCTCGCGCGTCACGTGACGCGGCAGCCGCCGCTTCCCGCCGGCAGTACCGCCGCGCGCGCACCACGTGTCCGGGGGCGGGCCGCGCTTAAAGGGACAGCGCGGGAAGGGGGCCGGGACCGGGGCACCCGATCCGGGCACACACACCACACACAGAGCACCGCGTCACTCCGCAAAATCAACTTTATTCCGATTTGCCCCACGGTTATCATCGATGTGCAGCCACTGCCCGCCTGCAGGGACGGGGCTGCCTGTTACTGCCACCCCTCGGTGCTGGCTGCAGGGTTCAGCTCTCTTCCTCTGAAACAGAAGAGAAACAGTAGTGAAACGACCCAAAATAAACCATGTATGTCAAGGAAATGCCAGAAGGAACATGAAAAACCAAGGCTGCCACTTCAGGGAGATTTATCACCCCTCCGACTGCCTGTGCCTTCCCCCCTCCCCCGCCTCGTCTTCCCAACAAACCTGCCCATCAGCCAAGACCACAAACACGTCATTTGGAATTACACAATTTACATTCCTGAATAAATTACGCAGAGACCTAACTAACATTTCCATAATAAAATCCAGAGTGGCCACGCCACGTTTTCAGCCTAGGAAGAAGCTGGGAGATATTTTTCCTATCACAAAAGCAGGAGCCCCAGAATAAATGGTTTCCCACTGTCTGAACAGAGCATATAGACAACTCGTATCAGGGATCACAGATGGTTTTTTACAGTGAAGCAAAACCAGCGGTTTTCCACAGGGCACCACCAATCCTCCAAAACTCTCATCCTGACTAGCCAGTGATTGCTCAGCTTCAACAGCCACTTCAGGGAAGCCTTCACTGAGTTACCTCAATTGTGCTCCATCACCACGCGTTTTAAATGTGTCATCTGATAGTCACTGCCATTTCTAAAACTGCTGTAAAAAAATCCCAGTACCATCAGAAATCAGCACCCACCCACTCCTGCAAATCTTGGGGCCGCTGAATGAAGGCTGTGGCAGGCTTCGTTTTTCCAGTCAGTGCTCTGGATCTGGGACCTTTCCTCCCTAGCCCTGTTAACTCAGTCCTCATTAAGTATCTGTACAGAAGCACAGCATCTGCATTTCCAACTCTGCTGTTTTTGCTTCCAACTGAGTACTCCCAATGTCACTCACACCTTTCCAGCTGAGTCCCATCGTTGGGACCACATGTTCTTCAGCCTCGCTCCTCTCCTGCCACTGGTCAGATCTCACTCTCTGGCTCTGGTCTTTACCACGGGTCACCCCTTTTCATCCAGACCAGTACATCACTTAGAAGCATAAATCCCCAAGTATGCTACAAACCTTCCTCTTCCTCTTCTTCCTCTTCATCCTCCTCATCTTCATCAGAGCTGAAGGTGCCATCAGGCAAACTGTAGATGCGGATCACCTGCTTGTTGGGGTCCTTGAGGATGAGGTACTTCCCCTCATCCAGCTTCATGCAGATGTCAATGACACATCGCAGGATGCCCCAGGCGTTCTCTATGCTCAGATTAATCTGGCTGGCAAACTCATTTGGCTTGAACTGCTGCGTGCCCAGGATCACATGGCGGGAAGAGTCCTTCACGTGGTAACGGGATACGTACCTAGGGAGGGCAAGAAGAAACCAGAGGGGTATCAGGAAATTAAGCTCAGACAGCAGAAGAATGCCAGCAAGAAAAGCACCGTGATCATCTTAGTTTTGTTTTCTGGGCTGAAAGATCCTAATACTCCAACACTGAAGGCTAAGAGGATCTTCTGGCTACAAACTGCCAATCAGTAATGCACCTGGAAATCCCCAAATCGGATGGAGTGGTACAAAAGATACAGAAGAATTAGTCGCACAGATAAAAATTAAGCAATAGCATGATTAGCTGGGACTTTGGAATTAAGCACATGCAAAAGTATCAGTCCTGTGTCTGAGGGTGTAACCTAGGATTGCAGAACCACTAGAAGAGAGTTAGTAGATGCCTCCCGTTCATTACCCACAGCGCGGACTCAAATGATTTTAGGATGAGAGTTCAAAAGGGGCTGTGGCCATACCCTCCTCCACCACCCAATTTCTCAGTAACAGGGCACTGAGGAGGATCTCAGTCAGATTCCTGACAGGCAGCACACTCACTGTGTTTATTTTCCTTGCTGGTGACCTCAGCAAACAGGCTGAGAGCCACAGAGGCCACCTGCCCTTCACATGTGTGGGGTCTCACAAGGTCAGTCACAGCAGGGGCACATCAGCCTGATGCTGATGGGAAGCAGCTCACACCAAGGCTGGTGTGCTCACCACAAGCTTTCCCTTCTTGGGCACCCAAGTGTTTGGTTTTTTATGATTACTCATTTTATAAATGCTTCACATATATATACTGGGTTTAATCATGGAAAATGCACCTGGAAGAACTTACCCAAGTTTAAGATACTCAGATCCAGCCAGCAGTGCACAGCATGTCCAGCGGGCTAATTTGTAGCTGTTATTTTTCAGCTCTGTGGCAATCACAGCTCCTCTCTGGGAGTCCAGCTTCTGGCGCCAGTCTACTCCATTGCAATACTGAGGAGAATCAAAACTAGGGTAAGCCTGACAAGCCAGCAGCAGCCACCTCTTCAGCCATCTTGTCATCAGACAGGGAAGCTGCTTTCAGCTACCTTACGGTACACCATATGAGGGAATGTGAACTGCAGCCTATAGGGAAAGCCCTTGCACGGGAAAAGGAGAAACACAAAAAGCTGGGATTGCCCAACATTTGTGGCACTGGTTAGAAAGGGTTGTTTGTGAGGGAAGAATTCATGAGGGAAGCATGGGAACACGCTGGCCACTGTGCTGAACACCTGGAGACAAGAGGGTTCAAACTAGCTACATCTCATCTGGGGGAGAATGCCATCAGCACTGCTTGTCCACCGAAGTTATACTCCTTTGATAGAATGTAACACCCGGGGCACACCGCCAGATGTTCTTCTTATCTTCTCTGCTGTACCTGGCATGTCAGGCAGCAGTGAAGCAGTTAGAGCTAGCTTTGGAATCCCATTCCTCCTCACCCTGGAATCCCACTCGTTCAGTGTTTTGATGTTGATGAATGACACTTCTCCATTAGCTCCTGTCATCACTCCATCATGTTCACAGCGGACAATGAGATCTATATCATCTCCCAGCTTCCACCTTCGGTATCTGCCAACAAACAATCCAGCTGGTTATTTCTGACCTTTGATCTCTTCCAGATCCATGCAAGCACTCAGCAAAATCTTTTCCTCCTCTACCTGTTCACTCAAGTTAACCATGAATCCCTCTCAAGGTAAAGCTCCTATCAGTAACACTCCTAATTTGTTTTGCCTTCATATCACAAACACATCCTGCCTCCTTGCCAAACTTGGGCTTCAGAGCAATTATCAACATACCTGTATGCAACAGAGGCCACTTCGTTTTTATCCATGTCATCCTCCACAAAGGGGTTTGGGTTAGGAAACTTGTATTTCTCCTTTCCCTGCAGATGAAAACAAAGGGCATGTTAGGAGAAAAAGGCTGAGACAGCTCGCCCCTACCGGAAAAATATTCTTTTACAGCAACAGTAGCTGATTTCCCTTATGTAGAAAAATACCAAAACATAAAACAGCTGATGAGAAGCCTCATGTTCATGTTAGTCACAGTGCTATAAGCACTACTTGTAATGGTACTTCAGTAAGTGTACTCAGAAGCCTGGCTGCATCACCAAGGGGAGTGAGATGATCTCTCTGTGAAATAAGGATGAAAACTTTTCTACAACAAAGTCACACTGCTCACCAGAAGTAATCCCACCTCCTTCAAAACTGAAAGAACACCAGTGTAACATAACTGTCAATTAAAATCCTTCCGTGCTGCATTAAAGCAGCCTTAATGAAGTCTCAAGACTCTCTGAAACACAGGCCCTACTATTCAGCACTGCTCCACCTTACCATCCTCAGACACTGCTGTGAGAAGTTATGATTGATGTAGGTAGCTTCCATGGCAAGGTTGCGTGGAGAATTAAAGGAGTTGCCCTCTTCCTGTGGTGGTTCATTGGCTGTTTCACTCACTGTCAGGAGGTCTGGGAAGAAAACCAGACACAAGCGGTTATACTTGGGGGAGTAACTACGTCAGCTTCAGTGAGCCACAGCCCCACAGTGGAGCAGATCAATACTCAAGTTCCCCCCGCAGCTATCAAGTGTACTCCAGTAATCAGGTTGTTCAGCGGTCTCAGTCTGGACACTGAGACGCAGAATAAACTCAGGTAAGCATAAAGAAAATTAGACCCTTTAGCTACTGCAACAGAAATTTCTTTCAGGACTTTTCCTCACCAAAATCTGAGTTGTCCCTCTTGTCAAAGAAAAGCTTGGATCCAACTCTCTGGACAATGATGTCCCAGGAATAGACAGAGCGAGTGCAGCTCATCAGCGTGGCCAGGATGGCGTCCGTGGCAAACACATTCCCTTGTGTCTTGGCCAGCTATGGATGGATGTAAGAGGAGGAGAAAACTGTGTTTCAGCAATAGGAACAGATACCCCTTCCCTAGCCAGGATGAGAAGTGCTAGCAAACCAGATCACTGATTTCTTCTCCCATTCGGAGGAAGCTGGACCAGTAAGTACCTGTTTTCTTATGATTACTCATTTTATAAATGCTTCACATATATATACTGGGTTTAATCATGGAAAATGCACCTGGAAGAACTTACCCAAGTTCAAGATACTCTGATCCAGCCAGATCCACCATTAGACAAAGCAAGAGGTACTACCCAGCAAACCTGGCCCACCCTCATCCACACAAGGGGAAAGCAAGAAACCACTGTGAAATATATGTTGGAAAATGTATGGCTCTTTATTGCCAGTGAGGTGACAAGAGAGAAATCTCTGAGCCTTCCTCACCTCCAAAAGCAGAACCCTCAAGAATCAGGTCTCTGACATAAGAGTTTCCTTCCCAACAAGTACCAGCCTGCCTGCCCTCCCAGAATCACAGCTTTTCCTTGGCCAGTGTTTCCTAACTTTGCATTAATCTAGCTCTGCCTCGGACCTAAGAAAAATAACAACACCAGCTAACGCTTCTTTACTTTTGCCCTTCAGTCTGACAGTGACAGCTGGTCTCCAACAACAGCACACACTGGGAAACACACTACTGGGTTTTACAAACCAGCAAACATACCTTTCGGATAACTGGGTCGTCCGTAGTGGTGACAGTATGGAAGATGCGCTTAATGCTCCTCAGGAGCTTCTCATTCCTTGTTGTAATGCGGTCAAAGGCTTTGTCATAGTACTCCAGGGCTCCACAGCACTCTCTGCAGAGGCAAGAGAACCACCTTGACACCCCTCCTAGGGACACCACCACCCATGAACCACACAGGACTGAAGAGCCTGTTGGGTGTTCCGTTACCTCCCTCTGCTTTGGGTACCTCAATGAGAACATTGAGACCAGGCCAAGAGACCCTTGCCCTCCTGCTTTCCAAAAATCTGGTCACGTCAGGAAGCAAGCAAATGGATGTTTTAGGAACTCACATGTCCTGTGGCTCTGACACCTCTAGGTAGCGCATTTTCATCAGCCTAGGGAAATCCATCTCCTCCTTTACCTCCCAGTCACTGCGAACTTCAACAGAGGAGTCACGAGGTTTCTGCTGTGCGGCCAGAGGTAGCACAGATAGAGAGAGAAACGGAGAGACAGCACATCAGGATTTGTGCAAGAGGAGCTGCCCCACGAGTGCAGCCAACAAAACCAGACCATCACAGGTGCCACAAAGCTTGTCAGTTTACCTGTGATTTTTGGTCCCACTTCTGCCTCACTCCAAACTGTTTTTGAAACTTCTTTTGTAGGCGCAAACGATCTCTAAAATGACAAATGTGAGAAAAGCCATGAAGAGAAGTTCTCTATTCATATATGCCACAACCATTCCTCCACTTCCAAACTGCCACCTGAGGAGCAGTGCTTTCAGGCACCGAGCTGCTGAAACATTTGCTGAGCCATCTGCTGATCAAGATGCCCGAGGCATTAAAAAGCCCGTTCTTTGCTGAGAAGCACTTTACATAGTTTTGTATCTAAAGACTGCAACGCAGTTTTCGGAAAAGATATTCTCTGTTTGGAACGCTATGTTTACTTTCTAAACATGATTCAAAAATTCTCCTAAATTTTTAGATAGTTGTTTAAAATCCAGTTGTAAGTACTGCTGACACAAGCAGAACATTGGATTTGAAATATCCTGAAATTCTCCTCTGCTGACTGTTTGCTCAGCAGGTTCTGTTACAGTAAGTTTGCATATTTACCAACAGTACCTTCATGCATTCCAACCAAAGGCTGGTACACTCGTCTCTGCAACCTCACCTCTCCTTCTGCTTGGCACTCTTTGGCAGCGTCTGCATGCTGAACTGCAGCATGTTCCGACGGTCCTTGTCTCTCCGAAGATTCCTCTGTGGAAATGATGGAAAGAAAAAAAAAAATAAAGGGACATTTTACTTGTGAAATAATTCTGTGCTGCTGAAGGTCTCCTCTGAGCCTGTCTCTGAGAACACGTTACCTGTGCAAAGCGCATGCGGTTCCTCTGGTACGCCGTTTTCTGCGTCCGTGCTGTGTCCACCAGCTGGAAGCTGGTCTCATCCTCCTCGTGGAAATAGGCATACTGGCTGCCGCCACCAAACTGCGAGGAGTACTTGTCTGGAAACAAAACAGAGCTTCTAAACAAAACATCAAGCTTCTAAATAGAAAACCCTGATAGTTCGCCCCTTTCTCTCACAGCTGCCTTCACCTAAGCCTGATGCCTCAGCTGGGTCTCTTACACACCTTACACCCGTGTGTTTTCCCCCCCGCAAGCCTCCCTTAGGAGCCCTGGTCAGCAGGCAGTACAAAAATCCAGAGTAAGCCCCAAGGACAGGGAGAGCCCCACGGAGCTCTCCCAAGGGTGAAGCACACTCCCTAAACTGAGACGCCTGTCCTGCTGAGGTGTGCACGTAATCACAGGGTGGGTGTGAGACATGAAAGCAGGAACGACGCTTGAAGAGAACTTTGTAGAAAATAAACCACGGCAGCAGCTGCCAGACAACACGTACTTGTGTATCTCTTATCCTGATACGTGGCTCCTGTCCAATCAGCCACCTAAGGACGAGCAGAAACAGTCAAAGTTAAATGAGCACTGACATAACATTTTCCCCCAACTCTGACTCTGTACATGCAGGACTCCAAGCAGCAGAAGCAGTGCTCTCCAGAACTAATCCTTCCGACTCCCCTGGCTTGCCAGCCCCGCCAGCTGGGGGGGCACAGCCATGCCCTGTGTCAGGAGGCACTGAAAAGGGTGTCAGAGGAGCAGCTGCGGTTACAAGCACCGAACACCAGCAGCAGCATGCAGGGGTGGGAGGCCAGAGGGCACACAGAGCTGCGGCCCAGCACGGCCGAGGTACCTTGCCCAGGCGGTCCCCTTTGCTGAAGGGCTGGTAAGGCATGTCCTTGAACTGCTCGGGCACAGCACACGGGCCCCATCCGGAGGGGTTGTCCTGGATCACGGGTGTCACAAACTTAGCCATTTTTTAGTCTTCTGGAAGGGAGAAAAAGTTAAAAAAAACACCAAACCTCTCAGCAGCCGCACGGCGAGGCACCGAGGCCCTCGGCCTTAGCCCGGCACAGGCCGCGGCGAACGGAAGGCGCCTCTGGCGGCTGGGCCCGGGGAGGGCCGGGGGGTGCCGGTGGGCGCTGCGAGTGCCGGGGCGGGGCCGCGGCCCCACCGGAACCAGCGGCAGGGCGGGGCCGTGGGGTCCCGGTACACGCGGGCGGGTGTCGGCGGGGCAGGAGACCGGCCCCGGCGCGGCCCCGGCGCCCCCCTCACCTGCGCGGCCCCGTCCCGGCCCCGATGGCGGCGGATCCAGCGGCGGATCCAGCGGCGGACCCGGGAGCGGCGCGCGGGGAAAGGGCCGCGCGCAGCCCCGGCGCGCCCTGCTGGCGTCAGCGCCGCGCGACGGAAGTGCCGCCGTCGTAGAAGTTAAAAAAAAAAAAAACAAACAATCAACCAACCAAAAACCCCGCCCCCCCACCCCGAAATAAACCCCAAAACAACAAAACAAACCAAACAAACAACAAAAAAAAAGCGGACCGCGGCTGCCGTAAAGCATGAGTGTTGTTGCAAAATGTGAAATATTTAAAACTGTTCTTAATAAAGGATGTTCTTTGATGTTTGATCTTTGTGCACTTTCGAGTCTAATCAACAAGAAAGGAGATTTAATCCGTGAAACAGAGAGCAGCTAACGAGCTCTAAGTGTTGTCCAGGTGTTAGAAAGACAAATTACTTGTCTGTAGAATTACCTTGTTAAGGTTTTGGGCTCGACAGGTTTCAGATCTCAGACCTAGAGGAAGGTTAATAAAGCTTGGGAAGAAGGATGTACCACTGAGAGGGGACACAAAGAATGTAGAATTTACAGACCTGAAGGTCATTAGGCAGAACCCCAAGATAAGGAAGAAACTAAAAAGACAGCTCATCAACTGTGTTGAATCAGCTCTAACTGGGTAAAAGGTAATTCTGGCAGGGGGAGATCATGACCACCGACCCAAAAAACCCACTGACTTGAAAGAAGAGGCTGAGCAAGAAGACTAACTGGTATGAGAAGAGAGACAATCGTTAACCAACAGAAGATAGAATACTAATTAATAAGAGAACTAGGAGACTTTTAGCCAAGGAATATTAAAGCCTTTGTTTGCTAAAATGTGTAAACAGTGAGTTTTGGTACTCATTGTGCTGGCTTGGTGGATTTGCCCCCCAGCACCCCTTTCTGCACAGAACTGTAAGGAAATCAGGTACCTCGACTGTGTGTGTGGATTGGCCTATTGCACAGCTGTGTGAAAGAACCTATTTTGGGACAACAGTGTAAAAAATTTACTGAAATTTCGCTCCTGCTTAATCGCCGCTTAATAAGAAAAAAGCGTGGGAGTGGGAAGAGAGTGACATTAATGACAGTAAATTTGCCCTATGGATTAAAAAATCTCAAGTTTGGCTTTTAAGTGTAAAAGCCAGGGATGACACACAACAAACCCATTTGGGTTGTACCTAGATGTCATAAAGAGGATGAAAATATGGTTTTCTGTGCCTGCTGAAGGCTCGGCAGAGCACAGCAGCTCAGACAGCAGTGAGGTGTCAGAACCATCTGCACTGCTAATGATGATTATACTTCCTGCAAATGTAGAACTTCTCTTGGCAGAAGTCCTTAAGCCTGTGGTAGGCAAATGCCTGTTGGAATGGTGAAAACGACTCACCTGATAGCAGCAGGGTGGGATAGGTTGCCTAACAAACTTCCTCTGCCTGTCTATCCTCTATTCTCATGAAGATAACTTGAGCTTTATGACCACACAAAGGGCTGCCCAACCTCAGGATTTTTTTTTCTTTTTTCCCTTTGGAAAAACTTGAGTTCAACATACCTTACAAATCATGTATTGAAAGAATACTGTTCCTCAGTTTAGTCAGATTTCAACTGCTAGTGTGCAGTTCCTGTGTGGTTGTGCCAGGTTGCTTTACAGGCATAAGGTGGAGTAATTGTGAGGTCTGGTAGGTAAATTCCTGTTTTCACAGATGAAAATGGAGATAGAAGTTGACTTGGATAGAGAACAGTGTTACAGGACTCTGAACAAGAAGTATATCCATAAAGTCAGGTGCCAGCACAGGAAACATGACTTAATGCTGTGCCTCTTTGTTTTCTCACACACACAACTTCTTAAAATAAAAGTATATTCCAAACTCTGCAAAGATTTTGTAGAAAATTAGGTACTTCTTGGGTTGTAGTTGTATGATTATTCAACCAACTTTGTGTTTTGGAAGGTGTTACAAAACACTTGATTTTGAGAGTAAAGATGTGTGAAGAATGGGAATTGCAGTTGCTTCTGCTGTATTCATAGTGTAATATTCAAGTTTTCGCATTGTCCCTGATGTCTTTCCTGGACCTGCTGGAGGGGAGACTTAAGGCTGGAAGTTAGGATTCAGCCCTACAGCCTCTCTAGGAGACCATGAACCAGTGATTTAATACAGCATGTGCCTCAGGTCCCTGTCTGTGTAATTGGGATAGTATTTCTTCTCAGGAAGTGAGGGCAATAAATCATTAAATCCCAGATGTTCTCATACCAGAGTGATTGAAATTTTCTCTACCCCTAAAAAGAGCAGGTCCATTTTATAAATCTCTTCAGCTCACAGGCTAAAATCTAACTCTTTAGAGAATTTTACTGGGTATCTTTTACCTAGGAAGAGTCTAGATCAATATTTTCCAGGCAGAGAGGTGTGCATTTTCTTCTTTATTTACCACTTGTAATTCCTCCTCGAGGAAGAACTGAAGCTGCAGCAGTCTTTGCTTTGACAAGACACCCTGCCATTAATCAGAAGCGGGATTATTAAAGCGCCTTTCCCCGCTAGCGAAAAAATCCACTTATAGAAATACAGTTTATAAAATACAATTTGTAACTGTCTCACCTAAACAGCCTTTTCGGAGACAAACATCATTAGTGCCTGAACTGCCTTGCCAGTCGCTTGCAGTGTCTCAGTCCCAGTGCGATACCAGCTCCATGTGATGCCCACAGCACCAGTCCCTCACAACCCACTCTCTCAGCTGGGGCAATGGGCTGAATGGGCTCAGAGGGACTGACAGCTCAGGAGGTGGTGATGAAAAGAGCAAGAAGGTCTAAAAAGAGAAATAGATTAAGGAACAAATGAAGAGAAATAGACTGATAAACCACAATCCCTTGCTTTCCAAGGCTTCCTCTTCACTCCTGAGCCTACGTGAGATGCACACAAGAGAATGTAGTGCTGCTGCTGCTTACCAGATACAGCAGATCATGTTTAGCTTAGGCTTAGCCCATCAAACTTCCTTTTTGGATGTCAGAGGTGGTTTTAGGTGTGGGTTGGAGGAGAGAGCGTGCATGGGGAGTGGCCAGTGCAGGCCATGGATCCCCTGGGCATGGATCTAACCTTCCATTTTCTTAGCAAGGTGAAGAAGTCTTCTAAGAAAAAAAATCCAGCCTTAAGCAGGTGAGGTTTGCTGCCACAATTAGAATCATAGAATGTTAAAGGGTTGGAAGGGATCTTAAAGATCATCTAGTTCCAACACACCCTGCCATGGCCAGGGACACCCTCCACCAGACCAGGTTGCCCAAGACCTTGTTGAACCTGGCCTTGAACACTGCCAGGGTTTGGGCACCCACAACCTCCCTGGCTACCTGTTCCAGTATCTCACCACGCTCACAGTAAAGAATTTCTTCCTCATGTCTAGCCTAAATTTTTCCTCTTTCAATTTGTACCCATTACTCCTTGCCTTATTGCTACAGTTCCTGACAAAGAGTCCTTCTCTGGCTTCCTTGTAGGCCCTCTTCAGATACTGGAACGTTGCTATGAAGTCTCCTTGCAACCTTCTCTTCTCCTGGCTGAACAGCCCCAATTTTCTCAGCCTCTCTTGGGTCAAATTTTCTAGAAGAGGGAGTGAATCTGTCTTACTTCACGCCAGGCACTGCACCTCCTGTATCCTGTGCCATGCTGTGGCTGGGGCCCTGCAGCTCCAGGCACCTCTTGCCGTATCTTGATGACCCCACACACTGCTGCTGCAAATAGTTTGCCACCTGACCTCTGGCTTTCATTAAAGGCACGTGAAATACATCGTTTCCTGGAAAAGTACTCAAAATACACTTGCTTGCAATCATTTGATCCTTGATCCATAATTTCGGTTCATCAGTTAATTAATCATTTAATCAGTTAATAAGACTAATCACTCTTCCCTGGAAGATGCTCATGAGAACAGCCAGGATAAATTGCTCCCATCTGTTTTTTCGTTCTTGTCTCCCACTTCTCTGGTTTTGTGCTCTGTGTTGGTGTTAGCAGATCTGTAAAAAAGGGGCTCATTCCAGCACTGTAGCTGCTTCAGTCCAAATCCTTCACTGCCATCCTCCTCCCCTGCAGTTTGGGACTTGCTGGAGAGCTGTTGCCCTGTGAGTTGTCGCCGCGTTGAGCTGCAACCTCCTCCTGCTGAGCAAGGACAATATACAGCTCTGGCAGTGTTACCAGGCACTTGCCAGCTTTAAATGGAGGAGAGCAAGTCCAAGCACCCTACCCGTCGGGGGCCTTTCCTAGAAAATAGATCATCTCTACCTTGAAAATGCCTCAGAAAACCTTAACACAGGGGCTGCTTTCCAGCTTGCATGACTGTACTTCCACTCAAAGAGGCAGCTGAGGATTGGAAGACTAATGTACACTATTTTGCAGTGGTTCCTTTTATCATTCCTATAATAAATGCATCAAAAATAGACATTTGGGTTCCTTTTCCTCACTAAACACCAAACACCCTGTGTGTCTGTGCCATATGCTTAGTCTGCACTGCTCCGTACTTTTTGACAAACCCAGAAAACAAAGGAAGTAGTCCTCAGCCTTAACGCCTTCCCACTGCAGAGAACCCTGATGTTTACATACACCTCTTCAGGTCAGGCTCTTCTTCTGCAGTCATTGTCATGATCTTTAAAGCAGCAGAACTCATTGCTGGCTCCAGGGCTTTTGTTGCAACCAACCTTGGCCGTGTATGAGCTGGCTCCTGCCATGGGCTCATGTTTTACAGGCTGGGAAGCCCCCTGTCCTTCCCCGGCCCTCTCCTTTGTATCCCATCTTTGCCATGGCATTTCTATCTGCCTTCTCAGTCTGTTTTTCTCTCAGTCCAGAAGCTTTGCTGCAATGCATGGCCTCCTTTCCAGCACCTTCATCCCTCTCCTTGGTGCTCCAGAGGCTGAACTGCTCTCCTCACGTGGCAGTTGCTCACCAGCTTTTTCAGGGAAATGCTTGATCGGATTTTCAGGAACCCTGGAAAAATGGGCATAAAACAATTTTGCTGTGCACATGCTGTGAATCTGATTTTTAATTTGCTGCCTGTACGATCTAGAGAGGCTGGGAGCAGGTGGCACCTGGCAGATTTGCTGCATGTGTTCAGACCAACCATGTCCATTCAGTAAGGTCCACATAAGGAATGTGCTGAATTTATTATTTTTGGTAGCAGGCAGTGCTTTCACTGTAAGGTTTTCTTCCCCTCTTCCTCCTCCTGCCATTCTGAGCTCTCCCTGGCTGCTGGGTGGACCATCTTTCCCTCATGGACAGACAGAAACTGGGCAAGGACAGGCTTCTTAAACCATGTTGCTTCTGTAGGCTGGGCTCAGAAAGCATTGTCTACTCCTTTCATGCTGCCAGGAAAAGCCAAATTTTTGGTGCACCCCAAAATTGCCATTCTCTGAATTAGTGCTATCTCTTGCCTGCTTTTGACTGTTTTTACCACCAGTGTCAGAGCTCTTTCAAGGTTTCTATAGCTTTGATCATCAGGGCCTGGACCACATGTATCATCAAAGAGGTAGAGTGTGTCATGCTGCATCCACACCCTTGGCTGCTGAACACTGCCATTTTCAGAGCTGTAGAAAGAGTCCAGGTCCAGCTGCCTCCCCGCAAACTGTCAGCAAGATTGCCTCCTTTGATCTGCACTCAGTGCTGGATTTTATCCCAGCAGCCAACAGGCTAATTCCACAAGTTTATTCTACAAAACTCAGTTAGAGCAGTTGGTGCCAGCAGCGTCCCTGCTGGCTACAAGCCTGCATCAGGAGACAAAGGCTGATGCAGTGGCTGGAATATGAGCTTGGGAGTCCACAGGCTCAGCTGCAAATCACTGCTCTGTGGCTGTTTTCTAGGCCACACCAGTAAGCTTCTGCAGTGGGAACTTGTCACCTCCATCTTGCACAGGGAGGGACAACATTTCCCTGCCTCACCAGAGGATAAATACTGTGAAGATATAAGCTATCATGAAGATAGGGAACCACAGCAACAGAGGCAGAACCAGGCCATGGCTGCTGCAGCTGGGAAATGCTGCATAGATCCAGCTGGACCTACAGAAGGGAAGAGGATGGGGCCCTGGGTGATGGAAGGTGCAGGGCACACCATGGCTTCTTAAGCAAGCTTAGTGGTTTGCTTTTCAGCTGCAGGAACCCTGCTCCACGCCCTGCAGTTATCCAGTGCCTGAGTTATATGCAAAGCTGCCCTCAGAAATGATGCAGATGTGAGCAGAGCTATGAGCAACATGGGCTTTCTTTACAAGGGCCCTTGCCCAGCACAGAAACACCCACAGTTATTTCCTTCAACATCATGAGTGCTAGAGTAACTTAATGTGAAAAATCAGAATCTTCTGGGCTAAGTATGCTGTGCAAATGCTCTTACCTGGCTGGTCCCTCCTCTGGTAAGCCTAATGTTTATGCCAGCCAGGAAAAGAGGTCTAAGCAGAATATCAGGAGGCAGGAAGAGAGTCCAAGCAATTTCTGTTAGGGAGCAGAGTCGAACCCCATTTGCACAAGACCTGGTTATCAAGGCAATAAGGAGTCAAAAGCAGATGCTACCTATGTATAATATAGTGTTCTCCTCCGAAAGAATCTCAGGAAGGTTCCCACAAAAGAGAACAGCAGCAAGGGACATGCAGCAGCCCAGCATGTCTGTGGTTGCCATTCCCTTCCCTGCTCCTTGGTAAGTCAGAGACAGGGCTGGCCGACACGCTTGGCCGCGGACAAATGTGCCTCTTGGGGTACAGGGAGTGTGGAGAGTACAGGGAGTGCGGAGCCTCAGGGCCATTCCTTTTTCTCCTCTTGAGCAGATTTCAGCGCCATCTGCTCTCTTCTGTCTTTAGAGGAGTCAGCCGGGTGCTTTTGTCCCTTCTGGCAAAGCTGTGCTGCGTATGTCCCCCATCGGGCGTCAGGTACCCCGAGGCATCTGGGAAGGATGCACACTCTCAGCCTTGCTCTAGAAAGCTCCCACTGCAGCAGCCCAAGGTCCTTCATTCTCTCCTTTTCCCTGTCTGCAGCCTATTCCTCTGGATGAGGCACTTCCCAAGGTCGCAGCTGACTCCCAAGGTCAGGCCCAGGCTGTGCTTGTAGCCCCTACAGGAGGGGATGGGAAGGGGTTTGGGCTGGGAATCGACCCTCTGTTCATCAGTTACTCCCCAAAAGGGCCCATGAGCAGTGCCAGGTACACTTGGGGGAAAGTAACAGGGGAGAAGTAGACAAGGGGCAGCCATGGGGCTCACTGAGCTGGGAACTGCACTGTGGGATTGCTCTTTTTCTGCATGTGTGAATTATCACCTCACTAAACACTCTTGGATGATCCCTGGTAGGCAGCAGTCAGAGCTGCAGAGTTTAGGGTAGGAGAGGTGGGTAGACTTGCTGATGACATGCAGCTTACCGGGACATGCTGCTTCGAACCTCATGGCTGCACCAGGCTCACAGTAAGAGCTTTGTTGTCTGCTCTCTCCTCCTAAAATCATACCTGTCCCTGTGCTGGCTGGAGCCTGTCCCAGGTGGGCCAAAGCTGAACCCCCAGGTAAATTACATCATTGTGTCCTCTCTGAGCTGCTGGAAGGAGAAGGGGAGGGAATGAGGGAAAAGCTGGTCGTGAGGAGCCCTTGCAGAGTGGAAATGGCCACTGGCCACCCCTGTGCATCAGGGGGATGCTGGGCAAGGGTCCCAGTGCTGCATCTCTCGTGGGAGTTGTGGGGCTGCTCCAGCTCCCGCACAGTGCGGCTGTGAGGCTCCGCTGCTGTGCCGAGCTCGTCCCACGGGATGGCACTGCCTGCTCAGGAACAGGCAGCCTGGCCGGCGCTCCTGGCAGGCATAAATGCAGCAAATTAAACGGTGCTGGCAGATTCTGATTGACAGGTCCCTAGAGAGCAAAGTCCCTTGTTTTTTCCATCCCTGAGGGGATCAGGAGCAGCAGGAGGAGCAGCAGCAGAGAAAACCCTTTCCCAAGCTCAGTGCTTTGCCCTTGCAGATCTGTTTCTGGGACTCAGCCCATACTCGTGTATCTTGACCCCTTTGCTGAAGCTGCCGGTATCGGGCCAGCCAGCTCCTTCACTGCGGACTTTCCGCAATGTCAGGAGCTGACCGCTGTGGAGGACGCTGAGGCTGCCTCATCTGAGCCCTTGTTTCATCCGTGAGCCGTGGCACCCTTTTTCGCTCCATGCCCAGGGTGCAAGGCCTGGAGGTTTCAATAAAGGGCAAGCAAAATGAGGCCAGCAGTGTTTGGCGTCATTCGCACGTTACTCCTCTCTGCGGTGTAAAACAGGCACAAATGACAACACTCTGCCAGAATGGTTCACGTCTGCGTTGGCTCTGCCAGAGCCAGGTCAAAGCTGGGATTTACAGCCAGGAAGATGAAGGCAGTCGTTCATCTCCTGCTGCTTCAGTAGTGGGAAGCAGCATGGCCCACTGGGGTCCTAGATCCTCTGTAAGGGTCCTCACTGCAGCTCCATGTCTGGCAGGTCCTCAGCACCCCTCTACCAACCAGTGGTTGGTGGCTTAGGATGGAGTAGCCACCGTAGACACTGAGACATCACAGATGTCCTGCCTACCCTTTTGGGGACAGATCCCCAGTTAATGGTCTTTCTATGACCTGACCCAAGTCCTGGGGACTGGTCCCTGTCCCCTGTCTCAGGCTGGAGGGGAGTTTCTCATCTCCATGGGGCATTTTGGCTGCACAGCTGCTCTAGAGCTCTGTGGAACCACCAAAGTGTGGTACAGGTACTGTCGGTTTGATCAGGACTCCTTGTAAATGCCCCAGCTGGGTGAGGAGCTGCACACTCTGCAGCAGCCCATGTGTGGTCCAGCTCCATGCCTCAGCTTAGCAAGAGGGATGACTTGTTCCCCACCCTTGGAGGTAAAGCTCAGGGTAGTGGCATTTAATTCAGCTCTGCTTAATCTGTATAGGCCCTACTAAAATTTTAACCTTCACCTGCCTCCCTTCCCTACCAAAACTGTTACCTCTTCTTTCTGTCTCTCTGGAAGGTGTCCAAAAGATGAGGGGAGAAGCTTCCAGCAGCTGGAAGGCGTCTGGGAAGGGTATGCCAGGTTTTATGGAGCCATCTCTACCCTTGGGGATATTTCCATTCATATAGCCTGTCCTTTGCCATCCTTGCTCACCTAGCAGCTTTTAAAAGGTAAGATATGTGGCTGTCTTCTTCTCTTGTGGCAGTCGTCACACACAAACAAGACAGCAGGCTTCTGTGTCTGACACTTGGCCTCTCTCTGTAGTTGTCTGGCACTAAAAATTATCTACAGAGAAAAATACTGGGCTCCATACCTGGGTCTTAATATCTGCCCTCAACAAACCATAATTACTAATTACCACTCCTAGGTGTTTAAACCATTTCAATGATGCTATTAAATGCCCAGTGTTAATTTAATAGCCAAGTGTCTGGGTTTCCCCATAGAGGAGCTCTCAGAGCATCTCCCACAAAAGCAAAACCCAGCCATCCCTGGCTGTGTCTGTACAACAGAGGCAGCAGAGAAGTGGCAACACATGTTGACAGCAGTCCCACACATGTGAGGAGCTGGGCATTACTCAGTAACAAGTGCTCCCTTGTCCCATACCACTCCCCAAAGGATCCCCCTCTTCAGCCATGCTCTGCCTCTGTGTGATGAAGACCCAACACCCCTGCCAGTGCAGGCAGGCATCACTTGGGTAGTGCCTGCCCTCTCAGGCTCAGATCTTTTGCCAGATCCATCCTTGCAGGTTGCCCTGAGTAGAACAGCACTCTCCCTGGCAAATGCCCTGCCTGCCTTCTACCATCCCATGCCAGCATTTGAGGGCATGTCCTCAGATTTGGAGGGGAGTTGTCGGAAACCAGCCCCATGCAGGGCAAGTACTGCATTCCTCTGGCACCTGAAAGCAGGGAATGACCACTGGCCCCAGATAGGTCCTGAAGCTGGAGTTTGATGGGGGTGTAGCTGAAAGGCATCAGACTTTGCTTGCTCCACCTCCACTTCTGCTGTCCTGCACCTCCACTTCTGCTGTCCTGAAAATAGCCTGTCCTCCCCCACTGCTGGGACTTGGGACTGGGGCAGGAACTTTTCCAACATAAATATTTTAACTGACCTCTCAGTCACAAGTCTCTGGCATCCACAGGACCGCAGTGGCTCAGTGCAGTGGAGAAGACTCTGGTGCCCTACTCACCTCTGGCATACCAGAACACACAGTCAGGGCCTGCCAGAGTACACATTCCACCGAGAGAGGCAAGCAAGTGGCATGGGGAGCACTGAGACCTAGGAGGAGCACAGGATAACATTTTAGGGTCTCTCACCTACCCAAGTGTTAATGTGCCTTGGGAGAGACAGGGAATGAGGGCTTCTGCCCACGCACAAGTTGTTTGCTTTCAATGCTGCCCCTCTAAGTCATCACTTAATGTGACATTAATTAGTGTTTGCAAAGTGCTTTGAACATGAAAAGGGCTGTATAAGTGCTGAATATTAGTATTAATTATTATGGCATGGAGGCTGGCCCTGTCTGAGAAGCATTCCCCACACCTACTTTCAGGCTGGTGCTGTTTCCCTGCCTCTTCCACTCTGTTGCCTCATCCACAAAAGCCAGATGGAGAAGGGTGGAAGCATCTGCACAGTATGAGGAAGGAGCCCCTCATGGAGTTGTGCAGGAGAGCTGAACCATGCACCCCCTTTACTCCAGGCAGGACATTGTGTGGGAAGTGTAGCCACATCACTGCACTGAGCCACTGGCATGAGGGAGGATGATGGAGCATTCTCTTGCCCCAGGCTCTGCAGCAGTCAAGGATTGGAAACATCACAGGGAGGATGGAG
Organism: Myiozetetes cayanensis; assembly: GCF_022539395.1. Taxonomy (NCBI): domain Eukaryota; kingdom Metazoa; phylum Chordata; class Aves; order Passeriformes; family Tyrannidae; genus Myiozetetes; species Myiozetetes cayanensis. Next base: position 52,088,614 of record NW_026087521.1, on the reverse strand, counting down.
AAAATGCAGGGGGATTTCTCCAGCTCATCCCACCCATGCCTGAGTGGAAGCACCCAGCGCTGGTGGAGGTTTCAGAGCCAGGATGAGGAGGGGTGTGAGAAGGTTTTGATGTCTCTGAGCTAGATGGGGTAGGAGGGCGGCTGCGTCCTAGACATGCACGTGGCAGGGCCGGGAGCTCTCTGACGTCCCCCAGACAGGTGCCTGACCTGCTTTGCTGCCTCTCCCCTCCTTGTGCCCTCCTTCTTGGTGAGGCTGCTCCTGGGAAAGGTCCCTGGAGGAGGAGCAGAAATGGGTTGTTGGGTTGCCCCAATTACCTTGGCAGTGAAGTGTCCTGCCAGCTGGCCCATGAATTGTACAGGGTGAGTGTTAGGTGCTACCAGGGGCCCAGAGAAGAGGGGTGAGCTGGAGAAGATTGCCTTGGAGGGGCCCAGGGAGGGCCAGAGTGGGGACCCATAAGTGCCGTCCAGTGGATACAGATGCTGAGCAGCGGTATCAGCCTGTGTGAGGTGCATTGGGTGGTGGGTAGGACTGTGGTGCTGTGATTGCACTGCAACACATCGGTGTCTGATGGGACACCTGGAGCCACATGTGCCTTCACCCTGCTGCCCCCCTGCTGCTGACAAATTAACTCCCCTGGTCCCACCTGCTCATTCAGCCCATGGTCTTACTTGCCTGCCATGGGTCAGACCCTGGCCACACTTCAGAGAAGCTTTGTCACTCAGGCAGCTGTCCTTCTGTGTCACCCTGCTGAGTTAGTGGTGACAGGGTCTGATGGGGATTCTGGTCTGCTTCAGAAAGCCATGGAGGGTCTCAGGCAAGTGAGAGCCCAGCGCAGGGTGAGGGGATCTCAGCTGGTTCGTGGCACCCCTGGTGCTGATGATGAGCGAGAGGTGAGGGGACATGCCAGGAACCTAGTCCCCTTTGTGGGGATCTCACCTCCCTGTTCTGCTGCCACCTCACCCATTTCTGGGCCTGCATCTCCAACTGTAAGTAATCCCCCTGCTCTGGGCTTCTATGCTGAGCATTTCTACCAGACAGCCACTTCTCAGCTACTGAGGACATTGCCATAAATGCCATGAACGGCTGAATGAAACCTCAAAACAATGCTAGGTTCACTTTCTTTTTCCTTTTTGAACCCTCCAATTTGTGTGAATTCTCAGTTTGCTGGCAATTCTTGGCTTGCTGCCATAGAGCCACTGTCTTCCAGTGGGAGTTGGGGCATCAGCCCTTGTGGTATCTCCACCCTGAGAAGAATGGAACAGGAGGGGAGATACTGAAAGCTAAACAGGGGCTGGAGCAGATGTTTTGGAGGGCAGCTGGGAAAGACCACATGTATGGCTTGAGCTTACCCACACTTACTTCAAAAAGAGTTGAGGCAAAACCCTCTCCTCTTGCCTTGTCCGTTCTCCTTGTATCTTGAAGGCCATCTTGAAGCAAGACCATCCACTGAATTGCCAATGAGGACAAAATTATCCACAATAGTTGATTTTCTTGCTGGTTTTTGAGGTACTCTTGTGGCACAGTGGGACAATAAATCCCCCCAATAAATCCACGTAAACGAGGACCAAGTTATAAAAAAAAAAATCTTTATTTCATGTACCAGGATTTTTTTTTTGTCATTTTCTCTTTTTAAAATTTTTTTTCTTTTTAACAGTCTGAAAAAAACCACGAGATAAAGAAAATGGAGGTTGGTTTCTTGTACTGGTTTGAGCTGGACATGAGCAACATCCTGGGGAAAGAGCTTCCCCCCCAGCTCTTACCTCCTGCACACGCTCTCCTGGCACGCTCCCTCACTCTCCCTTTTCTGCCTGGCCCTGGGGGCACACTCAGCCCTGTGAATGCTTCCCAGCTCCATGCAGTGTTGGGTGGGTGAGGGTGGCTGGGGATGGAAACCCCAGCACTGCCTTCCCTCTACACTGGGTTCTGGGGAACTGGCTTTAAATTATTCCATGGAGGGCATTGGAGGGGGTCGGATGTCCCCTCTGAATCTTTTTTAAAGATTAGGGGGCCACGGGGGGCGGGGAGGGGGGAATGTCAGTGGTGGTGGTGGAGTCTGAACACCCAGCCAAGGTACTCCCATTCACCTCTTGCCCTGTGATGTTGATTTTTGGGGTTACCCTGTCCTGCTGCTGCCCCCTGCCATAGCCCAGAGCGGGGAAGGGGAGGTAAAGTATCAGTGGGCTGGTGGGGAGCAGGGAGGATATGGCTGCTTTAAAGCAGAAACCCCACTGGGACCCGAAGCAGGGACTGTGCAGCTCCTAAAACTGGAGCAGCAGGAATGGGGACAGAAAAAAAGTTGAAAAGTGGGTCTGAGTTGCCGAAGGGCTCGGCGGCCCCATCCTGCAATCCCTTGGCTTTGCGCCTGCCCAGAGCACTGCCACTTTTGGGTAGCAGCCCCAAAGGGGCCCTGTCCTTGCTCCAGGCTGGTCGGTGTCTCATGGGGTGTCACAGGGGTCCCCCCACTATCCCCTGCTGCCACCTTCCCTCCTGCCTCTGTCAACAGCGACTATTGTGGGGGAAGTGGATTCAAAGCTGGCAGCCCTGTGCCCTGTTCCCCCAGCATAGCAGGGACGGACGGGGCAGCAGTAAGGCCAAGGGTCCCAGTATGGGTTGGTGGGGACCCAGCTTGCCTTGCTGCTGTGGGGGAGACCATGGCAGCCATGGACCACCAGGAGAGGGGTGGGGAGAAGGACAAAACCCATCAGGCATGGAAACACCCAATGGCTTCGCACCTCTCCCTGGCTTGGAGGCTGGGACTTGGGGTGCTCAGGCCCAGAGCAGGGCACTCTCTGGGATGGGGACTGGGAGGCTACATGAATCGAGGCCAAGCAGCCTGCAGCTGACACTAGCTCAGTGTTGTCTGGCTGTGCCCAGGGGAGGACAGGAGCGATTTCAGGGGGCTGCTGGGTGGGTCTCACCACATCCCCACATAGCTGCAGCCCCACAGTGGGACATAAGGGGGATCTGGAAAGATTTGGGCAGTGCATGGCCACCCTGGGAAGCCTCTGGAGCATTCACAGGAGAGCATGTGCACACCAGGGCACGAGTATGTGACCATGGGCACACATGTGCATGAGTGCTGCCCCCCACCCTCAGCATCCATATGTGTCCCCCCCACAGCATCATCATCCTGAAGGGATGGGAGCCCTGGTTCCCATCCATCCACCGCCCCCCACCCCATGCCTCCCACACAGCTCCCCATTGCCTCTTTTCCTTTTTTTTTCACAGTTTAAAGCTGAAGAAAACAAAAATGAAAAGAAAAAATACTATGTTCTTCTTGCAAGTAAATCCACTTATTATATTTACATTTATTTATAGCTGTTTTTGTATTAAAAAAAATTGCCACTTTTTTTAAGAAACCTTTTTTGTCCTTTTTTTTTTTTTTTTTTGACTCTGTGTCTTTATTTAGTGTGTCTGTTTGCTTTTTGCACTGTCACCATTGACCCCGGGGTCCCCAGGGCTGGGGAAGTGGAGGCCCCCCCTGGGGACACTGCGGAAGGGTGACTCAGCATCAGCTCCTGCACTCCCTAGGGGCAGGAGTCACTCTAAACCCCTACAGACCTGTGGAGGACAAGCAGATCCCCACGGATCCCAGGGTAATGGATTGGATCCCCATGGATCTTGGGGGAACAGACTGGGTCATGGTTGATTCTGGCATCCAGGATCCTCCATAACTGGCTCAAGGACACCAAAGTCGTTGATGGCCGAGCCCCATCCCCTGTCCCCCAAGGAGCCTGTGCTGGGTTAAAGGTAAGTGGGAAACAAACCATAAAATTAAAGAATAAAACCCCCCAAAATTCAAAGAGCTGCCTCCTCCTCCTCTTCCTCCCACTTGATTTATTGTCATTTGTTATTTCTTGGTTCCCTTTTATTTTTTTAATCTGTTTTTATTAAATGTTAAAATAATGGTACATGGGAAATCATGCATTTTCTTTTAAATTTATTTCTATTTTTTAAATCTCTTTCTTTCAGTTTTAAAGTTTTTCTTTTTTTTCCTTTTTTCTTTTGCTTTTTTTTTAAAGAATTTTTTTCACTGTTGTCTCTTTCCTCACGTTTCCTTTTCATTTGTCTGTGTTTTTTTGTTCACTCGCTTGTTTGTCTGCTTGTTCGTTCGTTGTTTTTTTTTGTTTTGTTTTTTTTGTTTGTTTTGTCAGTTTTTCGTCTGCTTTTGTTGTTGTTGTTGTGTTTTTTTTTTTTTTTTTTTTTTTTTTTTTTTTGCGTTGGGAAGGTCCCCACCCCGCCAAGGGGCTCTTCCACCTCCTCCTTCCCACCCACCTGCTGCCCCCTGCCCCCTTCCACCCTCCCCACCCTGCAGCCCGCCCCATCTCCTCCTGCCCATTCCTGCCCCATTTTCAGCTCTTGGCGACAGCTTCATACCGGGGTGGTCCGGCGGTTGGCTGTGTTGGTGTGGATAGAGTCCTTGTTCTCTTTCTGGATACAGTTGTGAACCTGGAGGAAACTGTTATCCCTGTCAGAGTTGTAGGTGGCGGTAGGGGTGGTGCTTGCCTTCAGCGGGTCCCTGGTGAGGGTGTACATCGAGATCTCTGTTGATGGGAGGGTGTTGAACCCTTTGATCCCGACGGGAGAGGCATCCCTGGAGTGTGAAGGCTCGGTGGAGCGGGAGCTGGAGCGACTGCGTCTCTGATAGCGGTACCGGTAGCTGGGGATGCGGGTGATGGCGGAGGACTGGAGGTAGTCCGTGGCACGAGCATTGGCGCGCAGCTGTTTGTGCCGGTCTATGAACATGTGGACAGCCAGCACTCCCACCATCTCGGCTATAATGAAGGACAGGGCCCCGAAGTAGAAGGACCAGCCGTAGGAGTAGCTGTTCTTCTTGGAGTCACTCTTGGAGGGGTCTCCAGCATTGGCTGATATGTATACGATGATGCCAATTATATTACTCAAACCTGCGAGGGAGAGAGAAGGAGATGACAGGAGGGTCACACGTGGCAGTGGTGGCGGCCATCGGGTTGAATCCCTGCTCCTGAGAGGCAGGGAAGGGGGGGCTCCCAGTCACCCATCCCCTCTCAGTGGGCAGCTTTCCTTGGGAAAGTCAGGCAAAACCCTCCCCATGTGGCTGTCACATTCCTGGACTGCACTCTCGGCTGGTCCCTGAGAGATGTCAGATGTAGGGAAACACTCCCTCCATCAGCTCCCAAGCACTTGGAAAGCCCCTGCCTGCAGGGCACTGCTGCCTGCCTCTACCAGGCGAGCAGGGTGGGTGGAGAGGCATCCCCGAGAGGCTGCTTTCACCCTGAATAAGGCTCATTGGGGCTGGGAAATAAATACACACACTTCTGCCTAGGGAACTGTACTCTGGCAGATACTCCAGCTGGGCACCCCCCCATTCCCTGGAGCCCACCTCTGGGACATTCAGCCTGTACATTCTTTTACCTGCAGACACGAAGAAGATGCCGGCACTAAGGATGATGTTGTGTCGGGTTTTGTAGAACTCGCTGGCTGCAATGCAGAGTCCACCCATGAAAAGCAGAATCACACTCAGGATCGGGAAAATACTAGAGGCTCTAACAGCCCCTGCAGAGGAGAGAGGGAGGAGGGGAAGGGCAGAAAGAACAGCACAGGTGTGAGAGAGTGGAAACAGACGCATGGAAACGACACCAGAGTGAGTGGACGGGACACGCAAGTACATTTTGTGGGTGGCGGTGAAGGGGAGAGACAGAGGGCAACGTATGGTAGAGGAGTAATTTAAGGAGAGACAAAGGCATTTAGGGATGGAGGGAGGGAGAGAGAAACAAAGTGTGTCAGAAAAAGAGAGTGGTTTGCAGCAACTCTCCCCTGCCCTGGCCACTGCTGCTGCCGTGAAGCCAGTGGCCTGGCATGGGAAGGCAGAGGGGGCTGGGGGACTGATGGCTGAGCTGGGAGCCCGACTGTGCTGTCTGTTTCCCTTCGCACTGTCTTTTCCTCTGCTTTTGGTGGGACTGGAGGGGGAGCCCAGGCACCATTCAGCTTCTACTCCTGCAGGGTGCTGCTGCTCGAGCCTGCTGTTCAAAGAATAGCAACCCAAATGCTTCCTGCAGAGCTGCTCAATCTCGAATCCTCCTGAAAGGGCATGAGCATCTCAAGGAGAGTTTTTTTTTTCAGTGCTGAGGAGCTCCTGGTGCTATGCACTGCTCTGCAGCTGCAGAGAGGACTGAAAAGCAAAAGTCCCAGCCCTGTGTGCTGAAACGCAAGGCTTATCCTAGTGATTAAATGACTGGGCTTCTTCCAGAGGGCAGTGATGGGTTTGGATGTGCCAGCTCCCACACACGCACACTCTCCATCGGTCGATACGGGAAGAGCTCAGCCAGCAGAGGGCAATGGCATAGATGCACATAATATGCTCATATGTGCATGCAAAACATACCCCAAAGCTTCTGGGGGCCTCACTCGTATTCAGGCAGTGAAAGGCCAAGACTGTGTGTACGCACACCCACGCACACATTCACGCACGCACACACCGCTCATGGGCAGTTCAGGGGGAGCAAATGATCTGCCTGAGCTTGTGTTGTGAATATTCGTGGCTTTTTTTAACTAGCAAGGCCTTCTCTCCTGCCTTCACAGGAGAAAATAAGCTGTTAAAATGTGAAATGAAGCCTTGCTTGATAAAGGAAGGTATCAGACAGGATGGTGCAATTCTGCTTGTGGAGCAAAGATCTGGAAGGGGGGATGAAAGCTAATCTCCTTGTCTGCAACGATGAACTCTACTGAAGTAAATGCAGGACTTTTTCCCAAGGGGACAGAGGCCATGCTTCAAAGACCCAGTTGGCCTCTGTATCCTACCAGGCACAAGCAATTGGGTCTTTGAGGGGGGCCTAGCCCACTGCCTGTGAACGGGGAGTGCAGAAGGCAGGGAGAAACCTCTCTTGACTGACTGTGTGTCAGGGAACAGGATAGCAATAATAACCATTTTAACAGCTTCTGGAATGCAATGTGGGATTTGACAATGGGAAGCTTAAATGGCAGGAAGGCAACATCAAGCAGACACCCACTGTTCAGAGGGTTTCTAGAGGGATGGTTGGTCAGTCTGGTAGCCTGGTCCTGACTGTGTCTTAATTCTAAAATTCACATTTGTTGGGAGAACGCAAGGTTGCCGACTGACATGGGGAACTGTGGGTGTTATGTGATAGGGAAGGACAGCAGCCTTGCTCAGCCCCTCAGGAGGACCATACCCTTAAGAGAGGGGCAGAATCTCATCTAGTTTTCCTGAGTCCAGAGCCTGTAGCCTAAAGAGAAGGGGATGGTGTTTGTACAATCTCTTGTATCATCTGTGTCTTCTAGCAAAGAAATGCAGAGATGCTTCTGCTTCCTCTCTGACAAAAGGCATTTGATTTCAAAAAGCCCAAGACACCTTATGTGGATGGCTGGTAGGAGTAAAGTCCAAGCCCCTCTAGCCAGGCCATAAACACTGGCCCATAATTGTCCTGGTCCCCCGAATGAGGGAACTGTCTAGTCTGACACTGTTCCTGCCAATGCCACCAGGCATTGCCCATGCGGAGCACCCAGGGACATTGATTTGGCAGAAGCTCTGGGACGAGGCAGTTCAGTGGGGTCCTTCTCCAGGCAGTTCTAAGCCAGCAGAAATACCACTTCCCTCAGGAATGACCCAAGTAATCCTTTATTGACTTGCCAAATCCCTCTTTGAAACTGGTTCTTTCTGAAAGAGGGCTCTACCCTGGGGACAATGTCAGGTCCTGACACTGGGCCAATTTTTGTCTTCAGATCTTGTTCCCTCCGAGGGAACAGACCATCCTTCTTGAGATGTTTGGCCCCTTCCCCCAACTCTTTTTCTGAAGTGCATCTGTTGCTGCAAGCAGCTTCCTTGCTCCCAAACAGCTCTGCAAGGGCTGGTTTGCCCTCGGAGCCAGCCTGCACAGTCGCTGTGCCAAACCGGATCAAACCCCTGTCTTCAGCTCTGCCGTTCAGCAGCCGTGCAGCAGTTAAGAGGCCGGTGCTGCAGAAAGGCAGCTGAAAGAAGCAATCTCCCTGGGTTATTTACAGTTTACAGTGGATGGAGAACTGTTTGAGAAACCAAGAGGAAGCAGCATAAGATCTGCCTCTTTTCACATACAAATGAGCCTCACAGATCCTAAATTATCTCTCTCCTCCCTGCCGCAGGGCTGGGTCTCCACATCTGGCTTGGAGCACGCCCAGATGACAACGAGCTATTCTGAAAGACTCCCGGTCTTTGGAAGCCTTTGATGCTTAACCTTGGGAGGTCAAAAGCACTTATCTCAAATTTCTGAAGGGAGAAGTTCTCGTGATGTCAAAAGATGCTGGTCTTGTGGAGACAGGGCAGGATAGCAAGGTGGGAGGAGGAGTGTTCCCTGTTCAGCTGCGCTAAAGGAAGAGTAAGCTCCTGCCTCTGGGGTGGGTGGAAATGATGGTTGGGGAGGGCAACCAGGGAGGGCAATGTATGATGTGCATCTGCTCTGCTAGTCAGGATGCCACTGCACAAAGTGGTGTGAGCTTCACTCACTTGTAGGCTGGACTTGGAGCTCAGGCTATGTTTCCTTAGAGACATGCCATGTGCCTAGGATTCAGCATCTCTCTCAAGGGCTCTGGGTGAGCACCAGATCTTTTCTTCAAAGGGCTCTGACTGTCCTTATTCCTGCTCCTTGTTCCCATCACTAAAATCACTTAAACCAGCAAAGATCAGATCTGCAGCCTCTATAGGAAAGTGGTATTTGGTGAAAGGTGAAGACAACAATAGATGCTCCTCAGACACAATCCAGTCAATTTCTTCAATCTGATGCCACTGGAGTATCAGATAAGGGAATATAAACTTTCTCTGCTTTAGGAGGACACGCACACTCACACACACATTTGCCCAGCTACTCCAGTCTGACCTTATGCCCTCTTAACAGCTTTTCAACAGATTTGAATTAAGACTTTGAATTTATATCACAATTAATTGCTGCTAATAAAAAAATGCCACGGGTTGTTACTCTGAGTTTGAAACTTGCACTGTCTCATGGGCAGGGCCCCACGGAGATGAGAGCAGAGCCATTTTTAGTGGGTGAAAAGGCTCTGGGGTCACCTCCTCTGTCCTACTGAGCCTCACAGGTCCCAGTGTCTCCACCACCCTATCTTCAGAAAACAAAAGGCACCCGACGCTAGCACCTATGAACCAAGGCAAGAAGAGCCTGCGGACTTACGGAGGAAATATTCTGCTGTATCGGCTTCATAATCTGCATCCTCAGGGAAGTGATCGATTTGCTTACACAGACCTTTAAAATTCCCTAGGGAACAAGAGAAAAAAAGAACAAATGAGAACACCAAAGCCTGCCTTGCAGGAACAGCTGCCCTCTCCATCACCCTTTGTGCCCACCCTGCCTTCCTTCCAGGCAGCATGCTCCCTCGTGTGTGGATGCCCGTTAAATGCCCAGGTCCTCTCCTTGCACACTCGCACATGTATCTACTTCTTATTTACACAGGAATATGGGGCTTGCTGTCTGAATCCAGCCTGATGCCCACCTAGTCCAGCACCCCCTCACTTGACGGAGAGAGCACCAGAAGCTCTGTGATTCCTGCTGCACACAGGCAGGAGAGCACTGCCCACCTCTGAGGGAGGTGGGACAGGAAAAGGAGCCAGAGTCTGGGTCATACTGTGAAGTACAAGCAGGGTGATCTGTTTTGGATACAAAAGTGTTTTTTTCTCTCAGCTGTGAATTTACTGCCTTTTCATTTTGAGGACAGCTTACATCCCTTTGTTCCAGTGTGGTGGGGGAACAAAAGTTCTTAATCTACTTTCTCCTTTACCAGACCTCCTCTTGTGTCCTGTCATAGACTAAGGCTACAAGAAGTTTGGTGCGAGTGTGCATATGCAGCTCAGCAGCAAAACACCCTTTGCATTGGGGGAGCAAAATCTTCCACCATAAGTGGGGGAAGCTGGGTTGGACACATCCAGTTCCATCAGGCTGGCGTACATACAGGGCCTTCTGCTAGCTTTAGTCATGGGGCACCCTTTTTCACACATTCCATTGCCCCCTTTTTCACACACTCTGTGGCCAATAAAGCCATCCCAGCAGGAAGTCAGTGACATCTTCCAAGTATTTTGCTATCTGGGATGTCTACCAGATTCTTATTTTCGTCATTCATGTCTCCTCTTGACATCAGGGATACCAATGCAGAGAGGTACATCTCAAGCCACATCGTAATTTTCATCATGACCACTGCTTGGTTAGTGTCTCAAATGATCAGGTTGTCCATGCTTGTACAGGGGTGACCACATGAAAGGCAATTTCAGTATACTTCCTGAGGTTCCCCAAAACTTCTTCTCCTACCTTCCATTCCATTTCCTTCTGGACACTTGCACTGACTGGCCATTAACACAAAACAGATGGACACATCCTGTTCAGAAAGGAGGGATGCAGTGTCTGCATGAGATGCAGGGGTGATTAGAGACAGCAGAGAGGAGTGCGTGTGTGCATTAAGAGGTAAGCAGTAGGGGAAGAAAGTAGGAACAGCACCTCTCCATGTACCTCTGATATGCTGTTCCCACACTGAATCTGTGAGCTATGAACTAAAACTATAAATCACTCATCCACAATCCAGTTATCTCATTCAAAGAGTGTCTGCTTCTCAGCCATGGCCCTTCTGGAAGAAAAGTTTCATAGTGAGGCAAGTTCCCTTGGCACACTCCCACCCTGCTACTTGCCCACTGAAATACCTGTGAGGTAGGCAGATACAGCATGAAGGGGGTCCTTTCCCTAGCTTGCCCCTGACTGCCTGGGGCCATCTGCCTGTGACAGATGAGCAGCTCATTATCCTGGTCCTTTGGCTGCGGTCACTGCTGTACAGTGCACGTTAACATTGGCACTCTTTGGGGCACTGGGGAGGTCTCCAGCCTCAGATTTCAGCTTCTTTCCCAGCAGATTCCAAACACTGAGTTCCTCCTACCCAAAAATGCTGGAGGAGGAGGCAGAGCCCGCATGCACCTCCCAGGTGATGATACCAGCACACAGCCTGAGCCTCTTGATTGGAATTAGCCAGGGAGGGAAGAGGCAGTGCATCTGGAAACCCCCTCATTGTGTGCCATCCTTTCCCTACTTCCTTTTTTCCCCCCCTTCCCTGCTCTGTTTCTTGCTGAATTTGAGCCTGATTAATTCCTATGTAAAGAACTGAGCTGCTTGGAGAAGGGTGTCTTTTTTATGGGCTTGTGTGGGATAACTAGTTAGAGGTTCAGCTGCCTAGGCAGGGTGAGGGGACATGCAGGCTCCTTGAAAATCTGCTCCCGGTGCTGAGTGTCTCAAAGGCTTTGCTGACCTGGCTCAGGAAGGTGTTTGGCCATTGGGGTGTCCAACCTTGGCTTGTTTAAGATGCTGTGACATTGTGGAGCTGCCCTTTTCTACAGGCTGATATGCTGTGCCAGGCTGATCCCCCTCCCTGGCTCAACCCTGCTGGGGTTCATGAAGGCAGTGTTCGTCCCACTTTAGCCCCTGCTTTGTCTGAGCTCAGCACAGAGTGCTGTGATTCTGGATGCTATTTGCCTGTGCTACCACACCCTCTCCTCCAATGCCTCCTAGCTCCTCTGGGCGATGGACGGGGAAAGGATGCAGAATTTAGGTCATTAATGCGCTAACTGGGAATATAAGAGAACAAGATCCAGTTTTTGCTCTGCCACAGGCATGCTGTTAAAACCACTTCTCCCTGCCTCAGAGTCCCACCCTGTAAAATGGGGGTGACAGCACTTCTCTGCCTTGTGCTGTACAGGGACGTGTTAAAGAGGGCATGGTGTGGGTGCGCTGGTGCCAGCGGCTGTGCGAGTGCACGGAGTAGGTGAGTGACGGATGGCAGCGGTTCAGAAACCCGCTCTGTGAGGGGAAGGCCTTGATGTCACTTCTTGCGCCAAGGTCACTCGGCAATTCTCTGACGGACATCTGTGGCCTGCTGAGATGGTTCGGCAGCGTCCCTGGCACCTGTGCTGATGGAAGCAGGGAGGGGGGATGGAGCAGGTCAGCAGTGCTGCTGAGGTCTGACACAACAGCCTTTCACTGCACTGCGCGTGTGGTTTGTGGAGGGAGAGTAAGAGATGTGTGCCACCCTATAGTTAATACTCCTGAATGCCTGAACAAGAGCAAATTATTATCTAGGAGGGTGTGTAGGGCTCTGAGAACCCCCCAAGGGAGTGAGAGCAACATCTCCTCTGTGCTTTGCCCTCCCCATTCTTCCCGACTCAAGTTATTTCATGCTGTGAACCTTGAAACAGGCATGTGTTGAGCTCTCTGGCTTCTCCCATGCTCCTCTCTGAGAAACTTAAGCCACATGCTTCCACTTCCTCCCTGTAGCTCTTCCATTACCGTTTGGGATCTCCCCTCATCCCTTCTCAGGCTCACCCACCAGATCTTCCTTCTGTTTCTCAGTCTCTCTCATTCATCACTGCCACCTCCCTCTCCCTTGTGTATCAGTGTGGACAACCTCAGAACAGGGTTGTCCACACTCTGCTTTGGGGTGTGTGGGCTGCAAAGGAGGCAAGGAGGAGCATTGTCTTGTTTCAGGACAGAAGGGATGCCCAGGTTCATGGAAAATCCCCTGTAAGCAGTCCCCGCATCCCCTGGGTATTACTGGGAGTCTTTAGATAAGATCACCACTGTTTGCTTGTTGCCTGCCCAAACTTTGGAAAACACAGTCTGGGGGTGTAACAGGCACCTTCCCAGTGCCTGGACTAGGACAGAAGTAGCCCAGTCAGGTCATTAAGAGCAGAGACAACCTACCATACTGCCAAGATGGACTGCATGTCTAAGATACACGAGATTAAATGTCAACTTTGCCTTCATCGTTTAGAGAGACCTCTTTCAGTGTGGCCAGGTCATCGTTTGGGTACATGCTGTCTATCCAGGGCAGCTGGCAGCTGGCAGCTCTGCTGCAGCGAGACTCAGACCAAGTTACCCCCGATGAGAACCTGGCTCATATTGTTGGTGATGTGGTGTATTTTTGTGCTGCTTTGTGCAGCCCTGTCTCTTTCAGAAGTCTCGCTTGCCTGCAGAGTGCAATCCATTGCAAAATAGTAAGTTCCAAAGAATGAAAAGCTACTCCCTTCCTGCAGGGTAGGAACACTTTTAAATGGTCAGGACCATACATCTGAAAACTGGGAGCCAGAGGCAGAGGCAAAGACATCCAAAAGGAGAGAAGCAGACAAAGAGGGATGAGAACAGAAAGACCTGTTTTCCCAGAATGATTTGTGATATTTCCATTTATGGAGAAAAGCAATCCACTGAAAGCTTTTCTTCAGTATCACTCTCTAGTTTAGCAGAGGTTTTGGCATGATAGCTTCTAGAGAAATAAATAAAGGGGGCTGGATATAGCTGTTGCCTCTAAAAGCTGAGAAAGATGGTTTGATGTTGGACAAAGATTCAGTATCTGTTTCCATCACACACTCCCTGTATCATTTTAGGCAAATCACTTAACCTCCCTCTTCTTTCACTCATGATGGGAATAATGGTGTTTCACTGCCTCAGGGAAATAGCCTGAGGATACTTATATTAAACATATGAAAGTGATCCGATGCTGGATCATTTGGACCAGATGATTGTCCCCACTGTCTAGGTCAAATGTAACATGCTGATTTTTGATGTGACCTTTTCCCTACGTGAAGGCTATGCACATGTGAAAGTTCTCAGAAGTTCCCACCTGTGATTCCTGCCTTAGGAGTAAACTTTGTTGCAGACTGAACTATATTTGATATCTACACACAAAAGATATATGAGAAATGGCAGGTAGTCAGACACAAGCACAAACGTTTCTTTCTGCCCCACGACTCTGTTTCTGAGCAGAGTCCGTTTGGTACCAGTGGTGAAGTGAGGCTCAGAGCCAGCCTCTGGGCTAGAAAGACAAATTCCACAGCTATGTGGCAAACTTCTGGCATGTCCTTCTTACACACATTGGCAAAAGGCTTCCAAACCAGGAGAGGAGGTCTGGCATCCCTGTCAAAAACTGACATTGGTGACACTGAGTTGTTAATGCCCAACTTGACATGACTGCAAGAGAAAGGAATGAGGTTTCATGAAGTGCTGAAGAAAGCCCTTTGAAGGCACTTTGATTGCTCACCTCCCTCCCAAGAAAGAAACACTCAAGAGCACTCATCATTTTGGGGGATTTGGAGCTGATGAAAAGCACAGTGGCAGGGAGCACAGACAGTGCTCGCAGGCATCTGCCTTTACCCACCTGTGCTGACGTGCCCAAAAGAAGGACTGGCCCTTCAAAAGGGCTCATTATTCCTCTTGGGGAATTTTTCCATAGATAACACCTTACAAAAATGAGGCCATCTATTCATGTGCCTCACTGTGCAGGTTACAGTGTGTAGGTTTAAACCAGCAAATGTAGTCATTGTGCACAAGGGATGGTCATTCTGGGGCTTGAGCCGGTGCTGCTCTAACAGCTTTGACCCTGCACAGCAGCAGGAGGTGCTGTGCTGGTGGCAATACCTTTTGACCCAGGTGGATAATTTTGAGACCGAAGAGTCTGAAGTCTTCATTAGGAATGTTTCCACTACAAGGTGAAGCTCAGTGGGGCTGCAAATGGAGTCTGAGAAGCTGAGCCTGAGGCAACAGCAGAGATCCCATGGGAACAATGGATCATCAGAAATCTTGCCACCTTCCCATCTAAATGCAATACACCTGCTTTGATGTGGTTTTCTTCAATGCAAACATGCAGCAGTGCATATGTTAAAAAAACCAAACAAAATCCTAGCAACATAACCAGTATGTTGTATACGTAATTCTTTCCCTGGGGAGAGGATAAAAGAACAAACCACATGTGACTGATATCAAGCCCCATCACTTAATGTGCCACTGGAAATCATTCAGATATTGTGCTGAAGAAGCCTGTAAAAGAACTGGTGCAAAATAGAAATTGATCTTATAGTTATGAAAGAGTATCTGCCCTGCCTACAAGGTAGAACCATAATACCAGCTCTTCTCATGTTATTATTAATAATCGTGTTTATTACAGCTGTTGCTAAGGATCAAGTAATAAAGGGAGTTGCAGTAAAAATGGTACAAACACTGCCTTACAGACCATTTCTGCCTTGATGAGCATGAAGGAAGAGGTTTATCACAGCACATTAGCAATGACCAAAGCTACAGCAACAAGATGGCCTGAACATACCAGTTCTGGAGAGGTTAATTTAGTCAGGAGATGGTTGATAAATAGAAAAAGAAATGCAGACATAGATGGGAGAAATAAGTGGGCGAAGCCAGTATGGGGCAGCACTGAGGGGGAGATGATGAGGTAGAAAAAGAGGGATATAGAGTGAGTGATAACCAGTGAGCAGCAGGGAGATTAATCCCATCCAAGCTAACACCAAGCTCCTGTTCTGCCTTTTTCAGCTCTTCTCACTTACTCCTTGCAGCCATCCCTGACAATCACCCCGTGAAGGAGAGGGGTTTGATGACAGAAGAATCATGGAATCATTAAGGTTGGAAAAGACCTCCAAGATTATTGAGTCCAGCCTTTGACCCATCATCACAATGCCAACTAAACCACAGCACTAAGTGCCATATCCAGTCATTATTTTGAACACTTCCAGGGGTGGTGACTTCACCACTTTCCTGGGCTGCCCGTTGTAATGCTTAACCATCCTTTCAGTGCAAAGGCAACACATGCCCTGCTGTAGGTGCTCAGGTCCCTCCCGTGGAGCCCCAGCAGTGTGGGAGTGCAGAAGAGCCCCCTCACATCCTGGCGTTGCCTGCACGGTTCCCTGCAGCGCTCTGCTGCAGCAGCCAACAGGGCCCACGCTGCATTACTGCCGGACTCTGTGCTGCTGTCAGCCTTGATCCACTTTGCATTTTTCCTTGGAGGCGGCAGCCCCCTCTCCTTCCCACCCCGCTCGATACCTCTGCTGTGTGCTGCTAAGTAGCCGATAGACTCTGCCTCAGAGCTGGCTATAGCTGTTCCACGGACGTGGGTGGAGATGCAGTGGTAGCAAAACCTTTTATTAAGATTATATGAAGATTTCCATTTATAAACACCCTCTTTTTACAGGGTTGTAATTTTCAAAAATATCCTAGCTATGGCTTGAAATTTCCCATGCTTTGTCACAGGCAGAGAGTAAGATTGGCTGGGAAAATTGGGCAAAGGCTCTTGAATGCATTTTGGTGCAAACACAAATCCAGCACATTTGAGTTTTACAAGCTGAAATATTGCGAGTGGCTGGATTTCAGAGACTGCTAGACATCTGTCCAAGTCACAAATGAAAAACCTCAACGACAGCAATAATAAAAATCATTCAAAAAATCCTTTTTTTGCAGACATCCAGTACAAACGTCTCCCACGGTAAACAATTGCCTCTATTTTCTAGACTTTGCCAGAATCAAACCTGAGCTGAATTTCTTCTTAAAATAGTGCTAAACACAAAAATGTATTAGGCTTATCTAAATCATCTAAAGCTGTGGATAACTGTGCTCCTCCAAATGTTCTATTTCTCTCATTTCCCATCAGTGCTGGCATTCTGGAATTGAAACCAGTTTTATAAATGCACATGTACCAAATGCATATTACAATTTAATTTATTTGTCATTTTGTAAATGATATTTTCCTTTGTGATTCAGTGAATGAGTAAAGCATTGACAACATCTCTGATTCCTCAGCAGAGAGATCAGAAACTATTTCTACAGTTGTTAGAGTGACCAGTGTCACTCTGGGTGGGAAAAACATATGAATTTTCTGGCATACAAGCCCTGTCGCAGAGTTTTCAAGGTATATTCACTGAGTTAGTAAAAGCTACTGCCTTTGCATTGGAAGAAGAGGCAGAAATAGATTTTAAATGACTGGAAACCAGAAAAAGAATTGAGAAAAGGGCTTGTAAATAGTTGTGCTCAGATGCTGTAGCACGATGTTTGGTTTCAAACTCCACAGACACAGCTTAAGAGCTGAAGCTGCTGTGGTGGAGGTTGGAGAAATGAAGGCAGAAGTTGATCAGGACATGCAGAAAAGTCCAAGCAAAACAGAAAAGGCAAGTGAAAGAAATCAAGATATTATTGTGGATTTAAAAAAAAAAAATCTGTCAATTTGTAGCAAGAACATTTATGTGTGTGTGTGTAATGAGTCAAATGTGACACTACAACTGTGAGCCGAGTGACAGGGAGGGTGATGCAATTATCTGCAGTGAGAGAGAAGTGATGTGCATAAGGTGTGGGAGGAGAGGAGATGCTCCATACCTACCACAGGCAATACCAATCCACCGCTGCCCATCCAGATGTTAGAGGAAGGGAGATACTAATGTAAGCCTGGAGGGAAAGGGGTGGATGGGATGAAGGGAATATTTAAGAGCTGTTGTTTCTCTTTTCATTTTTTTTCCTTTTCCCTATCACAGCAACAATATTGTAACTAGGACAGGTTTTGCATATAGGGTTACAGCATCAAACTCTCAGAAATCAGAGCATGTAAACAACATCCCAGCTGGATGAGGACATAAGGACTGAACAATCTCAAACTTGGACTCAAAGACCCAAAGCTCAGATGGATTAATCTCTCCTTGGAAGCATGCAGAGGAAAACCATGGGCTAGAAAATGCGTGACTTAGTCCATCCTATCGGGTTGCATTTTTCTGCTCTGTGTTGCTGATCTCTGAGTGTGCATCAGAGGACAGAGTCAGGCTCACCTTGTGCAGTAGGTCATGTTTTGGGTCTGTAACAAGACTGTAACTCTAGCAGTCGTTGGAATTAACTGTGCACAGGCACAGATTTAACAGGCAAGAAAAGAGGACAAAACAGCCCTCCTTACATGGTGAAAAGCATCCTGTGCAGTCTGGGACAGTGCCACAAGCTGTGCATGCCTTGGTTCAGATGTAAGCTGAACCTCTAGCTCAGTGGGAACTTGGGCTTGGCAATTCCCAAACTCCAAATCTTGAATCTTGCAATTGTAATGCTGTGTTCACAAGGCTTTTTGAATGCAATTTCCTTAGTCATTTTTAAATTATGACGGAGGAGAAAAGACACTTCAAATCTTTCATCTCCAGCTCCACAGTGCATTTGTCTCTGACATATCTGGCTGGATCTATAGGGAGACGGTGTCCTCAGTTAAACTGGTGTAAATCTAGTGTGACTCTGAGCTGCTCCTTCAGCAGTGATGGCCACAAACAAGAGAGAAATTAGGCTTGCAGCTGTTAATTAGCTTATGAAGTATGTGGTGTGCTTTAGGGTCCTTCAGGATGCAAAGCACTATATAGAAGTTTTTATTAGTTATTAATAATAAAAATACCCGAGAACCCCAGGGAAATAATCCAAAGAATGGAACAAGTCAATGACAGAGGCAGCTTTCAATTCATCCTCCCTCTTCTGTGCCACTTAAGCTCTCCTCCCCCTTCTCCTCCAAGGCTCAGACACATGGAGGAAGGGAGAGCCCCCCATCACAAGTGTTTTAGCAAGTTGGCAGTCTCAGCAAGTCTCCTGTGTTCTCCCACACAATATCGTCAGCCTGCAGTAGGAATTGTGAAATCTGTAACGAAATTGACATCCAGCAGTAGAAATTCTGGGGAATAGCAGGGCGTGGGATATCCTCAGCTCTCATGGAAAATTGCAACCCTGCTCCACTGATCCTGAGCACCTTTCGTTTCAGTGCCCTCCCTTCCTCTGGGGAAAGAACTGGGGAGGTGGGCACTGCTTGCTTTCTTTGAAGATCTCTAGGTGAGAGCTGGGGGTACTTCTGCTGTTGCCTGAGTTGGAGTGAATGGCTCCACTGGGGATTCACAACCTGTTTTGCCTATTCCAGCCCAGGAGATGGGTATGGAGCCTATTTTAGGTGAAGAAATAGAACAGGAGAAGGGCTGGGTTTTCTCTAGCACTTTTTTACCCCAGGGAACCCAAAGCCCTTCATGCAACACTGAGAAAGGTCCCCCAGCGAGGTGGCTCCACAGATGAGTGTGGCAGCCATTACACGCTCACTGAGCTCGCACTCGCCTGCCCTCGGAGAACAGAGGCGGCTTTGCCCAGGCAGGGAATATTGGTTATCCCTTGCTCTGTTCAGAAAGTGCTCTGGGATTTTTGCTATCCCTTCAGGCAGCCCACCAGAGATGGCCAGGAGGGAACTGGGTGTAGGATTTCCTTGGCAGAAAGCCCTGCCGACTGCAGCGCTTCAGGTTGAGCTGCAACGTGCAGGGCCATGCACTCACAGAGCTTTTCTGCACTGTGTCCTTTGTGCCCTGAAACGCACCACTTACAAATCAGAAAATTAAAGCCCCAAGGAAGAGGTCAGGCCTTTCCAATTTTGCAATTTCCTCTGGCAGTCACTATATCTTGCCCTGCAGCACTGGTGGTTCAGGAGAAGCTCGATTCCAGAGCAGACTCCCCGCTGTGCTCGGGGGAACACCCTGGGATGAGGAGAATGTCAGTGTCCTGAAGCTCTTTAGGATGTTCACCCCTGGTAAATCCACTCCTGACCTGTACCTCACTCACCAAACTATCCAAAGCCTCCCAAATGTTCCTAAAGTGGTAAAGAATAAGAAACTGGAGGGAAAATGGGGTAGGAAGAGCAGAGGACTGACATGATGTACAGCAAGCCCCTTCGTACAGACAGCTGATGAGTAAGCCACTAGCCCCCAACTATCCCAGAAAGGGGAGTTCTCTACCTTGGCAATGTCTGCAGGGTAGAGACATCCTCCATTGCTACCCTTCCCAATCAGCCTGAATTCTGAATCCAAACGTGGATTAATACTGTTTCTTGCATTTCCCAGCTATGCTAGAATTTGGGATTTGAAGAGTTGTCTGGATTATATGTAGGGGTTCCAAAACGTTTTAGGCTCATATCTTCCTCATATTTTGGTGCAATTGTTGGCAAGTTACATACTCAGTGTAACAACTAGACTGATCTGTGAAAGTTGTAGGAAATCATTGCCCTCTGTGCTGAAAGAGCCACGACAGAGTTTGCTTTGTTACGCAGATCATGCTTATTTTGTACTTGGGTTGCTGGAATTCAGAAAATGTTGGTAAACACAGCCTATATCCCACAGGGCTGCACAGGGTAGTTGGCCCACGTGAGAATGATCAAATTGCCTTAGCACAGCTATGCTGTGGCTCCCAATGTCTCTAAATGAGCTGCTGCTGCTTTTCTAACTTGCTGCTTTAGTCATAATCCATATCAAACACTGGGTGTTAAAGTAGATATTGCACAGATTTGATTTTAGGTCCCTTTTTATGCAGCTGAGCAAAAAACAAATGCCAAGCCTTGTGAGTGCTGTTAGCTTTTAGAGGCTGCTATTAGAATGTTAATAATTTTATTATTGTTATTTCTTCAGGGTTGCAAGTACCCCAGTGATTTACAAGGAAACAAAGTCACTTGGCCTTCTCTTGAAGCTCTTACAACAAAAGTTAGACTTAAGCACAGCACTGGGCTTATTTAACAAGCAAACAGTGCCAGCAGGGTGTTTGGAAAAGGGAAGTTTATAGCAGCACAGAATCATGAGACATTTACGGTTGTGTGCATGAGTGTATCCTGTTAGTTTATGTTGGCTTTTAAAAAGAGAAGCATAGAGGGGAAAGGTGTTCTAGACTTAGTAACAAAACCTGCAAGAAAAATGAGCGGAGGTCAATGAGGGAAGGATGATTTGGAAAGGGGAGGTTGAAGAGAAGGCTGCAAAGGAGGAGTGTGAAACTACCTGTGGCACAGCCAGAGAAGGCATACGGGGGAGCAGGTACTGCTGCTCAGTCATAATAACCCCTTTGAAGCTTGACTGCAAGTCGTGCTTCTCCACCAGTATTTTTTCATCCATTGAGCACACTAATTTATTACAGAAGAGTCTGTAGGTGTGAGCGATGTGCTAAGGCTAATCTCTGAAGCTTTTTCAGCTACTCTATACATTACATTACTCTGACGTCCTGGGGAGGAGGCTATTCATAATGGGATAAAATTTACTCATGATACTAGACTGGGGAATATTATTTCTAAAGTGATCTCGTCCAGTTACATTGAGTTAGAAATGTGAAAGGCTGTTTCAGGGTTTTCAATCATGCCCAAGCAGGTACCAAGCCACCTTCGTGGTGGGTATTGTATTACCCAGACACAAGCCCATGAGAGCTTCTTACATCAAATTGTACCATCTGTGCATCCTCACCTACACCACACGTGGAGTAATGGTACGTCTCAGAACTGAAACTTCCCTGCTTGAAAGTCTGTAAAACAAGAGCTTACTTCCTAAAGACTGCCAAAACCCAAATCCCTTCCATATTTGCCCACTTTTCCTTGGAAAAAATTGCTAGTTCTCCACTGAAATCACCTCCCAAGTTTCCAGTTTACTGCTGTAGCTGCAGCAGTCTGTGAAGTAACAACACAAGTTGTGCTGCATCCTAGATCTTAACCTCATTCTCTTACCTTTGAACTCAGTTGCCAGACAAGAAATGTGCCAAGATCAAAGAAAGGCAGCACCTCAGTCTCACTGTGTGTTTGTCTCTCCATGAGTAAATCCCTTTTCTTTTTGTCTGAGCCACAGCCACTGCTGAAAGTCGCTCTTGAAGCTGGTCAGCGTTTTTCAATGAAAATTTCTCGGAGAGATACAGAGTCTTTGACCTGATCACCTGATCATCCCAGGGGAATAAAGTGAATACCTGAGCTATTTGCTTACTGGCAATTTCAGAGCATCTAACTCATGGTTTTGGTATTAAAAAAATGACTTTAAACCCCATCTTTGTTCCACTCCAGTGTGGAACAGGAAGCTTTGTAAATCTAGAGTTTCGCGGGATAGGAAAGAAAGTACTTCTCCATTTTTTCCAGCCTGCTCTCTGCATCCACTTGACTTCATGTCAGCTCCCATGCACCTTACTTAGCATATGTTTTCGGCTTCTCTTTGGGTCCTGCTGGGACAGCTGTGGCCGCTGAGGGCATGGCTGGCCAGCTGTTCCCTGGGGAACAGCTTGTCCATTTAACTCTATTCACAGTTGCCACCTCTCAGTCCATCAGTCTGTTTCTTCAGATCTGACCTCTGAGATCCATTGTGCACCAAGACCTCTTGATCAGCACAGTCTTGGAAGGCGATGGCCTTGGTTCTGCTAAGCCAATATTAGAGCCATGTCAACCTCAAACACGGAATTCAGCCTGTGCATTAGTGCCTAGTCCAAACTGTCTCTCCTGGAGGCCCTTTTAGTGAACACCAAAATGAATTTTGGCCAAGCTAAAACCAAAACTGTGCAGGTTTTCCACTTATTTCCTCTCTGACCTGACATAACAAAAGGATTGTGCAAATGCCTCTTCAGGGCTGCCCTCCACTCCTACTGAAGGGCTCATCTTTTCCTGTAGTGCACTTCATGGTTCACTGCGGAGCAGAGGCGATTAATACGTTATAGCGAGAATGAATGACTTTGCCTAACACCGGGACCATGTAACAACCCCGGCCACTTAGAGATTCCCCTGTGGAGTGGGGGGGGAAGAGGAAGCATTTCTTGACTAGCTGGAAGCCTACAGAATACCTGTGGAGACTGGCAGGGAAAGCGAGTGAGCTGGGACTGGATGCCTTCCAAGCATCAGAGCAAAACTGAGTCTCTCAGTGGAGGATGCTAAATTTTGACAACGGGAAAGAAACAGACAGACAAGGGGTGAGTGGGAGGGGAAAGCCTTTCCCTGATAATGCTGTCTGCTCGTAGCGTTAAGAATTATTATATATTTCCACATGCTACCGTGTGTACACAGAATTTTACTGGCAGCTAAACAGTCAGAATTTTTTGTCCAGGATTTTGTAATAAAAAGACCCCAGCCTTTGGTACACTAGCAAGTGAGGATGCTCATCTCTTCAGAAGAGGCTCTCAGCAGCTGTTAGGCAGTGGCTACAGGGCCTGGATCCTGCTTCTGGTGAGGTCAGTGGGAAAACAGTGGGGACAAGATTAGGCTTGAGACATTCAGGGTGGAATGAGGGAAGGAAGTGCCTGAGAAAGGTCACAGGCTGAGTTATGGCCTGTTCATGTCTTGTTTGCTCCTGGCTTTAGCAGGGTATCTCTGAATCATTCCTCATTCTAAAGATATAATACAGTAAACAAATTTAATAGTCAGAAGGGGCAAAGCTTGCCAAGGGCATAGGAGAAGTGGAAGTCATTTACGCAGGAAGACTAACTGCAGTAAATGAGTCCTGAGGGCAGGCACGAGGGAGGTGAAAAAGGTTGTGTGCTGGAAGGAGAGGAAAGGACAGCAGGAGAGGAGGAGCAGAGTCATTGCTGCAGGGTGATGGAGGGGGGTCGGAGAGAGGCAGATGAGCTGACTTAGCACCAAGTAGGATGGGAGAGGAAGGAGGGAGCAAGCTCCAGCAGAGCCACGTGAGGCCTTGAAGCTGAAATGAAGAACTGAACTTTGATGTAGAAGGAGACTGGAAGTCAGCACAGGAATTTGAGAAGAAGGAATGACACAAGTGGAACAGCAGGTAAGGAAAAGATAATGTAGCTGCTGCACACTGGGTGTTTTAGTGAGAGTATTAAGCCTCCCCTATAGTCCTGCTGGGCCTCTCCAGCTCTGAGAATTGAGTGGGTTTGTGCTTTCGTGATCTGGTCTAAATAGCTTGGTAAAGCATCTTCTCTATACTGCTTTTGCCTAATCAATCAGCCACACATTAGGAGTGTTAACTCGTAAGGGGAGGCAGTTGCTGGGAAAGGGCTGTCTAAGAGCAGTGGGATGGGCCACCACAGCAGCAGAACAACAGGTCACCCAGGGGCTGAGGATCTCCCATGGTAGCCCACAGCCTGGAGGGTGCAGAGCGTTTCTACAGAGAGGAAAGCAGTGGCATCACCTCCTGACTTCCATGACTTTCCCAAAAGTGGATGAAGGGGATAATCCCAGCAGTAGAGCGTTCCCCACACCCTGCAGGTTCCAAAGAAGATCAATACCACTGTCTCTCTTGTTTATGGCGTCTTTCCTTGGTCATGCCTTATCAAGGGTGCTTCCTGCAAGACAGAACTGCCAGAATAAGCAAGGAACGTGGCTTCTTTTGAGAGAAGTTCCATCTCCCATCTCTGAAATCTTCAGTAGATTCTATGTATTTTTTAACAGCTCATCACCCCATTCACTCCTCAAGCAATAGTCTACATGTAAATTTCTTCTATTTTCTCTCCTTCCATGGTCTTTCAGACTTCTTAGTTTTTAGTTTATTGCTCTAGCTCTGGTGACTTTCTTCATGCTACCTCTTCCTCTTTCTTTTCCTTCTTTCCCAACTATTGGCATGCAGTTTCTCAACTTCCATCTCCTGATCTCTAGGACTGTGTCCTAAAGAGCCCAACTTTTGTCTCCCTACTCAGTGCTGCCTTGCTTTATTTGCACCAACCCCTGTTGTCTCTTCATCTCAGGATTACACTAAACTTTGATTCCCTTCAAGCATTTTCCTCATTGCCTATCAGTGCTCATCTGCAGTTTGACTGGCTCCCTCCTTTCATCTCTCAGTCCATTATGGCAATACCTGCAATGCTGTGCTAATCTTCATCTCTGCCCAACACTATCTGCATTAAAAAAAACAAAGCAACAAAGCTAAACAAAACCATCACTTCAGGATCTTCTTCAGGACGCTTTATCAAGTCTCTGATTTTCAATCGTTTGGGTTATACTTTCTGGAACAACAGTATGAGTCCCTCCTCCATATATGCCATGAGACTTTAAGGAGTTTGTTAAGGACAGTCTTGTTCCTAATCCTTCTTTGTTTCTTAAACTGTATTAGCCCTTATTCGCTGTTCCTCTGACACTGCTATTTTCCCAGCACACCCCTGTTCTCACCACCTAGCCCTTTTCCAGGCAGGTATATTACACTTTTTCGTCTTTCAATCACAGATTTCCCTGATTTATGTTATTTAGGCTCAACAACCCCCTTTCCTGAGCCTTTCTCATGCCTTTCCTTCTACTCTCCGAGCAGCCCTGGAAACATCTGACATAATTCAGTCGCTCAAGAAAACAACTACTTCTCTTGACCCTGGTACCTCTCATCATTTAGGCCTTACTCTGTCTTTTTACTTTACTCCTGTTTCCAGTAATTCCATAGCTTCTGGTACTCTGCTCAGCTCTTTGAAAAGAAGCCATTATCTGCTGTGTCCTCAGGCTCCTCCATCGACACTGCCGTTCCACTTAACAAGCACCCAGAGCCTCCTTATTCTTCATAGAGCACTTAAGAGAGTTGCTCCCTCCTATCTCTCCTACATGACTGTCCTCATCCATTTTCTCTGTAGGTTCATGCAGACCGTAGTGCAGGAATCTAATGATCTCCTTTCTGCTAATGATGCCGGTCCCATTTCTTTTTTACCTCATGGCAACTGTGTGAAATGGTTGCCCACTCCATCTGTCTCGAGGTATTCATTGTGATGAAGGTACTCTTGTTTCTTAGCAACTGCTCAACTTTCAAGTGGTTCTTCGGACAGGGATGCCTCTTTTGTGCTGGGATCCCTTCCCCAGGGACAAATGATCCTTTAAATTTTTTTTTCTAATAAAAATTATAATTATACTTAAAATTCATATTGCTTTTCACTCCTGGAGCTCCAAGCATTTTGCAATATCAGTGAGTATTGTTTTCTCCATTGTGGGGACAGAAAAGCTGAGTCACAGAGATATTAGGGCCAATATTTTCATGCGTTCATTCATTTTATGCATCTTCATTTCTGGGAACCCAGTCTGAAATAACTTAACCTAATTGCTTTGCTGTAGGACTTGAAAGGGAGCAGTAGGTCTTGGGCACCTTTGAACAACACAGAATAGAACAGTAGGTGCAAAATATCTCAGCTGAGGCACAGAGAACGGAGTACCTATGAAAATGTAGTTGTATACCATCTGATCAAGACCACAAAGAGCTCCATTACTTCTGACATAAGAGCCAGGAACCTCCATTCATGAGGATACTGCTGCTTCAGGGTCTTCTTTCTGCCTTAAGTGGTGGAGAGCTGTGATGGTGCAAAGCATCAGGGTATTTTAGAAGTTTCAGAGTAACCCTTCCGTTCGTACTGTGACGTATACATACATCCTCAGTTATTTTTATTCTGTGAGAAAGAGAGAAAACAACACTGCCCTAGAAGAACTGGTGGCCTAACAGCTAGGCTTAATATTGAAATAATGGAAACTGGTTCAAAATTCTTCTCACCCAGCAAAGCCTTCACCTTGGATCTCTTGTATTCTAGATGAGTTTGGTTCTTCTGATTGCCTCTTCTCTTTCTCTCCTTCATCTCAGATCTAAGCAACCTTGTCCACTGAGACTAGAAAATATTTTCCTACAGACTGTCAGCTTCAACAAACTGACAGTCACAGAAAAAAAATGTGCTTCAGTAAAAAAATTTCTGTGAGTTCCATCAGCCACTTTAAGGTCAACAGTCCTCAAATGCACACAACCTTTATAACTGCATTGGCTTGTCCCTGCTTACCTGCAGCCTCTCTTGCCTAAGAAACTTTCTGGATTTGTACCAGTTTTGTTCAGTTAACTCCTTCACAGGTAGAATAGTTCCTCTTAATTTAAAATGCTTCAAATAGTCCATATCACTTTCCTGTCCCTCTTCAAAACCTGTTCTGCATACGTTATGTGATGATTGATGAAAAACTCAACATAAGTGCTTCAGCCCTGAAAGCCAAGCACAGAATCCTAGGCTGTATCAAAAGGAGTGTGGCCAGAAGGTCAAGGGAGGTGATTCTGCCCCTCTGCTCCACCCTTGTGAGATCCCACTTGGAATACTGCATACAGTTCTGGTGTCCACAACATAGAGAAGACATGGAACTGTTGGAGCAAGTCCAGAGGATGGCCACGAAGTTGATAAAAGGCCCGGAGCACCCCCCGTACAAAGACAGGCTGAGAAAGTTGGAGCTGTTCAGCCTGGAGAAGAGAAGGTTGTGAGGAGACCTCATACCAACTTTCCAATATCTGAAGGTGGCCTTCAGGGAAGCCAGAGAGAGACTCTTCATCAGGATCTATAGTGATAGGATAAGAAGTAATGGGTATAAATTGAAAGAGGGGAAACTTAAATTAGGTATTGGGAAGAAATTTTTTATTGTGAGGGTGGTGAGCCACTGGAACAGGTTGCCAGGGAGGTGGTGGATGCCCCAACCCTGGCAGTGTTTGAAGCCAGGTTGGATAAGGCCTTGAGCAACCTGGTCTAGTGGAAGGTGTCCCTGGCCAAGGCAGGGGTGTTTGGAACTGGATGATCTTTAAGGTCCATTTCAACCCCTTAACATTCTATTATTCTATGTTAATAGAACATTTTTGTGAATTTTTAACTCATGTTCTCAACCTAGGTATATCACAACAGCAATTCTACCAGTCTCCATTTCTACTGCATGGTCTGACCTTTGAAATATTCTTGTTCAGGTCTTCTCCAAATCTGTGTGTACAACTGACCACAACTGGTATTACATCTTTGCCTTTCCACCTCAAACTCTTAGTTTTCTGTTCATTTTGAGGCAAAATTTTAGATTCCTCTCTTTTATTTTCCAATCTGACTTGTTCCAATCTGCGCTGTTTCTCACATTTCTCTGCTACAGACTGGCTTCCTCAGTGTCCCACAGCTCCAGCTGTTGACATATCTTTTTCCAATACTGCTTCCTTGGCCTGGACTAACATTTCTGTCTCTCTGCTTTTTGGACTCTCTCTCTCTTTTCCCTCTTTCTTGATTTCAATTGATCACAGGTTTGTTTTTCAATTGTTTTTTAAAACTTTAGCCCTGTGTTTTTCCACTGTGAATCCAAGCCAGCCTGCATTCTTCTAGCACACAGTAAAAATGTTACAAAATACAGGACCAAAAAGTAATGTAAAACTGCAATTCCATGCATGGTAAACAGAAAGTCCTTATTTCTTTTGAAGAGCCTGGGAGATATCCACTCCCTCAAAACTATTAACAGTCTCTTCCATGTGTTTTCAAATAATTCTTGGAGAGAAATAATAGTTTCCCTTAATTTGTTTGTTGATTGACATTTTTTTTGACAGCACAAGGGCAATTCAACCTCTGACTTGTTTGCTAATCTGTTTCTGCCAGCATTGCTTTAAGTATATTAGATATGAATTTCAGTTATTTTCTGACTGGACACATATACTAAGTGACTTTTATCCTATACCATCAACTGGAAATGGAAAATATTTTGGTTTCCAGTTCCTCCATGAAAGAAAGAATATATCAAAACTATGCCCCCAAAAACAGAGGCTTTTGCAACTTTTGTTGTTACATACAAATTTTAAGTTTTCCTCAGACAAAAATTTCTAGTAAGAGTTTGGTATTGACTTTAACTCATTAATAGTAGTGTCTCATCAGAGCAAATACTTTTTGATTATAGAATCAACATTTGCTTTTTACAAACATGTTCTCTTAAATGTTGCTGTTTGAGGGAAAATCTGTGCCAGTAAATATGTTGCTGGAACAGTCACAGAAGGCAGACAAATGGAGTGGGAGCACAATTGAAGCAAATTTGTTTAAAGTAAACTGAATGTTCACACACAAATATTTTGTGTGATATTTACTAAAACCTATGTTCTTGCCCATTTAATAACTAAATATTTTTTTGCAAATTAAGGTACAACATCCTGACAACAGGCTCATCAGAGCATAACCTGTTCCTTCAAACGCCAGGAGTTAACCAACAGTGCAAGATGTACCTCACTGAGTTTTCATTAGAAGGGTAATCTTAGGGGTTAGTCTAAAATTCAGGTCACATACACTTTTCACTCCAAGTGCATGTATATGCTCTGTCAAAGTTTGACTGCAACCGCAGAATCCCTCTTTGATGAAGAAAATGTGACTGCAGAATCAATACGTAAGGATAATGACAGGTAGAGGGCATGAATAGCTCCTTTTTCCAGGTGGAAATATACCAGTTTCTCAGTTACTGATCTGTCCAAATATGTTTCTTTTGTTGGCTGCTCCAGGAATGCTGCTGTTGTAGCAGAGGATAGTCTTACAGGTGCTATTAAGGACCACGACACTGCTATCCTGTTTATATTTATATTTATATTGCAAGGGGCAAGTGTGGAGGAGTCCAGTGGTAGTTAAGATAGTTTAAGCTGTGTGAATTATGTACTGGCAGGATAGGGAAAGAGACACGTTGCAGCAGCTCATACTGTCTCTGATTCACTCAGTTCAAGCTGTGAAAGCAACCAAATGTATGCATTTTGCTGGCATTTCTATTAGTTACAAAATTCCATCTTCTCCATCCAAGCCAGTGAAACAGCTCTTTTAGCTTGCTGGATGCAAAGGCTTTGCTCCTGAGTGGGGAAGCCCTGGAATTAAATCCTAGATGCTGTGTGCAGTGAAATGGCTGCAGTAATGGCTGCGGGTAAATAAAGTTGGTATTGGAAACTTATATTGCAAACATCTGATGAACTGTTTAAAAGGGAGGTGACAGAGATGACAGTGTCGCCACATCTAGGTCTGGATCAATCGTGCTACTGTACACCATTACATGCCTAAGATATAGATTATAATGCAGCTATAAAACTGATGAGCAGCCCTGGGAATCACACGTATTTCAAAACAAAGAAACCACCAAGTGCTCGTCTACCATATTCAGCGCAGTGACACCCTGTGCCATGCTGGGTACTAGTGACTGTGAGCAAGAAAATCTGGGGCTATTTGCAAAGCCAAATGACTGGATTCCTCTAGCTGCACAGCATTAGATTTGGAATACAATATCTCTAACATAGCCCCATTTCCTGGCTGGCCTGGGAAGTTAGCTCCAGGCAAGTGGGATTAACAGCACGCCGATACTCACACATGCAAGGAATTAATAGAGGTGACAGTAAAGAGGAGATGCCTGTGACCAGTGCCTGTGACCAGTGCCTGTGACCAGTGCAGCACCTGCTATGACAAAGGGGGAAGTTTCTGATCATACAAGAGGCTGAAGTTGTTACCAGGGGTCTACACAAAACTGTTTGCAGCCCCATGCCTGGAGCATCAGTGTGGAGTACCACCCAGAGGGGCATCTTCTCCCAGGAGCCTGGAGTTTGGAATGGTTCCTCTGGCTGCAGGTTTGGCTGCCCTGACAGGATAGAATGCAGTAGGGCAGCCTAAAGTCTGTTTTGTGTGTTTGTCTAACATGTGTCACAGTAGGAGCTACTGCTTTATGAAATACTTACTGTTTCTAATTGCAACCCAGGGTTTTCCAGACCAGTGACATTGGCTGACAGACGTTCACGTGTTCTCAGATTGCCTTTCACTGTGTTTCTCATCCTCTCATTTGTCCAACAGACCATTGAACTATTGAGCAGCTCTGACTGACACAGTTTTGCAGCTCTGAGACCTACAGCATATGATCTCAGCATATGGGGACTATGATCCCTTGTCACATTTAGGGAAAAAATCCGAAAACAGCTAAATTGGTTGGTGTTGCTGTTAAAACTTTCAGTCCACTTTGCACTGCATGATGAGAGTTGTGTAATCCCTGAGCTGTTGTGCAATTTCCTGAATAAGGAGCTGAATAAATGGGATTTCAGAGTGCTATTTTTTATTTTGTTCTTCCTGACAGGACATTGTACCTCTGTGCAGCAATTCAAGTTCAGTAGCATCCGTGCTGACCAGAGACAACTTCACTGGGTTTATACATCTGCCCTTGCTCCCAGGACTCTGAGGATGCGTTATGATGTGGTGACTTATCCAGCCTAACCCTTTGGCAACTGTAAATGATAAGTTCCTGTTTCATACACAGAAGCCTCTAAGAGGCAACTCACAAAGAGAAGTCCACCCATCCCCAGGACAGAGGGGAGCCCCATGTGCATTTGACTTCAGGGACTAGAAACAGGGTGCGTGGGATTTCACCAACTGGTGCAGAGAGGCATTGGAGATGTTCCCATGGGTTCATAGCCTTCAATTTGCACACAGTGAGCTCCCAAGGAACTTGATTCTGCAGATCATATTTCCCTATCTCTCTTACTCTCTGGCTACTGTGATAAGTTAGATGAAACACTGCTTTCTCTCATATGTACAACCCAGGAAAAGTCATGTAAGATGCTTCCTTTGGCTTTCTTACAAGCACATGGCCCAAGCAGGGCCTACAGCTTATACTGATATGAGATCCAAGATCAGTTGATCAGTTCTTGATCAGTATCCACTGAAGGCTGCTGGAGTGAGGAGCTGGGATAAGTCTCAGAGGTGTGATACACAAGGACAGAAGTTTAAGGTTTTTTAGAAAACAAATGTATTTGGGAGTTTGGGCATAGCTGTTCTACAGTGATAAACCATATTCATTTGAAGTTCTGCTGGGACAGGACATCCATGAAACCTGGCCCCAGCTGGGTAAAGCCCTGAGCAAACTGGCCTGGCCTCACAGCTGACCCTGCTTTGAGCAGTAGCTTGGACTAGAGAATTCGTGAGGTCTCTTCCCACCTGAATGCTCCAGTTATCCTATGATTCAAACTTAACTAACACACATAAATATCTGACCGACCTTTTCTTTACTGACATCCCCCTGCCCTATGACTGGAGGGTGTGTATGAGCAAGCACAACTGGAGGTGAAAGTCAGTGCTATACCATTGCAAAGCCTGGCAACACAGGGATTAAATACATACACAACATGGTAATGACCAGACTAGAAATACCTATGGAGCAGCTCTAAAATTCCATTCTACCAAGGATCTAGCTGCTGAAATTTGTTGTATAACTAGGACTTACAAAGAGAAAAGGGATCAGATTGAAAAACATGTACAGGGAAAATCAGACTTTCTCAGACTGCAAGATGTTGACAGATTTCTGTCAGTGTAACATAAAGTAAAAGAAGCTTCCATGCTAGTCTAAACACATGAAATGGATGAGTGCTCCAACAGATCCACTCCATTGGCTTGTTGGTATGTTCTTCAGAATGGTTAAGCCTCTGAGAACATTTTGGAATGGAAGCCCAGACTTCTCCAAAGATTTATGATGCATTGTTATTATTTCCAACTCACCAGTGAAACTGCATCAGAGAAAAAAAACTGAAACTGAATTCTGACTCAGTCCAGGGGTGTTTTATTCAGCTTGGGGTGACCATGAGTCTCACCACATTTGAGAAGATCAGGGAAACTGGAATCCCAGAATCCCAGTGAAGCAGCCTCAACATCCAAAAAGCAATGCATTTCACTGCATGTTGCTGCATTCTGGTGGAAAGTAAAAAATCGTCTTGCAGTTCATATGAAATTGCAGCTAGAATCCAAAATTTATTGACTGTTAAAATCACCAGTAAGCCCCAGTTCCTTGTCTATCCAGCCTGGGGCATAACTTCCTTCAGAGGCACACCAGAACATTTCTGTGCATGCACTTGCTGTAGAAGACAGAATGGGGATTATCAGTTTTGTCCTTTCTCCAGTGGGGCTTGTAAAAGTTCATTCCATTACTGCACTGATGAGACTGGTGCAGGCAATGAGGTCATGACTGCAGTTACCTTGGACCTTCGAGGGTCTCTGGGGAATCACAGCCCTTTTCTCTAGGAATGCAGCTGCACGCTTTCAACCTGCATTTATCTTACAAAGCAGTGTGTCTCGATTTGAGGTTCTGCACAACAGGATTCTTCATAATGGACTTGACAAATCTGGGGCAGTGCATAGAAAATCTCCCTTCAAGGGAACAGGTTCAGGTGCACCGACACCAATTTTCACTCTTCAGCAGATGGAAGGCTATTTAGAGGTGGAACACTAAAGATGGCATTATTTGCCAAGACTTGTACTCTGGGGTTGAAAGGAAGGGAGCTGTCAAACAGAAAGGTTATGCTGGAAAGAAACTCCCAGACCACCCCAACTCCATTGTGTCAAGAGGACTGAATCATCAGTGACCTTGAGTAGATACTTCTCTAAGAGTGGTAGAGGGCTTCATGAAGACTTGCTGTCCCTCTGGAATGTGTCCAAGGAGAGATATGAGGTGTGTCTGAGGGAAGAATCTAAGATGAAACAAGAAGATTACAGCCATCCCAGCAGATGGAAAGTGGTAGCACTGACTGACCTGACAGACTTGTTTGTGTGTGTATGGTGAAGCCTGGAGATAAGTTGCCAGGGATGGCTGAGCACATTCTGTCCCTGAGGATTTCTGGATGGGATCCTCAGACTGGGATATGTCTCCCTCTGAACTCGATGAAGCATACACTAGTTCCAGACTATGTTGCCACGCTCAATAGCTTGTGGGAGAGGAGCAGTGTAAAGACAGTCTTGCCACTCTGGACTTAAAGAGTTTACTCTGAGTGGGGAGGGAGGTCAGGATCTTCACTCCTCTGCTGCAAGAGGGAAATGTTCCAGGTAGTAATAGAGTCCTGGGGTTTCATGCAGAATAAAGCTAAGATGACCATACTTCTGATGAAAGGCAAAAGGTGAGGGATGAACAGGCTTTTCCTTTCGTTGTCCCATACTTCCAGTAGCTGTTGTGCTCTTTGAGGCTTCTGAGAAACACCTAACTAACTGTGTTAGAATCTTCTTGTTAACTCTCTGTGCTGCTAATGAGAGGAGTGAGGGCACATTTGGGAAAAGGTAGAAAGGGAGAGAGTGTGGAAAAAATCTTGGAAGGAAAGCCAAGGACAAGCAGATATAGTCATGATGCTTTGGCTGGGATGTATATTGAATAATACTTCCGAGTTGCCCATAAAGTCAAAATCCTGGCAGAGGATGGATCTGGATGCTAACTCAGCATTTGTGTGCTATGGAGAGAATACCATGGGGACTCAGTCCATTTTCCTCTTTGGAATGATCAACTCAAGTGAATTAACTTGGTTTCCAACTCACCCAACCTTAATCATCCTCCTTTGAAGTTCTCCTTCCTCATTCATGCTGTAATTGTGCCCAGTATATCAAATCCGATGTGTCTCAAAGGCATCTGGAGTAGAAACCACAGAAGGGACACAGAGGCCTTTTATCCAAAACAGACCTACACTGAGAATTAATCCTGGTTTTGGATACTGTAATAGCTCCCAGATTAGAGAGACACAAGAAGGTAGCATGGCTGGACTGCTAAGTGTGCCTCTGCTTGCTGCCCTTGAAAGGGACTGGTTCAGAGGACTTTGTTCACCCACACTAAAATACTTGGTGGCTTAAAGGAGGGTGGAAAACCTTGTTCTGATGTTACATAAGCACATCATGTAACTTAAACTGAGGGATCAGTTCAACTCTGTAACTGTGAGCAAGCATAACTGTAGTGAAATAAAATTGTTATAAGAAGGAGTGAGAAGGGGTTTAGGGACTGACTTTTTCTGCCATATCTCTCGGGAAGAAAATCTCAATGAAAGCCACCAGTATTAATGAAAGCCAATCGGAACTTGATAGGAATTATTTTGCTATTTTGTCAGCGTTGGTTGGAACACAGGGATTTAGGAAGATTTCATTTGTAGAAGCACATCTAGGAACGCTGTGCTGTCTCCTCTGAGCCGTGAGATGCGCAAGCCTTTGGGAATTTCTATTTCTCTCAGGATCTGGTTTGTAATCTGCTTTTCAGATTTTCATGGAAGACCAACAAACTCACATTACTGGCATCTGTTGACTGGATGAGAACACACAAGCACAGACCCAAATCCTATCTCTGATGTTCTATGAAGGATCCAGAAAGATGGAAAGGAAACTCAGGTTGCCTGGAATCACTGCACCTCTTCTAAAAATTGTCCCCAGGAGCTAGGGAGAGGACAGCCAGGATGGATAAACAAATACCTTTTCACAGCGTGGTGAACTGTCAAGTCCCAAAGAACGGGCTTCAAGAAAGTCCTTTTCAAATCATTAAGCAGGTCATGTCAAAGAAATGGTGAATGAGACAGTTGCCCACTGTCATGATGGGTCCAGGAGTTGGAG
Source organism: Myiozetetes cayanensis (assembly GCF_022539395.1). Lineage (NCBI taxonomy): Eukaryota > Metazoa > Chordata > Aves > Passeriformes > Tyrannidae > Myiozetetes > Myiozetetes cayanensis. The sequence continues at coordinate 52,053,974 of NW_026087521.1, read as the reverse complement.
TGGGAAGGAACACAGTAAGTGGGGACCAGCACAGCATGTAGGGATCCCAGAGAATGGAGCATGCTACAGCTGAGACATTTCCTAACTGCATTCGCTGGCATCGCACCTGGCTCTGAACAGAACATTTCATTGCTCTTTATTGGGAGCACACAAACATTTCCTCCCATTTCAAAGGAAGGAGAGGGAAGAGCTCAGCTGCAGGGGAAAATAGAGAAATCAGAGAGTGAGGGAGGGAGCAGTGAAGGAAAGAGCAGGTATAGTGCATGTCCGATGAGGTCCATCTGTTCCTCATTAACCAGATGTCCCCCACCCACCTCCTGAAGTGCCATTGACTGTGTATTGTCAGGACAAGAAGGGGATAACAATGCCACCACGGCGCAGACATTCATACACCAACAGGAGTCCTGCCACGCAGACATCCCTCCCTCTACTTCCCTTCCAGATTGGATGCCAAGTCCCTCTTTTTCATAATCGGCTTTTAAACAGTTACATCCTCATAAAGCTTTTTGCATTATAATTGCCATGTGTTTCGTCCTGCTCTGAAAATGGCAAGCTATTTCAGCCCAGTTTACCAGAATCAGACCTTTTTCCTGTGTGTCACCACTTCCTGCAGCATTTAGATGAGAGAAGAGTGAACCCTTGCTTTAAAAAGTGATTTCTGCTTGCCAAACTTCATTATTTTAAGAGTCTGAGAGTCCTTGGATTCACACCTGTATCCAAAGTACAGCAGTAGATTTATGGACAATTCAACCTACTAAAGATTATTCAGAAATGCGGGAAGAAGCATAAATTACTTTCTCTATGTTGTTAGCCAAGGATCATTTATAATAAGAGCCCATCGAGTCATCCTTACTCCAAGGGTGATCTGTGCATTGGTCCGTGTGTGGGCATGTCAGCCCACACAGGAAAACTCTATCTCATTCCCTGGGCTGTATTCACAGCCCGTTCATGGGAAGCCTTCCCTTACCTCCACGTCCCTGATGAAACCAAAGCACTGTGTCCTCAACCCTCTAAATCATACCGCAGCACAGCTCATAAATTGTAGTGTGCAAATGGAGCATCTGCTGAGCTGCAGCAACAGATAATGTGATGCTTCCACCTATTTTCTTTCATAAAAGCATGCAGGTTATGCTGTGCACTGGGTTCCTGTCTCAGGGACAGCTAGAAGATAACCTGTGTCTTAATCTTGTCTTTTTGCTCTGAGCTCCTGCACACTGAGCTTGAATAGGTAGAGGAGATCCAGGTGGGCATGCGTCCTCCGGAACCAGCAGCTCTGAACATTTGCCAAATGAGCAGCTGAAGTCCTCAATTGCTTGTTGAGATAAATATCTGTACCTCTTTCAGAGTCTTTGTACTTAGTGAAGCCTGCAACTCCACTAGAATATCACTAGGTTTAAATGCCTCTGCCCTGGGTGCCAGCTGTTGAACAGCTGGTCCTGAGCCTCATGTTGGTGTGAGACCTCTGCATGAGTTGTGCGCTCTCCTCGATGTCACGGTGTTATCACTCTGCTGGAACTGAGAGAGTAACTTACTGTGAATGCCTGCTCACTGTGAGGCAGAAGAGTCCTTCACACATCATCGACAGCAGTTGGTCCTTGAACCCTGGAGGGCAATGATGGAGACTGAACAGAGGGGTGGTGGGGTTGGTGAGCCCTACGCATGTTGGAAAAAGCTGAACAAAGCCATGTAAGGATGGAAAAGATTAAAGAAAGTCTTGGCTGAGAAACGAAACAGGAAACTTCATCATGAGTCAAGAGAGAATGGATGGCAGAGAGGGGAGTGAACGGTTTTTCAAAGAAAAAAGCCTAGTTTGGTGAGGGGAATAACCATGATCAGAAAAGAGAAATTATCAACTGGCATCTGAAGGGAGGAGATCTCCCATCAAGTCAGAAGGAGAGTGTTTATTGTTTTCTCATGATCTGTATTTCCTGAGACATGATGGGTTCAGATATTATATGCAAAGTTCATCTTTATCACAGGTATGTTACATCTAGCAGTGCCTGATAAATGAAAGCATAAGCCAAAAGGCTCATGTCTCATGATAGGATTCTGTGAAAGGCTGCACTTAAGCTACCTGGGGAAGTTGTGTGCACCTGCAGGGAGAGGCAAGTGCAGTAGGAGGTCAAGTTGTCAGGAAGGGATGGTCGATAGAGGCTCTGTGCCCCTCAAACATCCCTGGAGATGCCCAGTCAGGTGTAGTGCTTTTTGTCTCTCTTTACGCCCCAGAGGCTAAAAGCACATTGGAAACTCAGCAGCTGGATTCTGTGGCAGCAATCTGATTAGTATCCAACAAATGGCTGCTGGCCAGGTTTGTGACAACCTGATCAATCAAATTCAGAAAATCCCTTTTTAGCTCCACAGCTGACATTGGAAAAGATCTGGGAACATGTTTGGGAATTGGAGACACCTGCTGAACATAAATGAGAAAGAAAAAAATAACACAGACAAGCAGGTGGAGAAAGAAATGAATGGAGGATGGTGAGATTATTCCACGTGCTGGTGTGTGGAAGAAAGCAAGCCATGTGAGGTGCCAAACTGTGTCTTTGCCTGCATCACATGGCAAAGATAAGGCTGCACTGTGATGGTAACTTAATGTGGATGCATTTCCATGTCTTACTTTTGCAGTAGGAAGTCACACCTGAAAATTTCTCCAGGTGAGTTACAACTGACATGGAAAGCCTGAAGAGAAAGCTGGGATCCAGCAAGACGTGGAAAGACAAACCCAGAGTTCCTGTTGATGCTATTAAACACCATCTGTCACAGATGTATGCAGGAATTCAGTATTGGATTCTTCTAACATCACAAAGGTTAAATGAGATAATCTGCATCTTAGCCTTACATGCATCATTGCTGAATGTAAGAATCAGTGGTTTATGTGCACTTGTAGTAGCTATGGATTGGATCCAATATGTCAACTCCAGGCCTTACTTCCCTGACACTGCCCAAGACTTAAACAGCATGGATTTTCTTTTTCTTTTTTTTTTTTTTTTCTCCTTGCTGTTTTCTTCTTCTCACTCAAAGCATTGTAGAGTTGGTTTGTTTTTTAAGAAAATCTTTTTTAGGTACCAAGTAAGTCTGTAGCTGCAGCATGAACAATACCCTAGTGTTCTCTCTTTCCCCTTTGGTTCTAACAACCTCTGAGTATCAAACAGGCTTTGCTTTGGAGAGAGAAAAGATAATAATGAATGACTTAAAATAGCTCTGCTGAGGAAAATATGAGTTTGATTTCAATTGCAGAGGGAATAACTTCTTTCCTGGCTCTCTCAGTGGCTCTATAGAAGACCAGAAGATCTGATGCGGCTCCTGCAGAGACCTCCTCTGTTCAAAGGATCTGGGAGCTCGCAAGAAGTACTGTAGGGCTTGAATCAGCTCTAATACATTACTGATTGCAATCCATGATATTTCCATGGTGCTTTAGAGATCATCTGTGTACTTCACACTTGGAAAACAGGCAATGCCCTTCTGTGGTCTGATAGGCAGTGGGGCCAGGTAAACGGCACTGTGGAAGGATGGTGGAATGATCTGGATGTGGACTTAAGACTTGCCGAAAAGTGAGTTCATCTCTGCTGCAGTCTTTGTGTAGACTTGGCTAACCACTTAACCTTCCCATGCCTGAAGTTTTCCACATATGGAATGGGCATGGGAGCATTTTCTTTTGGTTCTGGGACACTGGGTAATGAAATGCATCAAGGGGTGAAAAACCATGCACCAACAGAACGGCTTCTCTTGCTCTGAGCAGAGGACAGCAGTGGCATGCATAGAAGCCACAAATTGAAACATCACCAGCAGCATCCATTTTGCTGATGAAAACTGGGACATTGGCTTCAGTAAATCATCTTTTAGCCTTTGTTTACCTCACCAGGGAAGGCACTAGTGGGTTTGGAATGTCATCTTGATTGGTACCAGCAAAACTTTCACACCATGATCTGCCACTCTGTATTCTGGAGGGGCCATGTGTGTAACGGAAAATGAATTTATTTTGAGAGGTCTAAAAATGTTATTGAGACTATTCTTACATTCATTTTCTGTGAAAGGAAGCATCAGTTATTACTCGACTAACCACACAGACCTCACAGGAGGTCATAATTATTCTTAAAAAATATCCTAAAATAGTCTTTCTATGCATAAAAATGTCAATATTTTTAAGTCCTGCCATTCAAAATTACTTCTGTATGGAAGCTGAGGATTTCCAGCTTTTTCAGTGGTATCTGGAGCAGGATGGATGGTGTGGGGGTTAAAGGTGGCTTTGTGCTGTGTTTGTATTTTTCTGACCATCAGACCAGAAGAGATTGGCTTAGTCTCTGATGCAAGTTGGAGTACCTCAGGGCTGTTGTAACATGTACCTGACCAAATCATAACTGAAAACAAGGGACCACTGAAGCAGGGGACTCCTGGGACATGATGCCTTGTCACTTGCACTGTTCTTCCTTTGCCCACATCCCCTAACTGAAGGGAGGTTTATGCATTTTTTTGGCTGTGTGCGCATTCCTGATAATAGGAAATTTAAACCACCAATGTGCAGCAACGTTAGCAGAGGGCAGGATCTCTTTCGTACTCCATGGAGTCAGGCAGCAATACAATTAACTGAAATAGCATGATGTTTTCTGTCTGAAAAAAAAGAAGCCACTGCCTCGAGAGTAGATCTTACTTGTTTTGGGCCTTGGGCCGGTGTTGTTTTGGAAGAGAAAACACAAATGTCACAGTGTCTGTTTAAACTAATAAATGAGACAAATGAACATTTTCCAGGGAAGAGATACTTCAGCCATAAGAAGAGGCTATAACCAGGTTCACTAGAAGGCTGTGCAGCAAAGCCTTCTCATAATTCCCCTGATGTGCTCCAACAGGGCTCCTGGTGAGTTCAAAAGATGGTATCTGAGGAACCCAGCATGACCTCGGAAAAAACTGTGTGACACAGCAGTACCTGATATAACCAGTGCAAAATCACCATGATAACCTAGCATGACCCACAAGATTGACCCTGTGACAACGTTTGATTTATTACAAATGACATGGATTTAATCACTCACTGGAGAATGCCGAATGACACAGCACAGCGTTGCTCACTGTGACTCTACTGATCTGGCATGCTCTGATTGGCTTTGGGAACACACCCATTGGGTGATTCACACAATTAAAGAGCTGCCAATCCTCCCAACACTAATGAAATACATCTCTATTTTACTGGTAGCACTTTCTAGCAACCCATTTAGGCTTTTCTGTTGCTCTCATCACCCTAAGGTATGAGCACGTCACGACTGATGGACAGCTGGTTTGCAGTTGAGGTTAAAAGGAAAACCTGGTCCTGAACAAGATAAAATTGAATAATGCATGAGTTTATAAGCAGAATACAAATGTTCAGACAGATAATTAATTGCTATACTGGGTTAGCGTAGGTTGGATGATGGACCCCACCTTGCAGGGTAGACACACAATAACGTTAATATAGAAATGTTAAGAACTGTGTGGTTTAAGTAAACCAGTCTATAAAATTGTTGTAAAGTGTGTAAACTATATCTCAAATATGGTTTGAGGTTTCCTACAGATCATGGGAAAGACACTGTGGTTCTTCTCCAAAGGAAGGAAAATAAAGATAGCTTCAAGGTGCACAGCAAACTGTCCACTAAGGTCACTAATGTATGAGCATATGTCAGCCAGAGCATGCGTATAGGGCTCAGTCCTAAAATTCATTCCAGTTGATTCATCCCATTTAATAGTACGAAACAACAAATAATTTTGCTAAAATTCCATCTGAAGATATTCTGTATTTAGGGGTAATCCTGAAGAACATCAATTCAGGGACATGTGAATGTGTTGGCAGTTTAAGACTCTTTTCTTCTGCAATCTGGACCAAGTATGATCCAAACATGCTGGAAGATTTAGTCCATCTAGGACAGCTGATAGAGTCTGTCACAAATTAAACTAGTTCAATACTATTGTCTCAAACAGACCTACATTTTCCTATTAGAGCTTCAGTTTCCCTTACTTCTTTTGCATGTCCCTTGGTCTAACATCCATGAGGATCCAGATCACTTCCTTCCCTGCATGAAAATTAAATCTTCCCTCAGCTGTAGGCTCTATCCTGATTCTCCACTCATTTTGCTGCTGTACAATTAAAAACCAGATTCTCCCTCATTCAATCTCACCATCCTCCTAATCTAATGCCCTGGTGTTATCCTGATAACAGCATGTAGAGATGTGAACTGATCTGCCTCCCATCTTGTCATCTTCTCTCACATATCCGACCCAGTTCCCAGGGTCTGATTTTGTACAACTATGAACATTTAGTCTTGAGAACTGATCACTGGTCCAGAGGTTAAATGTTTGTTATCAGGGAAATTAAAAAAAAAAAGAAAGAAAAAAAAAGTTACAATTATTCTTATTTTAGGTCCTGAAAAGGGCAGGAAGTCCTACTACATTAGCAGTGAAAGGAACAAGAGTGGCTCAAGAGGGTCTTGGCAGGTTCAAAAAGTCACAACACTTGAAAGCATAGTCCATATTTGATCACCTGTCAACAATTTATCAATAGCTCAGTGATTAAAAACAAAGCCCTTTCACTTCATTAAACACATTCAGTGCCGTTTGCTCTACATTCCAAATGGCTGAACTGATGTTCCAGTGCAGCCTATTTTTAGTCTTTCTGATTAGTTCATTATTTGGGAAGAGCTACTGACTGTATCTGTTGCAGAGATCTAATTCTTCACACGGATCCCAAGGAAGAGCAGGGCTTCATATAGGTCTTGAGAATTTGTTTGGATGTCGGTTTAACCACTGTCAATACTGTGGTGCAGCTCAGCGAAGTGATGAGCATGGAGCTTTCCTCTCTTTGAATCTTTTAGTTTATTTTTATTATGGGGAAGAAGCCCTGTAACATACTACACCTTTTTTTTTTTTTCCCCAAGAAAACTAAGATCTAGATTGACAAAACTAGCAGTCTCAGTGAGAATTAAACAAGATGCTCAAAATAAGTGATCTCTTGGGTGTCTGAGTAAATTACCACCTCCAGATCAGATTTTATTTATTTTCAGAACAAACTATTTCTTTGCTGGTAAATCCTGCAGTTTTGTCATGAATCCAGTGAATTTTCACTGGTAAGTGACAACCCTAGAGACAGAAGTGGCCGTATATCCCCAGGGCAGATACCACATGGCCAAAAGCACTTCAGCATTGTCTCTTCAGCAAGCTTCAGTCCTCATGTGAAAGGACAGGATCTGCAGGTCACATGGAGATTAGTCTCTGTGTCCTTCAACCCTGCCTGCTAAAACTGCAAAGGAGAAATCCAGCTGTGATGGCATCTTCTGGCTCGGGACTTCTCAAGCACTTACAGACACATCTGGGCCAAACTCCATTTCAGGACCCCAAACAGTACAGTTCTCCTCCATAAGAACAGAATAAGATGAGATCATTAATTTCTTTCAGACCACCTGTGGTTACCAAGCATGGGGGAAAAACCCCTCCAACCACGTAGGCATACCTGTTTGGGCTTAGGAATTTAGATTTGGATTGAGAACAGAGAAACTCTTACTATAAGACTCCATGGTACAATGTAATGTGACCTTTCATGGGTTTTAGAACCTGCACACCTGAGTAAGCTCTACATCCTGACAGCTCTCAGACACACAGCTAATTTACCTTTGCAGAGCACCATGGTTGAGTAGCCATTAGGGCTGGAAATACCTAAGCTAGCTTGTTTAGAGTTGTTTGGATATCTCTTACTGGCACTGTCTGGTGCTGGGCAGGCATGGCCTATTCTGCATTCTGCTCAGCCTGGACAAGGAGATGAAGTCAGTTCTAGGTGTAATACCCTCTTACCGATGTCAAAAGCAACAACACAGAAACAAGTTCTACACATTTGCTGTCTTCTGCTTTGCTGTCTTTCATATGTCATTTGTCATCTCAGATTGTCACTTCTTTGATGTAGGGACAACAGCTTTTGTGTATGCACAGTGTCTAGCATGAAGGTGTTTCCACTCTGTGTGAAGTATTTTTGGTGCAGCTGCAATGGCACATAGGCAATAAAAGGTAAAATACTCAGAAAACCTCTACCGAAGAACAGCAGCCAGAGAGGAGCTTTAAGTCTTGGTTCCCCTACTTTACCAAAGACAATTTAGCCAAACCATGAGTTTTCTGCCACGAAAACTGTACCCCAGGCCTCCAGAAGAAGGACAAATTCATTTGACCAGTCTCAGTGTAGGAAGTTGTCATGTCTGCCTTAAGTTGCTTACTCTTGGCATCACCAAGTCAAGCCCAACATTTTATACTCCAGCTTCTTTGTTTCTTTCTTTCCTCACCTTTCCTTTTTTAGACTTTTCTGCATGGAGCTGCAGCCTCTGGTCACACTTTCCAGATTTCTGCTTGTCCATGGTTGGTTGGTCTACGTGATTGATCATTATCCTGTCTGTGTGTGTCTGAACCATTCTTTTTCCCATGGGCTGGAGCAGGAAGGAGTGAGAGAAAAGGTTTTCAGTGGTGGCAGATGCTGGCATCAGCAGGTGAAAAGCTATCCCATTCCACAGTGCAGAGAAGATGGGTGAGGAGGTCTGTCTCTCCATCCATCAGCTCCAGCTGATATTCCTGCTTCTCTCAGCAATTCAAGGCTCTCCTACCTCTGAGTCCCAGGGTTTCTTCTGACTCATCTTCCTCTTTTAGACTATTTCTTAATTATCTCCTTCCAGCACTCACACGGCATTCCTATTAGCACCTTCTCTTGTTATGACGTGGACAAGTCCTAGGTCCCCTCTTTCCTAGTGTTTCCTTCTGGTCAGCTTAGGGGTCTAGCCCCCTGTGCTTTCTGGCTGTGACAGACCCTTCCAGCTCCAACTATCCCTCTGTTTCCAGCATGCAGAGATGCTTTCCTTCACAGCTGAGTCAGTTTGTTCCCAGAAACAACCCATCCCTTCAGCTTCTGCAGAAGAATAAAAGCCCTCCCTGGTCCTGGTGCCTTTATGTCCTCACAATGCTTTTTCTCACTGTCTTGCTTTGCTCTGAATGCTTTCCCCCCTCACTGTTCCTGTAAATGTGGGCCAAGCTGCAATGATGCAGCACAGAGAAAAACACCTTTCACCTGTGATCTTAGACAGCCTCTGGAATTAATTCCTGGAAAGCCATTCTTGGCCTTTCTGAGTTATGCTTTCCCGCAAACAGATGGACAAAGTGATGGAGGAAGAAGACAAGAATGGAACAACGATTGGGAAAGAGTGGTGCAATGACTGGGCAGTCACCTGAAATTTAGGAAAATTGTCAATCCTAAACATTTCCTGTGTGCTGTGCTGCTGTTTACATTGCAGTTCACTCGGCAGGGTAGACATATTGTTTTCTCTGTTGCTCCCTTTCCCAACAGCAAAACAGCTCTGCTCTGCTCTGCTCTTGGCACTTGTTTCCTTTTAGACTACTGAGTACAGTTTCAGTGGAGGTCTCTCAGCTAGACGACTGTGCAACATTGAACTCCAGTTAATCTCCAACACTGAGCCTGTTCACTGCTGCTCTGTTGCCCGAAACCCTTGCACTTCATGAGAGACCCTATCATCCTCACTGGTTTCCTCTCAAATCTCCTATGGAACTTCTTTGTGAATTTTCACTTCCTTGAAAGAAATACATGACTCCTATTTTTGGAGACACAAGGGGAGCAGGAGTAATTAAAACAACTCCATGTCTGGAAGACTTAGGGGTCTAGCCCCCTGTGCAATCCCTCCAAACCTCAAAGATATGAGGGAACTTAACCCTGGTTATTTCTTGAGAGAGCAGCTATATGTCTCCACTTCTGTTATGTCACAGGTCAACTTAGAATTTCTCTTTGTGCTGCATACACTGAGATGATAGGGCTTCAGGCAGACAAATTATTTGAGGAATATCTGGGACAGAGGCTTCTACACCAAACTGTAGCATCCCCCATACCAAAAGCACACACTGCAGTGGTGCTCTGAAGCAATTGGAGGAGAAGGGAACCTGGAGATAGCTATTCCTGTACACTTCCTCCCCCCACCCCAACTCCATTTCCACAGTGCATTGGGGATCTCTGTCTCTCACTCAGTTGTTTCCTCTAGAAATCAGCTCCTCTTGCTGTCCCCAGAATACACTAAACCCAGCTCTTCACCCTCTTTGCAGCATTCCTGCTGTCTCTGGCCAATTATGAACTCCAAAATGCAGGGAAACCATCCATCCTGTGGTCACGAAATTCAGTAAAACTTCATAGTGGCTTCCACATATTCCCTATACCTAATTTTTTTTTAGTCTCTGAATATTTGATTTCTGTGTCCCTCCCCCCTGCCTTCACACAGGATGACATTCTTTTCTGCTCGAGTCCTTTCAGGCACTACTGATCTTGAAGCTCCCCAATTACAACCAGTTTTCTTGAGATGGTGACACCTTAAGAGACAACAGCAGCTGCCTATAAAGGGCCTCTGCCATCTGTTTCCTCTGCCACTTCTTTGAGACATCTCTAGCTATATACAGAAAAATATTTATCGCAGTTCATTCACTCCCTCACTCAAAAATGAGCAAGAGAAAAATGTCTTCTTCCATGATTCTGCCACTGCCCTTCAAAAACCCGTGACCCTCAGCCTAAGGAAAAGGGCAATGCTTGAATCTGAAAGGAAGCAGCAGAAATTCTTGATGATTGATCCCTTGAGCCCCTGTGCTCTGAAGGCAATTCTGGGGGGCATCTAGATTCAGGAATGACTCCTCATGGCTGTCTGAAAGGCAAAAGTCAGAGCCAGGCCACTTCATTTCAACCACCAACCTTCATACCAATTATATCTGAAAAGAGACGCACATGTTCACGTGTGCACACATGCACATGTGAGCACACTTAGTTATGAATCTTTTTCCACTACCTCTCCACAGAGGTTGAATGGGATGGAATCAAGGGAAGTAGTTCCTACCCAGGAGAACTACGAGCTAGAAACATAAAGGGAAGAGAAAAAATGTCATCAGGGTGTTAAGGTTGGTAGAGAATATTGCAGACATGAGAGATGATGCAAAGAAAAAGGGAAGAAAAGAAGAAACAGTGAATTCTGAAGAGGACTGATGAAGACAAAGAAGAAAAATTAAAACCAAGAGTGAAAAAAAAAATAGAAGAAAGAAAAATATTGGGCAGCATCCTTAGGTGGAGATAAAACTCCAGTAACAGAGCCTCAGAAATTTACTGTTTACAGTGGACAGGTCACAGTAAGGTTGCAGGAGTCAGCAAATAGGGTAGGATGAAAAGTCATTTGATTCACAGTGCTTGGTCTATGATACTGAACAAACCTGGGAAATATTCAGTGTTCAAACATGATCCATTGGACTACAGCTACACTAGTGATATAAACAAGACCTAAAGAGAAAGAGAAGTTCTCTGAGTGATAGCGAATTTAAGAATGAAATGTAGTTATGAAGCAGTGGGTGGAGAAAAATAAAACAAGCACTAAAAATAAATATCATGTTCAGGAGGAGAGCGAAAACTGAGAAATAGGAAGAGAAAAATCAGAAAGGGATAGGAAATCCAGGGGACGGAGGTGGATAGTGTTGTTCTTTATTTGACAGAATGTATACTTTATACAACAAGCTAAACCAGAAATTTATAGTTGTTTGCTTCTAGCAAAAACACACATGAGAAAAATCCCTACCCATGAATAGGATGTCATTGCATTCTCAAGTTTTTGTATACCATCCTCATTTTCTATTTTTCACAGCTAGCAGATAGGAGTAGATGCTCTGGGGGAATAGGAGGTGCAGGATAAAGTCCATATGCTTCTCTGGGGAGTTATAGATTTGATAGGAAAATAGTATAAATACTTTAGCAGCCTGTGCCACAGAAACAAGTGGATTTCACCTATCCTGCAGGGCTTGGTATGAAAACTCTGATTGTGTAGTTTGGAATTTTATGGGAGAGCTTTTCCGTAACACAAGGAGAACAAATAGCGCTAGGAGACAAAAAGCTGTCAATAAAAAAAGGAGATTCAATGAAAGATAAAAATGCAAAAAGAAAAGAAAGAGAAAGGTGAATGCCAGCAGGTTTGTGGTCACCACTGGCATTTTACATGCTCACCCATCCAGGGTGACGATCTGTAAGAGGATTCTTGCCCTAAGGGGGGGCAGCCAGCTTGAATTTTTCTAATGAAGATGAAAGACAATGAAAATATGAATAGTTAAAAGAGAAACTGCTGGACTGGGTGATCAGCTGGTGTAAATAAGTGCAGAATCTCATTAACTTCGGGGCTGTCACACCCACTCACACTAGAAGTGAATTTAGCCCCTGGTTTATTGAGTACGTCACTGGCGAAGCAGGGACACGCAGTGACCTTGGGGGCATGGCTGTTTAAAGCACGCACAGCCCTTCCTCAGCCTCATTCTCCCCTTGCCTGCACGGACAACGTAAGCAGCGTGGCTCCCTCCGAGTCAGTGAGGTTACATCAGTGCAAACAAGGGGAGAATTGGGCCTCTATCTCTTGTGCATAGAAACACTACAGTATTGTACGTCATCAGATGCCAGTTCGGTAATCATTTCCACAGATACAAGAGAAAAGAGACAACCTTGTTTCTAATTTAGTCGTGATAGCATCAAAGAGACCCAAAGCCTATTGCTTTCTGGGAAGCAGGGACTTCAACAATAATAATTCTTTGCACATATATAGCACCTTCATTGCTAACTACTTACTTTATACCCTGGGGTGTGAAGAAAAAGGACTCCACTTAATTCCATATGCTCTTAATTGCTCTCTATCCCAGATCCTTCCTAGAAAAATATGATAGAAATACCTAAACTCACTGTTAATTTGTCAAATTAGGGCAGTCATTGACACCAGCAGAAACGCAGGCCTAGTTTGCATCTTACATTGCAACTGCATAGCGTAGCATCTAGAAACAAAAGAAATGCCAGACTAAGTAAATCTGAGCTCTGTTTAATCCCTGACAAATGTTTCAGGGAAGAGGCAAGAACCACATGGCAGTCAGATAGGGGATAGACTGCCCTTGTGAAATGTTATCCTAGTTTTTATGGCTACTGGCTTAATTGCTGAATTACAAAACACCCAAAATGCTGTTCACATCCATTAGGAGGACGCTTAATTTTCGTGAACTCTGTCGTAAATGCCCGCTTGCTTGCTAAATGTTGTTAAAATCTTGGCCACGGGAGCTCCAGTGGCAATGAGCTCCACAGCCCTGATATGCATCAAATGAGAAAGCTCTAACTGGGTCTCCGGTGACTCACATCAGGTCCTCTTGTCTGTGTGTTACAAAATGGGGAAATCAAGAGCTACTGATCCACCTTCTCTAGCCCATTCATTATTCAACACAATCCAATCACTTTCCCTCTCATTCACCTCCTTTTCCAGGCAAACACGTCTAGTCTTGCAGACTGCCTTCATACACACAGTTGTTCCTAAAATTCCTTGTCCCTGTCCCCCTTTTATGAACCCTATCCTTACTCAGAAACACCCCACCCTTGGGCAGCCCTTGCCCTTGTACTCTCTGCTATCCCTCCTGTTCCGCTCCTCGTGCCTGGGGACTTGCTGGTGGTGGGTTTCCTGTCTGCAGCCGTGTGCTGCAATGGACCACCAAGAGCAATATCCCTGTTCCTGGTATCCAGTGAGTCACCATGGTTCATGTAGAGCACTGCACAATACACAACACCCCTTTTCTCCCCAGTCAACAATACCCTCTGCCCTTCCTCACTGAGGTTCATTCAGCCAACCATCTGTCCTGGAGCCCCCAGCCCCATTCACCTTACCCCCTTAGGTAAGGTGAGAATCCCTGAGAAAATCATCCCCCCATAAACAGCTTGAAAAGGACGACTGCTTGCTGAGACTCTTCTTCCTGACAACCAGAGATCCTTCACTGTAGTGCACAACAACTGCCCCAGGGTTATGGCTACAGAGACCCTTATTTTCCATTTGGATTCTGGCCTGATCCGTGCCTGAGGGTTGCCAGGGAGGGTATTTAGGGCTGCCATGAGCTCCTTCCAGCCCAGTTGCTGGCTGCACGCAGATGAGCCAGCTCATCAGCTGAGCTGCCAGTGAGCCCTCTGGCCATGGAAGGTTGGAGGCAGCAAAGGGGAGGAATGTTGACTTGACCACAGGCGATGAGCAATGAGGGGAGCAGAGGGAGGGGCTTGGGCGTCACCCCCCTCAGAGGTAGCTGGGCTGTCCTGGGGGTAAGAGGAGACAGGGACTGCAACCGGTGTCATACACTGCTTTGAGGAGGGGGCACACTGGCCGGAGAAAGGAGGAGGGGCACAGCCAGAGGGGGGTTGGAAAAGTGTTGCCTTAGAGCAAAGAGGCAGCAGAGCTCCAAAAGAATGAGGTCCTTTAGCTGGGGGGAATGACTGTATGTAAGGTGGGGGAAAGCCAGAGGGAGACGATGGCAGGGAGAAGAGGAAAGAGGATAGAGAGATGAGATAGCAGGAGCAAAGGGGACAGAGAAGAGCAAGGACAAGATAATGTAACAGAGGAATAATCAAGGGGGATGGGCTTCAGAGAACTTGGAGAGAAGCAGGGAGAAATAATGAAGAAGATGCTTTTGAGAGAAACCACAGAAGAGACACGAAGATGAAAGGGAAAAATAAAGAAGAAAAACAGGGGAGGGAAATGAGAACAAATTAAAATGGAGATGGATAGAATGAGTCAAAGATGGAGGGTGAGGAAAAAGCTGGGGTCATACGGGCAAGAGAAAAATAACTTTTAGGTGTATTGTATTTACCATACGTTCTGCGTATGCCTAACCCGTTCTGTGCCCTGTGTTTACCCTGCTGGGTGGCTTTGCTCTGGGATGGGGGCTGCAGGGGGAGGAGATGGAGTGAGAGTCCCACTGTAATCCATTCCCTCTGCAGCAGCCCCCTTCCCTCCCCGAGAGCCCCTTGCAATGGGGAAGGTTTCATGCCCATGAAAGGCAGCAGCACATCCCCTGACAACGAGTGCAATATGGAAGGGAGAAGCAGCGCAGAATGGAGCAGCGAGTGCTCCCCCTGGGATAAACCGGGTATGCTTGATTGGGAATCTGCTCTTAAAAAAGGGGCATGGGGCAGAGCCATCTGAGAGCCTGAAATATTCCCTGTTCCCCCCAGCAACCTCCTCACTACTTCTTTTAAATTAAATAAATATGGAGATTCTGCTGTCAAACCTCAGTAGTTCTCCTCCCCCAAAACTCTTGCTTAGATCGTACCAAACCGCAGCCAAGTGAGACGGGGGCTCAGAGGGCTGCATGGGGAAAAGGATGGGTTAAAAGGGAAACACTGGATAGGAATAGCTCCTGGTCTCCCTGGCAAAGAGACATTTGTTCTATCTCTGTGTAATTTCTTTATACATTACTGCTGCCACACTGCATCTCCATGTCCCTCCCACTGCATTTCGCTCTCACTCTTTTCAGCAAGGCAATTTCTGGTGCATTTCAGGACAATATTAACCCATTCCTCTTTCTCTATCAGCAGGAAGATTCATAATTTAAAAGCAATTTAAAAGTCCGTTCTAGCGACTCACTAGTCAGGAACAGCATTTCCTTGTCAAATCTTACAAAGGAGTTGAGCTCAGCCCCTCAAATCCTTGCCTTCTTGGTAACTTCAGTCAGGTGTGAATTTAAGCCGAGAGGAGAACCAAATCAACCCAAGTCTGGGATCTTGAGTAATTCTTCCTCCCCATCTGCCACCCCACTTTTTAAAATCTTTTGTCTTCCTCTTCATCCAAGGCCTGTCCAGCTCTGAATCCTTTTTCTCCTCGGCAGATGCAGCACCAGCAGCAATCAGCTATGTGCTGGGCCATTTCCTGCTGCTGCATCTCAGGGCTGGACTAGGATGTTCCTGGTCCTGAACTGTGAAGACATGGAGACCCTGACTTAATTTACTGCTGAATTTTCAGAAAAGGCCCTGGATTAGGTAGGCAAGGATCAGAGGAAAGCACTCGGTAGACTTGTGGATCCTTGGAATTAGGATGTCAGACAATTCTGCAGAGCAAAACTAGTGACGTTGATAGAAATAAGGGGTGAAATAAAGGAAATTGGGAAAGGTAGGAGGGAAAAATAAGGAGAAAACCCTACCCATAAGATGCATATGAAAGGAAAGAGGTGCACCAGGAACAAACAGCAGCAGGAGAAGGCAGTGGAGAGGAAGCGATGCAGCACCAGAATTGTCTGGCAGAAGCTTGTCCACTGCCTGTGCCCTGCCTCGCTTTGCTGTCAGGTCTTCATTTTTGCAAACACTGAATCTGCACTTAGCTCTCATGCACTGTTCAGATATAACAAGCTGGAAAGGGAACAGATCAGCTCATTAACTTTCCTTGGGAAGGGTCTCTAGGCAAGAATTATTTTCTCCACCAACATTCATTCAATTACTTGCCTTCACACCAGTCAGATCTACAGGGATGTCTAACCCCATGTGCATCACTCATGCCTGCCTGCCCTGGACTCTTCTCTCCCTCCCTCTCAGTATAAAAGCCTCCCAGACCTATCCCTTTCCTAATAATAATGACAACATGACAAAACCAATAACCTGCAGATATAAAATACAATTCATTTGCTTGCTTCATAAGACCCTGATAAGGCATCGTCCCTCACTTTTTGAGATCCTATAGGAGATCTACAGGAGCTAATTAAAGAATTAGATAAGGCATCACTCATAATAAAAAATGGTTTTAAAGCACTCAGTGCCAAGAAGGAATTAGGTTGGAAGATCTGCAGTCATTTCAAAGTTGTAAGAGATGCAGTATCCATGTGGGGCATGAGCTTGCAGATCTCAATTGCTTGGTGTACGTGTGTGTTTTGTGCCTACACAGTCAAAGGGCTGAAGAAAGACATTTTTCTTGAAGGGTAGAGACTTTTGAATGGCCTGGGGACACATTTGAGCAGCCCCAATGTCTGAGAAAGAATCATCTTGAGGAAGAATAGGAAAAAAAATCACAAGTGTGATCTGACACCACCTGTCTGCTTGAGTCCCACCGTGGAGCAGGGGCGTCCTGTAGGACACAAGAAAGGGGGAAAAGAAATCCCAAGAGAGGAGAAATTTCCCAAATAACACTTCTCTTTGAATCAACACAAAGGTCTGAAAATGCTGACTGAAATTCCTGTGTGGGGAACAGAATGACCGAAGAGAGGGGAACTCAAAAATTGAAAGCCTGGGGACAAAATTCTCCAAGAGGAGCTTGCAATTCTGACCACAACAAATCTGTGTGTACAGTCCAAGACTAAGTTCTCACATCCATTTTTGCTACTGGATCTCTTGGACAAGAAGAGAAAAGATAATTTAGTGCAATAACTTGAACATGAGGTGTCCCCCATCTCTGACAGCCTACAGCATTGACTAGTGCCAACGCTCCTCCACATCCCCAAAAATGAAGGCAACATCATCAGAGGCTTCTTACCAGTAGCAGATGGCAGTTTGGACTCCTTCTTTGATTATTTTCTTGCTACAAAGCCTTCTGCCCTCCTCTTCACTATCTTCCCTCACCCTATGGACCTGCCCTAACACCCACCTCAGGCAGAAGAAGAGTGTCTGCCCCACACCCCTTGACAGAAGTCTCTGACACACTGTGGGAAGGCTGTGAACAGAATCCAAGGATTTTGCTCTTTCATCAGCCTCCTGGGACCAAACCCTTCCCTCCACAAATATGCCCAACCTCTGTATCATGGGGAAAAGGACACCTTGCTGCATCCTTCTCTCTCCTGTTCAGCAGCAGGCAGCTTTCACCAGGGAGAGTAAATCAACCAGGGACACCTTTCTGATTTGTTCTGCTGAGAAAGAAGACAACCCCTTCTAAGGTGATCAGACGTGACAGTAAGAGACCTGCCATCCAAGGGCTGGTGGGGATATTTGGCTGTTCTGTCCTGGGACTAAGATAGTGTCAGCCAACACCCAATGCAGGCTGTGGGGCTGCTGGAAGCCACGTGGAGGCATCTCAGCAGTGGCAATGCCAGACCTATGCTGTGCCACCCCATGAAGCAAATGAGGGTGCCCAGACCCTCGTCAGCATGTGCCTATGGTGACGGTTTTGCCTTCTGCTGAGATGCTCTTGCTACCAAGCCTTTATCCAAGTTTTAATGCAACCTGTGCTCTCAGGAGAGGGGCTCAGAGCTGGGCTCAGCTCCCATGTGGTGCATTGCACCTTCCTACCCCTGTTGCCACTACTGCCCAGCATTCAAGGGCTGGGGGAACGGGCCAGCCCAACCCTCACATGTCTCGGGTGAGGGAGAGCACCCTACCAAGGCCATGCAGCTTGTGCTCAGGCTGCACTTCACACCCCTCATGCAGGGCTGCAGTTTGAGCCCATTGGATGGCATCAACAGGGAGGGCAGGGGACCTTGGCTGGCAGCAGTGTTGTGGGCGCTGGGGCCACTCTGGAGCTTTTAATTGGAAGCATCCTGGCACATTCCTTTGCCATGCAAGCCACTTCTTCACAGTGCCTGTGGGGTCCTGTCAGATGTAAAGGAGAAGGAGCCCTGAGCTCCTCCAATCTGACAAACCTCACCCGCCCCTTCCTCCTCCCCCTCAGACCGCGTCCCTCTGGGTACAGCTCTGTGGGCAGATAGACATGATCTGAATTCACTGCCTCTCCCGGCTGGGGTCCTCATACCTCCTATCTCCACCCCAGCCTCCCTCCGCCCTCCAGCCTGGGGACATGGCTCAGGAAAGGGAGTTCATCCCTGCAGCCTCACTTCCCTGCATGGCTTTGCATTTCAGCTTCTTTTTATTTTTTTTTTCCCTTCTCTCTCTCTCTCTCTCTCTTTAATTTTTAATTAAGGAGATGTCTCCTTCCCTGGTTGTAATGAATATCTCTGTGAAAGGCTTTTCATTTTTTATTAATATACAACTCTATATTTTTATCTATTTGGAGGAAATCTGTGCGTGTGTGAGCAAGTGTGTTTAAAACATCCCCCATTAATTTACTGCTATTGATTTTCTGGCTTGGATACAGCATATAGTATTCAGCATAGAGCTCCTCTGCAGGATATGTTAAAAGGCAGCAGTTTGGGTTGACAAAGGGCACTAAATGCAGTATGCGTCAAATAGACCATCGCTCAATGAAGTCACTTAGCTATTCAAAACATGTCCAGCCATCACTCAACCGTTTGCACCAAGAATGGGGGAGAAATTCACGCTTCTTCCCGGACACAACCATTTCCAAACAGCAGCTTTAGCTTGCTTTGGTGAGAGACATCAAAACATACATAGTTTATTCCCCCTTCCTCCTGCCTTCCATCTCCCAGTGCCGGGCTAAGAAAATCAGTTCTGCGGTACCCACTCCCCGTTCTCTCCCATCAGGGACCTCCAGGCACACCCAGCTCCGGTGGACACCGGTAGATGCAGATCTTATCCCTGGATGTCCATGAACCCCCAGCAGCCCACCGTCCAGCTGGGAGCTGATTCATAAACAGGGCTTTTGCGATGGGCTGTAATGTGCTCCTGTGCTCTCGCTCTCTCCTTCTCACTACGTGTGTAACATAAACCACGCATTTACATCCGTTGCCCCTGTCCCTCCAGCACAGGCTGAAGACCACCTCCCCAGCCCACACGTACACCAATAGCAGTTCTGAGCAATACATATTTAAAAGCGAATCACTGGCCCCTCTTTTCTTTCCCCCTCCCTTAGGAACGTCTGATTCCAGAAGTTGGCTGCGGCGGTGTCTCTTCTGCCATCAGACATGTCACTGAGTTGCTGTTCAGTTTCACCACATCAGACTTGGGCTGATTTTTCCATTCAGAGACTTGTTTATTTTTAGCCTTTACCATAAGCCTTAAAAAAAAAAAAAAAAAAGCAAAAGCCCAGAATACCCCCTTCCCCCCTTCTTACAACAAACAAACTGGAGAAAAATCCCAGCCCCAAACCAAACCAATCAGCCACCAACTAGACCCCTTTCCCTTTTGCATCCAGCCCAGTGAGATGTGGTTGCTTACAGACATTACAAAATGCTCTGAACTCTGCTTGAGATGACTGGTATTGTTAGATTTACTGTGCGAGGCATTTTGGACATACCAGGCTTGCTTCCCTTTCTCTCTTTTTCCTTCCTGAAGTGAACTAATAATTGCATACAAAGTGCTTTGCAGTCACCCCCTCCCCACGCTGCCCCTCACTCACAGTCTTGTCTTTGCAAATAAGCCATTTGCAAAGAGAGCAATTATTTCACTCTGTGGTTGCAGCCGGAGCACAGCAATAACACAGCATTTTGGCATTGCTTACCCAGGCAATACAAACAAGCTGAAGACAGGCAGACTGCACAGTTGCTTTTTGAAAGGGTCTCTCGGTGGTTTTGTAACACACACATTATTCCAGTTGGAGAGAGGAAGTGAATTTTTGGAGAAGGTGGGAGGGGGAAGGGTGGGAAAGAGGAATGGAGAAGGGAACGGAACAGTGAATGTTTTGCCTGTCTTCTTGCCTCTGTGCCCTGAGCAACTGAGCCCACCACTCTCAAACCACAGTGAAAGGAATGAAGTGAGAAAATGGTGGAATGTGGAGGGATTTTTTTGGGGGGAGGAGGGAGAAACACGGGGTGGTGGGAGAGGAAGGGGTGTGGGGGGGTGTGGAGGTCCAGAATCAAATACCTTCCAGGCAGCAGGTTCTCCATAATCCAGAATGGGTCATGACTTCCTCGTTCTTTTTGCTGGTTTCGTTCTCACTGACAGTTTTAGTCTTGCAAACCCCTCTGGAGTAAAGCCAGTAGTCGGTCCCCACAGCTATGGTCATCAGGCTGAAGGCAGCGAAAGCACCAACGGTGGTTAAAAGCATCTGAACACCTCTGTCAAAGAGCCCCATAATTCTTCATTATACAAATACCCAACCGCCTTCTGATTCTTGGGGTGTGTGTGTTTAATAAAATAAAAGAATAATAATTCCGACTAATAATATAATGGGTATAGAGAGAGAGATAGATATCAAAAAAGGGAGGTAAGAAAGCCCACGGAAAAGAGTGTAAATTAGAAAGACCACACGGGAAGAGGCTTGCCTTTTAAATCGGAAACGTTCTGGTTGAAATATAAAAAAAGGAAAAAGGAAAAAGAAAAAAAAAAAGAGAGAAAAGAACCAAGAAAAAACAAACAAATAAAGAGAGAACCCCCCCCAAAATGAGACGCCTTAATCCCTTTTTCTAAAATTCTGGTCTCCAGTTTCCATATGTAATGGCTAATTTGGAGATGGCTTCCACAGTGAACAGGGGAGCAGCAGCAGCATCCTCAACACAATCTCTCATTATCTGGACCTAGACAGTTAGAGACTGTAAGAGCAGAGATGCAACCTTCAGTCTTCTTGCTTAGCTCTGCAGCCTGCGCCATGAAAATCCTTTTCCTTCCCAGTTATCTTCCTTGGGTTTTTATTTTTTTTTTTTCCCGGCAGCGGCAGTCGCTCCAATCCTCTCTCACTTTTTCTTGCTTGCTTCTCCTTCCTTTCGCTCGCTCCTACCACCAAGCCAGAGTGCCCAGTATACTGTAAGCCCTTGATTTCAGCTGAACAGGTGCCGAGGTCTCGCCTCCCATGGCTTTTCCGCACAGCCGCGGCGCTCGCTCCCGGCGGAGGTGGGCGAGGAGAGAGTGGGGCTCCTGGGGCTGGAGGGTTGGAGGGGGTGGGGAGGAGGGGGACGGGCGCGGCGCCCCTCCCGGGCGGGAGGCGCGGAGCGGAGCCCGGCTGCGGCACCCCCTGCCCCGCGGCGGCCCCCGGCGACTCCCGGGCCCCGCTACTGCATCAAGGCGGCGGTGTCGGCGCGGCGCTGGACGGCTCCCCCGCGGCGGCGGCGGTGTCGGCGCTGGCCGGCGGTGCTGCAGGACAGCTCCCCGGGCGGCGGTGCGGGCGGAGCGCTCCGCGGCCCGCGGTGCTGAAGGACAGCTCCCTGCCCGCGCCGCCCGCCCTGCCCGCGCCGCCCGCGCCCCAGCATCCGCGGGCGGCAGCCGCCCTCCTCCTCCGCCCCGCTCCGCTCTGCGCGGGCAGGCAGCAGGCAGCAGGCAGGCAGCGAGGGGCGGGGGGGCAGCCTGCCCCCGCCCTGCGCCTCGCCCGGCGCTGCCGGCCCCGCGAAGGGTCGCCGAGGAGCTCGGGGGAAGGTGTCGCTGGGGCTCCCTCCCTCGCTTGCCTTTTAGCCCCCCACCGCCGCCCCCCAGCTCAGCCGCCTTCGCATCCCCGCCGTAGGTGCCTGGAGCTGCGAGTGCGACCCGCACACCGCAGTTAGACCCGCACAAAACTTCAGTCAGACGTTTCTCTCCCCAGGAGATGGGTGAAATGTAACGTGGAAGGGTAATTTAAAAACAAGCATGTATTTCTGCTCTTATTGCTGTTTTTATGATTTTTAAGTGCTTCCTCTTCACTCTTCTCAGGTTCGCTGCAAGTTACATATGTCTTGGTGTTGCTCGTTTTCTGTCCCTCTGCCTCCTCCTGACCAGTGTTGTGTGGACCCAGTGTGTGCGTTCTGACTTTGTCTTTATAGCTTTCTATGAAATCCCAATGTCTGCTCCAAGAAGCAGACATTTTGGGAAGATTCTTCATGAGAAAGGACGCTTTATGGTAATTACTATCATTTTGTTAAGGAAAGGAACCACCAAAACTGAATACCTCCACCCCCACAACTCCCGGAAAAGCAATCCACCTTTCATATCCTCATTTTACACATAAAGATGCATGAGCTGAATGGATGCAGCCTGAAATCTATCACTGCTTAAGTTTCCTGTGTCAGACACAACCTGATAGTACCGAGAACATACACAAAATTGTGCAATACTGACATCTAAGTATGTCATAATCCTCTCTCTCTTCCTCAGCAGTATCATTACACCAGGTTAATTACATTAGTCACCTCCTGGTTCTATACATGTAGCTGCTCATTAATGCAACAATCATAAAGAAAAGAAATAATCTAATTCTTGATGCTACCGATTTTGTTTCTCTCTGATCAGATTCATTGTTCAGTGAAAAGGAGACCAGAAGAGCTGCTTTAGGTTCACTGCTGTTCTGTGCGGGGGAGCAGGGTTGAGGGAAGTGGGTGCTGGGAAGTTGAACCAGTTGGAGGGCTTCAGCCATGCTGCAATTTCGTAACTCCATTTATCTCTTCTCCCTTCTCCCTCTCTGGGTGCTGACTGGGACTATCCTTTCAGAACAATCTGCCCCAGGATCATTGGAAATGAAGGGCTCTGTTGCAAGCAGCTGAGGGGCCACTGGCTGCCCTACAGACCCTTGATCACTTCCCCTATTTGGAGGGCATAATTCAGGGTGCCCTCACAGCTGAGACCGAGATAGAAGTGTTTACTAGCAAGCACTCATGGTGTCTGCCATCAGCCATATGCAGAGCACCAGCAGCAGGAAGGAAAGGCCCTGGGGAAGGCAGAAGAAGGGAGAGATGGTAGGAGACATTGTAGACTGAGGCCACTGAAATATTTTTTGGGTATGAACAAACCTGGGCTTAATCTGAGGGAATCCTAGCCTTGCCCTCTAGCACAGAAGCTGCAGGGTCTCTTTCTGCAGTCACAGAGCTGCCAAAAAGCTGGGGATAAACAAGGAGGGAGGTGGCCCCAAAGCATCTTTAGTACCCTGAATACAGCCTCCTGCAAGAGTGTGGAGAATGATAGCTTGTGGACAGGCTCTCTGAACTGTTGTCTTTGGTGCAAAGGAATTTCAGAGGCAGAGAGATGCAGAGAACAATCCTAAGATGGTGGGAGGTTATGGCTCTACAGGGATGGCCTGTGTTGAAGAGGAGGCTCTGTGAAGGTTTCTCTAGGAAAGTTAGAAAAGATCACCCAAGGACCTCCCTTCCATGTCCACTGAAAGAAGGAAGGGGCCTTGAAGAGGAAATGCATAAGAGAAGAATAAGTAGTTCTTGGCACTCTGAGCTTTTTTTTTTGTGTTGGTGGTCATTCCTCTCCAACCATAGCCCGTATTCAAATCTTCTCATTCTTCAAAGGAAGGTAGAAAATCTGGGCCAGGAGCCTGAAAGACTCTGGAGAGGAAAAAACTTCATGTGGTTATTCTGGCACTCAAATCCATCAGGCACAAACACCACATGGGTGGATAGGAAAATCGCTCTGGAAATCTGTGGAGCTCATATCTCCAAGGAAGGTGGGCTCCTCAGTTACTCTGTACTCTCAAAAATGTGTATTACAGGAACAAGAGAGGGGCATGTTCTCCCCAAAGAAATTGCCAATGTAAGAAGGCCAGGTTTGCAGGGTGGCAATTTCTTTAATCTCTGGCTAAGACAAGTGAGACCTATGAGAACTCAGCACATCTCAGGATGAGAACCAAACACGGCTTCCTGCCTCACACTTCCCCATTTCCAGAAATAATTCTCTTCCTGCTACCCTACTTATACACTCTTAGACCATTCACAATAATCCCTCTACAGTTCTAAATGCCACAGGAGAAGAATGGAACAAAGGCAATGCAAATGCCAGACTGTCCTGTGTGACTGCTTGTGCTGTGGTTAGATGCTGTGCTGAGATTTCATCTTTCCTACAAAGAATCATTAAAAATGATAATACAAAACAAGAATACAGAATAAAAACACTGTGGCAGATTTTTACAAGACGCATCTTCCTGAATAGCACAACATGGAATGACATCTATAGAAGAGTAAGGAGAGAGAAATTAATAGTCTGGAGGAAATAGAGAGATTTTAAATTACATTTTAAATTACTTGAAATGAGAAGCTGATGAGACAGGGAGCCACAGGAAGCCTGCTTCCAATGGCAAACCAAGAGTGCTGCTATTTGTGGAGAGAAGGGGCAGTGCTGTAGGAAAAAAGGGGCATGAGAAAGATGCAGGAAGCGAGATGAAGGGCACAAAGTCGGAAGAAACTCCATGGGATGGTAATGAGACTGAATAGAGTGTTTGTGGATTGAGTGCTGCAGTGGAGCTCTTTGGTACGTAGGATAAAATCAGACAGCAATAGAGTATAAAAATTGGTATCTAGAAATCTTCATCCTGGGGAGGCCAGCTCAGAAGGAGCTGCTGTAATGAGATGTAAAAGAGATGGAGTTGATGCAGCTGTACTTGCAGGCAGAGCAGAGGTGTTAATAGGCAGATGCACCAGCAGAAGAGATGTTAGGAAAAACAAACTGGGGTTAGGGTGATGATCACAGAACTGAAAGCCAATGGGGCAGAGAAGATAAAAGTCAGACACGGTGCAGAAAGAGAATTAAAATGTAAGAGTTCATGAAGAAAGAAAAATGTCACATATCTGTATGGTTAGACAAGCAGAGAGGGCAATCAGAGCAATCATCGCTGACATCCAAAGCTGAGGGTCCCAAAGCACCCCAAGAAACACGATTCGCATCGTATCTGCATGCTGGTGGTTTTCTTAGACCAATCTAACAAACTAGCAAGCTAAGAAAAGAAGATTTGTGGGGTTCTGCCAAAGAATCACAAGTGAAGTTGCTAGAAATGGAGATGAGATAGAGACAGGGAGATGAATACACACGGAAAAAGCCTCACTGGTCCTCTTTTCTTATCTTCAGTTCATATAACTTGAAGATCAACTTAAAAGGCAGTTTAAACATCAAATATTCAATCCTACAGGAAAGTCATCTCTAGTGTAAAACGTTCTTACAGAAAGTAAGAATGAAATAGGAGATACAGGATACAAAGATCTAACAGTTAAAATGAGCACATTTCCGTGCAAAACTGGTGTGGGTGCTGCCCTGAGAGTGCACAAAAAACTCGTGAGAGACAGTAGTGGAACTCTGACAGGCACCAAATATGAGGTTATAATGCTGCCATACATAAGTCCCTCAGATTCTGACCTATATCCTCTTCCAAGCTAAATGTTGTGCAAACAGTTCATTTAGCCTCTCACAACCCTCTTACAAAGTAACGTGTTCATTACTTTGCAGAGGCATGGAGGCACTGAAAAATTCAGAACATAATCACCAACCCCACCCAAGTGAAAGTGTTGGAGCTGATTTTAGTGGGATCTAGGTGCTGTTATGAATGGGTTGGGTACCCACGGAATGTGTACCCAAGAAATGTGTTTCATATTGAGTCTTGAAGCTAGAACTCATGTGCTTCCTATGTGAGACATCTTTTTCTTTTCTTCCATTGAATGGTAACCTTTGAAATGTTTGCTATTTGAAAATGGTTGGGAAAAAACCAGTATCATCTCATGAACCCTGTGGGTTGATTTCTCCAAAAAAATGAATTACTTCCTTCTTTAATTGGAAGAGATAGCTGGAGAAGACAGAGATTCCCAGGATGAATTTTCCGCCATGATGAGTTGCTGGGATGCGAACTGTTTTGCCTCCCTTTCTCTTTCCATGCTGTGCTAAGGTTTGTATGTACAGCAGCCTCCTAATCAATAGAAATAGAAAAAAAAATCAATGCCTGCAACCCATTAGCTCTAACAGAGGGCAGGCTACTAACAAGTCACTCTAGCTGGAATTCTAGTATTTGGTAAAGTACCCTCAGTAAGGATATATGCATACATGCATATACAAACTTACTGAATAAGACTAGCAGAGAAAACAAGTTGTGAGAACATTCTGCCTCGCACCAGCATGTCTATCCTTATGTATTGGCATTACTATGCTAAACTAAAGGCACTATCCCCCACTCAGATGCTGTCCCTCGTACTTATCCTCTCCAGAGCACATGTTTTTCTACACCAGGCTACCTTCATGATGAGCCATCTTGTGTATAAATCAATACATGCCACCACAAACCCTTACCCCTACATAAACCATAGACCACAGAAATCCAGCTTGGGACCCACTTATTCACAAGCATGCAGCCATTGCTTCACCTTTGCTGTATTCCCAGATGTTCCATGGAAATTGTCTTTTTTTCTTCCCATTAATATCCAAAATAAGGCACAGACACTTCCCACTGGCATCCACATAAATCCAACCTTGAAACCATATGCCAGGCAACAAAAAGTTGGTGAAAAGGTTATGGCACATGTTTTGCAATCAGAATCTGCTCCAAGATCAAGGCACAGGGAAAGGTCTCCAGGATGGATCAGAGAGGCAATGGGTCTCACTACCCACTGTGCCTGAAATATGGGCACGAATAACTGTGTTGCCCCCAGCAAAGCCTTTGTCCATCCATTCACTGACTGTAAGTAGACTAGACTCTCACTCTTGATATGTTGTGGAAGTGATAGTCTCTTCTGGTCAACTTCAGAATCCTCAAGTTAAAAAGTCATCATTTCATGACAAACAGGTTTATGAAACGCCAGTGAGAAAATGCGCATTGGCTGAGGTTTAGTTCTTAAAGAAGAAAAAAGGCCTATTTTTATGTAAACTTATCAGTAATCAGAGAATTGCAAAGAATAAGGCAAAAAAAGAGAAAGGCCTTATTTTTTTCTGAACTGAAGGTTTTCAGAATCTTCCTGGAAGCATCAGCACAATGATAAATGCTGAGGCAAAGGTGAGGCCTACAGTGAGGATGGCTAGTGTTGACACTGATCGATATTCCGTGATATCAATCTTTCTTTCAGTGTAAAGGGCACAGACGGGGACAGTCTAGAGGATCCTGTGCAGCCTCATCTATTCAGTATCACCATTTAAAGCCACAGCCCAGCCCAAATATGAGCTTTTGCCATCTTGCCCTCTGCAGCTACAGAAGTATCGCTGGGCTCCATTCATGGGGCAGACTTGCTCTCCTAGGTCTGGTGGTACTGACACAGGGAACCCTTCTGCAAGACAGCTATGCAGACTCTTCATCTTCTTTAGGACATCCCTAGCTCTTCTTCTGTCAGATAGTTCAGGGGAATCAGGGAGAGGAATATTGAACTTTTAACTTCTCTGATGCTCAGTAATAAATCAGGGTCAAAAGAGATTCTTGAAGGAACATCCCAAGAAAAACAAGAGAAAAGGTTAGTCTCTAGGATAGGTTATTTTGTTCCTCTGAATTTTCAGAGGGACAAATCAAGAGCAGCCCATATCCCAACACCTATTCAGGAGTTCAGTTTCTAAGAATTTTCTTAGAAAAATTCAGAATTACCATATCCCACTCAGGCTACCAATTTTAATGTGAGAAGAGCTTATTTCTGTAGTCCCACATGGTCAGAGTGGCATCCTGTGAGATGTGTACAGACCTAAAACACTGTTTCAGAGAAATTCAGCTGATATATTGTGCCCCTAGAGCTATTGTATGAATTCCTAGGATTTGGTTTCACATTACCATTGTAATGGTTTAGGATCCCCCATGTGAATTCCTATCGAGGAAGTAGGTTAAACACATCAGATTAAGCCAGTCAAATGCTAGACTGAAGCATTATGGTGATGCACAGAAGAGTATTCCATGGATAGAAATTGGATAGAAAAGGTGGTGTTCTCTGCCTTGGGAATAAAGGTCTATTTTAAAAAAGTAAGCAAAACACATATGTCTATTTAGGTTTCTAACTCCATGTTTAGACATCGAAGAAAACTGGCCTGATTTTCAGTTGTGCTGAGCAGGCAGCATCTCACATCGAATTCAGAGAGATGTAGAGGCTCCAAATACCACTGAAAATGTGGATTTCTGTTTTGATGTTTTAATGTCATTTTAACAGATTAACTTTGGCCTCATAAACCAACAAATTTCTTAATAGAAATTTAATCAGAAGTCCCGAGGAAATAGGTGGGTTCATCAGTATTTGACACTGTCATTCACTGCAGCTACTGACCATTTCTGAAAATTTCTGGGAAAGATGTGAAAGCAGAGTTTACTCATAGGTGGCAAATCATGGGAAATGAGGAGTCTACTGCAGAGCAAAACAACTCCCAGCAGTGCACTTGGCTAATACAGCTCCATCAGACCAAGCTCAGGGCCTTGATAACGCTGCCTATGTGGGTCTCCTTGGCAGCACTGACCCCAGCAGAGGCTGACCAAGAACTCCAGCCCATCCTCCACGGGTGTGGAGTTAGGGCTTTCCTTTGTGTTTCTCTAATTTGTTTGCTCTGTTGTTGTCCACTTTGACACAGTAAACGAGTCTGGCAAGGGGTACAGAGAAATGTATCTCAGCCATGTTTCCCACTCCGTATCAGGGAGAGAGGAACACGCACAGGAGAAGACAGCTGAGGGCAGGAGAAAGGGGGGTTATTCCCTCCCGGGTTACGGGGGTGGCTGGAAGATAAGCAGTGACCTGTGAAGAGCTGTTCCTCATCCCATGCTCATCACTACTGCATTCTTTGACAGGACACTTTTCCAGGTTGCTTGTGTCTGTTAGATAAAACTATTCATTTGCCATCTTTCCACAAGCCAGTCTGAAGCGACAAAGCACTTCTCTATTTCACAGACCATTGGGACTCTTCTCTGCAACTGACCTATATTGGTTATAAGCTTCATTCGTTCTGGCCCGCACTCCTCTCTCTTCTCCCACATGGAGCTCATGCACTGCTCCTCCCCCTCAAACAAACACCTTTACACATCCAAGGACATTGTAAAAATAAAATGATCACAACCTGGCCCTCCGGGAACCTTGGTTTTACAGTTTGTCCCTCTCTGATGCCAACAGAATTCACAACCCAGTTCAAGAGAGACAGACAGTGAGTGA
This sequence comes from Myiozetetes cayanensis, assembly GCF_022539395.1. Lineage (NCBI taxonomy): Eukaryota > Metazoa > Chordata > Aves > Passeriformes > Tyrannidae > Myiozetetes > Myiozetetes cayanensis. The sequence goes on along the minus strand of NW_026087521.1, from coordinate 52,024,580 downwards.
GAGAAAGCAGGCAGACAGGCACAGACAGAAGGAGATGGAGGAATAAGGGAGAGAGTAAAAGGAGCAGAAGAAAGGAAACAGGGCTCCTAGTCTAGGACACAATGGAGAAAGGGGAATGGAGAAACAGGGAAGAGTAAAAATTTAAAATTACAGAAAGTTGAAGGAAGAGAGAAAGAAAGGGAGGAAAAAGGCAGAGGAAAGAATAGAACAGAAATGGTCGAAGGGAAGGGGAGAGGTCAAGTCAGGTAGGAAAGCAAGGTGGTATCTGTGACATAAGGTAGAAGAATCTAGAAGGTGCCTGTCAGTTTGGGCACTACTTTTTCATGTCTCCTTTTCCACTGTGAGTACACTCTGGGGAAAGGGCAAGAGGAGGGGGAGAAGAGGATAAATTAATGCCTGAGCTGCCATCTTTAACAGCTTCTAGCAGTCAAGGAGGTATGCTTGAAATAGGCAGTCCACAGGTTGCAAATGCTCAGGTACACATTGCAGTTCAGCAGGCAGGAAACAATCTGCACTAGCATAGTGGCATTTACATTCCTGGGTCCACTGGGTCTCTCTGTGCACTGGCAGCGAGCCCTGCATGCATAAAAATGCTTCTGTTTAGTACCAGGGAATGTGCTCTGATCTCTGCTCTGCGTCCTCTCTCAGGTTCCAATAAAAAAACTTTAGCCCCAAACATATGAGTGCTTTTAGTCTCCCTTCTTCTCATACAAACCCCCTTCCTCCCCTCTGCCCAGGCATTCCAAGGGTTCATCTCCAGCCTTGTTCTTTTCTTCCTCTGCTTTATCTCTCCTCTTTCCTTAGGGCTCCTCTTCCTCACTGTCATTCAATAAGCTCACCCTTACTCACTCCTATATAAACACACACACACACACACATACAGACACACACACAGAATTTGTCTCCAGATCTGTAGTAATCCACTTACCTATGACCGCAGTACCTGGCTGGCACAAATCTCTCTCGCACAGACAATCCATCTATCTCCACACCACAACCCTGCCAAAACTGCCTTTCTGCCAAATCTGCCAAATCTTTCCTTCTTTCACAGCCTTTCTCTTGCTGTCCCCCAGCCAGCCCATTTCTTTGTCTCCCCCCGCACAGCTCCTTGTGTTTTTCCCTCCCTTCAATCCATTCCTCTTTCCTTCTCCCCACCTCTGCCCATCTGTCTGTCTGTCCCTCCTTCCCACAGTTCTCTCCAGCTGACACACATGTACCCCCGTGTCTCTCTGCCCGCTGCATTTCATCTCTTTGTGTCTCCTACACACCCAGGCCCACACTTGCTCTCTCCCACACTGAGAGGAGGCGGCAGCAAAGAATTTGCTGCTGACCGCTGCATTGCTAGGAGGCAAACACATGGCCGGCCTTGTGCAGGCCAGTTTCTGCCTGAGTGCCCCAAGTCACATATCCCCAGCATCATCTCAGGCACTGGGAAAACAGATGGTATAATAAATGAGCGCAGTCTGATGAAAGGAGGAAAGGGTGCCTGCCTTGGATGCCCCTCACCCGCGCAGAGACAAACATCTGACATGGGCACAGCTCTCGCTCCCATACCAGTCCAGCTTTGTGCCAGAACTAGCCGGCTGAACAGGGCACAAGCTCTTCCCTACTGCCAGATGGAGAGGAGAGGGGTAGGAGAGGGTGGTAGTGGATAGAAAGACCAGTGGTTATTTTTCTGACCACAGCATAACCCCAGAAAGAAAAGTACATGGTAGGATCTAAGCAGTCTTAAGGTCATGGGGAGGGCTGTTATCACGGGAGGTGGAGCAGAATTGTGGGGACGTATAGTTGCAAGGTAAGACCTCCATGTGCTGAGATAGGAGGAAAAAGGTAAGAGGCAGAGACAGTCAAGAGGAATTAGATATCAAAACAGTTGTGGACAGAGGCAGCATCCAGTGATCACTTCTGTCTCAGTGAAGAGGAAGCCACTCTACTGGCAATCAGCTGTGAGGGCCAGCAAGAGAAACAACATATTCTGCCTAAGGGAAATACTCTCCATATTTAATAGGTGGAAAAACTAGAGGACAGGGTGGACATTACTCTGCTTTTGCTCATATCAGAAATGTCCTCCTGCCCTTACCCAGTTTCATGACATTGTTCAAGAATGCTACTTTACCTCCTGCACTACCTCCCCAGATATCTGCATCCGGAGACTTGCAACATCCTTTCTTCTGCATTTACCTGTTAAAAGAAACCTACACTTGTTACTCTTTTCCAAAGCCAGTGTTCCTTCCTCATCTAACATTTTCACATTCATTGCAGCCTCTCTCTGCTGACAACAGCACTGAAAAGCATTATCTTAACCCTGTAAGACATCTTTCCTAGATATTCTGTTCCGTTGTGCATACAAGCTGATTTTATGCCCGATGCTTCAGCTACAAACTGAATTTCAAAACCAGTTTCATGGTCCTCAAACTGAAGCCACCCAACATAACAGAAAAAAAGTCATAGATATCGTACACAGTGACCACACACAACTATTAGACTATGAGAAAGCAAGGCTTCACAGGAATCAAAATGAATAGCAAAAGCAGAGAAGTGAATCCAACACAGAAAAGAGATTCCTTTAATGCAGAGTGGAAGGCATTTTTTATTGCAGGTAATTTTACTCATGAACAGAGTGATTTCTATCTGCCTTCCACTGACCTTATACACATTGTATGTTTTCTATTTTTTTTTTTTTTATTTAAGGTTAAATATTGATATTCTGGGGAGGTTTTCTGCTGTATGAACTGATCATGAAGTTTCTGCTGTGAGATGCCACTGCTCAATTTATAGTGGGCACTTCTGCTTGGTCAGGTGAGGTGCAGGTTCTCTTTCCATTCCCTGAATGGATGAACACAATGTATTCAGGATGCTGCAGCACAATAAGTTATAAGTGTATGTGTTGTTCCCCCCCACCGCCCAAAAATAAAGAGTTTAGGCAGAAAAATCATGACACTTTCTGGCCAAAGAAAATAGAAGTAGTGCAGGAACTAATTCGTGTTTTAAATGTGTTTATGAAGATGTTTAGGTAACAATTGTAGACATTTATTTCCCTCCACTCAGAAATCCCTTCTGAAGAACTGTACTCAAAATCCATTTCCAGCATCTCTTCACACTCTTCCACCCTGATAGTCTGACAGTGCCCTTAGCTTACCTAGTTTATTTTTTCTGGTCTCATCTGGATATGCTGTCTCCAGCCACTGCTGCTCACAGCATCACAGCTTGCTGTTGTCTCCCCCCACTTCTGCTAGGTTTACCATTCTGGATGCTTGCTATTGCCACACAGACTTTACTCTTTCTGCCTTGTTCTAACACAGGCCTCCTATCTTGAATCTAAACTGATGGCTACCACCGACCTTTCTCATCACGGCTCTGAATCCCTCAGGTTCATCTTGGCCCCAAGATCTTGGTCCTGAAAATTTTCAGTTATTTATTCTTACCACCTGCAAGATCATTCAGCTCTACCCTTATCCTCATTTTGCCTCAGTGGCTCATGCAAAAATTACTTTTCCTCCCACTTTATTTCCATATATTATTTTACAAGCCTTAGGTCTTCCCATCCCTAAATTCCATGCTCCCACTCTGCCTTGGCAAATCCTTTATGCTCTTCATGAAGGAATATAGACCTACATATTTCCTACACGTTCCTGTTCCCCTACTGCTCCTGCATTTCCCCTGTTTGGGACACAGAACAGATCACTTCTGCCTTTATATCCTTTTGCTCACAGTCCCTAACTGGAAGTCCTCATATTGTCTATTTTTCCAGTACTTGTGTAGAAAGATTACAGGCTCCACATTTCTCCAGTTGACGCATATCTGGCTGGAGGGAAACTCATCAAACTGACCCCATCCCTGACCCAAACTTGACATGTAGGGTCTGTCACATTTCCCTTTTAAACATTGCCAATTCAATCTCAGAGACCAGGAAAGAGAGCAATTCCAGGCTTCTCTTGACAAACAGCTCTAGGGGAGGAAACATGTGAAGCCATGGTAGAAGACCCCCAAGGAGTAAAAAAAAAAAAACACCATCCAAAACCCCCACCAAAACCCCCAGTTCAGAACAAGAACTGCCAGTGTCTGGGAAAGTTACACTGCGGCAAGCTCTCAAGAGCCAAGATGAGGCTGCCAGGACTCAGCTGGTGGTCTCCTGCCAGGAAATTACACTCTAGACTGAGCAACATCCCCATCTCTCAGGTGATTTCAACAGGGAGTCACAATGGCTTAAGAGCCCTGGAAAAATTGGAGACTGAGTAGTTCTCTTCTTTCTCCCTTCCCCAAGCATTGTTGTTCCGGGTCAACAGAGCCAAGGGCAACTGGCAGAGAAGACATTGTTCTCAAGGCAAGATGACAGCAGGAGGAGGAAATAGGACACAAGAAGCAGAGAGATGATGTGCCCTTAGGCCAAGAGAGATGTTGCAGGGGCCAACATGGGCCCTGAAGAGCTCCTGCTCAGACTCCATCTCTGCTGCAGAAAGTCCTAGAAGTCCCTCAGCCCCAGCTTCCAAAGTGTACCATCTGCAAGATGGAAAAATTACTTGCTAAGAACAAACAGAGGTGGATATTCTCCATCAAGGAGCAGGTACGAGACAGGAAAGGGACTGAGAATGCATAGGGACAGAAGGGTCCCATCATGCAGGTGTCAATAATAGAAATGTCTTCCTGCTCCTAGCAGATAACCTGCCATCACACTGCTGGCTTTGCACAGGCAGATGAGACCACAACTACAAGCAGTTGCCACCCGAACATCATAGATACAGTAATTATTAAAAGCAGAGCACAGCCTTGAGCGAGGTAAGGACCCCCACGGATTTGTGTAAGCACCAGTAGAAAGCAGTTGCTGCCTCCAGAACAGACATGCAGTGTTTTCCCTGCTGTCAGCACCTGCGTCAGGCTCCTAGTTTCTCTTGAGATACAGCTCTTAATTGGGATAGATTGTACGTTTTCTGCTGCAGCCCAGCCCAGCTCCCAATTTAATTGCTAGTTTATGACTTAGCCTGTTTTGTGCTTTCCATGCTACTTCTTTCCCCACTTAATCTAATAGAATTATAGAAAGTATTTCTGGGAGGACCTCAGGAGGCCACACAGTTTATCCTTCTGCCCCAAGGCAGTATTTCATTTCCAACAACATCATGTGTCTTTTGCTATCAGGTCAGATCGGTCCAAGATGTATAGTGGGTAAAGAAATGAAGCTTACCCAGGGGAGTCAATTGGCATAAAAGACTAAATCTAGCCCTTTAAGTCACTGAAGTTATATCAGAAATAACCCTGGTCCAAATGGTGTCATTTATCAGATCAGTCTTCTAAAAGATGTCCTTTCTTAAGTTTTAAGTCTCTAAAATGAACAAATCTCTAGAAGAAACTGTTTTGACAGCCCCATTTCAGTATATTTAATGCTTTATTATGAACAGCAGTGACCACTCCATTGTTAAGACTGAACAGATCTTATCACAGTAGGATCAGCTTTGAAACTCCTATTAACTCTCACAATAAAACCTGATCTTTCTGGAATTTTACATCCTGCATTTCACTGCACAGTAGACTTTGTCTGGCAAGACAAAACAAACCCATTAAAGCATCTTTAATATGACAACTTTACACAAATGAATTTCCAGTAAAATTTCAGAATGTCAGACAGCTTCTTAAGGTTCTTTCTTCCAAGACAATTTGACTAAAAATTCCACTTTTGTTTTCTTTCGTCTATTAATCTCTCTAAGAAGAAATGTCTTGCAGCCTCGGGAATAGATAATGCAGAAATTAGAAGGATAAAAAAAAAAAAAAGTCAGCTGGTGATGTATCAAGCTAAGTAAAGCAGGGCACAAGTATAACAGGGATTCTGAGCAAAACCATGAGGACCAAAGGAAAGGTAAGAACGAGGGGCTCCAAGGAGGAAAGAAATGGTTTTGCCTAATCAGACAAGCAAGCAGGAAAAAGGACTACATATCTGTTAAAAACAATTAAAGACCTGTTTGTTTCCTCCCCCTTCTTTTGAAATTTCAGTTCTGGTTAAGTTGGGTCTTTTCTGTGTTGTAATGCTCGTGCTGAGCACCTGCAGCACTGCACAGCTGGACAAAGCAGGGGAGCTGTAAGAAGACAACAAGCTTCCTGGTCAGCAGACAGGCTTTCTGTCTTCCTCCCACTGTTCTCCACAGCACTTGTAATTCAGACTGATGCTACGGCTGTAGGCAGCAAACACACATCTTCACCCCACAGATGTGACCACAACAGTTCGTAAATATAGTAAGAGAAACTTAATAATGGTTTCAGACTCTTACTCATCCTGCTCGCCCAGCTCACCTACTCACCACCCTGAACTCCTTCACGCAGACACAAAACTATTTTCCACAGTCTGGCTCTCATGTTCTCTTCCCACTCTTCACTACTGGCCTATACAATCAAGGTCACAAATAAGCTAGGAAAATAGCAAGAAGCACCACCTGCATCATGCTGGTATTATATAGCACATTAGACAGGAAGGACAATATATGGTGCTTTTAAAATGCATTTGAAAGGGTTGGATGGTTATTGTCAAACACACCCTTTTGAAGGACATTAAACTGTCTCTACATTAGTGCTTGAAATAATCCTGTAAAAAACAAGTTGGACAACATGCTTTAGACACCACTTCTTTTCTAATTGTAGTTATGGCCTGTGGAAGAGGGAAAGGGGCAGTGGGTGAATCCCTACTGCTAGCTAATTGGATCATACATTTCCTCTCTCAGGCAATATATCTTTCCCTGCATGGGATGCATTTTTCTTCACTAACCTCTCAAAAACAGCTTCCCTATAAATCACAAATCACCACTGCAAGCATTCTCTTAATGAGATCCTCCAGCTTTTGCATTCATTTAATAAAACAGAGTTCACCAATCTTCATCTTACTGGTGCGTTTAAAGTGCTTATTTGAAGTTATGGGAGGGCCTTCTGGTTTGAAGAGATGGACTCCCTGGTTAAAGATTGCAGAGGATTCATTTTATTATCTATTCCCAAGGCATTCATCCCCCTTGTATACACCAGGTCACAGGTGGCATACACACCTGGTATGTTATTTTCAATATGAAGAAACATGTGTCTTGTTTTGTAATCATATCATCAATAGAACCAGGGGGAAATGAGCTACCAAACCAAAATAAAACTTCTTTAGTCCTTTAACTAGATCAGCACAGCATTAAAAATAACTTTATTCTGAATAGTCAGAGGTACCAGCACCTGGAGGTAAGAGTCTACTCAGCCTATGTAAACCAACAGAAAACTCCCACGATTAACAAGACACCCATGTAAGATCCATATGCCAGTAACGCCAATCCAATTCAGAAATGAGTGAGTTTTCTAGTCACCCTAAGCTCACGGATGACCCCTTCCTCTTTGGAGAAAGCAGGAGCTTTCCCAGCTGTTCTGTTGTTTTTGAGGTGGCTTCTAGCAAAAGAACCTCTTCTTTTTAGTTTCTTGCAGGTTGAGCTCCTACTCAACCTCTTTATCTGGTATTCAAGTTTCCTAGTTAATTCCCAGCATCAACACACTGTTGTCAGCAAAATGAGCCCAGCTGCTTCTCCAGATTCTTGAAGTGGTCCGTAAACTCTGCTGCAACATCTGCACCCATATTTCTCATGTTCAGTTCAATGTACTTTTCCTAGCACTGGCCATAAAAATGATTAGAAACCATATGTATAAAAGTTTTGAAACACATTCCTGAAAATCCTGCCTGAAAAATCACTCAGTGCTTACTCTCTACAAAATTCAGCTTCTCTTGCACCGGGGAGGCTGTCATGATAATCTGGGAGAAGAGAAAGGCTAAATTTTTGAAACTCTTGGTGTTAGGCTCAGTTAGAAGCCAGGACCTTATCACGGGTGCTTTTGCATTCTGCATTAGCAATGACTCTTACACATGACACGTCAGTGCTCCACACAAAAGAGCAGCTCTCTCTAGGCTTCTGCCCTTTCTAATACGAAACTTCTACCCAGACACGGCTGAGTCAGAGCAACTTACCCAGGCTGTCTTTCATTTCCCTAGTCCCGTTTCCATTAGCAACACCAGAACCGTGGTCTTTAATCCGAAAGTCAATGACAAGCAGGGAGAGTTTAACAAGAAACAGGACTCTGATTTTGAGATTGAGAACTGAACCTTATCAGAATGGTATTGCCAAGTTCAGCTGACAAAAATGACACAAAAAAATATAAGATGACAAAGACATAACGAAGAAAAGGTAATTTGTTCTACATTTTGGACTCGTCTTTAGAATAGAAGAGGTATTCTTGCAATTTGACCCCATTTTGCAGATTAACCAATTTGGATGTGCCTGCAGGAAGTCCTTCCCGCTCACTTCAAGGGAGGTGGCAGCCTCTGGACAACTCCTGTGACCTGGGACCAGCAGAGGGCACTGCGTCACCAAGTGACAGCAGTACAGACGCGAGACACTTCCCACCAGGCAGTGACAGTGAGCCATGTCGAAGGAAAGAAACATTCTAGAAACCAGAAACACGTATTAGTCACCAGCATATCACTCCTACAACTGCTAAGGGCAACACTTTTAAAACAGGCCTCAAACTGTGGGCACTCCTAGAAACACACCTAAATCCAGCTCAGTTCCCACATATCTCAGTCTCCAGGTGTTGATTTTAGGGCATAGGCCTCCTCCAGAAAATGCTTTTCAAGACGTAGGGCCAAATCAGTCCAGCCCTGCAAGGTACGCGTCAAGGTTGGGTTGCTTAAGTCGAAAAGCATCCTGTCAGCTTCCTCTCTCTGCTTCCAAACCTCTAAATCCTTGCTTGTAGCAGCAGGAAGTCTGTTCAGACAAGAAGATATCAAAGCAAAGAGCTGGCAATTTCCATTCTGCCCTTCCCTTTTACTCCCCGCCTCCTCCAACCTAGCAGATTTTCAGTGAGCAGAGAACCAAGTTAGAGGACATGAAAGGAATGCTGAGGTAGCAACTTCGTAAGAGTGTCTTTCCACTTGCTTATTTCTAGTTTATTTTGAATTACCAGAAGATGACCACGAAGAAGCAAATAGTTCATCTTTTTTCTTCTCTCTGTATTCCATTCAGCAGGATTCTAGGCACTAGAAGAAGCTTAGAGGATAAATAAGGCATACCAGTCATGCTAGTGAGCGAAAAGTTTCCACTTTTTCTTTGTACAGTTGGTGGAATAACTTTGCCAGGATGTGGAAAGGGGCCTCAAAATTTTTCATCTCCTTCTGTAAAGCAATAGGAAAGTTGTGAATGACAGATGGAATAAGCATTTGACTATTTATGTTCTGCCCCACAAACGAAAGATTAAAACTGAGTTAGATGACAAACAAGGGGAAGAGAAGCCCTGATTATCTTTTTTTACCTGAAAGAGAAGATAATTACAAACATCTACTTCCACAGATGGTGAAAGGAGCAGATACCCACCACTGACATCTCACAGTATTCCAGGCCATGTTTCTCAGCCCACTCCTGTGCTTCTTTCTGCTCCACAACTCGGCGATAAGCTAGGTCTGTTTTATTCCCCACTAGGACACCTGCAGAAAAAAAGACATGAAACAAGAAAAAAAAAGCAGCCCATCAATGCTGACTTGTTAACAATAAATGCTGGAACATTTATAGAAGCAGTTGAAAAAGCTGGAGGTGTGGACAAAGTCTACAACTACCTGGAAAAGGTTCAAAAAAGGAAACATATTCATACCTTACCTGCTTTGTTATAAAAGCAAATGAGTTGGAAGATGCCCTGACTTAAAATAAATGCTCCATGCTACATCTCAATGGGAAAAACTGCTCTTATACAAGAGGGGAGTACATAACAAGAATCACGGCCATTTCTCACCTGGGATGTGCACCCCAACTGCTTGAGCCCTCAGCTTCTCCAGCCATTTGGTACAGTTGTTGAAAGATTGCTCATTAGTGACATCATACACAAGGCACAGAACGTTGGGTTGCTCCCACTGCGCAGCAAGAAAGGAACATTGTCAGCTCTAATGAAACTGATGTTGCCAACAGCCAGGCTGTAAACACAGCAAACACAGCTGCTACGATGAAAATAAAAAGACGAATACATAGGAATCCTATGCCCTGGCTGAGGTTTGACATTTCAAATGACCCAACTAAATGGATCACTAGCACTGGGAGAGGTGGTCTTGCTCTCTTTCCCTATTCTTTCCCTGTCTGTACAGTCCTGCTCCTTTACTTGTATCTGCTCTGGCTTTCATCTGATCCCTGGGGAAGCTGATTCTTCATGCTGAATCAGCACAAAATTAATCCTAGAGAAAAAAGTAGAAAGGTTTTCTTCCAGTTTGAGAAGCTGAGCCAGCTTCTAAAGGAGTCCCTTGCAAACCAGATCTAGCACAAGGGCAAAAGTGGAATTGCCTCTGGTAGAATAATGAACCATTAGGTTGACTTAGCCATGTTATGAAACCTCACATCAGCTGATTCTACCTCTCAAAATGAGATAACACAGTAGAGAACTGTGGCTAAGGCCACAGATACGTGAAGGAAAAAACCCAAGGGCACTATTATACTCAAAGGACAAGAATGAATCCTGTTAGATCAAACACATCACTGTAACAAAACCCCTCCCCCACTATCGAAGTAGCAGAAAAATAGGTAATTTCCTAAGAAGAAAAAAATAACTTTAACCAACAGTACACAGAAATTCTTGGTTAAAAAAATCTGCATCTCTTTCGTAAGAAAACTGCCTATCTGCTTCACTTCCTCTGGAAAGTATTTCTCCTAATACTTTTACAAGGTTTAGAGAGGTAGAACAGGACACATTGGCAACTGAGGTAATTGCTCCCATTTACACTAAAGACAAAGTTTGCTACATCTGCCAGACTGGGGAGTTCAGATCTTCAAAGCGAAAGCGCTTCTTTGGAAGAAGAGGACTGTTACATAAGACTTACCAGTTTCTCCAGCATTTCAGAAAATAGATCTTTTCCTGCAGAGTCAAAAATGAAGAATTCCTGAAAGCGGAAACAGAAAGAAGGCTCTTGCCAAGAAAAATGCAGTGCAGGGAAAGGTTTTGAAAGTAAATACCGCAACTTGTAACTCCTACATTTTGTTCAGTACAGCAGTGTCATGTCCCTAAGGGACAAATTCCCCGCACTGAGAAAACTCTAGATAGTGTGAGAAAAATAAAAAGCTGTATTTCAAGTATAACCAATCAACGGCTTACCTCCAAGGCTCCAAGTCTGGTTTCCATCTCTATTGGAAACAGAATAGGTGGAGTGGCTCAGTAACTTCTACTATTTACATGAAATTATACATGTGGTCCACATTCCATTAGTGGGGGTATAGGGCATTAAGGGAAAATAACAGATAAGTTTCAGCTTCTTTAGTTTCCAAGAAACGTTAGCTAAACCTGAATGCCCTAAAGGACAGAACAGAAACTCAAACAAAGCTGGCAACAACTTTGATTTACAATGTTGTGTTGGATACAAGTACGTAAAACTTACATTTTTAAGACTAAACTAACCCTGGAGTATCAGCAATCATACATGATATTTCCTTAATGTAACCTAATTGCCATATGAACATGCATAGTGATCTTCCATCATAATGAGGCTTGCGAGGTTTGAGCTCTGGATGTCTCTTTCTGACCCAATTTATGTCACAGAAAAACTCACCACACTATCACTTGTCTCTGGAACTGATACAGCCTTCACCAACAGATCTATGCCCGTTGTCTGTCAAGAAGAATCAGGAAAACGAGGATCAGGAGAGTTTTTAAGAGCCTGTCCAACTGCATACCAACTATGCATTGGATTGAGGCAATTCTCGTGAATCATTACAATCCCATCAAGCACAAACTGCTGGGAACTCAGCAATACTCCTCAGAGCTCTGGTAACATAATCCCACCAACATGTCAAAGACTCGTAGATTTGCTCAGCTGGGGGAAAAAGGAGTAGAAGAACCAAAGAGATTTGCTTATATACAGCTAAGAGTATTAGCTGAAATCTGTAGGGCTACATTTACTCTCACATTGCTGCTCTAACACATGCCTGAGAACGTTTTGCACCAACCATGTGATCAGCTAACATATGGAACTGAGGTTATTTGTGCTTCTTCCACCTTTTATCTCATTCTGCTTTGTAGCTTGTTTGTTTGTTCTATTTCTATCCTTAACTTCTGGTTTCCATCTTCATTTCAATGAATAAACAAAATTTAGGGCTTTTTTTCCTCCACACTCATATTTTCCTTTTTTTTACTTTACTTATATTTCCTTTTATTTTTATCCTGATTCTGATTAGTCATCACCATTGATTCTTACACTGAAAGACTGCAAACTGTATCCTCTTCATCTGGGAACAGTTTCTGTAGATTATAATTATCTTGGGGCTATGCAGCACATCTTCGTGTTTGCATAGTGATAAGCGCACTGTCCACATGCACATTTAATAGCTGAAATTAAAAGGTTTCTCCTTCTGCAAGGCTTTTTCACAGAGCACTCCCTAAAGGGGAAAGCTCTCTAACACCACAAAAGCTTGTGAAAACATTGGTTTGTCAGGAAAATTAACTAAATTACTCTGCATTAAGTGTCAACACCAGCACCTACATAATGTAGACTTACAGAACATTAAAGGGTTTCCCTTCAGAATCTAGAGAGATTCTGTGTAAGAGAAAGAAGATCCTACAAGATCCTACCTTGAATGTCTCAACTTAAAATCACACCAATTTTGCTCTAGGCCTCTTAATTTCCTCATTCTACTTAGAAAAATGTTAGACAGCAATCTGAGCCTGTTGTGTTCTTACCAGTGTGTAGTTCTTCTGAAAATGAGCCCCATCACTGCGAAACATCTGGGCTAAAGCACTCTTCCCCACAGCTGGGTCTCCTGCAACACCAAAAAACATAGAAGATTTTTGTTTCATTCTAGATAATCTTATTTTCCCTCAGTTCTGTTTACTATCACATGCCCTAAAAGCCTGGATGCTCTAATTCTGAATACAGGCAAGATAACTGTCACATGAAGCACACAGCAATCTAAAAGGTAATACCCACATGAGGAAATGAACATTGCCATTACGCATACTTGTGCTGACATTAGATTTATGATCTACAAACAACAGCAAAGGACTGCCAGATCAGGGTGGAACTGCTGCTTGTTCTAAAATGTATGCCTACATCATAGCCCTTATCTAAGAATTAAAATTTCCCAGATATGCAACCATGTAGAAAAAATAGCAATGTGATAAGGGACAGTGGGCTGCATAGGAAGCTACTTCCTCTCCTTATGTTACCCATTTCCCCAGATTCAAATCCTTCTTATATACTGAAACAAAGCTGCTTAAGCTGGTAACATTCCTCAATGAACTCTTCTTGCTGTCCCTGCTAAGAGAGCAGCTCTTGCTGACTCAATGCTGCTGGTGGCTCATTAGTAGTTGCATCCTGGGCATAACAGAAGCAAATGTCAGAGAGAAAGAGCCTGCTGATTCATCCCTTTACAGAAGGAAAACCAAGAGGCTTTAGTTTTTGCTCTTCTAGAGCCAAGGCTTACTGATATGGCTTGCACAACACTTAGGGCAAACCTTGCAGCTGCCTGCTTTGGCTGCTGCTACAAAACTCTGCAAGATCCAAAGCAATGGCAGAGAACTGCAGAATTCACATATGCCCCTATTACTTCATGAAAAATATCATAACCCTTCCAAAACAAAGACTTAAGTTAATGCTTCCAAAGGGTTTATAATCTTTTCACATAATGTTCTTCTAGCGTGGATAGTCAAAAGGACAGGAGCCAGGAATTAAATACCTCAGTGGTTCAAGCTTTACGCTTTACAGGTACACTCATAACAGCCAAGCCTGGAATACAAATATTTTACATTATGTTGTTAATAAATTAACCCAGAAAGGGGTATATTTTGACCCTGTTACAGCTTCCTAGATGGTGTTTTGAAGGAAATGGGTAGACTTTTCTGGTCACATAATATTACAGAGGAGGAAGGAGGTTTTGGATAGTAACAATTGCTCCTAGATGCATTAACCAAATGTAGCTCTTCTTTAAACATTTTTAGCATGCTTACTTACTTTGAACTGAGTTGGGCTCATAATATTTAGACAGGAAAATCTGGTAAGTCAGCTTGTTTGTTCCCTGATCAGTTCAGGCTTGTGCGGAAGACAACACTCTGTTCTGAGTGGAAGCTATTCTGTATTTCAATAGACAATTAGATCAGTCTTTGTAAAATGAGAGAGAGAAGTACACATTGCTCCAAACTTCGAAGGCATCATCTAGCACAAATTCTTAACTAATGTGTTGCCTTTTTTCTATTTGACAGCCTCCGCTGTTCTTTCCCTCTTCTTATTCTTTGCCATCCTCTTTAGCCCGACACCACTATACTTCCTCAAAATAAGTTTCCTTGCCCTTTTCAATTAGTTTGGTCTCATCTGCTAGTACTGCATTCCACAGCATATACTTTACCCATATTTCTGTTATTCTGCCAGAATCTGTAGTGTGTCCAAAATGCCTCCTACTGCCTACTGTCTTTGCAATGAAAACCTTTGTGTAGTGTCTCCACAGTAAGCTCAGACTGTATCTTTTACTGTGTGTCTGTAAATTACCCTTGAGATAACACAGGAATCACTTTCTACTGTCAAGTTAATAGTCTCTGTTTTGCTGATAAAAGCTCTTTTCCCCTATGACCTTGGTCCAGCTCCCAATTCTGTGAGCCATTGACTCTTCATAACCATTTCCTTAGGTACACAAAAGCTCCCTGTTCCATTTCTGATCATTTTGCTCCTACCTATGTAATTGTATTTTCTTGTTTGCTTTAGGTAGTTGTGGTTACTCATCTCTTATGTCTCTTTCACTATATTGGTCTCTTCTGCAAGAGAGAAGTGATTTTGCCTGGTCTGCTTCTTTAATTTATTATTTTTAATAATACATGGGTATTATTGTAGCACATAGGAGAACTACATAAGGGACAGGACCTTCCTGTTGTTTGTGTCGTGAACAGAATTGAAAAGGCAGCTCCAGACCCAATTAGGATTAAGCACATAAACAGGTAATCCAATGAAAACCTATGTGATTTTAAAATGGTTGTGGAATTGGCCTTTGGTAACAGTAAACAACAAAAGTAGAAAGACTTTACAAAGCCTATGTATCGGAAGCAGAAAACTTCCAAATTGGAAATGATGTGTAAGTTTCAAATCGAGAAGATACTCATGCTGTCCACTGCAACAGAGGCACAAGGGAGATTAACTTTTGCATTTGCACATGACTTTGTACGAGTTGATGGCCAGCTGAGGTTAAAATAGGCAAACACTTTACTCTGTATGAAAGAATTTGGAGTGAAGAGTTAAACCTGGGAGTTGACTGCACACAAAGGTTTTATGAATTTGTGCTTCTGGCTGAGGCTGCACAGAGTTTTAATGTAGAGGGAGGGAAGAAGTTTTCTTCCTGCAGTGTTAACAGTCAGCTATACTTACTTTCAACAGCTCCATAATCCATTCTGACTAAATAAACCGATGCCTTCACCTCACTTTTTTTCCAGGTTAACCTCCAACTTGCTTGGGGAATAAGACATGTCTGTGAAGTGCACATGCTTCATCCTTCTATTCTTTACTTAGGCTTTACCTTTCTATCACACTCAGAATCACCTCGATTTCTGACATGAATTTTTCATGTCAGCCCAAATCAAGACTCAGGAGCGACGCAGGTCTCAGCTGTCTACCCTGCTCCCTTCGCACTTTCCCCATCCTCTGCCCACCTTTCCACTCTGCAAAAACATTCTTTCTGGTGGGTTTTTTCCCCTCCCCTTTTTTTTTTCAGATATTTTCCTTGCATTTCAGCCAGTCCGACCTACACCTCACACCCTCCCCTGGGCACAGCTCTTGACTCCCCGCGTGTCTCAGGAGGGAGAGGACACGGGTCTGGCTACGACAAACGGGATTTCCACCGCTCCCGTCCCGAGGGAGCCGAGGTCCTCACTCCTCTCCCCACCTCTTCTCCGTCGGGGCGTCCCCTCCACGAGGGGCTGCGGGAACCCAGGCCGGACCGCCTGCCGGCCTCGCCGCACCCCACAGCGCCCGCTCTGGGCCCCTGCAGCCAGCGGGGCGGACGGGACCGGGCGGGCCAGACTCACCTGCCAGCAGGCACTTGGCAGCGAGCTTCACCATGGCCCCGAGCAGGCGGCGGGCCAGGAGAAAGGGAGAAAGGTAGAGAGAGGGAGGGCGGCAGGGCCACCACGGTGCTGAGCCGCGGCCTTGGCAACCGCGCGGCCCTGGCAACCGAGCGACCGCCCGCCCGTCCCGGTTGGCTGCGGGCCCTGCTCGTCAACGCCTCCCGCAGTTGTTATTGGTCCCCTTGGCTTTTTCCCGCCCACCAAGCGCGCCGTCGTTCAAACCCGACCCCCCGTCCCTCCCGGTGACGCCACGGCGCTACGGGAGGAACGGATCGGAATTCTGCCCGGCAACTAAGTACGTCACTGGGACTCGGCTTGTTATTGGGTAGAGCACAGGGGACTGTACCAAGGGGCTGAAATGAACCCTCTGGGGACAGAGGCAGAAAATAATAAAAGTTAAGGGCAAAGGGCTGCGGCAGCACCAAGGAGGGAAGAGGCAAGCGAGGGTGAGAAACCTCCATTTCGTGCCCAGGAACCCGCGGGACACAATGTTCCGTACGGAAGGGCCCCGGCACCCGGTGCCTTCTTGCGCATGCGCTCTGCCGAGAGCTGGCATTCCCCCCTTCCGCCCGATCCCATCGTTTGGGTCGCTCTGCCCTCGGGGCTTGGAGGAGGAGCGGGAATTGCACCAGGCTTTGTGCTTTGCTGCGGCAGATTTATAAGTCGGCCACGAGGCTTGATCAGCACGTTTAGAGCAGGCAGTTTGTGAGGCCGCTGTGTCCAGAGAGGAAGTTGAGCTGCGGTTCTTCCCAGCCCGGGCCAACGTTTGATCCCTTATCATTTCCTCCAGTTCACACTTTTCCTTGTGTTTGACTGTGTTACCATACCCACGGCGAAAGTTCTCTGTCTGATTTCTTAGTTGCTTTCTTCTTAGTATCTCAGCATCTTGTTCTCTCCCCCCCCCCTTATTTTAGTAGTCTTTCACACTGCAGTAGGTTGGTTTCTTTATTGTTTTTCGTAATTTTCAAATATTTTTGCTAAGATCTCCATTGACTACTATTAAAATAATTCTCTGCCCTATTCTTATTCTTTGAACTCATCTTCTGTCTTCCTTAAGCAGTCCAAGTCAGTGGATTTGGGTTGGAGCTGAAAAAGGTGATAATGAAGCTTTCTGGGTTTTCATTTCCTTCCAATGTCTTACGCCATCAGCAAGCATGCTTTTAATAAAGCAAACAACATTTTTTAGGGTATAGACTTCTTAGGGTATAAAATTTGCTTGGCTACACTTTGGATTGTTTACTCTGGAGCACAGAATCTGCTTACTGTGAAAAGCAGTGAGTAAGCTTGGGAAGAAGAGAATAATCAATAGTGCATCTGTATTTGAGTTATAGCACTGGACATTCCAGAAGTAGTGTTGGTTGAAAATAAATTGTTCCAAGTTTTATTTTAATTACAAGGTAGTGCCTGCTTAGAAGGCAGCTTTTTTTTACCTTTATCTAGGATGAATAACCCCTTTTACATGTTTGGGACTATGTGACATATCTGCCAGACACCTCGTCAGGCAAGCAAATAACATAAAAATACTGAAATCCTATAGCAAAATCAAAGGAGTCTTTTATATGCACATAAAATAACATTGTTTCTCTGTTAAAAATATGAAAGGGACTTTTCCAGGCTGAATGGGTAAATTTTAATTGTAGATGATGACTGTAGTGAAGTATAGTGATGGAGTCACTACTGAGGGTTCTTTTAAAAAGAAAAAGAAAAATTAATCCCAGGCCTCCTTATTGCTTTCACTATTTTCCATCTCTGAATCCTCCATCACATAAGACAAGTGTGGGTTATTGATGTTCTCCATCACTTATGTCTAAATAGCTTTCCTCCCCTTTCATCTTTTCTGCCTTCCACTCCATCCTCCAAGAAATCCACTTGTGTCTGCATTGTTCCATTTTTGCAATCTTTGCATTATCCTTTGTTGTCTATTTGTAATATTGTCCCAGTTTACTGACAGGTCTGTATGTGAAGGCTTTGAGGCTCCATTATGATTTGCTTCAGAATTATTTATCGTGGCTGCGATGTAGTAGTATCCATCAGCATTTACCGATGTAAAACATCTCTACCATTTTACCCTGGGATCAGTGTAATAGAAGGCATAGATTATGTTGGAAGTGAGATTTTCATTGCTGTTGAAAAATTCTGCTTGGAATCTGGCTATGCTGCTTTCCTATTAGTGTCCTGATGCTTTATCCCATTCCCTCATTTCCTACTTACCTCTGCATGCATGTGTGCCCAGAACTCTTAATGGACTTGTATCCTCTCTATTTCTTCTGTCCTTTTGCCCCACACTTTTTTTTTTTTTTTTTTTTTTTAAACACGGTCTTGGTCTTTTCCTCCACCTGAGTTCTCACAGGTAAAAGTTGTTCCATTACCAGCTTTGACAGTGATAGATTAAGGATGGAATTACTTATCTGTACCTTGTAATCCAAACAGAATCACAGTCTGCTGTTAGCAGTCCACAGGGGTTGCTGCTGAATAAATTGGAATACTGGTAGCTGTGCTCACTGAAGCTTCTCTCATCTTGAATACGGGAGAAAGAGGGGAAGAGAAATCCTGTGGATTTAAACAAAAAAAACCCCACAACAGAAGATGATGTCCTTACCCTAGAGAAGTGTTTATTAGGTTAAATCCTGTATTTACCAGCTAAGGAGAAATAGAGGACTCTTTATTCACACATTTCATTTCTTCCTCAAATAAAGCAAGATTCCTGTGAGTGGAAAGCACTCCTTCTCTCATGTGAGCAGGATAAGTTGCCCTGACAGCCACAAGACCCTGAGAGTTGAAGTCACATTCCTTTAGGCAGTGGTCACAAAACAGCAGATGAACTGCACGTGTCCGTGTGCAGCTTGCTTTTCATCAGGCTACAGAAGGCAGCGATGGTGGAACTGCAGCTCCAGCAGGAGTGACAAGGAATTTCAGGCGCAAGGTAAGGCTTTGCACTGAGGATTAAACCAAGGTTGTACAGTCTTTTAGACTGACACATGGTTTGCGTTTCAGGTTCTGTCGGGCACTGCACAGGTCACTTCATTATCTCCTTCACAAAACTTACCTGTTAAAAAGTGATTTTTTGTGAGGCAGAATTCGCTAATATTCCTAGGACTTGTTTTTATAGTTATTCTTGTATCGATGCAAACATGCTGGATCTGTTCGGAGTTGAGCAGGTTACAACCTGTAACTTGAACATGCTGCCTAATAAAAGCTACTGAAGAAGTATTGTAGCTTTCTTTAGAGTATCAATGTTTCTCAGGAGGGCATTAATGTTGAGGAAAAGGAATTAGTAGGTCTTTCTGTAAGAAATCTCTTAAATACAAAGTACTTTGTCAGTTCTTTTTAAAATCTTATGTTGCTAAAAGGAAACAGTGTGACAAAACGGCAGCAGAAATATCTTGCAAATGGATGAATATTCAGAGTTCACGCAGCTTTTTTAATCTCTATAGATTCTTACAGGATTGACTATGCATGTTTACTGATATGTCTGGAGAGCTTTGAAAAACTGCAAGAATGGATGTGCAAATTTTATTGTAGATTTCCATTCTTTACACTTCCCCATGCGGAGGAATAAATAGAAACTTCATCTATTTTGAGGGCTACTTCATTTGGCATCCCCCAAAATTGCCGTTTGTTTCTCTTCAGAGTGAGAATTTGGATGCTTTCTCTATCACTGTTGATAACGCCGTTATAGTTCCAGGTCTTCCGATTTTGCTCTTTTGTGGCAGGGACTGAGACACAGCTATGAAGGCTTTTTGGCTGAGAGTCAGTGCACTGAAATGTAAGATGATTATAAAATGGTTGAATCAGCCAAAGGATTTCTTGGCAGTTACAACAACCCTTCTGACTGATCTGGCATATCTGCCCCTTGTTTCTGATCTACTCTTTTGGGAGAGTGGAAGTTAGAAATGGATGGCAGTTGTGGCATCAGTGAAAAATGGTGAATTACGAGATGTAGGGTAGGTGCCTCCACAAGGCGTAAACTTGGTTTGAGTATGCTAATTGAAACTGTTATGTCCTGTTTTCTAATCAATATGGAATGAGGGAAAGATTTCTCAAGGATGCATTCAAATCCACAAGGATAAAGATGAAGAGAATTTTCAGGGAGTAATTATTCTGCATAGGCCTGGAAAAATTCCAGCTCGAATCTTTATTTTCTTGTTGTTACACATGGAAGCTAAGGAAAAGTGCTGGGAGCAAACCCTAAAGTCTTTATTTATCTTTTAACAGTATACCCCAAAGGATTAGATGTGGATAGGTGATCGGGGGACCGGAACTTCATACAGAAAGTTGTCTGGATCTCTCCATGGGGGATAGACTGTGACAGACTGAGGGCTTGCTGTGGCCTTGTGTGTGGCCTGAGCCTTTCTCAGCTGTGAGCGCCGTTATTGGAGCAATCGTGTCATGCTCCTTTGCACAGAGCCGTGCACAGGGGGATTGGATGCTGGTAACTGAGCATCGAGCACGCTCCCGCAGCACGGGGAAGGGGTTAATCTGCCAAACAGAGAATATATAAATACGTGACATCTTTAAATGAGCTACCCACAATTCCAGCTCGCCAGTCATTATGTGCTGATGAGGACTATGATAGCAGCTGGGAATCTTTTTTTGGATCTCTAGCTGCTGTCTGCTTAGAAAGCAACTGCTAGGTTTACACTAACGCTGTATCTTATGTTAAAAATTGCAAGGCATATTACATTCAAATAAAATAATGAGATTTATTAAAAAATAAAAGTTTATGTTTTGGTTTATATTCTGTTTGTGTTTTTAGGATTTGAATGTTCAAGGTTCTCCCTGCAGGCATAACAGCTACAATTCTTTTCTCTTTGCTGAAAACTAAGTGTCAGCCATGTGATTCCGGGACTTGGAGTTTTAATGGAGGAAGGAGAAGAGAAATCTTTGAGACTCCTAATTGAATTTTCAAAAGTTACAACACTCTGTTTTCTATCCTCTTCACTTTTATAGTAGGTTAAATTTTGAGGCACAAAATTTTCACCTTAATTATGTCCTTTCTTTTCAAGGTCAATTTATTATAATGAACTTATATTATAATAAAATATCTTCTGTTTCTAAGCTTTTCAAATCCTCACTCTAATCATCTTCAATCCTTCCTGCACTGGACTTCTGTTTCCTCAGACCCTGAATTTCAGTGTTGTTCACCCTCTGACCTCTGTCTCAGAGTTCTCTGTCCATTTATTTCCTACTTCAAAAGCAAGGCTCACGCTCCTGCCTTCCCAGTAGCTGTTCAGACCAGCTACTACCTTCCCCTTTGCTGCTGAGCCTTACTGGCCAAAATCTTTGTGGCTTTCTTCCTACAGCTGTAGGGCTTTGGTTCCTGCTTCTGATGAAGTCTTAACCTTCTAGGCTACGCAGTGAACTGATAAAAATTCTGAGCAAGAAGAATTCAGAGCTTGCAAAAATAGGATCAAAATGACTTGGGAGCCCTTCACTGTTACTTGTTCTGTGTTTTGTATTCAATAGAGAAGATGGAATTTCAGGTTAATTTTGACCTATCAGACCTTCAGTGAGAAATCATTTAGGTTCTATTGTATCAGTTACCTCTCTTTTGAGCATTCAAAATGAAGATGCATTTGAACACTAGGATCCTCAACAACCCCCAAAAGATGTAGGCTCATTAAATCTATGGGAAATTGTCTCTTAAGACTCTGCTTTGCTGAGAAGGCTCTCACATGTGAACAAGGAAGTTAATATATGCAGAGAGGAACAGCAAAACACTAGCTTTAGTAATGGAGGTTGTTACAGAACATAATTGAACACTGACTGCAGCAAAGCTAAAAGGAGACTTGCATTACAATGACATAAAATCTTTATTTTTTCCCCTAACCTCTGATTTCAGCTGTCTGACTAAGAGCAGGTGCTGGGCAATAGCTCAGTTTCAACAACCCATTGCAGCTGAAAGAGTAGATGCAGTTGTGCTGTACCCAGCAAAATTGAAAATTGCTTTAAAGGAGGGGAATGCAAATGTTTTTAAGACAGAAAATCTTCATTCATCTGCAGAAGGAAGCATAAAATTAGCACAGGCACATAATTCTTATTCCTCTTTATATTAAAGCAGTAATAACTGTGAGATAATTTGCTATTACCTATATATTTTAGCATTTTTCTGGTGATACATTTTTAAAACTGCATTGCATTGTGAAAATACAGGAAATATAATTTCTTAACAATTAAATGTTATAATTAAAAAAATTCTTTCAGGCAATGTTTCCAAAACTTGAAAATATCTCTGAACCATTTGGATTTTCAGCAACCCATGGACCTGCCCCCCAGCAATTAATGGTTAAGCCTTTGACATCTGATCCTGAGCCTCTCATGACCTGTCTAGAGTCATAGAATGATTTGGGCTGGAAGGGACCTTAAAGATCATCTGAGTCCAGCCCCTTGCCATGGGTAGGGACACCAGGTTGCTCAGAGCCCCATCCAACATGGCCTTGAACACTTTCAGGGTTGGGGCATCCACAGCTTCTTTGGGCAACCTGCTTAATTAAAGAATTTCTTCCTAATATCTAATCAAAATCCACATTAATAGAAAGTTACTGTGTTCTTGCCACCTGAAGGCCTAACTATCCATTTTTAATGCCTGTAATGTGCTACTGTAACGCCAGTGAAACCAACTGCATTTTTGTACATAAACCATTAACTGCTCACAAAGCATCTCCCGGAGTTAAAAACTCTTGTTGTGATATGAGTTACATGATCTGATTCAGACAAGATCCTTTCACTTAGGTTTTCCTAGGTGGGGGACTGAATGAGTTTGTGAAAGAAACATCTTTTCTAGCTGCATGTTCCACAGGCTCATCAACATAGGCCTTCCTATTAGTTTCATAGGCCTTTCAGTATTTATATTTAGATTATCTGATCCATTTGTTGTTGCAGTTCATGCAGTCCCTTCTGTCTTTCCAGTGGCTGTAGAAGGGACTCTAGTATTTGTATTTATATTTTCTGTCCTTAGAAGTGCATCAGCCTCTGTTAAGCTTTGTTACTTTATTGACCAGAAGAGCAATAGTGAGAAATTTACTTCTTCCCTTGTGAAGTAATTATCCCACGTTAGAAGATCCCACAGTCAGGGATTTCTAAAGGGTGTGTCTCTTTGGAGAGTTCTGCTAAAATGCTCTCTCAAGATTGAAGAAGCAGCAGCTGAGGTTCAAGCCCACGTTAGCAATGAGAGAGTCCAGGACCTAGAGGAGGTATTCTAATCACCAGCATGTGCTAAGTCTGGGCTCTGCTATCTGTGTTAGCCATGGCTCCTGAGTGGCGTTAGAACAACAATGTCAATATGTGCTTTAACGTCAGCTGGAATTGATTAAAATTGATTTGCAATTGATTTATAAGTAAAAGATTGGGTTCTTTATCTGGCAACCATTTAAATATCAATCTAGGATTTTTTTAGGAAATGAAGTTGCTTTGTGCATTATGTTCATTAAAAAAATTTTGTGGGCTAATTTGTGACTTCAGTGAACTTTTAGGCATAATTTTTTATGTTATTTTGTTAAGGTAGAGCTTGTTGTAAATATTGTGCAATGCTGCAGTTTTTAATTCCATAACAATATTAACTCTGTTTTGGACAGAATGTTATTAATGTTTAGATGCTATAGCACAGAGGCTTTGCTAAAACTCTATGTGTTTTGCAGGAAAGGAGAACATGAACTGCATTACCAGTCTTCAAAAGTGTTTAGTTTAGTCAGAAAAGGCAAAAGAAGCAAGCAACAGTGATCAAAGTGTGGAAGCAATTGCAGGACATTAGACAGTGTTGAGCTCAGGACTGGTGAATAGACTGTAAATATAAATCCCAACTCAGCTTCTGCAAAGTGAACAGGTGTTATGGCCTCCAGTCCATTGATTCCCAAAATAAGACATGTGGGAAATTGCTGATCCATGAAACTCCATTAAGAGCTTGGCATGACCCTAAAGTATAAACTATTACACATTTGTTGATTAAAGATTTAGTAATGGTAAATGGTGATTGGAAAAATCTTAAGAGTTGGTGATGGTCCATTGATACAAGCCCCTTTTTGTTAAAATGCTAATGTCAGGAGGTGGTGGTTTAGCCATGACTTAAAGATTTGGCTATTCTTCCTTTTGAGTTGTAGCTGAGCATGAGCTGTATTTCTTCCCTAGCAATATAGAATGTGTAGCAATATAGAATATGTACAATATGTAGCAATATAGAATATGTACAAGTAGAGTCTATTTTTTTTTATGTATAAACATATTTTATGTCATCCAGTTGTTTCTCATTACAAACCATTGGATATAAATCTAAGGAAAGGATGTGTACTTGATTATTTAAAAAATTGTTTTCAATATGAAGGCTGAAGTATTTTTTTTTCTTTTTCCCATAACTACTTCTGTATTACAACAGGGAAGAAGGTAATTACGGAACACTTACTGTTCAGGACAAAGAAGAAGATGTAAGATGCCAATTAAGAAAATTAAGGTAAATGTTTTTTGGGAAAAAGCAAATTTGCTCCTTTGCTTATGCATCTGAAAATTAAAACACCTTTTTTCACAGAAATAGTACTTTGCAGGGTAATGTGGGTTTTTTGTATTTGTCAAGCGTACTATAATCCACACTCTGACGAAAGCCTGATTACATTTTATGGCAAATTCTGCTTTCTTTAGGCTTTGTAGCAGTTTCTGTGACAGTCTTAAAGACATTAAAATAAGAGCAATATGAAAATGAATAATTTAATATTTTGTATATAAAATATTTTCTTATATTGTCATAACTTAAAGTTTTGAATTTGTTTGCTGCATTTTGAGTTACAACTAGGTAACTCCCACTTACCAAGAAAATGATGAAAACTTTTTTAATTGGAAATAGGACAATTCAAGATTTGGAGAAGGTTTGGAAGAAACTTGGATGGGAAAAGAAAGAATCTAAGAGAAATATTAAAGATTGGGCAGTGAAAAAAGTAATAGTTTGATGATAATTGATAAAACAGAAATTTTGTCTCTGGGCAGGGATTTACTTATATCACACATATATTTGAACTTTTTTTCTTTAGTATCAGAGGCATGAAATACTAAAATTTGAACTTTTAATTTAAAATGCAGTTAGGGAAAAAAAGTGGGTTTAAATAGATTTTTGAGAGTTCGGATTATAAGATCTCAGAACACATAATTTGAGAATAGGATCTGATTATACTGGATATTTGTATATTTGAACTGACCAAATGCATATTTAAGATATCAGGTACTGTTACCATGAAAAGTAAAGATGGTATTTTGGAGGTCTCTCTACCCATTGCAACTTTTCCAGTTTGAAAGTGGGAGATGTTTCTTTTCATCTCATCCATTACTATATAGCTGAAAATTTTCAGACCAAATTAGGCACTCAGTGTTGCTTGTTCCAGAGTGATTGAGGGAATAATGAGAAGAAAGACTGAAACAGGGACCATTGAGGTCTTCAGACTTCTATGATAGTGAAATATTCCCATTAATATTGTTGTCCCTTGTTTATTTCACATAATATGCTACTAATATGGGGTTTTAGACCCATTAGAGCCAGTGTTTATTTTCCTATTTGTTCTATTGTCCTATTTTTTTGTTAAAGCCCTGGATAAAATTTCAGCTTTCATGCCATCCAGTGAAGCATTAAAATATAAATCCTTGCAGCTTCAAAGAATAGGAAGGGACTATGAAAGGCTTTGTTTACATAGTGTTTTTTATGTCGATTCTCGAATTCCATGGATCTTCGTTCACCTTACTGCAACAGCGGAGTTCCTGCTGCTTTTTCCGTAGCCTTGTGTGCTCCTGTAATGGCGCTTTATTGCCACGTGAGGTCAGCAGCTGCCGAGGAAAAGCAATAAATAAACTCGCTCCACTGCAATCCATTTTCTTTTGCTTTATTTAGAGTACTTAAAAATCAATACATCCTTCAGAACCGTATATACATTGTGCAAAACCAAAGGATTTCTTTTTAACGCACAGCAGCTTCAGCAAAAAGTCTTCCTTGCAAGTTACTACAGAGTGAAAATCTACAATGGCTTTAGGGAGCACCTATTGGCTTTCTGGGTAGCATTGGGTAATTGCTGTGGCAGAGGGTGGTGTTCTCTACAGTGTGATGGTGGCAGGGTTTCAGCCTTATCTTTTTGTCCTTGCTAAATTAGTGATAATAAATCTAAATTGAATAAGGTGTTATTGCTGCAGGGATTCGTTTGGAACACAGAAATGGAAAATGTCCTTCCTTTTTATTGCGGTAGTAATCAATGTTCTGTCGAGATGTGGGGAAGATGTTGCCTAAAAGGATTTCCCCCCTGCTTTAATCGTTGCTTTAAAAACAACACAGCAACAACAACGATGATGACGACAGAGGTAAAAAGCATGAGCTTGGTGCCAAAGTTACTGAACAGGATTCAGGAAAAAAGTGTTGAGCTCTGCCATAGGCTTACTCTTAGCTAGTAATTTCCTTGAGCTATGCCGTAGGCTGACTCTTGTCTAGTCATTTCCTTAGCTTGAGTCCCAGTTTCCTGTGTGTAACTCCAAAGAAGATAGTCACTTCTCTGGTAAATTTTAGAATAAATGTTTTTTCGGTGGGATTTTTTGATTTACTGTTTTAATGGAGGGAATGTCAACAGCAGCATCACACCTGAATCTTGGTGTCCCCTTTCCTGAAATACCTATTGTTGTTTCTTGTGAGTATTCCATTCTTACTGTCCTAGATAGTTGCGTAACACTGCTAGTAAACGTGCCCTGTGCTTCAGAAGTGACTGGTTTTTAACAATTTGTGAAGTTATCTCAATGTATGATTGGCACCAACTGATATTCCTGTCAAACCTTTTATCCCGAATTTCTCCTGGACTGGGCAAATTTAACAAATTATACAGACAAGGATCAATTTACCGATCACCAAAATGCAGCAAGAGAGATGTAGGTTAAATATTAGGAAATACTTTTTAGCTATAACACTGATTAAGTTGAAAGAACAAACTGCCAAATGAAGTTGGGTAATTGCCATCACTAGAGATTTTCCATCACTAGAGATTTTCCAGGCTATGAGTATGCACCCATTTAGCAGGGATGGCTTAAAAATAATAGTCAGTTTTGCCACAGTTCAGAACTTGGACTGAATGACTCATTAAAAGCATGTTTTATCCCAAATATTTTTTTAAATTTCTTCCCACTTTACCCTAGCTAGGAATAAAGCAGCAGGGGTGTCAGCAAAAAAGAGTAACATTTTCTCTCAGCGTGTGCCAAGCCTACATGAAATAAGAAACAAGTTGTAGTGAGAGAGAAGAAAGCCCAGATTGATGTGACCTTTATTATTTTAACAGTATCTTTCAGCACAATTACAGAGTTGCAGGATTGCAGAGAACAGAGCTGGAGTATAAAATAACATAAATAAATAGAACAGGAGCCAAAGCAGTCAGCAGGAGGTGGTTGGAATTGGGCAGTGAAGGATGAGTGAAGGGTTTGCATTGGTCAAAGCCTTTATGATTCAGCCACCAGAGTTGCAAATTCTGGAGAAAGGAAAGAATTTTTTAAAATATTAAAAAAAGAAAATGTAAAGAAGGAGGAAGCATATTACAATGATTACAGAGTCAGTGGTGTAGCAGAAACATCACGATAACAGAAGAGCAAAGAAATCCAAGTTAATTAAAGGGAAAGTGTGACTTGGGAAATCTTACAGTGAAATGAAAGGATTTTTTGAGGGTAAGGGAGAAATGCTATACATGCCAGACTGTCAAGACTGTCCACTGCTGTTCATCTGAAGAACTTGATTAGTTCCCTGTTATTCCTTTGTAAATCTCAATGGGATGAAGGCAAGAGCTAGAAATTTAATCTTGCAGTAAGATAAATTTCTTTTATATCAGAGTTTGTCAAAGAGAATCATTAATGAGTCTTTCAAAGTATTCCTGTCCCTATATTATAATTATATTGCATTTAAACTCAATTTTGTAATGGCAAATTGACTGAAAAAGACAGATTACAAAAACAGAAGGCTGGTACCAACCTATGTAGCAATCTTGACTATGCTGTTGAGAATGAGAAAAATTCTTGTGGTCTCAGAGGGCCAAGACTTTACCCTGTGGCTTTTATTAGTGTTACATCCATAATATTTACATAAATGTATCTATCTGCAATTTGGGGTTATTTTATGCTTTAGTATACATAATGCCTTTCAGCAGGGAGATAAAGCATGGCAAAAGCACATCTGTATCCCGGTGAATAGCTGGCTGGTTATAATTCCTAACTCCATCTAACCTTGGAACGGTTACACATGAGAATACCTTGCACAGTTGTATGTGCCTCGGCGCGTTAAAAACGACAGACTGGAGGGAATCCCAAGAAGGGCAACAAAGATGATAAAGGGATTAGAGGGTATGCAGAGAGAGTGGTTTATGGGTTTAACATAATCAGCTGAGAGGAAAATGACAAATACGGGAGGCAGTCGTCTGTAAAGGCTCAAGAAAAAACTCACTGAAGTTTGACATAGTGAAGAGTAATGCCTGGCAACTAAGAAAGATAGAAGATGAAAATTAGGCGTTTTAAAGAATATTCTAGTGTTCAGCTGAAAAATGCTAAACTCTAAACCAGCAAGATATTAACTGACTGTTGTGTGCAAACAGACAGCACTTTTGATGGCGTGTCCAAAAAACGTTGTCAAATGCTGACAAACCAGACTGAGAAATAAAAGTGTCAAAGGGTTTAAATTAATTCCAATTTATCCATCGTTTTGAAAGATGTAAATCCAAATTAGGATTAGTGATGCAGATTAGTTAACACAAAACATGTATAAATCCTGTACATGGTGGGTACATAGATCGAAAGTGTTGCAAACTGAATTTAAGAGATAACATAAAGTGCTTGTGATAGAAACCCTGAATATTCTGGGCAGAAAAGGAGAAAGGCTATAATTATTAAATCACTGTGAATAAATCCTGCAGAGAGAAACATGAACTGAAATGGATGAGACCTTTCCAAAAGGAAAAACTAGCTATGCATATACTGTTAGAAAAATATTGTCATTCTTGCTACAGCTAAATTAAATCTTTTTAATAATAATTTGTACCTACAGAATATATTTGGAAAAGGCTATTCAGACATGCAGCCAAATATTTTCTATAGCACATTTTGATAGTGATATTATCACTTAATGGCAGTATATTTCATGGGTACTTTCTGATAGCCAGCAAACCATAAAATACTCCTTCATGAATAACTGCTACATGATTTATACTTTTCCCAGGCCTTTCAATATACTTTAAATATTTCAAAGGTGTTCCAGTTGAATAATCTTGTAAATTAGTTCACTGTTTTTGTATGAAGGTTAGCCCAACCACAGGTGGCTTGTGGAGGCACTGCTACAAAGGGTATTCAGGTATGCAAAACTTCTGAGATAAGGTACTGTATATTAGCCCCTGGCTATTGGTCATTCTTGTACATGTTTATTGCCTGTGGCCTGTTAGTGAGGGAATCCTTGTGACTGACTACATCTTCGTTTCCAGTTGTGGTTATCCTTCCAAATAAAATGATGTCTTTCTTTGCACAAATAATAGCTTTAAATTATGAGGATTTAGACTATTTTGTCATGTTACATAATTTACTAGCTGTCTCAGGTCAAAGCTCTGACTTAGAAGGTGAGGATTGTTTCACTGTGTTCAGTACAGTTTAGTAGTATATACCAGCCTAATGCATGCATTCTAGTATTTTACTGATATGACAGATGTAATTACAGAGAACATGTTGTAGGCTCACTTTGCAATAGCAAATCTGTTTAAGTAATGACGTACAGTAATTTATTTTAGAAGATACAAGGGCACAAAGTGGGATAAAAAATAGAGGACTTACAAAAGACTTTTCTTTTTTGTCGTGACTTTTACCTGTGGCAAGGTCATGACTTAATAGTTGTAATTTTGAATGCTTGATGTCACATTTTTACAACAATTTAAAGGAAATAATTGAAACATTTAAGAATATTTGCAGAAGTTGAGCTGTATGAAGGAAAAGATTCTGATTTACTGGGATAAAAATTTGGATTTGTTCTGCCTACAGTGCATGACCTTTGAAAATTCTCTATGTACTTTCTCAAGTCTGTTGATATCAAGAAACTGAAAAGCATGACATGCATGTCCAATGCTAATACACAAAATAGATTAAAACCAACATGGTGAGCAGAAATTTTAAATTTCTTTTCTCCTCTTTCTTATAAATATTTTCCTGAAGCATGCGGAGCTGCTCCAGCATCACTTTCCAGTCCAGTATGGAAGCTAATTTTGGTGGTGTTATTAGGTAACCTGGCCTGGACCCGCAACTTTTTCATATTCATCATCTTCTGTCCACATTGGTGGAATACAGAGGGGGTTTGACACCACACATAAGACAATCGCGTCTTACGTGAGCTGGCTGCAAGTTTTCAAGTGTTTGAAGCTGGCACATCAGCCATAAATTAGAAAACATGATCAGACTAGAGGTAAATTGGTGAAACTATTTCAGAGCTGGATGGTCTTGCAGGAATGAGAAAAGATTTAAATCAAGAGACCTAAGAGGAAATCTGTAATGTGAGACCCTAGCTAGAAGAAGGCTGATTAGGTTGGGATTAACGTTTGTGATGATACATCTGAGAAAGTTGGCTGTGTGGTGTTAGAAATCCCTGAAGATCAGTTCTTACAGCTGCTGTGGGCTCCTGAGGGACAGCGTTCAAAGGCCATCCAGAGAATTAACATTAACCCCTGTGAAAGGCTGCATGCCTGTGGCCATTTAGTGTTGTATGAAGCTGGTGCTTGAAACAAGGGGTAAAAGGGATGCCTGACAATTCAGTTATAGGGAAAAAAAGAGTTTGCAACAAAAATACAGCATTGCAATACTGAATATGAATGCGGAGTACATTTGTGACTTTATGTTTTATTTACCTCTGTGGTTATATTCTGGAACTGGATTTATGAACCAAAGGAAAAGCTGGGGAGTATCTGTCCTCCTCATCCTTTGGGCACAGTCCCAACTGTAAACTTTGAATGTATTTGAAGCCTTTCTGGTGTAACAATTTGCTGTTGAAGTCAAATTTAGGAAATGGAAAAGAAACTTGGTAGTGTTGTACAGTAGGGATATGGTCACAAGAAGCAGAAGAAAAAAGCACATCATTCTCTTCTCATTATCAAATATAAATTCAGAGTAATTCCATTTCAAAGTTAAGGAACAATAAAAATTGCAGAAGAAAGAGATAAGGAGAAGAGGCATTTCACATTGTTTTATTACAATGTATTGGCTTTCAGGCATTGTTTCAACTTTAAGAAAAAAAAAGTTGTAGTCAATCTGAAGTAAAAATATTAATGCTGTATTCTCTTGTGTAAGCCAAAATCGTTCTGCAATAAAGTTCTTTTATTCCAGTTGAGACTGATTTTGATTTGGTTTGCAGTCTTCTAGAACAGCTGAAAATTTATCTAATGTGAGGTTGGTGAATCAGCTATAAGCTTACTTACCTGGATTAGGTATTCTTTTGAAAATCTTGCCAGTAGTACTACTGTCACTAATTTTAATGTGTATAAGGAAGACTCATATAATAAAGAATAATGAATAAAATTATATTATAATGAAATTTCAAATAATGATACCCATGTTGGATTCAGCAGTGCTGCTAAAGTTTAGCAGGAGCCTCCCCTAAATGCTGCACAATTGCTCCTCTGCAACCATAATGTAGTCATGATCCAAGAAATTAAGAGGCTTTGGTCTAGGAACCAGGGCATAGTCATTGATATGCCAGTGTGCTATGAATGGGCAGTTGAGCTAATATATCACCTGGCTAATATGTCCGTGGCTGATATTGTGTGTCATTTTTTCAGCTTCTAAATTAGAGAGTATGGTAGTTAACTGTGTTTTACAAATCCCAGAGATTAGGTAAAACAGAGAGATATGATGGATTTTAGGTATTTTTTTTTTTTTTAGATTTCAACTTCTGATATGGCTTATTGATATGGCAGAAACTTAGCAACTGCCTGCTCTCTAGGTGACTTAGTACTCTGGCCCCAAACTTGTGCTACTGTCTCCTGCAATGAGGGAAGTTTTAGTTTAGAATTGCATCTGTTCGTGTCTCTTCCGATGTGTGTCACTCACTCTCACCTCCCAGAAAGAGGAAAATGGAGAAGTTTTTTATGAGGGCTAAACTGATTCATCCCAAGGGGGAGTAGTAAACAGGAGTAGTTTTTTACCGTGAGAGGAAAATTTGTTCTTTTCTTGTATTTCTCATATTCAGTAAAAGGGAGTGACAAGCTTTCTTAGCTGTGAAGACCCACGTAAACACTAGCATAAGCTGGATAGACTGTTATTGTATAGAAATTCTGTAGCAAAATGGGTGTACTTTGAATTTTAAGAGCATTGCTTTGCTAAGTCATGCATTGCTCTCCTGCTAACTAATCAAGCAGAAATGCTGGTACTCAGTTTTTTTCTTTTTAAGTTTTATAGGCGAGCCTGGACCTTTGCAATTGAAGTGTCCTGATCCTCACTCTGCTGATAACAGACAAATTAAACTAATTGAACTAGAATTTGGAGGGTACTTAGTCCTGCACTGTAGTGTGCCTGAACCACAGCCCACGTTCTGTGAATTCTTACCCCCTCTAGTGTCAGAACTCGGCTCTTTTTCCCTAAAAGCCTCCAAGCAAGGCATGGCAAATGTAGCAGGACTTGGCATTTCATTAAACTCAAACTGTGCCCTTCAGAAGGTCACAGCCCCCAGTGATTCCTAGGTTTTCTCAGTTCTAGTATGTAAGAGTCATATTGGAACGTTACTGTCAAAGTTTACTCCTCTAATCACATACCATCAGCGCCAATTTTACCATCACCGTCCTTGTCTCCAGCGGCCAGAAGAGCCTTCGTTTCTTTGTCTGATAGGTCTCTTCCTTCTGGGGTAAAGCCCTTCAGTACAAATCTGAAGAATAGGCAAGGAAAAAAGAAAGTTGGGTTGTTTTTTTCGCCCAGAGCAATTACACTGCGTATTTATTTTTTACCACTGATTTGATATGCAAGTTGGAATCCAGGTTTGTGTCTTCTGTTGGCTGACCTTCTTTAGCATTCAAGAGAATCACTTTAGTCTGAAACTGCATTTGGCTGAAGAACTATCTGTAAGGTATTGGCCATTCATGTGTTTCAGGAATCCTGCAATCGAAGTTACAACTAGATATCTCCAACACACTTCACATCATATGCTTAGCAAACAACTCAACAGTGCACACAAATACTAGTCAAGAACTTGAACTGTGTGTTATTGCCTAGATTCTTGTTAAAAACGAACAAAGTAAAACACCCCCCCAAAAAACCCCACAAAAACCCCCAAATCAAACAACCCACCCCCAAACCAACAACAAACCACAAACAAACAAAAGCAAAACAAACAACAACAAAACCCACCACCAAAAAGCAATCGCAGGGAATTAGACTCTTAAGGTGGGGTTATCAGAGAAAGGATGTATCTTTACTTACTTCAGTTCTTCCTCTTCAATGAAGCCGCTCCGATCTTTATCAAGAATATGGAAAACCTTCTTCACATCTTCTGGGCTCTTCTTTTTCAATCCTACCATCTCGAAAAACTTCTTGTAGTTAAAAGATTCAGCCGCTGTAAGAGATGAAAACCAGAGAAATGCTTAGAAAAATCATTAAAACATACACCAACACATACCCGTGGTTTTCTTCCATGATGCTGTTTATCCTGTCCTGGGAGGAACAGTCGAGCCCAGCTGTGGTAGGAGCTGGATGTGACACTGTGCGCAGTGTAATCGTCCATGCTTCACAGGTGCTAATGGAAATAAACACA
Source organism: Myiozetetes cayanensis (assembly GCF_022539395.1). Classification (NCBI taxonomy): domain Eukaryota; kingdom Metazoa; phylum Chordata; class Aves; order Passeriformes; family Tyrannidae; genus Myiozetetes; species Myiozetetes cayanensis. The sequence continues at coordinate 51,990,760 of NW_026087521.1, read as the reverse complement.
GTGGGAGAGGGGCAATGTCTCCGTTTTGCAAATAAAGAGCTGAGATACAGGGGTATGAGACTGGCTCGAGGTCACACAAGAAGTCTGTGATAGAGTTGGGAGCTCAGTTCTAACCTCCTTAGTCTCATTTCAGCGCCTTAAACATTTTTTATTTATTTTATTTTTGCTAAGTTTTACATCAGAACAGACATCTGAGGGCAGACTCTGACTGTCACTTTTTGACATTTCCACCCTTGGGGAAAAAAACAACCCCCAAAAAAGCTCTTGCTCAACCATGGAGCCTGGCATTGCGAGAAGTGTTTCAGAGCAGCTCTGTGTCGGTTTTTTTCCTGGAGACTTACTAGAAATCAGTGTTGCACTTCGACCGCCAAAGGTATGTTCAGTCGTGGTGTGTGAGCTCAGACCCTGCAAGGGAGTGCTGTACGGCGCGCTGCCTGCAGGACCTTGTGAGGAACGGTCTCCGGAGAGGAAAAAAAAACCCCAAACACCCCGGAGCCCTTGAAATCGGAGCCGAGATAAATGAGTTTACCTGCCCCACCTCTCCTGCCCTTTAACCGCACCCGCTTTTGTCCCACCCAGCTGGCGTAATGACTGTGATGTGAATTAGAAATCCGATACAGTGACCTCCAACACCTGCGGTGGACTTTTTTTTTTTTTTTTCCCTTTCCCATCCATTCCTATTCCCGCCGCATTAAATTTTCCTATTACGTAAAATTAAGGAGGCTCAGTCTTTCCTGATCTGCCTGACTGAGATCTGTCATTACTTGGTGCTAATTGCAACTGCTCGGGGACTTGGAGATGGCCACAGGACAATGGAAGCTAATGAGTAAAACAGCTGCTCAATTGAGCAAGGCAGTCTGTGAGTCCCTCCGACTCTCCGGCTGCTGAGATGAGTCGGGCTCAGCGGGTTTTGCGCTTCTGTCTGTTCGGGAAGGTCACCGCACAGACCAGGACAGACAGAGGCATCTCTCCGGGTTGGTGCGGTCAGCCAGGTATTTTGGGGGAGGGGGTGGAGAACGTGCATCCGGGAGCACGATTTCTGGCGTTTCTCTGAGAGCAGCCTTAACTACCTGAATCTCTGTAAGCACAGAGAAGAGGGTTTGCTGTCAGTTTTAGGGCTCGCGATGTATGAGATGAATAAGGAATATCTGAAACCCGGAGGAGTCTGAGAGGAAAGAGTTGAGCGCTGCAGCTATTCGCCCTGCAGAGATCTTCTGCAGTCGAGCTGTGCACCCGCTTGCTCTACTGTTGCCTTCTGCTCCATCCCGAAAAGCTAAGTCCACCCGGGGATTCCGCATAGGAAGTACAAGAGCGGTTTCTTATCTCCTTGAAATGGGAAACAGAGTTCCGTAATACCCGAAACTGAATTTCAGCAGTGAGTGGGAAGCTGCCGATATCCACTGCTGACTTCCCATCCCACATCAAGATATAATGCAGCGTGGTTCACCGAGGATTTTGTTCCCTTTGAAAGTATCCTCTCGGTAGAAGCAAAATCTGTCTGCAGTTACTGCTTGCTTTCCTTTAAAATAAATATTTCACCTCTGTAACGTGCAGGACAACTTTGCTGAGAATGCAGCCTTGTACTTCATAAACCTGTCAGAGGTATTCACTGCACTTCTGAAAACACATCCTCATTTGAAATTTTGTCTAGCCGGTTCCTCTAATCTTCCGATAGCTTAAATAAATGCACTGCTATCCTAAGCTGAAGAGATGAAAGAGAGAAAAGAGAGAAGAAAAAAAAGAAAAAAGCACTCACCTGAAAAGGCTCCCACAGCCTTCTTGATATCCTCAGCGCTGAGCACGTCAGTCATAGCCATCCTGCAACTGTTTGAACAGGGAAGCAAGTGCGAAAAGATTAAAAAGTGCTTTTCTCATCATTTCTGCTCATATGACCAAAGCTGCAGTGCTGTGTGGGGATGGCACACCGGGAAAGGCTGGACCTGTGCCAGCTCTATAGCTCTGCGTGGATAAGTGCCGTGGGCTGTCGCTCTCTGGTTTGCAGAGCACCAAGTAGTCCACAGACGCGAGGGTTCAGCTAAAGAGAGGGCACGGGGATACCTTTGAGGGGACTGGGGTGGGGGAGGACGCGAGTGGGGGTCGCTCCCTGGGAGGCTGGAGTCTAAGCCTTACTGGAGCAGTGCCAGAGTCTGCTGAGATACAGGCTGGAGAAAGAGTTTTGCCAAGGTCAAGTCCTCGAGTGCAGTGGACAAACTAGTGGTGCAGAGCAGAGCCTTTTCCTTTAGTAAGTCAGGACGAGCTTTACCCGTTATATTCGGTGATGAGTAAGGAGCTGCAGCATATGCCAAGCTTCAAGCTGCTCTTCAGGTCGAGAAGCAATTTTAATGTAGTTTTTGAACATTTTCCTTATCGTTCAAACACTTTAAACATCTCCCCTTCTCCCTTCCCCCTCCCCTTCACACACATATTCCTTTTAGACCTCGTTTCTTTCGGGCCAGTCCATATTAAGCATCATCCTCGCTGAATTAATTATCACATGCCTGCGAATCCTACAGATCCCGTTTGTAATGCACAATATGCTGCAGAATCTTCTGTGATATATGGCGAAACGAGATGCAAAGTGACAACATGCTCGTACGGAGCTCCTGTGAGGCTTCTCAGGCGGGATCGGGCACTCCCCGGCAGCATCAAAAAAAAAAAAAAAAAAATTAGGATTTGTAATGTGTTTTCTAGGTTTGTTTCTTATTCTCCAAGAATCTGTGCCCATTTTTCACAAGAAATATGGCAAGTAGTCCAACTTGCTCTCAGAGTTTGGGCAGGAGCCATTAGGCTGAGATAGCCAAGGTTCGGGCCCAGTAGTAGGGCAGATCTCTGCAGGAGTATTGGCATCGCTGCTCCAGGAGAGACGGGGGAGGACAGAGCGGTGGCAGCGAGATCCCCGGGCGCGATCGGCGGGTATGGCCCGGTCCCGCTGCCACGATCACACCTTTCCTCTGAATGGGGCCGCCGGAGAGCGGCCTCGAAAAGGGGGGGCTGGTGCAGAACCTCGGGTCGCGCTGCAGTAATTGCTCGGTGCTTTTAAAAGTAAGAGCCCCGTCCTTTTTTTCCGCGGCCCAGGTTCAGCTATAATGGGTGAGTCATTACCGTGCCACTGAGCGCAGAAGGACGGAGGAGGAGGTGACATTGGGGTCTCCCCCTTTTTCCCCCTTTTCTTTTTTAAACAGCGTCTCTTCGTTGTGGGAGGGACTGTCGGTGTTCTCTCGTTGGAAGTCTCCCCTCTCCCCCTTTTTCCGTGTATTTCCTGAGGTACAAGGGATGCTTAGTTTTCTCCAAGGACAAACAAGGAGACGGATGGGGGAGCCAAGTCCCTCTCCCTAGGTTGAACGCATCCTTCCTTGATCTACAGCGAAAGAGGAGCTGAGCACTGGGACGCTGAACTGAGATAAGCCTCAGCCCCACAGAAGAGCTCCGCGCACCTTCCCAAATGGGTCAGCAGCCCCCTTTGTTTCGGATGTGGGAGGTGGAAGGGTGCAGTAAAGACAGTACTCGGGGTACTCGGGTCTCTTGCTTTAGCGGAGTTCAGCTTGGAGAGCTAGGTTGAAAACGCCTCGTTGTATCACAGGTTTAAAACCTTGCCGTTAGTCCATTTTACGCATAGTTTAAGTGTAGACCAATCAATGTGCAACTATTTGCCAGAGATCAATGTCGAGATCTTATGTCATTGACGTCCCTTTACTTCTCCTTAACTGAGGAAAGAGAGAATTCCTTCTTGCTCCCAGTGAAGGTGCCGCCTGCCCGATGCTACATCGCCCTCCTTTGTTGTGTACAGCATCGGTGCGGTCTGAAGAGGAGCTGGGCCTCAGTCTCAGCAGGTTTTTCTCCTTTCTTATGAACCTTCTGCAAACCCATTGTTGAGGTATTCTCGTTCTTTGAGTCACAGACCCTCCTTTTAGGTCGCTACTAACAGGAACGCATCTGACCTCCCGCCAGTGAAGATGCTGTCGTTGCGAGTGACTCGTGTTTCGGTGCTAACCCCACTCTGCTGACAAGGCAGAGCACATTTGGAAGGCTGCCCTGGGGGTAACTCAAGCAGGTAGCTGGCAGAGGCGATGCGGAGCGCTGCCTGCTGTGCTGTCAGACGCCTATCAGGTTAACTAGCCTCATGCCAAGCAAACCGGCCAGAGGCTCATTCCGTGTCTGTGTCCTGGGGATGGGAGCCCGGCGGCTCCCTCCGCATCCCTAACGATGCGCGAACTGCCCAGCTTTCCCTCCGTCATCGGATCTGTGAGGGCTCTACGGCCTAATCATGCTGTGGAGGCGAAAAGTGAGAGGTGTCAGAAAAATGAGGCTTCAGATCAGGTGGATCCATCTGTAGAGTGTAAATAACATTTCCCCCAGCTCCCCGTCCCCTGCTCAGAAGCCGTGTACCCTCCATGGCCAGAAAAGTGAAAGCAGCGACACACAGGTTTGCAAAGCGGACAGCTGGGGATCTGAGATGGGAGAGCGGCTGAGGCCCATCTCTAACCTCAGCACTGCCCCTGTTTAAGTACAACTAGCAAAATTCCAGAAGCTTTTAGCCACCAAGCTGTAGTCAAAACTGTTATTCTAATAAAGCAGGCGTTTCACGAATTGGCAGTTTCACACTCGACCCTTCACCTTTTTCTCATCATCCTTGCGAGATGAATGACGCGTTTTCCTTTACCTCTGAGATTTTGCCAGTTTTCCTGCCCGAACTATTTGCAAAATCCACACCGTGAATTTCCAAGTTGTCTGCCCAGAAGCTTTCATGCAGATCAACTCCCCCTTCCACCAGCGCCAGAATGATGATATTCTTACTAAGTAAAAGACCAAATAAATTAAGTAGAAATCGGCCCGTGCTTGCCAAAGGCAAAGAATTCACGGAAAGTTTCCTGAACACCGAGAAGCCCGCACGCCAAAGACTGAAGCTGAAAGACGGTGGTGCTTTGCAAAAAGAGTGAAACATTTCCTTTATCTTCTTAACCACCACACCAAAGAGAGCAATTTTATCCCATCGCTTAGGATCGTCTATGCAGAAGGAGAGATGCCATTTCTCGACGTGTTTTGGATGTTTTGGATGTTAGGGTTTTTTGTCTTCGGTTCACTGCTGGACATTTCAGCAAATTCTGTTCACCGAGCCCTTGCTTGCTTTCTCGTTCACTTCCTTTTGTTATTTTTACTTTCTCCCCTCCTTTTCTCCTCAGTACCCCCTCAATGTGTTCACTTATTTACTCCTTTTTAATGGTCTCCTTTGGAGTCTCCTCTGCGGGAAGCCATTCCTCAGTGTTTGGGAGATTTGCATCTCTTTGTTTCTGGGCTTTTGTTTGTGGAAAGGGGGATGGGGTCGGAGAGATGGAAGATATCCTAATCTGCTTTCCCTCGGGCGAAGGTCCTGCTTCTTGTCAGGAGCTGGCGAATCCACGTTTGCTGTGGAAGTTTGAGCATTTTCTTGCTACTTACCTCTTGGATCTCTCCTAAGCACGCTTGAAAAGGGTGTGAGATAGGGAGGTGATCAAAAAGAGGTGGAACTCGGAGTAGGAACCCCACTTATATAATCTCTCTCACTCTTTCTATTTTCGGCAGGTGATACCCACTCCTCAGTGGTATCAGATATTCGGGGGTTTGTTGGTGGTGTCACATTTATCTTTCCCTTAACTAATCGAAGAACACTATTAATAATCCTTGGCTCTTACCTTCCCCTGGCTGTGAAAACCATTACCTTGGCAAACTGATGGTCCACTTGAAACTTTAGTGTTAAGGGGAGAGGCAAGCGGTATAAATGAGCTATTTCGGGGCAAATAGGCAAATAACAATAAAAATGCCATTGAGACCTATTTGCCATTCTGTAATCCATCTGGGAACACGTTTCCTGATATTTAATGTATTTCTAACAAGGGAAAACAGTTTATAAAGGACCATGAATCGTATGTCAGATCAAAGTGGCATCGGGGAGATCACAATGAATCAGGAGGTTCAGTTCGAGGGATGGGACTTTGCTCACCAACGAAGGGAATAGCAAGATGTAACCCCCTTATCCAGTGATGGAAACAAAGACACTCTCGGGAGTTTGTCCTTTTCTCTCTTTAGCCCTGACAGATACTATTTGAAACAAAATAGAACAGCTCTAAATTGCCTCTAGCACCTGAAGCTGCAACATTCAGCTTTACCGCTTGGCCTTGAGGGAAGGCAGATATATTTTTTTTTTTCCCTGCAGGTAACAGCAAACTCAATTGTGTAATTCTGATTGCTCATACTTAAAGGGGCATCCAAAATCTGCATTCAGGGCCCCATTGGGCAAGGTGCTATAGAAGTCTAAAAAATTTACAACCTGAGCTTTCTTAGGAGAGACAAGACATTGTAAATGAAGAGATACGATATATACAGTCATAGTACATTGACTGTAACCTTTTCAGCATATAAATTCTCTTTATGCTGAGTTGCTCATTCCAGGGAAAGACACCTTTGAAGCCACTTCTATTTTTACTCTGTCAAGCAATAATAACAAAGATAAAAATGCCATTGAGACATATTTGCTATTCTGTAATCCATCTGGGGACACTTTTCCTGATATATGATGTTTTTCTGGCAAAGGAAAACATTTTATAAAGAATTGTGCATCACATTTACCTGGAGTATATTTGTGAATTAAAAAAAGAAGATCTTTTCTGTTTCAGTAGTCAAACCCAACATTGCTTAGGTTAAAAAGCAACTAAGATTGTTGTGATACAATGGAAATTATCTTTGGGGAAAGACAGGTTCTGCAAAACTGAGATTGGATTTTTTCTAGCTTGGTTAATTGATCCTAGAAGTGAGGAAGGATAAATGAAATATGTATGGGATAGGAATATTTAAAAGTATTTCTCTACTGCCAGTATAATTTTGATGCTGAGTTCTGTGATAAATTGGAAGTACTCCAGCAGCTTTAGATAATTTCTAAAGAGGTAGCTTTATTGAATCAAACATGACAAAGGTTAATTCAATCATTTTGGTGTTCTCTCTCTTCTTTGTTTTCATTACACTTCCTGTAGTGGTTTCTGAATTTTCAGTGTGCTTCAGTAGTAGAGGAAATAATATTACTTTTCAGGAGCCTCCTTTATTTCTCACAAATACAGTGAGCCCTAGCTCAGAGCAGGTGATAATTACAGTGTGAGATAGCTGCCTCATGTGGGTCCAGATGTTTCAGCCAACTGGTGTGTCACCTTTGGAATAGTGTAATCATTTTATGCTGTTTGCTAAATTCAGTGATGTGGGGTTTGCCTTAAACTTTCACATATTATAAATCCTTGATGTAGTACCAAGATTAGACTATGGTTTAGAGATACCAGTTTGTCATGGTTGTTAGCTGGATGCCTCATTTCCATTTGGTAGCTGGCAGAACAACTTTTTTCTTTTACCTTCTTTTGGCAACTTAGAGAGGATAAGGATTGTAGGGCTGTCTTTTTGGCTAATGGAGTGTGACTTCCATTTCTGTCTGCTCCACTGGAATGAGTGCATTTGTGCACTGGTGAAAGAAGAGCAAGTGCAGGGCTAGTCATTGTGATTCCTCTGTGTAATTCAGCCCTGTGAAAGCAATCCTGATTAGTGAAAATCCTTTCTTATCCTTTCAGTTAGTTCTTACTAAAGTTTATTTACAAAGGGAAAAGCAGATTCATGACCACATTGACCATATAGTGAGGTCTTTGTTACCTGTCAAGTATTTAATTAAAACACATGTGGTTGATTTTTTTTTAATAAGAAGTCTAAAATAAAAATCTGACACATCTAGATTATTTGTAAAAATCTGCATGAAATTGAAAGACGTGGAGAGTTTTGGCAACAGGCTCACTGAGAGTTCACCTGTGTGAAATGATAGAATTTAGGGAGGAAGTTTGTATTACACCACTCCTTAGTCTTGGTAATGTGGTTACGTATTTACTATCATCTCAATTATGTTCATTCAGGAAAAGATAAGGACTGGCTTTCCCCTTTAGGATATATATATACAATGCAGAGTTGGGTATGCTCATCCATTATATTTTTTTTCTCTTTCCCACCACACATAAACAACTGTAATCTGAATAATAATAAGGTGGTCCAGGTCTCTATCAGCCAGTGGTAGAGGTATCTGCATGGTATCATCACAGCATTAGCATAGCACCTTGAAAAGGAAGCTTGCCCTGTTGCTATCTCCCATGTGTACTACTTGTGTTGTAACAAGCAACTTCAGTCTTCAGGGTTACCAGCCAACCATCTTTCACTCACCATTTCTTTTCCTTATTTGTTAAAGGAATAATAGAATCATAGAATGATTAAGGTTGGAAAAGACCTCTAAGACTATAAAATTCAACCTTTGACTGAAGACCACCAGCACTAAGTGCCACATCCAGTCATTTCTTGAACACTTCCTGGGATGGTTACTCTGCCACTTCCCTGGGCAGCATGTTTCAATGCTTAACCACCCTTTCAGGGAAGACATTCTTCCCAATGTCCAAACCGAATGTCCCCTGGTCCAGTTTGAGGCCATTTCCTCTTGTCCTGTCACTGGTTGCCTGGGAGAAGAGGCTGACACCTACCTGGCTACAACCTCCTTTCAGGTAGTTCTAGAGAGTGATAAGGTCACTGTGAGCCTTCTCTTCTGCAGGCTAAACAACCCCAGCTCATTCAGCCTCTCCTCAGGACTTGTGCTCCAGACCCTTCACCAGCTCTGTTGCCCTTCTCTGGACATGGTCCAGTGCCTCAATATCCTTCTTGTAATCAGGGACCAAAAATTGGACACAGGATTCAGGGTGCAGCCACATCTGTGCTGAGTACAAGGGGACAGTCATTGTCCTCCTGACCTCACTATTTTTGACACAAGCCAGGATGCCATTTGCCTTCTTGGCCACTTGGGCCCACTGCTGGTTCAAAGTCATATGCTTTTTTTTTTTATTTGAAAGTGTATTCTAAAATTTTAGAGGCTTTGTTGATAAGAGGGTTTATTGATAAGAAATGTTTCTTGGTTTCCAGCTAAATTTTCTCTTCTATATTTTTATTGCATCAGTAGCTCATAGAAGTGTCTGGATCAGCCTTCTTTTTCTCTGTTCTCTAGGTGCTCATGCCTTTCATTTGATTTTACAAACAGTTATAATATCCTTCAGTCCTTGGGTAAGCTAAGCTATACAGAATTACTTATATTACACCTTTTCTCATGAATCAGCCTCTCTAGACCTGTAATAATTTTTTTTTTTTTGTATTCCCCTTGTTTTGTTGGCATCCTCTTGGTACTGTGGTGCCCAGCATAATATGGAGTTCCTTTGCTGTCTGAGCTTGTAGAGTGTTCTAAAGTGCCTGTTATAGTCTCCAACCTGTTATACAAGAATGATAAATTGGGCAAATTTGCTGCAGTCCAGCATGTATATACTACGTATATTGGTGGATACTAACCCATACACAGTGCATTTAGATTTGGAAAGAATTCATGCAAAAATTTAAAATATTAAAAAAAAATATATATTTTGCATGCCTGCAGTATACTTTGTTTAAAAACTTTTTGAAGCATTTTATAGCCAATAAACGTTATATAGGAATTTCTTTATTTCCCCTAAGACAAAGCTCAGTGCTGGTCTTGCCTATGTTTAGAGGCAGGACAGGAATCCTTACAATGGCAGTATTTTCTTTGGTGTTTTCACCTCGAAGTTATGACATAGGTGTATGTTTCTTCCTCCTGCTCCTGCTATCAAACCTGCCCCTTTTCACAAGGCCCTAGGTATATTGTTTCCTTTCATCTTACTTCTAAAAAAAATTAAGAAATATTTTATCGTTATCCTTAGCTGAAATGAGACGCCTTAGGTGCTCTCTATAACCATAAACCATACAGTACTGTGATTCAAGGTTCCAGAAATGCTGTACTGAAAGTCTTTTGGAAGAGTAGGAGTAAATATGAGTTTTAATTAATATGACATAGATGGTAATTATTGGGAAGATGAAATGTCGATACTCACATCAGAAGTTTCACAGAATTTTAGGACAAACCACTCATGACAAAAGCACCACTAAACTTTTCAAGTTTGTGAATATAACCTGTAGCTTTTTCAAAAGATACATTTACTTACTAAAGAATGTAGCATCTACTATATTTAGTCTGCCAAGGATGTTGTGATGAGAGTACTTTTATGTGTTGGAGAGGAGAATGGGTAAATTCATGGAAGAGAGATCCACTGAAGGTTATCAAACTCCTACAGGCCACATCCAGCTTGTGAAGCTCCTGAGTTAAAGTAGCTGAGATTTGGGATAGTATTAGGTGAAAACATCATAATGTAATTGCCTTGTGCTTATGTTTCTTCAAAGGTTTTTTTCTGTGTCCACTGTTGGGGACAGGATGCTGGATTAGAGAACTAGGGGAAGTTACTTGGATCCACAGTGGTAACTCTTATTTTCCTCAGTGTAGTTTATAATACCACACAAATGTGAAAAGTGGAAGGATCAGGCAGCCAGAATGTATATGAAAAGTAAGTCAGCTAAAAGAATGACTTAAAATACTCATTAAAAAAAAGTCTTCCTAATATAAACCACAAATGTTCACTCCATATATACTCTGACTCTTTGCTTATATGCTGCTCTTGAGTTCCTATATGCACTATTTAGGCTCCATATGAGCATGTTTGTTCAGGTATATATGTGTTTTATACTACTACTCTGTGACTGAAAATGTCTATTATTTTACTAATCATCATTTCCTTCTGCAATGGCCTGTTCTTTGGTTTGCCTTGGAGAAGTCTGTATTCCTAGGATCGAAGCTTAGTGGTTCCAGTTTTACTGATTTTTCCATTCCTCTGATAATTGTCTCAAAAGCTGAAAATAGCAAATGGCTGCAAGTGATAACCCAGAGGTGAGAAACAGGTCTCTAATAGTCCATGCCACCAAGGGGCTTTGGGAACTCTCCAGCTTGTACTGCAAATGGTGTGGAAAAGAAAGTGAAATGTCTCACCCAAAGGAGATAATACAAATGAAAAACAGAGAAAGGTGTAAACCCCTGGGGAAAGTTAGGCTCAAATTACCCAGCAAGAAAAAAAGCTAGTGCTGAAAGAGTAGGTCTGTGTATCATAACACCTCCTAGCAAATCTCAAAAGGATATTTACAGCAGGAAAAAAGCTGTTAGTCCCAGCGGGAAACCTTGACCCCAAGGTTAAGAGAATGGAAACAGTTGGTTTTCTTTACAACAGACACTTGTGGGTATCAGACATTTGTCATAATTGACACTCTTGTGGTGTTCACACTGGGATGGATAAGCCCATGTAATTATTACCACAGGGGTTATATTCCAGAAAAACTATCACAGCAGAGCCATGGCTTCATTACTTATTCCTATTTATACTAGGCTGCTGGTAGGAGAACAGTCAAAGTATTTAGATCAGGGTAAACAGCTTTTGGGGAAATTGGACTGTAGTTTTAGAGGTTGGAATCCTTTGATAACCCAAATTTTAATAGTTATTATTTAATTAATCTGTTGGGGTTTCTTTTTTTTTTTTTTTTTCTTTTTTTTTTTCTTATGCTTTTAGAATTCATTTCCGAGCTGTTAGTGCACAGTGAGATGGATTTAAAAGTTAGAGGTTTGTCAGGGAGTCATATCTTTCTGGGTTAACAGCAAGTGGGAAGAATTTTATAGCAATGATGCTCAAATGGCAAGTTTGGGCTTTTCCTGCCAACCTCCCAAGTGGAAATTGCTAGCTAAGGAAGTCTATAACTATTAGCAGTACAGGAGCACTGTTGTGTCAGCTGTTTATTTATTGCCAATATTTCATTAGAAAACAATTCTTCCATTTACATAATTGGTAAATGAGATATCTTCTCAAGTTTAATTAATAATTTGAATCCAGCCAAGGAGAATAACAGTAAATAAATCTGTAGTACTCTTTAAGTCATCCTGATAAAGTGAGTTGAAGAGCATCAGTCCAGTTGTTAATAAGCAGATACACACAAAACAAACTTCTGTGTGCTAAAAACATATATCTGTGTAGTTCATGGCCTAAATCAGACCCAAATACTGAACTCTTCTATGCTTTCTCTTCTTTATCTCTTTAGGTTGCCTAAAAAGAAGACTTGAGGAAGGAAACCTCCACTCTTGCTGCCTATTCTAAACTTCTAAGAGAATGGACAGACATTCAAGTGTTAGCTTGTCCAGCAACATTCACCTGTGATTCCTTCAGGTAAATGGCAAATTGAAAAATCGAGTTTGTCTCTTGTAACATCCTTATCCTCTGAAATCATGAGAAAAAATTATTAAAGAAAGATTCACAGGCATATTCCTAAGGGAAGTATGTTTTCTCTGCCATTTCCAGTGTATCACAACTTCTCCTTACAATTTCCTTTTAGATGTTCTTTCTGATAATCATCTTACCACCTTGTTCATAATCTTATATAGAACATTTGTGGTTTCTTTATTTTCCTCAGAAAGTGAAAAAGTTAATTCCTATAATTTAAAACATTATTTGCAAAAAAAAAAAAATTATTGGACTAACCCATTTTATAGAAACTTATATTATGTTTATATTATATTTTTTATATTATGCACATCTGAATTGATCCTCGTTATAGGCATGTTTCTTTTCTTGGATATTTGTATTGTTTCTCCTTCCCAGAAAGGTTCACAGTGGCAATCTCTTGTAGAAATCACCTTACTGCAGGCCTTTTTGCATTCCCCCTTTCATAAGTTTGTATATATATTCCTTGTGTGGGTAAAAGAAGGGTTGTAATCTAGAAGTTGTTGTAATCTAGAAGTGGAGCGTCCACTCAGCATGTGGTACAGACTCATCAGCACTTTTCCCAGGGCCTTTGAGTTTTGCTCTCAGTGGGACACAGAAGCTGCTGTCTTGAAGAAGAACGAAATATTTCAGAAAATTGAACACTAATATCTTGCTTGAGGATGAAGGAAGACCTGCAAGACACAAATGATGTGTTGGTTGGCAGCATTTTGCCTCTTTGAAATGTATCATCTCTGTTATTTCTCTGCACTTCTGTTGACAGTTCTGCTCTTCAACTTGGGAAGGAAAAAACAAGTATTAGGGCATACTAAAAACCTTGTTGATCTCCGAGACAGTGCCCCTCCGTGTCTTCTGTTACTATCGCCTGGCTGCCTAGGGACTTATTTTTCCAACACTTTCTCCTGTTAAAGGGCAGACAACTGAAGTGCCAACAAATCCACTGTTTACCTGAGACCACACAGTACAGTGGCACAAGAAATTGCATGTTACATCCTGTCCTGGGATGACATCTTCCAAAATGGACCATCCTTTTCTGTTTTGTTGCTCTAGATCTTGATGGTGAGAGGTATAGCTTGTGACAGCAGTTTGACTTGGGTGGAGGAAAGGGATCATCCCTTTCACACAGAGGATCTGTTTGTTACTTGACCTCTTCTTTGCTACCAGGTTCACCCTGTTTATTGCACAGAATGTTTTCTCTTTTCGGTTGGGCTTCTTTTTCTTAACAGAGCTGGATTTGTTCCGGTTATTAACATTATTCATAAGCATGAAATATAAGCATATTGTAACAATGCTTAAAGCTGTGATCACAAGAGACAGGGAAAGGAGAGTGGCTCTGCCTTTTCCCAGGAGAGGGAAAGTTTGCTAATGCCCCGTGAGGGGATGACAGATGATTTCTCTCTCGGGTTATACATGCTCTAAATCCTCGCCACCATTTTTCTCCAGCAATGAGGAGACAGATGCTACTGTAACAGCACAGAACTTGTGCAAATCCCTTACAAGAACCTTTATTACCGCTATGAGTAAAAACAAGTGACTTGCTTAGCCTTTCATCCTATTTTTAGATAAGCTTACATTTCTAAAGGACACATTTGATCCCCTTATATGGTTTTGGATAGTTTTCTGTTGATTTATTTTTCCCTTTTCTTATAGTGTGATATGGGAGGATGAAGGTGGGAGAAGGTGTCTGTTTCTCTGAGCTGTTGTGTTGGTATTTGTTAACCTGACACTTTATGTGATGTGCCCAGTTCCCTTTCTAGCAGTTTCTAGTAGCTGTGGGAAAACAGACAGCAGAAATCACACTTTAGACACGCAGTTTCTCTCCTGAGAAAAAACAACTGATGGAAAGGATAGACAAATGATTTTGGAAACAAATAATTGATTTGGCCTCCGAGTAAATGCTATGAAGTCTCTGGAGAAGAAGTTTGTTTTTATTTCACCAGCTTAGTGTAACCTGGTTTGCAAGAATTGCTTTTATATCCAGGGAGCTGCAGTCTCAACTCAGTTGTCTTTTTAGGATCCGAACCATCTTCCACAGTTGTCATTGAGACTCTTGTGGTGTTTTTAATGGAGATTTCACCAGGCCCCTTTTCTAGAGCTTTTCTCAGGAATTGCAACGTGATGGGGATCAGTTAATATCACTGAATAATTACTTTGTAGAGAGAAGGCCAATCTGTTAGGAACTTCATTGACACCATAAATCTATGTGAGTGCTGATCTCTTATTAGATAACAGTGACTTCTGGAAACTACTGATGTTTTATATTGCAATTACTGTCTCACAGATAATAAATATATGTATCATATGCCATTTCCTCTTAAACTTCCATATTTTATACATGTGCGCTTTTTTGTAAGAAAGAGTACGTGCTGGACTGTCCTATTTATGTTTTGTTTTGGGTTTTCATTTTGAGGTTTTTTTTTTTGTTGTGGTGTTGTGGTTTAGTTGTTTTTTTTGTTGTTGTTGTTTTTGTTGTTTTTTAGTGTTTGTGTATATATGTAAGGAAACATAAGTGTCCAGCTTCTGACATAGAAGAACCACAAAGTTCACAGTTCTGAAATAATAAGGGAAGATTATAGATTGTCATCAAAATTAACCAACTATTGATACTGACATGCAAATTTTCTAGAACACTGTATTTTATTGCTCACTAAGGGCAGGAGGGATATCTGTTCTGATAAGTGCTTGTGAGTGTGTGAAAGAAGCAAACAAGGGAATGATTGAGTGTGTGAGGATGAAGACTGGGGAACACGCTGAGACAGAGAGATGTAGATAAATACCTTTTCACCATGGGTGTCAGTTGGACCAGATGCCTCAAATATGCACACAGCCTTAACCTAAGTGTACATATCTCCTCCATATATAATATATACACTTGTAGAGGAAACTACATACCTATGTGAAAATTTATGGGTATGCATGTATGTATACACCTGATATGGAGTTAAATGACAGGTTGTTTTCCATAGTGCCGTTCTTGCTCATATAAAATAAGGGAAATTATTGTCATCTTGAAAAATGTGTGGAAGCTTTGAGAAACTTTTAGACAAAGTCATGGTTCTCCTAACTTTTGATAAGTGGAACATTTGGAACTTTTTGCTCCCTACTCCAGAAGTGCATCTGATACACTGTACAGGGATTTCAAAGTTTAATTTAGCTTAACTCTTGGCTGCAATCATCTGCTGATAAATTTAGTTGGGGGATTAGGGAACCGTAAAGACTAATAGCTCCTTAAAAGGAGTCTGAAGATGAGACAGCAAAACAAAAACATCTGCTAAAGTCTGCCTTAGAATGATAGCACACCATACAGTCAGAGTTCAGAGAAATAAATAGGTTGGTTTTGGGCAAGAAGAGATTTTTGTAGATAGAGACACTTTGAAAAAGAAAACCAAATTTGTGAGTGTTTTAGGGAGTTATTCACTTTACAAAGTGAAGCAGAGAGTACCTTGACTGGAATCAATAGCATATAGCAAACATCCTTCTCCTGTAGTTCTAGATAGTTTGCTAGCCCTTTAAACATAGCTATTTTTAACTCCTTTTGCCCATTATGTCTTTCTTAAGGACTGTCACATATGTATAAAGTCTTTAGATTTCTGTGGTAGCATTTATTCAAGTATAAACTCTTAAGCATGGCTACCACATCTTCTTAAATCTGCCTGTGGATAGTAAAAGTGGGCACATTGACCAGTACTTTATATGTTCAGTCAAAAATGGAGACTCAAACCAAATCAATACAGGAAAACTCAGATATTTATTTGCAGAATAGACTTATTAGAAATTACTAGAAGTTTCTCTTCCTAGATGCTCCTTCTCACTGGTTTTATACTGCATCACGTTTCCTAGATTGAACTGTAACTGGGGCCTTTTATAAGTGCTGTACTTACATGTCTTGTATCAAGAAACAATTCCTATGCCAAAGGCACTGTGATCTTGCACAGTCTTCTTTATCCTTAACTTTTAAACTGTGAATAGTCCCTCTCAAGCTAGATTTGGAGCCTAAATGAGAATCCAGTAACTATTTAATGCCTTTTTTCCCCTGCCTTCTTCACGCCTTCTTCTGCTATCCCACAGATTAGTTTTTTTATTGGCCAAGAGCCCAAGAGAGAACTTAGGTGAGAAAAGGTTAAAAAGAAAAAAAGTATTTGAATAATTGTTATTCAAACTAAGAGGACTAATCATTTGATAAAATTTAAATCTGCTTAAAAAGAAATGTCCTTTCACAGACTGTTTAATTATCTTGTGAGTTTAGCAGCTGGATGGCTATTATCTCAACAAAGAGTTTATTGAGATTTGAAGAAGGATTATATGTAAAAGCAGAGTGTCTGCTGTTAGCCTAGCCAAATCTGATAGACTTTGAAAGCATAAGACAATCATCAATAAGAATGTGAACTATATTGCCAAGGCAAGCGTGTATTAATTTTTTTTTTGTTTTGTAATTATTGGAAAGACAGTATTCAGAGTAGAAATACAGTTCTGCTCTGATGAATCCAAATATGGATTCAAGAGTGAGAGAAACCAACAATTTTTCTAGTGTAAAAATTTCTGGTGTTCATAAACTCTTTGTATATTTACATCATGATGTAGATGGACTGGTAAGCCCCATATCTGGCATTCAAATGTGTGTCAACAGTGACTTTTCTGTAACTGAGAGCAAAATGTTCCTGACTTTTCAAGTTATATCTCTGAAATACCAATTGGAGTTATGTAGTTGTGTTGTGAAAGTGTTGTCTTCTGTGATTCTTGTTCTCTGAACCAGATATATTCATAAAACTCTGCAGACTTTCTGATTGTTCATTGGTTAACAGCCCAAAGAGTCCAATTTCAAGTTGTGTAAATTTTTCTTCATCCTTTGTTTCACTGTGTCAGGCAGGTAGCCAGGCATGATAAGTGTTTATCACCATTTTATTTCTTACACTAAGATTCTTGATGTCTGAGGGCCACAGCATTAGCAGGAATAAAGAAACTGAGAGTAATGGGAGCCAAGCTACTAAGGCAAAAGAAAACCTGAAGAAATGTATTAATTACAAATCATTAATTAGCAATTAACTAATTAGCAATTAATTAATTGTTAATAAAATTAGTGCAGGTCTAGTGCTTGCCCTATTCATTTTCATGACAGACATGTTTCCCTCCTCCCCCCGTTTTGAGCACTGAATACTTGATGTGTCAGGCAACATTCGAGGAAGGCTGCTCTGAGGAACTTTAGGCATCAAGCTCCCCTGATTATTTTACAAGTATCATTAATGCAGACCAGGTTTTCCCTGGGATTACCAGGTCAATTTATGGGTTTCTTTGTCATTCCAAAGCTTCCCCACACACTTGATAGACTTGATGACAAGAGAGCTGACAAGCAGAAGCAGGCCCAAAGCCAAATAATTAGCTTCTCTTTGCCTTAAGAAATTATTTTCTAACTGAAGATTAAAGACTAGAAGAATAAAGGGTGAGATTGGGATCAAAAAAGACAATAAAAGGTGATGTGAAGGGGCAAGTAGTTTGAATAAGAAGATGGGCTTGGAGAGGGGTGATCACCAAGAGGGGAAAATGATGAAGAGGGAAAAGTTGGTGTTCAAAGAGAAAAGTATTTTCAGATGTAGGAGGTAGGTAGTATAAGCAAGGCATGGAGATCAGCTGATTGCTTCCTCCTGGCAAGCCAATCTGAGAATATCCATCAATACCTTTTACTATGAAGTTATTAAAAATAATGATTTTAGAAGTGTTGATTTTAGAACTTGTCTTTCCCATTCCTTTTTTTTCTCTTTTTACAAGAAATTCAATTTTACAACGCAGTACCATAGACTGTCAGAAGTGTTCACAGTTGCCAAATGCATGTGGGATTTTAATTTAGGTCAAGCAGATTGTTTTGGATACGTTGACCAGTAACTCTGATGGAGGCTTTGGTTAGCTGAAGATAGCATCTGGTATCTGAACATAGAATAAATAAGGTTAGATGGGACCACTGGATGTCATCTGGGACCACTGGATGTCATCTGTGCAATGAATTGCTCAAAGCTGCCCTAATATAAAGGATAGGTTAAGTTTGTCTAGTCAAAGTTTACACATTTCCCCAGACAGACATCCCATAGCCATTCTAGGCCCCTGTTACAGTGTTTTGTTGAATTATTTTTTCTTATGTCCAGTGAGATTTTTTCACTTGCTGCATCTTGAGATTCTGTCTCCTGGGAGAAGAGTCTAACTGTGTCTTCTCTTTAATCCCACTTTGTTTAGTTGAATTAACAATTATATCTCCCTACCAGTCTTCTCTTCTTTGCACTAAAAAAGACAGCCTTTACTTAAGCCTTTCCTTGTATATATCATATGCTCCAGCCTGATTTGTCCTCGGTTGAGCTCTGTCCAGGCTGTCAGTATTTCTCTCATTTTGGGGGATCCAAAACTAATGATAATATTCCAGATACAGTCTTACAGTATTCCAGATACAGCCTTATAAGCATTTACTAGAGAAGAAAAGTAATTTCTATTGGCCTACTGGCTATTGCCTTGCTAATACAAAAAAAAAAAAAAAAAAAAAAAAAAAAAAAAAAAAAAAAAAAAAAAAAAAAAAAAAAGAGAGAAAAGGCAAGGAGTTGAGCAAAGCTTGATCTGCAAAATTGCATGTATTGTGGATCTGAAAGTACAGTTGTGCTAGGCAGACATGCTGTCAGACAGTGGAAAAAAGGCTGTGATCTAATAGCTTTTATAATGGAGAGGTCTTGGCAAGGCATATTACCACCTTAGGATACCTACAGACTTTTAGGTACCAACACAGTATATTCCAGGCAGCTCCCTGGAGGGTAAGACCAAAATTCTTATTCATCAGTTTCCCTTTACTATCTCCTAATGTAAATTATCCTGGCGTATCTAAGAGATATAATTTATGACCAGCCTGCTGGCCGGTCAGCTTCATGTCTCATAAATTAGATAGCCAGACACATGTGGGTCAAGTTTGGAAACACACTGTGCTTTTTTAGAGGAAAGATGGGTTCTTCCCAATCCTTCCTTACATTTGATTGTTTCCACAATCCCTATTTTTTCTTTTATGTTCCTCTTTTTGTCAGCTGTGCATTCTCCCTATTTTTCCTCTCATTCTCTTCTTTTTTTGCAGTGGAACATGTTGATGGCTGTACTAGATCAGTATATGAAGTTATCTGACTTTTATGCCTCATCTTTCATTTATCTGACATCCCAGATATGGAATAAAGGACTACATTCCTCTTCCCGATCCTTCTTCCCTTCTTCTCCCTACACAGGCACATATTTCATGATGGGACGAACTGCAAAGAAAGTTCTCTGGGTGCCAAAGCTTGTGATGTTCTCTTGCAGCTGAACAGCAGTAAAAGAAGTCCCAGCTCTTCTCAAATTCTTGAGAAAGATTTCATTTAGTCTCAGACCAGATTTCTACTTGGTACTGCTGGTCAACGTAATTATCAGAGAAGCATTAGTGAAGAGGATACTGTACCATCTGAAGAAGTCTTTAGGCAGTGCAGTTTATTTTGTTCCAACATAAAGTGTTTGCAGTAGGAGAAGAATTATATTATTGATTTAATTCTATTATCAAAGTTCTTTTTTGGTTTTGTTTTTAAGCTGAAGTCCACTTACTATGTGTTGTTGATACTGTTAAGAGAAAGAAAGCTGGAGTGAGGAGAAGACAGTGGTGTGGGATGTTCTCCTTCTAGCCTTATCAGCACCAAGGTAGAAGTAAGTAGTATTGAAAATAGGTCTAATTCTATATTTTCTCTACTGTGGAAAGTGATGATTTCAATAAAAGGCATCAGCAAAAATTGCTCCAGTTAGCTGGAAGCAAAGAGGGGCATCTGGCATAAAGACTTTTCTGGTCAGTTAATGGGGATACATCAGGTTCAACCCCCTTTTAAGTACATCAGCCCATATTTTTAAGGTTACTTGTTCATCCTTATTTAGTGAAATATATTACAGTGCAGACTATCTCTGGGAGATGCAGAGATGTTAACCAGGGTGGGGAAAAGAGAAACCAGGTTCTCTTTTAAATCCCTGATTATAATATTGCAGAAGTCACTTCTCACTCTATCTCATCAGGGTAATATTAGAAGAACCTTGTATCCAAGAACCTGGTTTAGTTTTAGAGCACCCAGACATAATCTAATGTGGGAAAAAAGGGAAAAGTGCATGTCTTAAGTTGACTGAGTCTTTTTAATTGCTGGCAAATTCACTGAACTCTCTGTTGACAAACAGGACAGGGAGAGCTGGAGATAGATCCCAGGTAGATCTAAGAGCCAAAAATCAGCTAAACATCTTGGACAAGTTTGGAAGCTTGTTTCTTGTTTCTTGTTTGGCTCATTTCCTCCTCCCATCCCCCATTTCTCTACAGCAGAAGCAGTGTTGAAGGGTGTGCACTCTGTCTGGCAGGCTGTTGGAGGAGTCTCTGGCCTCAAATTACACAGCTTGAGAACTCTGCATAAAATTAGCAGCAGAGTTCTGTGTATTAGGTGCCAGGGAAAAATGTCACATTCAGCAGAACTCAAGAGGTGAGATGTGGAACAGAAAGAACTGGAACGGGACATCAATCCCCCTCTACCATTTACTGTTTTGCAGCGACATATCCAAGAATGTCATAACTGGTTGGTTTGGAGTAAAAATTGTTTGGGTAGTAAATAGATTTTACTGCATGTTTGGTGTTTATTCCCTTCCTCCCTACTTCACTTCCTCCTTTTCCTTTATTCTGAATATTTTTTATTCTTTGCCTTTTCACAAGGAAAGTGCTTTTCAATCATGAAGAAGTGCTGCTGACATATAATTTTCTGCCTTCCTTTCCACCTTCCTGTGGTCTGATTCCTGATCAGAAACCCACTGTTATGGCACTACATTCACATCATGCAACAGCTTATACAGGTTTCTTGTAGTGAAATCTGGGAAAATAAATAAAGTGCAGGCAAAAAGGGCAAAGGCACTAAAGTAGAGAGGAGCAGCTATTCAAGGACTGGATTCTTTAGATACTATCTCAGTAGCAGTTATTCAGAAAAACTATTACAGAAGAGGTCATGGTTAGGGTGTGTTTTGGCCCCTTCCATACATCATAAAAGTGGTAAAATTCTTGCCACACCAATATTAAATTGCCCTGAAGCATATGTGTGAAAGAGGCTGCATTACTATCTGTATGTGGAGATGGATTGTCAGGAGACATAAATGAATTGTTTGGAGATGTACATGTACACACATACATTCACTGTGTTTGTCAGAGTTCTTTTGTAAGACAGGTATCAGGCAGTGCTGGTTTAATGTATTCCTCCTCACTCGTTCTCCATATTGATGTCTGTGCTGTGAGCTGGGCTGGGAAATTGATCTGCAGCTTAGAAAAAAATGTTTTTACAGCTGGATTAGCTGGCTGATGTATTTTGCAGCACAGCCTCAGACGTGCCATGCTGTGGAGCAGGAAAAAAATCAGAATATGTGAGGTAGGGGATTTCCTAAGCTGATACCATCACCACATACTCATTTCTTGAAATCACAACTTCACAGTCCCCCAGTACCTTTGTTTGGCTTAGATTACTGAAGCAATCTGCCAGCAGGATGATGTATTCCCAGATTAGGCAGCACTCTGGGCAGAAAGCTGTTCTTTGTTTCCTTTCCTTGTTCTTTTCTATGGTAGGACAGGCCCATTAGCTATTGCTGTTTAACGTATGTGATAGTTTAGCCACTACAATCTTTTTTAAGGATTTGGGAACCTGTTCTAAGGCCTAGCATCGGAGCATTACTGGCACATTTTAAAAGAGCTACATTTTTATATTGCTTTTTGTTTGCACTTGCAGGTGATTTTAAGTGCAGGTTGGTTGCTAAGGAAAATGGTTGTAGTTTCTCACTTTTCACCTGACTTTCCCAAAGAATTATGCCTGTATTGAGCATTTTTCCTTCTCACTTTCACCCTCATGAGAGAAGTATTAGTCAGCCCTATTTTATAGATGGCAAAGCCAAGGCAGAAGGAATCATACATAGCAAGCCAGTGACTGAACTTACCGTGGCAGTTGAGAGGTCTCTTATTTAGACCTGGCTTCACATAATGAGGCAGCCTGCTGCCTTTTGAGGTATGGGAGACACAAACTCCAGCCTTCCACACTTGAAATGGACAGACCAGCCACTGATTTGGGACTGAATTTCTTATTGGTATAGTAATTGGCGGACTCATTCCACAAGTTTATCTTTCAAGAAATAAAGGCTGAAGCAATAGACTGCCAGCAGGTGAGGCAGCAAATGAGACAGGCTCTAAGTATATACTGGACAGGCTCTAAGGAATACTGGCAGAACTTTGAAAATTACAGGACCTTGATATTTATTGCCTCTATATTTGTCACTCGCCTGCCTATCCTAATCTCTAGCCCCCTTGCCCCCTGATTTTATTAAGGAGTATTGTCCCAATTTATGAACCATTAGGAAATAAACTCTCTATAATGAGTGGACTGGATATTTCTGCACCAGAAAATTGTACTTCTTTGACTATATCAGTGTAGCTTAAGTAGTACAACTCCCCTAGGGTAAAGACAATTATACCAGTGTAAAAGTGCATATCCAAATATAGCTGAGTCCCGAATGGGAAGGTACCTTTGTACCAGTAATAACTAGGTCCACAGTAGGGGACAGATTTTTAATTCCTTACCTTTAGAAACCTGAGGTGACAAAACTGGGAATATAGCTATTTTATAATTCATGTATATTCCCAGGGGACAGATAAAACCTTCATAGGTGGAGTTGGCCCACTTGAGGTCTGATTTACTGGGCAGTGGTACCTGTCTCTGTTCACTGTTCAGAAAACTTCACTTAACTAAAGGCACTCATCTAAAGTTTCTAAATTAAGTAAAAGGAATTTGGTCACAGGACTTTACCAAATGTTTGGGGAAATGAAACTGTTAGGAACAGTGTAGGATGGTTTGAGTGCAGCACTGTACAAATTTTAGCAAATTCCAACCCTGTTTTGCAACTTAGGAAAGTTCAGTGATTTTTTTTTTTTTTTTTTAGTAATTTTAACAGGTCTTTTGAATTTGTGAAATAGATGAAGCAGGATTTTCTTTGTCTTGAGCAACAATAACTCTGACAGATTTTTGATTCACAAGATGATTAGGAGACTTAAAACACAAAGACTCTCCTGCCACAAAGGTGCACTGCTGCTATGCACTAAAATTAGGTTTTAAACTTCTGGAGGAATGGTTGTAGACGTAGCTCGCTCAGGAATTCTTTCCTACTTGTTTGTCTGCAATGGCCAGTTACGAGATTTTGACACTGTTGTAGCTGACTGGAGTGTAGGGATACTTCCAGCCCACATCTGTCATGCACAATAGCAGTGACAAGCTCTGCCCTGTATCTTCCATGTTTTTCTCTTATCCTGGAAGTGATATGCTATCTGGATGAAGGAACATTCTGTTGCTGTTCCTGAGTTTCCATTTTTCTCACTTAGCCTTGTCGTGGGCATCAATATCCACCTGAGCCCTGCAAGAACAGAAAGTCCCATTGCCCATTAAGGAGAAGTTACTTCTAACTTTTCCAATCCAAGTTATTCTACTATATCAGGGAGAAATCCTATATGTATTTTAAGTATTTTTAGAGAAAGGAGGTTTATTTTAAAAGAAGAATTGTTTTCCACAGTGAGGAAGATCATAATACTGCTTGTGATATTGCTCTATGTAAGAAAAGCTGACAAGATCTGGCTATTGCATCATGACCTATCAAATCCCAGAATGGTACTGCTGAATGCATATTTCCAATGTAGCTGATAATGTCTAAAGAAAAACCTCACTTTTCAGAGTGTTTTTTCCCTGCAATACTTATTCCTTGCTTTGCTAAAGCAATAGAGGTGCAAAAGCCAAGATTCAGGTACGTGATTTAGTTTGAAGTTTTGAGAAAAATGTCATTAAAAAAAAGGCTGCTCTTTCTTTAATGTTTGGTTCTCTGAAGCCCTTTCATGTTGTGTAGTAATTTATTCTAGAAATGACACCATCAAATTCACTGCCAGGAACAGTGGTAGATGCTGACCTTTAAATTTCTTTAGTTCAAGATGGATTATTCAGTTGTGTTTATATCAGCAGGGCATGAACAGAGTCCTTTTTTGTAAATGACTACTAGTTACTTTTCACCCTGAAAAAACAGTAATGGAAACTGTGTCCAGATTTAAGTCAAAGCAGACTTCCAAAGCTCTGTATATCTATACTCCTGTGCTTTTTTTCCTCCCAACACAATGTGTGACTGGGAGAGTATCCATGCACTCAGACATTATGAATTGAGTTGTTATCTAATGAACAATACAAAACCAATCAGCTCAACTTATGTCCTCTTTGTTTTTTTTTTTTCCAAGAAGTTCAGAAAGATAGGACAATGTCAATTTTTTTTTAATGATACGTATGCTACAGAAACAAATATTCCATATAACCTTTGAAAGCAAGATTCTGAACATAAGTATCTTGCAAGCCAATGTGTTTCTATTTGATGTTCAGCTTCCTTGCAGTGATTGGATTGTTAAAATATTTTTTCCTTTATAGATTAATCTGTGGTGAGATCAGACATACTTTAAGAATGTTATTCTTGTTTGCTTTATCCTATCACTTAACAGATTTATTCTGTGGCTGGTGAGCATAACTACACAGCACTTTTCCAATGTCAGCTGCACCAGAGAAAAAACATTTTTCTAGAGCGGACAGACGTGCACAGACAAAATGGTACAGTAGCTGCTGCCCTAGCAGAACTTGATTTAACTCAGTATTCTGACTACGTTTTTGTTTGATTTACCTTTTGCTAGTGGTTCGTGTATCTTTAGTGATTTGGGACTACATTCTGATTTTTCATTAAAATTCCATGCTTGCTCTGGTTGTTCTGTTATAGCTGATAGTCTCAGGTTTCCAAGGTGCTGTGTATCCTTGTACATGTATTTTCTAACAACCTGTGCATTAGACAGAAGGCCATGATTTCATAGCTCACAGGCATACATGTCCAAAATAATATAGTAGGTTGTGAACTGTGAAGAGACATGTAATAGTGTCAGCATATGGTCATGGTTAAGTCATCTGAGGATTTTCTTAGTAGTCTCCTTTAATTAATTAATTTGTTCCTATTTCTTGCACTTGGGTGCTTTATTCTGTTAGGTTAGCATTATTACTGGCTGTAACCTCTAGTAAAGAGTAGTGGAACTGAGCTGCTCTTGATTTGTTTCTCTCAGCTTACAGCAAAGCAGTTGCAGAGACAATTTGTCTGTGAGGTTGTCTGTTGACTTGTTCTTGAAAAGCCACATATCCAGGTAAAGAATGAGCAAGTATTTTTGTATTATGTCATATCCTCTGTCTATTAATAGATGTTCGTGAATTGTATCTATATTATCTTCCAAGAGATTTGAAAACATTAGAATAACCATTTTTTGATTTTCTTATCAAAACTATGATATTCATCAAATATAAAGATACCTTAGAAGCACTTTCTCTTTTGCTTCTGTTAAAGTTTGCACAGGTCTTGTGCTTTCCACAACCTTTTTGTGTGTGTCAGGAGGGCTCCCCTCAATTTCAATGAGTTCGTATACATTGATTTTTTGATTAAGAATTCTGGTCAAGGTGATCTCTTCCTATTTCCTTCTGAATGTCAGGAGAAATCAAGAGGACTGCAGTTTTAAAACTTGGTTATTGTCTCTCTCACTCAAAGTAAAGGGAAGAGTATAATGAACCTGACTTAGGGTTACACGAGGATTGCACATTTAGCAGGCCTAATCAAGAAAGTGGAGCATACATCAGAGTGTGAAGTTCTGCGGAAATACTTAGATCCAACATCATCGCTTAAAACAAGTCTGCTAAGTCTGTGTTGGAAGCTCAGAGTAGCACTCAGAAAATGCAGTTCAGAATTTTATAGGTTCTCCTAGTCCCTTCTGATCAATAGACACTATATCCCCTCTCCAATTCTATAACGCTGCCTTCAGTTATCCACAGAAAAGAGACGGGGGAAGAATTTACTTCATTAAAATGCAGTGAAATGCAGTTACTCTCAAGGCTGATAATTACAGTTGTAAATAGAATTTTATTTTGAAGGATGCCAGTTGCTTTTTTGTCCATTCAGATGGGAATTTTTGTACTTGACAGCGGAAGGAGGAGAAGGAAGCAAATATGTATCGAGTATGAAAGTGGAAGAGAGTTTGAAATGGAGAGGCAGATACCCATGACAGCTTTTGACTAAGGCAGATAAACTGTGTTGCAACT
Source organism: Myiozetetes cayanensis (assembly GCF_022539395.1). Classification (NCBI taxonomy): domain Eukaryota; kingdom Metazoa; phylum Chordata; class Aves; order Passeriformes; family Tyrannidae; genus Myiozetetes; species Myiozetetes cayanensis. Next base: position 51,964,380 of record NW_026087521.1, on the reverse strand, counting down.
TATCCACAGTGTTAGCAAATGATGGCTTCCTCGTCACTTTCTACCTTTTATTTTCTTCTTGAAAAATTGTCAGCTGATTTTATACAAATACTCTATCACCACCATTTGAGTACAAGGCAGTGTAAGCCATTACCTTACCTTCGTATGCGGCAAATATGGAATGTTTTGAGTGCATGAAGCTGAAAAGATCTTTGTCTTTCGAGGACTCATGTTTCCCTTACAATGATCCATCCTTCAAAGCTCATCTCCTGCGCCTGATACCCTGGTACCCATATGTTTGACAAGGTTGAATTTTCTGATGACACTTTCTGTTCCCATTCGAAAATTTATTCTTTAGCTCCACCTCCTGGCTCTTGGTCCATGAAAAGGAGGATTCTCAGGAATCAGAGAGCCTCAAGAAGGGATCAGAAGTATTCATCCTAGTTTACAAACGTTAGTGTAGAGGTGTATATGGGGACATTTTAGCTGACAAAACAGAATTTGTTGAGCCCACTCATACTGGCTTTCAGCAGAGGCAAATGTTCTGGTGGTGAGGACAACGGAATATATGGCTCATAGTTTCTGCTGTTTGTTGGGCTTTTGGTTTCTCAACTGTGGCAGTGACATGAAAGACAGAACAGTCTTTCTTTATGACTGTTTTTTCTCTGTTACTTCCTCAATCTCGTGGGGGTGGGGAGGAGAAATCGTCTGACACTGAAACATTAAGAAAAGATCTCTGAGGCCTTGCAAAGCAGTCTTGTTTCACACAGGGAGAATTTGACTTTGTTCATCCTATTCAACCAGGGACTGCCCAAGAAGCAGAGGAGTAGAGCTTAGCCATCTGGATTCAAGAAGCTGAAAACCATGTCTCTTCCCCGGCAGCTGCGAGAAAAGAGGTAGCGTGTCTCTCCCTCCTCCTGCTCCCCCACAAGCCTCATGTAACTGCTGTGATCTGTTTGTTTAATTTGGATGCAAGCATCTTGGCAATCCTAAAAGGCTTCTTGTTATCCTAGCTTCCACACTATTGGGCTGCTCAGTGTGGAGCAGTCCATTTCTTAGGTTGGAGTGGACTTTCTTCTTTTTGTGGAGAATATTCAGCACCTAGGCCATAAAGGGTAATTGTCCTCTTTATAGCTGCAAACAGTTTCCCTTTTACTGGGGTTTGTGATATGACTAATTGTATCTCTTGATCTCCATAACCACATCCCTCTTCACAGTAAGGGATAGTATTTTCTGTGTTGTGGGTGGTGCTGATTCATGGCGTTCTCCTTGAACAGCAAACTATTGAAGACCTTGCATCATTGCTTCATCCTTTCAAATGGGCTACGCCCTTTGGAAACCCCTGCTTGGGATATTCTCCTAGTGGGATGAGCTGAGAGAGCTGCCACCTTTTTTTTGTATTATCAGAATATTTAACATTATGCCAGCTTGGTATTTCTTAGATGATTCTTTTAAAAGTTTCTCTCTACCTCATTTGTTACCCTTTTTTCCTCATTCTTGATGCTTTTTACTTAGGTGTTAATATAAATACCCCTCTAACAACACTGACTTATAAGACTGAAGCCAAGGTAAATTTGTCTTCTGCTTGTCAAAGCTGTTGTACCAGGGAGAAGGTCACAGAGGAAAAAGCACCTGCCAATCCATGCTGTTATGTTGTGTGGACATTATAGACAATAACTTGGCTTTGTATACAGTCATATGGCTGTTCTTTAGGTGTTCCTGCAAGGATTCTTCCTTCTCTTTTGCTTCAAATCCAATACCTTCTGAGATCTGCAAAGCTTATTCTAACCCTACCTACTATTATGTGTTCTTTCACACATTTTTGACATTTTCAAACAAATAACTTTGTTCTTGCTTCAGGTTATGTGCTGTGAAGGTTAATGCCAAGGTCACAGTTCGATCCCCATACAGGCCATTCACTTAAGAGCTGAACTCAATGATCCTTGTGGGTCCCTTCCAACTCAGAATATTTTTTGATTCTCAGATGAATCTTATCTGCTGTGACTGGGAGGTCTCCCTGTAAATATTTGCTAGCCTACTCCTTCTTTTTTTAAGCCTCTTTAAGAGTTTGCTTTATTGTGATGTTTACAAGAAAATGTGACAACATTTTGACAGCTGGTGCAGGCACCAATAGTTACGATATAGAATAATACTATATTTTTCTTTCTTTGCTCTTTTTCTATTTGTCTTGTCCTGTTGTTTCTTATCTTATATGTACAAGGTACATTGTATGCATCTTGCACACATATTGTAAGGTTTTTAGGAATTAGCTTTGTGCTGTCAGTTTCTACAGCACCTAGCATAACAAGCTCTTTTCTCAGAACTGTTTCCTATTCCCTACAGTAATGCAATAATAATAACAGCATAAATCATGATATATAATGATCTCCTTAGAATAAGATATACTGCTGCAGTTATTATTATAAGTCTTCTAAATGCTGTAGAAAGGATTAAGAATGCATCCACAGCTGATCACATTTCACAGGAAAAGCTTAGCAGCTCAAGTGTTTATTTTGTAGTTCTGCTCCTCTAGAAAGCCTAGGAATGATATGGGTGGTTTTCGGGCAAGCTGAATCTTCACAATGGTCACTGACTTTGCTGAACTTAAAGAAACTTGAAATCTTGAGATCAGACCTCCAGATGAAGAGAAAGACACCACAAGTTTCAAGCACCAGACACTAGATAATGTGATATTACCTTTGTTCTGTATGGCACAGAGACCTCGAAGGCTAATATCAGTATGAATAACCTAAATCTTTTGTTCTTGCTTCACAGTGATTTTGACCAGCTTCCAGATGATGTACCTGTTTCAGCTAACATTGCAGATATTGAGGAGAAGAAAGGCTTTACTAACTACTATGTAAGAAGGGAGATTCATTCTATCTCTGTATGCTTTCATCTGTGACCTGTGTGGTTGTGGGAAGCAAAATGCAGTTAATCTGGTGTAATTGCTTTTTGGCATGAGTAGTTCCATGTGGAAAACTTCTCAGTGTTTGTTTTTTCTAGAATGGAGGATAGTCTATCATAGATTTAGTCTAAAAATTTATTTTCTGAGTGAAATGTGACAGAGATATCCTCTAACATCACTTGTTTTCTAAATTCTTACCTAATCTCTAATTTATTTCCTGTTGGAGTGCTGTACCTTTGCTGAAGAGAGTGGTAAAGGAGTTCAAGGAGTGTAGAAGGGCAGAGTCTTGTCTTCATTATTCCATAGTACTGGCAAGTTAGGATGCTCCCGTCTCCACAGAAGATAGCATATTAATAAAATATGAAAAAGCACACAAGAAGGGAATATTAGGGAAAAGCACTAAGATTTTCTGAAGGTATTGTTGGAGACATTGCTCATAAAATTTTCCCACTGCAGTATGCAGGTTTTACTCTGGAATGGGGTGATGTTCGATTGCTCTGTCTTTATGTTTTCTGAAGGATCTGGCTGCAATGTGACTCAGAGGTCAGTGTATGGAAATTGTGGGTTTCTTTAGAGCAAAGCAATTTTGTCAAGAGATAAGAAATAAAATACTGGTTGGAGGCAGTCAGACCATAATTTCTGAAACTGTGTACCTTAAAAGTCAAAAAGAAGTATGAATGCTTTCAGCTCTGAAAATCAATTCATTTAGATGTCTGCCTATAGACTTAGATATCCAAAGCATCTCACTGTAAAATATTTGTATTTACCTCCCTAATGTGTTTTGTTTGTCACTGGGGGAAAGTGCGTAAGCATAAAGTATAATCTAGTCATTTCATGGTTCCTTTTAAGGTTATATAACATAAAGCAGCCACAGGGACATGCACCATGGGAAATCTGGACCCACACATATGCCACGCTGGTGCTGACTTGTTATTTTCTAGTTCTTGAGCCTACAGATGCTTAACTGAAGGCTTGCTTTCCACTCTGCCTCTAAGAGAATACTCCCACTAATGGAGCCCTGATCTTATGATCCTATTGTGTGCCTCATTTTCATTTGGTAAGTATTTATGAGTATGAACATCAGCCTGAATTCCTCTTCTCTGTTTCAGATGTTTGTCATTGAAGTAAAGCTTAAAGGTGGTGGCAGATACCTGATTTTCCGACGCTATCGTGAGTTCTATGCCCTGCACACCAAACTAGAGGAGAGATATGGGCCAGAGAGTGATAATAGCCCATTCACCTGCACACTCCCTGTATTACCAGGTAAGCTGTCAGTACCAAGTCTTTCCAAGATTAGCAGCTTTCTCAGCCCCAGGCTTCCCTTCTGAGGGAAGTAGTTGTGACAAGGAACTAGTTCCCAGCTGTAGATGTCAGAGAAGTCAAGCTCCATTGGCAGTACCTTCACTTGTGGTAAAGTTCATTTAGAAACATAAAATGCTTCAGAAAATATGTATTTTCTTGGAGATCCTACTTTCTCCTGATTGCTTCATTTCTCTGTCAGCCTCCGTTGGTTTTTTCTTTGATAACTGTCACAGGTTTTATATTTTCCAGGAAAAGTTTTTGTTGGTGCCAAAAAGGAAATTGCTGAGAACAGGATTCCTATCCTAAATGTCTACATGAAGGTAAAACTTAATTTTAAGGTGGAGAATGCACTGAGCACTGCAGATATTTACCCCTTGAAATCATTTAAGAGGGACAGTACTGTTACAGTCCTAGGTATCTGCTTCTGTCTGTATTGATTTTACTGAATACACAGTGCCCACACTGTGGTACAACCTGCAGTCCTCTTTCCCAGATTGCTCAGACTGTAGGATCTGCTGGAGTTCACGAAGGCTCACTCCCTCCCTTCAAATACAGATAGATATCCTTACAAAAAAAAAACCAAACCAAAACAATCCAAGATGTGTGAGGAAATGGTGAATCTCCAGGTGCTGCATGAAATGCTGTTTGGGTTGTGTTTTAGCCTTGCCCCTCAGAGTACCACCCAACCACTTGCTCACTCCTGCAATGGAATAGGGAGGGCAATCAGAAAAGGGTAAAACCTGTGGGTTGAGATAAGAAAAGTTTAATAATTGAAATAAAATCAAATATAATACTAATAATTGTAATTAAAAGGGAGATAACAAAAAAGACAGAGAGAAATAAAACTAAAGGAAAAACCCAAACAAGTGATGCACAGTACAACTGCTCACCACCTGCTGACTGATACCCAGCCTGTCCAGTGAACGGTGATCGGTGGCTCTGAGCCAACTCCCAGCAGATTATATACTGGGCATTCTATGGCATGGAACATCCCTTTGGCCAGTTTGGATCAGCTGTCCTGGCCATGGTCTCTTCTGGCTTCTTGTGCAGCTCTTCACTGTCAGAACATGGAAACCGAAAAGTCCTTGGTTTGGTAAGCCATTAGTTAGAAGCAATTAAAACATCAGTGTGTTACCAACATCACTGTCATGCTGGATCCAACACACAGCACTGTACCAGCTACTAAGAAGAAAACTGGCTCTGTCACAGCCAGAATCAGGACAGGTGGGCTTCTGGATATAACTGCTCTGCAGTGAAGATGCAGCCAGTAAACAACAAAAAGAGAAATTCTTTGTGTGCAGGTTAACTGAAGACCTAAAAAAGACTAAAAGCCTGAAACACCGGCCAAGGCTTCCATGACTTAAGATTGCCTTCTTTCCACAGTCATTCATATTCCGAAGGGAAACAGAAAAAGCAATTTACTCCTGCAGTAAATCAGGTACAAAAAGAGTGAAGCAATACATTGGCCAACTCCAGGAGTAAAGAAGAGGAACTGTCAGCTGTTCAGCTGCGTCCTGCTGAGTGAGAAGGGAGAGGAGGGAGATTTCTGGCAGTAGTGAATATCCTTCATGGTCCTGTAGGTCAGAGAGGCATATTTGTTGCATGTAAATAAATAGAGAATTGATCTCTCCCACTGCTACACTCTGCTTCCTCCTTGCTCTTGGCACAGAACCTACTCTGCCTCCCTGCTTGGGTGTTGATGGATGAAGATGTACGGCTGTTCTTCTACCACTCAACCTTCGATAGCGAGCAGGTGCCTCACAGATTGAGACGGCTTCGCCCACGGACACGCCGAGTGTAAGTGATTGACATGTTTTTTCAGCACTTCTTGATGTAAAAGATGCTGTCCAGTTTTGGGGGGAGAGAGAGAGAGAGAGAGATGAGGGTCACCACTGTGTTTCCCATGTGAATCCATGAATTCCCAATATGAGGATCTTTGTGGTGGAGTGAACACAGAGTATTTCTTCTTTTCAGTAATCTCGTGTTTTTAAAGTGGATGTCGTACTTGCATTAAAGGAAAATTCCAAAAGGAGAGTATAACTTGCTTTTAAAAAATACTGTCCAGTTCTGTCTGCCTGTATTTCTTTAATTGTAATCTCTGTTATAATGTGCAGAATATACAGGCCTAGCTTAAGGACATAGTCTTGCACCACTGAAGTCAATGTGAGTTTTGGCAATGAGTTCAGTGAGATCTGGTTCAGACAATAAATGAAACTGAACACTTAATTTGTTCCTGTCCTTTGTCTACATGGGGGCCTGTCCTACAAAGCAGCATTGACACCCCTTTGGAGAACTGTTAAGTAGATGCCATACTTCATTACCCTTCAGACAAATTAATTCTCCTTTCAGCATAGCAAAGATGGACCCGCTTCCTTTTCACTTACCTCAGACACTGCAGAAATTGCATGTGTGTATGATGACAGAGTTTGAACTAAATGCCATAAATGCTAGAAGCAGAGATGCCTGGAAGGCAGAGTAGGGGGCCTGAGCAGTGCTGTGGAAGAGAAGTCCAGGATACTGACTGTATTGAAAATTCCATCTGTTCTCAACAGCAGACACCATCAGATTGCTGCTGCCCTGAACTGAAACTGAGGGAACTAGGGCAGTGTTGTTGCATCCATATTTTTTTACTTCAGTGCTGCACACAGATTCATTCTCATGCAGTTTCTCCAGTGGTCTATGGCTTGCCTGCCTCTTAAACAGTGAAAATGCAGACACTGTACTACTGATTGTGTAGCATTTCTTATGACTAGAAAGGCATGTTTATCTCCCTGTCGTCCCCTTTCTTTGCAGTAAAAGCATTTCACATCAAGTGCCTGTCTTTGACCGCACAGCAGCTCCGCGGGCTGAGGTGAGTACTCTGCACAACCTGTCATAGGATAGGAGATTAAACTCTGTTTTACTTTGGTACCTCATCCATCAAGTTGCCTTTTCTAATTAGAACTTGGGGGAAGAAAGTGAAATCAACAGAGAAAAAACAATTGGTTTTAACAACAGGGAATGAAACAAAGGATGGAAAGAAGTGTTTTGTCCCTCATCACTTGAGTAGTAAGAAGGTCTGTTGTGAAGTCAAAACGACAGGAGACTCAAAACTGAGACTTGTACAGCTTGCTGCCAAATGGTGCATATTTGCATAGTGATAATCATAAATTAAATTTAGAACAGGCACAAGCTTCAGCTTCATTGACTTCAGCATATGTTTAAGAGCTTTGCAGGTGAGGCATCTCAGTATTTTCTGTAACACAAGTGTTCCACTGAAAAGTGCCATACCCTTGTCTTTTGTGGTGTATTGTCTCGGTATTAAGTGCATGGAACTGCTTTGTAACCAGCAGCTGTCTGAGCATGGTCTTGCTTCCTGGAACACGTGACTTTGCTATGCAAAGCCATTAAATACTTTGAAGTTTGTTGGTTTTGTTTTTCACACTGACAATGACAGGCCTTGGAACAGTCATATCTCTTGGATTTTATCTATGAATTTATTAATATCAATTATACCTACCAAAACTTTTCAAGAGGTGAAAAAAGCTTTTGAAAGAGCTATTAGATAGACATATGAACTACTAGCACAACAGTAGCCATTGTCTTTTATTTTTTATTGTTGGGAGAACTTTAGCATTAACAAGACAAAAAGAACTATCTCAACACAGAACAAAGAACATATTTTAATTTTTGCTCCTCTAAGAGTGTTTAAATGGCTACCATGTTCTCTAAGGACAATGGGGGACATGTGCATTTTTCATAACTCAGCCACATTAGTTATCCAAGAACAGTTTGTTAGGATGGTACATGTACTACTTCCTTTTTTTTTTTTTCCCCTGAAAAGGGTATCAAAGTTCCATTTTAACTACATATCAATTTTCCAGGCTTCCCAAATCTCTCAGTTCAGCATACAGACCTGAAAGCTAGATGTAAGAGCAACAGTTAGGTACCCTTAAATTAGGACACAACATTTCTGCAATTTTGTAAGGCTTTCTATGATTTTTTGCAGCAAACCTAAAAGCTGTAAAAGCTGCAACCAGAAATAATATATCTGCTCAATTCTCACAATTTCAAGCTGTCAGTTGCCTTCAGCTCTGTTGTCTTATTTGCTCTTAAGTGTTTTCAGCTTATGTATATTTATTTCTCTGGTGCTCAGTGTTCTGCCACTTTAAGAGTCCTAGCATGCAGTTCTGTCGGGGCCATGTTTATCCTAGTGCTTTCACTACTTCTTCAAAGCATTTTTGTGTGCTGAGTAGGAGAAGAAATTGTGAGAACTGCAGACTATGGTCAAATATATGTGACCTTATCCCAGAAATAGGTCTGTGATGACAAAGCGCACACTATCTTGCTGCTTTATGCTTTTACCTCAAGAACAGAACAGAAAGAAATATTTGCTTTTGTAATTATGTGAATTAATAATTTCAGTGTTATTACTTTCTACAGGCACTGTTTGATTTTCCTGGAACCAATAAACTGGAACTCAGCTTCAAGAAGGGAGACTTGATCTACCTACTCAGCAGAGTAAACAAAGACTGGTTGGAGGTAAGACTGCAAGAGCAATACTGAATTATTAGCATACCTTGACATACACGAGTAGAAAGGGCTCTCCTAATCCTTGTGACCTGTCTCCTGCTTTCAAGGAGAAACTCTACCATAATCAGGTCTTACTGTCAAGAATAAATCCTTGATTCCAAATTTGTAATTGCTTCACTCCTTGATGGTTTTTAGCTTACAAATTTTCTGCCCTCCAGACTTCAGTTTTCATTTGCATTTTCTTCTGCTGGAATGTTCTTAAATTCTTTGGAAGTGATTAGAACACAGAAAGGCCACAGAAAGGAGATGGAAACTCCATTTCAGCGATTAATTGGTTTCTTGCCTCAGGGTGAGTTGCTGTATGCTTCATGCTTCATACCACAACACACGTCATCCTGATTAGAGAGAACTTGGGTAATGCAGCAGTGTTCTGAAAGAGGATGAGGAGAACATACTGTGTGTTTGCTGATAAGATATCTCTGCTCGCTCAAACACCACAGCCTTCCTTGCTAACCATCTGACTTTCATTTTTTACACACTGTTTCACTCTCCTGTCTGGTATTTGACTATGCAATTGTATAATCTTCCTGTAGGGATGCCATCAGGTCACTTCCATAGCCTTTTATTTCTGTATTATAGTAGAAAAATTCTTATTGTTGTTCCTTTGGAAATTAATTGAATTCCAGAACTTATGCACGTGGCCAAAATGGCATGGTTTTCTTAATTCTAATATTTCCTGTCATTCCAGGGAACGGCTAATGATGCCACTGGGATTTTCCCATGTGCTTTTGTGAAGATCATAAAAGATTTACCACAGCAGGAAGACACAGTCAATAAAGTCCGCTGTTATTACCACAACGAGACTGTGAGCACTATCAGGTAGTAAGAAAATAGTGTTCCAGATTATTGGTGAAGAAATGCCAATAATTCTCTTTTCATGATATAATGATTAGATTTGTTCTGATTACAGGGATATCTCAGTGGAAGAGAATCTGAGCAGCATTCCATCGTTCAAAGAGCTCATGGAATTGATGAGGTACAATGCAAACAGTTAGTTATGTATTTAATACTAGATTTTTCACATTCTATTTGGTCATCACCATGTTTTGGGTATGAAATACTTTTCAAGTGCCTTGAAGAAGCTGTATTTTGACTTGGCCTCAGACCATCTGTGCAGACACTAGTCTTCCTTGGGATTGTCAATAAGTATGGAATGACCCAAACTTCTGATTCAATTATGCTGGGTAGAAGTTTCCATTTTTTTCTTCTAAGATCAGAGCCATGCCCCCTTGAAAACATCTTTTGTCTAGTACGCTTCTTCAGGATGCAGAACTCCACCTTCTAACATGTGCTAAACTAGTGTTAAACTAGCTCGATCTAGTGTTAAATATCAACACTTTAGAACATCAAATATTAGTAATAGAACACCTGTGCTAATACGCTTACACTCCTCAGAAAAAAAGCAACTATAAGTAGGCAAAAGTGAGTAGTAACTACAGCCAACATGTTTTTGTATGGGAATTTTATCAAACATACAGATTAATTGCGCCATTTGTGTGGTGTTACTGGAAATGGTTCTTGGTTCTGATAGATTTCTTACCTTAACCACAGCACAGCATGAATGTGACTGTATAATTTCCAGTACTACCTGTATCAAGAACGCCAACACGTGCAAGGCTTTTTGTGGCTCTTAGCAGAGTTAATTAGATTGTCAGTATATTTTTCATCATGTAGCACCTCCCAGGCATTCCTTGGTTTCTGGGGATCAACCCATTCCTTTTCTACCAGGCGGGAGTTTGGCCAAGATGACATTGCTTTGAATTATCGAGACCTTGATGGTGATCTGATCCGGCTGCTCTGCGATGAAGATGTTGAACTCATGGTATCTCAGAGCAGGAGAAGTCCCTCTGAGAAGCACTTTTTCCCTTGGAAGTTGCACATCACTCACAAAGATGACTTGGGTGTCTACAACACCAGTCCAGGAATAGATGCTAATCAAATAGTAGGAGCAATGTAAGTGCTATATAGATATATTCCAGTAGGTAACTATACAGTCCTTTAATAATCCCTCTCTGCAGGCAGTTTCCTTTAATATGTCTTTGAAGTGACCTTGAAAACAGTAATTTTTAGTAATATATTACCTTTCAATGTAAAATATGTACTTAGCCTCTTCAGCTTTTTAGCACTCCTCTGCAATAGAGACATCTACGTAGAGACCAGAGAAGGTGAGGAATAAAGAAATAAAATCACTGGCCATATTCACAAAGCAAGTCAGTGTTAGCTTGCAGTAGAGGTGTCCCGAGTCCCAAGACCTGCTCTAATCTCTATACTCACTCCCAGAGCTAATTATTTGTCCAGAATGTCTTCATAAAGTTTTCTTTTTTTCTAGATTGCCGTAATTTTCTCTTCATTTGCTGATATGAACATTTGTGTGCCAGTGCATAATTATTTCTGTCACGTTGGAGTTTGACCAGGCATTCAGAGTTTGCTCTAGGAGCGTCAAGAAAACTTTTTTGTATTTCAGTGAAGAAATTGCAGCCCACCTTAGCTTTCTTCTTTCCACTGCCCAGTATATTGAAATTTGGGAATCAAACTTAGTACACCTGTGGTGTTCCTTATAGACCTTTTTGTAATTGTACAGACTACTTATTTCTACATTCTGGGAAAATGTGCATGATGCCTATCCAAACAGCAATTCCTTCTCTGTCTATCTTCTGCTTTTGGACACTTCATTTCAAAGGAGAACTAGTAAGAAATTGCTGTATCAGATTCTTCAACAAATAAAGTTAAATATGAGTTAATCAAGTTTTGTTTAGAAGTGGGCTTTTTTTTATTGAGAGGGGGATTTGGTTGGCAATATTTTACTAAGCTATTACAAAATGTAACTTCCAGCTTCAAAGACATTGCAGTTTAGAAAGGAGATGAAGCAATTTGTGATGATAATGTCAGTGATCTTACATGTTGTGGTACATAAGAAAACACATTGTAAGTTTGAAACCTAATGGCATGCCTGGTCTGCAAAGCTTCTGGTGTGCAGGATTACCTATTACTTGTTCCTGGAGTTTAAAGGAGCAAGTGTCATCTGAAGATTTTTGCTGACAGCTAGATCCTGTGATGTAAACAGCAACACAGCATGTATGTCTGAAAATGGAGGAACATTTTCAGAGAGGAAGGGAAGGAAGGGAAAATGTCTGCTGGGAAACAAGAAACCTCTTTTCTAAGGGTGGGGGAAGAAAAACCTATTGGCCTCTGAAAATCAGAGCAGATTTTCTCAGATTCCTCTCTGCCTTTATACTACCATACAAAGTAAATTCTGCCCATCCAGCAAAGCTGCATATTCCCTGTCTTGTCTGCAGGTTTTATATGGACACTTCCTGACACACGATTTCCTCAGATACTCTCATGTTCTTCATGTTCTCATGTTCTCCATCTTGCTCTGTATGTTTCTCTTATTCACATTATACATTTTTTTCCTTGTTTATTGCTGTAGTTCTGCTGAGAGCATAACTGAATTAACTGTGGTTTTGGTCAGCACTCTAGGAATTTAGAGGAGGTGTAGTATATATCAGTGCAGGATAGGCAGACTCTGGCAGTTATATTCTGTGTCTGGGGACTCAGTCTCCCATAGTTAACCCTCCAAAGCAAAACTCTGAGTGTATGTGTTCCTTATGGCTACCTAACTTTTCTGTAGATCTTATTATTGAAGGCTACTGGCCTAAATTTTAAAGTTGGATTCAAAGAGCATGGCTGCATTGGATGTAGGATAACTTCATACCAGCTCTTCTCATAATTTTTTTTTGTTTCTTCTCTGTACTGTAACATTTTTATTAATTGCTGTTGAAATAGGTAAAACTTACTTTTAGAAATATTGCTCAAATTAAAGGGTTGCAGAAATAAAGGTAGTTCAATAGTCCCCAATATAGATGTACAAATGAAAGTCCAGTGTGACCCCTGCCATGAAGATTGTCTAGTCTAGATTAAAGCAAGAAACAGCACTGGAGTGAAAAATAGGAGTTATTTCTTTGTCTTTCTTTCTTCTGCTGCAGTCAATCCTTTCTTTTTCTTAGAATACATTAGTCCCATGACCTGGTAATTGCTAATACGCAGATTGACAGACTTCCTTTCCCCCCCTTCCCTTAGTGCCATTTAAGTGCATGCTTTGGGGGCTGAAATAGGAACTACAGACTTCCTATTTTACAGGCAATTGCATAGACTTCCCTTGAAAGGGTGGGGTCTGCTTCTCTAAAAGTGGCATTTGAGATGCACAGAAGATGTAGCATTTATTTTGAAGACTTACTTGCCAAGAAAATCCTGTGCTTGGTTGATATCTTCTGTCTCCAGTTCTAGACAAGTGTGGGTTTGCTGGTTTCTGCATCGGAGGATTCTGGTGCTGTGGTGGCAGGCTGGACAAGGAGATTCACCCATCAGGTGGAATCATCTGCCTCACAGACATCTCTGGGTCCAGGTAAGGGAATGGCTCCTTTTTTGGAGGAAGCAAAATGGCACAGTCTGCCCTCACACAAGGGCTTGTGAGTGACTAAGGAATTCCTTAGCTGTAATGGCTATTCAATATCATTGGCTCATCCAGCTGTTTCTGGCATAAGGAAGTGATGTTCAAGAGTCTGAAAGTCAATAGGAATTTAAAAGGAGTTTTTCCATGCTCCCCTGAAGTAGAAAAAAGTCTCATATCTGTACAGTACTTAAGTAGGTAAGTGTATTATGCTTTTGAGAGAGCAACGAGAGATGGCCAAAAGGACTTGAATTCTGGTATGAACGGTGTGGTCCATGGTCTTGGAACTGCTCAATCTATTCTCACTCTTTACAATCACCAAAGAAAAATAGTTTATTTGGTATTATGTCTACAATTTGAAACTTATTTGGGGAGCAGCTAGAAAAGTAGCATGTTGATGAAAAATCTGAAAGTGAATGAATATGGAAATTCAGCCACTGTATCTCCCAGGAATTATGTTGTTGGAGATCATATTTTGAGAAAAGGTAAAAACCAGAACACTGTTGAGGTTTGTTAGGAATACTTTGAGCATAAAGAGAAGAAGGATAAATGAATTTGAAGGCTTAGTTCTCTTCACAGATTAGGAATGTTTCTTGTTGCTACTCAGCTGACAGAATTCCTGCGCTTCCCTGGAAATGCGCATTTGCTTCATTCTTTGCTTTTATTGCAAGCTCACACAACAAGAAGGCAGGAATTTTGCCCTACAGTAAATGCTTGGTAGAAGCTCTTTCTAAATGTCATTCCAACACGAATATTAGAGAAGTTTCCTCATTCAGTTTTACTTCTCTTTATGTGAAACGAAAACAAGCAGCTCCACAGTAAGCAGAAAACTATGATCTTCTGAAGTAGGATCAAGCCTGCAGGCAAAGGACAGTATGAACATGAAACAGATTTTCATCCTGCTGCTGAACCTGTATTTGGTCTTCAGTGTTCAAGCCATTCGAGGTGAGATTCAAATTTATATTCTCTTTTATCCTTCCTTTCTTTATTGCCTTCCTTTTTGTTTCTGTTTGCTTCTTTCAGCTAATGCTCTTCCTCATTTTCTGCTTGCTTTTCTGCTTCCTTCTATACTGTCTTCTATACTGTAGGAGAGCTGACATCTTGATCAAAAACAATGTGTGGCAGGTGCATGTGCAGACAAATCAGTTGTATGTTGGTGGTAAAGACAGGTGAAATACTGGATAAAAGGATGAGATAAACAAGCTGACTGGATATTGAGTGAATGGAAAGGAGCAGTAGACCCTGATAATTAGTGAAAACAGGAAAATGAAGGGCTGCATAATTCCAGTGGAAGTGTACAGGAGTAGAGTCATGTGGACAGACACAAGACAGAGTGGTGGGGGCTACCAAGAACAACATCCAGATGACCTGATTTTCTTTGTGTGGAATTGCTGACAGATAAATAGACCATCTGCTATATCCATTGCTTGTGTTTCTAAGTTTAATATCTTTCCTTTCTCATGCAATGAGAACTACTCTTTACCCTAAAAAGCCCCTTAAACAAGCTGATAGTAGCTCTCCTCATGAAAAATTATTTGAGAGAGCATACTCATGTATTCACGCTGACATCTTTCTCATCTGAAGCTGCAATATCCCAATAGCAAAGCACAGATATGACCTTCAGAGAAAATAAAGCAGGATAAGAAAGCAAATTGCCTTGTAATGCAAGTGCTAAGGGCAAGTCTGTATTTTCCAACTTCATAATTGTGAACTTAAAAAAAAAGTTATCCCTCACAAGAGGTCTGGCCATTTCTGGGTTGTAAATCTAGTTCCAATAAATTAGTTTGGGCATTATTCTGAGTCATAACAAGACTATTCCTGGAGCAGCTCACTTTTAAATATACCTTTCTAATATCATAATGTTTACTAGGAAGTTAGTGCAAAGAAGTCTATACACCAACACACAAAGATGAAATGATTGTTATATACCTGCTGTCCATGGTATCTACTAATCCTTGGAAATAACCAGTGTTGGAAAAGTGATGTCTTGGCTAGAATTACATTCCTTTCAGGCACAAAGTTCTCAGTTGTTGTTAGTTATAGCTTGGTTTGGACACTTGTGTATTGTAGAGATGTGCAGAATGGCCACAACTCTGCACATATTGTCATTGAGTTGTGCCCCATACCTGGAGGTGTTTGGGGCCAAGTTCAGAGCTGTGAGCAACCTGGTCTAGTGGAAGGTGTCCCTGCCCATGGCAGGGGGGTTGGAACTTGATGATCTTTAATCTTCCTTCCAACCCAAACCATTCTACAATTCTATAATTTTCTGGTGCCAAGAGGAAAGTACTCTTATCAGTGCCTTATCCCTTTTGAAATCCTACTGTCTCTCACTATTTACATTTGTAGTCACTGCAACTTTTTTTTTTTCCTTGAATTCCTTTCTCAGAGAGTATCCCTATGAAAAGCTTGAGCTGCTTGAATGACTACAACTCACAGGTCACCTGCACATGGATGGAGCATTCAGAGGCTCATGATCTTGTTGGTATGATTCTCTACCACAGGGATAATGTTATAATGTAAGTACCTGTAATGTGCTGAGCTGGATAAAAATCTGAAGCGAAATTGGCCAAAACTTGGAATCCTAGGGACCAGCAGGCAGATTTTAAGAAAACATACCCACCTTTTTCTGTCATTGGGTTAAAGCAAAAGTTGTATCTGCTTCTGAGGCCTCATTTAGGAATGGAATAATGAACAGGCTATGCTAGTGGAGTTATTTTTATCACCTTTACAATTATTTTCCATAATTTTGTTGTGAGATAATAGATTAGAAATAAGATGGGGCATACAGGATGCTAATAATGGAGGAGACAATATAGTTTTTGTAAACCCAAAAGAGAGGAGGCATTCCCCATGTCATTTTGTCAATTTAGAAGCATCACTGAGAGTGTGGTTTTGATCACTTCTGAGAAACATGTATAGACTGTCTGTTTGTGAGATAGAGAAGACTGGTAAGTTCATCTGTGCTATCGGTTTTCCTCCCAGAGATACTGATGTGTTTATGACAGTATCTCTCTGTTACATCTGTTTCCTTTTGAAAAGGGAACCAAATCGCCAGACTGGATTGATTGTGAGGGTGAGAAAGGATAGAAGGGAGGAATAGTTAAGGGAGAGAGGAAGGCAAAGATGGATGGCTGAGAAGAAAATGATTTAGAGTATGTGGATACAGGAAGGAAAGGAAAGAGAAAGAACTCTTAATTTCATTGCAAACAAAAGAATTAATAGACCTAAACGCAGCTGAAATTGGTGGAAGAACTTTGGAACAGGATCTTGAAGTTAATACTTCTGGGAAAAGATTATATAAAGTTACTTGGACTTTTAGAGGATTCTCTGGAACATTGTTACTTGATGGAATGTGTGGATCAAGAAACGTGACTGAAGTGAACTCCTCAGATGAGCGGACATTAAACAGTGGGCAGTCACACAGCTGAAATCAAAATGGCCAACAATTAAACATGATCGGCTCATAGATGAAGAATAGTTGACTAAATTCCAAACTGTAGGGTAGAGTAGAGTAGATAGAAATATCTTTAGGACTTCACAAGCCTTGGGCTGACTCTTTTGTTTAAGGTTATGCACAGGTATGGTCAGTCCCACCCATACTTCAGCAGTATCCCTGGTTTTCTTGCTAATACCCAACTTTTAAAGCTAGCAGTATTGCTGAATAATGCTTGCTGACATATAGTTGGCTAGAAGACTCCATCTTATCCTGGAAGACAGTGTGTGGCCGTAAATATTCACAAGTTAATATTTCTCATCTGAACTGGAACAATGTAATATACTGGGCATGAAGCCATAAGCACAAAAATAATTCCAGAGAGTACAAAAAGAAGCAACACATCTCTCCAGCAGCTAAGGCTACTGCAAACACACAAAGATTAACCTCTCCTGCCTAGTTTAAAATACTGTTTCTAATTTTCATGATGCTCCTTGGCCTGGAGAAAGGCTATCTGAAAGAATGATTAACATTTTGGATGAACTCTTTAATGAATGCTTAAGGTCCCTTGTCAGAACAGAACTACAAAGGATACAGAAGTACATTTTGGTTGGAGTATCTTTTTTTAAGTATCTTTTTGGGACTGTAAAATGAATGCCTTCAATAAGTTAAGGATCATCAGAACTTTACTGCCTTTCACTCTGAGTAAAAGGTGCATTTACATGACATTAATTTTCATCATACTATTTCTCACCTAAAATATGAGATTACATGGAGCTAGGCTAAAAAGTAACAATAGCAGACTGGTACTAAAATATAACATTCTGCTGTACAACTTTGAAATGGGAAGGCATTTTGACAAAAATTGTGGTGTTAAAAATATTTATCCTATCAACTGATGCAAAACAGGACTAATACATACAGTGAGAAGAGGATATAAGTACCTTAGTAAATTATAACAACAGAATGGGATGAAATTAGTTTCAGGTGTTTAATTTTGTGTTAACTGTAGGTCTCCAAATCAGATCTTTATAGATGACTCTATACACAGGGAGAACAAGGAGATGTATTGCAAACGCCAGACGGAAGATGACTTACATGAGACTCCAGACGTGTTTGTGCACTGGGTTTGTCACAACTCTACAGACTATTTTGGAAGGGGGGTAGAAGATGTTTATGGTTTCAAACCTAACAAGATGCTTCAAGCAGAACTAAATGTTGATCTTTTCCAAAATGGTAAGACTTAAATACCACATTCTCATTTTCCAATGAATCTTAAGGATCTTTGGGACTGTATTTGCCATTCAGCCAGGAACTGAATTCCACTTCCATTGTGAAAACTGCCAAGGAGTTACACGTTGAAAGGGTGGGGCAGGGAGAGGAAAGGGGAGGTTTTTGGGAACAAGTGGGCTTGGTATCATCTCAGGAGTTACTCAAGCAGAAGATACTTGGTGTGGCAGGGCTAAGATACTTTGGAAATGGGGAAGCTTACCTAGATGTTTTCTTCCCCTCTTTGTGTCCTTCCCTCACTATCTCTACTCATGTGTTGTGCCTTCACCTTGCAGTTCAGCCACTCCCACCTCAGAACCTCTCAGTCACCTCAATGACATCAGGAGACTTCTTGCTCACCTGGAAAACAGCTGATGGAAGCCAAATGCTGGGCAGTGTGCTGGAGTATGAAGTCACTTACAAGCGGGAATGGGAGTCCTGGGAGGTAAGAGTGGAGGAGCTGAGCTGTCCTGGGTTGAGCTGCAGCATTTTGGGCAATTGAAAGTCTGTGGTAAAAGTTGTGTGAATGAATGGCCTTTCCATTCTCAGGCACAAAGAAGAGATGCAACAAATGTTTTTTGGGTCAGGCAGAAGGGGCTCTTTTTCTGTTTGCAAGTGACTTGCCCAGTGAAATACCATGTATCCTGAAATGAAAGAAAAGATTCTTCTCCACTAAAAAAAAAAAAAAAAAAAAAAAGGATGCTGTGCTTGGATTTTGAGTTGGAATTGATTTTGCCCTGAATCCCTCCCAAACTGAATTAAATCATGTTCCAATGGGAGGCTGTGAGTTCATGTGGGGAAAATGGCAAAATCCATTTGAAGTTGCTCCCCCATGGAGAAAGATGTGTTTCAAAGTTTTTTGGTGGGGTTTTTTGTTGGTTTATTTGTTTTTTAGGACTTGTTTGTTTGGTTTGGTTTGGTTTGGTTTTGGTTTTGTTTGATTGATTGTTTTTGGTTTTTTAGTTTTTAGGAATCCATATCCTTTGCTCTGTTGTTTCCCTGGATCTTCATATGTTTCTCTTCTGTACATGTCAGCTTAATCTTTAGTTTTTAAGGGAAGAATCCTGGCCAGATTCCCACATAGTTCTGCACTGAGCAGAGTTATGAACATGTGTAGCTGGTGCTGAAGACAGTCAGGACTCTGCAGGCTGCAGGAGTTGCCCTACTTTTTGGGGGAGATTGTGCCTGAGAGTTCCTGTGCCTTACCCTTCCTGTGCCATACTGCCATGCTGAAGCCCCTGTGCTATGGGAGTCAGGACCACTGCATGGCAGCATATGCACAGACCACTGCATGTGTGTGACTGTTGGGAGATGCCACCTGGCAGTCATCTCCTTTCACTCTTTCCCCCCTCCATCCCTCTTCTCCAATCCCCAACTCCCTGATTTCCACCCTCCCTTTCACTCCCTTTTATCCTCCAACAACAGGGAGCTGCCTCGCTCTTGCTCTCCAACACCACACACTGCAGTCTCAGCCGTGAGGACCTCGTCCCAGGGAGCAGCTACGTTGCCCGTGTGCGAGCCAGACCAGGGCAGGCCAGTGGCTTCTCTGGGCTGTACAGTGAGTGGAGCATGGAGACATCATGGAAGACCCCTGAAGGTAGTATAGGATGGAGAGGGGCTGTGCGGGGTGGGAAGCTCTGGCTGAGAAGCCAGACCTTTCCTGTCACTTGTTTTTCTGAAGATGGCCTTCAGCCCGGGAACCTTCGCTGCCTCTTCAATGGTGGAGATCGTCTGAGATGCAGCTGGGAAGTGAAGAAGGCAATCACCACCTCTGTCCTCTTTGGCTTGTTCTTCAGGGCCGCTCCAGCATCAGAGTACGTGCTTTGCCCATGGCAGCAAGTCTGTGTCTCTCCCATGGAGTTTTTGCTCTGATTTCAGTTCAACCTCTTTTTCTCCCCTCAGAGAAGAGGAATGCTCTCCTGTGCATGAGAAGTCTTTGCCCCACATCCCGTATGTCGTCCAGAGCTGTGAGATCCTTGTTAGCAATTCCAGTAGCCAGAGCCAGTACAGTGTATCTGTCCGGCCCAAGATGGAGGAGAAACTGATTGAAACCTACAAGAATAGTTAGTTACTGTGTTGTTTCTTCCTTCTTTTCTCCTTTCTTTCTTGGAGAGATGCCTGTCTGAGCAGGTGGGGCTGAAGACAGTGGCAAGGAAGAAAAGGGAGTCGGGAGAAGAATCAATTACTGATGAAGAAAGGAACTGTGTTAGGCCAGAGCTCTGGGATGTAGGTGTGAAGTTCCTCAGTGGCACTTGTTACTCAGAGGAAGGTGGTGGTGACAGAAACTGCTGTGCAGAAATTCAGGTTGTAACTCAGAGCTTCTCAATGAGTGATTTTCAACCTGCTGAATTCTCTGTGATTGACCTTCAAGAGCGTCCCAGGTGACAGAGAGCAGTGGTAAGAGGTGTTTGTGGGGAGTGTGTCACCATGTGGTTTCTCAAGAAGCCAGTGGAGCTCTTGTGGGTTTGTGCCATGGCCCCTGCAATACTCTGTGAGGTAGGAATCCTCTACCCAGTGAGGTGCACCATGTGGATCATCTCTGCCTACACATATCTGGAGGTATTTGAACTATTTTTCACAGACTAAAGATGGGAGAGCTCCCTGCAGTGGGTGAAAATATCAGGAGGTAGCTCCAAGAGAGATGAAAATCTCTGACAACATGGTGGACCAGTAACGATGTTTCACCTATTGCTTTGCTGCTTCCCTGTACACAGGGAATGCTGCCAACATTTGTGGGTATGGATTTTCTCTTATTTTAGTGGTCTGCTGGTTTATTGTCTTTGAGTAGAAAATGAAGATGTAGAGAATTAAGAAATGTTAAAAAGCTGAGACTTCTTGCATTGCATGAAACAACCATGCTTTCAGTCTCTGGAAGTGATTCACAGTGGGGAAAAAGTGAATCACTTTTCCCAGTGGCCCAGTAGGTTGCCCTGAGACATTCCATGTGTTCCAGTCCAGGTGCTGCCACCTGCAAATGTGTCAGTAACAGCAACAGAGAACCAAGAGTATGAACTGAGATGGGTAAAACACACTATGGGATATGACTTCATAACACAGAGATATCAAGTTGAATACTGGGAAAACAACCGATATGAAAAGGTAACGCTCACAAAATGCAGGAGTCCTGGATATTTCTTTGCCGGACAAGTGGAAAGAAACTTCTTCTCACCTCTGTCATTTGTCCTTATTTCCTCTTTCCAGACTCTCCAGAAGTTAAATATCAGCAATGATGAACCTCCCTTCATCTTCACCCTGCAGATGCTGGCAGCATCTACAGAATACAGGGGGAAAATGCGTGCAAGGGTGAATATGCCTCTGGGTTATGAGGGGCCTTGGAGTAAATGGAGTGAGGAGTTCACCTGGAAGACCGAGAATGGTACTTTTCATGCAGGCTGCTTCCGTAAGGTTTTTGTGGACTGTTAATGGCTGAAATGCCTCTTTAGGAAAATGCATTCTCTCAGCTGAGGTTGGAGTGAGGTGCAGTCATGAGCTATCTGGAGTCACTTAAAGCAGCTTCTCTGCCTGCATCCTTGCAGTACATCAACAATGCTAGTGAATGAGGTGAATGACCTTTTAAGCTTCTTTCATACTTGCCTTCATAAGGTGAGTACAACTAAACTTAAAATTTTCCACATGGAGAATCAAACAAAGATCCTTCCCAAAAGATCATCCTTGTTTCCTGATTCCATTAGTCCATTGTGCTGTCAGTGACTGAAGAGCCTCAGACTGAAAGAAGACAGAATATAAGCCATCTGCTTTTTATATTTGTACAATGACTATAGGGTTGTGTAAAAACACATAGTGGGGTATGCTGGAGATAAAACCTTTACATCTTTTTGCTGTTTCTGGACTTAGAGGCAGAATATCTGCCCTCATATGGTCTTGTGCCCAAAGTAATATGATCTCATATGATTTTTTCTGAGGAAACTTGTAGTGGTGATAGTGTCAGGCAAATTTTGATGGGTGTACTCAGGAAGAAATTGGTGTGCTGTCGTGGCTGTTAACAGAGGAAGTTCTTACAAAATCTCTGAGACCCCATTTCTTCAGAACTGTAGAGTCAGGCAGACCTAAGGTGCCTGGAGACATGCCTGTTGTTCATGATGGAGTGACGTTTATAACCATCTTCTTAACAGCATAAATTGTTTACTCTGATGTCAGTAAGAACTAAAAAATGTATCAGTAAAGGTAACAATTAACTCCTTTAGTCAGTAAGCTGTTCAGGCCATGTTTGGTTCGTCCTACTTTGGAGGGTATTCCAACAGTTTGAAAGCCTTATGATCCTGTCTCTCGACATATCCCCTGCATTTTCCTGATCTGCCTGTAGAAGAGTGACCAGAGTGAAAAGCCTGTTGTTGGAAATGACCGCTCTACAGGTGGATACCTATTTCTCTTTTCTCTGTTTCAGTTCTGCCACCAGTGGTTCTCCCGGTGATACTCCCAGCTCTCATCATCACTCTGTTAATATTTGCTTGTTGCAGCTATAAATATTTCCTCAGGTAGGCTTGTGTTGCAACCAGGAGATTTAGCAACCTGTTGGCCATATGGGTGGCACAAAGGCTGAGGCACTTCCTGTCCCCCAGGAGTGAGAGGTCTGTGTGGAGATGAACCTTGGGTGGGCAGCCTTGTCCATGTCTGTGCAAGGGTGAGAGTTGGGTGGTGCTGTGCCAGCACCTTGGTGGTGCCTCGCTGTGCAGAGCAGCATGGTGTATGGGGTGCAGTCTTTTCTGGTTGTAGTCACATTGAGATGCAAATCTTGAAAACTCTGTGTTGTTGCTGCAGGAAGAAGAAAATGTGGGAGGAAAAGATTCCAAACCCCAGAAAGAGTCTCCTGATCCAGAGCTATGTGGGGGTAAGAGGGAACTGTACCTTGAAAGGTTCATTATTTCTCTCTCTTTTTCAGGACTTCCAAAAAACTTAAGACCTCTTCTTGTTTCCTAGTCCACAATGACCAGTTGTTTTCATTAGCTGATGAATTATTTTTAGGAGAAGTTCTGGTCCTACTCAACATAACGGTGTTTTTTTATTTATACCAGCAGACTTCTTTGTGCTGTGCTTGTTAGCACCACCGTGATGTAAAATCAAGCTAGAAAATGTTCAGTACTTAAAAATTTTAACTGACTGAAATAATCGAGTGTCATTAACAAACTTAATCAGCTAGTGCTGATCACTGGATATCCAGGAGAAGAGACTAGCACCTCCCTCTCCACTTTCCCCCCTCATAAAGCTGTAGAGAGAGATGAGATTGCCTGTCAACCTCCTTTTCTCCAAATCAGCCCTTTTAGCAGATTTGTTGTCCTCCTCTGGATGCATTTGAGTACCTTAACATCCTTCTTAAACTGTGGGGCCCAGAATTTCACATGGTACTCAAGGTGAGGCATCGCTATTGCTAAATACAGCAGGATAGTTACCTCTCTTGACTGGCTGATGATGCCATCTTTCAAGAACCCCAGGATAGAGTTTTCCCTCCTGGCTATCAGAGTGCACACTGATTTGAGCCAGCACCCCCAGCCCTTTCTGCAGGGCTGCTTTCCAGCTACTCCTCTCCTGATTTGTACTTGTACCCAGCATTACTCTGTCCCAGGTTGAGAATCTGGCATTTGGTCTTGTTAGGTTTCATTCCATTGATGATTGTCCAATGCTCCAATCTATCTAGATCCCTCTGCAAGCCCTCTTGTCTCTCAAGAGAGTCATCAGAATCTCCCGGTTTGGGATTGTCAGCAGACTTGCTAATGGTGCCTTCAAATCCTGCATTGAGATCATTGATAAATATATTGAACTGGCCCTAGAACTGAGTTCTGAGGTACACTGCTGGTGACTGATCACCAGCCAGATGTAGCCCCATTCACTAAAACCTTTGAGGTCCTGCCCTTCAGCTAGTTCTTCACACAGCACACTCTACCTTTGTCCACGAGGAACGTACAGTTCTTCTTCATGATTCTACTGCCAGTGGGACACTGCTCTTTGGTCATGTCTGCTTTCTTATTTTCAGAAAGCACAGTTGGGAAACTGGTCAACAAGCAACCAGATGGACTTCAACAAATACAGCCTTTCAGAGAAGATGGAGCAGGCTAGTTTCCTTCAAGTTCTGGACAGGTAAGTGAACAGCACAGTGGCATTGTGGATGATAGTCTCTAAGATCTTCCTGCATTATGACAGGATGCAATCAAATACTCTGTCACTAAAAGGCCTGTACAAGTTGCTTTTGAGAAGGGGATACAATTGTTTACTCCATGGGTTAGACTAAGTTTTCTGGTTTTCTAAGCCAGTGTTTAGCCATGCATGTTTTCAAATAGGCTTGTTGTATGTTTAATGTTTACCACAATAATCTCTCTCATGAGCAACTTTTAACTTTCCCACTTTCAGGCAGGCGAAGACTTTGGCAGAGTGCTCTGAAGGGCAGACTAAAAAGACAGATGCTTCTCCTGTTGCACCAGACCTCCAGAACTCATACCATGCTTTAAATGAGGCAGAACATGCCCCAGTTGTCTGCTCAAGTCAGATTGCTGGTCATTCCTTTCCTGTTTCAAGGAGAAACAGTGCTGATGCAAGTATTGCTTCCCACACAGCAATCCCTTGCTTTGCTTTCAATGGTCCATACTTGTACAACCCAGTGATGTCCTCCTACCCTGATATACATCAGCCCTTGGAACTGGACCAGGTGGAACTCTGTAAGAAATCAGTTTCCCTTCAGTATGTGACTCTCCCAAGGGAAGAGTGTCCCCAGGCTCCACAGAGGCAAGGAGAGCCAGAAGCAGGTCCTCCTCCAAAGCCCTACCTACTGACAGATCAGAAGGAAATGATACAGCACCTCAGCGATAAGGAAGAAGTCTCACCGGCCCCACCAGCCTGTGGGAAAGGCACCAAGATGGAAACAGAAGAGGAGAGCTCTCCAAAAGCTCTCGGCTGTACCACGTCTCCTCAGCAGTGTCCCTTGGAGTACATCACCACTGAGAGCCCGTTACTGCCATCAGCCAGCGCCGCCACCCATCCGCCACTTGTCACTGCTGGGGAGTCACCTGGTGGCTCACAGGAGCCCCAGCCCCCCAGTGACCACTCTTGCCGTGAGTTTTCTCCTTGGAAAACTGGTGTCATGGTCCAGGTTTCAGGCCAAGCACTAACTTCTTCTCCTGAATTGCACCTGGAGAAGTTTGGAGATTATCTTACTGTGCCATTAGGCCTCAGTGGACATTCAGAACCCACAAAGATTCCTTTGCCTGTCTTACAGAAGGAAAATGGTCTTCCTAGAAAACAACCATTGTCAGAGGGTAACTTAGTGGTGTTAAACCCTGACAGCCCTGAGCCAGTTTTCCTGTGCCAGGTTGGTGACTATTGCTTCCACAGCCTAAAACCCAGCATGAAGATGGATAATAGTCAGGAAGACCACCAAGTCAAGCAGCTTTCTGAAGGCAAGACAACACTTGGGAAGCCCGTACCTGATGATGACTCCATCACTGGCAAGGAAAAGGATGTATCAAAAATGCAGGCTATTCAGCTTTTTAAAATCCTGAAATCAGATGATTACTTCTCCTGGCAGCAATCTTTGAGGATCAAAGAAATCTGTTAAATGGGCAAATATTAATGAATACCAAAGAGACAGATAACTGAAAGAGGTTGCAACTATCTGATGAAAATGAACCTTCAAACCAAGGAACAAATAAACACCAGTTTCATTTTCAAGCTTCCAGTCCAACATGATGAAAAACTTGAAGTAGCTCAGTATCATTCTCAGTGGTCTTCACACATTTGGCATGAAATACATGTATTGGCCTTTGGTGTTTTTCAAACTTTTTGACTTATCCACAATGAGCAGTTTATCCTCCTTATGATCCTGTGACAGATCACAATCATCTTGCACTTATATCAGATTGCCTGGCAAAACTGATGGCAGGAAATGCAGACTTAACAGAAGAAGACAAGCTTGGAAACCTTGGAAAGAAAACTTAGATTCTTAAGAGCAATTTTGTTGAACTTCTGTGTGTTTATAAAATAGATCTAAAAGTCACCAAGGAACTTTCGTATCTCTGCCTTTCCACTGTGGCATGAAATAGGTATTGTCTAAGGTTAAAAACCCCCCAAAAAACAAAACAACAAAAAACCCAGGATAGTTATAGGAGGGTAAATACAAAATGTGAAAAAAAAAAGTTGAAGTCCAGGAAAGCTTTCTTAATGTTAATATGCAGTATATCATAGCAAATGCTAAGGATAAGAAGGTAACGTTAGTGGGATGGGTAAAGTAGCCTGTAGAGAACCATTTGGAGAAGAAACATGGCTGAAAGAAAACCCAAGGACTTCTAAGGTTCAGTGAGAGGGAGGGAGTGGGACAGGCAACAGAAAATGGCATGCAAGAAATGCTGGAAAGGTGCACAAGCCTAAAACTGCTGCAGCTTTTCTATTACGAAGTGTTAAAGTACTATATGATTTTCTTTTAAGTTCATTGACTCTTTATACATACTATTCTTAATCTTAACTGTGTAATTGATCCTTAGTTTTTTTTTTCCTGAGTAATAAGATGTGTTGAGAAAGAGGAGATTTTTTTTCCAGTTTTGCTGTAAAGAAAGTGGTGTAAGGAAAGAGCATTTGTTCAGAGCTGTCACTTTGTGACCAGTGAAAAGGTTTTGATTTCAGACCTGAGGGTGGACTTGCATTCCTAAAAAAACATTTCTTTTTTTACAAATATAAAATCTGTACTAATAAAAATATTATTTCTTCCTATAAATATTTCCTTTCATGTGTTAAAATGTTGTGGTTACAATAAAATTACTATTAGCTTGTTTGATCAGGCCTCAAAAAATTCTGTATGTTAGCTATGCCACCTGTGAGGTAGGACACTTTCTTCTGACTTTGCTACATTATTTGACAGAGATAATGAGTTCTGTGTTTGTGCCAGCTGACTCCTCCTGCTGGGTTAATGGGACAGCACTGATTCAGAAATTGCAGTGAAATGAATTGTTTTTTGAGGATTTCATCCTTAGAAATACCATTTTAAATTTGAAAGGTGTGCAAATTGAGTTTGGTGTTCTTGACAGTGAAAGATATGCAGTTGCAGTCTCTGATAGAGAATATTGATGACCACTTTGAGAGATTTTCAATTTAGACCTTTTGTAATCAATGGATTTTTTTTGCCTTTCAAGAGTGGCACAATTAATTACTTCCAAGCTGTATGATTGTGCTCTATCTAAGCATGTCCTAAAAGGAGATGTTTAAATTCATATGCAAATTTTGTATCTGGATTCACATCTTAGATATGCATCACTTTCCTGGGTCTTGAATTGCTAGGGTTTGATAATCAAGAAGAATAGTGAGTGGGAGAACTTTTATTCAACTCAGTGGCTTTTGAATGGAGCCCATTTGCATTGTCATCAGCACTCTAAGAGCTCTCTGTTCCTTCTGTCCCTCTGCACTTCACTGGGCATTTGCAGAGGCTGATTTTGGAGACAGGATTTACAGACACAAGCACATAATATCCACAGAGTGGATATTATCATCTGAAGATCACTTCAGGAGCCTGGAACTTGCAGAGTAACATGCCATTGTCAAACTAAGGGAACTGAGCAGTGGTTTTCCTTGCAACTATAATAATTGGTTTAGGGCAGAATGAATTTCTGCTCTAGAGACTCCTTGTTCAATATCCATTTAAGTATTATTAAATAAAATATGTAATGAATGCTGGAAGCAGGGCTCATAATCTACAGCTCTGCTCTGCTAAAGGAATCCTTTTTTTACTGGGTTACAGAATGAAAACTTTCATAAACTTCATCTGTTGCTGATCCTAAGAATCTTCCATTCTCTTCTGCATGAGATCCAGGTGCAGTGCTGGTGGTAAAATGCATTTTACAATACTGTAACCTGGTGTGGTGATTCAAGACTTAGAAGCTGTCATGAGTCCCAGATCTTCAACTTCCTGATCATTAGCTTGAGCCACAAAGTTACTGTGCAAAAGCAGGTTGCTGCTACCTTTCCCAGTGCTAGCAACTGATATGCAGGAGAGGAATCATCATTCTGATGATTCAGGAGCCAGTTATGACATGCTCCTCTGTGTACGGCTTCTCACTAAGTAGTTCCAGCCCCTCAGCCTGTATATCTGCGTGATGAGTCACCAATGTTTCCGATGCAGTCAAAAAAAGAGAGGTGAGCATCTCAGTACTATAAATCACATTTTACAGCTCCCTATTTACACTGTATATGCAGTTATGAGATTATTGCAACCCTTTCCTTACTGCCCACTCAAGCATAAAGGATTCTGCCCGTGTTTCGACAGTAGGCATTTTTCTTTTCATTGCTCTGAAGTAATCACTTTACTATTCCCTATCATAATCTTCATCAACCAGAAACATATTATCTGAATTTGCATGAGATTAGGGGAGAAAGTATATTGTGACCTCAGTGGTTCTAATTAAGGTCAATGCTGAACTGCTCTGTTGTTGTGTTTCCGCTATCTCAGGGTTTTTCTTTTAAGTAAGGAAGGAAAATGGGGCTGAATCTTTTGCTAGAAAAAGAAACCTAGAGTGGAAAGCCCTCCAAGGCCTCAAGGAATGATAGCTGGAGAATTTCTGAGAATCTTGTACCTTTCCAGGGTACCGGAAAACAAACCCAACTGATCCTGCAGTCCCTCTGGTTTCTTGTTCACAAGCACGTTGTACACACAGCCTTATTCCCACAGAACTCCACTGAATGATCTCTGCCTCTTCTCCTCACTCTCTACTTGCTCCCTTCTGCTCTCACTCTGAAGATGAAATTTCCATGAAAAGAAACACAACATGTCACACTCTCTACATTGGGAATAAGTAGCACTTATGCCTCTTTTGGCCATTTCTACAAGCCTTTTCAAGGGCCTACCAGGATTCCCTATGCTACAATCTGGATTCTAACAACTCCTCATATTGCACAACAGATGTTTCACCGTGATTTTCAGTGGGTGAACCCAAACTCCTCTGCAAACTCACTCAACATGAGCCAGCTTTAGGTCAAATCCTCTGCAGATCTGTTTTGTACTTTCCAGCTTGTTTGTAGAGAAGCATATGGTCCTTCTTAGTGAATGATAATTTGATTGTCTAGAGAAGTAGTGGTAAATCTATCTGAAACAACTGGATAGCTTTTCCTTTTCGCTTTTTCAAAATTTTCCAGCTCCTGGTTCACAGCGTGCACACACGTTGCAAAGTTTTGAGATGAGTACTTTTTCGTCTTCTAAGCTGTTTGTCCTGCAGCATTCAGAGGTATATAAGACTCTGATACACATTTTCAAGTTTACTTCCTTCATTGCAGGTGCATGACGGATTCATGGTGTTGTTTCAGCATCCCTGGTTCTGTGATTCTAATGTCAAATCCCATTTATACCTAATAACTTAACATTTTCTCCATCATCATTAGGTTGGAGTAACCCAGATAAAATTTTACCTTTCTCTGTCACTCAGATCTCTCAGGTGAGAGACTTCTCATCACTCAGTCTTACAGATAGTTTATAATTATGTTGAAGATTACAATTTTCCTGGGAGAAATCACTTAAATATTTTCTCCAATATGAAAACTAGCCATTAATTTTTCTCATTTGTTTCCTGTTTTAAAATGAGGTTAATTTACATGATAACCTTCCTTTTATCTCTGCTTCTTGGAGATGCATTTTTTAGAGACTTCAAGCTTTTAGACATCTAGGTATGATGCACTAATTGGATAACCCTGTACCCATTTGCTTCTGGAGTTCTTCCAAGAACTCTACCAGCTTTATGAGCATGACTTTTCTCTTTTATGAGGAGATGTTAACTCTTCCCCAGAAGCTTTTTCTCTACTATTTCTATGTTTCATTATATTTTGAATCACCTATCTTGTACAAAAGCCAGCCTGATTGGTCAGTAGTTGCCTGGATTCTTCTCTGCGTACTCCTCAAAAGCTTTCATTTGGTATTTCTTTTTCTCTGATGTTGAGACCTGTTAAAGCCCTTGATTATTTACCTCAATTATTTGTTTGGCAGTTAAATGTTTAATTTCCTTTACAGATTCATGTGATAAGAAAACAATTGAGTAAGAATATAGGTTATACAAGGCTTGTAAAGAAAGTAATTATGTTTTATTAAACAGAAGGATTTAGTTGGAAAAGATAAGTTATCCTTTTTCTCTACATGTCTTGCCTCATTTACTTTTTCAGAACATTAAGGCTACGATAACCCTAATTTTATAGCATGGGTAGACTTATGAAAGGCCTAAGTGCACTTTTAAATTTTTATTTGATTCTTTAAACAGCTTCTTTGTCACTGAAGACATTTGATTCTTTAACAGCTTCTTGGGCTTCTTTTATTTTTGCCAGTCTTTTCCTAAAAACATTATTGTGGCAAACTTACACCTTTTGTTGTTTCAGCTTGTACTAGGTCTTGTATATTATTCAGGACTAAATCAGTTTCTTTGCCTTCTCATGAGTGCTTTCACAAATAACTCCATGAAGCAGTCTTTCACAGTGGCTAAAAAAGTAGACTCTGTGACTAGATCCATACTAGCAAATAGAGTAGACCAAGGTCCCTTTCTGGCTGTAAGAGCAGTCACGGAACATTTCAGTATCCAATCTCCTTCCCCAACAGTACAAGGCCTTTTCCACACTGCATATTGGAAACTGTCCCTTTCTTGCTCTTTGGTATGGGCAAGAGCTGTGTCAAAACATTCACTAACAATTGAGCGGAGTCTGTGGTCTCATTCCAGAGTTCTAACCTTTGCCTTGTCCTGGCAAATCTATGCACTAGTGTTCCACTGAATATATTATTTTCATCAACATTCCTTAATGCCTATTAATTTTTTAAAGGCATTTGCCAATGATTCCGCCATTGAAAATGTACTTTAAAAAGCAAATATTTGTATGGACATATTTGGGCATTTGTCCTGATTTGGTTGTATAGTTTTATATGCTCTGCTTACCCAGGTTGTTGTTTTTCTTTCTGTTTTTCTTACCTTTTATTCTATTCCTTTTTCTGAGTCATAAGCTTTCTGTGACTTCAGAACACACAAATAGATCAATCTGAGCAATTTACTTTCCACATCTGGCATAATTTCCTTGGTTTTCATTTTAGAATTGCCTCATAGTGTCTTTAATCTTAAATGTCAGCAGCGCTGATTCTGTTTTGATTGGGTGGAACCCATCTTATATAAACTTACTCTGCTTCGAAATTTTACCAGATACGAATAAATGTAATCCCTCTTTCCCTACACAGTTTAATCAATCATGCACTGAGACTCTGTCATCTGACAGAGTGTACAAAAGCAGGACCACTGAAGAATGCTACTATGTAGGATTGCTTTTTCAGCCTCCTGGTTTGAACTTCACTTTCAGGGCCTCTCTCCTGCTGTTTCTTTGTCGGTTGTGTGGGTATGAGCCACCACCATTGGGTCTTTCTTGGCACTTACTGAGGGAATGCCTAGATTCCTTGCACTACATCGTTTTTTTCAGCTACATGTGTCTTTTCAAGTAAAGTGTTTGTCCATGTTTGTATTGGTCATGAGAAATGAAGGAGATATTTTCCATTTATCTGCTCCTGAAGGGAGCCCGTCCTACTGAAGACACCTATCAGCCCTTGCTGCACATGGTACTTGTTGAGCAACTCATGGTACAGTGTTGGTAGAGTTCATGTAACTCGGGATCTCCTTTTGGGAGATGACCTGCTCCTGGGGGTGAAGACTAAATCCAGCAGATGATACCTGGCTACTGTGATATCAGTCGGTGACATCACATGCTTGACAAAACTTCCACGGAGTACAAGAGAGGCTATGGACACACACAGTGTCTAAGGGATGATTTGGCTTCTTCTTCATGTCCTGTCTTGGAGCTGAAAGGCTTGACTTGTCCATCTATTCAGTCCAGTTAAGTGTCTCTTTGGGATAAAATTTTTTAATGGATTTACAAATGGCCTTTTTGTGTGTCTCATCAATTCACAATTCTGTGTTTTCTGAAAGGATTAATCGAAGTATTTGTTGTCAAAGAGCCCATCCCAGTAGCCCTGCTTTTTATATATAAGTATGAAAGTTGCTTTCACTATCTATCAGCAAACAGAGCAGGAGAAACCCAGGGATTTAGACTGATCCCTCCTACTTGGTCATTGTATCAGAAGAGTTTTCTTGAACCTCTGCCCTAAGCTGCTGCTAAAAGTTCTTACTTGATTTCACTTTAGATAGGAATTAACATACCAGTTAATTTTGTGCAGCCTTTAAAAAGAAAGGCACCACTTCACAGCCTGCCTATACAGAGGAAGCTGCCTTTCACCTTTCCCAAGACAAAGCTCTTCAGGCCTTTTTAGCACAGCTATGTCTTGAAACAGTCATTTTTGTGCAAACTAACAAGATAACTGCTAGTGCCAGACTCTGCCGTGAGACCAGCGTGGTGGATTTGCTCTCAGTGATACTGTCACATTGCTCCTAAGCTCACGTTATTGTAGCAGCTTTGCTGAACAGGGATGCCTCAGTTCTACTCAAGGGAACTTTAATCTCATATTCACCAAGCATTGCTCTGTTGCAGAAACATTCCATCTGATAGGTAGATTCTTTGCGTCTAGGGATGCAAAACATTAATTGGAGTAAATTAAGTGAGAGGAGTAACAAAGTATTGCTTGGAATCACACACAGTGAGAGTGTGGAGTGTGCTTGACAAGCATGAAAAGGACAAAGAGAAATTACTTATGAATGACTGAAGTTTCAAGAGACATAGTGCATGGGTATTCACTACCAGTCCTCATTTTTCACCACTGAGGTCTCTCCATCTAAGTGGGATAATTCTGCCTGTTAAGAAAAAACTGGAAAGGATAAGCTTACACATCTCCCTTTCTCTCTCTCTTTTTTTTTTTTTTTTTTTTTAAATCTGGGAAAGCATGAAGAAGGAGAGTGTATGTGTGCCCTTTGGGGGAATGAAAAGTTTTTGCTCTCAAGCTCACGTCTGCACACTGTGGACAACATTCATTTTTACAGTATATCCTGAAATTTTTGTCAAGCGCCTTTCCCTTCTTCTTCCTCTCTTTGGTCCACTCTGTTTTTCTTTTAGCTTTTTAATTTTTTATTTGCAAAGCACTTCCAGCTGGCACTGATTCACAAAAAACTGTGTACACTGTGGAAGATGTAATCCAAAGTTGCCTGAGCTGTGCTCCTTTCAGATGCTGAAAGTATTGCCCAAAACTACAGTGCCCTCTTCAAAGAGACTGCAGTCTAGGCTGGAGGAAACAGTAAGAGACTCCACTGCCTCTCATTTATTTAAATACCACCCGTCCCCTTCCTTTTTTTCCTAAGATTAAAAAGATCTAAATATATGTTAAATTACACTGTCTCCATTTGAGTGTATTTTCCTCACTTCTACTGATGCAGGGTGATATCACTTAAATTAAACATGTAGCCAGAGTGTGGCTTGAATTTTTATCCCTCAGCTGTGTGGGTTTGGTTTAAGCAGAATCCACAGTTCTAGTGCTACTGGATGGAGACAGTTTTATACATGTCAGGCTTAGCAAGAATGTGTCTTTGAGACAACATCAACAATGCAAACTAATATTTTATTTAATGAGTATTTAACTTTATGGAAATGAATTTTCCTTTCAGAAAACATTGCACACAAGGAGAATAATGATTTAAAGGACAGGTTCTGAATGCAGATCAACAGAAAAGGGAACAAGCAGTAAAGTTCAGCCTCTGTCAGGAGATCATTACATCTTACTTGCAGAGAAATATCACTTTTCTGGGAAATTGTTTAAGCAAAGTGTAACAGTGAACTTCCCTATTCCTCTTAGTTTCGTGACATCTGATCGGGAACCTAATTGCAGGACCTACGCTAAGGTCAAGAATGTCAGAGAGAACAAATCTTTTGTGCAGAAACTGATGCACAGTAAGTTCCACCCAAACATCAGGAAGAACTTTACTGTTCAGGTGACCACACTCTGGAACAGGTTGCCCAGAGAGATTGTGGAGTCTCCCTCACTGGAGATATTCCACAACCACCTGGATGCAATTCTGTGCAATGTGCTCTAGGATGACTCTTCTTGAGCAGGGGTGACAGACCAGATGATAAGTTTGGTCCCTCCCAAACTTACCCATTCTGGGACTCTCTGAAATCAAACCTGGTGCTGAAGACTACAACAGGACAACTGAAAGGGAAAAGTGGAGTCCAGGCTCGTTTGAAGGGGTCGGGCTCTGGGTGTCCCCCTGACATTTGTGTCTGCACTGACTCAGCGTCTGCAATAAATGAGACAGTCAAAAGACACCCGCCTTGGAGACCACTCAGCATTCAGGTGAGGCCCACATAGTGTTACTTTGGGTAAGGAATTGGCAAGGAGCCCTGTGAATCAGGTCTTAAAGTGAAGAAACAGGATGACTGAATCTCTCAATTCACCAGAATTATGTTTTTGAGAGTAAGAGTGGTAAGAAAGGCAGGGAAGTGGTTCTTTTTGGACAGGTTCATGATTCAATGTAACTATGTTTCAGTGGAGTGTACTTTTTGTGAATCAGATGTGTGAATAAACATGGATAATTAATTCCTTCTCATAACCTAGGGGTTATTTATTACTCTCAAGGTGAAGAGAGGAGGTAGAAATTTTTATCATTAGTTCCAAACAGCAAACTTCTTCCTTGTCCTCTGGTGAAGAGATAGAAAGTTTGCCTATTAATCAATCATCTACATATGAATCTACTCTGAGACATTATGTCAGTGTTGATTGAAGAGGTGGTTTGGGGCCAAAAAAAGCCCAAGACTACCAGCTAACCACAGAGTTTTGATTTCAGCTACACTCAGTGACAAAAAAAGGAAGAATAGTGACTGCTGAGCATGCATTTGAGGAAGAACAGTCAGTGATGCCAGGAGTTGTCCTGACATAAAATCATGCTTGTGTGCAAAGCTGTAAAGAGAAGAGAGCTCATAATCAGTCATATTCTGGCTCCATGTTTGGGTTTGGGGGTTGGAACTATTAGATGTGAGTTTCAGACTCTTTTTTTCCCCCTTCCTTTTCTATTATTGTTCCTTTTCTCTTAGCCTGGCATTTCTCCACTCTGCCTTTATTTTCTACTTCCATCTTCTTGACAGAAAGAGAAGGAGACTCCGTGAGTGTAAACAGATATCCAAACACTACACATGTGTGTCAGTGGGAGGGTTGTGAATGGTATTTAGGGAAGACTCCAAACTTCACGGGCTAGACAGTGTTTAAAGCCTGATAGTATATTTACTTAAATTGAGTAGTCATGAAATTTCACACCTGAGCAGGCCTGACTATCACCAGTGTGAGCTGTGACTTTGCCTGTCCCATCATTAGGTGTCGTTTTGGTACAGATTGTAAGAAAATTTTTTCCATCCTGCCTTTTTTATCTCAACAATAGTTGTCTCCTCCTTGTATCTGTTGACTTGTTCTACCTCCAAGGTTTCCCTTCTCTTTAGACTTCTTTAGAGTGAGGGCTGGCTGCTTCCTATGAGGCACAAGTGGAGATTTGGTTGATAACACAGCCGATGGAGCAGAGGCACAAAACCTGCACGAGGGAGTAGCTTGGCCATTACTCATAAGTGTTGGAGGCTTTCGGTGTTTAACAAAACGTATTGATATAAAAGGCACTGGAAATGTACCCTTTTTGGTCTAACCACCTGGCAACTACCACACAGCCACTCACTCAGTTCCCTGTGGTGGGATGGGAAAGGGAAGGGTAAAAGGGAGAAAAATTGCGGCTTGAGATAAAGGCAGTTTTAATAGGTAAAGCAAAATCCATGCACAGAAACAAAACAATACAGGGAACTAATTCACCACTTCCTAAGGGAAGGCAAGTGTTCAGCCCTCCCCAGGAAAGCAGAGCTCCATTTGTTACATGTTATGGTGACTTAGGAAGACAAATGCCGTCGTTCTGAACATTCGTCTTCCCTCTTCTTCCCTATGCTGAGCATGATGTCATACAGTAGGGAATATCCCTTGAGTCATTTGGGATCAACTGTCCTGGCTGTGTCCCCTCCCATCTTCTTGTGAACCCCCAGCCTACTCACTGGTGGGATGGTGTGAAGCAGAAAAGGCCTTGACTCAGTGTAAGCACTGCTCAGCAGGAACTAAAACATCCCTGAATTATCAACACTGTTTCCAGCACAAATCCAAATCACAGTCTCATACCAGCTACTACGAAGAAAATTAACCCTACCCCTGCACACCATTGCACACCTATGGCTCCAAAGATAAACATATGTCTCCAGTGCTTGGGAGGATTATAATCCCTTGCTTAACATGTGATTTGCAGTATTGAATACCATGGACTCTATGGTCTCTCAAGTAATAACTCTATGATGGCTGAAACAATCCTGTCTTGGCAGCATGTTTCATTTTTGGACCTGAAAGTGCCTTATCTTGGGCACAGGTATTTCTTGCAAGATTAGGCATCAGCTGCCCTTGAGTTGCTAGGAATGGCAAAATCATTCCTTGCCATCTTTTTCTCTACTGTTTCTGAAAAACAGAGCTCTCTACCAAGCTGACCCCAGGCCAGTAGTTCCCATGACAGCAGAGACAAATTCAGTTCCTCTTCTTGGACTTTGAATTCTCATGGGAGGGCACATTAATTTTCCCCATTTAACAGTGACCTTTCCTCAACACAGACACAATCCCCCTTGCCTAGATCTTTTTCATGAAAGAAAAAGGAAATGCAGGTTGTCTGCAAACCGACCCATGAGGTATGTTTGTTTACTGATAGAGGGACACGAATTTTTCAGCTGCTGGATTTTTGAAGTACATTTTGCTTGACAGAAAGCTTTCTCTTTTCTATGGCTTTGTATTTAAACAGTGGGTGCCTCTCACTTTTGTATATGATCTCCTGAGCTTATTCAGTGAGCACAGGAATGTATTCATCAAATTAAAACAACCCACAAAGGCAAAGCTGAATGTCCTGCTTAATAATGCTGAATGTCCTGCTTAATAATGCATCTGAGGTTTTTTTGCCTTAAACAATAAATCACTCACTCATATCTTGCCCTTACTGACTTTTTACTGAGACCTCTCTCAACTGCTAGAAGAGCAATGGATTGGTAAGAGCATTTGTTTGGCTTTTAAAAAATCTGTAATTTTTTCCAGAAGTTGTGTTTCTAAATGTCTGCCAGATTCTTTCTCTTTAAGGGGTAGAAAAAACAACACTACACTGCTTAGGTCCTGAGAGTCTTCTCATTCGGCTTGAACCCTTGTTTATTGCAAAACTATTCAGAGAATTACCAGGACTCAGAATTATGCTTATCCTAGGACACTGATGCTGATGTGAGTGCTCAGCTAAATAAATCCCTGTTCAGCATTACCCAGTTTGTCATTTACTCCAAGAACAGGCTTCTCACTGGGAAGAGGTGCTCTGTTAGGCTTTCAGTATTACGCTCACACTTGCTTGACAGTTTTCCATCTGTGTTGTAGTTTCATGGGGCATCAGGCCTCTGCAGCTCATGAAGACAAACAGAGGTACAATCAGAAGTCTTAGATGATAATTCACTGTATGGGAATGGCTGTGATTCCTGTCTGGGGGTGAGGAAGAGGAAGATGTGTTTGAGGTTTTAGTCAGTGTTATAAGGCCCTTTTGATTCAAAGGCATGAAGTCCAGTGAATTCCAAACATCAAGCTTAACTCTTTGGACTTATCTTTTGAATTAGAATATTTATTGAAAATTAATTTTACCCATTACAAAACAATTCCAGATTTTCTTTGCAAGTGGTAGACCAGAATCTTAGTTTTCTTGCATGACCATTTTGATTTACAAACAAATGAGTTCAGAAAGTTGAGACTTTTTCAGTTCAAAGACTCACAATAAAATTCTTATAAATGACAATGTAACAACAGTCCATCAGCTCTTAGGAGCAGCAGGTGATGCTGGAGGCTTCTTGCCACTTTCCCATGAAGGGCCAATTTTTATTGGTCACAAATATGCAGTATGGATCAATACCAGGGACATTCCTAGCAGATCTCATCACCCAGCTCCTCATTTCTCTGTCTCTGCCTTCTCCAGTGTAGAGTAACTTGTGTTCATTTTACCATTTGCCTCTGTCTCCTTTAGCCTGATTTGCCTTCTGATTGTTTCCTCTTTTCAGAGAGCATCCCAATGAGGACCCTACAGTGCTATCACAACTACACATATCTCTTACCACTTGCACATGGATGGAGTGTTCTGAGGCTCATCAGTTCATGAATGTGATTCTAAACTTTAACAATTGCTGTGAAAACTACGTTCCTGGCTGGTGTTCTGTGAAGGGTCTAAAGAGGCTTGACTGATGAACCTAAGAGATGGAGATGGGCAAAAGAACAGTGAAGTGGTCTTGCAGCCAGCACAGTATCCAGCTTGCAGACACCAGTGTTATGTCCAGGCTACGGAGAAAGCTGGATCTGTACAGGATGAGGAAGAACAGGAAACAGAGCATGCTAATCCGGTTGGTAAAATTATCTTTTCAATCACTCTCCCCTGCCTTTTCTGTGATAGCACACACGCACACAATATAGCAGGACATATTAATTATTGCATTAAGTGGAGAAAAATGTGTTACAGTAGAGACAGTAGTGATAAAATTAATCAGATTGGCAAAGAAGGCTGCTTCTTCCTTATGCCAGCAAGAGCATAGCTATGTTAAAATAATTTCTGCAAAACAAACTGTGGGAAAAACAGAAGTTGTTTTTCTCACTGGGTTTCCTCTCAGAGATACTAGATACGTCTTGCACTATCTTTCC
Source organism: Myiozetetes cayanensis (assembly GCF_022539395.1). Lineage (NCBI taxonomy): Eukaryota > Metazoa > Chordata > Aves > Passeriformes > Tyrannidae > Myiozetetes > Myiozetetes cayanensis. Next base: position 51,925,811 of record NW_026087521.1, on the reverse strand, counting down.
GTTATTTCTGCTTCCTTTCAAGCTGAAAACAGAACATTCAAACTGGAGAGTATGAGGGAGAGGAGGGAACAGAGAACATGGAAGAGAGAGGAGAAAGAGAAAAAAATATAATAGTAGAAGCTAGGGATGAAGGGATAAACAGCAGAGAGATTGGAGGATGGGAAGAAAACACATGAGATAAGAATAGGGAGAAGTTATCTTGGTTTTATTTTTGAGAAAGAGCTGTAGGATTCATTCATGAATTGACCTTACAGCTGTGAAGTCAATGGAGAAGGTGGCTCTTACTATCCCTTGAGTACTGAGTCACATTCCATATGTTAGCAGTTTGCTGTGGGTTGAAGTCTCAAACCACAGAAGTGTTCCTGTGGCACAAGGGACTCCACAGTCTGCATAGAAATAATTTTCTGTTTGTAGGAGCTCTGCAGTCCCACAGTCCTCATAAAACCTCTGTCCCAGCTGGTGGCTACATTTCTCTGGTGTACCTTCTTTGACTTCTCCAGCGTAAGCACAGCATAGCAGGCACATGTACACATGTAAACTGCTAAGCCTTCTGCTACAGAAGCCACAAACTTTGCTTGCTCAGGGAAGGTGAGCTGGGAGCTGAGGGTGGCAGCAAGGCATGGGCCTCACTGACAATGACTTAATCCCACAGTAACAAGAAATGCAGAACAGTGAGAGTGACCAGAATCAACCATCAATCCAGATCCCATAGGAAATCCCTATCCAGTAGCCAGACTAAAAGGTCAAGCTAGGAAGTCACTCCCATGGATCTAAATCAGCAATACGTATCATCAGGCACAGATATGGCTGCGTCATAGCTCAGACAAGGACAAAAAGCAAGGGCCTGAATTTAAAAGCAGCTTCTGAGTGAAGGTGAGGAGGGCTTCAGTCAGGTTGATTCCAGATTAGAGAGCCTTGAGCATGGGCATGATCCACTAAGTCTTGTCTCTAATTCTGAGTATTTAAAACATTCTCAGATTGAAGTATAGAATATCTAATCCTAAAATTGAATACATTTTGGATAGACTACAATGAATTTAACTTCAGTGACTACAATGGAGAAAAAATAAGGGTAGACCTGCCAGCTAATTAATGTGTTGATTGGGACTGGGGGAAGAGGTGCACTAAGTGGATCATCTCTGCCTGCATGTATCTGGAGGTAATTGGATGACTTTTCACAGACTTAAGCTGGGAAAGCTCCTGCAGTGGTTGAAAATATCAGGAGGTGGCTCCAAGAGAGATGAAAATCTCGGACAATGTGGTGTACCAGTACAGATGTTTCACCTATTGCTTTGCTGCTTCCCTGTACACAGGGAGTGCTGCCAACATCCGTGGGTATGGATTTTCTGTTATTTAGTGGTCTGTTGGTTTACTGTATTTGAGTAGATGCAGAGAATTAAGAAATGTTAAAAGGCTGAGATTTCTTACACTGCATGAAACAACCATGTTTTCAGTCTCTGGAAGTGATTCACAGTGGGGAAAAAGTGAATCACTTTTTCCAGTGGCCCAGTAGGTTGCCCTGAGACATTCCATGTGTTCCAGTCCAGGTGCTGCCACCTGCAAATGTGTCAGTAACAGCAACTGCTAATGGCTGAAATGCCTCTGTTGAAAAACAAATCCTCTCAGCTGGGGTTGGAGTAAGGTGCAGCCATGAGCTATCTGGGGTCACTTAATAAGGCAGCTGCCCATCCCACACCCTTGCAGTACAGAGACATTGCTAGTGAAGATGAAAGAGAAATGGATCTCAGCTTGTTCCAGCTAGAGAATTAAGGATGAAATGTGAAGAGGATCTGGAGATTGGAGCAAGCATGAAGGAGGGAAAAGTTGATTGAAATGTTGGAGCGAATCCAGGGGGTATGAAGGTGCCAGGAATACTTTCAGAGTGGTAGTTTTTTAAACCTGTGTCCATCTATGTAAGACTGCCTGTATCAGTGTTTCTACTGTGTTTACATGGGCAAACAGAATGGACCTAAAAATAAGAACAGCAAAGTTATTTGGGTAAAAGTTATTTAGAAAAGATTACTTCTAAAACACAGGTTGATAAGTTTGTAAAACTAATTACACATTGTGAATGCCTGGAAGCCTGTTCTTGTCCTAAGTGTCTATCACAAATGTGGTGTTCTTGTGCCCTTGGCTCCTGGCTCTTCCTGGCCTTAACGTGATCTCTCTTTTCTCAGAAGTATTGCAGTATTTATTTTTGGCCAATGGCAGCCAGTCAGGTGGTCTTCAACGAGCAGAACACTTCTGAGGAGCTCAGTAATCTTCTGAGGAAAATAAACTACCTTCAAGTGCTGAATGGGTGACTAAGCAGCCCACCCCCTATTCTTTTCTTGAAAGATTCTTTATTAACCATCGGGTGAGAGCAGGCTGCACATGGATATCACCCATTGCAATGAGAAGGACAAAGCATTTTCACCTGTTTATATCCTAAGTCTGTGTACACCTTCCAAACATCTGTGGAAATTGTAAGGAATAACTACAACTCCAGACCTTGGCTTCCCTGGATGGAAGTCGGAAGATAGAAACCTGCTTCCTTTCCTCTTCTGCATTTTCTTTGGAAACAGGTTTAGATAAAAGATGTTGACCTGATAAGGTGAAAAACGTGTTGGCTAAATTCCTTCCAACCTGCCTGAACTCAACTTCCCTCTCATGAAAATACACATATTCCCTTACCTCCTCATCCCCTAGAAATGACATACTTTTTGTTCCTTGAAGCAAAGTCTGACTTTGAAAGTGGAATGTAAACAAAGAAATGCTGCATTGGTCCTAGCCAGTGTGATCAGAAATAGCTCCAAATTGCCCATAATACCTCAAATTTGTGTCATGCCTTCAAAGTCAGAGTGGGAAGGTGACTATGATGCTCTGTTTGGGAAAATATCCTAGCTTGCAGAGCAGTCGGGGAAGCTGACACAAATTAAATTGACTCCTGGGTTTCATGATAATTATCTGGCTCTTAGGAGCAAGGGTCAGCCCTTTTAAATATATCCTTTTCTAAGTCATGTGAAGGAAAGATGGGTTTGTTTGTAACTTCTTGGAAATTGTTGTCTTCTCCCTTTTTCTTGTTTCACATTCAGTGCCTGTAAGAGACAGAGGCCCTTTATTTTGAAAAACTAACGGAAAAGTATCCCTGAAAGCTTGTGAGCTTCATAAATGCTGACGCTAGCAGTCACATTGCCTGAGTTATTACTGCTAAATAAGTCAGGGCCAAGATGTAGTATCACGCACTGCCTTGTAACTGCTTGCACTGCTTTGTTGTCAGCACTCTCCCTGCCATGGTTCGGCCTGTGCCAACCAGTGCTCTCCAAGATAACAACCTGGCAGCGTTTGGGAGATAGCACAGCGTAGCAACCATTCCCACTGGGCAACATGGACGCGACTGTACCAGGGTAGGCCATGTCCAGTGTCCTTCAGCAGTGTTCTGGAAGGCTTTGCACCCAGGCTGTGCAGCACACGTCCCTTTTCACTGTGAGTACAGCGGTCACAGTGTGCCGTGCACTTTGAACTGAAAAACAGAGACACAGAACTTTAGCTGTGTTTTAGACTGCAGAGACTCTGTGGGAGACCAAGGAGACCAGCAAGTCTGCAGACACAGCCGGTCTGTGTCGTTTTACCAGAGGGCCAGAGAATGGTCCCTGGCCCTGTTTTATTTATAGGAAAAACATAGTTTTTCTCAAAAGCTGAATTGTGCTTGCATATCTTGGATTGGAACACTTGTAGCTGGCAGTAGACAGTTGATCTTTTCCTGTGGCAAAGAAAAGGCCAAGGCTTGCATCTTCTGAGGAATGTACAAGAGATGCCGCCAAAGGTTCCTTGTAGCTTCCTGGAAGACAGTGTACCCCTGTAGGTCATCTTCTGTTTTATGCAATTAACTCCTTAGAGGGCTGCTAGTTAGAGAGCTGTCAGTAGCAGCTAAGTCCTGTGCTCTTTTCATCTAGCCCCACAGCGGCCACCCTTGCCATGAGTTTTCACTGAGGTCAAGCACCAACCTCTTCCCCTGAGTTGCACCTGGATGTGTTTGGAGGCCCTTCAAGGCCCCACAGACATTCAGAACCCACAAAAATATCCTTATATATTTTTTGAAAAGGAGTATTTTTTTTTCCAAGACGAACCTGTACTGGAGATCTTTGTAGCCATATTTAATCCTGGCAGGACTGTAACAGTTCTCCTCTCCCTCTGTCCATTTGAGGAGAGCAAGTGACAGAGTGGCTTGGTAGCACCTCTCTGACAACATATCTAAGAAAGGGTAAAACTGCTGCACAACTGGGAGAGAGGGATGAGAATATATGGCATCTGGAGGCCAGCCATAGTCAACCCATCACACCAAGTAAATGAGCTTTGTAAATCCATTTAAATGATCACAGAACCTGCACATGATAGTGGATCCCTCAGGGGCAAGGAATAAAATGCACAGAATATTGAGATCTTTTGGGTCTTCAGAACTCTAAGAGAGCTGTTGAAAAAGGAAAGTAGCCAGCTTTGAGATTCAGAAAAGCCTTCTGGAGTTGTAGGTGTCTTAGACAACCAAACCAAAAACTTGAAAAATTACACCATCATAATAACATTTTCTTTCCACAAATGCTACCTCTCCTCTCTTGATTCTAATCCAACATGGTGAAAGATCTCAAGTAAACCTACATCTTTCTTAGTTACATTAATGCATTTGATAAACGGGACAGGTCATAATTTCCATGCACCTGCATTTATGTAGGCTTGTTTTGCACTCCTCTGATAGGTGAGATTGGCAGTGGAAGAAGCCAGATTTAGCTAAGGCTTCTGTCTAAAAATAGTTAATCAATTTCAGTTCAAAGCTCTCAGGTTATAGGAAAAGAAAATGATTTCGCTTGGGCACATAATGAGCTTGGATAATCAGTTTTCCTGCTCAGGAGCAATGAATCCAAGGGTTTAAACAAAAAGAAATGTTATTAAAAGGGGTAAAATAGCAACTCAGCATAAAAATTAGTAGGCCTGCTTACTAAAATCAGAAATAGAACCTGAAAGCTTCTTGGTAATGTAGCCCTCACCCCTGTTTTGCCCAGAGCTGAGAGTGCCCATTCTGCATCTGTATGGAGATGCTGTTTTGAAGTGCAGTGATCCCACTTCTCCTACCAGGTCACTGCTCTTAGCAGCTTCAGTCCATGAAGCCTTGGTTCTGTCAGAGAGGAGTCTGTGGCAAACAAAATTCAAAGTGAACCGTGAGGAACACACTATTTGAGGTTTGTTTTCATTTTTTAACTTTCTTCCTCCACAGTTCCTTTGCACTACCACTCCCAAGGGGAACTACACTGGTAATTCCCAACCCTCAAATCACCATTTTCTCTTGATGAAGAAGTGTTTTGAATACCTTCAAACATAAGACACGATTGTATTTTAAACCTAGTGCTCGAGAGTGAAATCCACTGAAGTCAATTCACTTGCTCCCTTTTTGTTGTGATCTCTTGACACTTCAAGCAGTGCTGGATTTCTCTTTTATCCCATTATAGGCAGGATCAGCAGTAAGTATTCCATTCTTTTAGGAATACTGGGCTTACCTCAGGATAGATGTAGCTCTGAATTTAAGTTTTACTTCTGTGCAAGCTTTACAGCACAAAGGATTGAACTGAATAGCAGGCTGAAGACTCTTATCAGAGTTTTTTGCAGTGACTGTCTTCTGTTCTTACAGTTGTCACCATCTCTTTGTATGAGCTATTCAAAATCATTCACAGCGGATATACCAAAGGTTGAAATTGTTCAGGATAACATGAGACAGGCAGAGGTTAGAGGGTTAAATGAAAAGAAAAAAAAATATTGTTTGGAGAACAGGAAATCTTTATTAAAAGTGATAGCCTGCCAAATACTCTGTGCTTCAATTGAAGGGATGCATAACTTGGAAACAGTCACTACTGCAAGAAAAAGTAATGAGGAGAGTGCTGCAGAAGCTTAGATGCAATTGACCCCTTCTGTTTCAAATCTTTATGGTTTAATTATCTTTATTTCAAGTGCATTAACTGTTTATAGATGACCAAAACAGTTCTTAAATAGCAATTCTGGTGAACGGCTTAGCTAAACCAGAGAAAAATCTCACTTTTTTTCCCCAAGTTCTGCCCTGTCAGATAAAAACACTGGCTCAGAGCTGCCACCCAATGATCAGACCGTGTAAAATCACTTAAATATAGGCTATCTGTGTTGCAGAGCACTGAGTCCAGTGAGACAAAATAGCAGAGACAAATTAATTTCTCACTGCGTTAGAAAGGCAGGGAAAGGCCATTTCCCCCTCCACTGTCTTTCCACTCCCGTTCCCCAACATCTGCATCGCTTTGTCTGCAACAGGGTCTTTGCTTAGAAAATTTCATTTGTTAACCTATTAACTTCATTTTTGTTTTGTTTTGTTTTCTTCTGTATTGATTTTCTGGTGGTTTATCAAGTTGGTTCAGTTCACAGGGTAGGTAGGGAAGCATCAACACCAGCACAAAGCAAACAAGAAGGAATGAACTGCTGAGATCAGAAGAATGGGTAGAAGAGAGATTTCAGCTGCAGTGAGCACTTATTTTGGCTCTATTCTTGTCTAACTGCATATGGCATGACACTTGGAGATTCCAAAGCTGGCTTTGACTACACATGTTCAGGTAGCTAAAGCACTGTAGTCAACACAGAGTGCACACAGGGCAATGGTCCAGACCAAGGTTCTGGCTAAATTTGTCTGTTCAGCACTCAGAGACTTCAGGTACTGATTGTTCCCAGTGGCTGTGCTGCCTCACTGAAAACTATCATCTCAACTATCTCTGCAGCTTTTAGTGTGTCACCTGTCTAAAAGTGTTTGTCCCTGGCTGACCTGTAACAGTTGGCAAAGCAAAGAAAATTAAGGGGGAATCACCACATGTATGTTCATTTGTCATCAAACAACTGTCACCATTTGAGTGCATTATACAATGCCAAGTATTTTATACAATTTAAGAACTTATAAAATATTTAATTTGTAAAAAGCATACTAAGTGACTTCATTTCCACTGCAAGAGGAAATACACAGTTTGTGCACAGTGGTGCACCAACAGGACATTTCAGTCCATTTTCCTTCTGATCCAGTCTCTTTATGAGCCCTTCACAGACAGCAAAAGGGTATTTACTTCAAGCTGTATCATAATCCTGCAGTCTGCCTGCCCTAGTGTCTATTTCTAATGGCTAATAGGCATTTTTAATGTCTAGTAGAAATAGATCTGTAATTCTACATGCAGATTCATCCCACATTATGTGTTGTGTATTAGCTGCTTGTGCCCTGAACTGCCTGCTTCCAGCGTGCCAAAATACGTCACTAGATTTCTGCTCAGCTCCATGTTTTCTGGATTAGGACCTGCTGTGGTCTCAGAAGACAGCATTTATTATGTACCTGGAGTTACATTGGCCATCAGAGCTGATTGCAACACAGAGAACAGGCTGTTCCTACAGAGCTGCACTTTTCAGCCGGAGCTAGTGGGGTGTACGCTCAGGCAGGAGCCACTTAGTACTTATGTACAAAGCAAACCCACAGGGAGGCTTCTACAAGCTGCCATTTGGCCAGTCTCCTTAATTTCAAAGACTTGGACATGTGCCTGGAACTATCAGAAGTCCAAATGGTTAATTACTGCTGGTGGAAAATGATTATCGCTTGATTATAATATTAGTTAAATTTTAACCTCCTTCACTACTTTAACAAAGTCAGCATACTGTTATCTAATCACCAGCCAACGGTGAAATAACAATCCTAATTCGGTCCCAAAACAGTTCATATCGGGGAGCAAAGCATCAATCTTTTAAAATGGGGAAAGCTTAGGACCAGATGGGAAAGATCAGGGCATCGCTATTCCCACAAATGTACTTTGTGATTGCCGCACCAAACTGCTACACTTTGGAGCTGGAAGGCAGAATCCTGCAATAAGGACCATTAAACTTGTGAGAAAAACACATCAGGAAGCTCTAAAGACCTTGCATGTCCTGTATCATTCAAGCCCTTGGGTGGTCCTTGCTTACTGTCCAGATACACTCTTGAATTTTAGGTTGTACAGACTGAATGGTGGACACGTGTTTCTCTCTGAGAGACATTTGAGTTAGGGAAAGGGCTGTCAGGGACAACTAGGGCTTATGAGAGCTTCAGTAAGGGTCAGTGCACATTGTGGGGTGATTGGCAGATTGGAAAAGTCCTGGGCTTCTTGCAGTTTTCCTATTCCCTTTAGGTGGGATAAGCTGTTGTTTGGTTTTTCACTTGCTTGGCCTGCAAATAGTATGGGCTTTAGTGAATGCACTGAAGCCTCCTCTTCTCAGGTGAATTTCCATTTGCTTTCACACATTACTGCTGCTTCCTGCCAGGGCAAAAGCTTTCCCTGAAATCCTCCATGTGACAGATATAACAACAGAACTAGAATGGTGTGCAGAAAACCCTCCTTGCCTACCCCTCATAGGGTGCCAATCACACAGAGCCGTGCCCAGGTTATTAAGTGGACGTGGTTTGGTGCCCTTCTGGCAAGAAAGCCTGAATTCACCTTGGAAGCATCAATAGGGAGCTGGTTCTTCTGGTGTGTCTACCTGCTCTGTACACAGAGATCTGAAGCTTCCCTGTGTGGGAGATTTATAGCCCTCAGTGAGAGAGGTAGATCACATTCAGGTCCTTGGGCAACCCTGGTTTGTTCCCAGTGTATCCTCTGTATTTCTCTCTGGACTGCTGGGGCAGCTGTCCAAGTATCACAAATCTTCTGGCAAACATGAGTTTTCTCACACAGACACACGCACCCCTTCTACCCTCTCACACTGCTCACAGGTCCTACTCCAACTTAGGTGCTGAGTAGATGAATTTCTGTATGGGCTTCTCTCACCACCACATCCCTCTGCAAAGATGTGTGCCTCACACACTAATCATTCCTGCTGTACTAGTGGTCAACAAAGTATTTTGGGTTTTTTTGCATGCATATTCAGATTTATCTTGCATTGCTCTCCCCGGAGACAGTCTAATAGAGAGGGCAAGAGAGAACCAGCAACAAACCTGCTGCTGACAGTTAGCAAGCAATGGGTTCAGGTTTTACATGGAGGTTTATTAGATGGCTGAGGAAGAAGATCCCTTTTGCTGAATGCACTTCATCTTCTAAGGCTTGCCTTTTTTATCCCCGTATTTGTCCTTCATTGCTTTCTGCACGTTAAGATCGAGGAAATATTTCTCATACCATTTCCCTGTAAAGAAGGTAAATCACAGTTCAGATACAGCCTCCTTCCTAGTGCTATTATACCTCAAGGATTACTCTAGCAGTAGAGCTCCTCTATTCTTAAAATGCCAATTTTTAGTCACCTTTTGACTTTGCCCAAACCCATCCATTGTCCTTGACAGAAGCAGCACCCATCTAAGAAATTCAGCAATATACTTTTCCTGCAGAAGCCGTACCTAGCTCATAAATCCTCCTTCCATGCCAATTATTGGGATCTCTGATTGCCTTCTGAATTACATCAGGGGTGTAGGAATCTCTCATCAAGCTTCGGGTCTTCAGTGGGCCACCTGCAAGGAACAGCAAATAAGGAATTGTGTGCAGAAATCACCCTACTACACTCCTGGAACTGCTAAGGGGACCAACACCAACAGTTTCAAGTGCTCAAGAAAAGGCATGTGTTGACTGCAGCACCTTTGATCAGGCCTGTGAGTAGGTGCTGAACAATAGCTTCATCATCACCCAGGAGGGAGCTTGTGTTTGCCAATTTATCTGCTTTTCATCCTCAAGTATGAGATACATGCAGAGGGTGCTGTAAGATTATTTGTATTCCAGTGCCCTTTCTTTAGTCAAGTGCCCACTTACCTCATGTTGAATCTCCTCATTCACGTGAGTAGCTCCATACTCAGCAGTAGAACCCCACAAAAACCCCACCATCTTAACACTCCAAGCCTTCTTGATCTCCTTTTCTGCCACAATACTTGACAAATAATTCCCAACTGTGACTTCTCTATTCATCCCCTCTTGACTTTTAGCCACGAGGGGGCTTTATTTTAATCTCTCATCCTTTCCACTTCACTGTCCTTTTTCTTGACAATAATGGTTTTGAGCTCCCTGAGGAAAGATGTCCTTCCTTTCTGTGTGACTACACAAACCGAGGACAATGCAGTCTTCAATACCCAGCAAGGTCTTGACATGGAACATACTGTACAAGAAAAAGGAATGTGTCTTATGCTGGTACATGAGAAACTAGAATCACAGACAATTATTTCAGAGTTTCTTGGATATGACGGTGACAAAATGGGATGAATGCTCAGTTTCCAGTATTTGTTTTGATGGAAGGATCCTGGGGAACCTTGGAAACAGAGGTTTGGGCAAGATATTTCAGAGACCCACATGTCTAAAGGTCTTGAAGAAAAATAAAGTCGATACTGGAGATAACTAGAGACTGGAGATGAGAGGAGACACTGAATTGCAAATGGTGTCTATTTGGACAGCTCTGATCACGGAGGACAACAACAGTCATGACTCATGTTTACTTTTCATACCTTGGAAAAAAAAAGAATGAATGCAAAGAAAGGGATAGGATACATAGAATAGAATGGGAGGATCTAGATTCCGTTTCCTCAAGTACCACAGTCTGAAAAAGCAGTGACTGTGGATAGAAGGAATAAGAGGAGAAAATGAGTACCACCTATAGTCAGATGCCTGCCCATAGCAATGTGGCTGCCCTGAGCCCTGGCAAAGCGTAGATGGAACCAGCTTTGAAGGTCAGGCATGTGTGTCCCCTCACCTTGGAAGAGATTTGATCTCAGGTTGTAACCCAGCTGCTCGTAATCTGAAAGAGATGTCCAGTCCAAGGAGTTTTTTGTCATTTCAGTACAGTCAGTGAGTCTTTTCTGTCCCGTGTCTACACTTGCATTGCACTGAGCTTGATGTTGCTGAAAACACAAACCACAGGGAACCACAGTCATTCCACATTTCCAAAGTGCAGCAAACTCCTGGCATTTCCACCCCTGCATAGCTCTCTGAGCTATGACTAATCCCTGATGCCTGGGTCGGTCCTTGAGTCTCCCTCAGTGCTGTTAAAACTGAAGCCATGGCCCATGGTGATAAATATGGTAACTGTGAGTCTGCTGGCACTAGCAGGAGTACAAATGGGATCTGGATCAGGTAGGGATCATACAAACAGCATGTTTGGATTTGTCAAATTAGCTCAGGACACGATATACAGCCTTACCTTCTGCTCTTGAGGCAGTCATTAGAATGAAGACACCAGCCAGTGGGGTAGGAAGCCTAGTGCTTCACCAGGGCTGACTTGAACCACTAAAACTAGCTTGGGTTTTACACTGTGCCAGTTCTTTGCAGCAGCACGTCTTATACAATATTGGGATCTTGAAGCTGAAGTTACTGTAGTAGTCAGACTCCAGGAGTCAGTGCTGCATGCTCTGCAAAGGTATTAAGGGATAGATCCTCTTCCACAAAAAGAACAGGGCCATAAGAGATGAAGAGAGGAAGCCAGTCCTGACTCACAAGCAATGAAGCACAATCTGCTTCTTTTCTCTATCACTCTTGGTTCTTTTTAAAGAGCCATACAGTTACACATGATCAAAGTGCAGGAATCTGTGCTGCTAAATAAACTGCTGTGTTAATTCCCACCTCCTACTTTAAAACAAAAACAGGTCTGTTATTATTACTATATTCAGTGGAAAGAACTTTACAGTCTGCTGATGTAGAAATTCCTCCTCTTCTCCGATTTCTTCCAAGAAAGCAGAATTTCTGTGTAGTGAGGCAATGTGCCCATTTCTCAAACCCCATTCATCAATAACTTTCCTTTCCCCAGTTACTCCTGGACAAAATGACACTGAAGCCTGCAACTGTTACTACTTTCTTGTTTGTAACTGTATATGATGTTATTGTCACGCTTCTTGTTTGTTTTACTTCTGACCCTGAGGGTCCAAAGTCAAAGCACCGCTCAGAGACTCCTACATCTTGATGCCAAGAAGGACTTTAAGGCTATTTTACCATCCTCCTCGCTAACAGAAGTCACAAGAAGTATGTCTTATTCCTTTCCTAAGCCAATTCTGTGACGGGCAATAGACAATCAATCAGAAAAGACATATCTTGATCAAAGAGCTAAAAATGATTAAACTTGATCTTTCTTTCTGAACGAAACAACTAACACTCTGACCTTCTTGACATGCAGCCTTGGGGGAAAGAGGGAGCTGTCTTTCGAGGCAGAAAACTAACCATCTCAGACAGGTGTAGGAACTGGCCATTCTCACCAGCCACCAGGTGTGACCAAGAGTGGTCTCATATGCCTTCCACATCTGACTGAGTCTCCAAAATATAAGGAGGTTTCATTAACTTTCCAGACCTGAGGAGCCCCATGAATGTCAAAATGAGATTGGATTTTTTTTTTTTTTTAAAGAAAAGATCCATGATTTACCAAGAGGCAAAGCTGTAACTGCCTATCTCACCTGGTCCATGATCCCTGGTGATGTCACAGTGATTTGTACAGGCAGGCAGGTCTTGCTGAAGTCCAGGTATAGAGGTGGGATGAAGGCTGAAGAGTGGAGATGGTTGCTGGGGAACAGCGCTCCCTCCTTCTATGAGCTATGAGCTCCATCTCCATTGGAAACAGAATCCACATGGTGTAGAGAAGGGTTTTCCTTGCTGATTGAAAAAACAAACAAGGAGCAGAGTAAAAGGTCCATGTCTCAAGAAGTACCTGTGCCCAGAGGTTCACATCACACAGGATTTCTTGGAGACTTTCCTAAAACAGCCACGATAATCAACAAGACTGTTGATCCAGCAGAACTGGATCTTTTAGCATCTCTAAATGCTTCACATGAGCTCCTGACCCTCATCAGAGAGCAAGGAGAATCATAGAATTGTAGAATAACCTGAGTTGGAAGGGACCCAATAGGATTGTTGAAGTCCAACTCCTGGTCCTGTACAGGACAGCCCCAGAATCACACCATGCACTTGAAAATGTCCAAACGCTTCTGGAACTCTGTCAGAACTTGGTGCCAGAACTACTTCCTTGGGGAGCCTGTTCCACCGACGGATCACCCTCTGGGAAAAGAACCTTTCCCTAATATCTAACCTAAACCTCCCCTGACACAGTTTCATGCCATTCCCTCAGGTCCTGTCACTGGTCACCAGAGAGGAGATCAGTGCCTGCCCTTCCGCTTCCCCTCAAGAGAAAGTTGTAGACTCCAGGCTGAACAAGCCAAGTGATCTCAGCCACTCCTCATACGGCTTGCCCTCTAGACCCTTCACCATCTTTGTTGCCCTCCTTTGGATGCTCCTTAACATTGTTGATGCCCAAAACTGCACACAATATTCAAGGTGAGGCTGCCCCAGTGCAGAGCAGAGCGGGACCCTCCCTCGACTGGCTGGCGTTGCTGTGCCTGATGCCCCCCAGGACACGGTTGGCCCTCCTGGCTGCCAGGGCACTGCTGGCTCGTATTCAACCTCGCCTGGCCTGCCCATCCCTCCTGAATAGCCTGTAAACATCCAACATGGCAGCCCAGTCACAGGAGTCATCCTCCAAGTTTCATTTATGCCAATGATACCATATCTCTGGGACTGGGCCAAAGCTTCAAGCTGTTTGTTTGTTCCTCATGCTGTGTGCATTGGTCAAAACATTTTGAGTGTGCTTCATTGTAGCTGACACCTCATGGAGCAGATTGAGGGATGGTATGACCACTCAGTTCCTCAAGTTTTGGCATGCCATCCCATTGCTTATCACTGGAAAACTTGGTTTTGTCCCTTTCCCCCTTCCAATCTAGCTTAAAGCTCTCTCAGTAAGCCTTGCTAACTTCTGAGCTAAGATCCTGTTCCCCTTTGAGACAGGAGGACCTCGTTTGTTGCCAACAGGTTCCATGTTGTATAAACTCACCCATAATCAAAAAACCCAAAATTATGCTGGTAACACCGGTCTCAAAGCCAGGTATTCATCTACATGACCTCCCTGTTTCTTGTCCCATCATTCCCTGCAACTGACAGGATAGAACAGAACACAACTTGTGCCCCAGATCCCTTGATCTGTTGACCCAAGACCCTGAGGTTCCTCTTGATTGTTTGCAGCCTTCTTGTTGGGACCTCATTGCTGCCTATCTGGAAAACCAGAAGAGAGTAATAATCAGTGGGCTGGGAAGTTCCTCTGTGATGTCCCTTACCTGAACCCCAGCAAGGCAACACACCTCCTGATGGGTTGGATCCGGTTGGCATGGGGGAAGGCACCCTCATGAGTGGGCTGGCAAAAAGTCTTACATTGAGCTATTGACAAAACCATTGCTTGACCCTCCTGTGCCCAGCACCCAGTCCTATATTTTAGCCCCTGACTTTTCATTCATCCTGCTCCAGACCTGAGCTCTCACCAGGCCACTGGAATTTCTGCAAGTCTCCAGGGAAGTGTATAATTCTCCTTCATGTTGCAAAGCTGCTTTTCCCACTCCACACAAGCAGGTCACAGGTAACAGAGAAGAGTTCGAAGTATTCACAGATGCATCATCTTAGATTTTATTAATTATGAAAAACCAGAAGATTAATAGAAATCTACTGATCATTCTTAGAAAAATTTGCAAAATACAAATCAGCATGTTTTTCCGCTACTTCTATCTCCTCCCTTTCGCATTACCCTGGGCTGGAAAAAGCTGCTAGATCTCACTGCCTGAGACAAAGCCCTCCCTCTAGGCCTTGCTGCGCTTCACCTCAGAGACCTTGTAGTGTGGTGGGGCACGGTGGAACCACTCTGACCAGGAACCATCATAAACAGCCACATCCTGCTTGCCACACAGGAAGGCTGCCAAGGCAATCTGACACGCCGTGACACCTTTGCGGCACGTGGCCGTCAGTGGCTTTGAGAGATCCACTTTCTTCGCACGGAATATTTCCTGGATCTCCTCGATACTCTTCTCATGTCCGGTTTCGGAAAGGAATGAGTGGAAGGGTATGTTCACAGCACCAGGGATGTGGCCAGATTCCAGCCCTGAAAAAGTGAACAAGAAAAGGAAACATGAGCAAGGACACATTAATAAAGGTGGTGAAAGACATTCACAAAAGGGATATTAAAGAGGCATCATTGCAGATACTTTCACTCTCTCGAACAGACTCATTTGTTTCACTTGATGATGAAGATGCAAAACAGTACAGGGCTAAAAAGAGGACAAAGATTATTCAACTTTGCTGAAGTCAAAGCTTCCAGAGTATTTAGCAAACTCTTACCCCACTGAAAGAAGTGAGAAGTAGAAACCTGACAAGCAGTGAGAAGTAGAAACCCTAGACATGACAGGAATCTAAGAACCAACACAGAAAAAGCCCTAACAAAGGCATTATGGGCACCTATGTAAAGAGGAATGCAGCAGTGCAATTTCAACCTTCCCCAGGTATGCCAGCAATGCGTAGAAACAGTTTTCAGAAGCAGGAAGTGTGGCCTGTATGTGGAATTTGTGAATTTGTTCACAATTTATTCCTGTGTCACCTTAAAATCATATTTCAGAAAAGAAATAATAGAAATCACAGTAAATCACAGTAAAGCAACTTTAAAGTCAGCTACATTATTGCTGAGGCAGCTATCCTGGGACAATGGGGTCAGTGAAGTGAGAAGTTAGATTTTGTATTACTTTTTATCCACTCTATGGATGAAACCAGCATGGGTTCTATTTTTCTGCTGGTACAGCTCACCACTTCACACAAGCTGAAAGTTGCATTTCAAAATGAAGTCTTTAGAGAGAAGCAGATATAAAAAATATGATGGATAAGGTTGTCATCATGCCCTTCAAATTCAAACTCTGTCACTACAGGCTTAATCAATAGAAGCTTTTTGAGATTTTGAGAGGCTCTGGATAAAGTCTCACTGGAGGCAGAAACACTATATATTATGTTGAAAATGCATTTTGGGGAATGATTCCTTGCTAGGTGTGAACTTCTAATGAGACAACCCCGAGAAAGTCACTTAAATAGTAATCTGATTTACTGACAGCTTTCCACTTGCCCAAGTCACCAGAGTAACTAATGTCAGGAGAAGAGATAGGGGTAGGGAACCTGTCACAAATGGTTCTTAACTATACCTAGTCAGAGATTGACATCACACATCATAATGACACTGCAGTTTCATCATTCACACAGACTGATGTCGTGACATGACGAGATATATCGTATAGAGAAAACAGGGCTTTGGCAGGGTATCGAGCAGGGGGATTTTGCTCCTCTGGACAAAGACAGAACCTAAAGACAATCAAAGATGTCCTGAGTCAGCTTCATAAGTTCTCTCCCTGTTCCAGATGGCCCCTCTTTGTCTCTGGATTCATCCACCCTGAGTGCTTTAGAAATATGGCACAGTTGCCTAGTAGTCACCTCATGCATCCTTCAGAAGTGTTTAGCATTACTGAGAGAAGTTGGGAGAAAAGCTGCTGACTTCTGCAGGAACTAACATCTAAAAAGGAAAAAAAATTAGACAGTGTTTTGGACTGATGCTTTCACCACATTTTTCCAGGTCCAGAAAACAACAGTTCATCACTTCAGTACAGGGAACTGCAAAACTTACTTATCAATATAGTGTCTGCATGACAGAGAGGAAATGAAACAAAATCCAAGTGTGAGAAAACGTCGTATGTAGTTCTCAGACTGCAAAACTTTACTAGAGAAGGCCTGGATTAGCCTACCAGTCTCCCACAGAGTGAATGCCCCTGACCCTGTCATTCAGCAAGGGATTTCTGCAAGGCTCTGCTGCCAGTACTAGTGATTGCCCCAATACAGACAAGTCTGTGAGCCACAGAACAATGCTCTCACATCATCCTAAGGCAACGGGAAGTGAATTGAGATCAGGAAGTCCTGGAAGCCAAACCAGAAGGGAACTCTTGCTCAAAGGGAACTTTTGCTCAAAGAAGCTTGCTGGGCCATGGATTCAGTTCCTAGGTGTCCCAGGCACTATGGTCATTATCACTTGTCTAGCCTGTTCACACACCTTAAAATAGGTTTGTACCCCTCTCTTACTGGAGACTGCTGTGACAACTCATGACCCTTAAAGAACTCTTTGGATAGGAGCTGAGAAGATCTGAAAAGAACACTCTCATTTTAGAGCAGTTTTGATTTTCATCTATAGGAAGACTTCCTTGCTCCAGAGATTCAAAAGTCTGTTGGGAGTCAGAGACCAGTGCTTGCACTCTGCGGGTGAAAGATGTGGAATTCTGTACAAACTGCATTTACTCATCTATGTGGGTGTTCAGCTGAAAGACAGAGCTGAAACTGCACAACCACAATCCCCTGGACTGCCTAAGAAGTGCTTTTGAGTGGTTGAGAAAGTTTCATCATCTCTCTCTGCTAGGTCAAGAGCAGAGAAACATAGGTCTGGAAGGCAAGGCTGGATGCAGCTGGGGATCTGAACAGGGGAAAGGATACATCTGCTCCTGCCTCATATAAGACAGAGCATACTCCACGCCAGGTTCCTGCAGTCACCCTCTGAAACTCCACGAAAGAACCCTAGGGGTAGAAAGCCTGGGTCCCACATACTATAGTGATCACTTTATAGGCTCCCTCTCAAAAAAAGCATCTATCTTGGAAACAGTTTGGATTCTTGTCATGAAACATCCCACTGATGCACCTCCTTGCTGATGTGAGGAGGAATATTGATTTCCAATGTTAACTTCATCATGGTCAGTCCATACACCATTTATCCTTGAGCTAACACTGCCCTACAGCTGAAATAGTCTTTTTCCCCTTCTGCTGTTGCTCCAATAGACTGATGGCAAGCCCTAAGCACTCTCAACAACCTCATGTCCTTATCCTAAACCCCGTAAGAGCCTGTGAGATATGCTTTTCTCTGCCTTGGCCACCCTAGGAACAGTTTTAAGTGTCCAGCAGGCTTCTGGATAAGGAAGTGGCATTTCCTAGCACCACAGTTGGCAGACAGGAGGTTACCAAGGCTATTACTAAGGCTAAATTGCATCTGAGGTTCTTGCACCCAACTAATTCATTCAAATCTTATCTTCTTCTATTGCTTCCAAACGTGGATCTTCAGCTTGTAACAGAAACACAGGCAGTTAAGTGTTTTGGGCTACTAAGCACCCAACTCTGTGTAGTGTTATACTTCCTGTCACTTCTATATCTGCAGGTGCCACTTCATAATATTCCCCATATGATCATTAAGACCTTCCCAAGGCTATGCCAGCAGCACATTTCAGTAGCAACCCCCTATTTTCAGTGCCTTGATGATTCAGAAAAACATGAAATAAAACACAGAAGCATAATGGGACGACGCTGGCAACTTCCAGCCCCACAGATCTCCTTTCAGCATAAGCTTATCTCCCTTATCTTCTTTTCGGTCAATTTTTTTAAAAAATCTAATAGTACTTGTGCTATTGGCCCTCTCCTTATATTGAACTAATAACTGCCCCTCTAATGTCAAGTCCAAAGTATTAACAAAGTCCAAATGGAAAAACTCTACCTTGTAGGTGTTTCCAATGGCTGAAAGAAAAGATCAGACATAACTTCCAGACATGCATGTTCCCTTTTCTCTTATCTAGACAATCAATTCTGCTGGCAAGGAAATAAAGCCCTTGGCCGCAGGGCAAGTTTACCAAGGTATTTTACTCAAATTTGCTTTTATTTAAAATAATTTTTCTTGAAGTGTTTTTTGAAAGCCTTCTAGTCTGTCCATGTTAGGGTAACAGCCCAATAGCCGCCAAGATTGTGCTGTACTGCCTATCCAAAATATGAACGTTGCTACTGTTTCTATCCTATAGAACCATTCTCTGATTAAATGTATCAAATTCTTGCTTCATGGAGTTGCAATGTCACACAACTAATTTTTGACACATATTTGGGACAGAGATCAGCTGCCTCACAGATTTGAGCATGGGGATATCTTCTGATTACACTCTATAAATAATAATTTAAACTTATTTCCCCTTATTTCTGCTATCCCTCTGAAGACTAATCTTTAGGAGAGAAGAAAACATGGTAGCACAGACTCAAGACCCACTATAATTCTGAGACTATATAAAAATAATCTTTCACCTCGAACCCCTGCTAACTGCATAGCAACCTTATTTATTCTTTCTCTCCATGTTCTCTTTTTATTCACTTTGTTCCAGAAGTTTTTGTATTTGTTTTAATTCCTTTTGCCAAGTCTCACTCAGCTTGGTGTCTGGCAATCCTTCCTCACAATTTGTAACCTGTAATAAGTTATCTTCTTCACTACTTAATCCCCTTTTCCACATCTGTTAGATTCTCTGCTTACATATAGTTTTTATTGTTGGCTATTTATCTAGCTAAGACTACAGCCCCTCCTCTCTAGCCTTCCCTTTGCGATGAAAGCTTCAGATGGAATTTTTTAATGTCAAAGAGATAAAAGATATACTCTGTCCATATTTAACTCCCTGTGGTTTTGGAGTGTGTTGGCTGCAGATAGTTGTTCTTCTCCAAATGCTTCCTCTGTTGCCTCCCTGTTTATCTCTCTCCTCCATCAAATGGTATTTCCTGGAAGGGACAATTACTGATCTTGTCTAACCTACCCTGAACACACTGTAAGAACACTTTAGGCTTGGTCCTGGCCAGCTCCCTGAGTCCTCATAGGTTCCTGTGGGTTGAAACAGACTTTGATAAAGTCTCTCACTCTCCATTGTTGTGCCTTGAGTCTTACTACATGGGCAAAGGTAGAGCCAATCCACTCCCAGCTGCAGACACCTGTTGGAGAAGAGAGGGGAAAAAAAAGCTACATTTTATTCTCGCTCCCAGTGAACGTTCAAGCTGAGCAAAAGCTTTATGTTTGGGGCAGGCAGGACTGAGAGCTGAGAAAATGGGCAAAATCTGAAGAGTTCTGTATGCAGAAGGGAGATAAGGACAACCCCAGAATGAGAAGAAAAGCACTTAGAAGCTTATGAAATTGTTTTGGGTTTGCTTTCTTTTTCAGAGGATGGACTTCTTGCCTGGCAACTTTCCCCTCTTTTCTCAGATGTCTGCAATGGAATGCAAAAATTCACAACTTTTCTGCATGCATTTGTTTAGCTGTAATTCTTGTTCATCAATTTTCAGTGCCCAGCACTCAGAGAAGGCCAGCACTGGTAACCACCATGTAATTACTTTTATCATATGCCCCTGGATCATTAGTTCCTCCAGTAACACAGCACCGTGCAGGGACACCATTAGCTACTTGGTGCGTAGGTCGGGACTGCACATCTGACAGGTTTATGCTGCACACCACGCACCAACAACCAAGTTTCTTCATCCAAAGCAACACCTGCTTTCTTAAGACCCATGAGACTTGGCTCACAGAAACATCCATTTTTTCTCCACTCGGGCAACTGAGGTAAGCTTCTCCCAGCAACTAAAAATTAGCCATGTATTACGGCTTATCTTTACCGCTACAGAGGTCTAAATCCCAGCAAGGTAGCTGCTGCATGAAAATAAAATGGGAACAAATAATTCTTACCACAAAGAACTGAAAAACCAAAGAGGCAAAAGAGTCAGCTGCAATTAGCCTCTTCTAGAGATGGAGTTCATGGAGCTGGAGAGATTAATTGACTTAATTAGGAAGTCAAGAACTGAGGCAATAATTAAACCAAAATCACCTGAGAAGGCAGCAAGTTCCTTAACCTGAAGACCATTCTTCTTCTCTAAATTGCACCCTCCCTGATTTGATGACCCCTGCAATTAATCAGCATTGATTTCAATTGCTCTTTTAGGTGTAAGCCCTGTCTTTTACCCAGTGCTGGCTGATGCTCAGATATGGGACAACCTGGTCCAGAAGGCTGTCAAGCTCCTGTGGAACCAGCAGCTGCAGCTGGAGCTTATCCTGCTGGATTTGCTGTGGGAAGCAAAACTGGACCACCTCAAATAAATTGTTCCGTGCTGACTCATTTCAAAGGAAAAATCTGTTTTGGAGATGCTGTTGGGGCTGTGGTATTTGTCACCTGGTGACAACCCCCCCTTTGGGAAAGGGAACACAAAATCCACCAGCTCCCAGCAAGGAGCATCTTAGTCACATTTTGGGCTTAAAATACAACCTTCACTTTGATGGGCTGCATAGTCAAAGCAGAATGTAGAAGTGGAATAAGCCTAACTCCCCCTTTCACCCTGCAACACTGTCCTCTACACTCCCATTACCTTTCTCACCTTCCACATTGTCTTGCACAGACACTTGTCTCACCAGAAACATTTGGGTGAACCATGTGCAGAGTCATTTACAGCCAAACACTCCTGAGGTGTGGATGCAGGATATTTCAGGACATGGTGTCACACTGGCTGGCTGTACAGCAGCACACACTAAGTAAACAGCCAGAACAGAAGGCCAACAACCTGCAGGGCAGCAGTGCAGCACTGCCCGGGGATTGCAGAAGCCCACAGCACGCTGGCTCTGGCAGCTCTGGGCTCTACTCAGACTCAACAGCTGCTGCTGAGCTTTTCTGTGCTTTCTTATAAAAATTCTGCTTTTTTTTTGAACTGTTTCTGTGATTTCCTTACTGAGGAATGCATTCAGTGCAGGTAGCTTGATGTGCAGCTGCAGTGTCAGCTGCAGGTTGAGCTGTGGGTGGTGGAAGACCGAGGCAAGAGGCCATGAACTGGCACCGACCCTTTGCACAACAAAGGGCACAAGGATCTGTGGTGCCAGCCAGGCGACCGGACACTCGGAGACACAGCAGGAACCGAGGACACTGGAGGAAGAGCCAAGACTTTGTCATGCTTAGACTGTGAAGGTATAAAAGTCCAGTGTTTCCTTTGTTTGGGCTCTCTCCTTGGAGGCACCAGTTCAAGCTGTTTCTGTGTTACTACGCTTTATGGAACTAGACTTTTGAGACTTTGCTAAGGGAAACCCAGGGTCGAGCCGGTAAGGAAACCTGGTCTCACTGTGTGAATGTGGTGTGTGTAAGGGGTCAAGCAGGGTACCTGCTGGTTCACTGGAGCTGCCTGCTGCAAAGGGGCTTTAATTCCAGCAGTTAAAGTCTCTAGTGGTGGGAGTGTGACTGCTGGAGTGCCTCCTGAATGGTCAGTCAGGGAAGTTTCCTTTACACCCTTTTGGAGAAGTTATTCTGGGATATACCAAGGCTTAAATTACACAGCAAAGGCCTCCTTTACCAACCAACTTGAATTTCATTCCAGGCACGTTGCTGTACCAGCTGTCCCCACTGTGCAGGATTTCTCCCACCCCTGCTGCTTGTGTGTCCAGTGTTTGACCCAGGTAACAAAATCAGTTTTTGTTCCTGTAACTTGGGGCATCCAAAAGAGAGATGCTGACACTCCATACATTTGGTAAAGGTTTGGGGCTTTTCTTACTTAAGCAAAAGAACAAAGATCAGCTCAAGCAAGTTATCTATTTGCTGGGAATCAGAGCGATAAGAAGAAAGTCCCTTGGGTTACTGTATTACCTAAAACCTTGGCTTTTGCTGGTGCATTCATTATGGTGAGAGGTGCCTGTATGAATACTGATAGTCTGTGTGTGTCTGCTGGTGGTAGATAGGACCCTGAACAAACCCCTGGGAGCTCTCAGCTCTTATGTTTGCATTCTGTCTGATAAACTTCTGCAGTGTGTGGGATGGAGGATCTTGGAACCAAATGACTGCAGCCCTCTTCTCCTATTTCTTCCTGCAGCTTTATAGCCAACTGCAACAAAAGCATTCTGTGATGGCACTGGGACCTGAACGCTCAACTGTGGACCCCTTAAGGTAAATCACGAGTCAGGGTGAGGCATGCCTGTACACTAGGAGAATCTGTTTGCCAGCTGCCAGGAGCTGTTACACCCAGACTAGTATTGATACTCATCCTGCTCTGGGGCAGGTACCACTCCCACCTCCATTACCTTGGTCCAGCTCAGTTCCCCGGAACCGGCCCTCGGGGCGGGAATCCACCACCTGGAACTTTATGGACGACACGTTCTGTACCATCTCCTCAAAAGTCTTCACCAGGGCCCTGTTTAGCCTGGCCTTGAAGACAGCAGGGGTGGGCTGGCTGACCTCCGCCGTGACGGGGTGCCCCTCCTTCACCCAGTTCTTGAAGCCACCGTTTAGCACAGAGACCTCCTTGTGCCCAAAGGCCCGGAACATCCACCAGGCGCGGGGGGCGTAGAAAGTGCCCACCTCGTCCCCGTCGTACACCACCACGTGGGTGTCATTGCTGACACCCAGCCGCCCCACGTAGTCGGCGAAGTGGGACTCGCTGGGCAGCATGAAGTCGTAGGGGGAGGACTTGTCCCGGCACTCCTCGATGTCGAAGAATGACGCCCCGGGGATGTGCCTCTCTTTGAACTCCTGACGGGCGTTTCGCTCCTTCGGGGGGTACCAGGAGGCGTCCAGCACCCGCAGGCCGGACCCCACCCGCCCGGCGCGCACCGCCTCCGACAGCCAGGCGGCGGAGACCAGCGCCCGGCTGAGGCCCTGCCGCGCCATCTCGAGGGACAGGCGGGGCGCCGCGACCGGGAACCCGCACCCCTCACACGCGCACGAAATGGCGGCCGGGCCGCGGGCGGGAGGCGCGGCCGAGGGGCGGCGCGCAGGCGGCGGCAGCGCCGGGACCGGCCCGCTGGGAGCGCTCCCGCTCCCGCCCTCCGGCGGCGGCCATGGCTGGTGGGTGCTGAGGCCCAGCGCGGAGGTACGGGCGGCGCGGAGGGAACCGCGGCCCCGTCGGGACGGGGAGCTCTCAGCGGGAGGCGGCGGGGCCCCGGCTGCAGGTGCGCTCCGGAGCGGGCACAGCCGCGGGGCAGAGCCCTCCTGGTCACGGGGCCGTGCTTCGCCCCGGGACGCTCGGTCCCTGGGGCTGCCCCACGCCCCTCCGGCGGCTGTCAGCGCTGGCTGGGGTCCCTGGAGGTGGAGGAGCAGGTGGGCTGGGCGCAGGGCAGGATTGCCGTGGCTGTCCCGCTCGGGGCAGGGTTTGGGCTGAGCTCTGTGAAACTATTTTTCAGGGCTGGAGTACTTCAAGCCCCTCCTTGTAGGCTTAGCCAGCACCTCAGTGCAGCCAGAGGTCCCAAAATGAATCTTAGTCCATTTGCTTTTTGAGAGGCTGGTTTCTAATTTGTGACTTTCTACCTTTTGCAGACAGGTGGATTCAGGCAGAGTTCAGGAATTGGCTAATCTCGGCCAGGACTCGGGAGTGATGTCGCAACAACTCCTCTACCGTGCCTTGGTATCTGCAAAATGGCTTTCAGAAGCCATCAAGTCCCAGCAAGCTGGTCTGGCCTTGAGAATCGTGGATGCCTCCTGGTATTTGCCGAAGATGAAGCGTGACCCGAAGAGGGAGTTTGAGGAGCGACACATCCCTGGTGCAGTTTTCTTTGACATTGACCAGTGCAGCGACCGAACCTCACCTTACGATCACATGTTGCCCAAGGCTAGTGACTTTGCTGAGTATGTGGGGAAGCTGGGTGTGAGGAATGATTCCCATGTTGTGGTATATGATGGCAGCGACCAAGGTCTCTTCTCAGCGCCCCGGGTGTGGTGGATGTTCCGGGTCTTCGGACATGAAGCTGTTTCCCTTCTGGATGGTGGCCTGAAGAACTGGCAGCGAGAGGGGAATGCGCTGAGCTCTGGTAAAGCCCAGGTAGCTCCATGCGAGTTTCACGCCTCCTTGGACAAGTCCTTGGTGAAAACGTATGAGGATGTCTTAGATAACTTGGATTCCCGTCGCTTCCAACTGGTAGATGCCCGTGCTGCAGGACGGTTCCGGGGAGTAGAGCCAGAGCCCCGAGACGGTAATGTGCCTTCTGAGACATTGGCATTTTAAAAAGGGGCTTAATTTAAGGTGCCCATCACTTTGACTCCAGTAGAGGTAATGAATATGGTTGTCCCTTATGGGATGGGACATGAGGCAGTGTGTCCACCTGTCCTCCTCTCCTTTTGACTAGCAAGTGCTGCTCCTTGAAAATTCAGGAGTGGGGAAGCCACGTATTTTTTTTTCCCATGAGAGGCTGGAGTGAGGGACATAGCTTTCCATACACCTCAAAAGATATTCATTGGTCTCTTCATGTACTGATGCTCCTCTTCTCTTCAGATCAGCCTTTGGAAGTGCTTCATCAATGTGGGTTGCTCTGATGTGGAGAAAGATGTGGGAGGAAGAACAGGGTTGTGTCCGTGTGGCAACCTGAAAGTTAGAGCCATCCTTCCCAAGTAATCAGTAATCTAGTAAAGCAAAGTTTAACAAAAATAATTGTTTTTGTTTTAACAAAATACACTAAACAATAAATATTCCTCCCAGTGAAACAGAACAGGTATTGCAATAGCTTTGTCCCAGACAGTAGAGGTTAATTCCTATCTGTATTATTGTTTTTCCTCCAGGAATTGAGCCTGGTCATGTCCCTGGGTCAACGAGCATCCCCTTCACTGATTTCCTCACAGAGTCTGGCTTAGAGAAGACCCCTGAGCAGATCCGCACTCTGTTCCAGGAGAAGAAGGTGGACCTCTCAAAGCCGGTGGTAGCCACGTGTGGCTCTGGGGTCACTGCCTGCCACGTAGTTCTGGGGGCGTACCTCTGTGGCAAACCAGATGTTGCAGTGTACGATGGGGCCTGGGTGGAATGGTACATGCGGGCACAGCCTGAAAATATTATTTCTGAGGGAAAAGGGAAGACGGTTGTAATAAGCTGCTTTGCCTCCCAGCTGTGCAGGTAATTTGCCTTGAAACAGGATTTGGGAAAGAAGGGTTTAGCATTTCCTGGTTAAGTGTCTTGAGGTGAAGATGTTGGATAACAATTATGTGCACATGGTGCTTGGGCACTTTCTCCTTACCCTGCTGTTGCTGCTTAGGAGAATAAAAATGACAACAGTTCTGGGCAGCCAGCTCTAGGTGACCCTGCTTGAGCAGGTAGGGTGAAACAGATGTCCTCCCAAGGTCACTTCCAATCTCTGTGATTCTGTACCTGTTTTGCCCTATTGGATGGAAGGGAAAAAGTGCTGCTGCCAGCATGGGGAAATAATTGAGTCAAGCCAAGCTCCTGACTCAGAACATTCCACCATGTTCATTCATAGAATGGTCATACTTGTATAACCATGCCTCGTAATCCTGCTCTCTGCCGCTGTCCTAGAAGCCATCCATGCACTTTATGGCCATTTTGAGTTCAAAACTTTGTGGAAAGAAATGGCTATTAAAGGAGCAAATATGGCTTTCAGGTTGGCACTTAGGCTAGAGACTCGATTTGGATTTCTTCTTTTACTTGGACTCTAACTGCAGTGTATACTTAGCCAGCCTTATATCCCCATGGCCTGAAATCCCCCTGGAGAAAAAGAAAAGATTCTGGGATTTAAATAATGTAAATAAACTTATGTTTCAAGGTCTTTCTGCTGAATGGATCTTATGTGAATGTTGTTTGGGTGATTCCTTTTCAGGAACTCTGCTTTTAAGGGATCACTTTGTCTTGATGATTCAAATGCAGTGTTTTCTTCTCTCCATGAGTAGAACTACACCTCTTACCCTCAACAAGGTCATTCATCCAGGAAAGACAATGTCATGCCTCTCTTTCAGGTCTTTGCACTGTGTTCCTCCTTTCAGTCCTTGTCCATTTGCTTTTTGGCCTGAAAGTCAACATTGGTCAGTTACAGCTCTCTGCTTCAAAGACTGGATGTCACCTCACGTGGTGGAAAATGGACTGCATGGGTGTTTTCATTCTTTCCATGAGACTTAGCATGCAACCTTCCCCTAAAAACTTAGGGGAACTGAGATGTACAGAGGAATAGCCCACAGTGGCACCTGCTTTTCCCCAAGACCATTGTCTTCTATATCTGAAAGTTGAAAGTACACCAGATATCCCTGATAATGTTCAAGAATTTGTTCTTTCTAGGATCTTCTCCTCTACAAAAAAACACAACCAAACAAACAAAACACACCCAAAAAAACATAGAACCCTCCCACAATAAAGCCTGCATCTCTTCTGCCTCTCACTGGTAATTTAGAAATAATGAGACAAATTCTGTGCTCTTGGGCTTGCAGCAACAGGTACATGTAGAAATCTATGGGTGACAGGGTTGTCCTTTCTAGGGCATACAGTGGATGCTTATTGTCAGAGATTTGCAGGGTACCCTCCTAGCCACTGATGCAAGGATTGGATTCTTTCCTTTTGCTGTGTGTTTATTCTTTGCATTTCGTTTGGTCTCTGTTGGCTGCACCTCTGGCTTGCTCTGGCTTCTTCCTGGCCTGTGTGCAGATGAGCTCTATTTCTGCTCACCATCTGGGGAGCTGGAGTTTCACTGTCCAGTTTACTCCTTCCTCTGTCCTCCCCACTCACACATGTGGCCTGAGCCTTCTTTTTACCCAGTGACTGAAAGCATGCAATTTCCCTGCTTGCAGCCAGCCTAAGAACCCCCCTCTTCAGAGACTTGGGGCTTGCATTACAGCAAGTGCTGAGTACACAGAGTGCACAGGGGTATGAAACAAGTGACCCTTTAGTATGCAGTGAGGCTGATTTTGTGAGTATGTGGCCAGGCTCCTAAATACAAACTGGAGTGCTGTGCCTGCTCTGTTTCTCCAAGAAATTTTAGGTATTAGAGAAAATGGACATACTGTTTCATACTTTGTTAGTCATTTGCGATGGATGGAGGGAGCTGGCTTGCACTCTTGTCCTTCCAGAATGTTTAGCAATGCAGCTTAAGCACTATGCTGCTTTTTCCCACTGACCCAGAAGTCCTTGGGATCAGTGGGGATCTCTCTGCTTCCTCTCGAGACTGAGCTGCTTTTCTCTGTCCTGTGTGTGTTGCAGGGAGGTGTGTGGCACAGGCCAGCCATTCACCCGGAGATCACAAACTAATTGAAAAGTTTCCCTCTCCCCTTGCTCTACATTTTGACTGTGTGGCTGGATGACATCTAGCAGGACGCCCTTCCCCCTCTCTGGTATGTGTGCCAAGGTTGGCAATACTCAACTGCTCTTCTCCAGGCTGAATTTTGCGCTACATAATCTTGGTGATTCTTCAGTTTCCCAGCTTTTGGCAAATCTTTTACCCGATGCATAGCTTTGCCTTGATTTCCTCACAGAGCAGAAATTGAGAACATCTTTCCCACAGCAAGATACTTTGTCTTTGTGGGGTATGCCCTGTTACATCATGTATCAAAAATCTATCCTAGAGTGTCTTCTGATGTTTTCCTTCCCTTTAGCTGAGATCTGTTCTTGTGATGCAGGCAAAGCACTGGGAATGTTGTGAAGACCGAGACAATGTTTTCAAAGCCTGGAGACTGCAAAAACCTATTTTGAGCCATAACAGATGCTACTGGACATATGGAACAGCTGAGAGGACTTGCACCAGGACTATAAATGTTCTGCAGATCTTTATGTTCCTGGCTCAGTGGGTGGGTTTCCTATGGGAACTGAAAACTGGGGAGAAGTCAGTATAATGCAATCACTAATGTTCATTACTTTCCTGTGGCAAATTTTCCACAGGTAAGTGGGAGTAGCATATCTTTGGTGGAATAGGGCTCATGGTGACCAAAAAGTAGCCTAAACAACAGCCGTGATGTAAGAGGAAGGTCACACTGACCTATGGCTAACTTGAGACTGGAGTTTTTACAGCTCTCTATACAAATTTGAGAAGCCCAGGCCACCGTCTAAACTCTTTATTGATTTATTGGTAAATTTTACTATCTGCAATACTTTTGTCCTGAAGGAGTTTTGGACTCTGTGAAAACAGTGAGTTGTGGTCAAAACTAATCCCACAGTCCCCTGTTCCTCACGTCTTCTTTGTCACCTGCCTTCCTCTCCCTTCCCTACTGCTGCCTAGCAGTCAGGTTGCACTATTTCACACTTCATTTCCCAGTAAACTTTTTGTTCCCTTGTAAACTTTTCCAGATTCTAAAGCAGCCCTTCTTCTACAGCACCACTGTCCCAACCACTGCTTGAGCAATGGTAATTGCTGTTACCTACAGGGATTTTTCATGTTCCTCCCATTTCTCCTGGTCCCAGCTTACAACCGGGTGCTGCATGACCATTCTCTCTCCTTCTCCCAGCACTCTTCCAGTGAACATACTGAGTGATGCTCATATACACACAGACTTTACACACTAAAGGCACATTGCTCACAGACCTCATTCAGCACAAAGACCTGGAGACAGATTAGCTCACTTGCATGCCATGGAGCCTTTCTCTTCCTGCTCCAATATGCCTGGCTCAGCTAGCTGTTGAGCAAGACTGCTGTCTGCAAGTGAACTGTGTTCCTCCCACCTCCAAGTCCAGTGTAGGGAGTTTTCTTTGCCTGTTCAAGTTGGCTCAATGGCAAAATGTCAGAGCATTACTTGCCCTCCCCTCTCCACTTCCTTTAGAAAAGAGAGTGGCACCAATCCTACACGGACATGTTGGCTAGTTCTTCCTGATTTCTTGTTTGGTTCCTCATGCCACATAATCGCAGATGTGTGTTCCCAGCCTGTCAGAGTGGTGACACTGTCTGTGCCAACACACGGTGATCCCTGCTCCCACTGCTGCTCCACAATGCAACGATTCCCTAAGAGCAACTCCACAATATCAGTGGTGCATCATATACCATGTACACAGCTGACTTATCAGGCTCCAGTGGAAGTACAGAGGGCTGAAGTGTGTGTAGCTTTCTGCAGGATTGCACTGCAAGCCTGCTGGCTGCTGAACCAAGAAACTCAGTTTACCCCCTGCTC
Organism: Myiozetetes cayanensis; assembly: GCF_022539395.1. NCBI lineage: Eukaryota > Metazoa > Chordata > Aves > Passeriformes > Tyrannidae > Myiozetetes > Myiozetetes cayanensis. Next base: position 51,896,311 of record NW_026087521.1, on the reverse strand, counting down.
TGTTCTCTTCTGCTGTTGTTCAGTCCACTATCCAACGGCTGTCAAGTTTTTCCTGCTCCCAGTCTGCCTGTGCAATAGTCCCTGTGATTTCACTGGATACTTAGCAGGGCTGTACAGTGTTACACAATCACACAGCCCCATGTAAGCTCTTGCTTGCTCTTTTCTCTCTGTTTCTGTGATGTGTTTTATATGTAGTTATCATCAAAGCAGGAGGAACAGCCATAGAATCATAAAGCATTAAGGTTTGAAAGGACCTCCAAGATCATTGAGTCCAACCTTTGACCAAACTCCACTGATTATTTAAACTTATCTCTCCTGTGTTCTATTGCTTGATTTTAATGGACCTTAACAAGGGCATGCTAGGTGCATCTCAGAACTATGTCTGGTGATGATGTGCAATCAGGTCTGTATTTAGCCCACACCACCAACTCATTGGAGCATTTCAGTTGGTAACTCACCACAGACTGGCTTCTCCCTAAACAGGGCTTTTGCGTACTGTGGGGAAATCCCTGCCCTGGTGGGTTTCCAATAAATTTTGTGCTGTATATTCCAGGAGACCGGGCTCTGGTATTGGAAGTGGTGTTCATTGATATCTTTCCTTACTCACCATATACCTCTTTAAATTTACCAGTTAACTGCTCAACCCATAGCCGTGGAGTAGACTCGAGGTGCCAACCACAGGTGGAGGCTGGTTTTGATGGAAGAAACTGTGCCCTGAATACAGACCATCCTGGACTCATGAGCAGCACTGTCATGGGAGAGGTTGGAGAAAAAGGTATTGAGAGCAAAAGCTGGACCCAAAAAGGAGCAAGAGGCTGAGGGGCTGTGAGAGGAGGAAAAGAGGAGGGTGAACTGTTGGTAAAAGAGGGAAGAAAATTAAGGCAGGGCAGATTTCTTGGAGGGGGAGATAAGGGGCTGTAGGCTGCTACCCAACTGCTGTATTCGTATCGGAGAGCCACAGACCTCACCCTAATGCTGTGCTGGAGCTGCAGCCAGTACAGACAGGGTCCTGCATTCCAGGGCAGAGGTCTCCAATTTGCCAAGGTTTGACTTGCAGCCAGAATTAGGAGAGCAGCAGCCTGACAGCCCAGAACTGTGTTGCACTGTGTGATGTTTCAGCTCAGGCCAATGTTAGTCTGAGAATCTTTGATGCACATTATTGCTCAGTGGAGACTGGCCCAAGGTCTGGGCACTAATTTTGAGAGTCTGCCCCGTATAGGTGGGCAAAAATATTTTTTCATCCTCTCTCTGTTATTCATCACTCTCATGCTGGTTCCAAATTATTTGAATTTTACACCCTGAAGCAGCTGAATTGTTCCTGTGCTTAAATTAGCTGAAGGTCATCAATCTTCAAACCTTTTCCATGTTACACTCTCTCTCCTCCTCTTTGCACTCCTCATGGAAGGAGCAAAGTACACACACAGTCTTTGTGAAGGAAATCCTGGATAATTTAAGGGAAGGGTGGCACTACCTTCATACCCTGTAATAATAAAAGGGAGTAATTTGCAAGTAAAAGAAGAGGGAAGGGCAAGAAGAAAAGGAATGTAAGAGTAAAACATAATGTTTCTCTTTATACAGCTTCTTCCCTCAATAATCCCTGCCCCAAAAGACACGAAGTTTTAGATGCAAACAATAAATTGTTTGCAGGGCACCACAGCGTTTCTGCAGTGCTGCATTGCCTGGCAAAGAAGAGCAGGGAAGTTACTTAGACAAAGGAAGGTTTTGGGCCACATAGAGGTGAAACACTGGCCTTTCCTTTCCATTCTTAGTGTGTTCAAGCTGCTGGCAAGCATGACTGTGCTTAGATGGGAGTGGGAAAAGCAGAGCTGCCAGAGAGGGAGCTTGTTCAAGTTGTGTCTGTGCCCAGGAATGTGTTTGAACAGAGTCCCATGGGGCACAGGCTGCTGAGTGCCCTGCTCAGCCTGGCAGGAGCGAGTAACAGAGGCAAGGCTGGATTCTGTGCTGTGGGATTGGCACATCGGTCTCAGCGGGTGATATGTGCCTGGGGCAGAGGTAAAACTCCACACAGAGCTAAGTTAGAATCTGAGCTCTCTGTTGCTGAGACACAAGGATGGCAGGAGCACAGGAGAAGGATGCAGGGGGGTCTCTGCCTAGCGTGGTTTGTGCTGGTAGGGCAGCACAGTGGGGGAAGTTTGCTGAGTCAGTGACTTTTCTGGGCTGGAAGAAAAATTATTCCTGACCCCTGCCAGCACTTCATGCAGATCCAGGATACGGTTCCCAGAAATGTCCCTACATATATTAGCAAGAAGGCAACTGCGTATCTTGCTGCAAGAAAGCATGGCGACTGATGCAGAACTGAGCTGTGAGCCTGGGGTAATGGATCTCCTGAAGGGAATGCTGCGAAGCACAGCACCGAGGAGCTTAATTTGCTGACTGCCAGGAAGCAGGTTGTTCTTCCTGTCTCCAGGGAAGCTTGCAGACAAGCCCCAGCACTGGAAGCAGACAGAGTACCAGCCGCAGGGCCGGGATCATGTAGTGCAGTGCAGCCCACCTCGTTACAGCGTCCTAATTGCAGTAACACCGATCTGGGAAAACTACAGTTCCCATCACCCTTTTGTGCATGTCTCTGTGAAACTACATTTCCCAGAACCTTTTAATGAGCCGGAGAGGATGTCTATGGAAATAAATGCCGACGATTTTTGCATAACACTCTGCACCTCCGGAGTGCTGGCCTTCCTTTGGCTTGTGAAAACGGGAACAGGGGAAAAGCCAGGAGGTGTCAGCGTTGTGGAGTTGTGGTTTTGCCTACCCCTAATAGCCGCAGTGATATCCTCCACCACCGAGCATCATTCCTCCTCTCAGGACTCCCTTGGTGGTCACAGGGAAGATCCTGTTCCCCAAGAAACACGGCTGCTGCGGAGGGAGAGGCAGATAAACTACAGATCCCGGCATTCTCCGACAGGCAGCACCTGCGGCAGTCCCTGCACGCCGTGGGGGAGGTGGGGGTGAGGATGAGGATGGAGGGCAGGGAGGAGATGCAGGGCGCCGTGGGGCTACGCTGCACCTGGGACATCCCGCCACCCGCTGGCACCCAGGCCAAGTGGGTGAGGCTCAATGTGGGGGGCACCGTCTTCCTCACCACCAGGCAGACTCTGTGTCGGGAGCAGAAATCTTTCCTCTGTCGCTTGTGCCAGGGCGAGGAGCTGCAGTCGGACCGGGTAAGGCAGCTGGGTTGCCTCCCGCACCGTGCCCCACCGAGCATGGGGAGGGCTGGAGGGATGCAGGGATGGAACCAGACCCCGACAGATGCAGGAGCAACTGAGTGAGGAATGCCTGCTCTTTTTCCCAGGAAAGATTTCCCCTTGCTCGATCCCAACACCTTGCTATGTTGTAGCCTGGCGCCTGTCTTCCGGAGCTGGGGAAAAGAGAGGCCATCTCTCCTCTATTCCTGCTCTCCTGCTTCTCTGTCACTCCACATTCTAGGACTACTTCCCGGCTCTGTCTGCCTGACTCAGCCTTGTCCCCTGTTAGGGGATCTCTGCTCTCTCATGCCAGGCCTGGATGCACAGTTGCACAAGGAGACTGAGGCCTATTTTTTGGGCTTTTTAAACTGGGTTCATCCATGCTGAGGTGGGCATGCTGAGCAGATCAATACAAGAGTTAAAATCCAAGCTGGCTAGGGACTCTCAGATGCCCCTGATTTTCAAGGAATCTTAGAAATAGTGGACATTTTTGCTTAGGTTTTTATTTTCTTATAGTCTAGGGCATTCAAGGGTTGGTTATAAATTTCCCCTGGGTATTTTCTCCCTGTGGTTTATCTCTGCTGCTAGGATGAGACTGGTGCATACCTAATAGACCGGGACCCCACTTACTTTGGACCCATCCTGAATTTCCTCCGTCATGGGAAGCTGGTCCTGGATAAAGATATGGCTGAAGAGGGTGAGTTTTAGAGCTTAGAAACCTCATGCTTAATATTGTTGCTGTAGCCAGGGCACGACAGGACTTGTCAACCGTGTTGTCTCTTGTTCTCCTTTTGGAGATTCACATGGGGGGATTTCAGAGAGCTGTTCCTGCAGCTCTTGGGAAGCATACTTATGTCTCCTTTACTAAAGGGGAGTGGGTGAGGAAGGCATGCCGCAAGTGTTGTGACTGCACGACTGTTTGTCCAGCAGAGATGTCACCAAGACATAAGTAGGCAGGATCTCAGAGCCTCAATAAACCATTTTTTACTTGTTCCAGATCCACTTTTAACCAGGTTCTGTGACTGAGTTTTCTGTTAATGACTGTTTCTAATTAGGAATGAAAACCCAGAAGACCAAACAAAACCAAGCTCATCTCTTCTAGTGACTGTAATAAAGACCATCACTAATCAGTGATATGCAATTATGCTGCTTGTGCTCTGATGAGTTGTGGACTGCAGCAGTTCCACTTAAGCAACCCAGTCAAAGCAATCCCTCATTTGAGGGTGACAGTGGATCCAATAGGATAACTCAGTAACATCACAGTATTACCAGCCAACAGTCTCCAATGCCTTGTTATTTTTTGGATGCTAGAATCTAATAAGGAGCCAATTCCAAAGACAGGCTGTTCTGTCTAGCCCTTGCCAAGCACAGTTTCAACATGTTCATTAGTCTTCTTGCCTCTCTTACACATTTTTACCTAAAGCAAGGAAAGTTTTCTTCAGAATCATCTTATCAGTTATAATTCCAAAAATATATCTAAGTAATGGTACAGGATTGTAATGAGCCCAGTTCTGAGATATTTCTTACTTGACATTTTTTGTAAACCTGACATCAAACAGAGTTCATCCACAGGTTTTAATATCAAATCTAAAATATAAACAGGAGTCCAGTTCATAACTTAGCATTTCCTTTTGTTCTTGGTGCAGACACTCAAGCTGGCATAAAACTAACCCATTAGACAATTCAGTGCTGAATGAGGGACTCAAAAGAGGTCTGAGTGTGTCAGGTAGTGATGGATCAATCTCCACCTGCATTATCTGACTACTGTCCTGGGGACATGAGAATGTTGGCTCCTAGCCATCTTTCCCTCCCTAACCCTCTGGGAACCACCTCCCTTTCCCTGAAGGCCTGCTAGCTAAGAGGTGAGCCTCGGGAGAGGTGATGGATGCAGACACCATAGAGAAAAAACCCCAAACACTTCTCTGTTTACCTGCTTTGAGGTGAAGCACAGGGAAGAGAGCCAAAGTTCATCTAAAGTCACAGGCTGTAACTCCAAGTGTCCCAGGAGGTAAGCCAGCCTTTCCCAGGGTCTTTTGGTGACTTGTCAGAACCACAAGTTATGGTTCTCTGCCTTAAGAAGAAAGCTTGAGCAAGGTGATAACTAGTGGTCATTGAGAGAGGCTGGAGCCTACATTTGTTCTCCTTGTCCAGTTGCCTGGGAAAGATTTTAGCAGTCCTCAGCACAGGCCTTCATGGGCAATGCCCGTTTCTGTAGTAACAGGCAGCACAAGGAAATTGGGGTGAGCATTAGAAACATGATGCAGAGAGCCAAGATTCAATTCTCTGCAGTAAGAGTTTCAAGCAGTGGAAACCTGTTAAAAAGTGAGGCTGCTGTGTAATTTCTCCCTATGGACCTTGGGAAGCTCAGTATTGATCTTTAGCAAGTCAAAAAAAAGGACATGGATGGTTAACTTTCTGTCTTTGTGATCCTTTTGTCCTTCTTTCTCAGGGATCTTAGAAGAAGCTGAGTTCTATAACATTGGTCCTTTGATCCGAATAATCAAGGACCGAATGGAGGAGAAGGACTACACAGTCACTCAGGTATGGCAAGGTAGAGTGGGGTGGGCAAAGCAGGGAATATAAAAAGGGAGAGATGAGTCTAGAGGGAGAGCAGACTTGGGAGAAGCAGCAGGGAGCAACTAATTAGAGATTATGTGCTGGTCCCTGCACATCAGAATCTTGCATGGGACAAGCTGCCACCAACTTAATTACAATAAATGAGTTACAGGCTTGTTTTGCATCCCCAGAAGTAATGCTGGATGTAGGCCCTGAAACTAAATCAGCTCCTCTAATGTTTGGAACAGGAAGCTGATTGCTGTGGAATAAAGAAGAATGTGAGGAGAGCAAAGATGTCATGGAGAGGAGGGTTCTGGTGTGGGGAGTCTTGGGAGTGTAATCACAGTGAAGAGCATGGGGATACCTGTAGAGAAACCTGAAGGGAACAGGTGAAGAGATGTCTATGAAAGAGTTAAATGCAGACAGTGAGTCACCAGGAATCAATCCTGTGGCAAAATCACACCTTGTCTTGACTAGTAACCTTTGAAAATCTGTCTTTGAAGGAGCATTGGCTGCTATCTCATTTTTCATCACATCTGCCTCGGGTTGTGAGCCTCCAGCAACACAGTTACTTAGTGTTGCAAACCTCCATCAGCATTTGTGGCATTTGCGAAACTGATTTTGTAAAGACAAGTGCAAACTTTCTATCAAAAGAGTCCAGTATCTTCTGAGGACAATGCAAGAAGCATTCTGCTCAATCCCTCCTTTCCAGAAGAGTTACTCTTGCTCCTCATGACAGCACAGTAGAAATCTGGGTTGTGGTTTCCACTCTTCTTTCACTTGGGACATGGGGAGAGACAGGTCTATCCAGGAGGGGTACTACCACTTCATTCTGCAGGAGGGCAACAGCCCTTAGCATCTGGCCATTGTCAACGTGCTCTTCAATTTTGCTGTCAGGTGCCTCCTAAGCATGTCTACCGTGTGCTACAGTGCCAGGAAGAGGAGCTCACTCAGATGGTTTCCACTATGTCAGATGGATGGCGCTTTGAACAGGTATGGATAAGGTGGAGTAGGGTGGGAACGAGTTGCCTTTTGGGAAAAGATCATGGATATCATACAGTCCCCAGGTAAGACTCCTTCCGTCTCTGAGAATATTGGGTAAGTCATTACTCGAGCCATCACACTGGCTCTCTCTTGCCCTTTTTGTAGAGATTTAGAGGATACTGTGTGAGGTCAAACTGTTTTGAATCCTGGCTAACTTTTGGTTCTCTGTACTGTCTCCTCAGCTTAGTTATAAGGACTTTCCACTGTGGGTATGGACTAGACTCCATGCTGCAGGGTGGGCTTTCTGCCTTGCTCCCCAGATGTTTGCAGGAACATGTCCTTGTGATTCTTGCTCTCATCTTTTTTAGCTTGTGAACATTGGCTCGTCCTATAATTATGGGAATGAGGATCAGACAGAGTTCTTGTGTGTGGTCTCCAAAGAGTTGTACAACTCCCCCAGTGGCCTGAGCTCTGAGCCGAGCCACAAAGCCAAGGTGAGATCAACTTTGCTGTGGCGCTGCTCCCCTTGCCTATGAGATCCTTCACTCTTGTTTGCTCCCTCTCTCTTGCCTCTCTCACCTGTGACTGTGGGACACCTCAGTGGTGAAATAGGGGCCTGTCCTGGTGTTCAGCACCATGGCATTATACCCATTGCCCGAAAGGAGGAGTGTGCGTGTTGGAGAAGTGGTGTCTGGCTGTATGTGGCAAATGGCTTTAGCAAGTGATCCTGGCATTTCTCATGCTACTCTAACATCCCCCTCATGCCTCCTCATGTCCATGCTGTGTGTGTCACTGCCTTTAGGGCATTGTTTCCCTGAAGGTTTTGCGGCATTCTCTTTCCTTTTGCTGAGTCTTAGCCTAAGGGGCCAATATCTCCTGCTCCCCTCTTGAGGGAAGGACAGAAATGTGTGGCAGTGCATGACATCTTGCAGACACCCAGGATACAGGAAGGAACACTAGCAACTGATGGCGGTTGTTGGGCAGTGGGGTCACAGCACTTGTAAGTGGGTTAGATACCCCTGATGTGATGCTCCAGAGGAAAAAAAGTCTCTCTGCTCCCTGACCCAGAATTGTCTTGGCCATGGGGAAAGGTCCCTTTTTATTTCAGTGTCATGAGAATTGCTTTATTCCCTTGTGTGTCAGAAAGAACTGCTGTGGGTCATCTTGCAAGTATCTCCACTCTTTCTTCCTTTTGTCCTGCATGCTGGGCCACAGAGCACAGAGGAGGACCTGGAGGAGGAAGAGCAGGAGGTGGAGGAGGAGGCAGAGGCAGAGACAGAAGCAGAAGCAGAGGAGAAAGGTGCAGCAAATCCTTGAGGAAAATGATAAAAATACCCCCCCAGGCATAGACCCGTCCACCTTTCTGGTGAGAGCTCACAGCTAGCAGCAGGGAAGGACTAGAGCAGGTCTGGGATGTGGGGGCTGTCCTCTCCAGGAGTTGGAGTCTCTTTGGAGATAAAGCTGAGAGGGGAGACCTGTTACCATGGCTGCTGCTTTGTATTTTAAACTGTTTGGTTTATCTACGGTTTTATTTTTATTTGCAGACTGTCCATCTATTCGGGATTGCGCTAAACTCTCTTCCTGCGGACCCTCCCTTCTGCTCCCCTCCGTATCCATCCCAGCACTGTCATCTACCTCCCACATTGCCCCACTCGCCAGCCTCCAGCCTCCAACATCCTTCCCTCTGCTCTCTTTGTCCCCCAGGGCTCAGAGTGGTCTCTGCCCAGGGCCCTGTCTCTCTCTGCTCCTCACTTTTCCTCCTCTGCAGGTATGTTACCTGTCTGCACTCCCAGCTCCTGCCAGCCTGAGCTCTGCATGAGTGACTCACTTCCCTCTTGTGGGTATGGCCCTGGTTTGTAGAGCTTGGGGAGGGGAAGGAGGGAGGGGAGGTTGACTCATCCCTAAGGTGGCTCTACCTATTCCCATCCTATGTGTGCTTTTACTTGCCAAGCAGATCCTATGGCTCTGGACCAGAGGCTCTGGCAGCAGAAAGGAGAGTGCAGCTGCGAGAGGGGTGGAAATGAATGCAAAGCAGGCAGGGGTGGTTCGGGGAGGGGGGGGAATTTTGCCACGTGTCTCCGTGACACGAATGCCAGATCGCTCCTCCAGACTGCCGTCCGCAGCTCTTTTTCCTGCCAGCCTGAGAGCAGTTTGCAGAAGGCAGCCTGTTATTTTTCCCTCCCTGCTGCCACTTCCCTGGGCTTTTCCCCCACTGGCCCTGCCTGTGTGTGAGCACAGTGGGAAAGGGTGGTAAAGGCAGAGCAGAAACGACTGGTCTCCCCTCCAGGTGTTCTCACAGCTGCATGCAAAATGAGCCTCTCAGCTCTGCCTCCTGCTAACTAGGAAGGCTGTCTGGCCGACATGAGTGGGACTGGGTATGGAAACCTTTAGAAGGAGGATTCCTCTCCATACTGAAAATCTGTGGGGCTCTAGTTAAACTGAAAGTGCTCAGTGCCACTCTCCATCTGTCCTGGTTCCGGGCACTCGCTAGCTGGCTGACATTTCTCTCTCCCTCTCTTTGAGAGCCTCCTTGTCCATGGCTGTGGGACCTGTGTGTTATTATTTTAAAAGTCAGTGTATGTTAATTGCATGGACCTTTGCTTCCTTTTGCTCTGATTTTCCACCTTCGCTCCACACTTCTTTTTCTTCTGTTCTCATTTCCTCTGTCATTTCCTTTTTTTTATTTCTCGCTTTCCCCTCCATGCTCAGTTGCTCTTTTCCCTATCATTGATTTTATTTCTCTTTCTCTCTCCTTCTATAGCTGTTACAAGCCAGAGATCTGAGGATGTGATCCCAACACTCCAGCCTTTCCATTTCTTGTTTATATCTTTATTTTTGTACTGCAGTGTATGGCAGCCCCTTGCCCCACAGTGACACCCTCCAGCCCCCTTCACTCTTCACATGCAGCCATTTTTTTTTACAAACTCACTTAAGAGGCCTGAGCCTCCAGCCTTGGAGAAGGGGCAGATGCTCCATGGAGGCCCTGGGCTGCTGTAGGAGCTGGAGCCCATGGCCCCCTCCTGTGCCTGGCAGTTTGGCTTTCCTTAGTGTCACAGTGGCCCCTGGTGGGGACATCAGCAATCAGCCACTGCAGCCTGCGGTCCCTTCCTGAGCACCCTGGATGCGAATGGGAATCCGAGGTGGTGACAACTGCAGAAGGACCGGTCCTTGCCCTTTTGCTGTTGCAGGCAGTTGGTCTGGGCTTGTGGCCAGAGGGTAAATACAGAGCCACAGTCCTTTTCTGGGCCACCTGCATTGCTTGGGGGTGTCCCTGTGCTGGGTATCATGCTCCTTGGTGCCTCCCTCCGTGTCCCCCACAGCAGCCCTGTGTCAGCGGGGTGAGGAGGAGACAGGTGTGCTGCCCAGGTACCTGATGTGTCAGCCAGCACCAGGAGATCCCTGTTTTGGGGAGCGGGGCGTTTGCTTCACTGCTGTGTCTGAAGACTCCTGAATAAAATTCACTGTCTGTTCCTCCTTTTCTGCCTCTCATTTCAAGTGGCAAGAATTCATTGCTGGTAGAAGGGGGTGGGAGTTGGAGAAAAAGAGTTTGGATTCATCATCTGGAGCCACCAGAAGCTGCTTGTGCTGTGGCTGTCTTCTGGGGGCTGGAGGTACTTCCCACTGCATCTGTGCTGCATCCCCACTGTAGGCAGCTGGGCTACAGAGCAGGTTTGCTTATTGGTATCTGCATCCCTAAATCATAACAATAAGTGAGGACTACCTGCCTAGCTAAAGGATCGACCCCATTGTGCTAGGGACACCTGTGGTGATGGGGTGGGCAGGGGTGTGGAAACTTATGCCAGTTGCCAGTGCCAGGACTGAAGTTTGGTCAAAAACATACAAACCCCAAGATAGGTTTTAACAAAATGAGGCAAACTAGAGCCAAAAAATCCTCAAATTAATTTTATTTCTAATTCCAGAGAGCAGTCTGTTGTGTATATATCCATACACACACACACACGTGTATATCTTTAGTAAAAAAACCAAACCCATAGCAGTTGCACTTCAAGCACTGTTCCCTAAAGCCTTCTCTTTCAATTCCAGCATTACCTGAGATAGGAGATGGAAGCAGTTGAGACACCCTTATGTTAATGGTATTTAGAAGGGCTGAGGGAAAGGGATGGGAGGCTGCTCCAGTGTTTTTACTGAGGGAAGTACAGCAGTGGAGGCTGGGTGCTGCTCCAGCAGGAAGGCAGGACACGTGCTTGGGGGCGCAATGCTGGACTCGTGCCTGGGAGTCAGTGAGACGTGAAGAGTTGCCTGGCTGAGCTGAACAGCACACTGAACAGCACACGCCAGCTAAGAAAAGAAGCAATTAGGGAGATGGAAGAGGAGGAGTGATGGGAGGGGAAGGGGGATGAAGGATAAGCAGCAGGAAGGAAGAGGGAGGCAGATTGATTTCACAGTTACTGGAATCTCTAACTACATCAGTCACATTTTCTTTCAGCAAATGTTCCAGCATAAGACTGTGGCTGAATCACATGGTTCATGAAAAGTTCAACTCCCCTTATTCCTCTTCTCAGAAACCATCAACTTAGGCCTATTGCTGTGTGTCATGTCATTGCCCCCAACTCCTCCTCCGCCTCTTCCCTTCCCCCCTCTCTTGGATGGATGGCCTAAAAACCCCTTGGGATGCTCCCTGTGAAGCACTGATAGGGAAGAGGTCTGCTTGCTTTTCTCCACAATCCCCACGGCAGCCTTTTCTTACCCTATTCAGAAGAGCATCCTGGGTCTGACAACATCCCACACTCTCTGAGAGGCAAGTGAGCAAGATCAGAAATGAGTGCCATGTGAGTGTAGGTGTGATGGGGAGAAGATAGAGATGCACTTTTTTCAGCTCATGGTTTGGTTTATCCAGCCCAGCACTTGAGTGATCCTGGTGTATACTCCATAGTGATTTGAATGTGCGCATCCCATTCCCCAGCTGACCAAACCAGCCAGAAACCATCTGCCACTGGGTTCTTTGCAGGCCAGCGGACCTCCAGAATCACCCTAGAGAAAAAAAAAAGTAAAATGTGGTGATGGTGATCCACCAGCTTCTCCTGCTGCGTGATTACACTGTCATTGAGTCCCTCTATATGCAGATTCTTGTATCCCCTCAGCTCATGCCTGGGACATCTACCACATTCCTTGTACCTTAGGCAGATGTCAAAAACAGTCTCCAGTGCAAACACCTATCTCATTCATTCCTTCATCATGCAAATTCCTCCCCCTTAGCCACATCCCAAGAAGCTGATTGCTCTACTGTTTCCTTCTGCTCCATATGGCATTTCCAAATATGTGGCAAGCAAGGAAGCCGGTGGAATTTAACTGGATACTGGGAGGGATGGGAGAGAATTCCTGGAGATTGATAGTAGTGAAGGAACAGACAGGTTACTGTGTGTGACAGGTGCTAAAGAGGCTGAGGCTGTAAGAGACTAATGTAGACACCTGACTTGAAAGTGGTTGGTTAAGAGTGAAGAGTGGGCTGAAATGAGAAAAGGATATGTTTAACTCTATTTGGATACTGTCTAAGGGAAGAAGCGGCCCTGAGAGCTGTCGTTGGCCACTTAGATCAGAGGAAGTGTTGGGGAAGGGTCATCATATGGTCTTTTAACCCCCATTTCAGGCTGTGGATTGCATTTGTGAGACTAGAGACACACTCCACCTCTGGCAGTCAACCCTGATCCCATAACTCCTCTGTCACCTGGCAGGCATCTTTCTTGCCCTTGTAGTACCCAGCACACAACATCCTGGGAGAAATCATGTAGTGATAGGCCTCACTGCAGATGTTCTGCTGGATGAGCTGCACGTCCACCTTCTGTAGAACATTGCTGATGTGCCCTGAAAGGTGGAGCACCAGAAGCAGTGCAGGTGAGTTATGGTGGAACTTCCCCGTTTACCATGATCCCCCAGCCTATGCCTATCTCGCTGCATGCTGAAACCTGCCATTATAATTTCTGTTCTGCTCTCCACTGGCATCACAATCTCTGACCTTCAGTAGTGCACTTCACAGAAGGAGCAAAATTCCCTTTCAAGCCTTTCCTTACAGAAATATTTTGTGGGCACTTCAGCTTTTGGGACAAGGGGGATTCTGGTTTGGGGAAACCTCTGGGTTCTCAAGAGTCCTGAAGTTGTTTCTCATTGAAATGGATGTTAAGCTTTTCTGTCTAAGTATGCAAACCAGAAGTGTCCAGGTCTATATAGTCTCCTGAGTGTTTCCACTCAGGAAGCAGCAGGAGCAAGTGTGTGAGTGGGTAAAGGCACTAAGCTGACCTGAAGGACTATTCTAGTCTTTCAGTGAAGAAACACACGCTGTTCTCATATAGATTACCAGATTCTCAAGCCTGCTTCTCCAAATGAGGTTTCAGGACACTCAGCAGGTAACTTTGGTTTATTACTCAAGCACGTTTGGGATGAACAGAAGCCTGGTCTGCCTACCACACATTTGAACCTATGCTTCTGCCTTGGTACTGCTACAGTAATCCACCAACAAAGACCTTCAACCTACCGCCTTCCTTGAGGGCTCCCCAGCCAGTGATCCAGCAATGAAGTCCAGGCTCAAAGAAGTGAGAAGGAGCAGGCAAGCAGATAGGCTGGATTAAAGGTGAGATGATCACAGGATGGTCCAGCTGGAGCAGGGCCACATCGTAATCATGGCTGTCCTCCTCGTAATAAGGGTGGAGGAAGAGGCGGATCACCTTGAAGGACACCTCTGTATGGCTGGTGGCATTTTGAAAGTATTTGCCCAAGTAAACGGTCCATATGGAGGGGGAGGCCAGCCTGTAGGATGCAGCAGAGAAGCATGGGATAAATACAGCATGCTCTGCTGGTAATGCTATCCCACCCCATCTCCGTGACTGGAGCCATGACAGCATGGGTACATGCCAGAGCCAAAGGAAAGGTGGAGCTGTGAAGCATTTTCTGCTAAAATTGACCCCTCAGAGCTGTTCTGTGAATTCCAACATTGCTACTTTTCCCCTGCATGCACACTTAAATACTAGTGCATGTATCCATACCCCTTTCTCCTGTTCCAAGCCATGGAGAAGCATGGCAGGGGTGCCAGATGATGGGTGCAGATGCCCCATGACATTTTCACCAGTCAGAAGAGCCTCCAGCTATGCATTACACGGCAAGAAATGCAAATCTTTCTATCCAGGACCCTCCCCTCTCCATTTACCTCTCATCTTGGAAGCAGTGCGCGGCTGAGACCACCCAGCGGTCAGCAATGAGTGTTCCCCCACAAATGTGGCGGCCCCGAACTTGTAGGCTGGCCTGCCACGGCCATTCCCCTTCCACAGAATTCAGACCACCCACAATCCTGCTGAGAGGGGCTTGCATCCCACAGTCTGAGGAAAAGACACAGCAGATACTTCAAGGAAGGAAGGGAACATGATATACTGTGCCTTCCCTTTGTTTCCTACTTAGTTGACTGAAGAGTTTGACCTCTAATCCCTTGCCTTACCCAGCCAGTAGATGCTTTATGTACTGCCCAAGACAGATGTAGTGAGCACTCCCTCCCAGTGTGTGTCCCTGCTGACACCTGCACAGTGCTCCCCACCTCCAGCTGCAGCCTGGGCACGCCTTTGGGGCAGCACACTGACTGTGCCGTCAGGAAACCCTTGCAGTCATTCCCTTTCACCACCTACCAAGGCTCCACAAAAAAACAAGTAGAAAAATTAAAACATAAATTCTCTCCCTGTCAGTGGCCATGCAGACATGGGTGGTTTTCCTGGCTGGAGCCTTGTACGATGGCATTACTTCACATAAGCCAACACTGGGGTCCAACTGTGGGTTGAAACTGGATTGTGAGACAGGACTATTGGACTGGATGCCTCTGCCTGAAGAAGATGAGCTCAGTACAGAGTTGGCTCGTTCCTGCTGACCCTGCCACCTCAGGATGGAGCAGGAGCACTGATACTGTGGGACTGGGGTGGGGAGAAGGTGGTGGAACAAGGGAGGGTAGGTGCTTCTTCTGGGATGGCGAGGGAAAAGGGGACAACCTGCAGCTGCTTGTCATCCTGAACCTGCCTTGGGTGACATGCAACCGATCATTTCCTCACCACAGTGCTTCTCATCGGACAGGTCCTTGCAGTCTGCAGTGGTGTCACACAGGGGGTTGGGTTTCTTCAGACAGGTCCCATCTTCGCAGCGGTAGGTGAAAGGACCACAGGGGACCCCTGCAAAAATGAAGAGGAGCCAAGGCTGAGGGAGGGCAGCTGGTTGTAGACATAGCCTGAAGTCCTTTAGGTGGGGCAGAAAAGCCAGCAAAGAGCTTGGGGAAACTCCATAAATGATGACAGGGAATTTCCTGAACAAACAAACAGCTCACAAACATCGTGAGCAGGTCAGGCAAGTTAACTCTCAGCTGGTGTCCTTATGTCACATGAAGGAATTATGCTTCTAGCAGCCTTGGCTCAAATGTAGGGGAAGTCATTTTTCATGCCAGCACTGTCCCCTCCCTACCTTCACTGCACTGCTCTTCGTCGCTCCCATTGACACAGTCCAGCTGCTGGTCACAGACCCTGCTGAACTCGATGCAAGTGCTGTCCTCATGGCACTGGAACTTCGCAGGACACACTGCATGGAAAGGAAGGACATGGGAATTAGACGTGCAAGACAAGGTGTGAGGTCGGGGTCCTCAGTGCACCAATAGTCTCTACAGACTCTTCCCACGCCTCATAAACTGTGCTTAGGACCAGCTCTGGTACAATTCAGCTGTGTAGCTTTTGCCTGACCTACATTGTAGGTATGCTGCACCCTGTCTTACACTTTGTTATTGCTGACTTAACTTTTCTTTCTTGGCCTCAGATCTGTCTCAGCACTATGTACTTGCTTTGAGGTCACTGGACTCCTCAGTTACCATCACCAGACCTGGTCTGCTTGCCTTGTTAGAGTTCTGTAGGACTGCATCTTGTCTGGTGAGGTCACTGTTCCTCCTGCCTTGCTATCACCCTCAGCTCATGGATCACCATTTCATACAGACCAGCAGTTCCCCTTGCAGGTGAGTCCTGAACAACACTGGAGTCCATGAGCTCTGGTGCCCACTCAGGATGAAGAGGGGCCTAAGATGCCTGTCCATCAATCACAGAGTTTGACTTCTGATCACACATTTCCATAGCAGGAACTTATCCAGTTTGGGTGTATTGGGTGTATTTATGTGCAACACTGATGATGGGACAGTACCTTCTGGGTATTTTCTTGCTGCAGTGACTGTAATTTCTTCATTAATTAACATGAGGATTCCAGATGACTAAAGGCACATGAAGGTCTGAGGCAACTTGAACACTGATTTTAAAGACAGGGACTGTTCCATACACACATGGAGTGAATAACCAGAAAAGCAACAGTATAAGAAAGGAAGGAAATTATGATGTTTCTCTTTTGTTTTTCAAATATGAGGGGATGTTTGAAAACTCCGAAAAAGTGTTTTTTTGTCAGTCTTGGTCTGTGTCAACCTGTGGAACTGAATGCCACAATATCCCTAGGGGGCAAGAAGCTACCAGGCTTCAAGAAAGGATAAGATTTTCATAAGGATGCAAATGTATACATGTCTACATGAGGGAAGCACACAAACCCTGATGTCAAACAGATGGATGATGGGACAGAGAACACTGTCAGCAAGACTGCAGACAATACAAAACCCAACCCGATCCTGTGAGAGCTCTCACATTTCTAGCATCGACTTAAAACTTCCTTGAGAAAGATTTCTCCTTCCTTTTTGTTTAGACTTTTCCTACACCTTCCTCTGAATCTTTCAGAATTGGCCACTGTCTCCAGTGGCTCAGGGATCTTTGTCTGCAAAAAAACAGCCATAGGGGACAACTAATGAAAAGTTAGTGATGCAATGTTAGGGCAACAATATGATGAGCCGCCCCCTCACACCAGGGATGGGAGAATAGATGAATTAGGTGTCATGTCTAAACCTGAATCACTATTCTTATAAAAATGGGGCTCTGCAGGAGCGCTAGGATGCTAAGGATGCTGTTTGTGTCAGCACTAACTGCTGTGGGCATGAAGAACTGACTGAGGCTGGTCAAGGACTTTGATGCTCCCAAACTGGGGCACAATATGCTCATGAGGATCTGTACAGATCAAATGTCACACATGGCCTGGGGGAAAGGAGAGAGAGAAAGGCAGCAGGTGGGCTTGGGTAGGTGTGAACTGGGAGGGGGATGCTGAGTGTGTGACAGCAGAGCAGGCTGTAGGCTGAGGCTGAGGTTGATTTTAGAGTCTGGGTGGGAGGAAAGCAGGACAAGGTGGGGGACAGCCTGGGTAGGTGGCTTCTTTCAGGCTGCCTGGAGCTCTTGGTGCATGGGTACTAGGAGGTTCTCCCCAGAAGACTGTTCTGTGCACAGGAGCCAGAAGCATTGCTGCTCCATCCAGAGCGGGCTAAAGCCAGAGAGCAGTGGGATGAGACTTTTGAGGATGCAAAGGTTTAATTTCCTGGAGGGGAAGTATGAGGCTGTGCCTAGGCTGACCAAATCTTTCCCAACTCTCCCTGCCTTTGGAGGAACAAGGGGCTGTGTCTTGCTGAGACCAAGGACCAGTGGGGAGAAAAAATCACTCACCACAATTTCTCTCATCCAGCCCATTGGGGCAATCTTTGATCCCATCACAGGCTGGCACGCACAGGCCATTCACCAAACACAGGAACTCCCCAGGACAGGCTGTGAAACCAGCAGAGAGTAGTTAGTGCCCAGTGACTGGAAACCTCCTTGTGCAGCAGAGCACCACGACTTGAAAGTGAAGCAGGGAGCTGCACACTTTCCTGACCACACAAGTGCTGCTGCAGTGTGCTGGCAGCACTCACTGTGCTCCCCAAAATCCACCTCATCATCTGCTCTTAACAAGGGCAAATGGAGCCCGGCTCTGCACCTGGCTCTTTCCCTGTTCTGCATTGTACCAATGGGCAATAGCCAGGATAACCACCTGCCTGGTATACCGTACCTCTGGATTAGTACTCTTTCATGTCTCCTGAATGCTGTGGGAAAGCTGAAATAGGCTCTTTGGAGTTGTTATTAAAACTTGGTTGGGACCTTGAAAGGGTTGGGGTTAGACACATGTTGGCAGGTGCATGTCTTCAGGGACTGGTATGTGTTACTGGCACCCTTTAGGAGGGAGAGGGTGAAACCTTGGAAAGACAGACTGTGGACAGCATTTTTGTATGTGTCTATGTGTATTTGGGTGCAGTTTTATTTGTCTCTTGTTTGCATGGATTCCAAGGTGAGCAGGAAAAAGCTCTCTCTAAGAGCTCTCATCAAAACAAACGTTGCTTCAAGCAGAGATGATTTCTCATTGAATTCCCAAGGCCAGGCAGTGATGTGGGCGCGAGGGTAAGATTTTAGACAACTCTCTGGCCTTGGGTTTTGTCACATGGGTGCTCTGGCAACATGAGGCAGGGCCACATGTGCAGAAGCAGCTTTGCACATAAATGCCTCTTCTTTTGGGGAGAGCAGTGGCACGTGCATCACTAACTTTTTGAGCACGTTCCTGAAGGGTGGATGGCACGTAGGGCTCACGGGATGTGCCTTGTGTTTCTCCTAGCACAAGCCACACCGCTAAGGAGTAGGAAGAAGCCTGAACTCACGGTCAGATTGGTTGTACAGGCTGTAAGCTGCCTGTACACCAGGGCCAGTTAAGGAGATCTGCGAGGTGAAGGTGATGGTGATGTCAGCAGAAGATGTGACTGGGATCCTCTCAGCATAGGCTTGTAGGGTCCGCAAGCCACACAACCTGAGGAGCAAACACAGGCAGGATGGCTTGGACAAGGAGGGAGGAGAAGACAACAAAGTGAGGCAAGGGGTCTTGGTGGGGCTGGGCTGGTAAGAGGGCCACACAGATTGGGTGTTGGGGGAAAAGCAGGAAGGCAAAATGCCTTCAATAGGCATGAGATAGAGAGTCCAGAGTGACCCCACTACCTCTGGACACTTCCCACTTTCGGGCAAGCACTGAATTCAGGCCATGCAAAGCAGCTCAGTTCTTATAATGCAAGAAGATTCTTCTTTGCCATCCTCTTGGAGAAACCATGTTGTAGAGATTGTGGCACCGACAGTTAAAGAGGCGAAGGTAGGGAGAGAAAAAGTTGAAATCCTAAGCCAGGGTAACATAGCTTCTTGATCAGACCCATCAAAGAAAAACAAGTTACCTCCAAAGGAACAGTGAAGAAGACCCTAATGAGATGGGTTGAGGGAGGTTTTGGAGGAAAAATGGCAATTTTGCAATAAGTGACAGGAAAACCAAAAGCTGTAGGTCTATCTGTCTCAGAGCCTGCTTTGGGGAGATGGGAACACAACAGCTCTCCACCATTTGTACCTGGACAGTGGTGATCAGCTATGTAGCCCCAGCTAAATATGGATGCTAATTTTGGGAAGTCCTGCAGGGAGAAGTGGCTGCAGTCAAAGCAGGAGGATATGAAGCTAAGGGGAAGATCTGTACGGAGGTGGATGCAAAGCAATGGCACACACAGATAATATTGCAGAGGTGGTGACAGGCAGATTTGCAAACACAGGAGATGTGGGAGGACACCAAGGTTACACACACAGGAGAAAACTAAGAAGCCTGATGCAAACAGCAAGACAGAGAAAGCAGGCTGGTAGCTCGAAGCAAATCTGTAAGAAATGTGTTCACTGGGGAGGCAGTGAACAAGACAAGCTGAAAAAGCAGAAAAGCAAGAGGCACCAGCAGAAACAGTGGCCACTGAGTGTAGGCATGCCTTCCTCAGGTATGGTGGCTGAAGTGAGCAGGGAAGCTGCAGAGGTTTAATACCAGTTTAATCCCAGGTAGGAAGTGAGAGACAGAAAACAAGACCCCAACACACACCTTCTGTTCTGAATTATCCACTGGCCTTGGGTACAGGGCAGGTCGTGCTTCTGTCTGCTGAGTGCATAGGCATCGAACCAGAGAGTGACTCCGTAGTCGAGGGAAGGGACCTACAGACAAGGGTGTCCAGAGCAGAGGACAGATGGCTCCTATGAGTGTTACAGCACACTCCATAAATCAGAAATGAGCATGGTAGATCTGAAGACCAAAAGTGTCTGGCCACACTGTAGGTCGGAAGGAAGCACCCTCTATACTGGGGTCATGCCATAGCCCAGGGTGGCTCTGCTGCTGGTGTCAAAGCCTGGCAATTCCTAGCACTCTAGTTCTGCTTTGAAGAACTCCTCTGGAGACCAGACTTCAGATTACTCCTCAGCTATGCATCTCTGTGCTGGTATGTAATATTAGATTCCTCACCCTTCAGAAACACCCCTTATGTGGAGGCTAGGCAGGCTACCACCATCTGCTTGCTTCTCATGATGATCTGACTCAGAGAAACGGGCTGTACCCCCCACAATGTGTGAAGTGCTGCCCAGGATTCGGGGATGGGTTGGATGCTCTTCTGGGAGCTGGCTCTTACCATCATGTGCCAGGTGCACTGCGTTTTGGGCGAGTAGTAACTGGGATAATGTGGGGTGCCGATCTTCCCCTGCAGCTCCAGGCCCTCCCGCAGAGTTATGTTCACTTCACAAGCTGTAAATACAGACATTCAAAGCCCTGCTGTCTGTCAGCTCAGTCTCAGCAAGGAGATGCCATGTATCCAGCCCATTAGAGAAGAGGATAAAAGGGACTGATGCTAAAGGTGATTGGGGTGTTCTGCCATCTCCCTTCAAGTGGCCATTTCTACCCAGTAAGACTTTTAGCATCCTTCTCTTCTCCAGAGAAGGGTAATAGTAATGTATGTTGCTGTCTTAGAGTCTTATGTAGAATTGACATTTATCTGTGAGTGCACGTGTATGTGATGTCCAGGCCACATCTGGTCTGTCCATTCATGAAAGCTTGGCCTTCTCTTAATCATGATCTCTCAGGCTATGCCTGACAGATCCTAAGCTATAAAGGCTTGAGCCACATGCTAGTGTGTGAGTACAAGTGAGGGAGCAACACCTAACTTGCTTTTTATTGACCACCTCTACCCTTGCAGTTCAGAGTGAATTCTGCCCCTAATAGGGATGAAGGACCTCTAGGAGCTGTGATGTTGTTGGAGATAACTTGTCTTCTCCTGTACCTAAAGCCACCTTCCTCCAGCCTTCCTCACCTTTGAGGGGCACCGCCTGTGCTGAGAGGATGAAGGGGTCAAAGTAGCTGTACATGGCTTTCTTCCACACAACGGACATGACAGGGCCAGACGAAAGGATTTCCACAATGGGCTCCTGCCGGCTGCAGCCATAGATCCTCAGGGGAAAGAGATAAAAGGATGGGAGTTCAGCAAGCCATAAACAAATGGAAGAGAAGAACGAGAAAAAGAGACAATGGAGGTCTGTGTTATCCACACACAGCCTATGCCTGCTGTGAGGCGCTAACTGAACCTAACAAAGGGCCAACATCGAGGCAGCTGGTGCTGCACAGCTGCCTGTTCGATACACATCCCACATCAGTGACTTCAGCTGATCAGCAAGAGGCAGGTTCTGCATCAAAGAGAATTTCCTCTGATGTAGTCTAACACCTTCCCCTGCTGTGGTGTCACGCCATCCTGCCTTGGCTTCCCCACTGTGTTCCCCCAGCTCAGGAGCTACCTACGAGGTGATGAGGTGTTTCTCCAGGGGCCCGGCTGTGTCATACATTGCCAGGCGGTCCCTGCAATCAGGGAGAGTCCACTCCAGGTGTAGCTTGATCATGTAGCCCTTGGGGCCACGGAGATGCCAAAGACAACTGGAGGCCAGGTAGTCAGGGCCCTCCAGCCTTAAGATGTCATCCTCTTGGACATAGCTGTACCTGTAGCAACCTGAATCAAAAGGAAAGATAGAGGGGTTTAAACGTTGGGGTGATCTAAATGGAGGCAAAGGGGGGCTTAGGGGTGGTTGTAAGGGAAATTAAGATTTGGGATCACTAGGGACATCAGTGTGAGCCCCATTTTAGGGCAAGGCTGACTCATCCCAGTGATCTCAATTTACTTTTACGTATGTTGTGGTGGCACTGATCCTTTCGTATGGTTGCCAAAGTTTCTCTCTATAACTAACCGTCCTTGGTTAAGCTAATACTACCTCAGGCTTTAAATATCAGCACAGCACAGTTTTCTTCCACTGGCTTTATTCTCTTTTTCACCTTTTTTCTTCTCTCAGCCCCATATTTTTCCTGGCTTTACATCTCCCTCATCTAATTTCCAGGTTTCAGAAAACTTTCACACCAGAATTTTCTGAGTAAATATCAGCTTAAAGGTGAGTTTCTAATAGCATATCTAATGCAAGCTGCCAGCCACAGCACTTACAACACTGTCTAAAATTACTTAAAGCATCTTCAAACATTGCTAAGACAACAGACTCCTAAACGACTGACAGCACATCCAGTGCAGAGCCACGCAGGAAATGCCCACCCCCTCCGCCCACACACACATTCAGCAGCATTGTGTGGGGCCTGAAACTAGCACTGTTGTACCAGCACACCAAGCTACTTGGCAGTTCTCATTAGGACCAGGACAAGATTATGGTGGGTGCATGACCCCTGGTAGCTGATATCTCTGTCTAGTGGAGGCCTACAGGGGCAGAGTTGTCAGGGTGCTCAGAGCCATCCACCACTCAGCTGAGTCATGTAGCTTCCATCTGGCCAGGCAGTGGCACTGGTGCTCCCTTGCTCCTACTCTCTTCTTCCCTTCCCAAGTTTTACAACTCCAGAAAGCCAACAAGTTTTCTGTCCCCTGTGAAAATCCCTCCCACGAAGTCATGAACTCAAAAGGAAAGGAAAAGGCAGCCTACCCAGAGTGGATTTCAGTACTGCTATGTCTTTCACACTGGATTCTGTTAGAAAGAAAATACATAAAGGAAGATAAACAAAAAGATAAAGTAGTAGAATCTGAATGCTAGCATGGGAAGTGAGGACTCCCTTCCTTCCTATGTAACTGGCTCATGTATAACTTCGGCATGGGGCATCCTCCAAACCTCTCTGTCTGCTCTTGGGGACCTGTTTCAGCCATGACTTCCCCAACCCATCTCTCTGCCCTCTGGCCCAAATCCAACAGCCCCAATTCATGCTTTCCAGCCCATCATGGACTTCACTGCTTTTTTCCTTGTCCATTATTTGTGTGCTATTCCAGGACCCCCTCCCAGGAGGGATAGGCACTCATTCCCCTCCTCTGGCAGCCACACCACAAGCACAGCCCCACTTCCCAGAGCCTTCATCATCTGCTCTCCCGGTTTAAAGAACCCTCATTGAAAAATACTGGAGTTACTGAGGGTGGAGAAGGAGATCTCTTTTGATGACCACTTGTTGATGAGCTACTCAACATCCTTATATCGTCCGACTCTGGAGAAGGGAGGTGCACAGAAAGTCACCAGCAAGGACTATAAATCTGTGCAAAATAGAGTCACAGGATGGACAGCACTTTTAAGAAGCTGGGCTTTTCTCCAGCCTCCCAGCTGAACTGGAATCAGCCAGAGATCAGGTGCTACTGGGAATAATTGCCAAACTAAAAGGCACTGTGAGGTCAGTTGGGTGTAAGAATTGCTGCTGGGGGCTTGCCTAGGTCAGGGCTTTGGTCTTCTGTAGCTCCTAAACAATTCTGTGGGGAAAGATGAGTGGTTTTGTCATAGCAAAAACAGATGTTGTGGAAAAGAAGACCCTGCAGACATAAGGCAGGCTCCTAGAAAAGCTCATATGCTGTAGGGAAGGGTGCGTGCTGAGCTGATAGTAAGTATTCTTGTATCTGAAGACAATATAACTGAGTTCATGTAGGGAAAAGGATGCCCTGAAAAGCTTTTGGGGAAAGGGGAAGCTGGTGTCCTGGGGCGAGTGTGGCTGTTAATAAAAATAAAGCACTGGAGATGTTGGAGAGGTTCCTGCACTAGTCAGTGGTTTGCAGCTCTGTGTCTCAAGGCAGAATGAATGTTTAGAGCTAAACAGGCCAGCAAATGAGTCTGTCAGAAAGCAATGAAGTGCTAATGACATGCTATTAACTGGCTATTTTTCACTCTAATTTTACAGGGCAAAGGAAGCCAGAGGTTAAGTCATTGGCTTGAGGTCACCCTGGCCCAGCAGTATTTGGTTTTTGGCTTTTGCCTCAGTTGCTAGACTGTGCCTCTGACTGGAGAGGTAAAGGACTAGGGAAAGCACAAGGAGCTGGAGAAATTGCAACTGGTGTGTTAAGTCCAAAATAGAAAGAAATGCAGTCTGATGAAATGAATAAAACAGTGAAACAGATGCAAAGGGAAAAAGAGGGAACTGGGAATAGCTAAAAGTATGGCACCATCATTTTTATTTGTTTATGGGTTACATTATGAAGTGAGGAAATAAAGGAAAAATGCTAGATGGGCTCACTTGGAAGGATTAAGCATATTTCCTTATGATATCTTTGTTAAGAAAGTTCATTTAAATTGGCTGAACATAAGGTCTGGTATGCTGGAAACAAATCATAAGTAGAAGGGACTGATGGTATCTGCGGGAGGAGACGTCTTCATGAGATGCTAATGCAGCTTCAGAATAAGATCTTAAAATGATGGTCTGGATAAGGGAGTGAAAATCAATTTGAGGAAACAGAATTTTCTTTACACCAAAAAAAATGACCCACAAAACAATTGGGAGGTAGAGGGAAAAGTTAAAGAAAATATGGGTGGGATATAATAAGAGAAGCTTCATCTTAGAAAAATGCAAGTTAGCATGTCTGAGGTAAAAAACCCCTGGGATGTAACATTTCAAGAGAAGACTTGGAAATAGGACTCCAGAGAGGAGACAAGAAACATAATGTATTTTAAAACCTGGGAGATTTGTGACTCTGTAAGAGGGATCAGACCAGGCTGAGAAGTTAAGCTTCATTATAAAGACCAAATATAAATTCCATTGAACTTGGATACATTGAATATAGACACATGCCTAGTCCTTTTCCTAACACTTATTTTAGAGCAGTTTTTGCATGGGTGGCTTTTTAAACAGTCTGGGACCTTCTTTGTGGGCAACAATAAATAATCCTTAAATTCATCAGATTTAAAATCAGTCAGGTACTGAAGTGGCAACAGTACTTTGTCTCAGAGGAAGTCTTAGTGGTGACTCAGGTATGTTGCTTTTGTTCCCTCTTATCAAATAGTCTGGAATAATCTCCCAAAGGAAAATAGGAAACCTAATTGCTTGCTATTTTTGAGCTGAGCTGATCAAAGTCATGACCTGTCTAATATCTTGCTCCAGAGAAGCCAAAGCCGATGGATGGAAAAAAAAAATTACATAGCCGATCATGGTCTGCTGTTTCTCCAATAATCTTTACTGCTGTATCTCCAATAATATTTAGTCCTTCAAAGGAACAATGATTTTTCTAAAATTAAACTTCATTTCTTCTCTATTAGGAAGAAATAAATGTACTGTATTTCTGATCCTTACTATTTCTTCTTCAGGTTTCCCCTTTCCCCTTCAGTAGTGACTCCTAACCTTACAAATCTCGGAGCATTTCTGACTGCTCAGGCCACAGGGGAGCAGCTGGTACTTACCCAGGAGAACTAGCGAGTCTGGGTTGACCCTGTACTCCGTCTGGTAGGACAGGCTGCCCGAGCTGTTGAAGCTGGTGGAGAGCTCTTGGTGGAGCACCGTGTTTACCCTCTCAGCAGTTGTTTCCTTCTGCTGACTCTCAGGGATTTGGAGGGTGAACCAGAAGAAGAAGGTCAGAGCCCCCTCTCTAACAGGAAAATATCATGTCAGATATTCTCTCTCCAGAATTACTGGAGAGACAAACCCCAGAGTTTAACAACTCCCCCCACACACACACACACTGTTTTCCACAAATCACACATATCTGTGTGGACGTTCCATCTCGCTGCTGTGACCCAGAGGAACATCTCTGAGTGGAGCAGGAGAGCTGCAATGTCCATGGTTTGAGTCAAATCATAGTGCTTTGTGGGAGGAGGCCTTTTTATGCCATCTGGCTTTAATGATGACCATATGAGCTCAAATTATTGTGATAATTAATCAGGACTGGTCTAATGAGTAGTCTAATTTCACGTAGAAATGACCTTTGGATACTACTGACCAGGGGTTGAAAAAAACCACTCAAGACTTCACTGTCTCACCTCCCAGTGGTGACAAGTGGATGATTTATGACTCAGTACCTTAACAAAACCCATTAACGCTAGGCAGGCTCAAGCTGCAGGAGACTGTGACTAGGAAAGCTCTGTTCAACCAGCTGGCTGAGAAAAATGGGTGGGAGAGGGCAAAGAGTTGTTGAAACAAACCTTTGTTCAGTAAAAGGCTAGAGGAAATGGTGCAAGTGAGACTTTTCTTTCCCCAGCTGAAAATGCAATTACATCAAAATTGGAATTTTTCTTAGGTGAAGGACAAATTTAGGGATGCATAGAAAAAAAAATCAGAAGCAAATGACCATCAGTCCAGAAGTTATTTCTGCTATCATGATCTATTTTTATGATCTGCAAAAATGTAGTCCCACAGCTGTCCCATTCCACTGTTATCCTATTCCCAGGTGGTCCTTGCTTCTTGGCTGGAATACCTTTTCCATGGTGCATTCTGACCTCTCCCTTCTGGTGCCTAGAATCAGGCCATAAAATTACTTCCTTGGATCAGACAAATTATTTTCCAGCTGCTTAGTTTCTACTGATAGTGCCAAGCCAATTTTTTTGTTTTCATCTCTTCCCAGTGAATTTTTTTCCCTCCCTTGAACTTTTGCCTCTCTGAAAAATTTCTCAGTTTTGGCTTTTCATCATCGCCTGGGATGAACAAGAACATAAAAATATCCTCAGCTCTGTTATGCTGGAACCATTCTGAATCTGGACTGACCAGCCTAGCCTGAAGCTCACGTGGGGGGACTGCAGAAATTTGTCACAGTCAGGTTTCAGTGAAACCAGAGTACAATTGACTGGAAGCTTTCACACATGAACAAGCAAATATGCTGTGGGTGCTACTCACCCAAAGGCATACACTGTGCTCGAGTTGTAATATCGACCCAGCTCTGTGGCACGAATCAGTTCCTTTAGCTGAAAAGAAAATGTCATCTGATAACTGTAGTGCAATGTTACAGTGGGAAAGGACCTACGGTCAATACGGGTTTTCATCCCTCTTGTTGTACAGACCCACCAAGCTTGTCCTTGGATGGGGGTACCTGACCCCTTCCTCATTCTACTCACTGAAAGGCCTCAGGGCCAGCTCTGTTCATGAAACTGCCCTTACCAGGTTCTGGAGCTTAGCTGACTCCAACCAGAAGGCTCTGGACTCCACCTGCCCAAGGTCTGGGGAGTACCGGCGATTGAGGACCTGGAGGCTGCCACAGTAAAACTGCAGGATGGATGGTTCCAGGTGCCATGGTCTGTAGTCTGCCAACAGAAGACACTAGTGGAATACCTTGGTAACAGAGAGGAGAGTGGGGGTTACCCCTGTGTATGAGTGTCTGAAAATCACTCAGAGTCATTAAAATGCTTTGGGCTGGGCATTGCTTTCACTACATCCCATTCACCTCCTGCAGGGGGGAAAAAAATATATGAATTTTTACCTAAGAAATACCAGGTTGCTGCAGCAGCTCCAGCCAGCACAAGAAGTGCAATCCCAAGGGGCACATAGCAGAGGCAGTGATGTGAGTTACTCTCCGATTTGTCATTTGAGAGGGAGCTGGAGTCTTCCTCCTGTTCCTCGGCCTCCATCAGGGGCATCTGGTGACACAGCATGCCATGGTCAGGCTGAGTTTTATGCTTCCCTTTATACTTGTCTCTGCAGGTGTTATGTCATCTCTGTCCTCCTCTCCCAAGATCTATAGCCCCGAGAGATCTCTGGGACCAACCATCAAAGACTTTGATCAGAGTTAATCTGAGTAAAACTCCTAAATCAGGGGAAGACTGGCTTCCAGGACACCGTCCTGTCTGCACCTCCTGGTAAATCCTTGGTTCTCAAAGGCATTCCCTGGGTTTTGGTTCTGCCAAAACCACAAATGAATACAATAATGCATTTTTTCAGAATGCAAAATGTTGTCCTCCCAGGCTGGGAATGGTTTTAAAACTGGTATTACATCGATCCAGAAGTAAACACCAAAGAAAATCTGTGACCTCAAACGTACGCAGAAGTTGCACGAAACAGCCACAGCCTGGGAGCCCAAAGTTGCACTTTGCCCACTGTGCCATTTTTATCTTGATCCCTTAAAGTAAGCAGACCTTGCCATTCCCACCAGACCATGTGTTCCCAAGCAAAGCTAATGCTGGCAGTGATTCACTAGCTGAGCTAATGAGAAGAGAGTATCTGGTTAATAATGTTCAGCCCTCCACCACACTCTCATTGTGTCAGGGAACACCTTCTGCCTTCTTTTGCCCCTCATCTACCCCAGGCTGCTTCTTTTGTTTCTTCCTGACTGCTTCCCTTCTGTCAGTCCCAGACTCTGAGGGTAAGAAATGCTATTGACCAAGAGAGCCACATTAATACTGCTCATCTTATCCACTTTATTGTTCCTTTCCTTTGCCACCACCCAGTACATGCCTTCCCCCAAAGGCATGCGGTGTTTCTGTAACTGGAGAGGAAAGGGATGTGAATGCATCCACATGGGAGGGGACAGAGGTCTTGGGGAATGCCTATGTCCTGTCTATGTGTCTGTGAGTTGTCTTCGTGCCCACTGTATGTGCATGTGGATGTGAGCTTGGAAACAGGAGTGCATGTGAGGGACTTGCTACAGATGTGGGAAGAGATGGCTGGCCTCATGCAATTTTACCCTGTGTGGATATCATTGAGCATCACTTCCTAAGGGCAAGGAGGCTTTTCAGTCTCCTTTCCCCCAGTTATGGAGCTCCAAGCCCTCCAGGCTGCCTTGCAACATGGGAACAATATTTTCAGAACATAAGCACCAGGTAACTCACTCTGGAACGTTAAACCCAGCCTGGTGAACATCATCACTCAGACAGTCACACATCCTCTTGCTCTAACACACCCTTCCAGAGAGGCAGGCAGTACAAATAAGCCCAGCATGGGCTGCCCTTCCTTGCTTCTTGTGGAGCACCTCTCTGTGCAACCCCTGGGGAGGATCTCCTTCCCAAGGAGCCAAGTCAGGCAGTGCAGGAGAGCAAGGGCACTTCTCCGCTATCTCAGCATCCCTTCAGAAATAGCAGAGATAAGCACACAAGCATAGATGGAGAGGCAGGGAGAGTAAGGCAGGAAGCAGCAGCAGAAGAGCCTCTTTGTTAGTAGATTTGATGGTAGACACTGGGGTTTCCCCCAGAGCTGCAGACCTACCTTTAAAGCCTGCTGCTTCCTGTGAGGCCTGGCCCATACCCCCTATGCCAGGAGCTCACACATGCATGGAGTGGGGAAGAAAGTAGGACATCTATTTACCCAAGCTCAAGGTCTTTGCTGCAATCAATAACCTGGTGTCATGTCCCTTCAGCTTGGCCTTTGTCCTGCACCGTCCTGCCCACGACGGGTCAGAGCACTCTGTACAGTACGTTTTTTCTTTTCTGAAATGGAGGGTTTGGAGGATTATAGGGGCAGAAGATCTGCAGGATGAGCAGGGGGAGTCCAGAAAAAGTCAGGGTAGGAGAACCTCCAGCTGTGCAGAGAAGAAAAATCCAGGAGGCTGGTACAGATAGCTTACGTTTTCCTCTTCAGGGGACAGGGATTTGCTGAGCAACTGCTGTATTCCTTAGCCACCCTCTTTGGTCCCACTGCAGGGAGAGGTGAACCACAGGGTGTGCTCCCCAGCACAGGGATGGAGTAGATTCTGTCTGGCAGGTGTAGATCACTGGAAGGAGGGAAGATGGCAGTAGACAGTGTGTCTGGTCACCTCAGTGGTCATGCAGATGAAAGGAAACCACAGTGCCTCTCAGTCCCAGCCTGCAAGACTCCCTCTGGTCTTGCATTTCTCGCTGCCCAATCTCCTGACACTGGGCTCCCCGCACTCAGTTGCACCACCACTCACTCCTCCCTGAAGCATTTGCTTTTCTTCTAGCCCCGGTCCTTCTCAGCTACTTTTCCTGCACTACTTCTGACTACAGCCCCACAGCTCTGTATGTGCCACTTTGATTTTCACAAAAAGCAGCAGCAATGCAGCTGGAGCAGAGTAAATAGAGCTATCTTGTCAATAAAGGAGTGGAGGGGATGGGCACATGGTTGACTCTTGACCTGGGGCTGAGATCCAGCCAGAAACATCAACACAGGCCAGGGCTCATTTGCGCTCATTTTGGCAACTGGGCAGGGATAGATGTTTTTAGCTTTGCCACTAGATCATGTTTGGTCTGGGACTGCATGAAGACCAAAAATCATTTCTGCAGTTGCCTCGTGGTGGATTCTAGTAAATAAATGTTAAATGTGGATAAAAAGCAGTAGTGTTTGACTGGGAATGCTTTCAGAACTGCTTAAGAGATTTGAGATCTGATTTCACTTTTAAAACTTACTCTGAGCCAAAATTTCCACAGATAATGTGGGACTAGCTGCATCACTAGGCATATATGTATTCATATAGAGCGTTGCTGAGTTTACACTATGAGGGCTTACCACAGTGGGTCAGAATGCAGCTGAGGGTATTTCCCAGTGCCAAAGACCTTACTTTTTGCATTCAACTTTCCTGGAAAGAAGAATCTTCCTTCTCTGGCGTTTTTAGCAGAACAAAAGTATGTAGAATCTCAGTCTGATCTATCTAAGCAAGGATACCACATCTGTCACCACAGGCTTTTGAATCAACCAAGGACCCAAAACCTTGATCAGATCTGACTTCAGAGGAATTCCTTTACTGCAAGTACCCTTTACTTTCTGTTTCTCCAAGTAAAAAAGAGGGAGAGGTGTGGGACGACGCTGAGAGTGATGTCTATTTATGAACAAGATATCTTGGAAAGAAGGAGATGAGAGATGTGACAGCTATCTGTGCTGTCTCTGGGCTTAAGATAAAGGGAGGACTCATGTCTGTGGTTGTTAGCTCAATATTTTCCACACTGATATTTTCCACACGGTGCTATTGTTCAGCTTTGGTTTGCCTCTGGTACTGATGGACACCATTGCAGCATGTTTCTGTGGTTTGGCAAACCACACACCATCGTTCGAGAGGGGACGGCTCGCTGTGTGACATTTCCAAAGAGCTCTTGGGGACCCAGAAGCAAAAGGGCCCCAAATCACTGAGAGTGTTATGCCTTCAGTATTCACAGCCTAGGTTACTCACATACGAGACCACATGACCTCATCTTCCTGGAAGAAAGGTCCAGTTATCGCCAGATCTGACATCGAGCACTTCCTGCCACAGTGTGTCACACATTCACACCCAGCATGGCTGCAAAAGCTGTCACCATTTTCACAAGGGGAGCAGAAAAGCCAGCAGGATGGTCCTCAGGGGGCTTGCAGCTTCCAACTCTGCTTTCTGTTTTAGGTGGCTGAGGGAAGGGAGTAGGAAGGAAAGCTAAAGGTATATTGGTCCAAGCAAAGCTTTACCTAGTTCCCTATTTAGAAAATCTGCTAATTGTTTCTCCCTACACCAAAGGACAGATGAACACTATAGATTGCCAAATATTTTGTTTATTTACAAAGAGGCAAGCCTTTTCTTTTGTACTCATCTTAGCAGCAAGACATAATTAGGAAGAGTACATAGGTATCATTTGGACATGCAGAGAGAAAATTAGAAAGGAGAAAACCCAGCTGGAATTCCATCTAGTCACTATCATAAGAGATAACAAAAATGTTTTTACAAATACATAAATAACAAAAAGAGAGTCAAGGAGAATCTCCATCCTTTATTTGATGTAGAGGGGGAATGTTGCCACCAGGATGAGGCCGAGCTACTTAATGCCTTCTTTGCCTCAGTCTTTAACAGAAAGACCAGATGTCCTCAGGGTACCCAGCCCCCTAAACTGGAAGACAGAGACAGGGAGCAGAATAAACCTCCTATAATCCAGGGAGAAGTAGTTAGTGACCAGCTATGCCACTTAGACACTCACAAGTGGCCACTCACAAGTCCATGTGGCCACTCAGAAGTCCATGTGGCCAGATGGAATACACCCAAGGGTACTGAGAGACCGGGCAGAAGAGCTCACCAAGCCACTCTCCATCATTTACCAGTAGTAGTGGCTAACCAGGAAGGGTCCAGATGACTGGAAGTTAGCCAGTGTGGTACCCATCTACAAAAAAGGTCGAAATGAGGATCCAGGAAACTATACGCCTGTCAACCTGTCCTTAGTGCCAGAGAAGGTCATAGAGCAGGTCACTGAGTGCCATCATGTGGCATGTGTGGGACAACCAGGGGATCAGGCCCAGCCAGCATGGGTTTAGGAAAGGAAGGTCCTGATTGATCAACCTGATTTCCTTCTATGAGACCTGCTTAGTGGAAGAGGGAAAGACAGTGGATGTTGTCTACCTAAACTTTAATAAAGCCTTTTACACTGTCTCCCACAGCATTCTCCTGGAGAAACTAGCAGCCCATGGTGTACATGTACATACTCTTTGCTGGGTAAAAAACCATCTGAATGGCTGAGCCTGAAGAGTTATTCAGTTAGCAACTGGTTACTACTGGGGTTCCCCAGGGCTCAGTGGTGGGGCCAGTCCTGTTTAACATCTTTATCAGTGACCTGGATGAGGAGATTGAGGGCTCCTTCAGTCAGTTTGCAGATGACACCAAGTTGGATATGAGTGTTGATCTGCTGGAGGGTAGTATGGCCCTACAGAGGGATTTGGAAAGGTTGTTTTGATGGGCTGAGGCCAATTGTAGAGGTTCAACAATATGGAGTGCCAGGTCCTGCACTTGGGTAACAACAACCCCGTGCAGTGTTACAGGCTTGGGGAAGAGTGGTTGGAAACCTGCCTGGCAGGAAAAGGATCTGGGGGTGTTTGTCGACAGCCAGCTGAACATGAACCAGCAGTGTGCCCAGGTGGACAAGAAGGCCAATGGCATCCTGGTCTGCATCAGAAACAGTGTGGCCAGTGGGACTAGCGGAGGGATTGTCCCTCTGTGCTTGGCACTGGTGAGGCTGCATCTCAAGCACTGTGTCTAATTCTGGGCCCCTCACTACAAGAAAATCATTGAGGTGCTGGAGCATGTCCAGAGAAAGGCAAAGAAGTTAATAAAGGATCTGGAGCACAGATTTTATGAGGAGCTGCTGAGGGAGATGGGGTTGTTCAACCCGGAGAAAAGAAGGCTCAAGGGAGACCTTATTGCTCTCTATAACTACCTGAAGGCAGCTGTGGCAAGGTATAGTTTGGTCTCTTCTCCCAGGTGACAAGTGATAGGTCAAGATGAAATAGCCCCAAGTTGCACCACAAGGAGTTCAGTTTGGGTTCCAGGAAAAATTTTGTCACTGAAAGAGTAGTTAAACATTGGAATAAACTCCAGCACTAGGAAAGTGCTGGAGTTACAGTCTTGGAATTGTTCAGAAAACAAGTAGACATGGCACTTTGCAATGATTTAGTGAGCATAATAGTACCCAGTCAAAGGTTGGACTTGATGATCTTGGAGGTCTTTTCCAAGCTTAATGATTCTATGATTCTATGAAGGAAAATTGAAAAGCTTATGAAGATCTACATGGGGGCAAGATACCCATCAGTTCAACTAGGATCCTTGGCCCATGTAAGATAGCAAATTGCTCATCAGGGACAAGGGATTCAGTGTCTCTTTTCAAAGTTCATCTTGAAGATTCTCAAAGTAGATGAAACAGCTGGGAAAGCCTTGTGCTTCCTTATCTGGGAAGTTGAGGGATCTTCTTCACCTGTTGTCTCCTGCAGACAACATGTCTTGAGACAAGTAGTGAAGAAGCTGATGACAGGAGAGGTACAGTTCCCATGGCCCTCTCGGCTACTGTCAGGCTCAACTTCTTTGAGCAGCTCTTTTGAGGGGAAATCCAAGCCAGTGGGTGATCCTGTAGCTGGGACTCCTAATTACATTCAGGATGCATAATGCAAGGTTAGGTAACAGTGTAGGACCAGGACAAAGTGGACACTTGATGCTTGTTCAGACAGAGACAGGAAAGAATTAGTTTTAGTTGACACTCACAGGTGTGATGGAAGTACTAACAAGTTCAATATCCTCGAGCCCTGTGGTATAAATACTGTTAGAAGAACTCTTAGAGGAAGTCTAAGAACTCTTAGCACAGGGTGGTATTTTCCCACTGCTGAAAAGTCCAGAAATATGGCAAGAAAGTGGACAGATGGTACATATGCTGAACACAAAGTTCGATGTAACCAAAACAACTTGTCTTCCTTTGCCTTGCCACCTTTCCTCTGTGATGTGTTGCTTTTTCTTAACCCAGATGCGTGCATGTAGAGGAAAAAGAAAACCAAAGTCTGTGGTATCTCCATTCTTTATGAGTGGATTGAAGTTTTCTTTTCAGCAAAGGTGCTGACTTGTGGGTTAGTTTTCTGGTCTCATTCATTGCATCTTTGCTGCTAATCAGGCAATGGTTCCTCTTGAGCAATGGAAGGAATGGGCAGCACGGTTGTGATGTTTTCCACTAATACAGGATGTGGGATGAACTATTCTGCAATCAGCCTAACGTTGTCAAGTAACTGTAGTTTGCCAGAAGGGCAGAGAGGCTTTCGATTTCATGAAAAATATTATAGCAAGAATGGGAAATTGTGTGAGTTCTTTTTGCTGCCATTATCAGAGCTGGAGGAAAGAAAGAGGGGGAGGGGATTTCCCCAGTATTTTTAACCCAATAATGGGGATTTCTTTTTTACACTGCACTGCTGACACAGTTATGGCTCTGATCTGACCTTGGAGACTTGAGTCTAAAGCTGGACTGAGTAGCTTAGAATGTAATCTCTGATTAAAACCTGAAGTGAGCACATCACAGAAAAAAATCACACCCTTGGTCAGTCAAGAGGAGGTGTCTTCATCCATTTCATCAGCAGCCCCAGCAGTGACTGGCAGTGATATTGTCCCCTGTACAAAAACTCATATCCACCTCTTCAGGCATTTCCCCCTCCCATTAGAGTTTTTTAGGCCAGAAAAAGGCAAATGGACCATATGCCTGCTCAGCCTCAAAGCTGAGTGCTATTTTACACCAAGGTGCAGAGCATGGAAATGCTGGCACAGCCTCCTGCTGGGAGCTGGGAAGGGAAAAGCAAGGTGGTGTGGTTTGGGATGTTACTTGAGCATTGTGGGAAGGATTTTCCATACCATCAGAGCCAATAATAACAGAAAACCAGGTTCAGTTATGAAGATGAGTCTTTGTTGGCCTATGTTCTC
The DNA here is from genome assembly GCF_022539395.1 of Myiozetetes cayanensis. NCBI lineage: Eukaryota > Metazoa > Chordata > Aves > Passeriformes > Tyrannidae > Myiozetetes > Myiozetetes cayanensis. Next base: position 51,861,499 of record NW_026087521.1, on the reverse strand, counting down.
CAGCCTCATTAATGAGCAGTCCCAATAGGTTTGCTACTGAAGTCACATTCATGTCCTGAATAGAAAAACTGCCAATCTAGCCTTCCCTGCAGAGGTGGCCTTTACCATCTGTGGGTTTCCTCCAGACCAATTCTAGACTGAGCAATGGCTATACTGGCTTTGGAGGTCCTTCAGAGAAAGGTAGGAATCAGTGTTTGGGACCTGGTTGGAGAAGGCTGTTTTGCATGGATCCTCATCCTGTCTTTGCCTTAGAGGTGGAGGCTGGGAAAGAGAAGAGGCAGCATTTGCTGCTGGTGTACAGCAGTCAGCTGAAGGGTCTGCCTTCCCACTCCCCTCTGTTGCATTGATAGTATTGCTGTCATGCAGGTCCAGTGGATCAGGAAAGTCAGTGTTCAGCTGCTGGCACAGAGCCTCATCAGTTTGTGAAACTGCCTTGTCCATCACCTTCTCATCCTGTTTCAGAACTGGTGTTGGTGAGGTGCCTTCACTTGACCCAGAAATAGCCACGGCCTGCTGGGCTTCACCTTCTGTCTCTCTCATGATGGAGCTGTTTTGGAAGCCCTGGGTTGCCTTGATACAGTGAAAGAAGTTGCAGGGCAACACGGTCATGTCCTCTGCCAGTGTGCAGAGGTCTGGAGAGGGGAGAGCATGGTGAGACTTGCCATCCTTGCTGCCACTGCCCTCCTGCGTGAAAGGTTCGTAGGTGAAGTAGACCTGACAGGGCTCGATCTCAAAGGAGTTGGGAAGGTGGAAGAAGAAGTAGCCTTGGTTGGTGAAGCAGCTGGATACAGAATGCACACTGGTTTCTGAGGGAGGATCAGGAGTCAGGGTTCCCTTGGAAAGTAGAAACCGGGATTCCTGGTCATTCTTCTGCATTACTTCGAGCACAGAGATCTCTGGGATTGTGCTGTTCACACAGTAGGAAGATGTAGAGAACGGAGAAGAGAGCCATTTCTAATGGGAAAGAAACACAGGAGAGAGATTGTGACACCCAAAGTATAGTACTCACTGAGGAACCAAAAGTTTCTTTTCTTGAATGACCACAACAATCAAGTGATCTGTTCTCTGTCCAAGCACCAGATACCAGAGGTGGTGGGGAGGAAATTTAACATTCATGATGTCTCATCTTCAGGATTTTCTGTCCCTTTGAAATCAAGAGTGGATCTTATAAGCCTATGTTTTGAGATTTCTGGAGCAGGGAATGGAAGATGGAGAATTAAACCAAAAGGAAGAAAAAAAAAGGAGAAGAAAAGCCTTAGAAGACCATTAGATAAAATGAAGGTGGAAACATGGAAACATGGAACATGGAAAACATGGAGTCCTGAAAAACAGGACTGAGGTGCATCTCATGCAATCTATTCCTAATACATCTATATGGCCATATGCAGATTTCTCATCTAAAGTGCTCTTCCAGGCCCCTTGTGTCTAATTTCCACATTCATCATGGGCAATATCCTGCAGTGCATCATTGTCCTTAAAAATAAACTGGTTTTGATGACATCCAACTTCATTGCCTTTATGGTCCATAAAGCCAACTTTTCAAGTTCTTTCTGCACAGACAAAGTGTCCTCAGTGCCTGCTGCACACCCCTGTTCCCCTACTCTGCACTCTTTCCTTGCAGTTTAAGCTTTCTAAAGCTTTTTGCACTTAGGCTTTTCCAAAGCTTTGCTGTCTCTGGACCCTCTGCAGTTTGTTTCCATCTTTCTTAAAGCAAAATGCCCCTTGGGATCACCTCCCACGTCTTGTTTCTGACACTCCCTTTAATACTGCACAGAATGGCAATTGTCTCCTTGCAGCTGCCCATACCCACTGTGAGACTAGGGGAAGGGAAAAAGTGACGCGGAGAAAGAAGGGAAAGAGACAAGAATGCATAAATTAGCTAAGTGCCATCCACTGTGATGGCATTTCGCATTAGGAACAGGGGAAAGGCTCACATCTAGGAGGACGGGATCACAGCAGGAAATCTGGGGAAGAGCTGGGCAGCCTAGGGCAGGCAGGGAGACACCAAAATAGGGTGGAAGGGGTTATTGAGAGGCCAGTCTCCCTCCTGCAGGTCCCTTGTTTTCTCTCAGGCTGCCCATTACGGGAGCAGGGTGCCGAGGTTTGCGTGGTTTGCCATTTCTCAGTTCTCTAACTAGACGTGCCTCAGCTGAGTGTCAGGTTTTAGAAGGTCAGAAAATAGAAGTCAAGCAGAGAACCCAGCAGCTGGTGCTACAGGCATGCATGTCATATGTGCACGTGTAGGTCTGACCGGCTATCTGTCCTGGCATGTGCAGCTGGACACTCCTTCCCCTCATTTCTCCCTCCTAACCACATGGTTCCACCCCCAGTCCAATACCTGAATGTCATTTCCATGAAGTGAAACAAGGGGGGGAAAGAACTTCTCAGGGTCTGGGATGTGAATCTTCAGAATCTTTTTAAACCTTGAAAAAAAGAGAAGGAAAAGAACAAATGAAGCAGGGCCTGATCCTGATCTCTCTGTCACTGTGGAGGGGTAGGAAGAGAGCATTGCAGCTCACAGGTAGTAGCCTGGTATGGAGGAGAGGTAAAACAAGAACAAGCCTGAATGCTGTCCTTGCTTTTGAGTGGTCTGACATGCAGAAGCTGAGGAGTGAGAGGTATAGAGATGAGACAGTTAAAGCTGGCATTGGAAAATACATTGCTCTCAGCCTCTTTCTAGGGAAGAGCAACTACCACTTCACTGGTTTCTCCCGTGCCTTGACTGGTCACTTTAACCTCTCCACCTGCCCCCTTAGGCCCCTGTTCTGATGACAAGCTGAGTAGGTTTCCCTTGTTTCCAAGCTGTTGTGAGCTGCCCCTTCTTTGCTTTGCTGTCAACACAATGACTTGGAGGACCATCTGGCCTGAGTATGACCATCAATGGCAAAGCTCTGCCACAGCTCTCTGCCCACTTAGCAGGATGCTGCATGGTATAGCTGGGGCATACTGGTTGTGCAAGCCTTCTGAGGGAGTACGTCTTGCATCAGTACGGAGAACTCTGCTTTACTGGAACCAGTGTGTTGTCGTCCTGGGGCAGCATGAAGTGATCTAATATGTTCCCCACAGAGGTGGGCTGATCCTGTTATCTCTTTTCTGAAGCTTTGCTCTTAGGAAAGACCCTCCTGACCTCTGGAGGCAATCAGTGTACTCTCTGAAGCATTAGAAGTTGCTAGTTCTTGCATATAAACTACCTTACATCATTGCAGATGCTATTTTTATTCATGCATGTCTAATCCTTCCTTGCTTCTTACCTCAGCATTATTCTCCATTCAATTCCCCTAGGTTAATTATACTTTGTGGATAAAGGAGGCCTTTTTAACTCTCTCTGTGCTGTACAGCTAGCACTTCCTCACCTTTGTGTTATGATTTAGGGTAAAACAGTGACCAGTGATGTTCTCAGTGTCCATCTTCCTTCAACATGGTTCTCTGTCTTTCCTTACAGAGAAACTATCCAGCCTCTGCTACCCCATCCCTGAAAATATTTCTCCCTGCTCTCTGTCCTGAACATCAGCACCCTGCTTCTTTGCCCCTGACCTGAGATGGGAAAACCTGTAGCTATTTCTAACCGCACCATGCTGACAGGTCACTGTTCCTATTATTGCACGGGGTAACCTTGTGAGACACTTTCCATCCTGAATAAAAGCAGTGTCTGGGTAGAAACACTGGCAAAGAGGTCTTAAAAGCATCATATAGAGGTTTATCAGTGTGTGAGGACTGCACAGACCTGGAAGAAGAACTGTACTCCTCACTCAGGAGTTTTGCCTGCAGACCAAATGTCACCATGTCCTGCCTGAGTTCTTGCTAGAGTGTTTAAATGAGAAGGTAGCAGTACCTAGGTTTGCTTGGTCCTCACTACTGAGAGAGTGCTCAACCCAGTGACCTGCTTTTGAAGAGGTAATTTTGATGCATCCCTGTCAGGAAACACCACTCTAAGCCCTGGGCAGCAGATGTGCTGAGGTAGCTGTTTCAAATTTAGCCAGGACATGGCACCAGGTCACAGGAGCGTGGCACAATACAGTGATGGTGGTGAAACCACATCATCTTGGGTGGTGATACGTCTCCCCAGGCAAATGTCAGCCTCAAAATGTTGGCCTATAAACCATACTTCAAAGTCATCTCTATCTTGACTTCTTACCAAGTGAAAAATAACCCAAATTTTGAGAATACGTACAAGATACAGGAGAGGAACAAAGATGAAAACTTGAATCTCATTTACCATTTCAGGGTCCCTAAGTTAATAAGGAAGGCAGTCCCAACGATCACAAAGAGGAAAGTGCTCACTATAACAGCTTGCAGGGCTGGCCAGGATGTTTCTGCAAGATGAGAAATAACAAGGAAATTGCTGTGAAAATTTAACCAGGATTCTGGAGGTAGAACCTGCAGCCTTTTCATGGCTGTTCAAGGTGATCAAACTGAGCCTTTGTTATAATTTTATATACTGTTATAGTATATAGAATTATAATATACAGGTCAGATACATGAGTTCTGACATGTTGTGTAGGATGCCTTTGAGCTGATATGGGTTTCAGACTCTAAGCATTGTTTAACAGATAATTTGTGCTGAAGAGCTCAAACCCCCTGTTCATAACAGCACCACCACTGGGGGTTGCCACAGATAAGGTACCACAGTCTGCTGTTTGAAGTGTCCATCAACCTGTCTGTCTCCTTGCAAAGGAAAGCAGGCACTCCCAAAACCAGCTAAAGTGGGATTGGAGGCTTGGAACAGCATTATGAGTCAGTGGGGGAGACAGAGTCATAGGGTTCACAGGTCTCTGAGAAGGCAGGAGGATAAGGATGGTTAGGGATCAAGGCGTTGGCTCCTTTCTCTAGAGATCTGTGTAGGAAAGCTTTAGGAGACTAGGAAGGTTACAACCGTGCACCATATTTTAGTACTTGGATGGTAGCGTTAGGAGAAAGAGACTGAGTTCCCACAGTGCCAGGGCTGCCAGCACTCCTCAAGCTTGTTTGGCATCATCTCAAACTTTTCTTAATCTGTCACTTTCAAACATATCTCCCCAGTGCACCCTTGTTTGTTCTTGCTATTCTTGTGCCTGTTTCCCCTGCCTGCCCCTCATTTCCATCCCTCGTGTCCCTTGGTCTGGGCATACAGGGCATCTCTGGAGTAGTTTTGAGGGAGAAGAGAAAATAAAAGAAGGAGGAAACATTTTTAGTACATTCTTTGCTCGTCCTTGAGATGCTACTCAGATCACTTTGACTCCTCTGCCTCTGGTATCCTGGTTATCTTTGGGTCTTGGTTGCTATGACAACTGGTTGTGGCTGTATCCTATTCACTGACATCACACACTGTCAAAATTTGATTGCCACAGCAACACAGTGCCCTTTCTAAACATAGCTCCTCTGTTTATATCAGCACCAGGCACAACAGGGAGGGCTTGAGCAGGGGCAGAGTGGGGGCGGCATGAGAAGGAATAACATCTATCTGCTTAATTCAGAAAAAAAAATGACAGAGACCACAGCCAGTGACTCACAAAAGGGCACTATCTTTCAAGGCTGGAGGTTCATGCAGTGACTGATGCAAGTCTCAGCAGACTTTTTGAGAGGGACTTAACATGCATGTAAGTCTGTCTCTTCCATTCTCCATGAGACTCTGTTTCTTAGGCTCAGGTGTCATTCAGTTCAGCAGCTGAGAGCTTTGTTTCACTGTATTTCACTGCATTTCACTGATCAATACCTCCAATGCACGGAGCCATTTTAGGAAGCTGGATGTGTATTCCTAGGTAACATTAGCATTTGGAAAAATGCCAGTCCTGGCCACTGCTTTTGCAGGTCAGACATCTGCCCTTACTGCTCTGGGGAAGCAGTCCCTGATTTACACCTTGTGAATTTTACCTGGCTTCTGGAAGTCAGAGGGGCTTTGTTGGGGTCAGGGGGTCTTTGCCTTTAAGCACTGCTGAACTGGTCTGACCTAACTGCTTAGGAGGGACAGGTTGTTTCCAACTTTTCTGTTGCTCTTTGGCCAACACAGTCCTCCCTACCCATTTTCCTTCAGCTTCCCAGCCTGTTTTGGCCCTTCTACCTTGTTTTCCCTGAGATCCCATTTTCCCCTCCAAGGGGGACTACCTGACTGATCCTCATGGTCAGCATGTGTCCTCCACAGTATCGGCTTGCTCCAGTCACTCCACACGCCTTTGTAGGTACTTCTGGCACTTGGCCTTGCACGGACAGCTGCCTCATATTTAGAGTCGGGTGAGAGTCTCTCAAATTTTGCCCACATCTGGTCTTGTTCAATGGGCAAGTTCATGGCCTCCTGGAAGTAGGGCAAATTTAGAACATCATCAACACCCTGGTTTAGAGACTCATGTAGGCATCTTTTCCAAAGCCCTCAGAGAAGACCTGTCTCAAATTGCTACACCTTGTGCACTGCTTTTTCACCCTGGAGGAAAATTTTTCTTCACTTTGCTTTTTTTCATCCCTTTCAGGTCTGTCCTGGAACTGTCTGAATTTTTTTGTGACAGCACTGAGTAAAATAGGATCCACATCTGCCTCCTTGTCATCACCAAACACTGGCAGCAGGTGACAGAGATAAAAGGGCGGAGGTTGTCATCCGCTCTCCAGCTTCACCAAAACTGGTTTCATCCTGAGGGGAAGCCCAGGAGCAAGTCTTCTGTGACATAAAGAAGACCAAGATTCGTATGGTAACAGGTCCCAGTATCCCACTCTGTACTCACCTCCCAGGACTGACTCATGTTTCGGTACCGCACTTGGTATTCCCGCTCCCCATTCAAATAGTGAGAGGAAATATTCAGGCTCCATGTTAAGTTGGAGGTGTTTTCAGTTATGTTAACCAGATGAAGATTTTCTGGAGGCCTCAGCTTTACTGGAAAGAGAGATGGAGCAGGACTGATATCTCCATTCTGTCCATAACATGACAGCATGTCAAGCCCCACGGCAGCAAGGCTGGTGTCTTGGCTGTGCTCACAGACTCTAGCAAGTCACAGGTACATGAGAGAGTTTGTGAATTCCCCTCTCTGCTCTTTCTTTTTCCCCACTGTCACTAACTGCAAAAGGCCTGCTGCCTCTGGACTATGTTAAAGGCAGCTGCTCCTGTGAGCCTGTGAGAGTGGCCCCTGCAGTCAATGCAATCAATCCATGTGGCCAAGCATCCTATCTTGTAGGAGTGATCCACATGGTAACTGTATGGATAGGAATGGAACATGACTGGGGAGACAGTTGCTTCCCAGATCCTCTTTCAGAGAGCTACAGCCACAGGGGATGGAGTTACATGGAATGTCTAGGCTGATTCTTCTTGATCCTTGACTCCAGCCATGCCTTCTTATGCCTCGTCTTACAGCAGCTCTATTGGACATATCCTTGAGACAGCAAAAAAATGTCCCAAGCAGATGTTTTGGTTTTGGATTAGTGAGGGAAATATTTTCAACCAAGACTGGTGCATGCCAGAGCTGGCTTAAAGGAGGGTGGAAGCACACACTTAGTAGGAGAGGCAAAGGAAGAGCAGCCAGACTCCTTCTTGGAGCACGCATTTTTTGGGAAGGGAGCTGAGCTGTCATTGCCTGTTTGAAGCCAGAACTTCTAGTGCAAAGCACTCTCATTTAACAGTGTCCCAGATGGGACGGGACAGGATGGGACTGGCATGACACTGCATGATAAAGGTGCAAGTGGCAGAAGTCAATGGGGCTCACCTGTGCTCATTGTAGCAGGGGACAAACAAGACACAAGACTAAAATCAGCTGTGGGTATTGCTTAGGGGTGGATGGGGAGGAGAAATTAGCCATCCTTTCATGGGGAGGTTCCAGAGACTGGAAGACAGATGAGTACTCACTATTTGCAAGTGGACTGAAATTTTCTATTCGCACAGGTATAGACTTATTCTCTCCAATCCGGCAATGGACAGACATGGCAAGACGGTCTGACCTGGTGAAGCATTGAGTCTGCAAGGAAAATTAACCATAGTAACAATGAGGCCTCATGAATAAGCATTCAGATTTCAAAGCATTGCCTAAGTATAAGATGTTTAGGAATACTGGAAAATAAATATGGAAGATATTTGTGGCTGAAAGGCATAAATCTCTTTGGTGAGCAAGGAACCAAAGATTTATACTTTCTATAATATTTATACTATACGTGGTTGGATTTTTTTTGTATACTGGCAAGAAGGGCATAAAATAATGTGATATGCTAGTTTGCTAAGATTCCTGTGTGTGCTGACTAAGCAGGAAAAAAAGTTACTCTCTATGAATGACATTTATTGAGAAAAAATTTTTTTACTAAATCATTTTATGTTCACTGGTAAGATTGAAACCACTTTAACATTAAATGTTACACTTGAAATGCAATGATACTGAAGGGCCACGTGCATCATACAGTATTGAATAAGCAATAGGGAAATTAGCTTGATTAGAAAGAAAAGATTTTGGAACTATTTACCAACCCTGCAATTTGTCTTTGCGCATGATATGCAAATGTAAGAAAGCTTGTCTGTCATTAGAACTGGCTGTGACTTTATCAATGAGGAGAATTAGCTTATATTTGGGTGGGCATTTTCTGAAATCACAGGGACTGCAGTAACTCCGGGTATGACTGAAGGAAGTACATAATGAGTCTAAATTAAGACTGATTCAAATAAAGAATAATACTTAGAAGGTTGGCATCACCATTAGCTCTAGTGATGTGTTGCTGTTGCATCTTGCATTTGACATAGACTAGTCTAACAGACACAGTCTAACCAAACTTCACAGTAGTTAATGATCTGGAAAATGATACTGACCTCTTAAAGGAAAATGAGATCGAGAGAGGACTTCAGAGCTGTTGGTGATGTCCTTCCTCCTCAGAGGAATGGATTAGGGCCAAACACGGGTAATTGAGACATAGGACACTGCATATGACCTGTCTGTCCTGTACCTTTTCTGCATGGTCGGGACAGCATGGCCCAGCTCACGATGAAGCCAATCCCTCCTGCAGTGGTACCCACAGGAGTGATGCATGTCAACAACACACAGCACCAAGCCCAACTCCAGAACTGGAGTCAGGGATTAGGTGTGGGGTTTTTATACTGCTCCTGAATGTCACACTGTTTATAGAACCAAAATAGACATACAAATCTTTCCCACCTTGTCATTAGCTAGGACATCCCAGATGAACTACTCACATTACTGTCGTGGCTGAAGGTCTTAATGCATTTCCTCAGTCCTGTCTCGTGTTCTGCCTTGAGTAATTCACAATCCTTCTTGTCTTTTCCAGGAAAGGGAGATGACATGGGATTGAAGCTAGAGAACAACAATGAGCTGGGGATGTTGTTCTGTGTTTAGTCAAACATTATGTAACACTAAAGGGCTCTCAAAGTATTTTGCATCCTGCTGTATTTGTTCAATAGGTTGCAGCAAAGATTTAATCCTACTTGCTCTCCCCACTGCACCACTCAAACAAATTTTATGTGCTGGCACATGCAGAGTCAGTGCATCCCAGTTATTTCAGGCCAAAGATAACAGTAGATTTCCAGTTTCAAAGACTTCACAAAAACCTCTTCCTACCCTCGCCGTGTCCTGTTGATATCAGAGGGCATGCAGAGCCCAAACACATCTGCTGCCCACAACTGCACCCTGCAGCCCCAGAAGACGTGCCTTTTTCAGCCCCTCTAGAATTTACAGGTCTCCTTCAAGCCACTGACAGTCCTGTAAGATCTCAGATACTGAGTGAGATGTACCTTCTGAACCAAGTCACATCCCAGTCAGTGAGGACTGTACATCACACATAAAAGCACCACACCATGGCCTCTTTTCTGCTCTGAAAAGCATCTGGACAGCCTAAGCTGAGCTGTGGCATGGGAAGAGACAGGGTGGGAGAACATCTGAAGGGCTGCAGCTGAGGGGGTATCTGTCTGAGGTCCCTGCTCCAGCTGTAAGGTCAGATCAGGCCTGGAACTTGCTGACAGTGGGGAGAGGTGTTGTCCTAGGGCCCTGATCAAGCAATGGCACAGTTACAAATCCAGCCCAAATTCCAGCCCCAGTCTCCATGATTCACACCCCTGGAGCAACATAAATGTTTTAGCTTTCTAGGTCTGTGCACCAGGCCACAGGATATACTTGCCCATCTAACCCCATTGCAGGTCTTTCTATGATGGTCACAAGTAACCCACTCACTGCCAAAATCACACTGAGCCTCTCCTGATGACAGGCACCCAGGGAAGTCCTGGGGTAGGCTGGTAAGCCTCTTGGCTAGATGTCCTATTTGGAAATGATAGGGACTCAGCCAGGCTCCATTGCAGTACTGGCCACACAGCTCCCCTCTGCTGGGAGGTGTATGAGAGAGGAAAACAAACTGAGAGAGATGAAAAGGCCAGGGCAGAGAAGAGGGACAGTATTTTCCTTCATTTGTTCTTACTCAGGGTGCAACATTGCAGCTATTCCTGGCAATGGGCAAATGGCCTCCGTATAACTTTAAATCCACCCTTCTCCACCCCCATCTCTATACATTCTCCTTTTCCGTTGAAAATGCCTTTCAATCGAGATGATAGCTAACAAGGAAGAGGGATTTTTTTAAAATAAAGCATGGATAGAGCCATGGAGCTGGAAGATGGGTTGTGCCAGACAGTTTGTGACTGTCAGATGGCAAACACTGAGCAGTGCCTGCCAGCCTCTTAGCCTGCATGGGTTAGAGACAGAGTACAAGACAAAGCACCTCAACTCGGTGACTCCACCACACCTGGCCTGGGGTGGGGGAGCCTACATTTTTATTAAGTGGCACTGGCTTTTCTCAGCCTCTCAAATCACCTACCTGTCACAAAAACCTTGATTTGATAAAATCTCCAGCTGACACGGTGCTTCAGCCAGGTCCCTGCCTGGGTCCCAGTCGCAGAAGAGAGCTGCCCTTGAGTCATACCAACAGGTTAGGCTGGAGGTGCCTGCCAGCAAAGAAGAGATGGACAGCAATGTGGCTCAGTTAGCTTGGCATTAGCTGTCACCCCGAACAATTCTGCCCCATCCCAAACTACAAACTGACTCCTCTGCTGGATAACTCCAACAAAAAAGAAGGGCAGAGCCACTCACTTCTCTGTGTCCTTGGAGGCTGATGTGCTCATAAGAGAACTGTAACTCTTGCAGCCTCCTCTGGTTGTATGTTACAACAAGAACTTTGCACAGCAACACACCATGGCACACACATGCCTCCGGCTTAGTCCCCTCCCTGCCCACCCAGCTGGCACAGGTGAAAGGAATCACTTCTTACCTTGTGCTGAGTCTGTTGCCCACAAGGGAGGCAAGAGGCTGAACAGGCAGAGGTGAGACAGAAGCAGCAATGAGGGCTTCATCTGTACTGGTGACACACTGAAAGAGAGAAGACACCCCCACAACACAGCTCAGCACGTAAGTAAGGAAGATGTCAAGAAGTCATCTCACAGGAGGCATACACTGTCCTAGGGCAGGGCTCAAAGCCACTGCCAGTCTTCTAGGCTCAGAAACCCATATTCCTTCCACTCTGGAGTCTGTGTTCTTCCCTCAGCACCTCACTGTTTTCCTGCCTTGGGTGCTTTTCTCAGCAGTGAAACTGTTCGCAGGGCAGCACAGATAGGCTGTTTGCAGGAACCATGCCTTCTGAAAACGCGTGAGTGAGTGCACAGCAGTCCGTGTGTGTTGTTTCAGGCTGCTTGCTGACTCAGGTAGAGAGTGCTGCCTTGGTTGCGCACGTCTTGTGCTTTGAAGAGCTTCTTTTTTTGGTAAGCCCTAAGGCTGAAATAACTAGGTGCTTGCTGAGTAAGAGGGGTCTCTGAATGTAACTCACAAAAGTTAGTTGCAGAGCCCATGGCTTAGGAGGCAGAATTTGAATAGCATGTTTGGGATGGGAGGGAAATCAGGGAGAAGAAAGAGTTTGCCAGGTTCTAGAAATACAAGGTTTTACCATATCAAAAAATATTACATAGTCATACATGAACTACGCACCATCCTCACCAAGTAGACCTTACTCTACCTTGGAAGGAGTCATGCTTTCAGGCATATCAGAAAATCTGGGCTTTGTAATAAGGAAACTCTGCAGCACCCCTCATGCACTCCTGGCACCCAGGGAGCCTCCTTGTCGTACAAAGCCTGTATGGGCATGCTCCATATTAGACAGACTGGGCTTACGGTCATCTCATCTAAAGCCTCTCTCTCTCCCCATCCACCTGGACACCTGTATCTGGAGATCTGCCTCTGCCCACAGGAGAAGAAACCATTCTCACCTCTCACCAAGCCTGGAGCCCAAGCAGACCTGAGAAAACAAGTTGGAGTCCCACTGGACCTTGCTGGGACTGCCAGAGGAGCGGGAAGAGAGGGTTTAAAAATATACCAGTTCCCGTTGTGATGAAAGATTAGGTTCAGAGGAAGAAAAACATGATGACAATACATGAGCCAACAAAGGGGAGAGAAAGAGAGAGAAAGCTGGTGGCGTGGTTGTGAGATGTGGGGTATGATTTGAGAAGATTGCGGAGAGACGGGGAGATAAATACGTGCTCAGCCCTCCCCAACGGCGAGATTCAGTTTGTCAGACTGAAACTCCTTCTAAGATGCTTTTCAGATCAGCCACCCCCATGTGGGAGAGAGCTGGCATTGCCCCCTTTACCTTCCAGTTCTAGTCACCAAGTGGTCCAGATGAAGGGAGTCGCTGGTGTTGTGAGGCTGGATGGAAGCAGATGCTGAACATCAATGGGAACGGTGAGGGGAAAAAGGGAGAGGGATGAAGGCAGATATCCGATCTCAGTGCATGTCCACAAGAGGAGAGGTGCCTCCAGCCCAGCAGTTCTGCTCCAAAGCTCTTCCTCTCATATGTGCATGGTCTCTCTCTGTCTTCTCCCTCTCACCTTTGCACAGGAAGCTGCCGCTTGCTTGCCTTGTCAGACTGAGACAAGGCCCTGAAGTATCGAAAAGGCTAGTGAGGCCAAGAATAAAAAGCCCCAAACCACGTCCTACTTCCTGCTGGTAAAGCAATAGGTGCAGAAACAAGGGTGGAGGGGTCAGGTGTTAGCTTGCAGTGCTCAGATATACTAAGACCAGTTTCAAACCATGTGAGGCAAAGAGTGAGGGAAAGGACCTATCCTCTTGGGACACTGGCAAGAGACCCATAGCTTCCTCTTTCAGACACCCAAACTGCTCACTCATATTGGTCTCAGGGTCTGCACAAATTTACAGATTGCTTTGAAACTGGGAACAGGAGTCTGTGTACAGTGGAAATACCACAGACCACTTTGTGAAAAATAACTTGAGTTGTTGACCTGAGCAACACCAGAATGAAACCAGATTCCACATCATTGTCCCAGTTTCAGAGGATCCATCCTGGGTCAGAGTAGGAGTGGAATGACGGCAGTGCTGAGTGCGAACAAGTTTGAGGCACACCCTCACATTTGGAGATGGTGTGACACCACAAGAACACCCATCCCACAGCTTCCCTAGCCAGCCAAGCACCACACTCTCTCCAAAGAAGGAAGAATTGCCCCCTCCCACCTGAGACTTGCAGCTAGTCCAGACAGTCAATACTGCCCTGCAGGAGCTGCAGTGCCTTTTCAGCACGGCTTGTCCATTCAATAGACCTGACAGGGACGCAAAAAATATTTTCCGCCTTCCAAAGCTTCATGTGCACTCACCTTTGCAGACAGACAAACCCCTATTTTGCCTTCACATCCCAAGTCGAGACAGACACACAAATGCAAACCTACAGTCTGATAGCCACCTGGTTCGCAGATAGGTACGGACCTGCCCACGTGTCCCCACACCCCTCTCTTTTTTCCATACATGAATGCAATTCTCTGAAGTGCAGCATATCACGTTTCCTGTCTGGTCTGGGCTGCACGAAGATGGCCGCTGGTGTGGGGCCCGATGATGAGAATCAGCTCTTACATATACAGTGGTCACCACTCTGTGTTCCTCACCTTTCTCTCCCAGAGCAGCTCAAGGCCCAAGCTCAGGTCTGGCAAGAAGGTTTTGCCGACCAGAAGTTGCAGGAGGCTAATCTCAAGTCTCCAGGCCAGTTTCTTTTTGAAGACTATATAAACCTGGAGGATGGAACCTCCTTTAACAACAAAGGGATCTTACATTCAAGTAGTGGAAAAAGGGTATGGGAGGAGGATGAGTTTTTAGCCACAAGAAACCCAGCCCAGAGACTGACCTCAAAAACAAATAGCGTTGCAGCAAAACAGTAGTTTGAACACATGAGCAGAGCCGTTTTGCAGGAGGTTACAATAGTGGATCCTCGTGGCTGTTTCTGGGAAAGCATTGCAGTTAATCCAGCACCAAGCCCTCATTTAGCCAGCAGTATTGGAGTGCAACACCTTTTTCTTCACCACATACCACAAGGACCAAGAGTCTGAGAGGTGTCATCTGGATACTCTTGCTAGTCATCTGAAGACCCTTGCCATGGCCAGTCTTCAGGAAGACAACTAGGGAATCAGAACCAGCCAGCCTCTGCTGAAGAGGAGCAGGGGAAAGGATGGGCTGCGTACTCTCCTGCTCTGGTAATCACTCTCCTGCTCTGGTAATCACTGTGTGTTGGACCTTGGAGGCTCTACCAGGGTGGAACAGTGATGGCATGGATCACCAGGCCACAGCCCACCTTTCCCAGGAACTCTTAAAATGAATGTAGCTTATTCTGGCACAAAGCCCTAAACTGAAACAATGAAGTGTTCTGTAAGTTCTTGTATCACCAGTGTTGCAACTGCAAAGGAGCATCCATGTTAACCATAAATTTTCCTGTTTATCCTTCAGACTAGAATTATCTGCAGCTTCCTTAAGAAGAGATCACTTTGGGAAAGCAAGACCACAAAGCACTTGCTTTTATTGCTCAGCTTATCAAGGAGAAAACTCCACTGATATATATTTTTTTTTTTATGGTATAAGAATCAGATTAAGTTTGTTGTGCACTGTGGTACCTGAAATAGTGGAAGAGGAAAACTTACAATGTTGTTAGTTCCCACAGAAGATTAGAGGTTGCAGCAGTGGAAACAAGGATTTCTCTGTTCAGCCACTCACTGGAGACTGGTTTTTACAGATCCATGTCTTTATGATAGATGCTTATGCAGATTTTCTGCTTTCTAGTAAGAGTTGATGTCACATTGAAGACTTGTCCAATGAGGCTCCCAACGGAGAGCCAGAACTCCTCTATTCAGCCACCCTTGCTTAACAGTAGTAATGGGTATACCTCTTTCTCAAGGGCAGCTGGAACTGACTTTTCCAAAATTGTGAAAGGAGAAGGTATGGTCCAGTGGATCAACTAGTAGACAGCCAAATCCCAGTGATTGGAGACACAAACTGCCTCAGCATATTTTAATTGGAAACAGAGTTTAGAAGGTATTAAAGCAACAACTCAGTGGCATAAATAATGGTATTAGGTCCAGATCCTATTTGGCACACATAAATATGCTTGCTGTCACCACAGTTTTTGGACTTGATTGCCCAAGATGTTGTGCTACTGAGAATTTGGCACTTTTTATCTCCTTTACACCAATATTGTTGGGAATTGTGCCATTTGTAACGTGAGAAGCCAAACAAAACCACACTATCCGCAACACATGAGGTGTTCTTGTTATTACCTTCCTGTCCCCATAATGGTGACTGAGACGGGCAAACTCCGTAGTCAGCATTGTTGTTCACTGTTAAAGTGGCAGGTAAAAGTGTGGTGATGGAGGTTTGGTTAAACGTGTTGTTTGGGCCAGGTCGGTGTTTCAGGGGCAATGTAAGTTTAAAAAATATTCAAGACTGAGGCATGTGCTTACGCACATTTTTTTTATACAAGCTTATTTTTTTCCCCTCACACTGCTTTCATTGGAGAAGAGCAGTGCTGCTGAAACTGCTCGTTTTCAGTTGCGTGTCCACTGAGACTCTGCACAAAATGGCAGAGGTGAAGAGGAAAACAGAGACGGCGAAGAAGCGTGAAGTGCAAAAGTATTGTGTGGTGTCAAACTACCCCATAATTCATCAGTTCAGCAGGTGTCATTAGGCTGGGCACATCCCTTCCCTTTCCTGGTTCTCAGCTGGAACCAGAGTGCCAGGCTAACTGGGATGTCTTGCCTGTGGTTTGTAAACCACTCAGCTCACCAGGAGTGAGCTCAGTGGAGGGCTCAGTAGATCCATCCCGGTGTCCTGTCCACAGGGTCCTCTGAAGTGAAGCAGTGGAAAGCGTACAGAACCAGCAGGAGTTGAAGGGATGAGAGCAGAGATGCCCTGATGGACACCAAAGTTCGCTTCCTGACAGGATACACTGTGAAGATCTCTAGACGCTCTGTAAGTTATTTTTGGTACTTTCCAAATAATGTTGTTTTAACTATAACCTTTACATTGAGTTTCCTGCCAATCGTATATGCACGCTTCTCAAAACTCTGCCATTGTTCTACACCTGCAGTTATTTTCCCCTTAAATTGCGGTTCTACTCTGAAAAAAGTCTGTAAAAATGGCCTTGCAGGAAACCACTGTTTGGTGTATAAGTGAGCTCTTTATTGAATTTGTTCACATTACCAATCTGAAAGAGGCTTTGCTTTGTATCAAAATGGCAAACTTACTCCAACGTGGAAGAGCTTTTTCCTCCTGCTCCATCATCCCTAGGGATATTGCTGCTACAGGCTAAACAATGCCCTCAGGTTAATCTCCATCCCTGGGTTTAAGTGGAGAGGCGTTTAAGCAATGGAGTTTAAGTTCTGGAACTGGGTACCACAACAAAGTAATGATGCTGGGTAGCAACTACTGATCCTAACCATGCAGTGGGTGATATTCCTGCACTTCTTCCCTTTCAGATTCTGCCCTACAGAGAGTGTCCTGATAGATCTGGCAGATAAAAGCAGTAGGCATCAAATATACACATGAATACACAAAATGTTCAAAAGTAGGAATTCCCTAGCCCTGTAGGCTATAGAGGAACATGGACAAAAGTGGTAGGAAGTTGAGGCATTCACAGGCACTCTCATTTGAGGCAAGTCTGGGGCCACAGGTGGGAGGAGATGGAGGAGGTGTTCACTTTCACTCCTTGACAGTGATGGCCACAGGCCCAGAGAAGTGGGGAAACTAGGGTGGGAGGGAAAGCATGCTACTTTCAAGCAGTTT